>NC_134367.1:98342489-99646061 GCF_035582795.1 Mycteria americana
GTCTGGGATGGCTTTCACTTTTTTATGTGCAAAGACAAACCATGACAATGAGCTGATAATGCACGGTCAAGCGTGGCTTTGAATTTCCTGGCTGAACTGTTGCTAGCTTGTGTCAGAAATTCAGTACTTATGTAAACAAAAACCAAAAAACAAAAGACCTCAAAAAAACCAAAAAATCCCCTTTCATCGCATTTCCTACCGATCTTGTAGTACTTACTCTGAGGATCACAACAGTCTCTTGGGTAAGTTTGTAATTAGGAAGTTTTACAAGGTGCATTACATTTACTTCAGAGAGAAGAGCAAATCCACCGGAGCCTTTCTGGTCTGTCAACAGCATAAATACCTGCAACAAGATTTTTTTCTCTTTACTACACAAGACATGTTATAAATCCACTGGAAAAGAGCAGTCCCAGCCCTAGTCAATATATTCATTTGATGCTTATGTAGCATGCCATTAATATTTTGAAATTATTGGATCTCAGATCTTTTTATGAACAAAAGACAAATGACATCTCCCCATCAACATCAACATGAGACATCAAGCTTTTTAAATACTCCCCCATCCTCTGTTTCTCAGAATATCTTAACAGTGACTGTACTGATGCATTTAAAATTACGAGGGAAAAATCATTTCTTGGCTGTCACTTTGCCAAGTTTCTCTGTGAAATGTGTTTTTATAACTCCATCATGAAACTCTGGAAGCAGGGAGCAAAGAGCAAAACCGAACTGGGAGGGATACTGAGCTGCCGTCAGAGCCCAGCAAAGGTGTTCACTCTGGTTATAGTTCGTCTGAGCCTGCTCATTTGGGGCCTGCACAAACGTCTGAGCCGAAAGAGCAGGCAAGAAGCAATAAGGAAGCTTTCTTGGGAGAGCGGAGCGTCCGTGCGTGCTTGCCTGCAAGCCGAGGGGAGGATTTCGAGGGACAGCCATTGCAATTCTGTGATAGTGCTCTACGGCACAACCGTTTTCTTTCATGTCAAATTCAGTCTGAGGTCAGGTGCTGAAGAGTCAGCAGCTATGACGCCGAGTGACAAGTCTTACGTGCGGTTTTAAGAACGTCACTGTCGCTTGCTTTTTCAGGAGGACATAGACACATTGGCAAAAAGCAAACTCTTTTACTATGAAAAACATCTAAGCCCCTGTTTGCCTAAACCCCATTATTTTTAACTTCAAACTCCCAAAACAGTTTGTTGTCTTCGAATCTGATTTACATGTTACAATGAGATGCACAAGCAATTATGAAAAATCTACTGTTTCTTGCTATATACCATTGCTTCATTATTTCTAGCTGTTGAACTTGGACCAACTTGGTGGAGTGAACAGATTTTCCAACAGGTAATTGACTTCAGAGAAGGCCTGGAATAATTCTAGCTGGCTGTTACACTGGGAATGAGTCTCCTTCCATTAATTAATCACTTTGGGGAGAATTTTTCTTTCTGAATAAACTCATTATTTTTAAACATATGACATTTAGCTGTATAAATAAGCCCTAGAACTGTGATTTAAAATGTGTGCTAACTGCAGGCACGGCATGCCACGGATAGCAGGGCCTCCTCTGCATTTTCTGGAGTGACTTCATCTTCTGATTACAAAGAAATGGGGGCAGGGAAATGAACTGACTTGTGATTTCACCCACATATTACCAGGATTTATTTACTTGCATGACACATGCAAGGAGACATCGACTGTGTACCTGGAGAGGACCAAAGTATACCCAAAGAAAACATAAGCATACCCAAAGAGGATAAAACTCAACCAAATCCAAAACAAGATGCAACAAAGTAGTCTTGCTAACACAGAGATGCTCCCTCAGGTTCAACTGGACTAGTTCAAGAAAAGCCATTCAAAGCTTATTTCATTTTAAAAGCTGCTTTTCACAGTATGAGGCTTGGGCAGATGTTCTCTTCCAAATCTGGTTTTACTGTCTAAGGAGGTTACTACCCACATTGCAGACAAGAGGTTACAATCTCCCAGCTAATTTTATCTCAAGTGCATTGAGATTTCTCATCAGCAGAGCTGGGTGGAAGTCTGCCTCCAATGGAGGAGCTGATTTAACTAAACCAATTTTTTAAAACAATCATCCCGCTAGTAAAACAAACACTGAGTGTCTGGTAACACTTTCTGGCTGCAAGTCTAAAAAAAAGCCAAAGAAAATACATTTTCATGCAATCAACTATTAAAATATGCAACTCATTCCTGTATCTGACTAAAGGAATGGGGCTAGTCTTAGTACTCATTGCCACAAAATGGTGTGGTGGCAAAAAGTTCGTGTTGAGTTCAGGAGACGAACTACATCGATGGAGGGTAGGCCCATTGTTTGCTGGACCATGATGGTCCAGATGCTGAGGTTAAAGCCTCTGACTGCTGAAAGGATGTGCATTGAACATGCGCCTTCTTTAAGCATTTGCTACTAGCCACAGTCACCTATAGGGCATTACCCTGACCCAACAGGGCCATTTTTATCCTGCCAGAGTTGCTCCGCATCAGTTATTCAGAAGTACCAATAAGTGAATACTGGCTTCGGACAGTCTGGACCACATGGTTTTTGCCTTCTCTCTCTCTCTTTCTCTCTCTCTGCTTTTTTCTAGTCTTCTTACAAAGGAAGACTTCGTACCCAAACAGTCCCCCAGACCTATCCAGGCTGAATTCAACACAAGGCACTCTGCTCCAAAAAACAGTCCCTGCCACTCCTACCAAAGAAGAAACGCCATCAGTCGCAGCACTATTAGTACTTCACTACCAGTCACACGAGTACTTTCCACGCCTGGTACGCTAGCCCACAATGGACAGTAGTGCACATGGTTGGCAAAGCATCCAGACCCTTTATGGACTAGCACATCGGCAAAGCGCTTGACCCACTGGCTGCAAGTAGGCATGGAGCCATGAAAAATAAAAAGTCTTAGCCTCCTCAGGTATTAACGTGATGCTCCAGAGCGTACAATTAGAACAAACATTAACATAATTATGTTTTTTTAGGGGTCCCATTTTAGAGCAGCATTTTTCTAGTAACACCTCTTCAACATCTCTCCTACATTCAGCTACACACGAGGTATTAAACTGGGCCCAAGCCAGTAACAACAGCGGAGCCGTCCTGCCTGGCAGTCCCAGCAGTCTGCTCCATGCGTTCCCACAAGCCTATTGAGCAACACGTATAGGAAGAGAGCTGCAGCTGTAGCTTTGGCTGCACTTCACTCAGAAGGTATGCGTTCACCATTCCAAAACATCCAGTGCTTTATTAAAGCACTAGCTAAAAAAAGAGAAAAAAGAGAAAGAACCCAAAATTCATTAAATTCATTTAAACTTTTTTCAGTCACTGGGGAAGCTCCAGTCTGCACAATGACTCCAAAGGCAACACATCTAACAGCCTTGCCAAGCAATTTGAATGCGTCTGTACAAGACGAAAATTCAAACCTTTCCTACTTGAGCTATCAATCAAAGTGAAGCTAAAATTACAGCTTAATGAGCAGGTATACACGTTTTAGTTAGCAAATGAGGCAAGCAGGGCACATTATTTTTAGTTGCAGTGATGAGGAAAGGAGTGAAAAATAGAAGGAGGAAGGAAGGAAAAATCGTGTGTCTCAGTTTGGCTCAGGCTTCTGAAGTTTTAGCTAACATTGGCAGCATTTGGATACGACACGTCTCCTAATGGCATTCAAGGAGTCTCTTGGACTGAACTATTGCTGTGCATGTAATTATATCGTAATTTTTTTTTTTTTAAATGAGCTAGAAAAGAGTGATTGAACTCCCCCCCAAACTTGCAAATTAATTGTGAACCGCTTTATTAGGTGAGCCCCCGGGACCAGGATGATCGTAAAACACTGCTTTCTCACCAAAACCCAGAGTACCTCAACATGCATTTTCTCATTGATTCCAAATGCCTTTCAGCTGAACCCACAAAGAACTTTCAAATTACTTATCTGGATCAACAATGAGCTGATTTTCTCTCTCTTGAATTATGGAAACATTCTGCCCAAACACAGCCATCGTTCATCTTCCCTAATACCATACAGTAACATGCCCGTGGCAGGACAGCTAATCGGACTCTTTAGTCTGGGCCCTTGGATCCGAAGTTAGCCAAGTTTCCATTCTCTGCATTGTATCAGCAAAACAGCTTCCCCTAACACCGGATGATGGACAAAGACATCTAATTTATCTTGCAGGTACACTGAACTCATTGCTGAACATATTAATGAAAGTCACAAATACATTCCTGCCTACCAAGAAGCCTTAATTCCAGCAGGGTTATGGTTGCTGTTATATGTTTTTCCTAAAGGCTGCTTGGTAAAAGTGCTCTCCCATACAGCTTTAACTCCGCCCTCGATATACGTACAACACCACAAACACAGTCACAATAGTGTTAGGAATCAACAAGTTCCTCCCAGCACTTCTTGCAACGTAGACGACCATGACTGTGGATGCCAGAACTCTGTCCTGACCTCATCTTTTGGCACATTTTGCTCCAAAATCCCAATCCTTTGCCCTGGCTAAGGCATGTCCACCCATGACAGCACTGAATTCAGGTCATGGAAGCTGGACATATTTGCTAGAATTTGATTTAAACCAGATTTGTCCTGGTAAACTGCTTATCATAAATAATGCAAGGCTGCCTTCTCAAAAAGATGTAGCAAAAACCTTTTTGCCAGAGACAAAAGGTCACCTGTGAAATGTAAGCTGTTTTTCAGAGTAAAACAATTTATTTTTGCTAACGTTCAGTGGGAAAGGAAGAAAAAGACTCAAGGGCGCTGCTCAATCCATTTTCAGAATAATCAGCCAAACAAAATTTGAAGCAAAAGCTAGCTCATCTCATGGTATCAGAATTTTCTGAATGCTGTTCTCATTGGTTTGATGAATGGGGAGGAGGGGGATCTCTTTTCCTTTTCATATTTCTTTCCCCAAAAGGAATAATTTCCCAAAGGAATTATGTCATCATAAATTGCAGCTAGTTACTCATTGAAGAGGGAAAAGAAACCAGTGGGTAGTGGAGAATCAACTTTCTCACTCCAGCAGGGAACTGAAACAAGAAGCTTTTTTCTATTAATATTTAGCCCATCCTGGGGTGTGACTCATTAGTGTCTTCATGCCTCATCGGGATGTTTTGGTCAGTCTTTTAATTTTAAGGACAGTCTGATCCGTTTTTATGTTGCTTTCAGGGAGCACACTGCATTTTCTTGCTGCTTCTAACACCCTCCTAAATGCTGGAGGTGCTTCAGGTTCAAGACTGCACTTAGGGGGAAAAAAGGTCACTGAAGCAAAATGAACAGCTTTGGTGAGCTTTTGTTCCACACCAGGAATCAACTCAAAATTTTCGTTAAAGCAGAAGTTTGAATTTCTGAGCGGCCACAGTCCCATGGGTGTGAGCGGATTCATCAGGGCAGGAGGGTCCTGCCGGAGGGAGTCTGGAGTAAGCGCAGGCTGTGACCCTGAGCACGGAAAAAGTCCCCAGGTTGTGTTTGCAGAACAGAAACAGGGGCAGGTTAGATCGCCGGTCTGACAAGAGATGGTTTCACTGAAGTGCAATGTGTGTAGATGAGTCTGGGGGTGGGATAAGGCCATTGCGTTTACCGACTTAGAAGGGCTTTTGATGGGTTTTCAACTCAGAGATTTCAGCCACAACTGGCAAGTCTCCCAGAAAAAACAAACTTGCCCAATGAGTGTTAGTATAAACAGGTCCTCTCCCCAGCCAAAGCGACCCAGCAAGCAAAGACCATGGCGAAATAGGAAAGTTTGAGAATTAAGTCAGAGGTAGGAGTTGCTGGGGATTGGAAAAGTGACAGCTGAGAGCCAAGTAAACTACCTGAAATGAAGTCAAAGACCTCCATTATGAGACTCCTCACCCCGATCTATCCAAGCATTGTATTTAAAATGTTTCATTATCTTCTGAAACCTGGTGCATTCATAGCCTGGAAAACAACTTTGACAGCGATTCTCACGGCTTCATGGGCCTTTTGTCCTGTGTTGCCTTCCTCTGGGGGGGAACAAAGTGAGTGTAAGCAGGATCTGGGTATGGAGAAGGACAAAGAGGGGAAAGTGAGATGCAGATGTTTGATAGCTTGGAAAGAAGCAAGAAATGTGATGGTCAGAGAAAAGAAAGGTCTGATGCGGAAGAAAAAAGAAGGCAGAAGGAGGGCAGGTTGTTAGACGTGACAAGAGCACCCCAAGACATGCCCTTGCAAGATTCACAGGTGCTGGCTAGGGGCCTGACGGCTGAGAGCCATGCTGGCGAACATGCGTTTGGAGGTGGATCAGCCCAGGACACATCGGTGCCAGAGAGGAGCATTCCCCATAGTTGGCCTGTGCTGATTCGAAGACCAATGCAGAGGCTGCCTTGGGATTTTCTGGCTGAATTGAGTCCTCATGGTTGCAGGGAAATTCTGTAGCTGAGCTGCTCCGGCCACAGACCTTAATATTAATTGTTGCTTGCATCTCCTCTACCACATTTATCAGCCTGGAAAATTAAGAGATGGGGAAAACAACCACTGCCATGCTATGCTCCACTGGGTCTTCCCCCTTAACACGGCGCGTCACCAATGCCAGCTGCAATGAACATGGAAAAGAAAATTTGGGCAGCTGCTCTTTCCACTACAACCAGGCTCATTTGTGCCCACTAAAAATATTACCTCTGATACCGCAAGGGCAGTTTACTTGAACTCATCGCAGCTGGAAATAGATCTGTCCCTCAGGAAACAAAATTACCACAAAAGAGTGGGGGGGTTGCCTCTCTGCCCTAGCTGGATTCTTACTTTTGGCTGTTTTCAGGCACTCCAGAACACGCACTGTTGTAACCAATTCGTGTCATATCATGGAGTCTGGTACTTAGTGCTTCCTGCTCTCAGGCCCCGCTTTCATTTTATTCCTTTTGCCAGGCTGTAACCGCTGGGTTTGAATTGACCCTGATGGCTCTGTCCAGCCTGAAATATTTTTGGAATATTTTCAGCAAAACAGTTGGTCTGTTTCCAAAGCAGAAGCTGTTGTTTGTGATTTTACGCCCCTAAGTTGCACCAGCAACTCTGAACCACATGCTCTGGAGCAAGGACCTGGTATTTGTCACTGACACGGCCTTTGCATCTAAAGAGTAAAAACTGATGTAAAATATTCCCCTAACTATGAGTCTTTGCAGGGGAAGAAAAAGAAACTGCAAAACGAAACCCCTCCTTTAACAGTTCACACATGCTCCATAGAAGCTTCTAGCACAAGTTCATGTCCCAAAATGTCACCCACATTTGGCATGTTCCTGCTTTTTCTGAGGCTCTGGTAGAAGAACAGAGAGGACCCTGGGGGGTCAGTGGCCAACAGACAGCTAGGTAGAAAAGCAGGGAAGAGAGAGGAAGAGATTTTGCTTATCAGAAGATAAATAACGCTGTGCTACACGCACACGCTGCAGAAATGCACTAGGTGTGTACTCACCGGCTTTTACAAGCACACATAAAGCCAGTACCGTGACTACAATATGAAGCAATTAACCGTGTTTAACTCTCCCCGGTTCCACAACGTATTTCCAGCAACACAGGAGTTAAACAGGCAGCGACTGAGCAGAAATCAGTTGTTCAGATGTAAGACAATAGGCTACAGAGGGAGATGTGTGTGCCTTGTGAGCTGGACTTGGAGAGAATATCAGGAAGAAAACAGAAGAAATAATAACCAATTGTAGTATTTCAGGCTTTGCAAACACGGTACAAACATTAACTGATGCGATTAACTTGAGGGCAAATCCCAGATGATGACAGTGTAGGTAAAGAAACGAGCACAGAGAAACATTTAGCCAGCAAAAGGAGAAAGGAATTTGCTCTGGAGAAGGACTCTGTTGGCCTGGAAGGGTCAACCCGCCCTGGTGCACGCCTTCAAGAGATACTTCGGGGAATCTGCTGAGAAGTTGAGCGCAGAAGCGGGAGGTTACAGGGGCCGTAGGTCAGGCTCGTTTGCCAGCCACTGGAACAAGCAGGTTTCACATTTGGCTTTTAGAGTAAGCAAAAGGTCCTGGCCAAGGAGGTTGAAGAACCTTTGAACTGCCATACTGGTACAGACGAATGACCCATTTGGTCTGCTGTCCTGGGAGCATCTATCCTGAACTCATAACTCTGTGTGTTAAGGGAATCTGACATTATTAATCCTGGATTAACTTTTTTTTCCCCACAGCTGCAGAAGGAAAGTTCTGACCTTGGTGTGCCAATGGAGTGGAAAGCATCACTGCCCGTGACTCCCCATCACCAGTGGGCTCCTGCATAACACTGGTGTTTCTTCCCACAGTAAATCCCTCTTTCTCCTCCCCTTTCCCTGATCTAAGAGCGACCTATCTATTAGATTAACACTACTTCAGTGGAGTGCGACTAATCGGTTTGCACCCAACGTTGTCAAGAGAGGCGTGTGCAAGTCAGCAGAAGGGAAGAACAGTACTAATGGGCTGATAATCTCAACACAAAGAGGAACGAAGGATAAATCTGTAAAAATACAGTATATTTGGAGCTGAACTCAGTAAAAATTTCTACTTTGATTTACTCTCGCTTCTTCTGTGGTTTCACAGGTAAAAGTCCAGACATCTGCAAAAAATACTTTGATTCCATGCCCATTTTACAATGGCTACGAAAGAAAGTCGAGTGATGGAGAACAGTCTGGTAGGAACTATAGATTTATAGGGAACGTAACAGATAGAGCTGCGTAATAACTGATTTGTCAGCTTGATAACTGTCCTGGAAAAATAGGATGGGGGAAAGATTTATTTCAGGTTGGCCAAAACTTATTTTCAGGTTTTCCTGCCAAAACGAAAAAAAAAAAAAAATTCTGAAAAACATGAGAATTTCAGTCCAGAATAGAAGCCTGGAGCTGACTTCCAAACTGCAGCTGCTGAGCAGAGCTGCCACGCTGCCAGTTTTTGGCTTCTTGCCTAATGGTCACAAGAAAGAATTTATATGGAAAGCTGTCGCTAATACGAGTCATATTTTAAACATTTGATCAGCAATTAAATTTTGACTTCTCAAGCACTGACAACTAATTCACGCTCTGTCCCAACAAACTCGGTGTTATTGAAAACATTCTAGGCCAACAATACCAATAATGTCACCAGCATGGTTTCTGTCGTGCCCAGAGCAATATTAAAAAGAAACCCGTGCATAACCGGGAACAAGAAACATATGTAGGTGATTTAGACGTGCACAATTGTTTGGGGGAGGCTTGTTTTGTTTTGTGATGTCTTCAATTATGAATCCACGGGAGATCAGTGCAAGTATCAAAATCATCATAATGAAATATTTAACTTCCTAGCTGGTTCAGGCAATAATCATGACAACAAGATGCTGCCACATCCAATCTCTGTGAAGAAACCAAATGGTAAGCAGTCATTGCACTGCTTGTCAGGCTGCAACCTTCTCTTCTGAGTCCAAATGTCGGTAGAGACAAGTGAGAAGTATATACATGATCATAACAGCCAAGCCAAAGAACTGAACATTAAAATGAGAGATGATTTTGCTTTACTAATTGCAGTCACTCGTCATTCTACTGGACTTTTCACTTGAAGATCAAAACCTTATTAAAGCATTAGTAAATGAAGTCCCAGAGCACTCCTATGTGAAAGACGTCATAAAATCCTACTCCTCACTTCTGAAGTCAGGAAACTCAAAGAAGGCAAACAAGCTCTAAAATTAATTTGTTTCCACTTCTGTGGTCCATGGGCTACTTCCAAGGGCTCCAACAGAAGAGAAGCACGTTGTGTGATTTTGGATGATTTTGGCCTGATTCATTCTCTTCCGTGGTCTTAGAAATGACAACACAGTGCGCAGTTTGGAGCTGAAAAATGAAAGCATCTGCCATTACATTGAATGGCCTGCTGTTACCAGCGTTTTGCTTCCCTCTCCCAAGTCCTGTCAAGGGCTGAGCCCTGGACAAGGAATGCTCACATCCTGCATATTCCATCCCATCCCTATTTCTTCATCCACTTGTGTCCACCTGCCTTCTACTGCAAACAATTGTCCAGGCTGGTCTACAAAAATTAGACTGTAGGACCACAGATGGCCACACAACAAAATGAAAATTTGCATTTACTATAAAATCCAAAATTGAGCAGAGTCTTAAGGAATAAGCACTTTTAGGAATGTGAATTACCGAATAAAGCCACATTTACACCAAACTATGCTTCTAACCACTTCCTACTAATGAAGACTTTCAATGTGAATTCTCAAGTGTGACCTGCCTTTTAAAGGATGCTCTGTACCACATGAGCAGTGGATGGCATGCATGCATGCACATACACCTGTATGTCTTTCAGCACACACATGCTTTCATGGAAATGAATGATGGTGAGACAGGAGCAACCGGACAACAGCGTGCAAACCAGCGTCACACCGACAGGGTGACAGCTTCGCACCTGCGCACAGACAGCAGCGCAGGGGTACTACCCTGCCCAGCGGTCTGCAAAGCGACAGCTTCAGTCTGACGGGGGACTACGTACGAACAGTCACGGTTGTATGCGTGCACCAAAAGGCATTTTTGCTTTGGTAACAAAACCTGGTTTTGGTGCTCCTCGTTCTGTCAAGCCTGTAGGGCAACACTGCAGAGGACCTGTGAGCCCAGGCTCAGCTCTCAGAGCCTAAGTCTCTCTCCCAAAGCCCAGACCAAATTACAGCCAGCCATTTAAAAGTGCAACAGCTTTTCTGTTTGCACACAGGACACAAAACACATCAAGAGACAAATCAGGGAGCGCCCAGGACACCCTGCTTGAAAGTCTCTCCGAGACCTGCCCTCACTCCCTCCCCTGAGCAGAGAGCACATTCCTGAAAGTTATGGCAAATACAGCATCCCTGATCAGCCACCGGTACCGTCAGTGTTATTCGTGACAGACGCAGACCCCCAGGCCGGATTACCCCCTGCCCAGTACCAAGCAGAAGATGATAGCATCCCTCGCCCAGGATGCTGGCACTGGCTTGGTCCTGCCTAGCGCTACACGCCCTTGGCTGTCATTAACTTCACAGAGGACTGGAGGCACGCTGTTGCGCCACTTTAGTCTGAACATTTATTTATATTTTTTTTTACAGTCTTTGGCCCTGTTCTGCTACCACTGAACTCTTCCTTATTGTAGGACTGGTAGCTTTAGGAGTCTTCTGTTCTGCAGGGCAGCACCTGGACCTCCTCTACTGCCGTTACCTCCTCCTCCTCTATACCATGGGCTTTCCCGATCTTCTCGGTAAAGCCCAGTGCTACCCCTTCTTCGTTCCAATGCAGTCAGAGGTTTCTTCATCTCCTCTTACCTTGATCTTTATGCAGCAGATTTCTCATGAGGAAAAGCAGAGGAGAGAGCGGAGCAGTACGGGCGGGTGCAGTAAGGGCACCAAGTACCCTGCTGGCCTCCTGTTCAACGCAGTTTCTTCCTCGGTGTGCCATTATCCTGCTTTCCTCCCCACCAGAAGCTTCCCCCAGCCCTTCTCTCCCCTGCCACAGCGAGGGTGGAGGCCTCCTTTAGGACAGGAGGGCTCTGCCCTGGGGTCTTGGGGACACGAGGGGAAATGAGACAGAAAATAGCAAAAAGTATCCGGGAATCTGCTAAATGCCAAAGGAAACAAACAACAAATGGCAGAGGCTTTATAAAGAGCAATGTAACTGGACAGACTTGCCTGCTTTGTTAATATTAGTGGTAAATAAACCCTGGAAAAGACGACTGTAGGTTTGAAGACTATCACAGAACAAATTCAGAAAGGTGTTGGAGAATATTTGATAACCTATCCCTCTTCCCTTTCTCCAAGCATCGCCTAGCGCCCGAAATTTAAATTGTTGGAATTTCCACTTAAAATTAAGATCACAAATTGGTTAACTTTGCAGAAATGCAAAAGAAGCACACGTAAACCAGAGAAAAAAATGTATATTGTGTATAGGTGACAGCAGATAAGACTGTTGACCAGAGGGAAGGAAAGCCCCAGGTGCTGCTGGCTTGATAGCAGGATAAGGGCGCAGAAAACTGATCAGATAGTGCCGCAGTCCAACACGGGGAGAAATTGTTAAAAGGGTTGGGAAAATAACAGCAGAGAAAACTTGTCCCAGTAGCCTTCTCTTGTGCTTCCCACCTCCACTGGTGGTGGCCAGATTTATGCTTCTGCTGAGTTGAAGGGCCCAAGCTGCCATCTGAAGAGCTTCCAGCAGAATGTGCAGATGCTGGAGGACATATCTTAATAAATAAATAATTCATTAGCTTTGACTAATGCAACCAGATAGGTGGTGCAGCAAGCCTTTTGTTTGCAATTAATATGACGTGGCACCTGTTTAAATGACTTACATCAGGGTTCAAATCCCCATCTATTGCTAAACCAATTGCACTCTAAATGTAATGCTTAGGGCCAAATTTTCCACACTAGATAAAGTTAAGAGTGGGGAAAAAAAATTCTGCATTGTTGCCATGAGCAACCGTATGTTTATGTCCTCTCCAAAGGAGATACCAGTTTGTGGCTGGAGGGGCACAGCCTGAAGCTCACTTCAGCCAGATTACAAATTGGGGCTTTCAGTAACCAGGAGCACTGAGAACGTTCATAGGCTGCTTTTTACAAAAAAACTTCTGTGAACATTGACACTTACTTTTATTTTGATCTCTTTAGGTCCTCCTTATTCCTGAGCTGATCTGTTCACTCTGAATTCACCTGTTGGCCAGTCAAGCAAAAGCAGCAGAGTAAACCATGCTCCTTCTCTGCAAAAAGAGAGAGAGGGACAAACACTCCCAGTTTGTCCAATGCAACAGAGGTAGCGGGATTCAGTGCAGAGGTATGCTGCCAATACCCAGTACCCAACCAGTGCTAAAATTTCTGCAGCTGAACTATTTTTCATTATTATTTTTAAAAAGGGGAGGAGAGCATGATTTTATCATTTCCAGCATCCACTTAAATACACAGCACACAAACTTCTCAATAAACAATAACTTGATAGTTCTTTCCTAACACTCTCTTCACCTAGAGTGAAAAATACCTCTCTCATGCACATCTCTCTGTCTGTTCTCCTTTTGCACTTCGCAAGATTAAAAAAGCTCTGTCCCGTTCGTTGTGCATGTTGTATGACAGGTGTTTGCAGGGAAAGCCAAAATGACCTCATATGTGCCAGTCCTTCCAGTGAGCGCTTGCGCTGTGTCAGCTTCAGGTGGCGTTGAGCTATATATTCTGCCAAGCCACAGATGGACAGAGCACACCTGCAGGCTTTAATGGGTTTGCTTCTTGAGTATCTTAGGACAGCTTTGGTTCACTCATCTGTGTCTGGTGCTTATGTCTAGGATAGCCTCAGGATCTTAAGCAAATGCCTATCAAACCATGCTTATGTCTAGGATAACCTCAGGATCTTAAGTAAATGCCTATCAAACCATCTCTTCAGGTAGCAGCCGGTAAGTGCCAATGTGCGGCAGCTCATGAGATATTATATCTCAAAAAGGTACATATTCGCTCTGGACTTGTGTTGTATTTTGTTGCAGTAGTCCTTAGAGTCAGGTACAGTTTTTCCTGCATGACCTACCCGAAAGGCCAAGGTAAAATTTGATATTCAGAATCCTAATGAGTTAACTTTCCACATTTTTACATTAATGGCAAGTTTGAAAAGGTCAAGGCAAGGTAGGATTTTAGGAAATAATTGTTTAAAATAGTCTCTGGTTTGTTATGTTTCATTTGTGTAAGAGATGGCTGGGCAAGAAGCTAGATTTCTACCTGATCTTCACATCAATATTTTAATCTGATTATCTTCCAATCAGCTGCTATATGTTATGTATACATTTACACAAACACTTTGTTCCAACAAAAATTATTCCATCATTGTGAGGCCACTTCTATTGATGTTCCAGTCCGAAGCCTGTAAATCAATGTCCCAGGAAAAGATCCAATTCACATTCTCTGTGTCGATGCTCTCCCCATTTCTGCTCCTGACAGGATGTCAATTACTTTAAACCTTCAAATACTCAGTATTTGCACTAGGGTTTGAATGGATACTGCGATATACGGTTCACTGCACAGTACGTCACGTTGACTTTGTCAGCAGTTACTTCTAAAGCCAGGCAAAACGCTGACTGCAGTATCTAAGCTTCCTTTCACAGAAACTTGAAGCTCCTTTTAACTCTTGGGTTTGAATGGATGAATTCCACCTCTAGTGCAGCCTAGCATGCCTTTATCTGACTTAATCTGGGCATCCCCAGATTAAGTCTTTCTGTTTTGTACTAAAAATGGGGCAGCCTACTTTTCTCCTCGGGACTCATGACCACAGTGTGGGACAGAATTATTTACTTTGATGATTTTCTTATATGAAATTCCCAGCCAGTGAAAAGTAAAACAACAGAAGCAAGCCAATGAAAGTATAGCTACATTCATCTTTAGCCAAATAACCTCTAGACCCAAAATATTAAGGAATGCCCAGTCAATGCTGCCCTGGTACTGCAAAAAGGAAGTCAATAGATAAGGGCCATTAAGAGGATCAATAACAACGTATAGGGAAGAGAATGCTGTTAGTCATTACTTCGTTGAAATGTTCTTAGGGTTCTGTCTAAGGCTCTAAGAGACACCTATTTTGCTGGTACTGAAGACCATGCCGAAGATGTCTGCATTATGAAAGATTTTACAATAAGAAACCTGAAAAAATCTCTTCTCATCACTTAGGCAGGAAACATCTTAACTCCAGTAAAATCCACAGGACAGAAGCATTTGTGCATTTCATCACATCCATCAGCTGTATATTGCTTTAGGCAGGGAAGCCTGCCCTTGCCTCTAGTCTGTCACTGTGTTCAATTTATCCAGCATGGGGTCACTTTAGCTCATTTCCTTGGTTTTCATCACCTTTCCTTACCTGATGAAATTAAAGCAAAATGACAGGTACATAGATACTAAACAGCACAACTGAGCTGGACCTCCAAAGGACTCAGACCTTCTGATAATGCTCTTTTCATTTAGTCAGCTTGTTTGAAGATACAGCCACCTGAGAAGAAGCCCCTGAGTTTCATCGTGTGTGTCCTTGGAGATGGCACAGCCTTTGCTTTTATACAGTCCAAAGTGGGAATCCGTACAAAGTGATGCTACAGGAAACGATGCTCGTGACTCACAGCTATCCCACAGTATCCACAAGACCTCACCAGTTTGGTGACCCCCACTGGCTGTGCCACTGGGCTTGGAAGGGCGAGCTGGTTCTTGGACCTGGGACAACGCTGCCTGGCGAGGACCTCTCTGGGTGACCCAGAGGCCAGGCACAATACTGGGTGGCTAACGGGGAGCCCACATCTCATTCTGAATTATGGGGTCCTCCCACTTCAGTACCTGTAAGGTTCAGGGGTTAGTATAAAAGCCTCCCTGCTCTTTGTCCTTGCCATAGGGCAAGTTTTTAGAACAGTTTTTGGCCAAATTCCAGAAAACGAATCCTACAATGGCACCAGCTACTTGAGGTAGAAAAGAAACATCCCTGTGGTTACACGGCTTCCTAAATTCCCCCAGACTGTGGCTGGGAGGAACTGCACAGGCGTCCATTTGTCCCTAACACAGTTGTCTCCTCACCTGCAATTATAAGCCATTTTTAGGAGTTTTCTATACAAAGGCAAACGAAGAACCCAAAAAATAAAATCACCCCACTTACCTGTGCTGTTTAGAGCTTCCCTAAATCTGTTCACCCCTGTGGGCGAGGTAAGCCATGAGTGAGTTTGACACACCCTTGGAGATTTTATAAGGTGAAAATGTGGAGAAGAAGAGTAAGTGCCATTTCTCAAGTAGATCCAAGCAAGACCAGACACTTGAGGTAGAGCCATTGATTTCAGTCAGTAGCACTTGGCCAACAGACATGCGGTAAACGTGTTGCCACTGGTGTCCGGTCCATGGGTCATCTGCCATTATCCCTCGGGCCTACACTAAGCTGAAAACAGATATAACAATATGGAGAAAGCAATATGGGAAAAGAAACAGAAAAACATGACATACAATCCTTTACATTGTATTACACGTGCTCATGCTGACTTGAGGGTCTCACTCAGTGAAGCTTTGGCTGGGTAGGTCTCTGATCCCAGCAATAGTCCTCCTTCAGTATTAAGCACAATGCAGAGCCCTTGTGTCACTGCAGACTCTTGCATATGTATATAATTGTCCTAAGTTGAATAGGCCCCCAACAGACATTAAAAAGCACTTGATAATTAAAGTGCATATGATGCCCCACAGCCAGTCATGCATTGCCCATCCTGCCAACCATAAATGTAGTCCGAGTCTTTGCTTATGTGGCCCCTCTACATCTTTCAGCATACTGCTCGCATTAATTTTACAAGAGCTCTGCATAGGTCTGAAAGTTGGTCTATGTTGAATCAATTACATTAATAGGGCCAACAGCACATGCGGCTCAATTTTTTTGCAAGCTCAAAAGTGCGTTTCTGTGTCTGTTTGCCCTCTTACCCTCTTCATTTCTTTATTTGCTACAATTAAATTAACGAGTGAGTCCTCCTGAGTCCCAGCTCTGCAATTTTTACTGCAGAACTGGGCTACACTGACTTCACTGGCTTGCTCTGTTGTCTGGCCATGAAGGTCCACTTATTTTCTCAGGGATCCAGTCTGCAACATCAATACTTTCTCCTTACCACTTTCACTTATATGATCTATAAAATCACAAATGGGAATGAAAAAGAAAAAGAAACTGTTTTGAGACCTTTGAAGTAGCTGAAATATCTTACAAGGGGCAAAGAGTTTTTTGTGGGAAGAAAAACCAAGAAACTTGAACAGACATTTGGCAGTCTTCTGTCAACTAACCAGGCGCTGGCGCAACGTGTTCAAAGACTACCCATCTCAGCTGAATTTCATTTATTGGTGAGCTTTGTTTTCACTAAAGAGGAAAAAGGCAATCTGAGAAAGAGTTAAGAATTTCCTCTTGTCTGATTACTGCTGACCTTTCATTAGTCACCGAAAATGAAACGGCTTGTAATGGGATTTTGTGGTTTCTATGGCTCTAGAAAAGCCATTTTTACTAGGTCGCAGCTAGATGACTCTGATGAGTCACACCTCATGAAAAAAAAAAAAAAAAAGCAGATTTGAGAGCAGCCAGTTCCAGCGGTCAGGGATGTGAAGGGTCCCCTGGGGCCTCCCTTGCGGAGGACCTCTGTCAAGGGCTGGGGAGCAGGTCCACCCTGGTCTCAGAAGGTGAGCCCAGAACTGCTGGGGGTGCCACCAGCTCACGTGCACTCGGTGTCGGGGAGCACAAGTGGAGCCACGATCACAAAAAGGGTGAGGAGGAACAGAGAGGCTGCTTCTCAGCATGTGCTTGGATTTATTTGCAAGAAACCGTATCAGACAGCACAGCAGCCATTGTAAAATGATGTTTTTCTCTCTCTTACTATGGTTTACTATGGCATCCACAGTAAATTATCCTAACACCCAGAAGAAAATAAAAAAGGTAAAAAACCAACAACCTTCCTGCTGCTGCTGCTGCCACCACCACCATCAAAACCATCTCAGAACCTCATGCTACCTAACGGTTTTGGGTAAGCAGTACAATCTATATTGAATGTATTGCACACATCAAATGATGTGATAACATTTACTTGTGGTTGCTCTAAGTCAAGTGTATTATCCATACCTAGCATAAATATAATTTCTTTCCTAAAATAAATTTCTTTCTCTGCTACTTTTGTGTAATATCTATTAAAAAGATTGATTTTTTTTTTTTTAGGGGGGACTTAATACAATAACACTCCAAGGGTGAACATGAAAGAGGCCTTGAACTATTTAACTATTATAGAAAACTTTAAATAATTTTATAGGAGTCAGCCACTTGAATTCAACCAGTTTCTGCTGGTGACTGAGGATCAAACCAAAGGCCATAGATGCTAGTACACAGTCATGCAAAATCAGCAGTAGAAGAGTTGCTTGAATCATTAATCATAGTTATTACACATTTAATCTAAGTTTTGTTAACGGATCATTCACAATATGAGTTTGTTCTTTAGAAATATTGACTAAAGAGCTTTCACAAAAAAACCTTCAAACTACTCTTGTTCTGAACTCCCTAATTTACTGTTAAAAATATAATAACCATGATGTGTGGTGACTCTGCTGTTGTACAGTATCTTTTCTGCTCTATGAACTGATTATTTAAATAGGAGACTGGCAAATCACAGAATCACAGAACAGTTGAGGTTGGAAGGGACCTCTGGAGGTCATCTTGTCCAGCCTCCCTGCTCAAGCACAGTCAGCTAATGTAGGTTGCCCAGGGCTGTGTCCAGTTGGGTTTTGAATATCTCTATGGATGTAGACTCCACCACCTTTCTGGGCAACTAGTGCCAGTGTTTGACCACCTTCACAGTAAAAAAGTGTTTCCTCCTGTTCAGATGGTACTACTTCTTTTTAATTTGTGTCCATTGCCTCTTGTCCTGCCAGTGGGCACTACTGAGAAGAGCCTGGTTCCCTCTTCATTGCCTTCCATCAGGTATTTACACACATTGATAGGATCCCCTCTGAGCCTTCTCTTCAGGCTGACCATACCCAGCTCTCTCAGCCTTTCCTCACGTGAGATATGCTCCAGTCTCATAATCATCCTTGTGGCTCTTCACTGGACTCTCTCCACTATGTCCAGGTCTCTCTCAAACTGGAGAACCCAGAACTCCAGCTGCGGCCTCACCAGCGCTGAGTAGAGGGGAAGGATCACCTCCCCAACCTGCTGGCTACACTCCTCCTAATGCAGCCCAGGACGCTGTTAGCCTTTTTTTGTCCTGAGGGTGCACTACTGGCTCATAGTCAGCTTGTTGTTCACCAGGATCCCCAGGGCCTTCTTTGCAAAGCTGCTTTCCAGCCAGTTGGTCCCCAGCATGTACTGGTGCCTGGGGTTGTTGCTCCCCAGGCACAGGACTTTGCATTTCCCTTTGTCGAACTTCATGAAACTCCTCTTTGCCCATTTCTCCAGCCTGTTGAGGTCCCTCTGAATGGCTGCACAACCCTCTGGTGTATCAGCCACTCCTCCCAGTTCAGTATCATCTGTGAACTGGCTGAGAGTGCACTGTCCCATCATCCAGGTCATAAATAAAGATGTTAAACAGTATTGTTCCCTGTGTTGACCCTTGGGGTACACCACTAGTTACTTGCCTCCAGCTGGACTTTGTGCCACTGATCGCAACCCTCTGGGCCTGGTCATTTGGCCAGTTTTCAATTCACCTCCACTTATGTAACCCTTACCTTGTCAGCTTGTCTATGAGGATGTTACAGGGGACAATGTCAAAGGCTTTACTAAAGTTGTAAGCAACATCCGCTGCTCTCCTCTCATCCACCACACTAGTCATGTCATTGTAGAAGGCTATTAGGTTGGTCAAGCAAGATTTCCCCTTCAAAAATCCATGCTGACTGTTCCCAATCACAGTCTTATCCTTCATGCATTTGGAAATGCTTTCTAGGACAATTTTCTCCATCACCTTCCTAGGGACTAAGGTGAGGATGAGCAGCCTCTAGTTCCTCAGATTTTCCTTCTTGCCATTCTTGAAGATGGAGGGATATTTGCTCTGCTCCAGTCATCAGGAATCTCTCCCAGTCACCATGACCATCCAAAGATCATTGAGAGTGGCCTCTCAATGACATCAGCCAGCTCCCTCAGCCCTCATAGGTGCATTGTGTCAGACCCCATAGACTTAGGTATGTCCAGTTTGTTCAGCTGCTCCCTAACCTGGTCCTCCTCCACTGGGGGCAACTCTTCCTTGGTCCAGATTTTCCCTCTGGTCTCAGGGGTCTCAGATTCCTGGAGGATGATTTTCCTAGTAAAGACTAAGGAAGGAAGGCATTGAGTACCTGGCCTTTTCCATGTCATTTGTCACCAGTTCCCCTGTGTCATTCGGCAGCAGGCCCACGTGTTCCCTAGTCCTCCTTTTGCTGTTTGTGTACTTGCAGAATCCTTTCTTGTTGCCCTTCACATGCCTTACCAGATTCAACTCCAGGTCAGCCTTGGCTTTCCTAAACCACATCCCTACAAGATTGGACAGCATCTCTACACTACTCCTGGGTCACCTGCTCCTGCTTCAATGTCATACACTTCCTTTGTATGTCTGCATTCAGTTTGGCACTCCTTGCTCATCCATACAGGCCTCCTGCCACTTTTGCTTCATTTTCTACTCTTCGGGATGGTCCTTTCCTGAGCACCCATCTCTCCTGGACTCCTTTTCTCTCTGGGGAGATATTCCATAGGATTCTTCCAAGCAGATCTCCGAAGAGGTTGCATTCTGCTCTCCTGAAATCCAGGGCTGTGGTCCTGCTTTTTGCCCTGCTCCCTCCTCTTAGGGTCTTCAACTCCACAATCTCATGGTCACTGCAGCCAAGGATGCCTCCGACTTTCATGTCTCCAACCAGCTCTTCCTCCTTCATACTATCAGGCCCAGCAAAGCAGCTTTTCTTGTTCGCTCCTTGACCACTTGTTTGCACGGATCATACCTTTGCTCAATACTGCTCTGTGTCGATGGATATCTCCCTGTGAACATTGTTTTGAGTTTGCAGCACTGACAGTGAAAGCTGTTCTCACTAGGTATGAATGCCAGGAAGCCACATGCTGCATCGCTTTGTTTCCTGACTGTACCAGCATAACTCTTAAAATGAGACTTTTGGCACAAATAACCACACTTGCACTGACAGGATATTCTATCATCACTGTTTAAAATGTGATGTTTAGTAAAAACTCTGCCTGATGTATCTTTATAATTATTCACACAATAAAATCAAATTAAAAAATAGGTGTTAAGGCCTTGATTCAGAAAAGTACTGAATATTCCCTTTAAAGCTCTTTTTTATACTGATCTGAGTTTGTCAAAATATTAAAATTAGCATGCTCAAGCCCTCCGCCTAATGTAAGGTTAATTCTCATAGAAGTTAAGATGAATGTTTGCAAATACACTTTTACAGCCCTCATTCATCTCTACAGTGAGAGACTGAATACTCTTTAAAATATCAGCTCTGCACACTAGCAACAGAAAGCAATGACTTTAGATACCCAAACTGGAATAGCTAACAGAGCCTTCGTTTCCAAGGATGGGTGCTCAAAGCTCTTTGAATACGAAACATTTCTCAAAGGCGTTAAAGGCAAGTTCCAAAAAAACAAAGGCAATGAAAATCGCTAAATAGCTTTGAAAAGCAGTCTGTAACTTCAGTGTTGCCTGATTTTTAACTGTTGAAAATTGGAACCTTAATGTTATACTAACACATGTTTTTACATTTTCCCGAGAAACAGATGGAATAATGCTGCTCATGCTATGCCAACACCATGTTGTTACATAGCCTTTATTAAAATTGCTTCAAGGCAAAAAGCTGTATGCACAAAGGCAAGGGGTGGGGAAAGCTGGCAACTCCTTTAGACTTTCAGACTTGAGTCCTTTAACTCTCAGCCAGCTCTGTGCATCATCGAGAAATATCCATAGCTTCACAAAGGGTAGGGAAGCTGGGTGCAGTGCTGGGTACTGGGTGAACTGCGTCCGCAAGGCCCTTGCCCTACCAAAGGTAGCCGAGACACCCAGACAAAAGGGAGAAGAGGAGGAGGAGGAACATGTACAAAACGAAGAAAACCAAGCTTCACAAATTAAAGAAACAGAGAGAAATATGAGAGGATTTAAAGGAAATAACAGAATTGGGGAATTAACATCAGCTTTTCTTTAAATCCAGAAAAAAAAAAAAAAACCAACAAATTTTTCTTCCTTATCTTGCTCAGAGGTTAATCCCAGTTATGACAAATGGTATGTGAAGCAGATAGGCATCTGTTTGTGTGTGTATACATTTATAAATATGTCTTGAGTATGTGTTTCTAAAGCATGATCCAAAGCCACTGAATTAGATGGAACGATTCCCATTTGGCTTTGGTGGGTTTTGGACCAGGTCCCCAAACTTGGTAGCTTCAGCATTGAAAAAAGAAAGGGACAATAAAATGCCAGATTAATTCTCATTCTGAAAAATCTGAGCTGACTTACAAGAAGAAAAAAAAAGGAAAAAAACCAAAACAAACCCAACTTTTAATCTTCCAACCGTGTAAATGCCTTCAATTAACTAACATTGATTTCCCTTTGTCTATATTGAGAATTTTTATGTCCCAAAAGAAAGCAGCAAAAACATTTCCATGATAACCATAAAAATCACTGGAGAGAAAATAAAGTTTTCTGTTTCATTACCTTTTCTGTGTGGTAATCAATTACAAAGAAAGAACAGTGCAGGTTCAATTAAGTAACTAAATAAAAAAGAATTAAAAGCCACAGGGGATCTTCATTTTACTTATGTTAAAGTAGGGTCCGACTCCAGGCCTCATTGACTTGTTTGTACCATATAATGGGGTTTAATTTCTGTGAACCAGTCTGTCAGCATTAGCTGATCATAATTAGGAAAATGGGGTTAGAGAAAACAGAGCTACTGAAAATAGGTTTTCCCAAGAGTAGCCTTCCCTCCTCTCCGCTTCTCTCCAAGTGGGATTATCCTGAGCTCTCAGTGCATAGCAAAACAGAAATGAACCGTTTGGCAAAACAAAGTTCCTTCCTTTTAAGCCTACGTTACAACTCAGTAAAACACTGAGTGCTCTGTCCCAATTCCGCAAGCGCCTGAGCACATGCTCACCTTTAACCACTTGCTTAGATCTTCCACTGACTTCAGGTTTAGCATCTGCTGAAAAAAGCTCTCCGTGTCTTGCAGAACTGCAAGTTCATCCTAAGTGGTGAGAGATTCATTTAAAAAGGAAATGGGATTTTTTTTTAGAACTTGAAAAAAATAGCTGTGGGTTTGGTTTTGGGTTTCTTATTTTGAAGTCTGAGTTCTTATTTTAGTCAAGTAACTCATGACTTCATTATAGACAGTTAGCTTCACATGGGCAAAAACAAGACTCCTGGAGACATGCGCAGTATTAAATTTGTGCAGATAGCTGAATGGAAAATTTCAGAGGAACTGGCACCTACGGGGTGCTTTGCCGATGGAAAGCGGTTTTGTGTGGCTCTTGGATACACATATACATGTATGCCAGTGCATACGCACATGCAAAAATCATCACAGGAAAGTTAGGGATTCCACTGAAGGCAATAGCAGAAGTCTCAGAAACTCCAGTACAGCTTGGTTTCATCCACAACCTTTACACACGTTGGCTGGGGCTCGTCACCTCTAACCCCTGCAGTCTCATGGTCACTTGTCCCAGGCTACGCCAGCCACGTGTGTGTGACTGGGGGTGGCACCTAGAGGGGGAGCCACCCCGCCAGCCACGGGGTGGGTGGACCGTCCCTCTGGCAACGCATGCCACAGCAAAGGGATCAAAACGCCTTTTGATCTCCCCAGTCTGGTCTTGAACCCGCAAGACACCTGTTCAGCCTCAGCAGGGACCTCTGGCATCTCCGTCTCCCCACGGTTCACTGTCCCCCTGTGCAGCAGGGACCCCCAGGGCTCTGCACCCCTGCAGCCAGCCCTCCTTCCCGCCCTCTACAGCCACCAGCCAAGGAAGGCCCAAAGGCAAGAAAGCACCAGGACCCCGTTATGGCAGCTGACGGTCCACCAAGCACTCCACGTAGCCGTATAGAGAAAAAGAGAGCCTGTCCCATCACGTTTCACGAGCAATAGGTACAACCGTACGTCTCACCAAGAGCTGCCCCTCCGAAGGGCATGGGTTGAAAAATCACTCTCAGAAATCAGTTTGCAGAAAGATAACTCGTTATTGCTCATAAATCAGGCCACTCGATTTCACTGCCAAGATATTCAACAAATTTCTTTTTTGGGCTGCTCATTTTTCATTCCTTCAGGCTACGTTTAACCAAGTAATCTCCCCATAAATCCCGGCTCCCGCTGCCATTCGCAATGCAGTGGGTCTTGTTTAGAAATTCTTAGAATCGGTGCATTCTTGCTGCATGACAACCCTCCAACCTCTTCCCTTTCGAAAGAAGCAAAATGGAAATCGGTCCTTCTCCAAGTTTATCAGAAGGGCAGCCAAACACTGATGTTATACAGTAAGATCTTGAACTGGGAACTAGGCAGCTATTTTAATCAGTGGGCTTATTTCACGTCTGTCAAGGACAGTATATTTAGAATCGGACAAGCTGTTTCTTCACTGCACCCATGATCTAAAAAAAATGACCCAAGCACAGCATTTCTCAGATGGACTCTTATGCACTTTGGCAAACCCCCGTGAAAGAGCGTTTAGATAACACACCAGCTATCAACAGGGCCAGGATTTAAAAAGTGCAAAGAAATGTCCACGCAATGTAGAGCTGGAGCCATCATTGCTGTTTAATCAATCATAGCTATTTAATCATGCCTTCTAGGCGCCATCGGATTATTTGAGTGAATCACTCAGGTCAAGGCACCAAAATAAAACAAGCTCTTTTATCACTGCTTATCCGCCCAGAGTAAAGCGTGTGTGCAAGTGATGTAAGTGATGATCTCTGCGCGACTGACGGTAAGCAGAGGAGGCAAGCTCTCCTGCTGCACCGACACAGAGCGCGAGCCAGAAGGAAGGAAGAGCTTCTTTAAGGTACCACTTCCCAGCCACAGCACCATGCAGTAGTGCAGCAGGCTGTCAGCGTTTCCAGAAGAGCACAGCCCCCTCTTTGGGCATCAAAACAAGCAGAAGGATTTTGGAAAGAGCTTGCCCCTGAACTAGCTGTCCTTACCAAAATGCGAAGGTGAGAACAACTGGGTGGGGACGGGTCTCTGCTTAAAATCAGACTTTTGTTTAGCTGTCGAAATAGGAATGGAGCAGATGCGAAAACAGGATCCTTAGTGAGTACTGGCAACGTGAAGGGTCTGCAGCATCTGCAGAGATGACTGGGGTTTGTCCAGTTCTAGCTAGAGCAGTAAGAAAAGTCACCCCATGCCTCACTGCTTCGCTAGAAACACTGAAAAAGTGAATTTAGCCACCAGAAATAAATTGCTGCTACAACATTTGATTGCAAGCAGTTTTCTTTCTTTTTAATCAGCCATTTGTATAACAAAGGGATTCAAAGATGAAGGCATGACTGTCCAGCACGTTCCAACCAGCTGAGTCAAAGATACCAGCAATGTCACCCCATCAATCTCGCCCAGGTATCACCCCATCAATGTCACCCCAAATCTCGCCCATATGCCTTGTATCACCAGTTGGATGCTGTAGGCTACAGCAGGAAGAGAAGACGCCTGTGCTATGATCACCAAAGATCTCTGCAGCTCCTGCATTGCCTGCAGGGACTACAGCTTATCCACTACAGCTCGGGTCACAGGGCTGGCTCCAAATGTCAAGGTACAATGCAGGTACTTAGCACTACATTCTCTTCTTCATCCCCTCACTAGTAGTCAGGGAGCTTGGATTTGGGACCTACTGCAGTCAAAATGTAGAGCCTTTTTGACTTGCATCCTATTGATAGTAAGGCAGTGGGAGGAAGGACCGCCCTCTGCACTCACGTCAGCAGATTCTCTGTCCCTTAGAGGACTTCTCAGCATGCCTTTACGAGTATATCGTAAGAAAACACTGAAGCGCGATGAAATCTGGACCAGTCTCCACCAGAGAGGAGTCTGCAAGGACTTCAGTATACTTCCCACTTCTCCACTCTTCTACTTTTTTAAGTTTTAAAGGAAGAAAAGAAACTAAGTTAGAAGGTTGGGTCTCAGGTATGCCAGTGAACCAACCGCTTAGTAAGGCTGAAATGAAATTACCTGTTGACTCACCACACAGACACGGCAGCCCAGGGACTGCTCCAGACTCACCCACCACAGCCCTTCAGGGTGCCCCACGCTACCTGCGGCACAGGGACCACTGTGCAGGGACCATCGCAGGGAAACGCCAGACAGAAAATGCAGGAGAATAAAAAACAAGCAAGCAAAAAAACCCAACACACCCCGCCCTGTGCCTCCTGCTCTCGTCACAAGCCACCACACGCTCCTTAACAGCTCCTAACAAATCTCAGGAGAAAACGCTCTGATGATCCTTAGAAGCTAGTCTTGCTCCAGGGTGCAGAGAAAAACAAAAAACCTGCCTGCCGCCCTGAGGTGAGGAGGAAATCCCATCCTCATCCTTGACGCAATTACCAGCGTCACTGGGAGCACAACAACCTGACAGGCTGGCGAAACACCTCCCCTGCCCTTCCCTGTGCAGTCCCCAGCCTTCCCCTGAAGGGCAGGAGCAGTTTTGCCCCTTGCCATCCCTCTGCCTCACCTGCTGTAGCACAAGTTTCAGCCTTGGACTGTCCCTGGAACGTGTTCCTGGCACAGCAGGGCCCTGGCTCTGGCCTCCTGGAGGGCTGCAATGCAAACCTGTACTTTTTCTGCTGGTTTAACATCCTTCCACTCCTCTGCTCCCTCTCCGCTTCCTGCACATCAGCTCCATTGCTCCCACCATGCGTTTCTCACTTTGCAGCTCTGTCTTTCCTTTATCTCCCTCCCCATACCCCATCTTGCTTTTTGCCCTCTGCCTACACAGCTCATAGTTCTGTGGTCACAGGAGTCACCCTTCGCCACCGGATCCTCTCCATATGGAAGTGCAGCACGGAGCGACACCTACATTTCAGCAACGGGTTTCACTGCAGCTACAAACTGCAGTGTCAAGATTAAGAACTGGGGTCCTAACCGCTTCCTCCAACACCCACCAAACCTGAGGTTATTTTTAAAATAGTATTTCACTGGAAAGAGGTATAATGTAAGCTAGCAAAATACCATTTCCTCCATTAATGCCTGTGGAGTTATAAGATGCTTGCCATAATCTGCCTGCAGATGTACCGTAGGTATTGAGAAAGAGCTCAGAGACTCAAAAGAATCAGGAAATGACCACTTTCTGGGGTACGGAGTCAGCTTGTTTTGTACAAACCGTCTGGCTTAGTAAGACAGACTTGTCTTAGACTTGCCAGCCAAGCGATATGAGCTACTGATGTACGTCTGGAAAATATTTATGATAAAAATTATGGTTGCAAAAAGAATAGCAAGTAAGTAGCTGATCCAGCTGGCATGCAAATTGGGCACAATGTTTATCAGCACAAATATGTTCATCAGCACTACCACCTAGTCCTTCTGGAGAACAGTAGGTACTCAGGGATCTTCATGACCATTAAGCAGTTGAGTTTCCTGCAGCCCCGATAATAAATATTATTCCTGTCTTACAGAAAACAGGAGACGGTGTTTAACCATCTATCAGGCCACCTGACACCCCAACATCAGGGCTTTTGCCCTGACACACTCTGAGGTGGGAAGCGAGGCGCTTAAAGCCTTTGACTTCAACTGTTATTTCATCAGTACAATACCTCGGGACTTCTTCAAGACCCTGGCGCTGGGTAGAAGAATGAGCAGCAAAATCAACATTATCGGAAAACCGAGCAACTGGGCATCATTATAAAGGCACGGTGCACACTCTCTGACATCCCTGCTCCGCCTAAGCAAGCTCTGCAGGTAACTGGACGCACGCTGCAGCAGCAAGTTGCATTGCAAAAGGGACCTCCCCAGACCAGTACGTGCATGGCAACGCCAGCCCGCGCCGAGCGGGCACTATGCAGGCGCAAAAGGCCGGAGGGAATCAGAGGGGATAGAAGGGCCCTGGGACAGGGAGGTTTCACATGGACACGGCAGCCTGCGTGCCCTACTGAAACTGCTCTTCTGCGCAGGGAGGAGGAGGAGGGAGGCCCACCTCAGAGGTGTTTGGAGGGTAACGCTGGGTTAAAAACAAGGCAAGTGCCACCGGGAGCTGCTGGCTCCGCGTGTCCTGCAGCTCCGCCTGTGTCACTGGGGCTCCCTGGCACTGCCCGGGGCTCCCCAGAGCCCCCGTTCTGGGGCGAGTCCCTCTGCTGCCCGCGAGCACTGCTGCGCTCACACTGCTCCTTACGCGGCCGCCCGTTTTCACAAAATTCAAGGAATTGAATATTTTCCTCTTGTTTTAAATGTGGTCAAAAGACAGCCTGACACAGCGTAATCAGATAAACTCTTGTTTCCTTTGGAAACCAGGACAGTAACAGGCTGGTAAGGACCCATAGTCTTCCCTGGCTATTAAATAAAATAATTAAACTAGAAATTGCTCTATTAGAGCACACCTCAGTGTTGCTGAGGGAGGAGAAACCAGCTCCCAGCCATCTTCCACATTACCATGGAAAGGTTGAAGGCAACATCTGATGAGATCTAAAACAATCAGGATCTGCTTCAGCATCTGCCCTTTCCAGAAATGTCCTGAGACCCACCTTGCCAGCAAAGCCCAGCAGAGCATCCATGCTCCCTCGCTAGCCCACTACATCCCAGCCACACTAGTTTTTCACTGTAGGTTTTCCAGCCCTGTGATGGTCCTACCTTAGACTGTTTTAAAATGGCCAGATAACTACGCATCACATCGCCAAAAAAGTATGATTTGGCTCTAAATCCATAAATGCTGTGTTCAGTTCCTTGATGGGCAAAGTCTGTTAGTGTGACCTGGTTCCTCATACTCCCGCCTATTCCCATAATAGAACAGAAAGAAAACCTCCCTGGCCCTCAGATTTCATGCAAACGTTGCTTCTTTGTCTCAGCACAGCTTGGCCAGCTTTGGGATCCAAGACCAGCTTTGTGCCCACCCTGCTCAGGCTTTCTAGAAATGACTTTGTTCCAGTGCGGGTCACTCAGACTGCGGGATAACTGGAAACTGTAGTGTTTATTAGTTTTCATTTTCAGTGCTGAGTGCATTTTTGATGTTGACTCACAGAGTGATTTTTAAAGGAATAATTGCTTCCAGATGTCATGCATATTTTGCTCTGAAGGAATACTGCAATCTTTGTTAAGGTTACAGAGCTAGAAAGACTGTTTTCCCCTGTCTGAGTGGCTCTCTTGACAGGATTTGGGAACACTGTGTGTCCCATGTGGTTCTACACATGCAGGCAAGAGTTAGACCCAAGGTCTCTGAAAAACACGCTTGGTTGGTATGACACACTTCATAAAGCCAAAATGTTGAGTGTGCATCTGTGATACAATTTTTGGTTTGGTCCGTAGTGAGAACATTGTGTTGGGGTGTTGCAGTAAGGCCAGTCAAAAACAGACATTCCTAGAAGACCTAGATCTCCAATTTTACAGGAACATCCTTGGACTAGATGCAAACACACTCCTGATGATGCCAAGTCGTCTTTGACTTCAGCGTGCAAAGGCTGGAAAAGATAGAAGTTATTGAAAAAGAGGCACGGGGAGAAAAATAAAACTCTGCCACTAGGGACACGCTCAGTCTTGACTGGTTTTAACTGTACTTCTTTAGTCAGCTAATTTCTGGGCTTTCTCTCTCGCTCTTAAAATATGTGCACACATATCAGGGTAAGGTAAAGAATTGATATAAAATGATTCAAAGATAAGGTCAGAGCAGAGAAGAAATATAATTTTATCCCTTCTGGGAATCAGTAGTTATATTATCCAAACTTTGAGACCATGCTCTAAATTATTCCTGAGCAGATTCAAAGTTGCGTCTGTTTGGGTGCTGTGCTTACAAGAGCTGTGCTCTGTTGTACTATGTATTACCTAGTGAAGGCTCCTGGATCCGTTATCCTAAATTTCCAGTTCCAGAAGGCATTATTTCCATAAACATAACTGCTTGTTGAAAGGCAACTGTGTCCTATACATCTGGCACAACATAAGCACGAGCAAGATTTCATGTGAGGCCCATGAAGTGGAAAGAAGGATAGGAAGAGGTCACCTGCTCTGGGACACGTTGAGAAAGCACGTTTTGGACACAGACAGATCAGGTAAAACATTCATACCAAGATGAAAATGACTGATGAAGACAGAATAGTTGCAGTTTGGTGTCTGTGAAGTCCTGCAGGTTTGCTTATTTGCAAAGAAATTTTGTACGGCACCCAAGTGGGGTTGTTGCAAGTCGCTGGAAAATGCCGAGCAGCTGAAAGTGAAATGTGGCAGCTTTGGGGAAAAAAATCAGTTTATAAGTTGATAACAGAGAGCTTTAGTAAGATTTAAATGCACTAGTTCTACCTTTCTGCAATGGAACAATCCATTTTCTATTTTGAAAACATTTTTTTAATTCTATGAAATACAGTAAAATCCACTATGCATCATGTGATTAGCAAGATTTATGAAGTTTTTTGGGTTTTTTTCCATCCTGTATCAAGAAAAAATTAAAAATTCAAACCTCCCCACAAAATGAAAAATTAAATGATCTCATTGCTGTACAACTAAGAGTGGGCAGTGTTGAAAACTACTGTCCTAATAACACAGGACAAGACTGACGGGACTAAAAAAAGGGCTAGAAAAAAATACAGCTAGAAATAAACTGTCCTCTGCATCAGAGCACTCCATAATAGGTAGGAAAATATGTTCCTTTTCCTACAAAGATAGATTATACAGAACACCATCATTTTGTGTACAACACCTACAACGGCCCAAGAAGCTGTAATACCTAAAATAAGAAAACAACCAAACTTGTGTCCATGTTCAGCAAAACTCCGAATTTCATTCTAATACTATAGCCTGTGAACAGTTAGTAAGTACATGCTAAAATAGATTGGAGAATGCAAGGAAACACAGGTTTAATGTAAAGGCTTAACTAGGTGAGTCCCAAAGACATCCAGGAGAGTTTAAGTCTGTGTTTAAGAGATTTCTTCAATAGGGCCAATTAATTTTATTCAAAGGCAAGCAAAGCTGAAGCTCTGCAAAACTTATAATACTGATGGGAGCAGGCTGTAGCCACCAAATCTGCACCCCTAAATCCACTTAGTATTTGGCCCTCTGAGCACTAAATAACTAAAATATTAATAGAGTTTGAGAGATGATATGCTAAGCATTAACCTGTTGATTGTATCAAAGAATCACTACAGATGGTGGTAGGGCCGCCTGTTATCACAAGCTGCCTGGTATGTCCCATCACATTCTCCTATTTTCAGCTGTTTATAACTTTGTCAAGTTATAGCCAAATTTTTGATACCGTGTCTGATGCAATTAGATATTTCTTTGCAATCAACAAAGACCTCTCATTCATCACCAAGACGAGATTCTGAAATGTACTGTTTTGCCCAGGTCGAAGTTGTCCACAATTTTACCCGTTTTGTTGAAAAGTCCTATTGCTTCCAAAATACTAAAGCCTGGGGCTGGGATTTGGCACAGGCTACCACAGTGAGGAATGCCCTTTTTGGCATCCCCACAAACATTATCCCAAACCTGATCAGGCCGTGAGCCTGGCAAAAAGCGATCGCAGTTCACGTATGTCCAAGAGGCCCTTTTCTCAAGGTGCAGGGCTAAATCTGCTGACATCCAACTGCACTGGCACATTGCACAGCTCTTCTCTGCGTTTGGCATAGCCACAGGCTCTGTTGTAATACACAATACAAGGGACTGAATTTACACAGGTCATAATTTAATCTGATTCCTTTCATTCTGATATTGCCTAGTGCTTGAATGCTTAACTTCATGATCTTCAAGAGCTTTAAATTGTATTAGGACATGGTATGAAGGACATCAAGCCACCCACAAAGCCTTCACACGAAAGTATTTAAAAAAAAAAAAAAAAATCACTGTGCCACAAAAATGCTCCTCTAAATATTTACACTTTAACTAAAAGCAATATAAAATAAGTGTAAGAAATAGTCCACAAAGAGAAAAATGAGGTTCCTTTTCCTCAACAGCCAAAGGAGCTACACGTCGGGACAGCCCATGTTGACCATGGCTCACGCTTGTGTAACAGGCACTTGCTCGGCATTAGAGATGCTTCCACAGGTCCCGTAAGCACAAGCAGTGCCTGGAGAGACTATGCTGTGGCTCAGTACTGGAGATATGCATTAATTTTGCACATTTTAAATAATACTCAGTACTCTTCATTTACCGCTGCACTAACAGGCATTATTGCAGCAGCTGGAAGAGGTGCTATGTAAAGAACCAATTCAAATTAGTGGTTAGGCTCATTTTAGAAGTAAGTCTTCACTTTAAAAGAGGACCAAGTCTTGAGAGTGCCCAAATCTTGCAGTGTGACTAATTTCAAGCAGCAGAAATCCTATGAGATCTGGTATTTTGCAAGACTTCCCATCCACATGCCTTCCAGCTCGAGAAACAATTCAGAACCACAGCTATGGGCACGCATCCAGCTTCAAAGATACAACGTGGCCTAATCTCTATTTTAATCCCCCCTTCTCTTCTGCTGGGTATTACAAACTGCACGTTTTTGGCTTTGAAGCTTCTGACTTTATCACGCTGAGTCTGGAGCTGATACCTCTTGCTTCAGTTAGTTGAGAATGAAACAATTAATGACCTTACCTGGCAATAAGGCTTCCCTCCTCTTCTGACTTGCGTGAAGAACAAGCCATTGCCCGGCCCAGCCCGCGTGGATCAGCACTGCTGGCAGCTGGTGGAGAGCAGAGATTGCTGTCCCTCAGGGGTGATGTCCCTCTGGGATCTCCCCCTCTCCAGCTGCGACCTCCTCCTCTTCTCGCTGCACCAGAACATCTCAGAAACGCTCTAAAATTGCATTTGCTAAGGTGGAAGCAGTGGTTTGAGCACTGCAAGACCACCAGGTTGAACCATTGACATTGTCAACATTCACACACCTGTTAAAATGAACAATACTGAGTTCTGTATGCTGGCACTCCTTATTGTAGCTCAAGACAGATGAACATCTTAAAGTATCCTTTCATACAGTATAATAGCAGCTTGTTTAGACTGAGTTAGTCTGGGGTGGGGATTAGATCTTTTTTATATGATGCAGGACACAACAGGACTTCCAAAATCTGTTGAGGCCTCTAAGGTTTTCTGCAACACAGTAGATTAAGTTGTGGAGGACCATAACAGTCCCAAGGATGTGCCAGTGATTCAATGCACCATGCTCCGAGTGAACATGCCCAGGGGATGATGCACACCAGTGGTCTGACAACACCCAGCCGTGCAGCGCGCTGCCACAAGGCTTGCTTTCCTGAGGACGTGGCAAATGACATTTCCTGCAAGTCTCTTCAAATTTCCCTCGGGGCAGGGACCACTTCTTCTAGCAGGTCTCATACAACAGACGTTTCTGAGCCCAAGGAGGAGCCCTGGTTTGGCCTACCTGACTTATTTGGCAGCCCCCTGGAAACCTGTGGCAGGGAGAGAAGCCTGCTTTTCCTGACGCCATCCAGCTGCCAAAACCAGCATCCCTTCCGCAATGCTCCTGCAGCCCTGCCTGGCCCTGAGGCCATCGGGCAGGGACCCCGCGGGCAGCAGCCTGCCGCTGATTGCCCTCGAGCAACACCCGCTGCGGCAAAAGGTGCTGGCAGCAACCAGGGCAGGGGTGGGAAGCAAATCTGCGACCCTGTAGGAGAAGACTGTGCCATCAGGAACATAGAATAGAATATTTCAGTTGGAAGGGGCCTACACTGATCATCTAGTCCAACTGCCTGACATACAAAATATTAAGCAGCAGCCTTATTTCTGATATCTCCTCACTTTGAAGTCTCGGAACTTGCAACCAAACTTACTCAAAGCGTAAAATTGCATGCGTAATTTATTAGATTATTTGCAGTCTTTCTCACTGCTGGAGGGTGAACACGATGTCCTCATATCCTGATGCTTATAAATAATTAAGGGCATAGCAGAACTCTTCACCAACAACTACTGCAACCGTATCCAGAACTGATTTCTAACCCTTTCCAGGACAGCTGCACAAGTTAATATAAAAAAAAAAATGCTGATCTGTATTTTGTAACTTGCTAGCTGCCTGCCAGGGTGGTGGTGTGCATGGTCCTGGCAGGGAGGGCAGAGCCTCAGCACCAGCCTGCCGGGAGGACCCAGGTCTGCTCGGTGCCAGTGCCTGCAGCAGTGGCTTGGGAATGGCCATTTCCCAGCTCAGCCAAAAGAACGCAGGGACTCACCGGTCTGGCCACTGGGAGGAGGTGGGTGGTGCAACGGGGAAGGCTCCGGCACCCCACGTTTGGGGTGGGCAAGAAGGCACAGCATGGCTGAGCTGGAGATGCTGATCGCCTCGGCCACCTCTGCCCCTCTCGTTAGTTAGGGCTCTGCACCTTCCCGTCCCCTGTAGGTGACAGCGAGAGGTAACGACGGCACCCAAGGGAAAGAGCTGGCCATGCTCAAAGGAGCAAGCTGGTGGGCTGCAGTTTCAATAAGCTGACCTACCAAAAAAACCCTAGAAAGGGCCAGTAGTGAGACCCCAGGGTCAAAAACTTCTGCTCCCCCTCTAACGCTGCAGCCACTTACACACTTTTTCTGCTCTTGCTTTGTCATTTGTCCTGTAGATCAATCTGGTACCTCCATCTGCTTCAAACCAAACAGTGCTGAGTAAATACGAAGATTATTAGAAAAGTTGTCGTCGTTTGTGTGTGTGTTCCCCCCCCCCCCCCCGAGCAAATTAGGCAGCTGGAGGTTACATTTCTTTTGAACATTGACAAGCCATTACCAGGCTTAATGTAAAACAGTTGGCTGTACACACAGACACGCAATGTTTTGCTGGGCTGATAGAGCAAAATCAAGGAACTTGTGCCTTGCACCTAGCTGCAAATGCCAGAGAGGCTCCTGAACGCCACCAAATTTTACAGCAATTGTCACACCAGAAGAGCTGATCCTCCCAGACAGTGGAAGTGCACAATAGGTCACCTTAGACATTGAGAAAATACCACAGCGGTTCCACATGCCAACTAAAAGCGAGTGATGCTGGAAAACAGCTCCTAGCTGGCAAGAGCCATCCCAGCATCGGTGTGTATTTTCTGCTAAGAGTTTATGGACGAAGTCCGCGGGTGCAGAAGTGCGAGCAATCGCCCGAGCAGAGGGAGTCATAATGTTTTCCTGCGAGGCGGTGAAGCAAGACAGCCAAGCACCGCGCGCAGCCGGGTTTATCCCCCTGGGAAGTCGCTGCTACCTCTGCATTCACAGAAGCGGAGGGGCTGGGTATCCCACTCCTTCACTGCTCGGTTTGATGCATCCCCCAGGTCCTTCAGGAGGGTTTCCTTCAGGGCCAGAATGAACAAGCTGAAGCAGTGATGTTTGCAGCTGAGGCTTCAGGCTTGGGTAGGGTTTTTTTCTGTGTACAGCACCAAAAGTAGCAACCAGAGCTCCTAACCCTACCACAGTAGGAAAAGCGTTTGCAATGTCTTTTATCATTGCACCCGCACACTACAAAGCCTGTCCTTGGCTGGAGGTGGACTAGTGAGAAAAGCACAGCCCACTCTGCTTGCAGAAAGCCTTTTGTGTCCTGTCAGCATCACCTAATTACCCTCAGTTGACTTCAGCCTTGCAAAGTCGAAATGAAAGACAGTGGTTGTTTTGGCTACCAGCTCTGTCACAGGTAACAGACACTCTGTTGCACGGCATTTGCTGCTCGCCACAAAGTAATTGTGCTGACAGACTTCTATGCCGTTACCACGCCAGTGGTAATTATTTAAAACATTAAAAAAGGGCTCTGCACAGGACCTCAAAAAGAGGGCAACGCTGTATGGGGAGAGAACGCACCAAAAACTACAAACTTCAACACTGAGGAACGTGTTGGTCTGTGTATTTTTCTCCCATATACGCTGAAGTTACTTGCGGAGTCTGTTGATTACAAAAATGTGTTTAATTTTGCCTGTGATCAAACACATGCCCATGATGCAGCAGCAGGCAGTGCACCTCAGGGAAATGTCACACAGTTTTGGGATGGTGAGTGGGCAGCACAGCTCTCTCAGAACGTGAATTAACACCACAATTCTTTAAAAGTTTCCATTTTTCTATTTCTTCACCATGCTTTTTCAGTAGAAACACTAGCTGTCACGATCAGCATTCCTGTTGCAACATCTCCTCTGCGTGCACCCTCACAGAGCAACCCGCTGCTTCACTCCCAAACGTCAGAGCAGGATAATTCTTAACACTTTTAGGTCAGCGGCTGAGAAGCGCCCTTTAGCCCAGGCCAAGAGCAGCATCTCATCCCAAGAGCAGCCACCAGAAAGGTGCAGCCAAAGGCGCGTGCAGCAAGCACCCGCCCGAGGTTTCGCCGCTGCTGCGGTACCCGGGACCAGGGTCTGGAAGCAAAGCCACGCACCCAGAGCCAAGCTGACCGCTTAGAGGAAGCGACCAACCTCCAAAATATTTTGAACTGGGCAACTTAATTTAGGCTCCAGCCCAGAGCAAATTAAAGTCGGTCAAGTTACGACACCCTCATAAATCGGATTCGAGAGGGTCCCTCGCGGCACAACACCACGACGCAGCGTTTCATCTGCGAGGAGGACGCCGGCAGACGAACTCCCACGGTAACCTTCCCACCGCCTGCCGCAGCAGCAGCGGGGAGCGCAGCCGCCTCGCTGGCCGTGCCGGGGCGGTCCCCAGCAGGCGGGGAGCCCGCGGGCCAGCGGGCAGCGGGCGCGGGGCAGCGGCGGGGCCGCGCCGCCGCTCCCGCCGCTGCCGCAGCGCTGCCGGCTCCCTCTCGCGGCCTCTCCGCGTCTTGCTGGCACGGCGCTGAGGGGAGCACAGCCGGCATCTGCGCCCTCCAAAGCGGGCGAAACCAAGACGCCCGGCCCCGGGGCTTCTCTCCCTCCCTCCCTCCGTCCCGCGGGGCCGCATCCCCGCCGCTGCTTCGGCCTCCTGGGGAAACAGCCCCGCTCTCGCCCGTCCCCCTGCCCCCAGTTACACGGAATCGAGTGGTAACTGACGGCGGGGCTTGGACACGCTCAGTGAGGAGAGCATGCTGGCAACAGAAAACCAAACAGAACCGCCCCCCCCCCCCCCCCCCCAGGTTGCAGGCTAGTCCGTTGAGAGCGAGCCCTTAGCAAAACCCACGTTTCAGAAAATAACTCGGGACAATTGAAAAAGCCGATCCTAACCCGGGGGGAGGCTTGGGACAGAGGAGCCTGAATATCTGATACCTGGCAAGAGCAGGCAAAAAGCAGGTTAAGTGGTTAAATTCGCTTCTCTTCAACGTAACCTGTTCCTTTCTAACGCACCAGGCCCTCTTCACAGGCTCAGCCTGCTCTGGGGTTTGTGCAGTGATTTAATTTGTGTGTCCTGTGTTTCTGATCAGATCCCATCTACTGTAAGTGCTGTGATATGTTACCATAACGCGGCGAGTTAAGCCTGGAATGCCTCCAGCCCACAGACACCCAAGAAAATCTACGATTTCTTTGCTGTTCATGCAGTTTTCTCAGACGGTTTGACAAAAGTTATTGGTGGCTATTTTTTAAATGAAAGGAGTAGTGAGAAAATAACTTTGTGGCATATTGGGCTAGCAGATTGTTCAGACATTGTACAGTGACAATAAAGCCTTTAGGATCCTTTGATTGACATATATAATGAATGTAGCTGTCAAACTTTTGTGCAGCGATTTTATTTTGCATTGACAAGCTATTTCACTGGCCAGGGTTTTGCATAAAAGGAATAATTCACATTGTTGTGGTGCTGCTATTTACAGAGCCCGGAGGACAGTGGCATCGCTACAATATAAATATTAATATCCAAATTTCTTTGCAAATACGTAATTCTGTATGCAACGTACACTACGTGCACATCTCGATAGAGGGAAAGAGGCATTGTTCTGCAGAGAGGAGGGGGGCTGGAGCTGCTCGGGGTTGTTGTTCATTCACCGATTCATTATGTGGCCTTTGAAAAGGCACTTAGTCATTCTGCAGTTTAATGTTTCTCTCTGTAGAGTGGCGAAGAAAGCCCCAACACAAACTGCGCTGGCTGTTATCAGTCAGAGTGGCAGAGGTCGCAGAGACGGGGCAGGGTCAAGGGGCTCCTCTGAGCAGCCCTTGTGTGCCCGAAGCCCAGAGGCACGCTCAGGACGGCTCTGCTCTTCTGCAACAGCTTCCTTCTCCCACCAAAGCAGTGGCAGGGTCCGTTTGGGCTACCTAGCGCAGCAGCTACCTCGCTTCGGTTATGAGCAATAACTTGCCATGGGGAGACAGACTGTCACACTGAAATCTCTAGCCTTGGAGAAAACAGGCAGAAAACGACCCAGCAGGCAAAGCAGAACATAAAGGAGGAGAAAAGGAGTATAAGCAAGGATGACTCTCACTGCATTCGCTATGCAGTCAAGCCCACAAGCAGGTTGTGCATCTAAAGGTAGGAAATCACAAAACATGCCCTGTTCCCTGGGGAAAGGTAAGCAACTTCTGAAATTGTCTTTACAGGCTATTATTAGGCCCACACTAACACTGAAGTACCCTGTGCCCAAAGCCACAGTGTGCAAACACTGTATGCATAAAAAGAGATATTCACAGCTCTGCAGGTAATAGAAGTGCTGGGCCCATGCTACGGTACCAGTATCGTTTGAGAAAACTGCTGAGTAGCAAGACAAGTTATGGAAAGGGCTTGCACAGCACAAGCTTGGAAAGGGCATGATAATCCACCCTGGGGTGCTGAGGTCAGTAGGCACACCATTTTTTTAAGAGTGTAACTGGTTTTGTTTGTTCAGTCATTTACTTATTCATTTTCATTTTAAAATGAAATACCAAGAAATTTTAGAATATAACAGAAAATATCAAGAAATCTCTACTTTCTGTGACAAAGCCAATTTGGTAAAGGGTGCCAGAACATTTCACAATCCATGTATGTACCAAAGCGTTATATATACCCAGGAAGGAGAATAGGAGCTGTATGTCACTGTGCCTCGGGTCCTAAAAATAGAGGAAGGAGACAGGGCATAGCGAGAAGACGGGAGGAGCCTTGTCCTCATTCACATCACAGCCCTGTAAAAGCTTTAACCCGAAAGATACAACTATATGGTGAAACATCCATGGGGGACATTCTTGTTTGGCACGGAGGGGTTCTGCAGACATACTTCCCGGGTGGGAAATGAGCACCAAGGTGGCAGTACACATGACTTTGGGCCAAACTCCCATACACACCTATAGATTCCACATATAGATCCTGCCTTAAGCCCAGAAGTGATAAAGGTGGAGAGGAGGAGCCAGGATGGTTTAAAGGGCAGACTTAAGTAGTTCAAGGTAGCTGGAAGCAGCACCGATGCTTGTGGATTGCCGTGTTCACTGTTTAAGAAGAAGGTAACGGCCGCACGACGCATCGGGCACACAAGCACAGGGATGTTCCTCGCTGGCTTCAGGCTGACAGTTTCTTAAAAGCAACACTTGTTGGTTGGAGTTAGGTTTCCGACTGGCAGTGCCACCTCCTCTTCCTCCTTCCCCAGTGTCAATGACAGAAAATGACACGTTACTTGACTTTGCCAAATTTTAGCCCTGAGAATTTGATTCCAAGCAGTTCGGAATCTGCTTTAGCCAAAACAGTTCAGCCATTTCCAGGAATATTATTAAGGGAAAAATACATTGCTTGGCATGCGTTAAATAAACCCAGACAACCTTTTATATGAGGATCTCTAGCTTCAGAAGGGGAATTTTGAAATTTGGCAGAGAGGCAGCCTTTGTGGTAGAAATGTGTCTATCCCTATTAAAATCTAACCAAGTTTGGCCAGATTACAGTACAAGGAAAAAAACCTGCAGTTAAGGGCTCGGAAAAGGCTTCTGAGACTAGCAGTTACCTGCTATTTCTGCTGTGGGCAAGAAGTCCCTTGTCTCCTGCAGAGCCGCAGGAACAGGGCTCGCTTTGAGCTGTGAAGAAGGAGGTCGGACACAGACCTATCGCAGCAAGAAGCGCAACTGAAAACCAAGGAGCTCGCGAGCAAGGAAGAGACGGGGCCGGGAGGAAGGACTGGCAGAGACCAAAAGAGATATTTGTTTCAAAATGGGCCTGCCTTTGGGAGCTAGCAGGGGCAGATGAAACGGGAGGGAGGATGGAAAGGGATGGGGAATAGGACTGGTGAGGGCTGGAGACCTGGACTTGCAGAGGTGGAAGAGGTGAGGCAGGCGAGAAAGGGGTTTGCTTTCTGCCAGCTGGCAGCAGCTTGTGCTTACCCATAACCCTGGCCAGTTATGCCTGCACAGCCCCTCCATGGCTGGATGAAGAAGGTATGGAGCCAAGGGTGGTCTGGAGAGACCAGCATTTCCATCTGACATCTCCATATTTTTCCAAATTTGATTGAATTTCAGTGTGAAACAAGGCCAAATTTCTGTGACAATTTTTTAGCTGGTAAGAGTTGAGGAAACACTGACTCTTGCTCCTCGCGAAACGACTGCATTCGCCCACCTCAGAGAGCCAACGAGAGCAGCGGTTTCCACCAGTGGCTGGAGGACACCCAGCACCTCTGCCCCACCGGCCAGGCACTGCCGCTCCCTGGCCGGCTGGTCCCTGTGGCAGCCCGAGCGTGGGTCTGATACACCACGGCCCCGTCTGCCACACGGCCCACGTTCAACCTCAGCACCACGAGCGCTCAGCAGGCAAGGGGACGCTGCAGAAAAGGAACTGCAACCAAATAAATCAGGGCAATTATAATAGAGGCACAGATGGAAGAATGAATGTTGAACAGACAGTCTCATTGCTGACATCTCCTAATAATGAAGGCTTGAATGTGCCGTTTCAGTAAAACTCTCTAAATGGGGTTTGTGTGCAGTATAGTGAGACTTTCTAGAAGAAATATAAATATAGGCCCTCATTCTGCAGTTTCACGCACCCAAACCCTTGCATTCAGATCGCATCTCACTGCCTTTGCTTCAAAATCAAGGCCATTCACTTTAAAAGCACAGACAAGAACAACTGTTCAGACTGATACAGTGGTAACTGTATTAGTTAGTTATCCAAACAACTCTTCTTATATCATGGAAATACGGTTTGAGGACTGGCAGATAAACGCTCTCGCATTTAAAAGGGAGAAATCGGTATTTGCATTGTATCTGTGGCATGAATAGGACTGATGGTCTATGAGAAGGTGAGCTCGCAGGGCTCCTATTCATCTCTTACAAATAGGGGTTAAGAGGATTTACAGATTTACAATGAAAGCACTTACCCGCTTGATAATGTTGCAGCATTTCAGTAATTCTTCAGTCTTGGCTCATGGAGAAAGGACAAAGCCAATCAACGTCCATCCGAACAAGCGTGTTAAGTAGAGTTTATCTAGACCCATGCTGTTCCTTCATCACTGCCCCCAGGGATTTACAGCCCAGCACACCAAGGCAATGGTTTCAAGGCAAGCAGAAAGATCTGCGGAGGAAACACACAGGTGAAGCAGCCATCGGACAAAACCACCCCACCTTTCACAGAAGGGTATCTTGTCCACCATCTTCAGCAGACTATGCAGTCCTTTCCTGTGCGACCTCAGAGGTCATTTTCCACCTACAGAGAGCTGGCATGTCAACATCACCCTAGAGAACAGTTTCAGCTCATTAACTGCTGCTAGGAAAAGGATTATTATTCCTTTTACCAAAAACCTCATGAATAGGCTATGAAGGACGAATCAAAGGAAAGGTTAGCATACATCTTCACTGCTTTCCACAGGACACGTCCACCATTCCCTTTCCTCAGCCCCAAAGCAGAAGCAACACCAGAACTTCAATGTATACATATACTTAGTATATAAATGTACTGGAAGTGCAAGGCCTTCCAGTGCAATAACCTTCCATGCAAGGTTAAAGCATGGCGGCGAGCAGAGGGACTCAGCGGTGCTTTTGTTCCTGTGGGAGAGGGGAGCCATTCCTCTTGCAGAAGGCCAAGGCTCCATGCAGTCTACAAAAGGCAGCCGACAAACATTTTTGCTTTGCCAGACTCAAGTGCTTGGTTAATGATTCACCCTAAACAACCAGGCAGGGAATTAAGGCAAGGAATAAAAGAGCTTGTTCTCCCTTCCACGTATTGGCTGCATTAAGGAGAAAGAGCTCAATGTGGAGTCAGTGCAAGAGAGAAGCTTCACACCCTAAATGCTGCAGTGAACTCTTCCCAGGAGCATGAACAGGATTTATGTACCGCAACAGTAGGTATGGCCAGACCTAAGGAGTCAAGCCAGCAACATGTGGACCTTATGTTATATTTTTCATTAGCAGAACCCAGATGCTTTACTCAGCCATTGCCTCCCAAATGGTGGAATCAAGGCATAGAAAGCACATTTGGGTGACTTCCCAATGGGCAACTGAAGAGCCACAGGCACAGCTCAGATCTCCCCCAGCCCCAGGCTTGGAGTGTCTGCAGAATCCTCCTTTCTTCTTATACTTCTGAAAACCGTCTGCATGGTTAAGGCAACATGGCTAGGCATTTTGCAGGGGATTTCAAGAAAGTGACATGCTGCTTGTTTACATGTTTTTGCCCATAAGACAACTTCGATATGCCTTGTGAAACACATGCTTTCACAGAAATCCGAGGAGGAAAACCACATAACCAAGAATTCAGTAAAACATCTTTCTGTTTGGAGCAGACAACTTTAACAAGACTGTTGTAATGGGAAGAGGATTTGGTAGCTATTTTAAAATGTTGGCAGCAGTTTTTGCTAGACAGAATTTTATGATATCATTCATCGTATAGATTGTTAATCTGCAAAAAAACCCCATCATTTGAGACCTAGTGAAGACCATACTAATGGTACAGAAGTCCTATGATTTCCATGTGCAGTTTGGGAGACAGCGGCATGAGGTCAGGCCAGTTCAAAGTGTAAGGTCTACTTAATTCTTCCAGGTCTCACACACCATGCCACTTGGCTGTTGGAAGGACAACTTGAGCTATTACAATGCTTCCACAAAGGACCGCACGGAATGACCATGCTCTCTTTCCCTTTTAAGAACTGCATAAGCAGATAAGTGATTCCACGTTCAATAACTAAAATTAAAATTCCCTCTGCCCATTGCCTCCTGCAAGAATGTGGCTATTCTGCTTGAGAAACCACATCCTGCTCTGCATCGTAGTCGGATGCCTCTCTGCCAAAAGACAGAGCCCAACCTTCCAGGACTGCTGCTGATCTCTTGGAGTCCACAGCAAACACTTCTTTGCAGTCCTAGCAACTGGGTCAGATCTGATGAGCTATAAAATTTCACATCACCCAGGAAAATGTATGGGACTGACTTTTTAACCAAAGCAGACGCAGAGGTGCACTTATGGACCAAATATATTCTGCATCCCCTAGGAAAAAAAAAAAAAAAAGACAAAAATATCTCTTTCCCGCTCAGAGCATCTGTCCAGATGGACAACGATTGTCCATGTTTTCCCAGGACTTCTGTGTGTCCAACAGTGGTTGGAACCACCAGTCAGTAAATCCACTCAGGCTTACCAGAAAAGTAGGAATCCAAGGCATACGTACACTGTAGTGCATATACTCTGCCTCCACTGAGGGTTTTATAACACTTTTGGAAAGTCTTACTCCACATACTGTTCAGGGCTGCATGGTGGATTCACGTAAGTCTGATCCTGGGGGAAAACGGGTCCTACTGAGTAGGTACAATTCACACACGTACAGTCAAGGACCTCCCAAAGCATCAGATAACCCACATGGCACCTGGGCTACATTCCCAGCTTAGGCAAGGGAGATTTGACATTTCTTGGATAAAGTCCTGTACTGGCAAATTCAAATAGATATTAGTACAGATAGTAGCACTACAGAGTCTGTTTTCAGACCCGACTGCTTGAGATGATACCTTCAAACAGCTCTTTCCCCACCTGCTACATGCCTCAGCACATCAGAAAATCAGACTGAAGTGCCTAACTTCTGCCTTTGGCCAGCTGGTTTGCACAGACCTAGTGCTTTGCAACCTCCCAGAGCACTAGCAGTTGGCCTCCAGCATTGCTGACATGGACAGGCAGGCAGGGTGGACAGTCGTGTCGGCACCGCAGTGACTGGTCCCCTGGGTCCCACCACGCTTCACTTAGAGGATGTCTCATGGGTGTTTTGACTTGAAGGTGATCTTCGTGCCACCCGATGAGGCCAGCAACAGACTGAGGGTAAGGCTCAGGTCCCAAGCCTGTGCAAACATCTGCCAGCAATCAGGCAAATGGGATTTTGCTGTAAAAGAGTGATTTTGAGGTCTGCCCAAGCTATCAGTAGAAGACAGAGCCTTCGATGCACAAGCTGAGGCATCACGTCACAAGCAGTCTCAGCCAAACATGCCTATTTATGGTGGCAAGTTAAAGGTGCTATGACTCAGGTGCCTGAACAGGGATCTCTAATAATACCTTCCAACTACATGTAATATGTAAATACACTATGTGGGCAGGAAATGTATGAAATAAGGTGGCATTTATTATAATTATTTTAAAGGAACTTAAAAAATATTTAAGTATTTAAACTTTATTTACAGCACGGCAATAGCTGTTGAGCGGGAAGCGGATAACCTCCTTTTCCTTGGCTTTCTTACTGGCCACTTGGCAATATGAGATGAACTCCACTTTTCTGCCTTCATTTCTTTACTTTTACAGCCACACCAGGCAATACTTAGCTGTTTAATAAACTGACTTGAGTTCTGCTGATGGAAAGGAATTTATAAAGCCTGGTGAGATTTATAACAGTATAATACAAGGGTATTTAAACTGTGGCTTCTTCTGACAAAGTGGACAAATTCCTGGATTTCTCGGTTGGTGTTTATAGCAAATTAATCTACTAGGAAAAATGCTGGAGCAACAGCAGCGAGGAGCAGAGCAAAGCGGCAAAGCAGCTCGCAGCTCTGCACGAAGCGGGTGAGCAGCAGAGGTGGGAAGGGTCCCCAGGCCCGCGCCTGCCCTCAGGAGGGTCCAGGGTGACGCTGGTGACTCACGCAACGGCCCGCCTGTGACAGGCGTATTTGTCCGCCGTGCTGCGGGGCGAGATCACCGCATGTGCCCATCGTTGGCCGAGCCGCGGCTCCTTGGGGACAGCCCGCTCCTCTCCCTGGCTCCGGCTTGGGAGCACGCAATAATGCAATATAGGGTCTGCCTATGCAAACGCCAGGAGATCCATCTAAAATGGCCACAACATAGCTGCCTGACCAGAAGGGGACTTCCTGATCACAGAGCAGAGGATATTCAGGAGAATTTTAGAACTGTCTCTTTTAAGAGGGGTTTGAACCTAAGGGATGTTTTTGGACAGTGACTCATGGTGCCCAGTGCACAGCTGGAGCAGAACTGCACATACAATTACAGTTATTAAAGTCAGTCAGCTATAAACAACCGCCGCTTCAAAGTGGGATCTGAGAAGCCACAATTATTTCCCGTTCAAACTGTAGAAGAAAAATGTGGTATTTTCTGGTACCAGCATGCAGCAGTGTTTGCAACAGCTGTACACGTTCAACTGAAAGGGAAACTATGTTTTCTGACAAATTTAGTTTCTGATATTAAAAGTCTGGTCAGTACAAGAAGATCCATCAGCCATGAAACATAGGCATTACAGATGCAACTTTCAGTCCCTCGCTGTCAGGGCAGGCTTTGGATCGGCGATGTAGTCATACCTATGGTAAACTACCATTTAGCAAACCCTGGGACCATCTGTCCCCTCCTTTCTAATTTACAGAGAGAACAAAACTCACTGATAGAATTACAACTTTCTAAAAGAACAAAATAAATCCATAAGAGTTAAGGACAGCAAAGAATTCAAGGAAAACAACTGTTGAAGTAAACTCTCAAATGAAGCAGAGAACCCTTGACAGCAACTGTGGCTTCAGACTCCCAAGACAGAGAAAAGCAAAGTGAAGCAGTCTTGTACCTGGCTCATTTCCAGACGTGCATCTGGGGAACTCCTTGCATGGGGCTGGCATGAAATCTGCATGGCAGGATGACCACTCAGAGGCTTTCCAGCAAGCACACTGCAGAGAAGAAAGCTGCCCTGTACCTACCCCAGGGACTTGATGGAACCATCAGTGCAGAGGAGACTGGACAGTCAAGGCAGAGGATGAAGAGCGAGGAGCAACCGCATCCAACGTCCTCGGGCCAGCTAAGCTGCCGTGCTCCTTGTCCCGTTGGTAATTGCCCCAACACTTTGGGTTTTAGCAGTTTTAAACAGTCAAACTGAGGTGGGGCAGGGAGCAGTAGTCTAAAATAACAGTTGTGCATGTACTATGCTCTCCAGCTTCTTCTGATAGCAAAATGATCTCTTTTGGAGGCCTTACTACTGCTTCTACTACCTTAAAAACCTGGCTAGGTGTAACAGCTACTGACCTGGGCCTTTTTCCTCCCATCAAATTTGTCCAGAATGTGATTTTGCCTTGCTGGAATCACACACCTGACAGACAAGGACAACTTGAAGCTTTGAGACGGGCTATTCCAAGGTGCCCACAGGGGGGTTTTCTTCAGAGTCCCTAATGAACCTCATGGTAACAGACCGACTTTGCTGGCGCAACACACTCTGCACCCATTCGGCAGTCCCCAGCTTCTGTTAAGGTTTCTCAAAGAAGCTCGGGTGTGTGGGGATTTGAATTATCTCTGAATTTAGAAAAAAAACTGTTGTCAGCATTCAGCCACCGTAACAAGGACAACAGCATTCCTACAACAGCACTACATCTCTGCTTATCTCCACACTTACACTTAGCAGAATATTTTCTCCTTTACCTCAAATCATTCAGCACATCTCTAAGAATATCTTCTAGTTTAACCAGCCAGATTCGACTCTTTAAGGTATCAAGCCTGGAGACAAATATAATTTTTATGTGATGAATTCAGTATTTTCAGGCCTCCCTGGCTTTAGAAGAGACTTTAAAAAAATCTGCAAATAATGCAGATTGCTTTAAAAAAATTTTTTTTTAAACCTCAAACCTGAAACACACACTATTGGGGCTCTGTGTACTCAGAAGTAATCAAGGTTAGATCAGTCTGACTTCATTATCACAAAGTTCAATGTAAAGATGACATATTTAGACTATTACCTTTAGCTCTGGTAACAGAGAGATTGTTTGGTTAGATTTTTTTCTTTACCTTTTACAATACAAGTCACCACAGTACTCTCGCTAATTTTAATGTGTCTCTTTACAGATTAAACTTTTCAGGTGTTGCCATTAAGGGACATTACTGTTTCACATGATAAATAGGATTTACAAATAGGAGATTTCATCCCCAAATGAGTAGTCCCATTATGAATGGAAATGTGGGTATGTCCCAGTTTGTAGTACAAAGCTCTAATGTCACAGCTACTAATCTATAATTTAAAAAAAAAACAAACAAACAAAAAAACCCAGAATTTCTGAAGGTTTTCTCCTATATGACCATTTAACATTTTTAGGATAGGTAAATTTTACATAAATCTTAACTAAATAGATGTTAAAAGAAAAATCCCAGCAAGCATCATCACCAGAACAGCAGGTCTAGTCTGTTTAAATTTCAACAATCACTACATGAAAGAAAAGACAGTGAATTACTTACACTGTTTGTCTCCATGCCAGCTTCAAAAAAAAAAAAATTCTGAGTTTATTTTTAAGTATGTCCACATTTTTAGTCAGAATTATACACTCAAAGCACAGAGACGCATAGGAACTCCTTCAAGTGATAACATGCGTAGGTGAGTTACCATGCTTCATGTTTCCATGACCTGTTTTAATCATCTTGATGAGGCTGAAGACCCTTTCTGTTGCATGAGCGATTGCTGGGATCATGATCAAAATTCTTTGAGGTGCATCCTGAGGGTGAAATTTATACAACTAACAGTTACCTACAATGTCTCCCAAAGCCCATTTCATTTGTTGGAAGATGGCAGGCTGAACCTTCAGCCATCTCAACTCCCTAACAATATGAGTTGAGCATGAGGCCTTTGCTGCGGCCACGTATGTCTGCTTTTGACAAGCATGTTCCAGGATGACCATGTGTGTCATCCCCAAAAAGTTTGTTTGACTGTAAATACCCACAGAAGACCTGGGTGGGAGCACCAGGGAACACTGGAGCGCAATCCTAGCCCATTTGCTGAGGGCAAAGAGCGAGCTGAGTCAGCCCTAACATGATAATATGACAGAGGATGAATACACAGGCAGTGTAACAGGCCACCAAAAAGCACTGGGTCCCAAGCCAGATGTGGTAAGCAAGGAATAATGGAGGCTCAGGCTTTCCTCCAGCAAACGCACAACAAGGAATCTCTTATTTGGACGAGTGACCTAATGCTAACAGGGAACAAAGTACGACTGTGTTCCTGAAGGACTGTGGCCTCGCAGAGAGGGTCTGGGACAGCACGTCCGCGCTACGAGGCATTTTGAGGAAAGAGGTGAGCATACATCTGCCCCACATCACGGCTTCCGTGCAAACAACATACACACACGCAGCTCAAAAGCTGCAATAATTTGACAGGCTGGCTGACGGGGGAGCTAGGGCTGTGGGGCGCACCCCAGAAGGTAACCCATGAACACTTACTTAAAGCTGCAGGTTTTAAATAATTAAAACCTGGACCTTCAAATTCCGTATTTCTAGATCTAAAAACCATAGATCTAAAAGCTACCTTACAGAAGATTGCAGGCGACATGCCGATCCAGGTCTGGTTGGCACTTCCAGAATCTCATACAACTCGGAAAGAATCCCAGTCCCGTCATTTTTCCCCCAGGTTCCACTACCCGTTGACCCATCACGCACATGCCAAGCACATCGTCTGGCTTTCGCCTAACGTGTATGCTGACCAACAACAACTGCACAGTAAGTTGCGGGAGGGGGGGAAGCTGGATATATGTATTTGCGCAAGTACATTAGATGAAGTAAGCTGTAGAATGAAGATGCAGCTTTGAAAGGTCATTCTGTACATGAAAACATTGTAAGAAAGTTTTAAACTCCTTTTGTGTATTTACTGATTAGTTCAAAAAGCTTTAAGTGAAGGCATCTGCTTAAAGTTTTCCAGCCTTTTCCTCATCCATGCAAAGAGATTGGTTTGGCAGAGAAAAGCATCCTCTCAAGTATGACTTCAGTAAGCTTGCAGTTTTTCAGAAAATTAATTAATTAAAAAAAGTGTAAGTCTATCTGCTAAGGCACATATTCACTACATCCCAGTTGAAATGTATCGCAGTCCTCCTGCAACCACTTACACAACGCCCAGCAGCATGTGCTTTGCTTACCTTGCGTCTGGAGCAGATGTAGCGTATATATTTCCCCCCCGCATTAAAGTCACTCTGATTAAATGTATTTTCAGAACAGGTCACGGAAGTGTCATTTTGCCAGGAGCAATGTCCATTTCCACAGACTATTCACTTGGTAGACGACCCTGCTGTCGCCTGAACCTGAGCAAACGACATGGTGAAGTATTTTGCAGTCCTTAGGAGAGCGGTGAGCAGGGTACCATTCTGCTGAAACCACACCGTACCTGGAAGCCCCCACATCAGTGCACTCCTCGGTAAAGACGCAACCACAGTTCCAGGTAGCTGCTTTCCTCACCCAGTCCATCCGAGTTGTCCAAGCCTTGGTGGGTGGTATTTTAACCACATTTAACATTTCCATCTTCTCACTTTCGTTATAGGTGGTGTCACAACCAGCTCCCTGGTACCAAAACCTTTATCTAAAATAGCTGAGCCCTGGACTTCTGTTGCGGAAGGTCCTCCCAACCAGTTTCATGGTGTTCAAACAGAAAACCAAAAGGTTCCTCAATATCCAAGATAAAATGGGACTATTCAGGTATGAACATCTGGAGTTTTGGAAAAAACAGAGTGATTAGCACAAACAAAACTGACCTCAGATAGAGAAGTAAAGCAAATGCAAAAGGTAATTTTGTCAAGACAGAGACAGTACAGGGAGGGCCAGCTGCAAGAGCATGTATTGCTCACCCTTTGCATCAGTTTGACAGCCATCAGAATGGTTGCCATGGGCTCAGTGATCTGATCTTCACAGATGTCTAAACCAGGTTCCATATCCCCTAAGGAAAGAGATTTTAAAATAACATAGGGAGAGGAAAATTAAAAGAGAATGAAAGGAAGTGTTTCTAAATCCTTAAGGTTTCTAATCATTGCAGGATGAACAAAAATAGTGTTTGAGCAGCAAAGATGGCTGTAGACAAACTTTCAACTAAGAGGCTCAGACACCAAAAAGCGTGCCAGAACGAAAAGGGAGGAACACGTCCCTGGGGAAAAGAGATGACTAAACTTCAAGCAGAGAATCTAATTACTTGGCTTTGGCATTCATTCTACTGTTAATTAGGGTATCTCCCAACAGAAAAGCAAAGCCATGATTTAACACTGAGGACCATATGACTCATGGACTGAGGGCAACGAATGGAGCTTTGAGTGGAGGTGCTAATTTAAAAATCTGTGAGCAGGTCTGAAACAATGTTGATCAGTGCCTACTTGATCAATGTTACTGATTAGTAAATTGCTTAGTTATTTTTGACAAAACTTGCTGTAGCAAAGGAAAGGAATTATAAGCTATTACTGACTCAAGTTACAATGGACGTGATGAGACTAGACATTGTCTTGAGAAAACCAAGAGGAGCGCTTTGAAATGACCTGAAAGGGACAACAACGCTGCAGAAATTCTCCTTACGCAAAACTGAAGGCAGCTCGCAGCTCAGAGGGCAAATTGCTCGTGACATGGGTGCAGAGACATTATCTCTGTGCTCTAGAAGAGGCGGCCTGAGGAGAGTCCTGTTCAATTACCCTTAACCAAGGCAGCTGGGCAGAATCTCTTATCTTGCACATGACAAGGGGGATGCCAGAACTGGCCCTGTTAGGACAGAGGGATTTGGTCCCCGGGCTCACTTAGGCAGGAGCCAAGCCAGATTTTCTCCTGTGAACCTGAGACTTCTGGCTACAGGAGGGTAGTAAGAGCTCTCTAACTACAGGGGATGGAAAGCAGGGTTGGCCACTAGACCCATTCTCTGGTCTGAGAGGGGGGTCAACTCTTGTGCCTGGCCCTCTCTTTCCACCTACAATAGGTCTCCCCAAGAAGCAAAGGAAGGTTGAGCCACATTCAGAGCCTCAGACCACCTCAGGCTGTTTCATTAGGTGGCATTGGTCCTGAGAGGAGCGCAAGGATTAGAAATGGGACCTTTGTTAAGAGGTCTGAACTGCCAGAAACCAGGACCTAAGGCAAGCTCTGGAGGGCACCAATGTCTATGAAGTACATAGTGCAGTAAGCGATGACCTGCTGGAAAGTGACTTGCAAGGCATCTACCAAGAGCCACAGCCAAGTAGTGTTTCAGGGCACTACTCAACTTTTCTGGGCAACTGTATCTCCGGAGCTGGTGCCAGTCTTAAATTCCTGTGAGAGATACCAGACACCCGAGACATTCAGGAGGTCTTAAAGCGATACAGATACCACTCTTGGAAATGGTTCTTTCGAAGTTCGTGCTGCAATTATTTACAAGTACCTTTTCCCTTCTTTTCCTTTCCCCTCCAATGTAAAAAATCTAGTTGAGGTGACCCAGCATAAGGATTAAGACTCCTTGAAGTATGGAATCACCATGAAGCTAAAGTCTTCCAGAAAAAAATAGCTGAAGCTGTTGATGCTTCTTGCAAGCTCTTGGCTTAAAACCCCTGCTCACAGAATGCTTCCCACCGGCTTTTTCCTGAACAGCATAAACACTGGCAGTACTCATCTGATGGTCAGTGAGGGCTCAGACACATCTGGAACAGCTTAAAGCCACAGCCTTTATGCAAAGTCATGCCCACAAAGACAAGAAAGCAAATTTTCAGTTAAAAAGAAAAGTTTGATAGCTCTGCCTTAACTGGACAGTTAGAAGAACAAGGGTGAAAGTGTCCTCCAACCAAGAGTACACAACATGTGTGCCAGACTGGGGAGGAGGGAAGGAGAGTACCCTTATGAACATGGCTAGGGCAGAAGAGTATTTGGCTTAAGTATCAGGCATCTGCATGCCCATAGTATGAATGGTTATACAAGCAATCGCTTGAAGGAAAAGTCTGGCTTTTTTCTTCTTGGCACATAATGAAACCAAAGACAAACAGTGTATAAATAAAACAGGGTGCTTCTGTAGTACAGAACGATAACAATCTCAGCAATTCATTGGCTCATGCCAGGAACTTCTCCTCGCACACTGCTTGTAGGTTATCAGCTTTATCAGATTGGATACAAAAAATAAAATGACAGAAGCGAGGAGGCAAATACAATGTCTCCACAACTGAGCTTGCAAGTAGAAAACAACACTTTACCTGGGGAAAACCCAAACTATGGCTTGAGAAAGGGCTGGGTTAGGAAATAAAGGGCGTATGGCACTCAGTACCCTACATACCTGTGTGTCATATATATCATGTCCACAGCAGTCAGCTATCACTTGAGCAAAAACACTGAATTACAACTACTGAGAGTGGACACATACCCACCTCAGGTCTAGCACTTGGTGAAGGAAGGGCATCAGGCATTCCCAAATAACACAGACTAGTTCTTCTATTATGCTGCCCATCACTAGAGCGCATAGTATTTCACAAACAGATCAAGTATCATCATTCTTCTTTCACTAAAGGGAAACCCGAGCTAGTGAGCAGCAACGTGTCCAACTTACCCCACATCTAGCAAGTCCGATTCCAAGCAGCTCTTTGTGACCTTCTTACAAAGTCTGTGTCCCACTCTTAAAACTGAGATGAATTTACATATTCCTCCTAACGTAACAGATGAGAGCTACAACTAACACTATTCTGAAGATTAGAGACCCTATAAATAGCAATTTTTATTCATTTAAGTAAGTTTTAAGAAGAGACTATGAAAGCCCTACTGAAGGTTTACAACCTTGACTTCCCAGATGCCACAGGACACCTGATGGGAGAGCGAAGTGAGGACACGCTCACAAGCAGGTCATGCCAGCACTATTTCACCCACATCTGAGCTATCCCATCAACTGCTGGGAAGCTCAGGTGTGGAACCATACTGATGCTCCTCACACCGCCAGCTGCTTCAGAGGTGAAGTGACACCACGAACCCTTCTTACAGATTCGTTTGTCCAGGTCCTCTGGGTTCAGCAGCAGTAACGTCGCTTCAGGAATCTTTACTGTGTGGAAAGCTCGTGTCGCCTCTCAGCATCTGATTGTCCACACAAATAAATGCTTGTGTGGACAATCAGAAACCCAAGAAACACTGCTACACGCACATATTCTCTTCTGCACAGCTTGCACTAGTGCAGCCAGCCATGTTCATTCTAGGGCCTCTCCTACATTTATTTCATACACCTATATATTCTATTCTAGATACCTATGTACTTTTGACATCCTGCAACTTCACAACATGAACAGCTTTCTGAGACAGACTCCTAAAATTCCCTCCTCTAGGCAAAGTGACACACAAGAGACTGATTCCAGAAATCTTAGCTTCACATCACCTGGTGTTTTGAAACCCTTTGAAATACTATTGTGCTTGCATCTTCCTTAACTAAACACTCAAAATACTTAATCATATAATATGAATGAAGATCTCTGGCATACTTTTAACAGAATTAGAGCTTCATATTTCACACACCACTATAATAGGTAAGTTAATTCCCATAACTTTCATTTATTAATCAATTGTGGATTTATTTTAGCCAAGTTTAAGACAATTAACCTTCTGCATGTTTCAATGAAGCTAAAATTACAAAGGCAATCTCTATATATAAAACAGACAAAACCCCACAATTTTGTTTTCCGGCGTTTGTTTTCTATTAGTTCACTAGTGATGAGAGATAAAGACTCCAGAAGAGCCTAGACTAAATGTATTTTTTAGGAGCAATGCTCTAAAAAAAATACAATTAACAAGCCTGAAATAGTTCGACAGAGAAGCCCACAATACTTTTTCAGCATGTCACGTGGCCATTGCCGTGCCCAGCTGTAACTCCTCACCAGCAACACTCTGCCCACTTTTCATACGCTATAGACTTTGTACCAACTTGCTTTAGGAGTAGCTCCCATAGGGCACAAAGAGGAAACCCTCTGTTTACAGGACAGCAGCTACATCTGTCCTTAGTTTGTGCTCATGGGGGCTGTGCTCTAGAATACACACGTTTATGTCACAAAAAGGTGCACTCAGCCCACAACTGGGGGGGAAAAAAACCCTTGAGAATTAAGTGAAAACTCGCTAAATTAAGAGCTTGCTGGAATTTCAGAGTGTGATAAAACTTCTAAAGACGATAATTACCAGTCTCTGGATCTCTTCACTCAAGTATTTTAGATGCAACAGAAATGGACTGGAATAAATATGAGTTACTGATTATTTTGACCTAACAACTTCTTATCCCTTTGACATGTACAATAACTAAATATTTGTAAAAATATGTATTTACAGTATAGACTTAAAGTAAACTCATTAAAACCACAACTTTTTGCTCCCAAACAAATATAAAAAGAAAACAGTATGGTAGTTTATACCCCATTTATTAAGACAGAGCCATCTATTACTTAATACACTGGTTGGGTAGCCATAAATCACATTATTTTCTTACTATATTAAGATGCAAGACAGTTTGGCAACCAGTTAACAGAGACAAATTAGGCAGGGCGGAGAAACATTTAAGCTGCAGCAGGTTAAAAATCATCTAAGCTAGGGAGACCTAAACCAGCACAGTTATACAAGGTGCTGGCATCAGGCAACGCTCGGCACGGCACGCTTGCCAGCCAACTCCTCGAGTGCCCGGCGGGCCTGCCAGGGCCCCTTCAACTGGAATGTTGGGAAAAGGTCCAGGGACCATCTGGGTGCCGCTTTTTTGGACACCTACCAAAGAGTGCATCACCAAAGCTACAGTTTTTCTGTGCAGGGATCGCATAGTTTTTTGTAAGAATGAAGGCTTCTGGTAGGAAAGTATATAGTGCAATCTGAATTAATTTGTGCCCACAGTGTCATTATTCATTCTCCCAAAACAGTTTAAATATAATCGTGCAGGAATTTGCTATCTCCATAAAGATATTACAAAGTAGTGCTTATACAGTTGGTGACTACATAGATTCAATTTTAATAAATATATCTCTTCATGCTTTTGCAAAACTACAAGTACGAAAGCAAGAAGTGACAAAGCAGCCAAGTACTTTTCTATCTTCCAAAAGCTATTAAAATTCTCAGGGCTCTAAAAAATTAATATACCTTATCGCACAGGAAGCACACACCATGTTCAATTTAACAGCTGCTGAGAGAAGAACAAAACCTAATTCTGCTTCCTCTTTGCCAGCGTGCCCCAAGTTACAACTCCTGCTAGGAAATCAGAGAGGTTGTTTTACTCCAGACAAGCAAGTTCAGATATGTTTATGCTTGTCAGTGTAGCTGTGTGCTTAACGAGGACATTTGCAACATTAGCTATATCACACATAGTTATGTGGGTTTTTTTTCTACTGAAGACAGAAAAAAGGGTCAAGCACCAGAAGCTTCAGCTCATAAATACGTTGTGTTGGCCCTAAGAAACCTAGCTGATAACAGCTGTAGCTTTAATGCAAATTTACAAAGTGAACATTTATTCAGCTTGAAAAGCATATACACAAGAGTTACCTTGATAACAATAGATTTAAAGACGGTATCAGGTTAACATCCTATTGATACACAATTTTTGTAAATGGAATATTTTATAAAAATAAGAAATGGCAATGCTTCATTGAAATAACAGATTTAAAATTAGCTTCTTGAAACAACTACTCTTAAATCAGTATGGCAACATGCAAGCAAATTAAGTAAAAGCACCAGATTTCTTTTCAGTCTTTAAATGATTGTAAGGTTAAAGTCATCAAGAGGTGGTTTTTTTCTTTTAAAGAGTCTTGACTTAAGACATGGTGAGAGGGGGAAAACTTCTTAAAAAGCATCAAGAGATCCTTACCTCATTGCAAAACATTTACTTTATGTATCTTGCTGTGAAAGCATCAAGCCTTTTTCTTTTCAAAGCCCTCATCAGTAGCCTTTTCAATTAAAAATGAAAAAAAAAAAAGCTTAAGATTCAGACATTTTAAGTCAACTGCATTTGGTAGACACAACCCATGGTCAAGCTAAATGATTCTTTGTACATCAATACTGCAAAAAGGGAGAGCAATTAGCAGTGTTATACCATGCTTTGTAAGAGTTAACACTTTAAAAGCCAACTGACTTGATTTCTGTCTATTGTAAGATTTTTTTTAAAAGCAATTATGAACAAAACCAATCTCCTTTGGTCACAGTCAGGAGACAACTGTTTAGGCAAGCGTGGCAATAGCAGGAAAACACATACCAATCAACTGGCTATAATATATAAATACAGCTGAAGATACAAATAAAATAGTCCTTTTATTCGCAATGCATGCCATGCACAGAAAGTTAAAGAATTTTTAGAATTACAATATATTAATGCTCACCATATTGGTGTACTTAAGGTAGATTCAAAAAAAGACCATGAATGCACACATGCTTGGAGGCATCTTATTAACATATATATATATATATATATATGGACTATACAGATTCTTGCAGACTAAGGCTTGGCACATACATGATCATTTCACACCACCACTTTAGGAAAATAAGACTTAAAAAGTGCTTTCATAATTTTAAATTCTGGATGGTTTTAAAAGGAGACAAATATCGTTATTTTTAGAAAGAATCACAGAAGATTCAGTTCATATTTTTCTATTAAATACTGTATTTCAAGGTAGCTTTAAAAAAAAAGAACCATGCTCCTGCAGATTCATCTCTCTGGTACTCAGCAACTTCTGACTTGACAGCTTCAGTTTTACGTGCAACTTTGCAGCAGAGGCAAGCTTTAAAGCATTCTGCAAATATTTTGGCTTGCACATGGAGACTAAAGCAAACTCATTTTGTATAATAGAAATTCAGAATCGTTGCTTGTTTCTAAGTAGCACAGAACTTTAAATACGGACTTCCTGATGTGAGTGACTGTCAGGATGACGTCTAGCAAAGGCTTGAATTCATCTCATCAAACACTATGGATACACAGACAGGTCTTTCAAAGACTGTATGCTTCCAATTTAAAGACTACCATTTTGTAAGCAACAAGTCTTCAGATACACACAAAATTTAAAGTACATAAATGCAAAACATGGCTTTGTAACTTATTTTCTTAAGAGAAGTTTCATTCTGACAAGTAAATTATCTGGACAAGTGCCTACATGTCCTTAAGAGTATTTTCAGAAGAGTTATGCCTTTAAAACTGATAAAAAACCCCAACCCATAGACCCTCACACGTAGTCAAAATATAGTATAGTTACTTTTCTCCAATTCCGTGGGGACATAAAGATAGATTTCTAAAAAGATTTGGATTTAATGCCCTAATTAATTGTAATTCTGTTCTGTAAACAATGATCCAGTTACAGTAAAACACCTCCATGCGCTATATATCAATGCATTAATGATGTTGTTTTATTTACACAATAATTTTCCAATGTTAGATAAGATGTTATATGGAAATTACCATTATTTTAATTTCTGTATCTTGATAAACTGGAGCTGTTGCTGACTTTCTAAAATATGTGTATATTTACACACAACAAAATCACCAAGTTGTGCTAAGTATTCAAAGATCTTAAGTCCCACATAGCACCACCACCCTGTTCTTTTCAAATATGGTTCAAGATCTTTGTAAGATTTTTTGCGAAATAATCCTACTGAGCAAGCCCTTTCTATAGCCCTTTCTGCAGAAATGAGAATCACCTCGAAAGAACACTTTACAAGATTGAGGCTCAAATACTTAATTTGTCATGTAACCAAATCAGATTGGAATCGTGCTAGCATACCTTATGACATTGAATCCTATTGTTAAAAAAAAGACGCACAGTGGTTTGTGCACATCTTTTGAAGACATGTATAAGATTTTCTAAACAAAATCAGAAGGTTAAAGTTAAAGCATACTCCTCAAACAGAAATGAGGAATCAACTACTTGCGTTCTCAATGTACTAACATTTTAGTGCCTTTAGAACTGAAAATATATCCATTAAGAAATACACTGCAACTTGAGTAGTCAACTCTCAAGTCTACTATAATTTAAAAAGTGATTATTTTTAGCATAACCACACTAGCAAGTTATTCTGTATATTTCAGTGAAGCAAAGCTTTAAAAAAGTTGTAGAGAAATAGATAATTCCTTTTTTGTGTGTTTTAAGGGAGCAATAAATCCTCTCCATAAAGATTATTTACACAAATGCAAGAGCAAACTTTCTGAAATAAGGGTTTGGGGTTTTTATTTTTTTTTCCAAAGATTCCACCACATGATAAAAAACTAAATGGATGTGTATTCCTGACCACATTGATAATGTCACAGCTAGAATCTCATCAGCTAGTTTATGACAAGCAACTGCAACGGGTGTAAACAAAAAACAGGTCCCTACATTGGGACAAAGCTTGGTTGCAGGTTGACTGTATGATACTAATATTGAAAGCAAGATTTAAAGTAAACTCATCTGGAATTCAGATCCAACTGAGGGAACAGCGAGAACAACACAGTGAAGGTACACTTGGGTGCAATTTCATGCTGGTGACTTTTTTTTTTCCTCTTTTTATGCTTAGAGCAGATTTAAACCAGGAGTTGCATATCCAATGACACACACACAATTCAAAACTTAAGTGACCATTAGCACATTTGTACACATACTTACATAAACTTAGTATTTACATATTCTAAACAAAGTTCCATTTTAACAGTTGAAGTCTTAACACATGAAAGAGATAAGCTACTACAAAGAATGCATAATGGGATCACAAATTTTCCACAAGCATATAAACACATGTTTTAAAGTGCTTTCTGGGTGCTTCAGATTAACCCCTTGCAGTATGAGCTTCTATGTAGTGCTGTTCCAGTCATTACAAAATTATTTAAATCATTCCCCTTCAGGTGCATTGTAAGTTCAAGAAAAGTGACGACACCGTTGATGTAAAAGTTTTAAGCTCTACCAACATAAAAGTATACATTACTTAAGTTCAGATGAAGTTGTCAAATACTTTGGTTTATCATAGCTTGGGATATTAGAACAGAAATTGCACCTCTCCGCTCTTAAGTTTTTTTTACTAAAAAAATACCCCAACATAAATTGACAGTATTCTTTGGTAAACACAGGACATTTGACCAGTTTGCGTGTACATCTATTTATTAAAATAGTCTAAAAGTGAAAAATGCCACTGCTGTACTGTCAATTTACAGGAATAACCATTCCTTACTCAGTGGGGAGTATCAAAACATTAAGCTTAGCAGTTAGCTGTATAAACAAGCTGAAACACCTTCAGCAACCATTACAGGGGATCAATAATGTTTTAGAATACTTTTTGCTTAACATTTATCCTTTACGTTACAAAAAAACTGTAAAATGCTCTATGCCTGCAGACAAGTCCATTACTTTGCAGTGGCTACAGAAACATTATTCAATGGTGTACACTGTTAGGTTTCCGATAAGCATGTAACAAAAACCAGGAATATGGTGTGCTGACCAACCAATAGTCAACTGCACAGTATTTGTGCATTACCTATACTAAGTACTAAGAAAAGCCTATTAAAAATTCAGTTAACTGCTACAAGTTACGTGAATATATAAAAACAGAGCAGATATACAAGTATAACACTGAACATACTGTACTTTATTAGCACAAAAAGCCAGAACAAGGCACAGCAAGCAGAAAAATACATCAATAGAGGGGTTAGTGTAGCATACAAGAATAACATTTACTGTACTTGCAGCCAAAATGTTCCCTACCTCGCACAGGTCACTGCCATAGAGAAGTAAGTAATAACATACTGTAGCAGCTGGTAAAGAAACTAGGGAGCACTCATAATGGGTACAAAACATTAAACAGGGGTCGGGGCATTCCAACAAAATTTTAGTGCAAAAATGTCTAAGACAGAACTATTTTAAGTTCCATCTCCAATTAAATAAGCAAACAGAACTTAGAATCTTGTTTCCAAGCAATCTGTTGGAACTATAATCAGTGCATATTACTTTAAAACATTTTTAAAAGCGCAAATGGAAATATATTTACAAATAAAGTGTAACAGTACCTTTGAAACCTGACATTTATTTCAGATACGTCAGATTCTGTATTCTGATTATAATAATTCAACCACTTGTAATTTTCTCCATAAAAATATCAGACGACTTTAAATAATTAAACATTTTCTTCTCTTCCCTATAACCTTCCATTGTAAGTTACTAGCAGTCAGGCCACCAAATTCTGTTTTAGAAAAAAACGCAACCTTTTGTTTCATATCAATAATCTAATCCCATGTCCTGCCACTGAATCAGTAATTCACACTGGAAGGTATTTAACTGTCCAAGACAGTATTATTTTTGCTAACAATGCCACTTAAATCTCCAAGTGTTTAAAATAGAATTACAGTACTGAGCAGGCATATTCAAGTCTTAATGATTAGGAAACCTTATACACTGAGAAAAGCATGATTCACCTGCTAGCATCAAAACACCATTAACTCTTAATGGACTGCTTCTAACGAACTGCTCTTCATTAAAAGAAAATACTCTTATTCACTAGTATTTGGAAACTTGTTTGTGAACTAAATTAGTACTTTGAGTAGTGGAAAGTTTTCAAGAAGATTATTTTTAAAAAATATTTCAAATATTAGCAAAAATGCTCCTCTAATAAAACCTTTATTTATTAGCATTACATGAATGCCCCATGGAAAATGCCTCATAGTTTCTTCATCCAATTACTACAGCTATAAAAGGGAAACAAAATATTTAGAAATTAGCAAAAATATTTTCATTAGGCCTTAATGAAAAACGTGCAGAATTGTGTCTGCTTATTGTTTCCAAGAGGCATCACAACTTAGTTTGATTAACAGCAGGCAGCATCTGACAGGATACTAACACTCAGCTTAAATAGGATATTGCAGAAAAGCTAGACGTTGTTGGTGCGCTCGCTGCAGTTAAACTGTAACACACAAAAAAAAGCATATTCTAGAAGCTTATTCTGATTTCCATTACTTTGTTTTTATAGGTTCCCGCTCCAGCCATCGCACCCTGACTTTTTGTTTATAGTGATACTCCTTTAGAAAGTCTTGCAACATTGAGGGTAGAGGAAGGTCATCAATTCCATCATACGTAGTGCATCTGCAGATTACTGCCCGGCAGATATACTGCAGACTAAAGGGGAAAGTCCTGTTCAGAGATACAGTAAGTAACGGTTCAAAGAACATGCAAGAGCTAGGGTCTTTGTAGTGTTCCAGAAGCCCTGTTACAGTGGAGGAGTGAAACACACAGGGATCATGGGCATCAAAACTGAAGTTGTGGTTCCACTGCTCAATGCGTGCATGTAGCGATCGGTTATAACGACGGAAGCTCACAGAGAAGAGGTAGTCCTCTTGCGCAGAATCCCTGAGCAAAAAAGTGCCTTCAGGTTTACCCTCCAGAAGTGCTTCTGCTTCGTAGCGGTCCATCACACCCCAGTAACATGGGTTGCCTGTGATCTGAAGTAAGTCTGGCACAAGGCAATGGATGTAATCAATTTGAGTATGCACTTTCCAAGCCCCCTGCCTGCTGATATGGCCGTGGCTCTCTCCAGACATCTGACGCTGCTTCTGCCTGCGTGACTGCAGACAAAGCGTTGTTGTGTCCTCTTCAGAGTCACAGTTCCCTGGAGGCGTTATGTTTTTGTCCCCAGTCAGCTCAGTCATACCAGGGGCTAACTTTGGTCCCAGTTTATACAATGGATTAACCTGTGCTGTAGCTTCAAAAGTATGTATTTGGGCATTGGGAGGGGGATCAACCCCTTCTTCAATACTAAGTCTACGTCTCTCTCTGAGCCTGTCTTCTTCATCTTCTGTGGAAACCAAGGAAGGATCAAATGTGTCAAAAAAAGTTGAATGAGGACTCACAGGTGCTGTGTGTTGTTTAATGAGATGCCACTTCTGAGCCAGATCTGAGCCTGCAGGAAAAGGGCATTTCTCAAGCATTAGTTCAGAGAGATGGATCTTTCTTTTGTTAGAAAACAGAGGTTTGGACTGTTTGCTGTAAGTTCTCATGGGAAAACACAGCCCAACCGTATCTTGTAGACGCTGTCGCAGAGAACGGCTACCCACTGTCCTGTTTGATACTGCATCCATATCATGGACAGAGCTCACCCCGTACCTTCTTTCCCTCCTCTGCAAACCACTTCGTGTTCTACCAAATCTTTTTTCAGTATCCAAGGAGCTCTGGGTTTTGGTAGAGCAAGAATGCTTCTTCTTCCCACCCCAAGGAGCATGCCGAGAATAAGAGTCCCTTCGAGCAAGTCTAGCTCCCGTGGTGACACACGAGTCATTCTCTTTCTCAATGCTTATTTCAACAATTTGAGGAATTTCTGTGACACAGTTTTGGTTCCGCCTTGCCGAATTCTTTGAAGGACTTAAACCTAATTGCAAAGCAATGTTTTCTCTCAAAGGGCTGCTGGGTTGTTGTTGAGCCAAACCAGTTATCTGGATAGCTTTCTCTTTAGCAGATGAGCAACTACTGGAGTTCACAACTACATTTTCATTTTGGCTTCCACCTTCATGACTGAAGAGATTCTGGCACCTGTATTTGAAGTTGTTCCACATCTTTCCCACTTTATCCATGGATTACGTTATCTAAATTCAAGAGGAGAAGAAATATTAACATAAAAATATAGTTTAAAAAATGAGGACATATTTTCAGTTATCAATTAAGTTACAGACACAAGATGACTGTTAATTGAACACACATTTGAAAAAGTGCCCTAGTGTTTGTATGGTTACGTGGAAGCGACATGCATCACACCATTCTGATATTTAGAAAAATCAACATGAAGAAAATGTTTGGGTAATTACACACATTTTATTTACCAGCAGGCCCTCCCATTTTTCTATAGGCACATAGGTAGGTCTGCATAGTTGTATTTGATGGGCAGGAAATACGCCATATAAAATTATTCATTTTAGGAAGAATTTGTACGTCATATGTACAGTGTGACTCCCTGATAAGCTTCCAATAAGCAGCAGTGAAACAAATCCTGAACAAGAACTATTCAAGTCACTCCAAACTATGAGAGCAGTTAGTAAAATCCAACAAGTGCACTACAAATGCCCAGATACACCATCTAAAAGTAAAAGTTCCAGCCCCAGGGCAGATAAATTCCAAGCTATAACTGACAAGATTAAAAAAATTACCACAAAAATAGAAATTTAAGGGGGGAAAAAAGCATTCAGCATTCTTAGATAAGGCAATCACCAAAAAGGAAAGGCAGTAAGGTATCAGCAGAATTTTAGAATTCTTCTCTGATACATTAATAAAAGCCATATATATGCAATATCTAAAAAAAAAAAAAAACAACAAAAAAACCAAACCCAACCAAAAAACTGTCTGGCTTTATTACTTAAGATATAAAGGAATGAAAGAGCCCAAGGAGCTTTTCTATCTTTAGTAAGAGCACTTAAAAAAAAAAAAAAAAAAAAAAGCAGCTCCGCAGCAGAAACACGATGACAGTGAATCATGAAGATACAGTAAAAAGATAAAAACATTAGTAGTGCATATTCTGCAACTACCTCTTTAGAAACCAAGTTTGATAATTGGAACAAGACTGCCAAAAACACAGGACTGCCCTAGGACAGAGAGAAACAGGCTAATTCTGTACTAAAAAAACTCAGGCAATGCCAAGCTAAATTAGATCTAATTAAGTTCTGAGAGAAGTGCTAAACTTAAAGGACTAAAACATGTCATCTTATCTAATTTAACTCTTAAACAGAAACTGCTTTGTTCTTTGGAAACATTATTTTGAAGCAACATTCCTCTGTTGCTGCAGTTCTTTTCTGTTCACAGCTAGAAAGGAATCTGAAGCAGTGATTGAATGCACTGGGTCTCATGAAATAATGTGGATGATAAACAAGTAAGCAATACTCTAGCAATCCAGTCTAGAAGTCCCTTAAGATAGAAGCACAGCTGTAAGCCCATGACTTTACAGCAGAATCCACTGAGACTGCGGAAGAGTCAGACGTATAGCTTACATGAGAATCATGAAAGCATAATGACTGTGAAACACCTAACTGTTATACGAACAGAAAGCAAAAGGAGCAAAAGCTCTCTTCCCCACCACCTCCTCAGATACTTCAGCAAACCCAGCAAGCTAGGTATCTACATCCAATTGCATAAAATAAAACCTTAAGAATTTAGTGCGGATGCAGGGAGGTGGGAGGGAAGCAGGGAAATCAGGCCTTAACAGTCTCCGGAGATTGCTGGTACAAGTTACCTAGAACACAGTGCTAATGACAATCTAAACAACACCCAACACCTTAATAACTATTAAGGAGGGAGATACTTGCAGAGAAATGTTATACACAGAAGATGCTATAGAGTTCTGTGCATACATAAAAGTGAAATGTGTAAGCAAATGAGCAAGGAACATCTTCCTGATTAAAAAAAAAATATTCCTAAATTTGTTTCTTCTGGACTTGTCTGGACCAAGCTGGAGGACTGAAGGAGTTCTAAGAGCAGCAGAACTAATAAAGTCAGATCACTTACAGATTTGTAGGAACTATACAACCACCTATCATGCCATTGCAATAATCATAGCTGTTTGCGGTGTCTCAGAATATCCACACTGACCAGGAGGCAGCATGTGTTTGCTGGCTGCCAGCCTGTCAACACAGTATATATAAGGTTGACTTCTACCCACTTTTCTCTCAAGTTGTACATTTCTTTCTCTTCCTAGTCAGAGATGTTTAAAATTTTGGGGAAGGGAAAAGGAAAAGAGAGCATATAACCTCCATTTCCTTGGGAAATCAGGCTAGCAACAGTACACATCTTTGCGACAATGAATCGGAAGTACTTTTCTAACCAGTCATACACTATTTAGTGGTATCTTTTATTCTAAAATTGCTTGTTATTGCTCTTCCTTTGCACTATTAGTCTAGAATGTCTTTAGAGTGTTAGATAGGTGGAAAGTTCTCTACACTTGCCCAGAAAGCTTCAAGAACAAAGAACAAAGAAACAACAAAACCCCCCACCATACTGGCTTGACAGACTGTACTTTTCAAAAGTCAAATTTAAAAGGTTAACTACTTTTTGTCATACTCAAGAGAATATAGATACCCTTCTTACCCAGAAAAGTACACGAGTCACTGTATCTTGTCTTGATCATATACCTCAACATGAACTTGTTAGATTCCTTCTCTGAGTTGTGGACATGATTACTACAAAGAGAAAAACAGTATTTTTGTTAGTTGTTGGAATATCTTTTAATTTAGACATTTACAATTAGTCAGTGGTATCAAAGGGATATTTTACTAATTATATCTTAAATGTGAGCATGGAACTGCCTGCTTATTACATATTTTTAATGCATATTAACATAAACAAAAAGCTTCACAGAATTTTTCTCATTAACAACATTTGTCAAATAGAGTCTAGGGGAGGACCCTCAAATGAAGCTTTTGAGAACCAAGAGCGAAGCCACAGCATCTAGATCACTGAAGTGCCAGCACAACGGGCATCCTCAGGCCTGGAAAAATGGTTTCCCACATTTTGGTCTCAAGTCCAAAGCCGTGGTTCCCAAGTTGTGATTGGCAGTGCCGTCAGATCACCTCATACTGCCACTCCTCCTTGTTTCCAGCTGCTACATCACATCAAAAGGCAGCTAAAAATACACACTTTTCTAATATTACTTTTCCAGGTAAGCAACTGCTGTACTTGCCACAAGGATGTTATATGATTGTGAAGCAAGAGGAATATGAACCATGATTCTAAAAATGGGAAAGTGGAATACAAGACAAGTTCTTTATTAAAAGAGTAGGTCAGCACTTCCCTAAAATAATCCTCATTGTTTTTCAGAAATCCAAGAGGAGCTGAGGGATTTAGCATGCTCGCACCTCTGTCAGAAGTCTAACAGTAACAGGACAGAGGAGAATAATTTGCTTCTCCACACTAGAACCAGGACAGCAGCAAGAGTTAACAGAAAACGTTGGGAACTTACATTAAAGCTTTACATGCAGAACAGCAAAAAAAAAATAATTCAAATACGATGCATATTTACTGGAATAAAAAAAACTTGAGCAATCACTAGGTGAATATTAAAAGTTAATATTCCTAGGCAGAAACTCCAGAGTAATGTCAGAAAAGTACTAAACGTTATTAGTTTCCATTCACCTCGGGAAGCACTAAAATTGCTGAAACGCTTTTAAAGTTAGGCCATACTACTACTATTGAAAGATTCCATAAAAGTAACCTTTCCAGAGAGCAACAGAGTTACACGTACAAAATCTAGTACAAAACAAACATTAAAGCAAAAGTAAAGTTATTTTGCAACTTTAACTTTTACATCTGTTTCTTTTTTCCCCCATTACGTTCCTAGCAAGTCTACAAACAAGACAGTAAAACCTACTATAATTGCTTCAGAGCGAGGTGTTAACAGAGCAAACAAAAGGTAAAGTTCCTAGAATAACGGCTATACAATTTTCAATAAAGCCTTAAAACATTAGGTCATGCAGGCCTCTGAAGACATACCTGCATTCCAAATAAAACCAGTAATGCTGTTTTACTGGGCACAGGTGGCAAAGGGGCTGCACGCTAACCATTTTAACTCATTAAAAATACAAAAAGGACGCAGAAGTTTATCTTGACATTTCATGCTTAATGGTACTTAACAGTACTTAACTTTATACATCACTATTATTCCTCAGTTCTGCTCAGAAACATGAACAGTCAACGTACCACCTATCACATCACCATTGCTAGCCAGCTGACACAGCCTGTTGGACAAGCTGCCCGGTGGCTCCGGGAGGGAGTGGTGGCTCTGGGAACCATCCTTCGCTAATGGAAAACACTTTCTTGAATTTGGGTGACTGTCTCAGTTAAACCTCTCAGCCTTGGGTTAGAATAAAACTTGAGTCATTGGTAAAGTATTTAATATTCAATCTAATAATTTTAAATTAGTTTAAATCAATGTGCAACAGATGTGTGGTTTCACAGATTTCTTGTGGTAGCGCTAACATTGACAAAATACAAATTACTGCTGAACTGGCCCTAAAGCCATCCCGGTTTTACAAAGGAGCATTGCTAGTGGTTATTAGCCTAAACAGAAAATAAATTTAATTCCACCAAAATCCACAAAGTGAATTCATCAATTTGTAGATTTTTCTAAGAAAAAGAAAAGTCATACTAATGTTCCTAAAACAATCTCTTTTCAACTAAAAATGATTTCTATCTGCTTTAAACTGGCATAAGGTATCTTAAAAAAATAACAGGTAGTAAGCACTCTACAGGGATTACAGAAGCAATGAGCAGTAGTATCTTAACACTATATTCCCATTTGCAGTAAATTTAGAGACATCCAAAGCCATGAAGTTTGCATGAGTGTAGTCTTCAAGTATTCCGAGTGTACAAATGATGAAACTACAAAGACAGCTAGGAAAACCATTTGTGTAATATGATTTAAATAAAGACAACAGTTACAACCTGTTTGTAATCCTGAAATACCACATGTTAATAGATTACTGTGAAAACTCAGACCACTCTTTCCAGAAGTGTCACAACATCTAGCCAGAGCTTTCCACCTGTGACTTCCTAGGAGGAACATTCAAAGCCAAGGTTGTAATTTATTAGCCAATTTATTAGCCAATTCAAAGCCAAGGTTGCTCTGTCCTAAAGATAATACACTTGTTTCACTCTCACAGTGTTACCCAATTTAAAAATTAGTTGATAGGGCAAATTACATTCAAAATATTAACTCCTAAAAATGTACCATCTTCACAAAAGCTGATACACTGCATAATGTATGACACCTTACAAGATAGGTATAGTATGCTTATTTCAAAAACAAGAATCTACAAGATTCTTTGTTTTGCTATTTTCATATGATGATAGCTTCAAAACATTGAAAGGTAACAAGGACAAAACATTGAAGGAAAACAAAACCAGACAATTCTTACCAGTCAAAAAACAATAACCTGAAAGGGGGGGGCCCGCAGAGAAATCACAGTCTCTCTGCTCCTTGCACACCATTTAATTCGATGCTAGCATGAGCCTACACAGGCAAACAGGCTAACACATTCAGTGACACTGGTGCACATCACCTTGGACCATGGAGGAGGAAGTAAAAGGAATGGAGGGAGACTACGCTTCTATTGGGATTGTTCCCTACTTTAAAATTATTCACTTAGCAGTGACAAGAGACTCCATTATTAAAGACACTTGCTTTCATTAAGGTATGCTTGCTGAAGAGGTTAATGTCCCATTTGCACACTGCCAAATGCCTGCTGTAGGCTACTGCTCCTAGGGATGCACTAACAAAGCTGCTCACATAAGCCCTCCTCAACCTTATTCAGTCAAAATGAATAAGGCTGGCAAACACCTACCAAAAAGTAACCCACTTGAGGAAGGAAGAAAGGGCAATACTAAGGATTACAAAGCAATTTCCTCCCTTCCAATACACATTCCAGAAATAATGAATTACTACTGTAATACTAGAGACAACATTTCTTAAAAAACAAGGAATATGTTGGCTTAAGTGGAACCATGCATTTTTCTACACACACACAAAAATGTGCTCACTGCAGACAGCTTGAAGAACTGATTTGGAGGGCTGGAAGAGGTGACTGTTATTTTTTTAACTAGACACGGTAAAGGGGCTAAGTGTCTCAAGTGTTCATGAAAGCCTTATTTGGGCAAAGTACTACTGTTTTTTTCCTAGCAGGCTCTGATAATTTGGAAGTGCTGTCGCGTAGGGAGAAGAATCTGAAGGTCTGAACCCCCAAATCAAAACCTGAACCTGCCAAGAAGAGGTAAAGGATACCAAGCTGTAATTCCAACACCACACAAAATTGGCGTAAGTCAGCACTGCAACCGAAAGAAATGGCGTTGGCCTCTTCCTGGCCACCTGTGCTGGTGCAGGAGGTGGTCTGTACACCGTATGGCTGCTCAGTCAACCAGCTCAAGGAACTGATCCAGACTAAAATGAGTTCTCAGAAAAAGTCTCAATCATTTACTCCGTCTGGTTTATGACTTCTGTATAAACATTCATGTTAACACAAGGGAGGAGCGGATGAGGAGGGAGGAAGCAGCAGCCAGGGCAAGACTGCTCCCTTCCACAGCAACAATGATTTGTTCTGCTCACGATATTAAGACCTTAGATGGCTACTTTGAAGAGAAATCTCAATTTGAAGCCTATATCTTAATCAACTGTGGGGCTCAGGCTGCAAAGAGAGAGATTAGGACTCTATTTAAGCTGCTGCTTTGAACATTCATGTTGAAAGTTCAGCCACTGAAAACATTTACTTCAAAAATAAAATGCTGAGTTGGCTTGATGCGTCCTGCTAAAACACAGGGAAAGCTACAAGTTTCAAGGACTTAAGCTGGCAGACTGTCAAGTCAAAGAAAAATAATGATATTTTGCCATTGTTCCAACCTGAAAGTAAGAAGTAATCTCCTCCTCCTCAGTGCAGATTCACAATGAGCAAAAAGCAGTCTTAGCTTGGATAGCTGATGTTCTGCCAGTTTCTTTCCAAGCAGCTACACATTGGTAACTTCAAAATATCTTGGAACGATATTTTTGAAGTGAACAGTGGGATACATCCTTGTAGCCCCTTACTAGGCTTTGGGGTTCAAAAAGGACAATGTCAGGACTACATGAAAATTCTGTACAGTTGCCATCGATTTCTTTTCTGTTCAGAAAATCTAAAATTTCTGGAACAGAAAAACCATCAATGGAAGAACAGAACGTGAACAACACTGAACCAAAAATAAAGAGACAGTTGTTTCTGAAGTACTCTTTTCCCTACACTTACACAAGTCTAGTGGATACTAATACAACCACCATGAACAAAGCTAGTATTTCTAATTATATAAGGATCACAGAACTACACATAGCAAGCATAACTTTTGGATATTAATACAAAAATAATGCTGTACAGGATCTACTGAGAACTCCACATACTGGTAGATATCTACGGTAGAAGCTCTGCAAGTTCAAGACAATGATGCATATTAATTCCAAGTAAAGACACCCTCAAATCATTTAGGCAGTATCCTGATGGCCACTCATCATAACATGTAAATCCACACAAACAACATTAAAGAGAAGCAGTTTCCTTTAAAGTACCTCCACGCACCCTAAGCAGGCAACTCATAACTTCACTTTTATCATTTGAAAAAGAAAAAGCATTAAGTTAGCAAAGTAAGGTACCCACTATGGAAGAGAACTCTAGGTGACTCGCTGAAATAATGTTTTCTGTACTGCTATGTTTAACTCTCCTCAAACAGAAGCTGCCAATATACTTTTTTTAAATTCATGTGGGCAGAATAAATGGTTCCAGTCAGTGTTCAAGTTAAGTACGGCAGCCCTCTTGATGACCTCTGCAAAAGCTGTAAGTACTCTGAGGAAAAAGTTATGGAGCTCTCCCCTAGCAGAGCAGAATTCGTTTCTACTTTTAAGAACACTAACGAAGCATATCCTTCTCTATCAAGTTCTACAATACAAATAGGTCTCAAATTGATATAAAGAGTGATGTAATGGTTATTTGTATGTAATTCTTGGGAGTTCAGAGTTAAGGAAAAGCGTACCTTAATAGCTATGCCTCACTAAAAGCAAAGGAAATTGGAAGAAAAGTTGAAAAGATGGGTCAATCATATCCCATATCCTTGACTAGCTCAGTAGAAACACCCAATTTAAGATATTCTGTAAACAAAGCATTTCATTCAATTGCAAATTGGCTATTTTGCAAACAGATAGTTCCTCTGTTCTGGGATCAATATATACCGTTTTAACAGTCTTATTTCTTCTCACTACATTTTTCAAAACCTCAATGGCCTGCCTAATGTCTCTCCCTCACCATAGTACCCTTGCCCCCCACCAGCTTACAAGCATCTCCTTTACACACAGAGCTCTTCTCACACACCCAGCTACTTCCCATGTTTCCTTTCTATGTGACCAAGCAAAAGATCATATTCTCCAATACAAACCAGCTAGCTGCCATCTATTAAACTGATAAAAACAAAGTTCTACTTGTCTTTCTCTAGCGATGTATCTACAATGGTAACTACATAGGAAAAAGCAGTATTGCTATTCATGTAATTTGCAAGACAAATTTAAAAAGTCACCTTTCTTTCAAATGAGTGAAATGGACCCAAAAGTTCAAAAGCTTCTAGAACCACAACAACTGAGAAGAGCGACAGCCTAAACTGTGATTTCTTAGGAACTGCAATTAAAGAAATTAGTGTTAATCTGAAGACTAAATATTGCTACGCACACTTAAAAATCTCTTGCACTATGAGTTGTTCAGTTCATAAATTTGCCATTTCTGATGGAAACAAAAAACCCACTGAAGTTTTATGGACAGCATCTGTATTTTTTGTTCACTGCTAACATTACTGAAGCAAAGCACTCGATAGTAACAAGGTCATATGCACATGTAAAAGACAAGAAAACTCAGGAAAATCCTACAACTACGAATGAGCTTCTCTTTGCAGCAACATAAATTACCTGAAATGTTTAAAAATATGAAACATTTAATTATAATTTATAGTACAACTATATTAAAGGATGACCTGTAAATTGGTCAAACTCCCTTGTGCCACTGCAATACTGAAGAGAGATTAAACTTCAAGCTACTGGGGAGAAAATTGCTGGACCAGCCTGGTGTCTTATCCAGCTATAGCTATGCTCTACAGGAAGTGGAAGGTGGCCTGGGATGGACAGTTCTGATAGCATCCACAAATTTACAAAGTGACCTTCATAATGACTTAACTCCCAACTTACATTCTTTCATGCCAGAAGTTTGACAAGTAAACTCCATCACTATAGCATTGCTGTCAATCTTAGATCAGTTTCTGCATAAAACATGTTTTCATAAAATAGAAGCATATTTGAATAACTGCAGAATGAGACCAGGGGATTTAACCTGCAAAATATTTGGCAAACAAGGAGTTAAAAGCCTGCCTAAGACTACCCCACAGCTGCTGTCAGCAGTCAGGCTTGTCAAGAGAAGCTCTGGGCTGTCTTGACAAGACTAATTGGCAGCAAGCACCTGGTTCCCTAGGCTGGACCAGGGTAGGTAAAAGAATATAAACCCTGCAAAGAAGAAGGATAAGAAGCTGGAAGGCTGCCAGTAGGTCTAGCCTGTTTCATGTTTTCACTTTGATCCACAGGCAACTTTATCCTGGACTATATCCAGTTAGAGCTATCAGAAACATTTTTTCTGCAACTTTCCAGCTGAAAGGAACCCATGCTTTATGGTTCTGTACCTGCGAGCTCTGGCACTGAGCGTCCACCAAAAGCCTTGCTGTGCAGGGTCACGCAGCGGCACAGCCAACTGCAACATCAACGCTATTATTAAACTGTAGCAGAATTGAAATGTTGGTTTTTAAATGCCACCAAAAATTAACTAAAGGCGTTCTTATAACTTTAAAATTACAGACTAACATGCCAGAAAATCAAAACTAAGACTGTCCTGGATATTCTATATATTAGACATATAAAGCATGTGCAATGACAGTTTATGATACATAGCAAATTACAGTGCATCTTTAAGGAAAGGAAAAAAGTAAAAAAAAAAAACCCAACCAAAAATCAAACAAAAAACCCCACAGCCTTCTGGAAACTAGCTAAAAGTAAACTGCACGAACTACTTCAAGCGGGCTTCCAAAAGTATGAAAAGACACTTAGAACATATTTTGACCTCTACTAGGAATCATGATTTCAGTGAATTTGAAGCTTTCTGAAATTCTACCCTTTGTTTTTTCACAATATTAAAATTCCAAGTAAAAAAATTTAAAGCACTAGCCTTGCAGGTTCAGCCCTGAGATAGGAAGATTTTTCCTACGAGTAGGGGAAAACACATATCAGTTTGTTAGCAGAGTTTTATATTATTGAACCAAGTGTCTAATTATATATACAGACACATAAATATACAGACACACAAACTATAAATATTAGTATAGAGAAAATATATGCATCAATATATTTCAGATTTTAATTTTTTTGTGCAAGACAGTTTAAGTATAGATACTGAAAAGTCAGAACTAAATTACTTTAAAGCGAAGTGCTCAGCAGAGACTGTATCTATGCCTCTGCCAAGTTTCACGTTTTAGGCATTTTACTTTTAGCTTGCTAGTCAAGAATTCCAACAATGTACAGTAGCACAAATATTTCCATAACTTAAATAACCGGAGATTTAGAAGCGTTAAAAGGAAAAGTCAGTACTCATACATAGTCTCTGTACGAACGACATTTCGGTCAGAAAGTATTAATGCAGAATTATGGAGTTTGTGAAATCAAGAGGCTGTAATGGAACCGCTTGATAATCACACCACTGGTATCACTAGAACAAACCCACCCTAACAGCCATGGAGCATGCTGCTCTGTTTTTAATTGAACATATTTAATAAACAATTGCACCATTCCTTTAATTGATAGTGATGTTAAACAGTATTAATACAAAGATCCATTAGCAATCTTTAAACAGAAAAAACTCAGTGTAATGAGATTATAAATTACTAAGTTTAGAGTTACTGCTCTAACAACAACAAAAGGTTCTCAGAGTGACAGCACAGCAAATAAGCCAACCCTTTGCAAAACCTGTTCTCCTTTTGTGTTCTGCACCTTTACACAAAGACGACTAATGAGTAAATGTAGAGGCTCTCTTGGTCTGTGCTCATGAGCAAGGAGACTTCCATGTTTTTAAATGGAATGCCCATGATTCAAAACATAGTATTAGGATGTACCATAAAAGCTTCAAGCAAAAAAATCTAACCCTTCACATTGCCAAAAATGTAAGACTATCACTATATGCACAGGATAAGCATCACAGAGACTGAACAATCATTGATAAAAAAAAAGTCAGGTCTGTCTTTCCTCTTAAGAGCATCTATTGCCTCAATCCATTACAACGGAGGTGTTAACTAGATCACTATGTTACTATTTTATCTTTAGGGAGCTGGATCCTATTGCATAGTGAGATGCAAAGAAGGTGATGCTATTTGTCAAGATGTGGGTACATCTTTCTTCTTGGCCTTACATAATGCAATCAGTTACATCAAAACTATTTGAATGAAATGCTTATTCTAGCAAAAAAGCACCTGTGATGTTAAGTAAGTGAGCCCCCACAGGATGAGAATTTTCTAAAAAATGTACGTGTTTGGTTAGCTCCTAAATTCTTCTGAAAGTAAAATATATAAATGCTTTGCCTTTTGATGTCATCTACCTAATCCTAAAGCTGACTCCAGTTTTCACTAAGGATTGTTGCACCAAGACCTAGTCATAGACCAATAACCCACTGGTTAGCTAATGTGCATTCCTATTAATCAACAGGAAAATGGCTTATCTGAAAAAGGCAACTCACTAACCTGTGATACCACTCTAATACCCAACACACACCACAACTCATTCAGTATTGGAAAGTTGCTAAGTATCTATGGACTCCTGTCTGATATGGGTAAGTATAAGTTACAGGCTGCAGGAACTCCAAGAAGATGCAGCAAAGGAACGGACTAGAAAATGAATCTTTACAACAGCACTACCAGCTTCATGAGACTAATAAAACTAATAACCCTCTTCTGCGCTTAATCAGATCTATGAAAGCAAAGATTCAGCTGTATGAATGGCATAAGAGACTGCATTTCATGCACAAAGAGTTTGCAGCACCACATAAAACTGACCAAACCTAAATGAGACAACGATTACTGGATGATGAACTTGTCAGAGAGCAGGTATTTAAAATAAAACAACAACCACCACCACACACACACACAACCAAACAAACCCCAAAACACAACGGAAACAAAGTGAGTGATTGATGCTATTTCACCGTATCAGCTTGAGATGATAATTTACCTGCATGAAAGGAACAAAAGAGTACAGGGCTTTCCAAGTTGTTTCTCATTAACAGAATTTAGCCATAGCGAGGGCATCCTAAGGGTCCATAACTAACCTACCATTGCTTTGCTGCTATTAAAAGGGATATTCCTGCTTCCTTCCCATCTCTTTGCCTCAGTTCCAACATTCATCTGACCTCTATTTTCACTATAAGCTAATTAATGGAAGCATCAGACAGACAAACAGCACTTCAGCTAGGAAAAAGAAGACAGAAGAGACAAGTGACAATGTGAGGGTAGGAGAAGCTCCAGGGTCTTATGCAAAGAGAGAAAGAGAGAAGAACCATCTCTACCAGCAGCAGTGAGCAGTTAACACTGGTTTAGCCATTTCTGTGAAACCCCACTCCTTAATGTTAAACCAGATTCTCCTTATACCAGGAAACATGTTTTATTAAATGAAAGTCATAATTGTGCAGCAAAAAGATAAAATGAAGCCTTGAGACTAAGACTCATCTAGAAAAATACTATACATTTCAGAAGATCCAGAAGCCGTAATACTGTTAACAGGAAAAACTATTTTAACATAAAAATACAAGAACTATTCCTCTTCATTTTTTCAAAAAGATAGTTCAACTGTTACTTAAAATACCAGACAACCTATATAAACATTTTCAAGACGACATGCACAACCTGTTCAATAAATGATTTCAGGAACCTATGATCCTTAAGTATCCTCCATGATGAAAAAGAATTTGATTCTTGATGTAGAAATATAAGTTTCCTCAATTTATCATTAGGAGGCATGTGGCAGTTTCCACATCTAGCTACTGGCACATAGTGGCCAGGAGCTCCTGATGGAAAACATGCACAGTGATCACAAGAATGAGAATTCCAAATTCTGATTCATAGATGAAAACTAAATTTTCTTGAGATACCCATGATTAGCCACAGCTTGAGCACCCCCCCAACCATTAGGTAAAGCTGAAGGGTCTGAATAACTAAAACCAGTTGTGCAACTTCACACAGATCTCAAACTCTTTCACTACAGGTTGGCAGGAGTCTACCAGTCAGGTGGGGGGGAAGAAGGGGAAAACCAGAGAACACTGTCTAGCATTTGACTGCAAATTTCTGATAGCACTGGCATCAGTGGCACATAGGCATATAGGACTAACCTGTATATAACTTAAAATCCATCATGATTTGAAGAAAAATGAAGATTTACCTTCAGAAGAGTTCTGATAAGTTGCCAGACTGCAACATCTTTCAGCAAAATCTGTCTGTTCTCTCCTATACTGAATGAACATGGAAAAGAAACTCCTGCTCAACCAGGTACTAACTTCCTGTGACGTTCACACTGCCGCAGCAGGCTCTGCTGCTAGTTCAGAGGAAGGACAGCAATAAACTCAGAGAAGGTTATCTCGCACAACTTCAAGTGTCTACATAATTGACATGGATTTTGCTACAGGGGAAATGCATTAAAAAAGGGTACTTTAAGCTGTACAGTGTCAACAGGCAAGGCCATTTTTCTTAAAGCTTGAACTAGCCGCCTCAAAAGCAGCAGAGAAATTCAGCCTACTTGGTGGGCTTAAAGTCTTCTTCCAACAAGAGGGACGTGCCTTTGAAAACATTTTTTTCTTTTTTCTTTTTTCTTTTTTTTTTTTTTTTTTTACAATTTATTTACTACCATCACCTAATGCTTCCGATTATCAGACCACGTTCAGTGGCTTTCTGTAGCTTTCTGATTTGGTCTGAATTTTATAGGCCAAGTAGCTACCTAAAATAGTTCTTCAGTTGAAGTTGTAGGAAAAATGTGAAAAAAAAGTTACATTTCGGCTGTCTTAAACAAAACACACCTCCTCATCTTATAAATTCAGGAAGCATGGACTTCGTGTGGAATATCTTCTGCTATCCTTATGGAAGCACAGCCAAACTTGGTCCAGTTTGGAACTCCTGAAGAAAAAGCCTTTAGGTTCATTGTCTCAGTAGTCTTTCCAGATTTTATCTGTTAAGGTCTCTAAAGAATCAGATTGAGCTTTTTTGGACGACTGTCACAGCAATCAGTACTGACCAAACACGCATACCCTATTGTACGAAGTGATTGAGTACGCTCCCTACAACCCATAGTTACACATTAGTATGATAAGTGACATCCTTGGTATGCTCAGAAGTAACATATCTGTTTGCATACAGGAGAAGCCAAGCTTTAGCCCAGTATGGATACCTCACCTTCTCTAAAAAAAGTCTTAACACAGTCAAACTCAGAATCAAGAGTACAGGTATTGGTAGGAGTCTGGAGATATTGGGGAGCTGATGGGACAGGAAAGGAGGAAGAACGAGTGCATGATTCTGGAGCTGACGTGTGCCAGGGCTGCCTCAGAGATTTCCAACCTGGCTTTGTGCCCTAAGACCCCTCTCAACCCCCCAGTTAACTTGGGACAATTCTGGTTCCCAGGCTCTGCACAGCTTACTGCAGTTCAGAGATGTACTTGAAAATAAAATCCTGCTGAGCACACAGAGTGCAGACAGTCCCCAGGGAATTCCACAAGGAAATGTTGCCATGTCCAGATCACAATTTTTCCAAAAGAGAATTGGCTCAATTTTGGCAGATTTTCATATAAAATTAAAACATTACATCTCAGCCAGAGGTCACCCACTGACAAATTTCAAGTACATGTTCCAGTTCACAGGTGCACTATAGTATTTCAAAGAGACTGCCATAAAAAACCAGCACTATTATTCTAGTTTTGTTTCTGAAAACTGATGAAGAATTTTGGCTGAAAGCTTTAAACAAAATTAAACTCAAGGCAAAGAAAAGGCATAAAGTATTTCAGTCCAAAAGATTAGAGTTCAGCAAAGTTATAAACAACTGAATACAGCATCTCTTAAAAATTTTCTAACACTTCCTATTATCTATCGAGGTAAGAGATGAAGGAAGAACACCAATGGGAACAATGACTCATGTGTGAACTCCCATTATCACTTATGCAGCAATGCATTTCACTACAAAAGTTTACAGCTGCGCAACAAAATAGGACACTTTGTCAATGATACAGAATCACAACTATTGAAATTGTCCGTTAGGAGTTTGCAAAACAATGGGTGAACAATTAGACACTGAGCTATTTGTGTAATGGATAACATCAGGTTCAGTGAAATGACAGAGCAGGATGATCCAGCAAACACAAATAAAACATAAAACCATCTTCCTCTCCAAAAATTCCAACTATTTGTTTACTCACTGAGATCAGGTAACATCAACACTCTATGCCATCTTGTTTTCTCCAGAAAACATTGTATGAAAGGCAAATCAGAGTGACCTTTGCAAGCCTCAGAGATATTACACTGAATTGGAAGACTTAACAGCCTTGATCTTGTACAATGGTACACTCCATCCTAAGAGTACTGAGTGGAGGCAGCGAGCAAGACAGTGAAGCAACATGGACATATACAGAAGACAATATTCTCTTATGTTATTACAGAAAATGGAGGACTTTTAGACCCCCAGTAAGCAGGAGCTAAAGTCCACAAGGACCAGATAAGACCCCTCAAAGAGTCTGAAGAGGGGAAAAATCCCACCTCAACAGTAAGAAAACACAATGACCAGGAGAGGTTTTTCTTCACTCTTCTTACTGTCTTCCAAGCAGTCCTAGACATCCTATTTAACCTCAACTCATATATAAACAAAAACAGTCACGGCCACTAACTCTTTACTTCCAGTTATCATTCCTCAACTTCCAGTATGGGCAATTTAAAGCTATTTGAAGTACCATGAGAAGAGCACTACACACAGCCAGCCTAAAATTGGAGTACCTTTGAATATAGCTACACCTGATCCAAAGTTATACCTTTGTCTAAATACTAGTAGTTTGTTGGGGAGGGCGGGGAGAGGGGGGTGTTAGTTTGTTTGGTTTATAGAATAGACTATTTCAGTTGGAAGGGACCTACAACAATCATCTAGTCCAACAGCGTGACCAATTCAGGGCTGACCAAAAGTTAAAGCATGTTATTAAGGGCATTGTCCAAATGCCTCTTAAACACTGACAGGCTTGGGGCATTGACCACGTCTCTAGGAAGACTGTTCCAGTGTTTGACCACCCTATCAGTAAAGAAATGCTTCCTAACATCCAGTCTAAACCTCCCCGGCACAGCTTTGAACCATTCTCACACGTCCTACCACTGGATCCCAGGGAGAAGAGATCAGCACCTCTCTCTCCACTTCCCCTCCTCAGGAAGCTGTAGAGAGCAATGAGGTCGCCACTCAGCCTCCTTTTGTCCAAACTAGACAAGCCCAAAGTCCTTCACTGCTACTCATAGGACATTCCTTCCAGCCCTTTCACCAGCTTTGTTGCCCTCCTCTAAATACATTCAAGGACTTTAACATGTTCCCCCAACAGATTTCCATGGTCATATGTCCTTTCTACCCGATGAGACAGGTGAAAAATGCAAAAGCAGCAATAATTCTTCTAACAGCACCACCTGTTGGCACTACATTACAGCCCAGGGATCGCACACAAGTTTGGTATCACCACCACCAGCGGTTGTGCTACTACTGACATGCCGCAAGCTTCAGCTCTGCAGACTCCACACACACAGAACTTGATTTCATCTCCTTCTCCTCTCTCACTTTGATACACACTCCTTTGCTGCTGCTCCTCACCAAGTAGGCTCAAGTCTATCTTCTTTCTGTGCACTCCCATACGACAAGCAAAGTGCATGAATACACAGTTTACTCCTATTTAATTTTTGCACAAATAGGATAGGTATGCTTGCAAAGCCTTTTGAGTAGCAATTTTGTACATGCATTTGAGCCCCAGGCTTAGCTCCTGCATAGAGGCATTTAATTACCTATGCTGCCTCGAATGTTGAAGTACAATCACTTCCCATTACAGCTAAATGCATGGTTCAATTCCAAAATTAGTAAAAAGATTATAAAATACACATGCAAAGCCAAATGAGTAGGAAACAAGGATCAGAAGCACTGGATTAATCTACGCTTAAGGGATTTGCAAATGGTGCTGTATTGGTAGACCTACCTAGTAAGATTTTGTAACAGAGAGGTAGCTTTGTACATTGACATTCTTCTCCTGATTTGGCTTCCATCGCTGTCCCAAATCAAAGACCAGAATTTTTGCCAACATAGCTGTAACACCACCATAGCTCCTGCTGTACACAAACCATGAGGGTTTCTGACAGCACAGTAGCGACAGCTAAGATCAAGACTACTTTTCCATGCTAATAACAAACTCAGCTACGTTTGCGAAGTGTTTCCCTCTAGATCATTCCTTACACCAGTACTATGGTGTTTTTATAAAAGAAAACTGCATACTGAGCATTAGGAAAACTTACAGTGATTAATGAAACTGCAGAACCAAAATATCCTTCAGAAGAGAGGCATCAGCTGAATACTATCACACACTATTCAATGACTAAAGTACGTCATCCTGCTGCCGCAGAGCACCACTGTTGCCTTCTCAGCCCCTCCAGGACACTAAAGGAATGCGCATAAACTAGCAAGGCAGAAGAGAAGAAATTCTGTTAGGTATGTCATCCATGATGTTAGCATATTCTTAAATCAACAACTGTTAACATACTGTCCTCTCTGAATTCAGAGTAACTTGAAAAAAGACAGGGTACCATGCTTTAGAGATTACAACCTCACTGTTGGCAGGAAGCTTGGAGGCAGTAGGCTATAAAAATGCCTCGACATTGACTTGTTTCTAAGAGTGAAAATTAAAAAATAATCCACAAAATTGCTATCTGTTTTACAAGTAAGCTGTACCCCAATAACTTTCTCACTAAATCAAATCAGGTTTATACTTCCTTGACCAACAGCTCACAGTAGATCTACAAATTACCTAGGTAAGAGTTTTGAAAACCTTACTAGCACCTAATCCTATGTTTGCCTTTGGCAGAAAAAAGTTTTTGACTCATTTTTATGTTCAATTAATCCACAGTCACATTCTTCATAGAAAGACTGCTGGAAAAAACTCAACTTGCTGGAAACAGTAATTACTGACCCTCTTCAAGTCAGCCAAAATTAAATTGCAAAGTAGGTTTTTTGGCATTAGAGCTATAACTTAATGGTACAAAGAAAAGCAAGTTTGTGAGTAACAGAAGAAACCAAGCTCAACATTTGTGAGAACTCAGAAAATAAGACACAAGAGGTGAGTTTACAGGAAAAAATTGAGAATGGACCCTGAACAAGACTAGCCTCTTTCTAGATTTGTACTGCGTAACAAAAAGGGCAAAACTATTTCTTTGCACATCTTTGCTGTATCAAACTTTTGACAAACAAAGCATTCACATTAAAAAAAAGAGGTATGTAATTTTATCAAATTTCATAGTAACAAACAAATTGTAAACTACAGCTGTATGGCATTTTATCTCCTTACATAACAATATTCTCTTTTCTCCACAATTTTCAGGTCTGCTTTACTCACTGCTCTCTGGGATTATGAGGAAAGAAAAAAAAAAAATCTTAGTGCCTCTGTATTTCTCGGGAAAACAGAAAACACCATTGCCGGTGTCACATTAAGAAACTTGTGTGAAGTTATACATGCCTCTGTCAATGAAACTGGCAAATCAAGATTCTTTTCACTTATTACAGGCTTTAAAGCAAGTACAGGGATGACATATTCCTCAACTGTGCATAGATATGCTATTAGGATGCCATGTCAACTTTACTAGTGTTGAGATGATTGGCTTATCATGGTACAAAATTGATTCATCTCTCATATTTGACTAAAGTTTAAAAAATATTCTAGAATTCATGGGCTATGTAGATCTTTTGCAGTCTTTGTTTCTACTGCTACTGAGTCAAAATAAGGGAATTATTTGCATAACTGAAACAAAAAGTGGTTTCATAACATGGTAATTTTTGAGCCCATAAGCAAGAACTTAATAGGACTAAGACCAAAGTCATTTATATCTTAGGAACCACTTACAAAATAGGTATAACTGCAAGTCTTCAGCTTATCTATTGTCATCTATGATGCTCAGGGAGAGTATTTTCTACCCAAATAAACCAACTGTATTGCTGAAAACAGGGCTGTAAAGTTCCTCTGGAGCTCACTATCAACAAGGATTTCCAAATATCAGTTAAATATAGATAGCCTCAAAAAGGCAACTGATGATACATTACTATGCTAATTTTTTCCATTCTTAAAATTCTGATCAAAACTACTTGCAAAAAAAGCCAAACAGCACTCACCAAAAAAGTACAACAGTGATCGATAGATGTGGGGAAGGGATGAACCAAACAACGCACAAAAGCAGGGAGATTTCAAACTTTGAGATCACTTACGAGTTAGCCACTAGAAGGTGGCTTCCAGACCTAGTCCTGGAAACAAGTATAGGTTTAATCAACAAAAAGTCAGTTTTGCCTGAATTATATATGTCTATGGTCTACAGTAGAACAAAATGCTTTTCCAAAACCATCTGCCATACTGAATCTAAGTCCAAACCTTAATCCAAAATACAAGATGCCTACTACTTTTTCAGACACAAATTACTCTGCGGGTCTGGACCTTAAGGCCCCTAACCTCATTTATTCTGTTCACAACTGTTAGACAAATATCAAAATAGAAAACTTGTTCAATGCAGTGGTCATCAGTCATCCACATAAGCAACTCTGAGCTATAGATGAGTGTAATTACTTGATAGTTTTGAATTTTAGTCACGTTCTTTTTGACAAAACCACTGAAAATCCTTTAACAGATGCTTCGCTCCCAAAGGAGTTTGAGAGAACAAAACCATGTCATATGCATATAAGGACTAACAGTTCTACCGGCAAAAATGCTAAATCCTCTAACAGATGCTTCAGACCCCAAGGAATTTGAGAAAACAAAACCGTATCATCTGCACATGAGGATTGACACTGGTCAACCCAGAATCTTGAGGCAAAGCAGTTTTCTCACTTCTTACAGCACAACTGCTTCAGCATTATAAAAATTAAAAGTTCTGACAGATTCCCAGATTTTATCTTTTTAGTTCCAGTAAAGGGAAACAGTAGATCAGCAGGTCAATCTGAAAGAGTCCTTGTACTTATTCAAATAAATTTTGCTAGAAAACAATTCAATGGGCAACAAAAATACCTCTATAATGTAGACTACCGTGTGGATTTACTGAACCTGCAAACATTTTAATTAAGACATGAAAGCACCATAGAAGACCATAAGAAAAGTTATTTTGGAATTGTCATACTGAAAGACTAAATTGCTAAGTTATCTTTACAACAAAGAACAAAAAAGAATTTTCATCCTCAAAGTGATTAAGTGAATAGAAATTAGAAAATCAGTATTTCTACAATTTTACCAGTGCGCAATACACTAAGCTTCCAGAATAAAATGCAGATCTTCTCCAAAAGTCCATTTCAAACATTCTCTTCTAAAGATAACTAAGTTGTCAAAAGAAACCAACAATCACAATGTCATAATCCAAGATGGGACAGAATTTTGTTAATTGCCAAACCAGGCTATAAGCTAATAATGTCAGAAAATACTAACAGGCAGACAATGCACTCCTGAAATACAGTAATGGGATGTAACATAAGAATAGCCCAGACCATCAAAGGGTACACCTAGTAAAAAACCCATCTGGCCAATACATGCCGCTCAGCAAAGAATACAAGAACAGGTGAACTATTTATTAACACGTGCCTGATATCCTCTCCCAGAGTCAGTACTTTGCACTTCAGGGCCTTAAACCCAGAGGTAGTACCTTTGCATTCTCCAAGATTATATTAACAGAAATTTTAATCTCATAATCTTAATCTAGATTATTACATATAATTTGTTTGTTACATCTGTAAGAACCAGAGGTCCCATTGTCAAATGTCTTGCTTCCACAAATAAGGCGTCCAGATCTTAAGGACAATAATTATGAAGAACTTCTTCAGCAGATAAACCACATACATTTTTGAAGGTAAAGCTGGTCTGATACTGAAACTTCAAATCCAATTTACATCCTAATCTACCCAGCATTGTGACAATCTGCATTAAGGCCTTGACTTACTATTAATAAACAAACAAATAAATAAGAATAAAGCAAAATCAAGCAGATAATTTTGTTGCTGAAGTTTTAAAGAACGTCAAGTGTCCAAATGAGTTAGTTAAGCCACTGGCGAGAACTTGCAGAAATACCCAGTGCGATCTTGGCAGCAGAAACTTTGCTCACTAGATTCAAGAGACTTTTGTTACATTAAGGGTGTGGCTAGATGAGACGGACTTAAGAGAACAAGTCACCCCAGTCTGAAGGGACAACACACCACCATCACCCCTCTGCACCCCCTCGCCCCATCACACACCCCAGCCCACTCTCTTAGGCCAATGACAGCACCCAGAGTTGGTCTCCCTCAACAAGGCATTACCAACTAACCCAGAAGAGAAAAGAAAGGAGAACATCATGGATTAAACGAACTGGTTGAATAAAAATTGAGAAACTGTCAGAGAATCTGGGCACTCCAAGTGCATAATAACACCGGTACAATTTAGGACAGGTCAGAAAGAAGCTTTATTAAGTATGATCACAGTGAGAGAACACTGACAGCATCTCTCCTGGTTCTCTGCCAAGTAATTGCAGGGATCCAACCTATATGCTGTTTCAGAAAAAGGTGAGGAAAAACAATAATTTCAATGTTAACAATGCCAGGTACCCATCCCTGGGAGGGATGGACTCCTTAAGTCCCTTGCTAACAGCCACAATCCTAAAGAGGACTCAAGCAGTAAATAACATGACAATATGGAGAGAGATGGCTCTTGGTGGAGCCTATAGGAGTGGCACACCCAGTATTATCCTAGCGCAGAAGCGGGGAGCTGGAAACAATCACAAACTGCTAGCTTTTTAGTTGAAAGGAATGTTCTTTTAGTAAAGATAACCTCTTAGCCAGACCTCTCAATCTTAAGTATTAATAATTTTACCACCACAACTGTTTGGCAGCTTAAAAATACATAGTTATTTTCCTCTTCCAAGGCATGAGTAAGACCAATGAAAGAGAAATGAGATCTAACAAGTCTAAAATACTGCAAGACACAAGTGAATGGAAATTGTAACTTATTGAGCGAATTTTAAATAAAAACTGTGTTTTGATAAAATTGCTGGCTTAACTACTCATCCAGCACATCTGAAGTAACAAACTACAAACCAATTTTAAAATGCTATTTGTATATTTAATTGAATTCCACTTTCTATGCAAGTGAGGTTTAACATGTTTTAAAAAGTATGTAATTCACCATTCCCCAACAGAAATGTGAAAATTAAAGATCTAAGAAAACAAAGCATCAACTAAGCAGTATAAGTGTTATAACTGAATCTATCACACAAAGATTCCAGTCAACTGAAGATTAAAGATAATTTGCAATCTAAAATTAATTCACTTTATCCATACGCTACTTCAAAAGAATAAGAGACCTCTTATTGCACTAGTGGAATGATTAAAATACTTCTTTCTTCACAGAGGCCAAATGTAAAAGCTCTCCAAAAGCAAAGTTCAGGAATGGGTACTTTTTCTATAAGCGAGTCAGTCAGTAAATCAGACTCTGCTGCACAGGCCTTACTGCAAAACCAAAAAACCTAAGGTACAGAGGCAGAGTATGTAGTTAGATATAAAAGCAGATGTACCTAAGCAAACAGAATTCAAGGTATCAGAAGTTAGAGATATCTTGGAGATGGAAGTCTGGTGTTCAAGCTCTTTTCAAGAAACAGGGTACTTGCAGGTCTGCCCTATTAAACATGTTCATCCTTAGTGAGCCAAGTTCCATGAAGAAAATTAAGTCAAACTGGCATAAGCAATTGCTACAGCCTAAATTTTTGCTATTAAAGGCCAAATATTCTAAGAGATTATCTTGATCAGTTTTATCACAGTCTTGATCAAGCCTAATTAATTCAACTGCAGTCCTTGAGTCTCTACTAGCCTAATGGAAATATGCAAAAGGTGCCAAGTGCCAGACCTTTTTATCCCAGAATTACAATTCTTAATCCTATGATTGACATTTGAGTCTTGAGCAATGAGGCCCAAATGATTTCATCTGGGTGCCAGGCTGACTTCTGAATTACTATCAGAATTCATTCTGCTGAGAAGGAGCAAAAACATTATCAGATATAGTATTGCAGGAAAACTATTTTCAATTGCTTCTACTGTACTAAAATTTTTAAACAATCTTTCAAATTCTACCTCTGTAAATGTACTCCAATAAGAAATCGCTGAAGCACTTCCAAACGCTGTAAAAGCTTCTGCCTATGAGAAATTCGTGCTCACCATAAGTATTGCAATATGTATTGCAATACAATATTCTAAGAATGCTTCATGCATCTTCAACAATGATGAGAATATTTACTATAAAAACCTCGACTTTACAAAGAGACCTTATGCACTGCACTGAATTTTTTCTTACTCTGCTGCACCAAGAAGAAAAGCAAATTCCTGACCTCTTTGATTCTTCAACTACTGTAGAGACCCCAACTTTCACAATAAAGGACTACTGGTTTAAATACTTCAGCTGATAACACAGTACATAATCAAGTAGTATCCAGCTAGCCAGGAACACACCGTATATGGCTACATAAAGAAAATTCTTCAGAGTCCTCAAGAAGTATTACTTATCTGGGCAGCCTCCATCTCCCCCTCCTTCTTATCCCAATCTTTCAAAGATAGGCTTTAAATGTTTTGCAGCTGTCCAACATTAAGACTGAAGAATTCAACAACCACGGCTGTGTAAAAGCAGAGGGTAAAAAGCAACTATCCCATTATCCAGGAATTCAGGACCAGTTACAGATCCGGAAGAGGTTCCTGACTGCAAACTTCTTTAACAAAATCCGGATAAGGTCCCAAGAGCAGATAAACCTGTAAAATTACTCTTTCTTCCTTCCAGATAATTCTTCAAATGAGTTTCTACCACATAAACTAGTGCAGACTATGCATAACTACATTGAGTTTTAGCCAACCTCTCTCACAGCCAAAAATATCAACCACCACCACTGCACACATTTTCTTACTGAGATTTTCAGAAGGTCTGCATAATCTTATAACCATGAAGTTAGTGAGCCATTTCATATTTCCTGAAACTAAACTGCACATTAGATGATTCACCAATTAGTGTATTCATGAAGCTTTAAAAAGCAATCAAAATTTCATTTTTGTTGAAAAATTTAACAGAGATGTCCAGCTGTATGCCTGGAGAGAGCATGTGGGCTTTTCTCCTTTATTTAACTTAACTAACAGCTACGTTAGCTGGTGAAAAATATTCAGTGTGTCAGAGTTAATTTATAGAGCTGACAAAGTATAAGGGCTCCAGAAGGTATAGCATACATTTACTAAACTTTAAATACAATATTTTAACTAGATATAGCTCAAAGATTAAAATAAGCTGTCCAACAACCAAACCACACAAATACATATCATTTCAGAGCACTTCTTATTTAATGGAGCAATTGCATGTTTGCGTCACACTAATGCATAGGTTAACAGTATCAGAAAAGTTTATAATCCTTCTGACCCCAAACCCCATAAATCAAAATGCTTTTTTTTTTTTTAAACCAGGTAGACATCTTTAGAAGACAGCAGGCATCTCAATACAGTGCAGGCCGTGATCAGATGGAGGGGAGGCACTGCATATTGCTCAACACAACCAAGCCTTGTGGCCTTAATGAAGCCTCTAGGCATAAATACCGCAACATAAATACTAAGTGCTAATTTCCCCTTAAGGTTGAAGAAACTACCAAGCATAGCTCTTAGGGAAACAAGAGGCAAGGAAATCAGCCTGAAATAGACAGCTACTCAAGAATTACTTAACCAGCCAGCCTATTCCAATATTTTGGAATAGGAATCAATATTTTAGGAGTTTATGGTGAAGCCTTTACATCAGAAGTTCTTTCTTTCAAAGTCAGGAATGTACATTTTAGTGAAGAAAAAGGTATCCTGTTTAGATTTTACATTTGTTTTCACTATTTGTAGCAGTAAATGAAACATCACCACTTTAACTAAATCTTAAGAATAGATAAACCTGTATGAAACTGTACTGTATGAAAGTTACATGGAGTCATCTGAATCCCATGAGGTGTCTACCAAAAATCGAGCTATTTAGCAACAGGCTATCACAGGACAAGGTAATTTTCAACTATTAACCACAAGCATCACTATCCTTTGATTAGACTAAAATACATCTCTTAACTTTAAACACAATGAATGAGACCAGAAAAAAGCATGTTATACCATCTTGGGTTATTAGTCCATCAGGGAAACATGTGAATTGCCACATCAAATTCAATGAACAGTCATCTCTCTAGAACCTTGCTGCAGAGTGACAGGTTTCACATGTTTCAAAGAAGATTAAAAAAACCCAACCCCTTCTAATAGAACACAGTTGATTTCTAATCCCTTCCATGTGCTCTCTCTTTCTTAGATGTACCTGCCATCATTAAAAGACCAATAGAAGAGAAATTCTAGATATTCCTCCAAGGACTAACCCAGCCATTTTTCCAATGCTCTCATACATATGAACTCATGTCAAGCTATTGCATGCTACCCAGCTGTCTGAATTCACTAGCTGGTTGTATTGCTAATGTAATTCTGAAACCAAAGTAGATGCAAGACATTTAGAACAACTGGAAAATCAAAACAGATTTCAGCAGCTCAGTCCATCAGGTCTCAAAATTGTTTTGTTTTCTCTATTTTGTATTTTGCTTTGGACTGACAAAGAACACACCCTAAAAGTATAGCTAATTCACTCTGCCATAGCTATTAATGTACAAAACCCACAAAAAGCCAGAACTAAATCTGTTCTGACAGAGACCCTATTACTAAGGCTATTGCTTTGATACCAGGCCCTCTGGAATATCTTGGTTTACAGATTGACAACTGAATTAATTAGGAGGTTGTTAACTTGGAAACTTGCCTTCTTTCAATATCTCACTGTAGCAACCTTATCACCTGGGAATATTCAAGGTAACATGGGTTATGTTCAGGCTGAGGTGTGCATGACATCTTCAGCAGGAAGCCTTTAATAGCACAAACCTGCATGACACAAGATCTTGAGGTGTGTGAACCACAATTGCCCTAATGTCATCTGTGTGCACAGTGGCCCATAAGAGATTTGAACTCAGAAGAAGTTATGAGATCTAAGTGAGTAAGGCAACCGGCATTTGGGGGCGATGATGTACTCCATGGTCACTACCCAGTGACACAACCCCAACTTCCCTTCCTGAAATGGACTTATGAAAGGACATTCCTTCCTCCTCAATAATTCGTTGGACTCAAAACATCTGGCGCCCATAAATGACAATCTTCATGTTGCACAAATACACTTGGTGGGGTCGAATGGGACTAAAAAGTCTCTTTTGTAAGAGTACTATATGTTGGAGTAACATCCCTAAACTGAAGTTAACCAGGTTTACATGAAAGGAAATTAGGAATTACACCCCCACTGTGTAATCCTGTAATAAAAATAAAAGCCTTCTAGAAAAGGCACATTAAGACACTGATTCTGTTAAGAAGTTCACACTAAAGGGTCCAGCAACTGAACAATCTCCTCCTAGTACTGGGTCCTAACTCATAGGATATTAACAAAATTATTAAAGTGAAACTACTCTAAAGCTACACTTTAAATGATAACACACTTAAAACCTAGTAAAATATTTACTGTGGTACTTGCAACCACAGAAGGGCCTTTTTTGCCATTCACCCAGAAGGAAAAAAAAAAAAAAGTGCCCTGAAATATAATTGCTCATCTCTAAGGGAATTTTAAGTTTAAAAAATAATTACACAAAAGTTGCTAAGATGAAGTAAAAACTCAAGAAAACAGAACACTCAAATGTATTTGAAGCATTTGAAGTATTTAGACAGCCACGAAAATGCAGTTTAGTGCTCTGCACAATGTTTTAAAGCCAGGAAAAAACCTCTCAAGATTTTCACTCTCATCTTGATATCCAATGCACATACTTAGTTCACCTGTCTTCTGAAGGAGGCAGAACAATTTAAAATGAGATCCAGTCAACTTCTGTGCAAATTTATGGAAGACAATTATTTTTAAGTAACGTTATATAAATGCAAGCTTTAGTAGTACTATCCATTCATGTCATCTCCCTGCAAATAGTTCACTTCGGCCACATCTTTCCCCAAAATATCTTCCTGTTATAGGAGTATGCTGCACCAACAAAAGCACTCCTGAAGTTGTTGCAATTCATGTGAGAAAAGCTGTAGCTCTACCAAACTAGACAATGTCACAAACCATAATGGAATTAGCTTCAGTGGGAAAGCACACTATTTCTCATAATAGGGTTTGCATGGCATGGTCAGGGATCACACCTCACATGATGGGATATGGTACCCCATATGATGATTAGCATAAAATTTACAGTTTACAATCATAGAAACATTGTAGAAAACTTTGACAAGCTTTAGAGGGGACAGAAAAAAAAGAGAAGCATTCTGTAAGTATTGGGGGAATGGAAACGTAACTATTGTAGTTCATACGTTGATATGCTCAGCTGATACACAAACCTGATGAGACAAACATATCAGAGACAGAAGTGTATTCCACGGGATTAGGCTATTGTGATTCAGTGCAAGTACTGAATTACAAAGTTAACAACAGCAGAAATAACACGATTTACTGCTTCTACAATTCCAAGAAGCCACTCATAACTTTGCGTTAGACGCATATAAAGACGACTTCCAAACTTTTGTGAGCGCTCATGGGGGAAGCAGCCTGATGTTTAACGTACCAGCCCTCCACAGAAGGGGTTAACACTAGGTTGTGTGCCCTGAAGACTCGTTAACGGCAGTGCAGCAAGGGTGATTTCCATACGGACAAACACGCGTGCGAACTCAACTACAGGCGACCGCCGACCAAAGCCCCCTGCTCCAGCTTCGAAATTAACCTGGAAGCCCAAGAGGAGCAGCAGCCCGGCGCTGCCTTCCCGCCAGCTGCCCGACACGGGGCACCCCCGACCGACTGCCTCGGGGTGCCGGCACCGGATTCGGGCTGGGGCGGGTTTAACGCCCAGCCCCCCGGGCTTCGCTGCAAACGCCAGCCCCGGCTTCCCCCGCCTCTCTCAGGAGAGTGGCCGGGACCGAGCGGAGCTGCCCCCCCTACCGACCCCCCCCCCCGGCCCGGGGCGGCCTTCTCCCCCGCGGGCACCCCGCCGCGCCCCGGCCCGGCCGAGCCCCGCGGCGATGGTCCGCAGCCGAGCCCGAGCCCTCCCGCTCGCCCGGCCCCGTCCCTTCCCCCGGCTCCCTCGGGCGCTGGCTGCCCGCGGCCAGGAGACGGCGGCAGCTCCCCGCCTCCCTCACGGAGCCGCGGCCTCGGCGGGCAGCAGCGGGGCCGGGGCCGCGGCGGGGAGCGGCCGCCTCCCGCTGCCGGGGAGCGAGCGGCGCAGGTCCCGTCCGCCGAGCCCGAGCCCCGACCGGGAGGCACCTACCGCTGCGCCGCGGCGGGGACAGCGACGCCTCAGCGCCGTCCCGGCGGCCCCAACGGCCGCAGCATCCTCCGCCCGGGCCCGCCGCCTGCCGCTCGGCGCGGACGGAGCGATTCGGCGGAGCCCCCTCCCCGGCCCCCCTCCACCGAATGGAAAATAGTTCCCCGGGCCCTGGAGCGGAGAGAGCGGGAGCGACACCTCGCTAGCCAATGAGAGCGGGTCTGGCCCTCCGCAGCGCCAATGGGAGCGGCAGGCTGGCTGAGGCGGGGCTTCTCCCAGCCTACCGGGCCGAAGCGTTCGGACTGACCCGCTAGGATGTCTCCGGGTAGCCTCCATTGACGACCATCTTGGAGTCGGGCACGATGCCCAATCTGGGAAGGGGCTCGCCGGCGGCCATTTTGGGTTCGGGCGAGGGGCGCGGGGCGGGGCTGGGTCACGTGGCGGGGGCCGACGGGAGGAAGCGGCGGGGAAGGGGGTGGTGGCGGCCGGGGAGGTGGGGGTTCAGCTCGGCCCGGTCCGGCACCGGCTGCTGTGCTGTGCCGCGCCGCGCCGCGCCGGTGGGAGCGCGGCTCGGCCGCCGGGCCCTGCCCGCCCGCAGCACGGAGCCTCAGCCGGGCCGAAAGTCAGCCATGATACTCGGCGTCAGAATGGGAACGGCGGTGGCCGGCAGGGGCGGGCCGGCGGGAGCCGCCCGCGGCGCTCCTCCCCGGAGCGGAGGCCGAGAGGCTCCCCGCGGGCACCGGTGACGGCGTGCCCGGCCGCCCTGGCCTTGCGGGCCAGCCCCTGGGAGGCAGTGCCTCGCCCAGCCCCCAAAATCCCACCGAGCGCGGGCGCGGCGTGGGCTGGGGGGAGCCCGGCTGCCCGGGCCCGGCGGCGGGGCGGGCCCCGGCTCTGCTCTGCTCCCCGCCGCTCGCCCTGGAAAGCTTTTCAGAAGTGTTCAGAGCAGCTCCCCGGCGTGGTCTGAGTGCATATTTTTTCCTTTCTAAAGAGATGGCTACCTGGCTGACACACCTGCCGTGGCAGCAGCTCAGGCGGGTAACGCCTCTGGCTGCCCGAGCCTTGTGTTTGGAGAAGTCAAACGGTTCCGTAGAAGGGACTGCTGCATGCTCACGAAGTGAGACGGAGAGATGTGGGTGTTGTTGGAAGGGATTCATACCCCCTTCAAAACAGTTCCCTGTCCCTCCCTCCCACAGGGAGCAAATTCATTGCTTGGCTAAAGTTCCGATGAAGTACATTTGGTCACATCAGACAAAGGAATCGTAGAATCATTAAGGCTGGAAAAGACCTCTAAGATCATCTAGTCCAACCATCAACCCAACACCTCCATGCCTACTAAACCATGTCCCAAAGTGCCACGTCTACATGTTTTTTGAACTCCTCCAGGGATGGTGACTCCACCACCTCTCTGGGCAGCCTGTTCCAATGCTTGACCACCCTTTCAGTAAACAATTTTTTCCTAATATCCAGTCTAAACCTCCTGTGGCACAACTTGAGGCCATTTCCTCTCATCCTATCACTTGTTACCTGGGAGAAGAGACCGACCCCCACCTCTCTACAACCTCCTTTCAGGTAGATGTAGAGAGCCATAAGGTCTCCCCTGAGCCTCCTTTTCTCCAGGCTAAACAACCCCAGTTCCCTCAGCCGCTCCTCATCAGACTTCTGCTCCAGACCCTTCACCAGCTTCGTTGCCCTTCTCTGGACACGCTCCAGCACCTCAATGTCTCTCTTGTAGTGGGGGGCCCAAAACCGAACACAGGATTCGAGGTGCGGCCTCACCAGTGCTGAGTACAGGTGCTGCGCCAGTACAAAAAGACAACTTGGTATTCCAAGTAGCAGAGCGCATCTCTCTGCATCTAGCAGACAAACTGGGACACTACAGTACAGAGGGTGGACACTTAGGAAAAAACTGGTTAGATCACCAGGCTCAGAGGGTAGGGGTCAATGGGTTGTACTCTACTGGAAGCCAGTAGCAGAGTACCGCAGGGGCCAGTTCTGTTTGACATCTTTCCCAGTGACTTTTGAGGAGGAGATGGAGTGCGTGCTCATCAAGTTTGCAGGTGATGCCAAAGCGGGACAGCGGAAATGCTGGAGGACAGAGCTGCCATTCAAAGGGATCTAGACTGGTTGGAGGAATGGCCTGACAGGAAGTCTGTGAAATTCAGCAAGGACAAATGCAGGGAAATTCAACCAGTCCAGCACCTGGGAAGGGAGAGCCCTCTGCAACAATACAGGCTGGGGACTGGTGGGCTGGGGAGCAGCTTTGCAGGAAAGGACGTGGGGTCTTGGTGGACAGCAAGTTGGCCACGGGCCAGCAGTGTGTCCTGGCAGCAAAGGGGGCCAAGAGCGTCCTGGGTTGTACCACCAGGACCATAGCCAGTAGGCCAGGGAAAGTGATTGTCTGTTTCTACTCAGCCACATGTAGAATAGTGCATCCTGTTTGGGGTCCTTGAATGCAAGGAAAACCTCAACAAACTGTAGCGAGTTCAGTGGAGGCCACCAAGCTGTCCAGGGGAAGCTGCAGCACTTGCCCTGTGAGGACAGGCTGAGGTAACAGGCCTCATTCAGCTTGGAGAAGAGGCAGCTTCAACATAGAGCTTCTGCACAGAGAACACAGCCTAGCATATACATTACCAGCAAAAACCCCAAAGATTAAATAATACACTGTATAAGCAATTCTGCACCTTGGAAGAGGATGAAAAATATAATGAAACATACATAATTGATGTTAGTTGCATTCAAAATGATACTGATGAGGCCAATGCGTGAATTTACATTTCTGGAACAGGGTAGCACTCATGAAGGATTCATGTGCACCGAGCACAGATGCAGCTAAATTGCCACTTGGCAGTCCTACATAAACAGTGCAAGAAAGAATGAGCTAACAAGTAGTAACAACAGGCAAAATAAATATAGAGGCAGCATACCCAGGATCTCGTTAGTCTAACAGCTCAACAAGGGGAAATGCAAAGTCCTGCACCTGGGGAGCAACAGCCCCAGGCACCTGTACAGGCTGGGGGCTGGCTGGCTAGAAAGCAGCTTTGCAGAGAAGGACCTGAGGCTCCTGGTGGACACCAAGTTGAACACGAGCCAGCAATGTGCCCTTGCCACGGAGAAGGATAACGGTATCCTGGGCTGCATTAGGAGGAATGTTGCCAGTAGGTTGAGGGAGGTGATCCTTCCCCTCCACTCTGCAGTGGTGAGGCCATACCTGAGTACTGTGTCCAGTTCGGGGCTTCCCAGTACACCAGAGATACAGAGCTACTGGAGAGAGACCAAGAGATGGCTGCTAAGATGATTAGGGGATTGGAGCATCTCTCCTATGAGGAGAGGCTGGAAGAGCTGGGACTGTTTAGCCTGGAGAAGAGAAGGCTCAGGGGATCTCATCAATGTATATAAATATCTGAAGGGAGGACGTAAAGAGGACAGAGCCAGGCTCTTTACAGTGGTGCCCAGTGACAGGACCGGAGGCAGTGGGTGCAAACTGAAACACAGGATGTTCTGCCTGAACATCAGGTAACACTTTTTCACAGTGAGGGTGACCAAGCACTGGAACAGGTTGCCCAGGGAGACTGTGGAGACTCCATCCTTAGAGATATTCAAAAGCCATCTGGACGCGGTCCTGGGCAGCCAGCTCTAGCTGATCCTGCATGACCAGGGGAGGCTGGGCGAGATGACCTCCAGAGGTCCCTTCCAACCTCTACCATGCTGTGATTCTGTAACATGTAATATCACCACATCACCTGAGAGATTTTGCTTCAAAAGCATCACTTATCTTTGTGCTGGTTTTGGCTGGGATAGAGTTAATTTTCTTCATGGTAGCTAGTATGGGGCTATATTTTGGATTTGTGCTGGAAACAGTGCTGATAACACAGGGATGTTTTCATTATCGCTGAGCAGTGCTTACACACAGTCAAGGCCTTTTCCGCTTCTCACCCCACCCCACCAGCGAGGAGGCTGGGGGTGCACAAGAAGCTGGGATGGGACACGGCTGGGACAGCTGACCCCAGCTGACCAAAGGGACATTCCATACCATATGGCATCATGCTCAGCATATAAAGCTGGGGGAAGAAGAAGGAAGGGGGGGACGTTCAGAGTGATGGCGTTTGTCTTCCCAAGTAACCGTTATGCATGATGGAGCCCTGCTTTCCTGGGGATGGCTGAACACCTGCCTGCCCATGGGAAGCAGTGAATGAATTCCCTGTTTTGCTTTGCTTGTGTGCGCAGCTTTTGCTTTACCTATTTGTCCTGGTTTCGGCTGGGATAGAGTTAATTTTCTTCCTAGCAGCTGGTATACTGCTGTGTTTTGGATTTAGTATGAGAATAATATGATAACACACTGCTGCTTTAGTTGTTGCTAAGTAGTGTTTACACCAGTCAAGGACTTTTCAGCTTCCCATGCTCTGTCGGGCACACAAGAAACTGGAAGGGGGCACAGCCAAGATAGTTGATCCAAACTGCCAAAGGGCTATTCCATACCATATGACGTCATGCTCAGTATAGAAACTGGGGGAGTTGGCCGGGGGGCAGCGATTGCTGCTCGGGGACGGGCTGGGCGTTGGTTGGCGGGTAGTGAGCGGTTGCATCACTTGTTTTTTCCTGGGTTTTGTTCCTCTCTCACTCTCTTGTTTTCCTTTTCATTACAATTTATTATTATTATTGTTGTTGTTGTTGTTGTTATTTTATTATTTTCCAATTATTAAACTGTTCTTATCTCAACCCATGAGTTTTCTTACTTTTGCTCTTCCAATTCTCTCCCCCATCCCACCAGGGGGGAGGGTGAGCGAGCGGCTGCATGGTGCTTAATTGCTGACTGGGGCTAAACCACAACACTATTACTGTCTTTATCTCAACCCACGAGTTTTCTCACTTTTTCTCTTCTGATTCTCTCTCCCATCCCACTGGGGGGGAGCGAGCAAGTGGCTGTGTGGGGCTTAGTTGCTGGCTGGGGTTAAACCATAATAATCTTTTCCACAGTTACCCAGTACTGACTCCACTTGTATAAAAGTTCCGTAAGTCAGTTTTAACTTTAACTTGTAGGCTGTTTCTCTTTTTAATTACTTCTGTAGCAAACTAGCATTCATTTTCATTTCTAGTATGTAGTAAATATTTTTATGCTAGATGCTTACAAACTTCTCAGAAGTATAAAGTTTTAGTAACATAAAACCCCAGATTTGCTGTATCTCTTCTTATTCATAGATCAAATCCTCTTGATGTTACCATTTTTGTGAGGATTAAGGTTCAGCAACAATCGTCTTTGTCTAATGAAAACACCTGCCATTCTGGTCTGCCACTCCGGCAAAGAACTAGTAACTGAACTAACTGAGGAGAGGGAAATGGAAATAATCAACTGCTTTGTTCTTACTACCATATGTTTCTTTTTGGGGATCTGATGATAGGATGGAGGAAATGAAAGAAAATAGGCTGCTACTTGCTATAAACAAGAAGAAAATTTCCTAATACCAGAAGAGCTAGGCTGTAGCCAGAGCCCAGCAGGATGGAGACTGTGCGACTGGTGGTTATCATCCCCAGGCTTCACCAGCCTGACCCCCACAGCTGTGGGTCAGATCCACTTAGATTCTGGGAGGAAGCATTGGCGCAAGGGACCAACCCTGAGACCTCAAAGCATGATGCTACTTGCTGTGGTATTTCTGTACTAATGTCTTGGTATGGACGTCTTAAAGAGGTGTATCAGTAAGACTCAGAAGGATATGAGAAAGCCATGGGCAATAGTGGATGCTCCAGACTACGAGGCTGCAATAAGTCTATTAAAAGAAATCAGATCACCTTCTTTCTCAGGATGTGAACACACCCTTGAATGCAAAGCAGTTCTCTGGGGAAACATCTGGGCAATCCCTTTTTTCATAAGGCAATTCATTTTCCCGACGGAGGGCCACGATCTGTTCATTGTGGGAGGACAAGGGGACACTGTGAAGAAACAGGGCTTGGAAGAAGGTGATCAGAGGCTGGAAACCGTGCAGGCTGCCACCTCCCACATTGGCCTGCTTTCATCTTTCGATGTTTATTTCCCGGGTGTGCTGCCAGCTCCTGTGTGTGCTGCCAACAATGCAGCGCAGCACTGCTGGGCACGCCACGCACAGTGCCCTCAGCCTGCCGCTCCCGAGTGACGCTGCCCACTTCTGTGCTATCACCCACCATGGTTGTTTCAGCAGTCCTGAGCTGCCACGCTAACTGTGTTTCCCTAGCCCAGCTCTGCCGGGTTGTTGCTTCTCAGTGTGGCCCTGACTGATCCTGGTTCTGCGTGAAAAATTGCCTGACCCTGGCAAGCTCTGCAGCTTGGGCTCCGAGCACCTTCTCCCATTCCCTTCTCCAGGGTTTATCCTCTCTGCGGCCTAGAGCAATTCTGAGAAAGCAAATGTAGGCATAGACCTTAAATAAAACTTTTTCATTCTAAACAGAAGTTCATAAAGTTTGATGAAGTTAGTCAAGGCACGTGTTCTCCCCTCACTCCTAGCAGCAGCATCAGTCACATACCAAACCTCAGTTAGTGCGTCAGGAGTTGTAAATCAAATTGTAGTTCAGCAAAGCAAAATAGCACCCTTTCAGTTCTGGCTGGCATAGCAAGCAGCCTTCTCTGCAGACCCAGCATCCTTGCCCTGTGCCCAGAAGTCTGGGTGTCTGTGAGAACCCTGGTGCAGCTATGATGGTAGGACTTTCCTGTGCTAGGGAAGTCTTCTAGGCCATAGTGACACACAGCCAGAGGATTGCCCATGAAAGTCAGAGCAGTCATCAGAAGTGTGATCATTTGATGCTGCCTCCTTACTTCCAGGCTTTTTTCCTTCAGCCTGGAACTAGATGAACGCTCCTCTCTCCTTCAGCCAGGCAGAGGAGAAGAATTAGTGATGGAAAATCTAAGAAAATAGCAAGGAAAGAGAGCTGGAGTAAAACAATAACCACTTTCATTATCCTTCTAAGGAAATCTTGGTGTCTATAGATAAATCCTGTCAGCAAAGGACACCTTGAAGCAAAATGATGAGCATGTACCAGATAAACCACAAGATTTGGAAAGAGGGACTTGCAATAGGGACAGAGACCTCTGCAAAGCAAAAGTGGACAATCCTGGGGGAGGTAGAGCAACCTTACACAAGTGCAGAGCCTTGCCTGGTGTCTAATCCAACAAAAATAATCCCAACATGGGACAGATTTAGGATTAAGAATTGAGGAACCCCCATCAGCAGGCCAGCCAGCTCCATGCAGCTGGGCACCTTGAGCTACCAAGTGCTACCCTGCTTTGCCTTCACTGACCTCTGACAGTTTTGCTTGCATGTAAAATCAGCCGCAGCACAGTGATCTGGTTGTTTGCAAGCATATTCACTGTTAATTTTACAGGGCCAAAAGTTGCATCTTGCCCAAATAAATAGAAGGCAAATTTGCACTTAAAAATGTGAGAACCTCAGGTATCAGAAGAGAAATATATTTTTGAAATGTTGACCTGAACATCCAGCACATCTGCCCTGGCCAGGGACTGCCCTTTGAAGAAAAGGCAAGGCTGCTTAAATGACTGGAACCAAGCTGGGGAGAGATAGGTCCAAAAGTTTTTAATCTGGGCTAACTGAACATGACTAGAAGTAGAGGGGCGTGAAATAAGGATACCCTGGTATAATCACGGTGGCGGAGGAAGAGCTCAGAAGCAGTTACTTGCTTTCTCTTTCAGTCCTTTGCTTTCTTCCGCCTGCTCCAGTGCAGCTGAGCTGAGGGAAAGACCTAGAAGCCTTTCTGGATTTTTCTGAAGCTGAGTCATTTGGGTGGATGAAATAAGAACATCTGTGATGCTCCTTTCTCCATCGTTGCGTACCTTGAATGAACACTGACACCAAGGCTGAAACATCAGCTTTCTGGTTCAGTTGCAGGTTCCCCACTTTGCACGGGTGTTAACAGTGATTCCTCCTGCCAGGCAAAGGACAGCCAGGCTCCAGGACAGCGTCAGGCAGGCACAACACATGCAGTGACGTTCAAAAGTACTCTGACATGTCCAAGCACCACCCAAGACTGCAGGATGTGGTCTTGATCTTTCTTTTACTGAATAATACGAAACAACTGCTAGAACCGGTCCCTAGCCTACCCTCTTTTGCTTACATGCTTGTTCATTAAGTAGCTTCCAATCATCCCAAGAGTCTAGAAGTCTGTTCTTGCAGGTGCAAGGAAGGTATCATTTTAAAATATTTTCCTTTGAAATGGATTTATTTGTGATCTGCTCTGGTGTTCTATTACTAATTTGTGAATTTACATACTTTTCTTTTGTTACCAGTAAACAGCATCTACCATGACCTTAAAATGACAGGGTCTGAACGTTTTAAGAGGAAGGTAGGTGATTTGCAGAAAAGCTTTTGCATTTTTTGAAAACCAGGTCCCTCTTTAAGGTATTTCAAACTGAACACATAAAAGCAAAGAAACCCCAAATCATTAGTTACTTTTGAAAATTTTAGCCAGGGAACACTTTTTTAGTGCTGGTTGTGGAGTCATTAATTATCATTGCATAGAATGTAATAACAAACCAGAGCTCCCCAATGTGCAAAAGCAAACCACTTCTTGTTTTTCTTTTTTTTTTTTTTTAACAGCAATAATAAAACATATTATTATGCACTTCCAACCATGAATGTTCTCCAAAGCAACTTGATATTAAAACCCAAATCATCTGACTGGATGAGTTTTTACAGATTTTTACAGCAGGGCAAGCCAGGAATGTTAGTATAGTGGCCTGAGGCACGGTGCTATTACATGGAAACTGAAAAACAGTTAAAAATTTAAAGTGTTCCAAAATTCATTTTCTCAAAGGGGATTTGTGGCACTGCTGAGATTAGAGCCGTTCCTATTCAAGCAGCTATATTCCCGATGAGACCTTCATTTGTGCCTATTTTGTCTGAACGATCTGGTTTATTTCACCACGGCAGAATACTAATGTGAGCTGGCGGTTCTGTTGTCTGGACTTGTTTCATTTTCCCTCCTTTCTTCAGCAGCAATACATTTACATAGTTTTCAGGCTACAGCAACAGTAGGAAAAGATTGGGTTGAAACCTAGTTAATGCCACCCAAATGAAACCTAGTTAATGCCACCCAAATACATTCCAGGTTTGTATTTTCAGTGCTTGGTCCCTGTGACTGCGCACTGTGCTGCAAGACTGGCAGACCGTGCCTTCCGTGATTCAACATGGAAGGCCAGTTTTCAGCATTGCTATAGCACTTCTCATCAGCAGAAGTCAGAGTTAGTTAGAAAGGCTAACCAAAATGATGTGCAACTCAGGTGCCTGACACCAGCATGAACAGGGTTGCGTTATTTTATCTTTGAGTTTTAGAATGAAATTTAGGTGCAAACGGGTAAGGAATCAATGCAAGAGACATGGGCCAAGGTTTTTGAATATAGGTATGAGCGACCTACAAAGTTGCTTTAAAGCATCTCTTTGTTCCCCAGGTCACTTGATTGTCAGCATAATTTGAGCATAAATTGAAGCAGCCGAACAGTCCCCAAGAATATCTGTGCACGCTATATTCTTCTGTGGCAGTGCCTCCCAGGAGGTGGTTTGGGAGACATTCTGGTTGGTGGCTTCACTCCACTTGGAGATTTCCACACTTCCAGCAAAGATGTTTTGAACTTGCTCTGTGTTTTCAGAGCACTGAAGATCAGTGATGTAGGACTGAAGATTTAGATTTCTTGCTCTCGTGAAAATCTGATTATAATCAGTAATGTTCGGTGTTAGTGGCTACTAATGTGATTTCTGAAGGCTGACAGCTAAACTTAAAGAATGGAAGAAAGTGTTGAAGAGGTCCGTACAATGTCAAAACACCTGAATGATTTAACTGAAATGATCTTGTGTCTGAGCATGTGCATGTATGTATGCATAAATATAAATAGATTTGTAATCAATAGCAAGGTAGTAAAAAAAGAGAGAACACATCTCAAATTTTCTTAACTCTCCATCGAGAAACATATAAAATACACAGTGTGTTTATTTATTTCTTTGCATTTGGTTTGGGTTTTTTTTGTTGTTGTTGAGGGGAGAATGCAAACTGGGAAATACAACTAAAGCCATAATTGAAGAGAGCTGCACAAATGAAAATTATAGGCAAATGAGAGCGAAAGGGATAGAATACTAATAAACATACAATTTGTGTGAATCCAGTGTAATTTACATAAGGGTAAACCAGGTTTATGTTAAAATTAACGCCTATTTCCTGTATCAGGGCTGTCTGGATTTACTACAGATTGGACATGAAAAGATGTTGTCCTTATAGTACCAACTCAATAAAGACTTGAAGCTTTCTTTTCTTGAAGCAAATTCACAGAATCACAAGGTCACAGAGTGGTTGAGGTTGGAAGGGACCTCTGGAGGTCACCATGTCCAAGCTCAAGCAGGGTCAGCTAGTGAAGGTTGCCCAGGGCTGTGTCCACTGGAGTTTTGAGTATCTCCAAAGATGGAGACTCCACAACCTCTCTGGCCAACCTGTGCCAATGTTCGATCACCCTCACAGTAAAAAAGCGTTTTCTTGTGTTCAGATGGAATTGTATATGTTTCAATTTGTACCCATTGCCTCTTGTCCTGTCTCTGGGCTCTACTGAGAACAGTCAGCCTCCCTCTTCTTCATTCTCTCCCATGAGGTATTTGTACACATGAATAAGATCCCCCTGCACCTCCTTTCCTCTAGGCTGAACAGTTCCACCTCGCCCAGCCTCTTCTCCTACAAAAGAGGCTCCAGTCCCTTAATGATCTTCGTGGCCCTGCACTGGCTGGACTCTCTCCAGTAAGTCTACCTCTCCCTTGTACTGGGGAGCCCAGAACTGGACACAGTACTGCAGGTGTGGCCTCACCAGCGCTGAGCAGAGGGGAAGGATTGCCTCCCTTGACCAGTGCTCCTCCTCATGCAGCCCAGGATGCTTTTGGCATGCTGTTTTCTGGGCGCAGTGGTGCACGCCTGCAGTCCCAGATACCTGGGAGGCTGAGTCCGCCAGATGGCTTGAGCCCAGGAGTCGTGGGCTACCGTGCGCTGTGCCGAGCAGGCGTCCACACTAAGGCCAGCATCAGTATGGTGATCCCCAGGGAGCTCAGGGTCACCAGGCTGCCTAAGGAGGAGTGAACCAGGCTAGGTTGGAAATGGAGAGGGTCACAATTCATTGCAATAGACAAATTAAAGAAGTTGAGGAAGTTTTAGATGTGAATTTTAAAGCTAGAAGGGAATTAAATTCTTAGATGTGCTACATTTTGAAAATATTTCATGATAGTTTGACTTATTTTTTAAACAAAGGGAGACTTTTATCACATGTTTAGCTAACTAAATAGTAGCTATTCATTTTCTAAATTAGTTTTCTAAGCTTTATCTCCTAGGTTAGAACAGGATGTACTACCCTACATACCTTGCCATTGACACAAAGGGAGCATAGGTGACTAGTTTAGGCAAGGTACCTGGTGCTCAGGTAATAGAGCTAGGTAAGACAACTCCTGATCTCCTACCTCACACACCCACATACACACACACATACACACAGTGGTTTAGCAATGTAATTAGCACTGAACCAAGCACATTTGTCAAGCACATACCTCTTCCCAAGCCTGCACAGCTGGGCAGTGGTACACCACCGCTGTGGCTGCACTTGCTCAAGGTAAGGCTAGGCACTGCTTCATCCACTTCTGTGTCACCCTGTACTGGTGGAGTGACAGCGAAAACAGTGAGCTTTGGGGCATTGTTGTTGTTTCCCACAGGCATACCACACTGTTTGGGAAACACTTCCAGTTGCTCTTCTGGACTTCAAATGGGTTGTTGGGATTGACTTTGGTTAAGTCACTCGGGTTGCAAAATAGGCTGAACAACAAACTGCATGTCTCATCAGACCTCCACTTCACCAGCATGCACTTCCGTGAGTGCCATGCTTCATTGCCGGCTCCACAGACCACTTTTGCATCTAGGATGGAGTCTGCTTTTAGGACATGTCTATCAGGACCAACATCGACTCCAGGAATGTAGACATAGACATGTCTGAGAAAGCAAGCAGCAAGTTATGGCTGTTTTCAAGCCTCTTCTGAGGCAAGAGGAGGCCTCAGGGATACATCTCAAAGTGTAAAACAGTGACCAGATTAAAGGAGATTTAAAGCACAGATTAAAGGAGCTCTTATTAGAGTACACATTAGAAGAAGTAGGACAACTAGAACATTTTCTCAGGATGTGCTCAGAACCACACAGGAATCGTTTCAAAGAGCAGTGGCTTATGACTAAAAGAGACAGTTTAAAGTGTTTTTGGACATCATATGTCTCTCATCTTTACCACAGGTTTAGCCTTGCATGGACAAACAGTCCAATTCCAGCACAAGCGGCATTTCATTTCTTATTAAATGATGCTATTTAAATGTTGGCAGTTAGAAGCAATGGTGCAATGCTAGAATTTTATGCTCTGATTCTTATGACCCCTCTTCTCCACCCTTCTTGTGTTGAAAGCCCATTTGGGTTAACCTGCACATATTGGCTGGGTGGGAGCACAACCTATGGTCAAATGATACTACTGGTTCCAGTGCTTATTTTTCTAAGCAATCCTGTGGTCTCCAGTCGGGCTATTTCCATTGATAAAGACCGTTCTTGTAGTGAAAGAATGTACTATTAGATTTTTGTATTTGTAACTGACAAGTAGATGGCCTTTCAGCTGGCAATATCCCTGAAGTATATGTAGCTGTAAAACTAGCATTAAGATTTACTAGAAGAAACTTAAACATTCATGCTGATTTCACCTTAAAACTTAAATGTCAGAGTTCCCTATCTCTGAAATAACTAACTCCCACTGATTCCAGTGAAATAGATACTACTTACCCTTTGAGGATTTGAACCTGGAGCATAACAGAAGGCAAAATGTAAGTCACAGAAATGCATGATAGGAAAATAATTATGATATTATAAAAATAACTTCTAGTGCTGTTGTAGTGAATATTCTGCACTTAGATGTTTGCTTTGAAAGGATTTACAAGATTTATAAATCTGGTTCTACAATGTTTTAGAATGCAAATCTGAGATAGACTATGTCCTTTAAATTGCAACAACCGCCTGAATTTAGTTTAAATCGGTTCAGCTTACAAGAATGAGTATGATTTTTTCAACAAGCTCTATTTTCTCCTATAAGTATTTGATAATATAAGATACAGAATCACTCAGTTGTTCCTATAAAAGACTATGCTTCTGCAGAGTTCTAAAAGCACGCTCTCAAATCAGCTTATTACAGTAGTTGTTAGAGACAACAAGCTATATTGTCTGTTATTAGGAACAAGATATGTATCAAGCTTTGCTGTTAGCTACCACCTGTGGGAAACATTAAAAGAAATTTAGTCAGCAATTTAGTCAGCATTTAACTCTGTATGATAGGAAATGCAAGCTATGAGGCTAGTCCCAAAATCTAGCTGATTCTGGCCCACTAAGTAAAATTTTCATTTTTAGGCAGAAAACACTGTAGTTATAAACAGCCAGTTTATATCTGCAGACAGACATTGAACTATCCAGTTGCCTAGATGACACATAACATTTTTGGTGTGCTTTTGAGTGAGATGGTTTTAGATGTACTGAATCTAGATATCCTTACCTTGGGTTCAAAGGAACACAACAGGTTTTCAGCTGCCTTGTGGTCTCACTTTGTGAAATGAAAGCATTCAGGGAGTTTACCACACTTTTCTTCATCATCTATATTATATCACTTATCAACCTACTCAAGGCTATATATTATAATCCTTGGAAAGACTGCTATGTCTTATATTCCTCAGAATCTCCCCAGGCCACCCAGGTAAAATTTAGATGGTAAATCTGAGCTGCCCATTCACAGCTGGACCTGAGTCCATCTTTCCCTGGGCTTGGCCTCTGCTTTTTGAGTGAAAATCACTGTAGTGCCATCTAGTGCTACTCTGCTGAGCCTTGCATTCGCTGTATAGCATTTCCAAGGACATTGCTCTGGATTCATTACTTCCAGCTCTAAACACTCTGAAATCTTGAAAATGCAATTAATTTGCTCGGGAACACTCCCCATCCTGCCCCCACCCTTTTTTCTCAGGCAAGTCATAATATAGGTTATATACATTTCTATAACAGACCTTCCAGCAATACTATGTATTAAAATTGGCTCTGAGCAGCGTGACTGTGTGGAATGGGGAAGGAACTGGAGATTATCTTGCAAAGAGCATGTGTTCCCATATCTTCAAAATCTGCAACTTTTAAATATAGGAATGCAGAAGTTGCTCAGGAAAGCACGCCTAGAGAAGGGGCCTGACACCTCCCAGTATGGCCAGTCTGGGTGTGGGGCTGGAGAGCACTAGTGAGAAGAGGGGAGGTATCCTTGCTTGTGAAGATGGTTTTGAAGCACCAAGCCCATCCCAAATGGTGAAGAAACTATTGTGTTCACTGTATATATGGGGTGCTATCTCTGTTGAAAAATCCACAGGGATTACCACACCCCAGGAGATGAAAAAGACTTCCGAGACTTTCTATGCAAGTCTGTTAACTAAAGTGTACCTCGTTCATGTAGCAGTTGTCCCTGTTAACTCGCGCAGGTCTCCTGCGTTCCCAGACTAGGAGCCCTAGAGGATTTTGGTACAGACACGGAAAAGCTGCCCTAAAAGTAACTGTACTTGACAACCAGTTACCCAACTGGCAGCTTCTGGCTTTCTGCAGCCTGAAGCAAGGCAGTGAGCCTTGAGACACCTGATGCCATATTTTTCAATTATTTTTAAAGTATTACTACGAAGAGGGTCCTAGTGAGAAACCAATGGGAAATAAGCACTTAGGGCTTGTGAAAATCCTGCTGGGTTCCTGTCTACATCTGCAGAAGCTTTTAAATCTGACCTCGAGACACCCCGTGGTCAAGCAAACGTGCTTTGCTAAATGTGACACTGATTTTGTGTGCTGTGGTACAATGTGACCTGTGGCCTGTGTGATTAAAAGTAGCCGCTGTCGCCAGATGTTCCACATGTCTCCCTAGGCCGCTTATTTAAAGTGCTGGCAGCATCTACCACCAAGCAGTCCAGCACCCAGTGGGCCAAACGACTGTTTCTGTTTTCTTGAAGAGCTATAATGTCGAAGCATGTATCTGAAGTAGTTTGAGGCTATGCCCATGATAACAGCTGGGGGGTGAATAATTTCAGGTATATAACAGCTTCCGCTTAGACCAGTAAAGTCTATTCTAGGAATTCTTTCATCTCACAATCATTGTAGTTCAAGAACTATACTGGACTTGCTCTTGAAAAGTCCTACTGACACTCCCAGCATTCGCATTTTCATCGCACCTTCAATACCGATCTAAAATTAGACTCTATTCCTGAAATGAATATATTGCTCTTCAATACGCAAGCTACAAATTGAACAATAAATTCTTGTCTTATATACTTAGTGTTGAATTAGCTTGAGGTAAGATAGGAAGATTTACTTTTTGCCACACCTAAGGTCATAAAGTAAATAATAGAAACTGTTTTCTGTGCAGTCTGCTTGAAAGTTATAGCAATTTATTAGCTAACAGAGCAAATTTTGCCTGGTAGCAGAACTATAGGTAAGATAGTAAAATAGGTAAGAGAGGTAATATTATAAAACTCTAAATAAATATATATCAAGAATTTAACCCAGTGTACAAATCTAGAAGCACCACTGCTATTTTTTTTAAACTTAGGAATAGGCACAAACTTCCACATACTTGATATAAATGTCTAGACCTTATCTTATTGGAGTGAATTCATGTCTGTTTAATAAGCAGAATGGTGCCAACAATTTTATAGAAAGCCCCACATGTTTTTTTCTTCTGGAATGCCTCCAAGCAAGTCACACTTAAAAAAAATTTCTGGCCCTGATCCTGCAAAGGCTTGTGTATGTGTCAAGTTTTACATGCTGTGAAGAGCCTCATTGATTTAAATGGAGCTACTCACAAAGTAAAATGTTAAGCATCTGCACGGCAAGGTGTTCTTAACCTTCATTTTGAAAGGGCTCCTACTGCCCACTGTTGAGTTTTGTGTATCCAACACTTTCTGTAGCTGTTCTAGTATTACCCCAGCCTGAATTTGCTAGAACATTTCACAGGATCCTGTAAACTGTGCAGGAGGAAACTGCAACTAGGCAACCTACCTAGTCTACACTTTTCGCAGATCAAGAGTGCAATACATGATCCTTCAAACAATATTAATAGATCCCTGTGAGTTAGTGACAGATAGAAGAACTTGATCCAATAAAAACTGTCTAAAATCCACTCAGCAGGAGTAAGGATGTCCCCCTGTCAATGCCAATAACTTTCATTTTTTAAAAAAGTTTTTAGTGCTGCTCCTGGAAAAAAATTCAAACGTGACTTGAGAATGACACAGTATAGTACCATCTTCCTGAGTCTGCAGAAGATAATTCCAGAGTGTCTGCTGCTGCCCAACGCCTTCTCAAATTGCAAGGGAGTGAGAAAACCTGATGTGAGAAGACACCTTTCAGATTTTGCCATGTGAGTCCCACAGAATGACAGCAAACCTAACGTCTTCCTGAAGTCTTCGAGGTGACTGTATAAGCTATTTCAGAGGTGTTCACTGTCTATCTTGGATAGTGCTCAAGTTAGAGAACTGAAAGCAATGATTTATAATTACCATCTGACTGCCACCCGTTTGGAACATATCACAGGAACTGTGGGACAGACTGATACAGTTTAATTTAGAGACGTTCTTACTGAATTTTGCTTTCCACTCTACGTTAGCTCTGATAAGAGTCTCAATTTTAGGACTGTGCTAAATATGTCTTAGCAGTAAAATATACCAAATGTGCAAGTGAACGATCTAGATTTTACTCTTTTTTTAAAGGTCAGGATTACATTCCCATTGTATCTAGAAAACATTTCACACATTTTGTGAGCACAACGTATTAAACATAAAAATGAGCTGATTGACAGTGTCACACCTAAAGACAGTACACGACTGTCTCATTCTTTTAAATGTCAAATAGATGTTCCACTCTGGTGTACTTCAAACTGGTTAAGAGATTTAGATATAACAGGTGTAGATCAATTTTTCACTGTCAAGCAATAAATATAACTTAAGAAACAATATAGAAACAGAAGGCTTTAAAGATAAATATTTCCTTCCCCTAGGAGCTGTACAGCGGATGTCAACACATGTGACTTCTGAAGATTCAGTGACATCTGGTTTCACATTTTTACCGCATATGATGTGATATTTGGCATATAAAGTTCTCCTCTGTGATACTGTTCCTACTGCTAAACCTTTGACCTGGCCTGATTTGTCAGGACTTTGGTCCCTCTGCTTTCTTTTGCATTTTTTTTTGTTTGTTTGGGGTTTTTTTTCCTCTTTGCTGCTTTTACCCTCGCGACAGAACTGGTCTAATCTGTCCCTTCCTTCCCGAATGATCCTGAACATGGTATCAAGCAACAGAGTAGGGAACCAACCACTGCTCCGATGCGAGTCCTTTCCAAAGAGCAGGTACCTGTGTGAATAAATAATCTCTCTCCGCTCAACCTGATGAATGAAGATAACTAACCATTGACTTGTGTATTAAGCGTGTCTTTTTATATGTAAGAGTCACATAACGGGTGTGTGCACAAAGTGAGAGGTCAAAACATACTGTTACAGAAGATATTGGTGTTGGATGTTAGAGGGGGATGTGGGGAGGCACTGAGGTTTAAGGAGGTGAAGAAGGGAAGGAGCAACTGTGTAGGAACATGGCAAGTGAGGCGGGAGAGAGGAGGGTGAGAGTGAAAACCAGGATGGGCAGGTAGAGTGAAGAGTGGGTGAATAAACTAAAGGAGAAGCAGCAAACAACAGCAATGGGCCAGACAAATGGAGCTGGAGCAGAAATAGCAGACACCCAGATTTTGGAGTTCAAGGCATGGTTGTGTCCAGGAGGACGAGGCCCTTCCCAGCTGCTGCTGTGCATCTCTTCAGACGATGGGAGAAAGGAAGGTGTTTGAAGGCTGTGGCTGTTACTCCCTGACCTCAGCCTTAAATGGCTGCTTTGAGGCAGAATAAGATTTTAAATTCTTGAGGGATAGAGAAAAGAACAACAAGGGAGAGGGAAATAGTTGAGCTTCAATGTGACTTCTGATTCTATTTCAGGCTGCTTGCCAACACATAGTTTATTTATTTTTCTGGTTACTATTGGATAATATTAAGACGTGTGTCAAGTTGTGACCTGTTAAAGGTGTTCAGAAGGCTTTCAGTCCTTAGCGGGGAAAAGATTTTGCCACTCCCTCGGTTAAATATTTAATATGGCCACAAGACTGTCTGTGAGTCCAGTGGAGGATCCAGCTGGAGCGGAGCAGGGTGGAGGTGGTCTCTGATAAAGAGAGGTGAGAGCAAACTGGAAACTGAGCTGTGCAGAAGCCTGTAAGTGTCAGTGTCATCTGTAGCCTAACATCACATTGAAATAAAATACATTTATAATGAACCCTTCCGGCCTCAGGAAAGATTCGGATGCCTTGATGCCCTAGCACATGGCAGATCAGTGCCTGGGATTCTCTTCCCAGCTGCTGCTGCTGCTCCCCCAGTGGGAAGGAGGCTGGCCAGACAGCGCAGGCTGGCCAGCTGGGGCACAGAAGTTCAGAAGCCCTACTAAGCACCTGAGACCTTGACTATGGCTAGTTCCTATGGCACCAGGGAGCCCCTTTCAAACTCTCTCTCTCTCATCCCAGATATCTTCTTTATCCCTTATCCCATCACCTTTAAGAGTGACGGGGAAATTGGTGAATGCTCACTGGATACTCCCACTAAGCTTCAGGGACTTAGGGCTCCAGTGCAAAGGTGCTGCAGCACCCATCTCCCTGAGGTGTGGGGACCTCTATCAGCTTCCACTGCTACAGCAAGAGGCTCCCAGAGTCAGTACTGCAAAGCAGCTCTGTTGGCCAGCCTGTGGAGCAAGGATGGAGGGAGTTGTTTCACCCTGTCTCTGTTCCCTGTTGTCAAGCAATAGCGCATGGGCAAGTCGGCTTTTATAACTCACTATGGATGATCTGATATTTAATAGGAGTTGCTGGTTTTGCTTTGAAAAGAATTGACATGTTGTGGGATTGTCAGCTCTGGAACCATTCTCTTGCACAGAGTATCCCGTTCCACATTGCTGACTAACACACCCATCTCTCAGTGGCACCGTTTCCTGTTCCCTGTTTAATAGCCAGATTCATTTTCATCCTTTATTACCATTCCTTTAGCTTCACAGTTCACTGCTGCAACTCCAAATAATCTCCATCTGGAATATCACTTTGGCTCTCTTTTTTCATATTACTGGGAACTCATTTAGTTTTGTCAGTGTTTCAGTTTAACTCTGCCTTCAATTATTTTTTTTTTTAAATTTTGGTGGTGAGTTGCTGGAAGATTGTTAGCTGAGTTTCTGGGTGGATTGCATTAGCTTCTCATTCTGATTTAAAGATACCAAATGCTAAAAGTTAACAGGTTGTGTCACAGCAGAGATTTCACAGTTTTTTCAACAACCAGGAATAATGCTTATAATTAACTACTTTTTTGTCCTCCTAATGCTTGCAGTATACTTGTGGTGGACGCTATCAAGATAGCAAGTTTAGATATGAACTTTCACAGCTGTTCAATTGTGTTCCCAAATCTCTGTAACTCCTTCCTGGTAGTGGAATGGCTCCCCCCCCCCGCCATGATTATGTAGTTTCGTATCTCAGTAATTCTAAAAATTATTTTTACTTAATAGCAATAATGTGGACTTCTATATAACTTTACTTGTCTTTCTGTAAGATTGGTTTCATTCTATTATTCTTTTCCCTTTTATCCCTACAAACGTAAGAAGTGTGTTAGAATAGGCTTGCCTCTTTGCCAAAGTGCTCAATTAAAATCAGCTAAATCCTTCTTCTCTTTATGATTTCTGCGCGTGCAGAGCAAAAAGCAATGAACTCATTCAGGACCAGGCTCTGTCCTCTTTTTCACAGGAGTAAATCCAGAAATCTCTGCTGACTGCTTTGGAATTGTGATTGAGTTATCTCAGTTCAAATGAGACCAAAATTTCTGCTTTAATGTGTAGCCAGCAGTGCAGTTCTCTCATTGTCAGGAAGATGCTCATTCCTATTAGTGTTTAAACTATGTTTTCAGAATGGTTACAAAGACGGTCATACCTTTTTTCAGCATGCTCTGAACTTACATTGATAATTAAGGGCATTTTACAAAGTACTGCAGAAATTCATTACACCAGGAATAAAGACAACTGATTTTTTCACTTTCCCTTCAAATTTGAATGCATTTGAAATCTTTGACTTTCTTGGCCATCCTTTCACACAGTATAGAATTATGGTGCTATTGCAGCAGGTTGATATCTACTGGTGCAGCAATACAGCTCTCTCTGATCTGAGGGATTATCTGTAGATCTCTCTTAACATTTTTCCCCTTCCTTGGGCCTAAAATTTGGCAGATTCATACTCTGCTCAGAGGGCTTTGGGTAATATGACTGAAATGTGTTTTATGACGAAGTGAGCCAAGAAAAGGGCTTAGAAATTATTATTTTTCTTTTCCATTCATTTAGCACTGCTGTGTGATTTGAGATTCTCTGGCAGAAAAAAAATACTCCGTTTGCTGGTGTGACTTCTGTGATCTGCAGTAAATATTGTCAAAATTGAAAAGTTTGAAAAGGAGTTTTCACTCTCCTCCAATTTTCAATAGTCTGCCCTTATCCTGGGCTTCTGCATGTAACTTAAGGAAATTCTGCCCCAGTAAATGGAGCTTTCCTTCAGCAAGAGGGACTCCGAGGGAATCCTTCCTACTTTCCTATGCTTTTGCAAGTCACTCACTCCACACAGGTAAGCTCTCTTCTTTTGGGGGGCCAGAGCTCTTGGGCTTACCTTCAGGGCTGCAGGGAAATTGGAGAAGGCTGGCTTGTGGACCCCTTGGCATTTGCCATTTCAAAAGCCAGGCTGGGTATCTTTCTACTGGAAGTGGTGGGTTTGATTTGTGAAATCCAAGTGCCTCCGTTATGTCAGAGTAAGACAAGACGATCTGCGATGACTCTTTCTGGCTGCAGGGCTTATGAATAAATGAAGAGATGAAGAGGCATAGAGAAAGAGCCCGTGTTCTTGGGGAGTCCTCTCACACACGAGGAACAGTAAATAGGCACAAGAGGCAGAGTTAGAGAGGCCTAAATGACCTTCAAATTATTATTTCCCAAGATCCGCGAACTTTGCTTTCTACTTTTTTTAAGGTAAAGGTTTCCATAGAATTCATCTATAATTTGAACACATCTGACACCTCTATTGCTACATTTAGGAAATCTGAAAAGATTTATTCTTTTTGTGTAGTAATTACCTTTGCTCTGGACAGAGTAGTACTGACACGGCACTGTACCAGCACTGACACCGTGGCTGTGGGATTCCCATGTGTCATTCATTCTGTTGCAACACATTTTTTTACCTCTGAAATGTTCTTAAACTCTTATTGACTGATCTCATCAATAAGCTACAATAGAGAGACACTGAAAAACAATTGCAGATTCTGGTATGATATGTTGGCTTGCTAGAAAGATTTACTCTTTTTGTGACATATTTACTAAAACAAATTAAATTTCTTTCAGAAAACATATGAGTTGCATTATTGTTTTTAAAAATTGCAATGATTTCAAGAAAGCCTCTTTTTATAGCTTCTAGGCTCTTAAGGAACATAAGTTTTCCATAAACTAAGGCTTTATTTTTCAAAAAGAGTTGGTTTTACTCCAAATGCCAAAAGCTAAGACATTTGAGAATGTGAAAATCTTTTTCTATTTTCATTGGCAAAGAATTCCCATTTCTTATGATATATGATTTTACAGCTTTGTAAGGTGATATGAGCCACTATTATTGCTAACATTTATTTTGCTTTAGAGGAAAAATCAGCAGGGAAGAACACGGGGCTTTGCAAGAGAGTAGAGAGCATTATAAGTAGATTAATGATCCTAGCCCTTTTAATATTCCTTCAAATAATTTGTCGTAGTGTTACAGCTCCATTACAGTTAAATGCCAGTCAGCCTTTCAGTGTTCTAACATGATTTTTAGGATTTAGAATGGCATCATATGAAATTGTCTCTCAGCCCACTCTATATTTTTGCAATAAAGCTCATCGTTTAGATAATTGTTTACCTTGTCTGTTCTTAATAATTTCCCTTTCATTTAAAAAAAATCCAAAACATTATTTGAAATAACGATGTCTGCTTAACTGACATATAAATTTAAGAGTTCTTTTTAGACATACAGATCCTTGAGAATGACTTCATGGCAACATTTCAAGTGCACCGTTGTTGCACGTGCCGGAGCTCGCCTCCCATGTATTGTTCAATCCATTTGTGCAGCGTGCTGATTCAGTGTGTGCTCCATCCCTCCTCTCCTTGCCTGTCCACACAAAAAACGGAAGGCTCTTGGTCATGCAGCAACAGTGGCCACTCAGGTACTTTTTGCATGCACCCGCATGAGCAGGTGCGTTTGCGCTCTTTGAGCATCTGGCCTTTATGGTCATATAAAGTAAATTCCACCTGGGAGAGCTAAGGATCTAGAGCAAAGTAGATCCTTCAGTTCTCACAGGTCCTTCTCTCTCCAGGCCTGTTTACCTCTTTCCCTGCAGGAGAGAAGGAGCTTTTTGAGAGAGAAAAAATGCATACATGTGTCAAAAAGAGACAAGCCTGGTCATAAGGAAGCCATTCAATACCTTATATATGTACAAAATTTCATTGCAGATTCAAAATCCAAGTTAGAGGAGAACGCCGGTAGTTTGATGTAGCATGCGTGACTTGAGGCACAAGTAAACAAATCCCAGACTTGCTACTTCTGCCATCTCTCCTCTGTACATTGGTGTGTGAATCAGCAAATAGGGATGTGAAAGTCAGTTAAGTGACTCACAGAGTAAGTTTCCAGAGAAGTGAAGGCTGCAGAATTAGCTCTTCCCGGATACATCCATGGCTTCAAAGCTTGCTCTCAAACCCACTTTCAAGGTCAAAGTTGCTGTTTGTCCACAAGGTGTCCAGAAGCCATTACACACTCAGACTCGGGTCTGGCACAGCCCAACTGACTTGCTTTCCACTGAAAAGTGGGGTTTTATCCAGAACTCATGAAACTGCATACCAGAAGTGTGCATGCCACATGCATCAATCTAGCTACACCCTCAGCCTTCCCTGATACTACTGTTCCAGGCATGTCCACCCAGTGCAACCAGACTTAGATGACAGCATATCCGAGCAAGTCTAATGCCTCTTCTGGAAGGCAGAGAGCAAGAAACAGCCTGGTTCCTCTGCTCTCGTTTCATCTGGGAGACCACAGCCCATCATAATGTCTGTCAGAGTGTTTCTAAATACTGCATAGCAGTATATCTGTTCTTTCAGTTCCTATCCTGAGGGTCAGTTTTGGGTAACATTTTTCGGCTCTTATATATAATAAGCCAGATTTTTTTTTCTCAGGAGTTACATCTTCTTCTAGTACAAGGCTTGTCATAGTGTGTACCATACTTTAAAGAATGTTTGGTTACCTTACAAGGCATGCTGTCTCACCTCATCCTTTGCTTTTTACTCCCCCAAGGCCAGCTGAGGTGGAAGGTTCTCAGTCCACCCAGGCTGGAGGAAGGAAACCAGGACAGATTGGGACCCCAGGAGGGAGGTTCTAGAGCAAGTACAACGGGGTACCAAACTTAGGTGTTCCCAAGACAGGATTTGTCAAGTGTGACAAAACCCGCCAAGCACAGTGGATGCCCTGTGTCACACAGGACACATAAGCCTTGATGGAAAGCACAGAAGAGGCTGCAAAAGAGCTAACCAGGCCTTTGGCTAATTGGTGCCTCCCTGTGTCCATTTTTTCTAGTCCATACAGCAGAGAACCAAGATAGGCTTGCTAGCTGGCCAGTTTAAAACCAAACAAACAAACAACAAAAAACCAAAACCAAACCCAAACAAACCACAAAAAGATGCAAAAACCAGACACTCTTGCAATTGACTGCTGCATGTGCAGTAGCTTTGGCCAGTCAAGGCTATGCCAGAGTTATTGTACCAACTGATTTGCCTGCGAACATGCAGAGCCCAAGTGGTTGTGTGTCATAGATCAACTTCTAGGCTAGTCACAGTAGTGGCACTACTGCTGACAACTCCAGCAAATTAGGTTGCCTTGCCAGCAGCCAGTACGGTGATGGCCAAAATGGCCCGAACAGTTGATTGAGCTGTAGCCCTAAGCCAGGCAGAAAGCAAACATCCAGGATGTCGCTGAGGGCAAAAGGTTGGCATTCGGCACAGCTGTCATTTGCTTTACTTGGTAGCCTGCGGAGAACTCTGACATATATGTGCATCAGCCATGCTGAATCCCTCTGGCAGGGCATGTGTTTTGGTTGATTCTTGTGGCATGAAGGGAAGTTCCCTCTGAGGGAGGTCCCACAAGGAAAGAGAGATGCCTGGATGGTCACTGGATTCATGGAGAAGTCTGATTACCAGCCAGCAGATGATCTCACCAGAGTTAGCCCATGATGTCACATGCCCAGATGTCATCAGCAAAGATGACTAGGGTACGTAGGGTCATGACTCCAAAGGGAAATCAGGAACTGTCAGGGAAAGACCGAAGGGTGATTGCTCCTCTAACAGAGTCAAGCAGGGCTGTGAAAGATTGCTTAAGTGTAGCTGCGTTTGCCAAAATGCCACAAGCTGCCCATGGGTCTGCCCACGTGAGCGTGGCATTGCCGTCACGCTCTCCTAATCCACAAGCCTTTCCCTGCAGCTGCTTTTCCTTCAGTCTGGATATCTGGGTGAGGAAATCTTGCAATGACTTGCCTTTACAGATCCACTCTTGGTGTAGGGGATTCCTGTCGAGCTCACGGAAGTTAAGGAGTACAAAGTAAGAGAGGTGTGTGGGATTGCTGGTGCACCAGGTTCACTATTGCTGAACTTCAGCCTGGAGCTACTGGAAAAACTGAGGTTTCCAGTGTAGACCAGTGGAGCAAGACACAGGATGTGCTGTGCCTGAACAGCTATAACAACCTGAAGACCCTGACAAGTTAAAGCCCAACATCTTATTTTGGTATTGCTAATGACAAGTGTTCAAAATTCATGAGGCAGCACCCCAAAATCATAAGTTGGGGGCTCTTTTGGTAACATTTTTAGGGGTTTAGAATTAATCATTTTTCTTTGCCATTACACATGACATAACATGATTCCAGGACTTAGATTTCAGAACTCCACGTCATCCTACTCTTGTAAGATACCTAATAAAATCATGTGCTTCTAGAGCAATGATTAAGATTTCAGGTTATTTCCATTTTATTTCATTTCACTTCTTTCATGAAATTGCTTGAGTCACATGACATGAAGCAGATTTAAATCATTTCTGGAAAGAAACCCATAAATGGAGAAAACTGCGATGAAGCATGCAAGTCATATAACCAGTGCATTCTTCTTACACACAATGGCTTGAGTTCTCACAAGAGTCTACTCACGTTTAAATAGTGACAGTCTTCGGTGCCACTGTAATCTCATAAATTCTTAATCAGCCTTTCCCCACAGTCTTTGATTGCATGAAAACAGTCAGGTGACATCAAAACTGGCACTCTTCACTGTGGTTTACATACAGATGCTAGCCACACTATATACTTACGGTTTTTCATTGCATGTGACAGCTCATGACCTTCTGGGTTTCCTTTCATGCGCAAAAACATGAAGGGCTTATAGTTCTCCTAATGATCTATTTAACTAAGACAAAGGAAACCATTTTATTCTATACAGAAAAGGTGAGCTTTGAACTTCAAATGTATCCCATTTTCCCAGCTACACAGACATCTTAGGAGTGATCAGGACAGACCTGAGCTAGGGATCTATGCTATTTTAGATGACCTAGGTTGTCCAAGACCTCTGCATTGGGCTGGCAAGTATGATAAGGACTTACAGGAGATCCAAGCCCTTTTGCAGCAGCAGCTGGAGACTGGTCAGGATCTAAGAAGACACTAGGTGCTTCTGATTAGGCAACTGAATCAATTAGGGTCTGTTATTCAAAGCTGCACCTAAACAGGATAGTTGACGAAATCCATACACTGTAGTGCCCACCAACTCCTGGGTCTGTGTATGCAAGCAATTGTTTTTAGAGGAGTTGCCGATTTTGCACTTATGCGTTTCACCGACTGTGCCTTGTTCAGGAGCCAGTGTTGATCAGTTGCCTCTCTGTCCTTTACTTTTTCCCATTATTTGTTCATGAAACCTTGCAAAGATGACAGACAGCACAAACAGGAGCCAGAGACTGAGGTAACTCACATACCATACCACTGAGCAGACACCAGAACTGGTATGTAGCTGAACAGGATTACTTAGGAGACAGAAGCAGCGATGCAGGAGTAGTAAGTCCGTAGATGAGATTCTCATTTCTTCCCTGTGATGTCCCATGCCAGTGGGCCCGGTGCTTAGTATGGTCATGAAGATGAAAGAGAAGTAGCTGCTCAGCCAGTCTTTGGTAGGCTCCTGCAGCAAGCTACCACATGCCTCCAAAGAAGGCTTCTTTTCCCAGTAAGGATACCATGGCAGGATGTTATACGATAACAGCTAAAGAATCCACCATAGAGGAATGCCTTTACCCCTGGAGAAGCAGCTGAAACTTCTTAAAAATATTCCTTAAACCTAATACTCAGGGTGAAAGGACTGAGAAGGTTATGTGCAGGATGACCTGCAGCCTTTCCACTTCTTGCCTTTGAGACCAAGCTGAGAGTTACGAGAGCCTCCATCCAGATCCAGAATGGAGGAGGAGTCCTTGTGATCCCTGCTCCCCAGCAAGGCAGGCTCTGTCCCTCCTCTGGGACTGCTGGGGGAAGCACTGCCTCCTACCCATGTCACTCCCTGCTGAGAAGAATTCCTGTCTTTATTCAAGACAGTAGCAAAGCTCCTTTTGACGTAGCAGAACAAAACTTCCATCCTTTGAGAAACCAAGGAGTAGCTTTGCATTTCCAGCCTGAGTAGCTCTTTTCCCAAGGAACTGGAAAACACTCCAGTACTTAGTGGTTTAGCAGTGGGTGCTCAGGAAGGAGTCTCTTTTTCCTTGAAATGATTGATGGAATTGGCCAGAATCTGACCTATTAAAGCCGGAAAGTTACTCCTGAACTTTGAATACATCCCTCTCGGTCCTAACTCATTTTTGCCAGCTATAATCTTGTTGAGTGGACAACTTGAAATAAAGTCCATACAAGGTAACATGCAGCTACAATCAACCCTTGGTAATACTTCTGTATTAATTTTTTTCACTCATGAACATTCAGGTTGCCTGTACAGTCCACATACCTATCCTAACGTGCTAAATTCACTGAATGCAAACACTTACCAAACAATCTGGGGGTATGAGGGGTGGGGGGAATGCTACGGCCATCTGTGGTTGTGATAACAAGAGTTAAGTACTTTGCTCTGACTTCAGTTTCCTGATGACAGGAGTGGAAAACAATTACCATTTTCCCAACTGAATTCTGAGTTTATTGTCTTGGAAACATTCCTTGCAGATGACAGAAAGAGAAGAAAGTATCCTACCAGATGTACTTCTAGCTCTTCCACTATTTATCTCGCCTGCCAATTTGGAAGCCTGTTTATTTGGTTTATTAAATATTACAGCTTACTATTTAAAATACCATACAGCAGGACTGGAAGAACTACATGCTTAACTACTATATTATCCTCCTTTGTTTAGCTCTTATCTGACAAGGTCATTATTTAAAGAGTGTAGGCACATATAACCTTCAAGACACAATATGGCAATAAACTGTTCTCTTTTTAGTATCAGCTGTAAAATCTGCAGGATGACTGACAATTATAAACACCTTAGGAAGTGAGGTACAAGATCCCTTTTAAATCTGGATTCTGATCGCTATAGTCTGTGTTGGAGGCATGGTCTCTCTAGCAGGAGCTGTGTAAGCAAATAAAAGGGAGCATACGAAATGTTTCTTTCTTAAGGCTCCATTGCATCTTCCTCTTACCAAAGGATAGTCACCATTAGTAACTCCCCCCCACCCCCCCCCCTTCTGTTTCTGCATCAGACAGAAAAAGCTAATTATTGTCTTTCAGGTATCTGGGCAGCTAGAGAACTTCTTAAGCATTTTACAATAAAGTGTAAACTCCTGCCCCTGTGGTCCCTACATGGCACAATTCAGTGAGGAATGTATCTTTCTTTCACAGGACCTTACATTCTGTATTGGTCCGTTCTTTAAAAATATATGTGATTGATACAAACATTTAAATAGGTTCACCACATTTAGTTTTTACTGGCTCTTTACTGAAACAAGGCATTACATTGATTAACGCCCATGCCATGCCATTATCTGTGTATGATACAATACAGAGTGCAGGTGCACACGTCTGAATTAGCTCAGATTACCTTTGTTCTGATGAGAATGAGGGCAGTGATCCAGGATGGAAGTGAGAAATGCACGGAGGAAGCCAGCACGGTCCTTGTCCAAGACAGGTACTCACGGGTTGGTAGTCAGGCACAAGGGGGTTGCTGCCTCCACTGCAATTTGCACATCCAGAGGGAGCCAAGGAATGCAAGCTCTAGGGGAAAAAAAAAAGGTAGGCATATCGTTAAATTGATGGGAAAGGTCATACATATCTGTCACTCCATCTGGGCAAAGTAAATACAGGTTTTCCTGAATTTTGACAGCATTAACAAGACTTAGAGATCTATAGCTGGAAGGGATTTCCTGGTATCATTTACTCTGTTCCCCAGCACCAACACAGAATGATGTATATCAAGCTATTCCTGACAGATGCTTATTTTTTAACAGCTTCCAATGGAGGTGATTCCACAATGACTGCAAGCAGCATCCCCTCGCGCTACTTCACTGCCCTTCTAACTAGAATTTTTTACTAATTGCTAATCCAAATCTCTCTTGTTACAAATTAAGGTAATTGCTTCGTAACTTTGTACCTGCACTGGACATAGGCAACAGTTGAATCAACTTCATGACGACTGAAAACGTGCTCAGCAGGCTGCTATATTTCCCCTTCCCTCAGTTTCCTCTTTTTTTTCAGCCTAACTTCCTTCTGTCCTTTCTCAGAGCTCAGGATTTCTGAACTGCCTGTCATCTCCATTGCTTTTCTCTCAGCTCTCTCTAGTTTTTCATTCTTTTAAAACACAGTGCCCAAAACAGGACGCTCTATTCCAGCTGTGGAAGAAAAATCCAGCACCAAACACACCCCAAAAATTTTTTCTTTGGCTTATGTATGGTCCTATTATTAACACTTCCCAGAACATCATTTGTCTGTTTTGCAATCCTGCCACATAACTGACTCACGCTCGGCTTGCAACCCAAGTAACCCCGGGTTCTGCTCTGCAGAAAGGACTGCGGCAACCCCTGCGTAAGGGTCTTGAGCTGACTCTCAGGGACAGACGAGGGTAGATCACATCGTGTTGTGACAGCTGGGAGGAAAGAGAGCCTCAGGGCCTGTATCTACCAGCCACAACCGGACTAGATGCAGCTCAAGTAAAGCACTGTCAATTAGTTTGCACAGAGACCTGGGTGCAATCAGTCCCAGAGAAAGGCTTGATCCTGCCACTGGTTTTATGAGTAGATCCTTGCATTCATCAGATCGTTTAATACAACAAAAACAGACTGAAACAAATGTAAATGGAGTCCATGGGCAGAGGGCAGTGGGGAACAGGGATGTCAAGTGCATGCAGGTCAGTTTATACGCTTACAGGGCATGGGTCTCAAGACTGTCATGCCTTGAATGAGAAACAAATTACCATACCTCAGCATGCTGAATAAAGAACAGAGAAGGGAGTTCACTCCACTAACGGTGTGCTTTTCTTAAGGTGTCTTCTTCTCACCTTGCTTCTACCTCCAACTTAGTAGAGGATTCATCCTACCTAACTGATCTAAAACTGGTGCTGTGTCTAAGACCCTTTTGGTCTCCTCTGCAGTCTGGGAAAGGAAGAACTACCTTCCAAGCTCTGGATTCACCCCATTCCAAAATAAATGAGGCATAAACAAGGCATGAATCACCTCCCGAACATGCTGCCCCTCTCTGTTGACCAGCAAGGGAGTGACCAGGACAGCCTTAGGCCAGGTGTCCGGTTCTTCAACAACCGTGGAAAGGCAATCACAATTATTTCCTTAATGATGGGCCAGGCTCTCTAGTCCAGCTGATTACTTTTCCAGGAAAGCACTCATAATCTGTTCCATGCATAGCCAAATTCAGTGCATGTATGAGAATCCATAAAGTTTAGTTTAAACGCTGAATATCCTCTCTGTTCTCTGTCTTCCACACATCCTCTGCCTCTAGCTCTAGTTATCTATAGCAGATTGTCTTTTCCCAGCCATTCCTGGCAACACCTCAATAACCAGCAGCTGGGTCACATTCATGGAGTCACAGGAACAAGACAAAGCTATCAGTTAAAAATTATATCTCCTCTCCCTGGCTTTCATTCGGCCTGGCGTAAACTGACAAGGGGATGTAATTTTTTTTGCCTGACCACATTTTGCATAGCACATAGAAGGAAGCGTAATTTGCTATCACAGCAATTTTTCCCTTTCACACTTGGCTAGCCATACTGTACATTTCACATAGATCTTTTCACTCAGCTGCTGCAAGTAATGGTCCCGAGGTACCAGAAATCAGAGACTACACTGTCTCAGCTTTGTAGAAGCCATAGAATTCTATGCTAAAACTATACACACTTTACTGATCTTATTAAAACAAATGTTTTGGTAGCAAACTCATGAAGTGCAAACTGTTGATGGAAAACTTTGTCGGTATATTTTTGCAGAGTAGCACACGTAATTATACAGTACACATATATGTAATTTTGGTTCTGTTTCTGCAGAACTTCATGCAAGAACTGGAAGGTCAACATCATTCCTTAGAAAGAGGAATAATCAGCAGCTAAATTAGGCTGCGGAGGGCTGCTGTTATGGTTGGGTCAGAAGCTGCCACTAATCTAGAAATGGAGCAGAAAATAATTTTCTCCATCCAAGCTGTGCTTGAAGATTTATCTAACACCATACTTATTTCCATGAAAAGTACTGTACATTTGCCACTAGTGGACACATAGATGCCCATTTCTGACACTGAACTGATCTATTAGTTCCAGTGTAACATCATGGGAGAGACAAGAGATTGCAAATCACGAACATGGAAAGTCTTTTCCATATCCTGGCCTGGTATATTTGTATTTTGTAACTGGCAAAACGTAATTGTGTGAAATGAATTAGGTGATGGTTCGGAGCACCACTAGCTTTTATTATAGCTGAAACCTCTTCGTAGTGACTCAGTGGGCTAGAGTTGGTCTACATTTTCAAACACTAGATGGTGCCAAGGGTCCACACATAAAGAAAAGCTGACTTTAAAAGAAAGAAAAATGTTCCAGTTAATGGCAATACTGGCGTAATTTGGTCTCTGTGTGGTTCTGTGAATTAGTTCAAAATCTACTGTTAAAATTTCTCATTACCTAGGAAGTGACAGAAAAAAATTCTGTACAAGATGATAGTAACCCAAGTGAACTCATGGGTAATTTAATGCTGGAGTCTACAGAGAGAACAGCAATTCAGAAATGAAGTTTCAATACAGGGATGTTACCAGCACGGGCAGGTCCAGATTCATCTACTCCAAAACCTTTTCTCTAACAGCAACTGGTACAAAGTGCTTCAAAGAATCCTATAAAAGCCCTGTGGCAAGCAGGTAGTCGGAGTCCTACCCTACCCTACCCTCAGTCCTACCCTACTCCTCAGATCGGAGTCCTACCTAACACTTACAGTTTGGCTTAAGCTCTAGCATATGAAGCCAAACTTTGCAAAAAGGTGTTTCCAATTAAAAAATTGGTTGTTCTTGCTGGATATAAAAAAACTAGTTGACCTATTTTATAACTTAACTATGGACACTGATTGCAAGATTAAAAAATGCAAATGGCTGCAAACTGTATTTGTGCCTACGTAATAACAAACGTGATAAAAATATCTTTTTCTAGATTTAATGCTTTCTTGAATAGAAAATTTCATATTTGCTCATCTGATAGTCTTACTGGTCTCACTATATGACCAAATTCTAAGGAATGAGAAACAAATTACCATAACTTTAAATCAGAAATGCATAATATCCACTGTGTACTGTTTTACAGCAATATTTGGGGAAAAAATCTGTAGCCATTCTGCAAGCCAGTATCTTACTTTCCTGAGGCAGTTTGTATAAGACTATTCTCTGTGAGATAATGATATTGATAGTTTGCAGGAACACTGTTATTAAATTACTAGCAAGAAAGGATGAAAAGAGAAGGAATATTTGACACGTCATTAGCATTTTTATTCTGATACTCTATTGTTTCAAGTTATTGACGCTGTTCTCTTTTCCCAGTCCAGATTTTCCTGTTTGTACACAGTTGGAGTTCTGTGGGAAGAGGAATTTCTGTCTGCCAAGGATATGCAAGAGGGTGCAATTATCTGAGTCTTGGGGGAAGGGCTCAATTCATGTAGTTATTTGTCAGTACAGATGCTAGATCCTGGTCCTGCGATCAGAAGGATTCTCATAAGGAACCTCTCATAGATGCTAATGTAGCTGGACAGAGATTCTATTTTCTCAGTGGGGAAGTAAGTACTATTTCTTAAATCCTTCTGACCCAAGTCTTTAAGAAGAATCCTTGGATGCGCTCTTTATGTAAAATTGTTCCCTGGAAACTGGGCTGTGACGCCTATGCAGTGCTGTGTCTCTGTGTCTTTTGTGGCAGCATCATGTGTGTAAATAAATCAAGTTACTTTTAGATGACTGGTCTGCAAGACTACAGGTATCTCTTACCAGTAGGCTTACAGACTTACAGAGTGAGGCCCAGTCCATAGGCAACAGAAATGATGTGACGTAGTCCACCATAAAGCAGACTGAGCAAACAGAAGGCACCGCGTTGCTTGTACATCTTGCCTTTACCAGAACTATGCTGCCTCAACAAACTTGTGCACAGAAGCTGTGGTGGGAGGGTGCATAGGACAGACAAACATACCAAAGGGAAAACAACAGTATACCTATGCTTAACTGATTATGATGTTTAGAGATACAACAAAGATTACAGGAGTTGTGAAGAATGAAGACAGGTCAATAATACAGAATAATCTGGGTGGCATGGTCAGCTGGACACAAGCAGAAGATATAATCAAGCATAAAGTTATAGATCTAGGATGAAAGCATGCCCATCATATTCAGACAACAGGTAAAAGCTGGAAGATCTGTCCTGTGAAGATGTGACATTGGAAAGGATTTGGCCATGAGTAAGGCAGATTGTCTGCTGAGCATTCAGCTTCTGATCTGATTCTGTAGCCAAGAGCACTAATGCAATCCATAAATGTACTTATAAATCAGAAGTGAAGTGGCCTATTTGACATTTGTGTGATTGATCTCCACTAAATTCAGTGTTGAGACACTGAGAAGGTTTAGAAAAGACTCACGATTGCCATTAAAAATTGGAAAACATTTTGTAGTGAAATATTTTGGGAATTTGCTTTGCTTTGCTTATGAAACAAATGTAAATCCACAACCTCCTGTGCAGTTCCTCTGCAGATTAGCATTACTTCCCATGCCCACTGGGTGCACTGTGTCACTCTTATAGTACGTGGGTACATCAGGTTCCTAGGATGGAGTCATTTTCAATCTCATTTTGACACAGTTACATTTTGCAAAGTTAGGTTAAATATTCTTAAAGAAAGAGAGGGCCAGTGACAGGAGATCTATCTATTACCCATTCATTAGGCATCTAATGGAAATAAGGACTTTGGTTAAAAACCCAGTTCTGAGAATCAGCCACCTCAAGGTTCAAGTCGTGTCTGTCTGAGCAGCTAATTGCTGCGACACCACTCCCCGAAATCCAGGGAGGTCCTGACTATGTAGGCAAGTACTGCTGACACATGACTACAATTCACGCGATCTGGGGATGCGCACAAGCTGGAGAGTAGTACTTCATTTGTGGGCCAAATGCAGCCTTGTTGCCCAGACGTTGAGCAGTCCTGCCTTAAGCACTCCTTCGCAGACAGAGTCTCATTTCCTAACATTGTAATTGTAGATCATCTGCCAAAGGCTGATTAGCTTCAATAGGCTAACTTCAATTTCTAGGTGTCCTTACAAAACCACCTACACAGCATCAGCTCAAGCCCAAAGCCAGGAACCTGCAAACTAAAGGATACTGCTGCAATGCTCAATAAGCAAAACTTCCCCACTAGCAAGCAAAACATCAAATAAATGGTTTTAATTTAACCCTTTTTTACTGGAGACAAGAGAAAAGGAAAAATAACAACGTATCCACTAGATATGCCTGAATAGTACATAATGCACAGGTCAACCACATCACTCCCAATAAGAGGTTGGAAATAGGTCCATCATAATTCTCCTTCAAAAGCTACCAGGAATGGCTGAGATAAACAGTTACTGCTCACAGTTCGATGTTCAGGCTCAAAAGGGATGAACTGGTGGGTGCATCTATGAGCAGCCTGTAAAGTGGATGCTCATCCTCTAGACTTGGCAAGCAGCTTACAAAAATAAAGCCATTTTGTGATACAGACCACATCAGTATTTCAACCTACAATATAGAACTGTTATAGAGCATTAAAATGGCCATGGGTGTCAGAACTGTGTTTCCTAACTTCCTTTCCCAACTTAAAACTAAACTTGTTATGTGATACAGATCATGCCAGATTTTTCACCTCCAAAACTGTGAGTTTTACACACATGTTCACCTAGGAAACTCTGCTTATGTACCAAGTAAGGAGTTAAGCTCAGGCTAGGGAATAATGAGATACTGAATCAGATCACAGCTCATTTACCAGTTTATAACCATTAACAAATTTTATAAGTTATCTATCTGAATTTTTCGTTTAAAAAAACCCAACAAATCTTAGTATTTACATGCTTCATAGTGAAGTTATAAGGTATAATCTGTTAAACTCTAAAGAGTGATGAGATCCTCAGCTAGAAGATGTTAGGAACAAATAAGATTTATTTGAAAGTACAGAAAATGATCTGAACAAAAAACAGAGTTGGGTAAATTAATAGGAGGAAAATATATTCTGTTTCACTCTATTAGGATGAATGGCATTTTGCCTGGAATATGAGTCACGGAGAACATTATATTCTGAGTGTAAGACGTGGCTAGGCAAGAAGTAAAGGGGAATAGTAACCTGGAGGATAAATTGCTGGAAGAAATAAGTAGGAAAACGCTGAAGTGATAGCAATACTGCGTGAAGAACTACTTTAAGACTAAAAGCTAAATTGTATCTTATCACTTTGAAAGCCATGCAAGTTAAAAGGCTCAAGGATTCTGCTAAAGGAATGAATCAGATCTCAAAGCCTGGCATACAGCGCGTGAGAGCGTAGGACTAAGCATTCTCAGTCTGGGAGACCTGGCTCTGGAAAGAATTTTCAGTAGAGGTTAGATGAATCACCGTCTGAGCTCTCCTGAGTCATTGCAAAACCTTCAGTAACACTTGTAGACCCGAATAAACATTTACAATACTAAATGAAACTCCCAGCTCTCCCACAGAACAATGAGGGATTAGCAGAAACAGCCTGGTCCAAAACAAAGCTTTGAAGAAAGTGAAATGTGAGAAAAGCCAGAGACTCAAAATTGAATCATTATTCATTGCTTCTATGAAGAATCCCCCAGAATTAGGGATGCCATTTCCATCTTCTCTGGTCACATGTAGATATTTTATTGGTACTTGGACATTTTGGCAAAATCACAGTAGCAACACTGGCATCTATCCCCACACACAGTTGTACCTCACCTTGTGGTGGCAGCAGTTTCCATTTGCTCTTTTTTTGTGGACTAGGGTCACTCAGACCTCATCTGCACTGGAACCATCTGGTATTATTGTAATCATGACCAGTAACTCTGTTCAAAAGTAAGGACACCAGAAACACAAAAGCATGTCAGGACTGAAATGGGGAAAGCTGTGGGCATATCTGAGTGACAGCAGGACAAAGCAGGCAAACTGCCAGTGCACAATTACTACATTTTATCTGTACTGCTTGCCAAATGCAGTCCTATGCAGTGTCATTAACAGAATCCAGTCTTAATAAATGTCATTTGTGTAGAGTATTCGCAGGCCCTGATTTGACACATCTATTACTGACATTACACAAGTCCTGCTTTGAGTCATTTTTGATTAAATGTGCAGACACGGACTGCAGCCAGAGCTGCAGATATTACTTCCATAGGACCTTTGGAAAAATATTTCTTGCAGCAATAACTTGGTCAAAAGATGCATCTAGTATTTTTTACACATTATATAGCCTAAAAATATGTCTGATAATTTAAGTTTGATTGGCTGCTATGTTTAAATCTACTCACTTATGCTTTCAGCAACAAAGCAATTCCCACACACACTTCAATCCACTCTGCCTAAATTTTTTGTATTGCTGCGCACATACCCTCTGAATTTTGGCTTGGCAATATATGAAGCTTATTACCTAGGACCTCTCTTGAGGCTATCAGTTTTACTTAGATTCCATTCGGATTTTAAATTTATGGCTAGGCTTTGATTTATCTGGCTTGATTCAATGCCCAGTAAAGTCAATGGAAAGTTCCTATTGACCTAAAAGGAACTTGATTGAGGCACTTTCGTGTGCCTGGTTTGATCTAACATTAAAGTTCTTTTCTTCCATTCAGGTCTCCATATTTAAAGTGGGTTAGGAACTGTCACAAAGTACTGAACTGTTTTCTGAACACAGAGATGTGAAAGAAAAGCATTGCTTATGGGGGTATGCCCCAGCTCTCACTGAAATCAGCAGAGGCTCTTTTATTTACTGCGGAGGAAGCTGAGCCAGACCTGAACATCAGAACTACATTTATTCCAGGATTTATTCCAGAAAGTGAAAACCTAATGTAAAAAACAGATGTTTTTTCCCTTTCTGGGTATTTATTGAGTTGGAGAGAAGGTAGGATCCCAGTGCTGTTCACAATTGCACGAAATTAATGAAATGCAATCGGTTAATTTAAGTTTCCAGAGTTCTCTGAAACTCTCAGCTTTCATCTTAAAAAAAGAAAAAGAACAAAAGGAAAAGAGTAAGTTAACTGCTTTTAAAACTACAGAGAAAGGTGGAAAACAATAAATCCTAAGAGCTCAAAAATAGGAAGGCCACATCCCTCCTCCCAAAATGATTTGTGGTAAAATGCTATGATTTTTAAATCAGCTTCTTAGTTTGGAGGTCTGATTCACTTTGAAATGCTTAGTATTGTTAATACCTCTGTTTCACTGTGCTGGTTAATTATTCTCTGTGCCATGACATTTCCCAAAGACTCTCAACAGTCAGCACTCCCATCATGCCAGAGGCTGTCCAAAAAGTCAAAATTTGAAAAGGGGGAAAGTCATGTAGCATGTCAGCAAAATTAATTTTACCATGAGCTAATATACAAATGGATTAAAAAATGCTGTTTAAAGTACAACATTATAGTCTGCCTCAATCCTTGTATAAAATCAAACTGGAAGAGATGTTAGAAGACCTTCTGCAAATATATCTAAGAATGCATCAGGTTATTTTTTTCTAGAGGGAAACCTGTGTCATATACAGAATATAATATAGCTTTGGCAAACATTTATATATGCAAATGCTTATACATATATGAACAGCTATTTGAAATTCCAAGGCTCTGTTACTGGTACAAAAATTATTACTGACAGCCCCATCTAATTCTGTATATGATCTGATACTCATCCACTGTACCCAAATTTCTTCAACACATAAAAGATTGCAAGAGCAACTACATAATATACAGCTCATGAAATGTCTGAGTACTTTATTAGCTCTGCATACCTCGTTATCTTATGCTACTCTGCTATTCATAAGAAAACTGCTTGCTGTTTTCACAGGACTGAATTTGTGGTATCACCTGTGAATTTGCAGTGCATTCTGATCCATAAGGGGCATGCAGACTCTCCCACCAAATCAGGGGACCACGGATGAAATTTCAAGGAACTTCTTGTGTGTTACTTATTATTCCTTATCTGTCTGATTAACACCTAAGTCTGCAAGTCATAATACAATATTTTAGGTTCATCTTTGCTGGAAAACCTTGATACAACACTAGTAGGAAAAGGAACTTTTGTTTATGGCACCTAGCCTGTTTTGTGATGAGTGGATTTTCATTAATATTTTCAGTTCTGAAGTTCGGAAGAGGTAACAGTCAATGTATTAGAAATCCACTCCTACAGCCAGCTGATTTCACTGGCTGACAACTGATACATGCACAAAGTATGGCAGTACTATCTAAATATCCATCCATGACTTACTTTCATTTTCTGTACATCTCTCCCTACTATCTAGAGTCTAAAAGGCATCTGGTTTTATTTCTCAAGCCAGGCAGGGAATGAGAAGGGAATGTGAGCTAAATTCACAGACAGCATAAAAGTTCAATTTGAATGTTCCACTGAAACCCTGAGATCCTCATTTCAGTCTGCAGCGGGTGTCTGAGTTCCAGCCACCGGCCGTGCACAAAGCCACCCCCTGAGCCAGCTGCAGGGCAGCACTCGCACTGTGTGTCTCCAGCCTGCAGAAGCCCGGCCAGGGGAAGAAGTGTAAGATGCACATCTAAGATGGGATGAATCACAGTGGAAATAGATATTTCTCTCCACTGATGGTAAGGAGAACACAAGGTGATTAGCTCAGACTGGACATCGAACTTCCAGGTGATGTGTCATGAATCACTGTATTGGGTTTGCGTGGCAAGGTTTTGGTAGTGGGCAGGCCACAGGGGTGGCTTCTGTGAGAAGCTGCCAGAAGCTTCCGCCATGTCCGATAGAACCAATGCCAGTCAGCTCCAAGACGGACCTGCCGCTGGCCAAGGCTGAGCCCATCAGCAACAGTGGTGGCATCTCTGGGATAACACAGTTAAGAAGGGGAAAAAACTGCTGCGCAACAGCAGCTGGAAGAGAGGAGTGAGAAGTGAGAATATGTGAGAGAAACAGCCCTGCAGACACCAAGATCAGTGAAGAAGGAGGGGGAGGAGGTGCTCCAGGCGCGGGAGCAGAGATTCCCCTGCGGCCCCTGGTGAAGGCCATGGTGAGGCAGGCTGTCCCCCTGCAGCCCATGGAGGTCCATGGTGGAGCAGAGATCCACCTGCAGCCCATGGAGGTCCATGCTGGAGCAGATATCCACCCGCAGCCCGTGGAGGACCCCACACCAGAGCAGGTGGATGCCTGAAGGAGGCTGTGACCCTATGGGAAGCCTGTGCTGGAGCAGGCTCCTGGCAGGACCTGTGGACCCGTGGAGAGAGGAGCCCACGCTGGAGCAGGTTTGCTGGCAGGACTCGTGACCCCGTGGGGGACCCACCCTGGAGCAGTCTGCTCCTGAAGGACTGCACCCTGTGGAAGGGACCCACTCTGGAGAAGTTCATGGAGGACTGTCTCCCATGGGAGGGACCCCACGCTGGAGCAGGGGAAGAGTGTGAGGAGGAAGGAGCAGCAGAGACAACGTGTGATGAACTGACCACAACTCCCATTCCCCATCCCTCTGTGCCGCTGTGGGGGAGGAGGTAGAGAAATAGGGAGTGAAGTTGAGCCCGGGAAGAATGGAGGGGCAGGGGGAAGGTTTTTTAAGATTTTGGTTTATTTCTCATTGCCCTACTATAATTTGATTGGCAATAAATTAAATTAATTTCCCCAAGTCAAGTCTGGTTTGCCCGTGACGGTAATTGGTGAGTGATCTCTCCCTGCCCTTATCTCAACCCACGAGCCTTTCGTTTGTATTTTCTCTCCCCTGTCGAGCTGAGGAGGGGAGAGAGAGCGCGGCTTGGTGGGCACCTGGCGTCCAGCCGGGGTCAACCCACCACAATCGCCACAAAGGAAAAGCAAAAAAGACAGTAGTGCAGCAGTCTAGTGAAAGTATAGGGAGACTAGGCTAGATAGCTCATGTATGCCCCCTGTTGATATCTATATTTTGACATTTAGATGTTGACATCTAGATTTACTCAGATGCATCCCACCTTTCTAAACAGGCGAACCTTCCTCTCCAATTGACTGGCCAGTCTGCGACTCTGAGCACAGGCTCTGGTCTTAGCTGGGTTTCTGCCTGGAGGTGGAGATTTGCCTCTCGGAGCAGCTTCCACCTCTTGAATGAGGCTTCTCCATGTTCAGTCTCCAGGCTTCACATGCCTGCCAGAGCGGCAGGGTTTGTGTCAACAGTTTTTTGTGTAGGCCCAGGACTTTACACAGCCTCTGCAAGTATCCAATGAATCTAGCTCTTCGTGTGACTCTTGCAACTCCTTTAATTTCTGAGTTTGGAAACACCCACGCCTCTGCCTAACTCTGTGCCCTAAGCCTGAACTAAAATGGGGATTTAGCAGAAATAGTAAAAGAGAGCAAGAAAACTCTTCTAAAACAAACCAGTGTCTGGTAATCCAGATTCATAAGGCCAAAATCCCCAGGTTAGCAAGCCTAGTAGGCCATGCTTACTGTAACAGCTAGGCATGCGTTCTTGATGGATCGCTCTTCTCCTTGTGGGCTGGTAGGTTCTCCCCGTCTGTCTTTCCAACTGCTCTGCTCTAAGCACTTCCTTACATTCTTATTCATAAGGTGAAGCCCAGGTGGAGGTGGCAACCAGGCTCTTTTAAAATACAGTACAGGCAGCTTCAATGTGCTGATCTGATGAAAGTAAACCAGGCATCCCTACCTAAATACCCTTCACCTCATGTAAGTGCAGTAAGCAGGAAGCTGTTTGGGTGTTGGGAAGGGGACCTCCTGTAGGAGGACCTTCCTGTAGGACTAAGGGTGCTCATGGTTAGTTGGTTAGGGTTTTGGGTTTGCTTTTTATGGACAACTGTGAAAGCTGGTGGAAGTTCCACACGGTGGAATAGCACTATTCTTGTTTTGTAAGTTTTATGAGACAGGAAAATTTTCAGTACCCAGCTTTAATCATATGTGGGTGGATCAAAGGTTGTAGGGAAACTTTGGGAGAATTAGAACAATTTTGTTTTCCATGGCATGCTAACCAATTAAAACTAGACCTTTGCGAAAACATTGTTAATAGTATTATGTTAGCTAAATGATGATGAAGCATCACATGCCAAAAAAAAAAAGGTATACAGATTAAGATATTATAATATAGAGAAGATCTGTATCTGTATATATCCATACCAGAAAATATAAACAAATAAACATAAATATATGTCTTGCTTAGATAACTAACCTAGGTGTGTTTACCTTATCTTTTCCGGTGTATCACTTGTCATGACATTAGCTTTTGTGATCTGCAGCATTAATTCTTGACTACTCTCTAGATAATTATGCAGACAGATGTACTGTATAGGACACCATTGATCCAGACACTGCACAAACATAATGGTGACATACCCTGCCTCAAAGAGTTTTCTGTCTAAAAGATGTACTAGAACAGAATTATTGAAACGTAAGACTGCAGAGCCAGAAAGGTCTTCAGGAGATAGTATAGTCCAACTCCATGCATTAAAGCCAGCTAAAGTGTGTTTAGACCACCCACAAAGGTATTTGTCCATTGTCTTGAAAAGCTGCAATGAAGGCCATTATACAGCATCCCTATACAACCTACTTTAGCACTTTATATAATCAAATGATGAAAATAAATCAGCCTAATTTGCAGCAAGGAAGATATGCTTAACATACGAAATACATTACTGTTGTAAGGATGAAGAACAGCTGAACACTATTTTCATAACATCCATTCATGCATTGGAAAATTGATAAAATCTCTACCCATAACCTTGTCTTTAAGTGAACAAACTAATTCCTGAAGCTTTGCTTTAAGTTGTGTTTTCTAAAATCTGCCATCAGGACGAAGTTTTCCAACTGAGACTTTAAAAGGATCAAGTAGAGCAGAATAATTACTTCCTTTTTTTAAGATATGACAGCCCTGTTCATTCATCCCAGAATGACACTATTTAGTTCACTCATCTGTAGTTTGTAAAATACTTTTGCTCCCACATACTTCTCTGCTGTATTGCTACATAGGTGGTTATTTTCTATACATACATCTACAATTTCTCCCTTCCTTGCTAGGCTAGTTATCTTCTTAAAGAAGAAAATTAGACTCATTTGTCTAATGACAGACTGGGGGGGAGGTTGTGGGCGGACACTTATCAGTGCCTTATCTCGGCTCTCACATGTTAATTCTTCAATGTTTTATGCCAAAACTCTCCAGGGCATGAAGTTAGGCTGATGAGTCTATCATTTCTGACTTCTCTTTGGAGCTGCATGTATACCATTTCTCTTTTCCAGACCTTGTAGATATCTGAGATGATTGCCAGTGGTTCAGAGATTAATTTCAGCTAATCGCTTGAGTAAAAGGAAAATCAATAATGTCATACTTCAGGTGAATGGCAAAATCAGAGAGCAATTGCAGATTATCTACTGTTTGATCCAGAACAGCCACTGCTATACATAAAGATGTTGTCTCAAATTAATAGATATGAACAGATTTTACCTTGTTCTGATTTGGTCAGTACAGAGCCTCACAGGTTCGCTCCGCATACCAAGCGGGGCAAGCCTGCCTTGTGCTTACTGCTGTGTGCACAGCTCACACTGCTACTGGGAGCCCCACACCAGTTCTGCTAGCTTTACAATTTTCTGTGTAACGAACATTGTCCAAACACAGTACAAGACTGATTTCATAATAGCATGGGTTAAAGTGCAAATGTGTCATTAGGGAAAGCCTGGATGGTTGGAGTCGCAAGATAAATGAATCAAGACTCAGGAAAATAGGCTGTTTAGCATCACTCAAAGGCAGCTTCAGTTGGATGCAGCATGCCGGGAGGGGGAGCTGGGCCAGGACTGGACAAGGGAAGCATGGGGTCTATGGGTGCCAGGCAGTGTGCAGCTGAGCTGAGGGGCAGGAGCTGTGACATGCCACACTGGGCCATGCTGTGCTGGGCCATACTGGACTGTGCCATGCCATGCCATGCTGGCATGTCCCACACCAGGACAGACCGTACCCAGCTGTGACAGGTCATGCCATACTGGCTCGTGCTCGGCTATACCGGGCTGACAGCCCCCGCAATCTCATTAGCAGGCTGGGGGATGACTGGGGGAGGCAGGGATGCCCCGGGAATGGCAAGCTGTGCTTCAAGCAAAGGCACCTGTGGGGCAGCATGGCCCTTTCTCAGCTGCAGGCAAGCCCATCCGGCTGGCATCACACTGCTCTTACCTCCACTTTTTGCTCTCCCACTGGTGATTGAGTATTCCTGCCCTAGATTTCCCTCTTCCTAATTTCTCCATCCTAGGCAGTATTGGAAGAAAGTGTTATCTGTAATGGGAAATTAGTTGTTGAGATCAAGGGTGTTTGGATTTTCCTGGCTCAAATTGCTGCAAATAAATAGAGCCAGGTTTCACTCAGTAAGCTCTGCACCTTCTCATGGAAAGTTTTGAGAGAGTTGTGTAAAGACAACCTTTCCCCAAAAGAGATAAATTTCAATACCAGTCAACTATAAGAAAGTTGTGATAATAGGATTCTTTTCTACCTGCTACCTTGCTAGTCAAGTTGCTGTAAACAGAGGTTCTTTTCCCTGTCAGAAGGTCCTAAACCTAAGGACGTCCTGTTCTAGCCGGGCTGCGGAGGAGGGCTCTCAGAGCCTCTTCTTGCGTCAATTTTAATGTCAGATGCAAAAAAGAGAGAGCCATCTGGGGCTGCTGGTGCCACCATCTTGGGGACGCTGTGGGGCTCAGCAGGACATTCAGACCAGTTGTATCCCCATCCTGCAATGGGGCAGGAGGGCCCCTGGGCAGTAATTGTCATTTCCTAGCTATGAACCTCTTCAGGACCTTCTCCGCCCATTGTGTCCTGCAGTATGTGAAATATGCCCTACAGGTCTGAGCTGTAAGATTTTAGCACGTGCCTCCCTAGGCCAGGAAAACCAGCCACTCCTGATATGAAGGAAGCAGCCAGGGGCTGGCTGGTTTCCTCTTTTCTGAACAGCACCGTATTCCTACTTCTTGATAAATCATTTTTACTTAATGAGATATCGTCTTGCTATAATGGCCTATTTTAACTCATCAGTCTGTCACATCAGACACGTAGAGAATCTTTTTAATAGAAAAAAATTGTTTCTTTTTTAAAAGGTCCTGCTTCCAAAACTGCCCAGGGTTTTTATTTCCTTTTCCCTATTTTTAATAACATGGATGATAAATAATCTGAACTTTACATTTGCATGCTTTCAAATCTTCATTTTCCTTTGGAAATCCATTGCACATATTAGTTGTACCATTGCTGTTGTTACTTTTTTAATTCTGGACATTCACATAGCAGTCAGTTAGAAAGTCCTGCTATTATTTCTTTTGTTGAAAGTATGTCAAGGATAAGCCTTTTAGTAGGGGTCCTTTATGAGTCAGTCTTTAAAGACCAACTAAAAAAGCTATCTCCATGCAAAGAGAAAAATTAGCAAGTAGTTACAAACATATTTGTCATTAATGAAATGAAAATAAGAACAAGCACCGACATACACAATTTTGTTTATCCTCCATTCAGAGAATCTATTCCAGAGCCACCTTTTAAGATGCTTCCTCTTCAATTATGTATGATAATTTGATACTAAAAACAAAGGCCAGATCTTGAAAGTGGTTACATGTATGTAATATCTCTGTTCACATGGAATTTGCCTGGGCTAACATGATTAAAGCAATGCTGGTGCCAGAGTGTTCACTGAAGCAGGTCATACATCAGGTCAGAAAGTACTCACGGACAGTGCTCTTGAGACCAAAAAAATATCTAGGAGCAGTTTAAAAAAATGAACATTTAGCGTGTGATGAGAAGAGAGATTTGCAGAGCTCATCCTGTGTACTTAGTCTGACTGTGCTTTCCCTTTCTTTTACTAAGGTTATCTGGCATTTACCTCTGTTTTTCCCCTAGCAAGCTGCTCAGTTCTTTGGCCAGTTTAAGACTATGATAATACTGTAACATTGTTAATAATTGGTAAAGGCATTTTTTAGGCAGTACTGCAGTGATGACTTAGGGGAAGGATTTGAATGAAGAAAATGGGAGATAAGCTGCAGGGAAGAAGTACGTACAAAAGAAAGGTACATTATGGAAAACGTGAAAACTGCTTTATTCAAAAAATCTCCTTTAATAAATTGCATCTTCTTCTGCTCACTTTCTCTTATACTGGAAAATTTCCTTCCTCTCAAATAAATGCTCATTCTTTTTTATCACTGCTTTCTGGGCTGCAGCCTTTTATTTGTGAAACTGAAAATAATGGTTTATCCAGTGCTTTTGCTGTGACTCTCATTTCATTCAGGGATCATGGTTTCTGTGTGTCAACTTGATTTTGCTCTCATTGTAATTCATACGTTTGGGAAGAGGTTCCTCTACTGCTGCATTGTGCATGGGAGACCTATTTTCTCATCCCCTCATCTCAGCACACTCACTACTTGTAAATTTGGGATTCTAGTTTGATTTTTCAGAGTTTATTTGGTTTTTTTCTGTATAACAAATCCATGTCATTTGTCAAAATATTGACAAATGACCTTAAGAGTATTGTAAGACTTCACATTTAGAAGGGCATGTCACTGTGCCTTGATTTGCAATCAGTAAAACAAACAGTTAAGCAAATGTCCTGGTTTCAGCTGGGATAGAGTTAATTTTCTTTCTAGTAGCTGGTATAGTGCTGTGTTTCGCATTTAGGATGGGAATACTGTTGATAACACACTGATGTTTTAGTTGTTGCTAAGCAGTGCTTACACTGGTCAAGGACTTTTCAGCTTCCCATGCTCTGCCAGGTGCACAAGAAGCTGGGAGGGGGCACAGCCAGGACAGCTGACCCAAACTGGCCAAAGGGACATTCCATACCGTATGGCGTCATGCTCAGTATATAAAGCTGGGGAAGAAGAAGGAAGGGGGGGACATTCAGAGTGATGGCGTTTGTCTTCCCAAGTAACTGTTAAGCGTGATGGAGCCCTGCTTTCCTGGAGATGGCTGAACACCTGCCTGCCTATGGGAAGCAGTGAATGAATGCCTTGCTTTGCTTTGCTTGTGTGCATGGCTTTTGCTTTACCTATTAAACTGTCTTTATCTCAACCCACGAGTTTTCTCACTTTTACTCTTCTAATTCTCTCCCTCATCCCACGGGGGGGGAGTGAGCAAGCGGCTGTGTGGGGCTTAGTTGCCGGCTGGGGTTAAACCATGACACTGAGTCTTCAGAGTAACCCCATAGGTTAACTGCAGGTTTCTTCATTAAAGCCATTTTCAAGGGCTGGAATGTACCCCTGCATTTCCCATTCGGGAAATTTCTCTTTGGCTCTTTGGGCTGTACGGCTCATTTGTTGCATTACAACTGTAAAACCCTTTAGAGCAGAGTTTTCTGCCCGAACATCAGATATTTCCTTTCCAGTAAAAGCTCATCTCTGTCCTTTTAAGTACACTTAGTGATGCTGTCTTGATGAAGGTCATGATGAGATGATGACCACCAAGGATATTGACAGGTTCTCCCTTTATAAGCACCATTTACTACCCTTCTTTTGTAAGTTAGTTATTGTCCAGCTGTTTTACGGAAACGATCTGTTTTTCAGAGTCTTGGATGTTATGTTGAATAAAACAAAATAAAATGGGAGATAATAGTAAAGAGAATAAAGGAGGAAAAAATGCTGCGAGTTCTTAATGTGCAGCGAGGTAAACCAGAATAGCAAATGCTCATCCTTAAATGGATTTGTAAAACAGCAGCTCCTTAAGAAGGTAGTTTGAGGAGCATGAAATGTGAAAGTAATTGTATCTGTGGCATAAAGCAGTCCAGAGCTGGTCACTCTAGATATCCACCAGAAGTGATAGAATTACATTTATTTCTGTAGCAAGATAGCTGAAAGCCAATGGCCTAGTAAGGGGTAAAGCTGCTGCTCTCCTTTAGGCACTCGTGATTCCCAGTGAAGTGAATGACTTTAGCAGGAGTATAGCTCATGTAAACACTATGCAAGCTACACCAAGGAAGTATCTCTACCCAAAGTCAGACAAACGTAATCCAAATTTTACATTCACTGTCTAATCTTGAGATCCTTCCACAACTGAAAACTCCTGCTGCATTTATTTGCTAGAATGACATTTAAACAAACCAGATGATTTTTTTTCTCTCCAGTAGAACTTCCTTTTTTTTTCCTTCAGCCATACACTTTGTCTATACATGTGCTGCTTAGCTAAAGCTTTCTCTGTTTATGGCCCCAGTACTTACTCCATGCGAATCCTTGGCAGCTTGAATAATTTGGAATGTGCAAAAATATACCTGCCTGCTTTCCTCCTTACCAAAAATCCTACTTGTGATCCACACATGCATAAACTGTGCCTGAAAGTAGACTGATTAAGAATTTGAATCATTATTTTAATTATGATTTAATTTGGCAACTGGAAATTCCTGACTTTAATAGTTTATAATTTTCCATTCCCCTGTTTTTGTTACTTCCCAAAAAAGTTGGATTCTCATTGATTAGTAATCTAGTGTTCATCTGCCGCAGAATGTAGCCTCCACACTAAATTGGGTCTTCTTTTTGTTAATCAGTAAGACACATTCTGTGCATACACAAGCACTTATTTAACATGACATATATTTATTCAGATTTCTAATGTTTATATTTTATGATGCTAGAAAAAGGTAGCTGATATTTCTTAAGAGTTGATTTATTTTTGATTCCTGATTAGTCTTAAGCTACGTTTAGGTGCAAATTGGAATTCAAATATAATACAAACATTCAGAATATTAAAGTAGTGTTTTATTAGCTGAATAAAATCAAGTTAAATTGCTAGCTATAGGAATTTAGAAAGGCTTGTCAAAACAAAATTTCCATTTAAAATGTCACTTTATCTTCATGAACTGAATGATTGTTCCTGGGCATTCCATCCTTCACAATGTTAAAGGTAATTTTATTCTGAAACTGGTGGAAACTGAGTTTCTCAGCTTCTTAGCATCTCAGCTGTAAAGCACCTCTACATGTTCACTGTTTACCTCTATAACTACCATGCTTTGTGTGTCTGACTTATTGATGACCTTTTCAGAATTTCAGATGCAGTATTGAATTTCCTATTGGTATTAATAGGCAGACATGCAGGCTTGAAGAGCACAGCTCAAGAGCTCAGTGTTTACAGTTTCTGATTTGCACCTATACTGCTGTGACCATGGGCAGCCCCGCAGACTTGGCACAGAAATTCTCTTCAGTCCTTACTTTATTTAGACTTCACCTTTCCTTCTAGGATCACTCCTACTCGTCATTCAGCACTTATACCCTTTCTTCTTGCAGGTATGCATCAGATACGTAGGAAGAAAGTGGTTGCACTACGCAAGCTTGCAAGGGAACTGGATGTATATAGACAATGAAATCTGTGGAATACTATAGTTAAGGTGCAAGAGGCAAGTCACATTTTCAGAACTGAGACTGCGTGGTGGTGAACCACTCAAAGGGACAGATTCACAGCTAGGACTGAAGTCTTGATACTGTGGTAGTGCCGTGCCTCCTTTGAGCCATGAAAAAACTCTGCAGCATCTCTCAACCTGAAGAAGCAGAAAGACCTCCAGGGAGCAGCTGCAAGGTACATAGGTGAAACCCCATCTCCACCCCAAGTTCTGGGAATACCTCCCCCTTCTCACAGGAGACAAGGGTCTTACAGACAACAGGAACAGTGCCAATGATGGATTGTCTGTGGTTTGTTTATATCAGTAACAAAGATTATGACAGTGATCTCACAATAGTATTTTTTAGTAGGAAATTAGGGTTTACATAATATGGTTTTATTATAGTTTATATAGTTATTTGCAGCTTTTTCGTGGCAGGACTGTTTCATGCCACAGAAATGCTATCTTTTCTGACAGCATTTCCCAGTCAGACTTCTTGAAAGCTTGCACACAAAACACTGGCCATCATCTACAAGCAGAAAGAGATTGGCAGGAGGGTGTTCTCTGTGAGAGGTACTTAATTGAGGAGTTGGCACCTCACCCTGAACTGAAATAGCCTCATGGGCATGCTGCAAATATTTTCCTATTGCCCAGACTTCTCAGTGGGGAGGGACGTGGCAGGAAGCTAAGGTCTGTAGGAAGGGTAGATTCTGTGATCTGTTTAGTGAAGATCTAACCACCAAGCGTACATATTTTACTGGCAGCTGCTAATGGCCCTGCTGGTCATCTGCTAGGTTTGCCAGATTAGTTCTGTAAGCAAATCAGGGATACCTGTAACTTTCAGACTGGTGCCTCTTTCTGGATAGAAAAAAAGATTTCTCACAAGTGAGGAGCTCTCCATTCTTTTGAAGGGGCTCAGGCTATCAAATAATGAGCATACTCCCTACATTTGAAAAAATGGTCCACATACCAAAGAGCCAAAAATAGTAAGAGTGTTTGCCAGTGACCTTACTATATTCCTACTGTACTCTGAACTGCAACGAACGCACTGTGATATTGGAGGTTGCTTTATAATTGTGATAGCAAGGCTGATAATGCACTGGAAATAGATCACACTGGTAAAATATGATCTCTTTGTTTTGGCTGACAGATGTGTCTCAGAAAAAGCAGAGGTTTTCGTACGCTAACCTTAGCAGATTGTAACTACATTTATAAACTACATGGATTAAAATAAGTGGGTGCTGGTATAACTCCGGCCTGACAAAGACTGGGCTGGAGGGGAGGAGCAAATGTGTTCAACAACCCAGAATGTGAGGCATGTACTTCACTGGCTTAGCCTAATAGGACCGGGAGTCCCTAATGTCGCCTTTGAATGCACTCCAGAACTGCCATAACGGTCACATAATCTAAACTGCAACAGCAGGTGAGTATTAAAACAAAACAAAATATTTTGAGAGAGAATTCTACAAAGAAGAATATAGTAATGGTAACTATTATATATGATATTATAAATAAGCCTGGATGTCTAACTAATTTTTAATCAGATTACATATGGTGGTGTACAATCATTTATATTCACTAATAGTCAGGATAACACCTTTTTAAATACTCAGAGCTTTACAGCTGCCAGCCCAGTACTCCTCATTAGCACTACACTTACTGGCTTCCCAAAGCATTAAATAAATGCTTCTAGCACAAGAGCTCACTTAGTTACTTGGCGTTAGAATTTGGTGGCATGCACCTGGAGTGCAGTAGGACCATCTCAATGTTACTTCACAAGTACTGGCAGTAACAGCAGGGCTTGCAAGATCCCACTTTTCTTCCTCTAGTTTAACAGCAGCTTACAAAACAGATTGCTCTTAAAGTACGAAGGTCTGAAACCTGCTGGGATACCCACAGTTGTGGAAGTAAAGTAATTCCTACTGTTTAATCATGGTGCCTGCTATTAAAAGGTCAGGAACCGCTACATGGTCCTAGTGTATCACTGTCATCTCCCCTTTGGGAGACTTTAGGGGAGATTTTGAGCCAGCTCCTGAAGCTGATTTTTCTAATAACCCAGATACCATGACCTTGGTGAAGTCATTTGCAGCTAGCTCTACAAAAGAGATGTCGGTGTTCCAGTGCTTCATTGTTAGGCCAACACATGTGCAATGGGATCTTCAGCCTTGAGATGGGCACTGCAGCTTTCCTAAACTGTGTGTTGTTGGAGGCTGAAGGATGAGATCCTCAAAAAGCAACAATCTGAGTGAAAAGCTACCTAAGCTGTGTTAAGGTCTTAATGCTTAAAGGTTGCTAGGTATCAAATTCCCAAGGTGAAGAAGAGGAACATGTCTTCAGTCAGACTTTCACCATGAACTCCATTCTGGAGATAAAAGGCTGATCATTCTTATAGGAAAGAGGAATACACAGTGGGTGATACATGGGTTTTCTGAGTAACCAAAGCATGTTTAAATATTGACTACTGAAAAACAGCAGTTCATTTCAGAGCTGTTCTCAGAAGTTAAGAAGGATACTCCTGTGAACTTTTATCCAGACTTATAATATTTTAGAATATTAAACTAAGGTTGAACATTTAACAAATCACTTTGTGGACACATATGCAAGGCATTGTTCAGTGTTGACAAACAGCAGGACAGTCACCAGTGTCATTCTTGCAGTCTTGCAAGAAGATCCAAAATCCAAAGAAGAATTTTCTCATGCTGATCAAGAATTAAATAGAAACAGATTCCAAATCACAGTTGGACAGCACTAACAGTAAAAACAATTGCCAGACACTGATTACCATATGTGGTATGTTTGTGTTATGTTTGGAGAATCTGTACAAGAGAAACAGCTATTTCACAGCTTTGTTCTCGCTTCTCATTAGCACCTTGCAGTCTCCTAAAATTCTTGCTAAAGGATAAAAGTATTTAATTCATAGCTACCCAGCAAAAACCAGACAAGGTGTTCTCTCACTGTTCACAACATAATGCCACTGTAACATTTTACTAGCCAGAATCTAAAATTACCTACTCATCCCCACACAAGAAATCAAAACCAAACCAACTCATCCCAACTACTAACAAAGCCTACAGAAGACAAACTTAACTACATATTCCCAAAGACACTCAGGCATTAACCCAGATTTCAGTAAAAGCTGGATGACCACACACCTTTGAGGATCCAGACCCTTAATCCTTGCTCCTGAGGATTCTGTCCCATTTCAATGGATTCTATGGGTTACTTTCCAAAAGATGCTTTGATCAAAAAAAAAGATCTCCCCAGCCAGCATTCCCCCTATGAACAACCAGAAGATACAAGATTGATGTAATCTGCTTCTACGCTGTCCTCTATCCTTTCTGGCTGGCCGAATTAGGGTGCACGCTAAAATTCTCAGCTGGCATGGCAAGACAAGCATGCCACAGTGCTTCAGAAACTACTGCCTGATAAGCTGCCCTTTGGAAGTCATAGCCCACTGGAAAGACAGCGAGGCAATTAGGTGCCCATTCCTAAAAGTCACTAGCAGAAATTTGGTTGTGGACTACAATGAAATATGGGTAAGTGGCTGCGGAGAGCCATTCTCCTCCAGAACTGGCCCTTTCCTCTGCACAATGCTTCTACGTCCTGAAATTAGGACTCTCAAATACATAGAAATGTTACAGGGCAGGATTCTTCGAATCCTTCTTCAGGATTCAAAGAAGAGGACAAAGCTGTATTTGTTTAGCACTCAAAAAATATTTTTAATCCTTTTCCTTAATCTAAAGCAATTTCCTAGGACAGATTGGAAAAGTGTTGAATGGTATACTGTATCATGCAATGATATACCATGCAATGTATATATTATAGTAGGTCAGTACTGCACTATCTGCCTGTTTTGATACATGGAAAATGCTCAATCATCAGTTAACAGGCTGCCTCATTCCTCCTGTGAAGGCAGTTTATTTATCACTAGCTGGAAATTCCAGCTGAGAAGTCCTGTTTGGCACTTTTTGAAGGGAATACAGAACCAACAAGGTAACACGATGCTGTTTCTTAAGATCTCTGTGATCAAACATTCTTTCCAGATCCTTATGCATAGGGAAAAGATCAGCTGCTATTGTATTGCTATTTACCTGCTAGTGGCAAGCTGAATTTTTATTAAAACTTTATTGGAAATAAACCTGCAGTAACAGTAAATCAGATAGAACAAGTGGCGTTTTTTATATACCATCACTAGTATGCCACATTTTGTACCTTATTCATACTATGCATTACCTTACTACACAGCTTGATGTGAGCACCTGTTCTCAATGAAACCAATTCAATGGGAATTAGGTCCCTAACTACCTTTAAAGATTTGCACCTCTGAACCAAACTAGGAGCAATACTTGGAGAAAAAGATACTATTCTACATCAAGAAGAGTGGCAAAATCGACAATTAACCTGAATTTGAATCAAAAGTTTATCTTCTGTAGATATTTGGGTTTTTTCCTATCAGATTATTGATTTATTTTAATTCCTGCTCTTTCTTCAGCATTCTTAGTTTTACCAATTTTATAAATATAACATTTTTCACATGCAAATGTACTTTGAGATATAGTTGTGTGTTCCTCAATGCACTGTAATCCTGTTGACCGATCTTCTTGAGAAAACGTTGTCCTACAACAACCTGGATATGCCTTAATCTTTGGCAGAATTGGGATAATAGATCATAACCCATAGGTGTCCAAACTGATAGTTAGTTTTATGTATGAAATGTTCAATAAATATCACATTTCCAGCCTAACTTTAATCAACACTGAAAGTTGAACAATTATACAGAGAAAGTGTTTACACAAGTAAAACAGCTGTATAGCCCAAAGTATTAAGCAGTGGTGAAACTTATATACACACACACATGCACATACACGCACATAAAACATTATGGAAAACTGTTTGCATGGACCTTGAGGGAAAAAAAATCCCATATGAAAACTACGCTCTATTTGTTTTCTGAATTAACTAATTCCTTCATTAAAGGGCTTCTTGTGTCAAACTCTTGTCTTAGTCTGCCCTGGACATACAGGTATCAAAAGTATTACACACACAAAAACCACACAGACACAAGTCATCTCCTAGCAATCTACATGTGCCACAGTTTTTTTAAATGAGTTCTAACCCCAACCTGACACCAACTTCCTCACCAGCCTTGGACAAATCAGCCGAATGGTTTGTATTGATCTACCTTGCGTGGCATTGTGAGGGAAAATTAACGCTTACCGAGTGCTCAATGACAGAAGAGTGTGCTTGTGCTCCACATACTTTTACTGTTGCTAGTACTACAATTTCCTCCCTCAATCTAAGCATTGATTTCTCATTACAAATATAAAGGCAGGAATAAAGCCAGAACATACGGCACTTCATGGTAGAGCAGTCTTTATAAAATTGCATTTCACAGCTAGCATGTGACAGGCGCACTTGTCAAAACCTGGCTAGCCTACATATTCACCTCCAAACAATCTTCATGACCTTGCCATGTATAGTCTTATATTGGAAAGGACTTGAAACTTCTAATTATTTGCTTAAATAAACTTAACCCTTAAAAAAATTGTCCCTGGCACCCAGCTGTTTCTGAAAAAAATCCCCAATCTTCAGAAATCTTTTATAGAATAAAAAGGCATGGAGATTGCAAGTTAGTTTATATCCTTAATATTTGCATGATCATTTGTTTTTAATTTAGCTAAGATAAATAATCTTAAAACTTTTCTCTTTCATTATGAATGTACGTGACAGTCTTTAGAAACTGGGGGTTTTTTCTTCATGTACCATAATACCTGGTTGTCTATTTTTTCCTCAGTGCAACTATCAATGCTGCACTTACTTAAAGTTCAGCAATAACATATGCTTGATGTTAGCCAGGTGCAGAGAGGTAGTTATAATAGGAAATCTGGATAAAACAGAAAGAAATGGGGGTGAATATTATCAGCAAAATCTTAAGAGATCAATTGCTTTCGCTGTTCTCTACAGAGGTTTCCTAGAAGTTTCAAAAATTCACTCACACAGTTCACTATTTGTAATGTTTTAGAATCTGCGACAGACATTCAATTTGAACACTTTAACTCCTAAAGCCTGAATTCGCTGCCCTCGCTAGCAGACACTTATTTCTTAGCTACCACCAGGACAGGCACATGGAGCCTCTCTGCCTGCAGCCTCCACAACAGCACTGCAGGATGCCACGCGGAGAGAGTGCATGATGCCCCCTTCTTCCTCTTCACTGCAGCCCTACCAAATCTATGTAAATCCATACTGATCTACTTACCTGTCCACTATTCCTAACCTAGGCTGGGAAACGTGCCATTTTGGTGAGTTTCTGAATTGAGATTTTACATGTTCTGATGAGAACGGCAGCAATTGATGTTACTAATATCTCATTATCCAAAGAAGGATCTATTTTAAGCTTAGACCAACTAATATCTCAGTCACTGCTTCAGGCTCTCTTCAAACTCAGGCTGACACCACTCCATACACAAAATATGCCAGACCTTTTAAAGATTTCTGTGAAACCCTAATAAGTAAGGACTACCTGAAAACAAAACAAACAAATCTGAAAATCAGTAGAATAACTCTTCCCTTATATCACTTTTGCTTACTTCCCATGCTGCAGGAAACAATGATTTTGGAAGCCATAAAAGGAAGCTATTCATCACTGAAATGTCATGTCATCACTTTTGTAAACACCTTCCATACAAAGACAGGTATTTAAGATGGCACAGTAAAGTCTTCACTTAATCCAATTAGCATTTAAATATTTTAATCAATAAAAGATGACAATTGGACTGGGCTAGATGCCAACACCCCGAGAGCCATACCTTTTGTCATACATAGTCTCAGTTGCACTGATGTGTTACTGAACAGTAGTAAACATATCAGAACAGTAAGTGTCCATGACACAGTCTGGGAGCTGTATAAACTGAAAATCTTTACATTCTATGGCAGCAAAAGGAGTAACAGAAAATTAACAGCAAGGAATGATTTCCTGAAGACTGGACTGATAATGATATATTTAAGATGCTTGTGATGAGACCCATTAGCCAGTAGAAAATGGCAACTGTGAGTTCTGTGTGTTTGCATGTGATTTGAAATAGTTAACAATACTGATATTTAATCATCATAATCATGACGAGGCAGGAAAAAAAAAAAAATCTGAACATTTGTTTTCCCAATACCACTTGGCAGACAAGCATATAGTAAGTGCATTTGCTGGAAGTGCTTATGCTTAATGAATCACTAACATTACTAAGTTCAGTCCGCATCTTTCAGTTCAAAGAGAGAGACAGAAAGGAAGGAGAAGTACTTTCTAGAGGTTTGCTACTAGAAAGCCAATCTGGAAATGTCTGCTTAATTAGGTAGTTATTTGGCCATCAATTCAGTGGTGCCTGAAGAACCTACTTGCTATATATCGTAAATGAATGGCAGCAAGGCAAAAAAATGTCAGAAGTGTCTTCGTGAACCATGTAAGAAAGTAATTTTTACCAGCAATACCCACATGGAGAATACTTCACTCTACTCTTCCTTCAGTTTCTTGGCAAGATTTCAAACAAATTCTTCCAGGTCCCTTCAACACATCCATTCCTGTTGCCCTTAAGTGGGTGAAGTAAGCACTCCTTGTTAACAGAGAACTCACGTTTTCTGCAGGCGTTAGCCAGACATGATGAACATGTGTATATCTCATGCAAGTTCTGCGAAGTGAACTGTGGCCCCCACCCATAAAAGCTGATGAAAAATCAGTTTCTGATGAATTTCAGATGATAACTTCTTCCATAAAAGCACAAGTCTGGGAGGAAGACAAGCAGTTCAAAACCAACTGGTTTTCACATGAGGCACATTTATAATCCTCACTAAAAGGAACATTTGGCTCTGTTATTTGTAAGGGCTGTCATTATGCCTTATCAGATGGTCCAACCAGTTCTGCTGATTGGGATAGCAAAAATATTTTTGCTTAATAGCAAACCTCAGCTGTGATGTGGCAATGTGTTCATTCCCTCATGATATTCAGGGTGAGTTTTCCTGTCACCAGTATTCCATTTTCCACCCTGCCACATTTCTTTTCTAAACCAGTGATCTGGTAAGGTACTGTAAGAAAAAGAGATACCTTCATGATCCCATGCTGAACCAGTGCTTGCTGAGCAGATAGTTCTATTAATCAACCGGTAAGTCACTGACTGGGCAGCAACATCCCAAAACCCACTCTTGGATTCTCCAACATCCAAAGCAAATGACAGAAAGGGGCCCATCTGTAGGCCATATATACTTGCAGGATGTCAGGAAGCCCAGTTTCAATCCAGAGAAAACAACTACTTGTCTGAGGGGGTTTTTAAAGACTTTATTAGCCCCAGAATCTTATTCTCAGTGTAGAGGCCCTATCACTAACTAAGTTTTGCTATACCAGATGTAAAGAGCCACAGCTCCTTCTCTTGGCTTACTGTCTTTCAGTGAACAATGAATCTCTTGTGCTGGGGATTCTTTCTGTGTCTGGGGGACTTAACAGCTTTGTATTAGGAAAATATCGCAACATAGTTCATAGCACTACTTCGAGCTGCTGCTGCTTAATTCAATCTACTGGTTTTTAATTTTTGCACATACCTGTTATGTCCACTGATAATACAAAGGCACCAGTCATTCTTGCCCAGAATATATGACGGCGAGATTGGCAGAGGGTCCTCGCCTAAGTGTCTCTGGGTAGAGCGATGCTCAGCTAGTATAGAACGGGATTATTTGTGTAATCTGAGGCACTACAGAGAGATGGGCTGATGACAGGAGTGATACCAGAACAAGCACGTAGGTGCAACAGACTTACCATCTGAAACCTGTACATCTCTTACTTTGCTAAGTAAGAGACTTTGGTGCAAGTCTGGGCCATTCTCAAGAAAGACTGAATGCAAAGTGGTCAGTGACATCCCTGTATGTAAGACAAAGTCTTTCTTGCTATCCTTCTGATAATGAAGGAACAGCATAAACCTAAGAAGGGAAAAAACCCCGCCACATTTCTACAAGTAAACAATTGAAATAGTCCTAATGCCTTGGAACAGAATTGCCAAATCACTATCCTGGATGGTCCTTTCTTCAGCTTCTGCAGCAGAAAGAACAGGGTCAAAAAACCAGACAAACAAAAAAACCCAACATGGGGAAGAATGTGAGAACTCCCTGACACAACAAGGACCCTTCAACAGTTCCTGTTCAATTTTCATCTGACTGGCTGCTACAGGCACAGTAACATTTTTATAGCTAATCTGTTCTTTTCTCTCAATAATCTGCATCAAAATGTTGCTTATACTTAGCTCAGTAAGAGCTCTGGCCAATGAACACGCAGAAACAGCAAGGACAGTATAGGAATTCAGCAGTACTGAGGAAAATTCTAATCCTACTAAATTTGGCAGCAGAAATCTCTTATATAACCTGGGATTTAGAGGACAGTCTGATCATCTGGGAACATTAATGTGTTCTTCTCAGTACATTAAACAAAAATGGCAACTTTCCATTACAGATTTTCTTTTGTTTTTCACCGCATAATGTCTCAGGAAAAGCGTCCCATATTAACAAGACATTTTTGGTATCAACAAAAATGTTTTTATATGACAATTCAATTATACTGAAGCTGTATATAAGTTTAAAAGCTAACTTTAAGTGCTTCTTTGCTAAGATTGCCTTGAACTGTGATGCATCTCAGAGGTGCAGGAGAGGGCTTGTGATCTAAATTAAAGCAATGGATCTCCCAAAACAATGCTTGGAAAATGGGCTTTTCTGAAAGTTGACTGTTACATCAGCAAATTTTACAGATCTCAGGAACAGAACCTCTCATGAGGCTAAGAAGGTTTGAGAGCTACAGATGGAAGATCCCAAGCACGTACAAACCACTAGAACAACAAACCACTGTTTGTATTCACCATTAAAAAAACCAAAACAAAATCTGTCCTCCTTTTCCAACAAAAATACATTCTAACATGCAAAAGCAGCTGCCCAGTAATAGGATACAGGTGCATAAAAGCTCGATTCACAAAATAATTATGAACAAAGGATCATATTATTTAAGTCCCTGTTGTTCTTAAATCAGTTACAAAATGAGGTAAGAGTTCATTCAGTGCCAATATTTACAGAGTGCAATAAACATTCAATTCATACCATCCATTCAAGAATTACAAAGTCATGCTTTTGAAAGAGAGATACTGGCAAGTTTTAGGAAGACAAGAAAAGAAGTTTTATTCACAGAATAGCAAAAATCAATCAATCTTCTAGAACACACCCATAAAGGGTGAAGAGTTCAGAGGATATTGGGAAATCTGCCATCTAAAATCGCCACACACTCTGCTGACAAGCAGTTGCTGCAAAACTTGAAGCCAATTATAGACATTTTCATCCATAGAAAGGATGTGCCATAGAGATGTACACTAATATTAGAATTCCTTGATGCATTTGGAAACAAGTGGCCACCACCATGTGGAAATTGCAGGCTGCCAGCTATAACGAGCTAGCTAATCCACGTACCTCCATTCAATTGTTAAGGTAGGTGAAGCTTTTAAAACAAAAAAGCAGCAGCATTCCTCTCTTCTTTTGGGGGACCCAGCTCATTCCACTATCCTGACAAAGCTTCTTAGTAAATATAAAATGCTGAAAAGAATTACCATTTTAGCAACTGCAGGATGTCAACACATTTGGAACAAGAAACTTTGGTGACAAATGCTCAATAATGGATAGTTGAGGGTGACAGAAAATGTCAGGCAACCCCCTTTAGAGGGCTACTTACAGCGCATCCACAGCATGACAGGAGCTAAGAGCAAAGAGAGTAACTATATTCCCAATATTTTCTCCCACTAACACATAGAAAGAACAGCAATTTTTCAGTCTCCATTAGTCATGCAGTTGTCTCAGTAACAGATAGGAGAACAAAAGCAAACCTAAACCAGTGTCTATTCATAGGGACATTCCCATTGGTAGTTTTGCTGTTACAGTTGAAAGCAAGCTGCAAAAGCATAAGAGATTGCCAAGAGGAGATTGCTGGGAGGAGTAAACACTTAAATAGGTCTAGTTAAAACCCCACCATGAATTAAGAATACCATTCTTTTTCCTTAAAATGCATGCACAGTGAACACTTATTACTCTCCATTACAGAAATTGCTTTCTTATGTAGAAACTAACCAAAGGATAAAACAAATGCAAAGCCACACTCAGCCTCTCCTGTTCAGAGAGGCTCACTTCAAGTCTTTTATCAAACCAATGCTGAAGAGAAGGCAGCCTGTTTTGATCTTTCAAATTTGACATGTGTATAAGCAATTACACAATATAATTCAAAAGCCAGTTTCAAACCAAGTATTTAAAAGCCAGACTAACTTTGGAAATGATGAGACCGAGACCTGGTATTAGAAATTGATGCTCATTATTTTATTGCCTTGGGCCACCAGATGCCGTCTGTAAAGCCTCCTTAGAGGCTAACAAGGGAATAGCTAAGCAGTCTTACTGCCAAAGTAAGAACTGGCAGAGTAACACACTAGATTTCAGTAGTTTAACAACCTGTGATTTAACCAACCCTACTGTAGGCAAAACCACAATTCAACAGGACAATTGCATTAAAGTCTGAACAGCAATACTTAGAGGGGAGGACGTAATAGTTTGGGGTGAGAGTAATTATAAATACCTATGAGCATAGAACTGAATGAAGATACTACTTTAATGAGGTGATAAAAGCTCATATTTTATACATCTATAAAATATTACTATCAGACAAGCAGAAGACTCAAGATACAGCAAAAGAATAAAAGTGTTAATCTCAAAGATCTGTGTTATCATGGTAAGTTTCAACCCGTCCACTAGGATCTTCTCATTCACTTTGAACTGTATCAGTTGCTGCAAACCATTACCTTTAAATACCAGTTAACATTAGTGCTAGAACAGCAAAAATCAAATATTATGTACATTTCTAGGCAAACAATCAGGCTGTCTTTACCTCTCGTCTCATTCCAAGTAAATGTATTATCTTCCAGAAAGTAATATTCACAAATGATTTTAGAGAAAAGTTACTGTACGAAGACACAGAAGTTAAAGTTCATAAAAAGACTAGTCAATACAATTAGACAGAAGTTTGCTTGTAGTTCTTCGTATCCAAGACCTTCTTGCCACACATTGAGCAGATGCCTACAAGCACACAAAAAGTATGCAAATTATTTTAAAATCATTGAAGTTTTTCTTCAAAAACATAGTTGCTATGTTTTTGTAAAGATAATTTTTTAAAAAAATTGTTTAAATGAGCTCTCATTGACAATCTATCTGTGCATTGTCTCACCAGATATTGCAAATTCAGAAGTAATAATATGACTTACAATACAAATTAGTATTTGCAGCATATGTGTAATACTGCCACTTAAAAAAAAATAAGCTCTATTCTGAGAGCATTATGATTCACAACACTGCCCGAAGCCTCTGTAATTTGCTGGAATACTGGAAGAGAGCCAGGAAATGCTCCCATCTGGCAAACAGGTAAAAATGGTGTATTATTAAACTTTAAGTCCTGTAGCCAGACCGAGGCCTGAGATGGACAAAAAGTAGCTAGGCTAAGAAAATACAGTCACCAACAAACTGACTGCTAAATGGAAGATTAACAGGTGGGGAGCTTCAGACAATTCAGAAAGTTGAGAATAACACAGCTTCATAGAATTCAGCTATTTATAGAGTAGTAGAAGTGAGAAACAATGGACACCAAGAATGCTTGAGAGTTGAAGTGAAGATGACCACTGATGTCCCAGAGCACTTTGACCTAAACCCAAAGAATGGCAAGTCAGAAGACTAGAGCAGCAAAAAGTACAAAAGTTTAGCAGGGGCACAGGGGCGGGCTGTCTCAATGTTTCCCTCTTCTTCTAAAGCAGAAGGGTGCTAAATCTTTTGTCTGGTAGGGCCACATCTCATTTTACAAGACCATTCATTAGCAGGCAAAAAAAATGTCAAGTGGCAACTACTCCTGTTAACTCTCTCCAAATTGTGTGCCTTCATATATTGACATCACGTGACTGGACACATATCTAAGAGTCCATTAGGAAAGAGAACAGCAGGGAACATGCCCCATGATTTCCTTTGGAGAGCAAAATCCAGCCCACAGGCTGCTCGCTTCAGTTCTAGATTAAGCAGTAATTAACTTTAGATTGCCTCTCAATTTCAGAGATACACAACAGTTGAAGCACTAAGCCACATGACTGCATTTGCTTCAAGAAACATGCCACAACCATGTCTTTGATGGTCAGAAGTAGAACCTAAAGCATTTACAAGTTCTGAATTTTATGAAGAAACCAGATGCAGCTTGGAAGGATACACAAGCAGACAAAGACGAAATCCTGAAGCTCACCCAAATCAGCCATAAGTTTAAGAAAGAGAACAAGGTTCTACCATATGGCATTCAGGCAGCCATCTGGTGAGCATCTAGCAACTAGAAAAGGCAACCCTCCTACAGCAGGCTGCTAAGCCACTGACTCAGTGACACAGTACACATTTATAGAACAATTAAAGTAATTTCATAAACAAAGCTTACTACTGGTTAGCTGTAGCTCTACATCTAACAATTGGTTAACCCCATGTCTGTGTGCTATGTGGATTCCTCGGTATTAATAATGTGACTGAGTTCGTGTTGCTTTTTTTCCCCTCCAGGAATTACAAGTTTGAGCCCTTTTGCTTACCTACTCAAAATCACAAGACTAGTAAAAGTTTTATATCCTTAAGGCTCTCCGTCAAATTTGCTTGAAATTGGTTTTTTTTTTCCTCTCAGTAATTTTTGAAGAGTTTTTAACAATACTGAAGACTTATTATGAATATGGGAGATAGCTTCCAGATACAAGCAGAATTTCAGTGCAGTCATTCACACATTAAGTACAGAAAGATTTTATATATTATGTACTACACAGTGCAATATCTTGCTCTGTAGGGACAATGATTATATTCTTCTTTTTCATTTTTCAGTTTCACCCGAAGCCAAGCTTGACTTACAATGAATCAAGCATGTTCACAACTGGACCAGAGACTCCTTTTAGAGAAGTGAACCTCTCACTGGCTTATGTTAAGATACTGAATGCATAAGAATACATGCAGGCACAGAGACAACGATAAGCATGATTTGCCTTCAGAGACACTTTCTTAATTGCTTTTACAACTTAATTTATTTTTTTTCCTCTTTGCCTTTTATTCCCCAGGTATTCTACTTTTCTTAAGCTAGCCTATTGCTTTACCAAGATCAGAAGTTGGATTCTTGGTTGTTTTGTGGTTTTTTGGGGGCAGGTGGATGGGTCTGGGGTATTTGTTTTGGGGGGTTTTTTGTTTGTTTTTGGATGGTTTGGTGTGGGGTTTTTTTTTTTGAGACCACTATTTAGAGTTTTAGATTTAGCTATTATAAAAAGGGGAGAGGGGTGAAGGGAGCAGAAAAGGGACTGCAACAAGCAATTGAGTTTTACAAAATCTAGTATTTTTTTTTAAATAAGAAAATTCAAACTTGCTAGATGACAGTTTTCTATGCAATTGCCAAGATTAAACTTACAGTTACTGTTCCAATTCTACTGCTTTAGATACCAGAAATATTCTAAAAGAAGCAGAATCACAGAATTACTTAGGTTGGAAAGGATCTCCAGCAGTCTCTAGTCCTGCCCCTGCCCCACTCAAAACACGGCCAACTCGGATGAGGCTGGCTCAGGGCTTTTCAAGTCAAGCTCTGAATACCTCCTGTAGAGATTCCACAACCCCTGTGGGTCCCTGTTATTACAATATTTGACCACCCTCACAGTGAAAATTGCTTTCCTTGTATGTAATTAGAATTTTCCACATTCTAACCTGTGTACATTGTGTCTTATTCTACTACTGTGCACCTCAGAAGAGTCTGACTCTTCTCTACGCCTTCCTGTTAGTAGCTGAAGACAGCAATTAAATCTCATCTTAGCCTTCTCATTGTAAGGCGAAACAAATTCAAGAGTTCCACTTGCTCTCTAATTTCAAACCAAACTGGGCTAATTTGGTACTCAGTGAAACTCACCTTTTTTATAGGCACATCCTTGACAATAGTGAGACCCTGGCTGATGGACAGAACTCTTACAAATCCGACATATTGCAAATTTGTTCTTTCCATAAGGATCAAACCTGGGAAAAAGGAAAAGTATTTTATTTATACACCTTGATATAAAGTATTTCCTCTGCCTCATCCTAAAAAGTCTAAGCCAGAGGGCACAGACAGAAACTCCAACAAAAACTATAATTTAGAAAAGGGACATAAAGGATTATTTCTAATAAGCTGCACAAAGACTACAGAAAAGCTCCCACTTTCCCCATTAAGAGAGATTTCTTGCATTACAGACAAAAACTTAACAAAAGCAGAACTAAAAATGTGTCTTTTTATTAAGATACTAGACTATGTTGAACTTAAACATCTTGCAGCAGCACCTTGCCCCACTGCATAACAGAACGTCCCCCGGACATTCAGGAAATGCTCACGAGATTGTACCGGCAATCAGCACAGAAGATAAGCCTTCCCAGCTCCTTTCCTAACAAAAGCATTAAACCCTAGCAATTGCAGTGAGAACTGCAGTAAAATAGTTGCCCACGCTCTATGATTCAGCAGAAAGCACCCATGAAATATGTATGGACATACTTTTACCAACTAATCAAATGTCATAATCCCCACATTTTTTTTTTTAAGTGTATTTTGGACAAGTTTTGAGCAGTTGCCCAGATATGCAGGAAACAGGCCTCAGTTACAACAAACTGACTTTTTTTAGCCAAAATCAGTATTAAATACTAACCTTGCCTTCTTTGAGGTCAATGCCTTGTTTTCATTTAACTTGCGGCCACCGCTTTCTACAAAAAGAATAAAACCATAAACCAATAAATTTCCCAGTTCCAAGCATACTTAAAAAAGCTTAGTTTACAGCTTTTACGCGAGTGCAAATAAAGTCACAAAGACAGATAAAACATATAGCACAGCGTTAAAGCACAGGACAACAGAATACTTTATACTGTGCTCTATTTGTGTATCATCGTTCCATACAAAGAGAAAAAAAACAGACAAGTTCAATACTGAATAGCTCAGGGTAAATAAATTCCCAGTGCATTAAATCAGCATAGGAGGGAAACTGCAGGAATTAAAAATTAACCGGATTAACTATTTCAAATCTTGGCCTTAAGATCATAAGATAGCTCCGGTGCCCAACTGGCTTTAAGATAGCTGAAAAACAAGTGTTTAACCTCCCCAAGATTACCTGTAGTGTTTCTTGCACCATCTTTCCACGTGTCGGGAGTAATTACCGTACCGAGTTTCTTCTCACCTACGTAAGGAAACATTACAAAGGGAAAAATTAAAACTACACTGACTACACTGCGTTAATACTCACACCAAGCGCTGCCTGCAGGAGAATAACAGCTCACGCACGGACACTCCCGGAACCGCCACCTACAGCCCACCCTATACAGCCCAGGACCCACAGCTGCTGCTGCTCAGCTCAGGGGACGCCCGGGACCCCCGAGGGCAGGGCCCGGCGACTCGGGCAAGGCCCCCCACTCCCCCGGACCGCCCGTACTCACACTTCTCGCACACCATGGCTGCCCCCACCACAACAAACAGCCACTTCCGGGCCCGCCTCGGAACTGACGCGCAGGCGCCGCCGGTTTCCGTTGCCGGGCGGCCCCGCGTGCGCACCGCGGCGGCGGCGGCGACGCTGCGGTAAGAGGCGGACCGGCACCTCACCCCCCTCACGGCCCGGCACAGGTGCCGCCGAGCGAGGCCTGTCAGCAGGCCGCCCCGCCGCTGTCTCCCGGGTGAAGAGGGAGCGGTGAGGAGCGGCCCGGCCCGGGCGGTTGGGAAAGCCCAGGCGCGGAAGGGGCTGAGGCGGTTCCCTCTGTCAGGAAGCGCGCTCGGTGGTGTGAGGGGCGCCGGTGCGGGGGCAGGCTGCCTGCTCGGTGCGAGCGCTCAGCCCGCCCGGCTCTCATAGCGCAGTGCTGCTGTGTCCATGGGTTTGGGGTTGATTTTTAAAGGAATGCCATTCTCCTGCCCCAAAATAATCACTTTCACCCCCAAACTAAGCTCAGAGCTCTGCCTTGTGTATTGCGACTAGGAGAAATCTTATCCTCTAGTGCTTCTGCTGTGTTTCAGTAACGGGGTGCGACTTGCTGTCTTGCAGGTGGCCGGTTAATAGGGAACACAATGAAAGAAGGAGAAATAAGGAGGCTCTTGGCTGCCAACCTCCTCTGTGTTTTTTCAGTAATTCTGACAGCGATTGTGCCGGCTTTCTTCTGGGACGGATTCACAGTTTTGGGAACACACCTTGCGTGGCTGTGTATCTGTTCTGTTTGTGTTAGTACCCTTAATATAATCTTGCACTTAGTTCTTAAACCAAATCTGTCTCCTAAGAGAAGTTCGTTTGCTCACAAGGTAAGATTTTTATTCTTAAATTGCTACCAGACAATACGGAGGGGAAGCAAATTCTTTCACTGAAATAATCAAATGAGAAAGAAAGAAGACAATTTTTGGTGCTGAATTCTTGTTTTCCATGAATGAGCTGAGTGTAGCACCTCTTGAAAGAAGTTCTCCAAAATTTTCGTGATGTTAAACTTTCTCTACCTGTAAATAACCTGTTCAGGTGAGCGATTCTGTGCCTTTCCTTTTTCTTGTCAATATATTGTTGTCTGTAGTCCCAGACATTGATCTTCCAACAATTTGCATGGTAGCAAAATCGGCAAGGTGAATGGGTGCAGAACTCATTTCATAGTCCAGGCCTGACCTTCAGCATTATGAAGAAACACTTTTCTCATGTGTAGTTATAAGTTTCTAATTACTTTAAAGGAAGAGAAATAGTTTTTAGAATTTGAGACATAAAAGAGAGACTAGCTTATTACAATTTAAACAAAGTTGGTAAATTTTAGTAAATGACATGGAGAAGTATTAAAATGGCTATATTTCCTTGGATGATGAAATTTGCATACAGAAGAATCTAAATCTGGGAGAAATTTTTGTAGTTACAGTTTGTAACGGGAGCATTAAAGATGTGAATCCCCATGAAACAGGTTTGAACAGAGTGAATTTGGAGCAGCACACAACTTGTTCAGGAGTGGGGGAATACACCAGCATCTTGAAGTCAGATGGATAGTCTTGCACTCCCAGCGTGCTGAGTCAGACAAGATTTAGTGCTCTGATGTGGTGATTCTTTTAAGTATTTAAAGCAAACATCCCTGAAAGCAGTATCTTTGTATGCAAAGCTTCTGTCTAGTTTTGCGGACTGAGGGGGATGTGAAATACACAAAGTCGTTATGGAAAACAAGTATTTTAACCATCTGTGATTTAAAAATGAAGCAGGCTTCATGTTCTGGGTGAGATTTCATCCCAGCCTAGCATAAGGAATAAATATATAAAAAAAAAAAAAGTGTTCAAGTGAAATTATGGATTTCCATTGGTGACCTGATCAGAACAGACCTAACCAGAACTGTTTATCAAGTGGCTATGCTTCTATATGATATAGTGAGTACCCAGAAACTGTTGTTTAAATTCGTAGAAAATTATATGTGTTTTGCAGATTTATAGTAAGTCATGGACATTTCTCAAATGGATTTAGAATTTAAGATGCCAAGTTCAAAATGTAGTGGTTTTTAGTTTATGTAATTTTAAGTATTACATTTGATTCTGAATGTCTTTTTTTTTTTTCATATTACATATTTTCTTGCTTTTAAATATTTTTTCACTGTCTGTGAAAGATGCCTTTTAATGAATGGACATAACACTCAGATGTAAAACAGAAATGTGAAAATATCCAATAAAATTATCTCTGTTTATCTTGTCATGTCCAGTTACGTTTTTTGTATGTTTGCCTTATTATAATAGGGTGTATGAAAAAATTTTAGATGGAGTATGATAATTTTTAATTAATTATTTAAAGTATTAAACATAGGGAAAACTGTTTTGAAATATGCCATACTATTATCATACTGTGCTGTAGCTGAAACTAAAGAAATAGGTAGAGTACAATGCTATTGATAAGGTATAGACTATTTATGTTACTCATGTTCTCTTTTCTTTTAAAACATTATTCTGATATTTTATTGCTCTTTTTTAGATATCCAGATTTCTAAAATGCTGTATATACTTTTTCATGTCTTGCATACTATTTCATGCGATTATTGTTCTTTATGGAGCACCTCTCATAGAGTAAGTCAGAAGACCCTATCTTTCTCTAAACGTTTTAAGGGGCAGTTCTTGCAGATATTGGTATAAGTACTTGTATATTTCGTGGTACATTGAAAGTTAAAGGATAAGCTCCTGGCTGGAGGAAGAAGGGCAGCTGTTTTGGGTTTTTTGTTTGTTTTTTGGGAGGGTTTGGGGTTTTTTTGTTTTTTTTTTTTTAGAAGCTGGCTCTTATGATTTTTGCATATATGGACATGTGTTGTTCAAGACAGTTACAAACAACTCCCTTTACTTCAATATTGATGTTAAACATAGGGGTACAAACATTTTTTCCAAGTTTCATTTAGTCATTTTCCCCATAAGATTCTAAAACATGCATCTTGCATATCTTTCATACCTTTGATATTAGTGTTTTAATTTTTAGCAATGGTTAAAAAAGAAAAAAAAAAAAGGGGGGAGAGGCATGAAGCAGCCTGATTTCTGAGAGAGATACTAAGTTACTGACTAACAATGCATCGTGTAGTTTGGTTTCATGGTTGCTTCCACAACATCAAACTAGAAAAATAAATGGAACAATGAAATAAATATCCAAGCATACTTCAATTCAGAATATCTAAGTGTACTTCAATTCAGAACTAATGTTCTATATGAGGTACACCTATGTTTTTTCAAATGTTACAGATGTTAGGCATTTAAAATAATTACTGCATTTCAGTCTTTGTTGAGATAACAAACAGGTACTGGAATTCATTCCATCTTTCTTCACTATTCTACAGAGTAAGAAGAAAATACTTTATTCTTCTGCATGAGGTTTAAGAAAGCATGCATGCTTTCATGAGTTGACTTACAGGGGTTTTTTTTTTCCTAAATCTTGGAACTCTTTGAAAATCAGTAACTACCTCACTTAATTTTGTAATATTCCTTCTTTGTAGGTCAGTGACTGAGACATTTTTGTTTGCAGTTCTCCTGTCTACCTTTACTACTTTACAATGCTTGTGTATGCTGGGACCAAACATACAAGCATGGATACGGGTATTTAGTAAAAACGGGTAAGTTCTATTCTAAAGTTTCTGATTTTACCCAGAATAGAAATGGACAGAATTGATGTAAACAATATATCATGGATTTTTTTGTAAAGGAAAAATTCCTGAATTATGGGTGGTTTTCATATTTATAATTACAGGCCTATGAAAGCTTTTCTGACAAAGAAAATTATTACTTATTTTGAAGACATTGATTCAGAAAACTGGCTTTTTATTTTTGGTGTCCAGACACTAAATCTCACTTTATATGTGTTTGAAGGAAGTAAAGTTTCAAACGCACGTTGTACTGGTGTAAAACCATTGTGCAGTCCAGTACGATGGTGGTCAAATAAAGAGGAGACCTGAGACTGAGCTGTACAGGGAGAATCTTGCACATGATCCAATAGTACCTTCTTAAATACAGCTTTTAAAGTAGGAATAACAAGCCAAAACAAACACTATTTTAACAGTATTTTTAACTTGAATACAATGGTGAAAATGATATATAATTTTCTGTGGTCTTAAGTATGTAATCTTTACCCATGCTCTTTTTGAAATTTCAAAGAACGCTGTTTTCACTGTCAGAGTTTTCAAGCATTAATTTTTTTCAAGGGTATGTTTAAAGTAAAATGAGCCTTTTTACCTCATTTTCACCTCAGTGACAGCCATGACATTAGCATGTATCAAGGATAATGTCTTTTTCAGAAGTATTCTCTCTCTTCTGCCTTTTTTCACTCACTAAATAACAGGATTGTTGAAAGACTGGGATGCTGAAACATAAAGAAGCCCCACATATGCTTAAGATTTAATAATGTTAGCATTCATTCCCTTTTAATAGTTCGTAAGGATGAAGTCTCATCTCAAAAGAAAGTGAAAGGTTGTATAATGCTGCTGACCTATGGAGTTACTTTTGGTTTAAACTTCTGTAGAGGAGGACAAAAGTAGACTTTTTATAGTAGTTTCAGGTATTGACTTTTGGTTTATCTCAGTTCTCAGCTTACTGAAAAGTATCTTGAATCCTTATTCAAGTCAGTTATGCTTGGTTTTTTATTTTCAGTGGAAGGGTTGAATAGACTTTAATAAAAGCTTGGAGTTGTTTAGCCAAAACAAATCATTGCTGATTCACTTAGTCATCTTTGGAGGTTTTGCAACTGGAAATAATAGTTGAATTGAAGTAACAGATGTTTGACAACAATCTGTCTTTGTGCCAGGTTAGGCTTTGAATGCCTGTCAATTTCTTTCTTTCCTAGTCTAGATCTTAATGTTATTTCAGCACAATTATTGCATAGGAAACAGAGTTGTCTTGTTTTGGCATTTTTGCTGTGACAACTTGTACATACTTTTTACTAGTGAGCCATGTGATATTATCTGAATAAAATGTCTATTTAATAATAATGTTTCTTTAGACTAGCCTTTGAATGAAAACAGACTACAAAGAAATATTGTAGCAATTTTTTTTATGGATTGTAGCAGGCTGCTCTTTTAAAAATAATCCTGTGTTTTTCCATTTGACCTCATGAATGAGTTGGAACGTCTTGCATTTAGGCATGAGCTGAGTGTAGACATGATGTATTAAAAGGCTGTCTGTAACTTAACCATGTGGAATGAGGTGGGACTGGTTGAATGGAGGAAAAGGATGGTTAGGTAATATCAACACAGCTGTTTGCCTTGAAAGAAGAGTTTAGTGAATTGAATTGTACTGGAACAGCAAGCTGGAAACTCTGATTAAGCGTATCGCTTAGTATGAAAAAGGAATTAGTTTTAAAAATATTTGAATACGATTTAGACTTAAGTAACTACTGGCATTTATTTTTATTACTTTTATTTCCCTATGCAATATTTATAAGATCAAAATGTGTTTGTGCTATTGCTATTGTCTTTGCAGAAAGACAGAAAAAGACATCTAGAAAAAGAAAGTTTATCTTGATACATCAAGTGTAAATAAGTAACAGAGATTAATTACCTAGCTATTGCTCTGGATAGCTTTCTGCTATGTTTTAGGTGGTCTAGTGTGAAAATACTGATGTGTGTAATGTCTTGTCATAGGACTATTCATAAAGTTACATCCAAGTAACTCGTATGTAATCTATTGCATCATAACAGCTATGGTACAACTGAGTGAGCCCAACTTAAATATTTTAGGGATAATAATGTTTTGGGGATAAATAATAATAATTTGTAAAGTGCTTATTTTTTCTGCAGAGATACTTAATTAGCTTTCTCTGTTTCTACTTGCAGCACTTGGAAGTGCAGTCACTGCTAGTAAAATCACTTCTAATACGGTTACTACAAGATCAGTCTTTAAGTGCCCATGCCTCTAGGAGGTGGATTATATGTGTCATCTCATAACAACATGTAATCTGTGACACTGCAGGTTTATTGTTTGTATTATAAAGTTTGGGTTGTCGGTGGGGTGAAGAGGAGGTGTTGTCTGGTTGAGGTTTTTTTGGTTTTTGTATACATGAAACAATTGCATGAAACACAATTGTAGCTCAGACAGAAAATTGCACATGCTCCGCATTTTCAAACTGAGTACACTTTTTAATTGGAAATGTTGATTTGATGGACCAAATAGGTTTATTTTTTAAATTATTTTAAGAAATTTGAACAATTTGTTCTTACCCACATGTTTCTAGTCTACGTACACATAGAAGGTGTGAGAAAAGTAAGTTTGTGTATTCTACATCATAAAAACTTCAATTCTAAGTAGGCTGTAAATAGGGCTCTTTTCACTAATTCTGCATTTGGGAAGGGGCGGGTCCATGCCAGCTATCTCTGGACTCTGTATTCTGACATCTAGTGTTGTGACCAATGTCATGATGCCGATCATATGCTATCATGTGCTGCTGTAAGCAGATAGAGGGAAATAAAAGGTACAGAAAGGGTTATCGGCACTCATGGAAGCAGGTGTCTATTCTTTAAATGGCTTTTCAGTAATTGTTGGCTGAAATAGCCTCCTGCATAAAAGCCTTTAAGAAATCAGTTTTCAATTGCTGATTCTTATTGCTCCTTTTGGAGACTGTATTTCAAATCACTACTCTGAGTATTGTGTTGAAATTTCTGGTATAATAGCAATTATAAGATGTCACCTGGGTAGGAAATAGATTTTTTTATTTGGAGCTTGCCAAAAAATAGTATAAAACCATAACTTTAAGGCTCCTTCCAGTTTTCATTTTACCTATTTTATCACCTGTTTGTGAACTGCATACTCTTACAGACTTGGAAATGTCCTTTGTAAAGGTAGGCATCATCAAATGCTAAGCGCTGCTTACTGTTTCAGTCCTGCTGCAACCCAGAATTCCAGATCTTGTCTGTCAGGAGCTGTCTTAATAAATTCTTTTATGTTAGCTAACTTCTTAATTCAAATGTTATTTAAAACAGCACTTAATGTATTGTATTATTTAAAGGGGTTAAATAATTATTTTAGACTTTAAAAGGCCTTTGTGCCACTAGTGATCATTTATTATCTTAAATATTGCTAGTTTTGCCTGCAGAATGATCTTAGTTGTAGTTTATTCATAGTAAAAAAATAAAGAAACTATAAAACTCAAAGTTCATAAATGTCGCTGTAGTTGTTAGCCTCATGCAAATGAGGAGTTTATGTTGTGGGTTAATAGGTTAAAGAAACCCTGCAAAAATCCAAAAATGAAGGGGGAGAAAAAAAAAGGTGACATTCCCCAAGGAAAAGAGAATAATCAAAGCATTGTTCCTTTGGGATAATGTTGGAGGACAAGTCAGGCTGTATTTGAGTAGCGAGTGTCCATGCTGCGGAGTGGTTGAATTAGCAGCTCAAAGGGTTGCCAAACTACCAATGGCTGTTCTTCACTTGGGCACGGTGCCTTGCTAATTGTGTTGTTTTGCTTTTGGACTCAGTCTGATATCTCCATATGGTACAGCAGTATGTGTGTAGATTTACCAGATAAGATGTCTTATGGGGTATAAATGTACCTCAGTCAATCCTCGGTATATTCTGCTGGCTCTTTTACTGCTTTAAGGCTGTAGTGAATGTTCTCTTCCCCATGCTGCCTAACAGCTCTCTGCTCAGTTATTCAGCTTCTGAAAATAATTGACAAGAATTTTCTATGTGCAGACTCCTAAACAGTTTTATAGTTAAATCAGGACCTTTCCCTTTAAAAAAAAAAATCTCAAGCTGGTAGGATTGTGAATTGAAATGGAGTGTTGTAAAGGGATGTGTTATTGTAGAGGAAACAGTTCTGCTCAAAATGTCAATGTTGCACCCTAAATATTATAATCTGTCTGACCTTTATTTTGCAAACAATGAAGAATGTTTGCTTTACACTTGTGAGCCGTTTGGTCAATAGCAAATGCAGCAGTGAGTTAGGTGTACTCAGAAGTAAAGTCAGAAATTTTAGACTCTTCAAAACAAGCTGTAGGGTTAAAGCTTTCATGTCATGCAACCTAAACAGCACATGTGAAGTTCAGAGTTTCCTCTCCATCTAGTCGTCTAGCCACAAAAATGCACAACTTTTTTTTTTCTGTTAGCTAAAGCTTGGTTTGTGTTTATAATCTGAGATGTAGATTCAGATCTCTTACCTTACTGATTTGGAGCAGGGATTTCAACCCGGTTCTCAGAACTGTGCCCCACTGTGTTCTGAACTTCTGGTGGTGTTGTTTCTTAATTGGTACCAAGTACTCAAATGTTCACAGCTTGAGAAAAGCAAAGCAATCACTTGGTAGATGAATAATGGACAATAAGAGCTTATCTGTTAAACAGAAACCCAATTTTTCCAACACTTTTGAAGTCAGTAGTGGTAGAAGACTATAAACTGAGAACTGAAGTCATTAACATCTCTTATGATATGGTATGTGCCACGATTGGCAATGCAAGAGTTTTGCATTAAATGTTTTAAAAGTTTTGCATGCAATAAATTTATCCTGCAGCCAGTATACTTGAACTTGGATGCAATGTTGCTGAAGGGCTGCAATGTGCAGGTTACATTTATTTGCAATGTTTCTTTTCAGTTGATGGAAATTTGCTTTGTAATATTCATATAGTGGACTTCTATTTTAAATTTCAAATTGTCGTAGTCATCAAATAATAACAACATGTCTACACCATAGAGTACTGGTGTAGTGACTGGTGTAGAGTACACATGACTGTGCTTGTGCTTTTCTGTACAAACCTATGCTACCCTTTCATGTCTGCTTCTCCCTGCAATGCACACAGTATCCTTGTGATATTTTCATTTGCTCAGTCAAGCAGCGTTTCAAGCTCAGTAGGTGTATTTCCAGGTAAAATAAATTAGCTTTTGCAGTAAACACCTCAAGGGGAAAAGAATCTCCTGAATGTGTGGTAAAGAAAGATTGTGATTATAGCTAAAATATGCAACTTACATTTTACATACAGTTTGTATCTTTTAGGAGAAACCTGCATGCTATTTGTAAAATATATGGATTTTTATATCTGTTTGTAGTCTCAAAAATCTTGGGAGAAATCAGATCTAACATTCTGACATGGTAACTTCTGCTGCTGTTGAAATCTTGTAACACACTGTTTTTACAGAGCTATGTCTATCTGGGAAAGCAGTCTGCAGATTACTACCATGTGCAGTATACTTGGAGCTTGGTTTGGAGCATTTCCTATTCCTCTTGATTGGGATCGGCCTTGGCAGGTTAGTATGTACACCTTTATCATAAATATAAAAATATTTTCTGGATATGCATGCCACACAAAATTGCTCGGAAACTGTACAGGCATATTGGACTTACTCATAAGCTGTTCCTACAGGGTTATGCCAAACATTTAAAAAGTCCTTAGAAGCATCTGTGCTTACAGTGTAAGGATGTAAAATGCAAAATTTTTACCTCCATTTTTAAGAGGTTCTTTGTTATAGATTTATGAGTGTCTGTTGCATGCAAGTTTTATCATGAAATAGAGCTGTAAGTATTTTGATAAGAAGAAGCTAGACAAGCAGGAGGAGAAACGTGAAATGATGAAGGTGGCTCCACATTTGTCTGCCTTCAGTCTGGTAGCTTTTATTGTTTATGGGTAGGGAAGGAAAGATGCTTTCCTAGTGTTTTAGTTCCCCTCTATCTTCCACAAAAGCACTTAACAGAATGCATTTGAAATGGATTTGGATTGATTTGTGGAAATGGTGTGGCCAAAGCACTGTACTAAAAACATACCTTCTGATTTCAAAGGAAGGCAAGTATTAGCTTTGTAGTTGCACAATAAAAGATGTGAAGCTGGCATTGCAGATTCTGTCTTCATAAATTCAAATGTCTGTGCTGTTTTCTTAATATTTTTGTTGGCATAGAGAAATGATTCCATTAAACATAACTGAAGTCTGCAATTGCCATAAAATGATGACTCTAGCAACACTTATTCCTAAATGTCCTCAGTGGATATTTTCTTTCCTCAGGTTACCAAACTCACACTCTCAGCTGAGTAGTATCTACCAGGCCTGTTCTTAAGTAGACGGTTTCAATGGTTTCTTTCAGAAATAAGTGTAACAGGCAACACACTTTTCTCTCTGATATTGTAGAGACATTGTGGCTTACAGCTGCAATGGAAGTTTGTCTTCCATAAGTAGCCAACAGTCTGCTTTTATGCCACCAGCCTTTCTTTACAACAGTGTAAAGAGATATTAAAACTTCTGTTTAAAAAATAATAGAGGAGTAGGTTAATAATTTTAAGTAAAAAAATCAGGTTTTGTTCCCTAAAAACGCTTGGGTTTGCTCTTGCAAGATGTTTCACCATCAATGTGACATAGGTATGTGTTGGCACTACTTAATTGTTGGTGGACATGAATGTAACCCAAAAATCAAGGGATTCATTGAAACGCAATCTCCTATCTTCTTGAGAAGTCTTATTCACCTTCCTATTCCAATGAGAGGCAAGCACTTTTTTCTTGCTCAGCTAGGATTTTAAAATGGCATGTCACATCTGGCAGGTTTTACGTTATTCCCAAAATCCTGAACTTTGCTAGTATGCTGTGCACCTTTTATGCACCAATAATATAAGGAAAACTTAAGTCAGAAGGCTCTGATTAACAAAACAAAGACACTAATAGATTAAGACAGATACTTTAAGTACAGTTAATTTTTTACTTTATTTGTCCATTCCCCCATCTTCCCATAGTAGGAGACAAAAGTTTGGTGATGCTCTGGCAGCTTTTTCTGTTTGACAACTCCTCCAAGTCAATAAAAGCCAAACATGACTGATGAAAGTTAAGCTCTATAATCTATACTTAGACATCTACAAAGATATTATGTGACTCCTCAGAACAGCAAAGTATCTTCAGAAACCTCAGATACCATAACTTGTCACTAGCTGTTTGTGGGCATGAATGCTCCCCAGAGAATTCAGGCAGCAGCAGAAACTATATGTCTTTATTTCCCTTTTCCTTCACCATCTCCACCCTCACTTCTGACATACTCCTGATACCAAAGTTGGCAGGGGAGAGTTTCTGACTATCAGTTCCTGCAGCAAAGCAATTTTCCTGTGCCTAGGAGATTGCGTTTCAATGAATCCCTTGATTTTTGGGTTACATTCATGTCCACCAACAATTAACTAGTGCCAACACATACCTATGTCAGATTGATGGTGAAACATCTTGCAAGAGCAAACCCAAGCGTTTTTAGGGAACAAAACCTGATTTTTTTACTTAAAATTATTAACCTACTCCTCTATTATTTTTTAAACAGAAGTTTTAATATCTCTTTACACTGTTGTAAAGAAAGGCTGGTGGCATAAAAGCACTTGCCGCTGTGTTCTTTCCCTTAAGTTCCCCTCACTTTTTGCCATCCTCGCTTCACCTTTTACCTTGTAGGGTTTAAAACCGTGGGGTGGGGGAAGAAATCTTGCTTTCCATTTTGGGTCTGAACTGCTTGATCATTACTTTAATCATCATGTGAGCAATTCAAGAGCAGCCGTAGAGAAGTTTGCTTGTCAGTCCTGCAGGCTGCCACTTCAACTGTCTTTGAAAACTGCAGTTTTAAGTGCTAATTTTTTAAGATCTGCTGTATAAGGGGAAATGAAAGAAGTTCTTGTTAAAACGTTATGTAGTTTTTAAAGTCAAATTATCTCAGCAAAGGAACACAGTGAAGCACCAAAATGGTAAATCTTCAAGACAGAAATGAACCTCTTCAAAGTAGCTTGTTAGAGATCCTGTTCACATCTCTCAGATGTTTTCAATCACATATTGATAATTTAATATTTTTGTGAAGGTGATGTCTTAAATATGGGTCACCAAGGGACAGAAAGGGGGTGGGGCGGAAAGTGTCCTGGCCAGGCATTTTCAATAGTTGCCTAGGAAACACTGCTTCCCAGTTCAGCCAAGCTGAGATATACATGAATCAGGTTCTCTGGAAACACTGAACTTCATACAACAGTTGACATCAGTCTTTTGTCATTCTATCCCCACTGAGTATTATGGATTCAACAACACAGGTATTGAGTTGTACATAGTAGCTCTGCATTGCTGTCTCAGAAATCTTCAGAGCCAAGAGACATTTCCGTTGTTCTTCAGAAGTTCACTGGGCACTAGCAACAAAATGCCTTTTTGCAAGAGTATTCCTTTTGCTACCTCATTTCAGGTGATTACAGAAACTCGTAGATTCTTTCACTGTAGCAATGAAAGAGGAGAGGTGCTTTCTGTGTTGTCTTCAGCCTAGGGCAGGGGAAAGAATAATGGCCCTCAAAGGATTTTGCTGTTGTTGCAGATCTGCTTCGTTTGGGAAGAAAATCTTTAATGCAGATTGCCTATCTCCTGAGTGACTGATCCAACCACTGACTTACTGAACATAAAAATACCTGTACATAATGCAGTTGCAGGAAGAGGTTCTTTATTTAAAAAAAAAAAAAAATTTTTTAAATCCCCCCGAAAGACATGGACTGTCAGTGTTTTGTATAGAACCTAATCCAGCTGGTTTGCTTATGGGAACACCTACAGATTAAGTCCCAAGCAAGGTCTGAAAAAAATCATGTAGATCTTAATGTAGGCTTAAAAGTAATCAGAGCCCAGTCAAAACCAAATTACTTCTAGGCATCTGCAGTATTAAGTATTAAGCTGTCATGCTTTTGACATCAGCTGTTTCTTGTATTAGCCTAAAAGCAGAGAGCTTGAGGATTACAATTTTGGATGTACCCTTCTCAGATCCAAAAAGGGACTCAAATGGAATAGCTTAGTCTTTGGACTCAAGACCATCTTTTGAGATAAGAACAGCTGATTCATTAGTGATTGTTTTCCTTTTTGTGTGTTAGACTTTTTGTTGTAAACATTTTTTTTTTTTTTTAATCTGTAGTGGAAATGGTTCTGTTCTAGAACAGAAAATGTGTTGTTATAGATAATCTAAATCTTATTATAAGATTTAATTTTTAGGGCAAGACTAAAGTGGTATTATCATTTTAGAGAGCAGTGTTAAGGCCTTTAAGCCTGCTGGTTGCAAAATCTGGTTCTGATGTTTCTATTGGTTATGGTTAGTGTTTGTGGTGTAACAACGTGTTATGGAAACACAGCTGCATTTGTACCTTTAGCTTCAGACAATTAATTATTTAAGGAGTGTTGCGGACAAGGCAAAACCAGTGCTACAAGAACTGGATGGGTCAACAATAGTTGAGAAGTATCACATGATAAAGCAAAGCAAAGGCTTGCTACTGCTGCCCTTGTGCTCTGTTTGTGGCCCTGAAATGTCAAAAGTTGGCAAAAACATCTGACATCCAGCAGGTGCAGAAATGCACTGTGAGTTTGGAATGAAAAATGCTATTGCTATTGACTTAGCTCTGTTAGAACAATCATATAATATAACCTGAGGTTCACACAAAACCTTAAGCACTGTGTCTTGAATTGGTATATTTTTCCACTTGATCAGGATTTAGCACGTTATCAAATTAGTGTCTACACTTTAAACTGTAGACAATTTCAGAGTGTCTACAGTCTACTTTTAAATTGACTGTAGTCCAGTTCAGAGAGTGGAGTATGTAAAGCCATTTCTGTGAAGTCAGTTTTTTTCATAGAAATGGCTTCAAATGAAAATGGCCTGTAGTCACTGACCTGAAGCAAACAAGAGGTTGAAGGAAGGAAAGAGAGGAAAGAGGAAGGAAGAGTACTGAGGATGCCGGAACTCCAGTAAAGTATTGAATAAAGCTGCCTGCACTTTTTTGTAAGGCACCTGTTGTCTGAATTGGCACACTGATACATATGGCAGTTCTTCTGATGTCACTTTGTTGCTGGTTTGTGGCCTTAAAAGAAAAAGCAATCGAGGGCAACATTAGGTTCATTTTTTGCTAATCTATTTCCCAGTCCTTAGCTGTCTGTATTGGGACTAGCATGTTTTCCTGCAATCTTAATAGAAGAACTGAAAAATTATATGGTAGTCATCTCTTTACATCATGGTTGAGATGTATTAGTAGAAGCTGAGAAGTTTGTAGTATCATTACCTATATCTTACCTGATCAGAAAAATCAGATGTCAATATGTCTTGTATATCTTTCACTAGAATCTGGCTTTACTTCAAAGTACTTCAGACTTCTGTGGAGTAAACTTGGTATGAAATTCATCATCAGGAGTTCCAATTCATGTGCTAATGGCTAAAACCAAAATGTTACTTCATCCTGAGTTATTCATAAACCAAATAAAACATACTGGTTCTTTACGCATACCTCTTGTGACACACAACAAAACCAAGATAAATACAGATGTCTCAGAAAAATCTTCACTTTATTTTCCATGTTTATGTTTGAAAAATATCTCATACAGGGGATATCCAGATTAGTGGGCCTGTCTACATTTAAAAATAATACTGTAAAATGCATTTTTTAGCACACAACAACTTTTATGCTAAGTAAATATTACTTAACAGGAACAGAATATTGTTTTGGAAATAAAATTACATTAATTATCTGAATAATGTTTCAGAATGGAAATGAAAAATATATAAAGCATTTCTGTTAGAAGTATAAAATATATTGCTGAAAGTCAGTCGGTATCCTGATGATTCATTGTTTTTCATTGTTCTGTTGTGGTTCTTAAAGTAACTTTTTAACATAATTTGGCCATGCCTATTGCCCCTCTGCTAGTTTTCAGAAAAAAATATTTTGTAACTATGCAAAACAGTTGGTCAGGGAGGCCTACTCTATGGTTGTTCCTGGTTATAGGTCTGCAGAATTAAGCCTATCTCAGACAAAGGTAAAGATAGTTGCCTTACAGGAATGCAAGTTAGTCTCTACAGTAGTTACATTTCTGTATTTAAAACAAACAAACAAACAAAAACACCAAAAAACCCCCAAACTTTTAAAGACTTACTCTGTAAGACATGTTTCAGTTTATTACAAGCGTCAGACTGGTAGAATAATTTTGCCAATGTTTTGAGATTAGTATCTAATTCTTAAACAATTTTAAAAATAGTTTGCAACATTTAATTATGATCATTTAAATAAGGCTATTCAAGACGATGTTCAAAACGTTTAAAAGAGTTGTACATCCATCTCTAGTTCCCTCTAGCCCTCTGGTGCACAGTGGGGTACAGTTAGTTGGACAGTTCTAGCAAAGAAATAGAAAATAACTTCCTTTGTTACAGTTGCTCAGTTTTTTCAGATTGCCTATTTCAAGTTGATGGTGTTCTTTTAATAACCACATATGATTAGGATCCTGGCTTCATGCGTCATCTGAGAAGTGGCACCTTAAAGCACACCACCACTGAAACAGAACGGGATCATTTAGGTGTTACTAGACACATTGTGACACATCCTTTCTCTGCTCAGCCTGAGGTAATTTAGTTGCAGAACAAGATGGTATAATTAAAGCCCAAAACCTTATCAGCATGCTTTATATGCAGTGAAACTAGTATTCCAGACACCCCATTTGACATTGACAACAACTAAATTTTGGAAATTGTGAGGTTCCTGGGTTTATTGCATGTTTTGATAACAAACTTTTAAAACATGTCCCTGGATTTACTGTGTGCATGCCCAACCATCTGGGGTTTTTTTGTAGCATAATCTTGATCTGTAGTACCTGTTACTAATGATAAAAAGTGACTTTGAAACAATATTCTGCCTACAGTGTTTTCATATCATTAGGTAAAAGGAAAATTGATGTGTTCCCACTTTATACTGGATACCACAAACATGATAGGTAGTGCTGATATAACTCAAATGAGTTGATTGACTGCCATGTAATTTAGCCAATGTGATTGTAAATATTAGCCTAGATACCTCTCAGACATTTGTAACCTGAAAAATAATCTGGAGAATCTTGGGTACAGTTCTTGGTGGTTACTTGAGTAAGCTGAAATAGGACTATAAACTTTCACACTACTTTGTTATTCTTAACACAGCTCAGAGAGCTTCCTTCTTGTATTTGCTTTTGGATCTACTACCCACTGTGAAAGTTTTGTTGTAAAAGAAGTTGCTTTATGTGAGTAGAAGGGATAATATCCAGTGTTTGAGTTTTTTTAAACAGAGGTAGAAGCTTGTTCCACTTTAGTGTGGTTATCATTGTTTATTTAATGATATGTTTTCTTAATGTAAACCTTAATGGTGAGATAAAAGGCAGTTATGTTTGCTATAATTTAGAACACAAATCCATAAAACCAACTTCTAGTTACAAATGCCAGCCTGAAGAAAACCTCACACTTTCTTCTTCTCGGCATGTGCTTGTCAACACACGTATTCTGTACAATATGATAAGACACTTTTAGTTAACATGTGCATGCAACCAAAATAGATTAAAGGCATGTACTGAATTTTTTAAGACAGTACAGACTAAACAATCAGGAATTTAAGGCGTGTTAGAAACAGGGAGGGAAAGTAATTGTGCTCATTTATTCAGTTTTAAAATGAAACAAAAATTATTACATAGCTTTCCAATTGACAGTCAGAAATGGATCTTTTGAAGTAGTAAGCATACAAAAAAATCAAGTTTAGGAATATGAGAAAAGCACTCATCTAAAGAATGGGACGAGTTTACAAAAAAAAAGTAAGTGCAGTAGATTGCCCCACTTTATTTGCATTTGTATAATTAAAGTTCCAGCAGTCAGCTGCTTACTTTATAGTATCTTTAAAAACTTTATTAAGGTGTTGCTGCTCTGGCCTATAAGAATCTGGCCTTTATGTCCTTATCAATGTTTATGTAATTGCCATTGCATGGGATGCAAGTTACAGACTTGGAATAGATGGCAAAACTGTCATGCGGTCAGAATTCTGGTTTAACTAGCTACATGTATAGTACAGCAGAGCTAGATACCTTGCTGGGATCCTGCAACACGCTCTGCTTTCCATGCAGTATGCTAAGCATTCTCACATCAGTTCATAGGTGTGCTAAAGAGCGCTGAGGAAACTAGCTCATTTGTGTCCCAAAAGGCTGGCAATTCCTATTTTGAGTCCTTATTCTTAAAATTAGTTCTAATATATACTAGAAACCTTGCAGTTCTGCAGTGTCTATTTAGCTAGCCTAAAGAAATCTCTAAGTCCTATCACTGCTGCCAGATGAAAAGAAAAGGCAAAAAGAAAATTTAAATAGCAGAAGTCAGGATCATTTTGCATTAACCACTGGCTCATGCTCTGTCCCTTAAAATGCAATTCTTGTGCTTGTTAAGCATGTAGGTGGAGATTTGTTTTTGCTAAGCTGCTGTTCAGATTCCTAGTAATCGTATACAGGTTGTTAAAATTGCCCTTTTCCACATGCATTTGATATGTAAACTGACTCTTTATGTCAGTTTAGGTCTTGTAGCTGATGCTTCCCAGCTGCTGGGACAGACAAGACATTTCATGACAGTTTCCTGAAGAATGTTCTGTCCTGTCTCCTGTGCTCCCCACACTCTTCTCTCCAGATCAACCTTCTTCCCTCTCAAAAGAATGCAGTTAGGCGATGTTGCCTAACATCTTATTCCCCTACTGCTGACCCAGCCTACACATGACATCAGTACTGGGGTAGGATATGTCAGCTTCCTCACAGCAGAAGGGTGCATAAAGTAGGAGAAACTGAGCTGAATAGTTCTCAGGGGATGAGAGGGGTGTATTACAAGTTGCATACTTTAAACAAGCAGAATGGAATCTCTTAGAACGGGCAGATGGATATTAGCTGCTTAGATTTTTATCACTTAGAGGCAGTTCATACCAAGTCAGGGAACCTAAACCAAGTTTAAGAGATAATATGAAAGACACGGAAAAAGCAGGCTGATCAAGCAAGTCAAATTCATTTAAAAAGGTCCAGCAGAAAGTGATTGGGTCTCAGAAAAACAAGGCCAGCAGCTAATGCAAAATAAAGCAACCCACTTTCATAGACAGACAAAAAGCATATGCAAGGGCTGTTATTTTAGTGCAGCTGATGTGCTTAAGAGCCACATCTTAATCTGTCTTTGATAACTTGCTGCTTTAGATATACCCATGGGTGCATCTGGCTATATGTAGCCTGAAGGCCACCAGTCAAGAACAAAAAGTGCACAACTACTATCATTACCTGTTTGTTAGGGGGTTTTTGTCCTGCCTTGAGGGTTAGAGAAAACAGCATAAGGACAGCAGCGTTCTTAAGTCCAGGAGCTTCTGTGCTTAGGGATTTTTCAAAAGGCCAGTCAAACTGCCTTCAGAACTACTTTGGGCCATGTGACCAGCATAAGAAGAATGAGTATCTGGCCTAGTACCCTTCTGTTCTATGCCACTAGAAGGGATGAGGTGGTGTTTCTTTTTTGTCTCATTCATAGACAGTAAGATGGAGTGTTTTATGGTTTCTTCCCTTTGCCGCCTGTCTTTGCCAGCTGCCATTGGTGAGGGTTGGATTTCAGAGGTCAGACACTCATGTGTTAATTGAGACAGTCTGAAACTTCTGTAAGGTAACAGTGATTTTTAAAAAGCAAAGCAAAAATTGAATGTTTTGGAAGACAGACAGAGGCAGAATTAATATTAAAAGTTACATAACTATTGATGAACCATGTTCCAAGTTGCAGTTCAGTCAGATAAAAGAAGCTACGACAATCATCAGAGATCCTTTTAATCGTACCGACAATTGCCCGCTATACACAACATACCAAAAGACAGAGAGTCAATGGGTCATCAGGGATATCGACTCTCTAGTTAAGGGAACATGAAAAATTTTGAGTCCAACATCCACCTATACTTCTGAAAAGCAAACAGGCAACTACAGATTCACCTAATGTAGGTAAAATTTAATGAAGGATCACTGATCACTCAGAGAATTTGATGTAAAAAGACCGCTGAGTTATGAAGCCTCTGTCCATAGTTTTGTGGATACTAGACTGGAATTTGATTTCATCAGTGGATTAAGGACGACTCCTGTTCCAACTGAACATTACTGAGTGAGCAGCTGGGGTTGCAGGGACTTTTTTATTGTTTTGTCCTTTAAACATGTGTAATATGCAAAATGCTAGAAATAACTTAATTACATTTCATTTAAAAGTCGAAAAGATCCACCTGAAGCATAAGTTTAGCCAAGGCCACAAACTCATGTGAGTTTTAAATATACATAATACCTTACCATGCTAAAGCATCTCAAGGCTTTTTATAGAAGATCTACAATACCACTGTTAAATGAATGAAAACAAGCAAGTCTTTGGTTTGAGAGGCAACAGCCAAAATATTCAGCAACAAAAACAAGTAGCAGAGACAGAATGTCCAGAAATGGAAGAATGAAACAAGGTCAATAAAGAGTACCTAAGGCACCTTGTTTATAGTCATCTTTGCTACACTCCTTAAGACCTCCAAATAATATATAAAACTGCAAATGCTAAGGAATGTGAAGATGAAACAGCAGAGGACAAAGTATGTTACTCTTATTCCTAGTTAAAATTCCCATGATCAAAGGATGTGAATATATTTTCCCAAGTGATAATGAAGTAAAGAGAAGAATCAGAGCTAGGAAAATGAATGAAAGGAGGAACCAGTACCATTAAGAGTAAGTTCATTTGATATTCATGAATTGCAAGTCAAAATGAAGTAGAACAGAAGGCTGGACACTGAGATGTGGATATTTTCTTTAAAGTCTAGTGCATTTCTCAGTCTCAAGTACTACAGAGGGCGGAAATATCCCTCTTAATTTAAAAATTAAAAAAATAGGAGAGTGCAGTCTGTACTTGCTTCAGGAACATGCACTGTACAGCAGGAAGTGCAAAACTGCCCTTGCAAAAAGAAAATGCAAAGGAGAATTTTGAAGAGGGATAGGAATTCAGTTTATTCTACAACAAATATTTGTAATAACCAACTTGAGACTTTCATCAAATGCAGTATGTAGTTGACTGGTAATATAAGCTACATCTGAGGACAGACTGGCGGTTTTGTTTTGGCCACTCCTCCCTGCAAATCAATACCAATTTAAAAAAAAAGGGGGGCAGGGGGAGAATCCCATTACTTCTTTGCCTCAGTACTAGATGGTTTGTGAGAGTGAGTCAGCTGTATTGAGTCAGTTCCCTGTTCTTATACTAGGAAATAGAGCTTATAATTAAAGCTCTCTTTAACATAACTGGCTTACTACATGTTTGCTGAACTGGGTGCAAGATGTTCAGTCAGTTTCCAAATTTTATGTTCCCTCCCTACTGCTAGCCAGAGCGAAATTCATCCCTTTGCCTACTTTTCAAGACAAAAAAAAAGAAAGAAAAACCCTCTATCCATCTCAGTCTCTGGCCTTATTTGAGTATTAGTTCATTTATACACACCTCTAAAAGTTTTAGAACTCCATGAGAGATTGGAAGGAGAAATCGCCAAGAAATCTGTAGGTTTCCAAGCGTGTGCAGCAGAACAGGAAGTTAAGTTAGCTGAACACTTCAGGGGATATAAATACTTGTAAGTTTTTTCACGTAGTTTTGGGAATATCGAACTGAAGTCTGCAATAGCCAGAAGCCTGGTTACATTTTAATGCATATTAATTAAAAACTGTACAACAGCATTTAGTGTTTATGAAGATGATTGTTACACTTTTGGCATTTTTAGGAAAGCACATCAAGCTTTAAAGTAGAGTAAGACTGTACTGTCTTTCAGTTACCTAGATTACACTGAGAATTTGTGCTCACAAAGTACAAAAAACCACAAACATTTTCCTCATTGTCTGCTTTTACCTTGTGTCTCCCCTCAGGTATGGCCCATTTCCTGTTCCCTCGGAGCTACCTTTGGCTATATGGCTGGTCTGATTATTGCACCTCTGTGGATACACTGGAACCGGAAGCAGCTTACATACAAAAGCAGATAACTGGAGCAAAGAGAGACAAGGTATTTCTTTGTGCAGATTCCATACAGACTGTGCAAAAGTTGTTTTTTTTTAAGAGAGAGAGAGAGATATATGTATAGTCAAAGCAGAAGACTATCCAAATTTATTTAGAGTATTTCAGGCCAAGCATCTCCACTCAATAAAATCACATAGATGCCGTTTGAGCATGGTGCAGTTTTTGCTTCCTCTAGACTATGTAACCCTGAGAGATTGTACCTTCCAGTCTGAATAAAATATTTGTAACAGATGTGTTGGCTTCTTATTACAAGTTCGAGTTTGATTTTATTCCTCTGGATTTCACTGGTTGTAGAAGGCAGAATCGTAGTTTTAGCTTTCAAACCTGTAACAAGTTCGCTGTGTACTTAATGCATTGTATTTAAATTCAGTAGAATTTCACAGTAAGCCTGGCCATTGTCAAATGTATCTCACGTGATCAAACAGCAGTTTATGCATCTTGAGCCTATTCTCTTCTTCACTGTGTGTTTCTTTGGAGTTAGAATGGCTATAATAGCTTCATCAAAAACGGTCTTCAGTCCTTTCTGTGTTAAAGCTGAACACTCCACGTAGCAGTAGGCTCCTATCTGTCAAGAAAATAAGTTAATTCAGTAGCAATATATTTCAGCTGTGCACTTCTGCATTTTTTTTTCTATAGTGACATCACAATGTTTGGCTGTGATCTAGAAAAGTTATCTGCATGTGCATCCCCCTGTAGGAGAAAAGATGATTTGTCTTTTGGCCAAGGATCTGGAATGTATTTAAGTTGGTTTGGTTTATAAAGGAAGCATATTAAATAAGCTCTTTGGATTGGCAGTGGGGTCCTAAGGCATTTTTGATAATTAAACAGCAAAAAAGAATTACAGAATTACATGACCAATTTATGTTTCAAAAATCAGATTCTATAAATAAGTGTCCTGATAAGCATTATCCATGCAGTGTGTTAAAATGGTAGTATAGCATTCTCAGATAAGTCCTTTAAGATGCTTCCAACATTTTGTGTGAGCAGGAGAGGTCCCTTCCAACCTCAACCACTCTGTGATTTTAATTCTGTCTGACTAATGCTTATGTAGTTTTTACGAGTGTCTACACAGAAAGTTAGAACTACTACTAAGAGGGAAGTGCTATTACACAGGTCTGCTTGTTAGCTGTATTCAACAATGTAAGTAAATACTGTTAACTGGTAACCAGTCATAAGGTGTCATGAGTTGACTCGTAAAAGAAATGGGCAAAGTGGTAAAGGAAGAAAAAGTCAATTGGAAATAGGATTTTTTGCTTCTTTGCTAATTGGTTTCATTTAGGAGTATCCAGTTTACCTCTTTCGCTAACTTCTGTCCTTGCTCCACAGATATGGGCTTCTCTTTCATATCATTCAGTCTTGCCAGAGTTTTTGGGTCATCACGAAGATCAATCTAGCAAGAAAGATTGCAGTCATGTTGGAATACTCTTTCTAAACAAAAGTCAGCAGGCTATATGATACCCTCTTTTTAAAGCACAATTATTTATTTAATGGAGTATTACGTGTATAAAAATGGAGTCATGTCATGATTCAGATCGTGGACCCTTCCTGATCCAAAAGCCCTGGAAATTTAAGCTGTGAACTACTACCTTTAATCCAGAAGGAACAAACGTTTATTCTGTAATTCAGCTCTTCAATTACATGTGATCATCTTGGAATACCAGAATGTATATCCAGCAGTGGCAGAAAGATTAACCCAAACATATTACCAACATATGGGTCACTTTGTAATTGAAGCCCAGTCCACTGCCCACAAGAATCAAGAGGAAATTCATAGAATCATAGAATGGTTTGTGTTGGAAGGGACCTTAAAGATCTTCTAGTTCCAACCCCCCTGCCATGGGCAGGGACACCTTCCACTAGACGAGGTTGCTCAAAGCCCCATCCAACCTGGCCTTGAACACTTCCAGGGATGGGGCATCCACAGCTTCTCTGGGCAACCTGTTCCAGTGCCTCACCACCCTCACAGTGAAGAATTTCTTCCTTCTGTCTCATCTAAATCTACCCTCTTTCAGTTTAAAGCCATTACCCCTTGTCCTGTCACTACATGCCCTTGTACAAAGTCCCTCTCCAGCTTTCTTGTAGGCCCCCTTCAGGTACTGGCAGGCTGCTATAAGGTCTCCCTGGAGCCTTCTCTTCTCCAGGCTGAACAACCCCAACTCTCTCAGCCTGCCTTCATTGGAGAGGTGCTCCGGCCCTCTGATCATCTTCATGGCCCTCCTCTGGACTCACTCCGACAGATCTGTGTCCTTATGTTGGGGGCCGCAGAGCTGGATGCAGTACTCCAGGTGGGGTCTCATGAGTGCAGAGTAGAGGGGGAGAATCACCTCCCTCAACCTGCTGGTCACACCTCTTTTGATGCAGCCCAGGATACAGTTGGCTTTCTGGGCTGTAAGTGGACATTGCTGGGTCATGTTGAGCTTCTCATCAACCAACACCCCCAAGTCCTTCTCCTCAGGGCTGCTCTCAAGCCATTCTCCGCCCAGCCTGTATTTGTGCTTGGGACTGCCCCAACCCATGTGCAGGACTTTGCACTTGGCCTTGTTGAACTTCATAAGGTTTGCACGGGCCCACCTCTCAGGCTTGTCAAGGTCCCTCTGGATGGCATCCCTTCCCTCCAGCGTGTCAGCCACACCACACAGCTTGGTGTTGTCAGCAAACTTGCTGAGGGTGCACTCAATCCCACTGTCCATGTCGCTGACAAAGATGTTAAACAGCGCTGGTCCCAATACCAATCCCTGAGGAACGCCGCTTGTCACTGGTCTCCACTTGGACATCGAGTCTCTTTGAGTGCAACTGTCCAGCCAATTCCTTATCCACCGAGTGGTCCATCTGTCAAATCCATGTCTCTCCAATTTAGAGACAAGGATGTCACGCGGGACAGCATCAAATGCTTTGCACAAGTCCAGGTACATGATGTCAGTGCACCAACCTGTCGTAGAAGGCCACCAAATTCATCAGGCACAATTTGCCCTTAGTGAAGCCACGCTGGCTGTCACCAATCACCTCCTTATTGTCCATGTGCCTTAGCATAGTTTCCAGGAGGATCTGCTCCATGATCCTGCTGGGCACAGAGGTGAGACTGACTGGCCTGTAGTTCCCTGGGTCTTCCTTTTTTCCCTTTTTTAAAAATGGGGTTATGTTTCCCCTTTTCCAGTCAGTGGGAACTTCACCAGACTGCTACGACTTCTCAAATATGATGGATAGTGGCTTAGCAACTTCATCTGCCAGTTCCCTCAGGGCCTGTGGATGCATCTTATCAGGTCCCATGGTCTTGCGCACCTTCAGGTTCCTTAGATGGTCTCGAACCTGATCTTCTCCTACAGTGAGCAGTTATTTGTTCTCCCAGTCCCTGCCTTTGCCTTCTGTGACTTGGGTGGTGTGGCTTGAGCACTTGCCGGTGAAGACTGAGGCAAAAAGTCGCTGAGTACCTCAGCCTTCTCCATATCCCAGATAACTAGGTCTCCCGTTTCCTTCTGGAGAGGGCCCATATTTTCCCTAGTCTTCCTTTTCTCACTGATGTGCCTATAGAAGCTTTTCTTGTTGCCCTTGACGTCCCTGGCCAGATTTAATTCTATCAGGGCTTTAGCTTTCCTAACCTGATCCCAGGCTGCTCGGACAATTTCTCTGTATTCCTACCAGGCTACCTGTCCTTGCTTTCACCCTCTGTAGGCTTCCTTTTCGTGTTTGAGTTTGTCCAGGAGCTCCTTGTTCATCCATGCAGGCCTCTTCCCTTTCTCACTTCTCCCCTTGCTCCTTTGCTTCAGCAAATACTGGATATGACTAATAGCTGTAGACCCAAGTAATTCCAGTAACATGGGTATGAACAATTTTATTCCATAAGTCCCATGACTCTATAGAAAGTCACATGGAGAGAGACAGCCAATCTTGCCACTCTGTTTACAATGCATATATTTTATCAAAATGGAGGCAGCTCATTAGAGAACAACCCAGATCTAGGTTTTTCTGCCACTTGTTAGGGTCATTCCTCCAAAGCCAGGAGGAGGTGCTGCTCAGGTCCTGTCAGGCCTGAACTTCCAGCCCAAAGAAAAGGCACCATACAATGATCTGAATTGTTTAAATAAAGTAGAACAGAACCAGATATACCTGTGTTCCTACTAGTAAAAAGGGAACATTAGGTGCATATTCCTTCAACTCCGGTACCCACTCTTCCTTCACATTTTGAAATGAAGCAGGGTTTACCACTGAGAAGCAGATAAGGAAGACATCGGTCATAGGATAAGATAAAGGTCTCAGACGATCATAGTCTTCCTGAGAAAGAAAAATTCTGTTATCTGCAATATTAAATTGTTGCTTGTATTTTGTTCATTTTAGCAGTTATATTCAGAAACTGTATTCATATTTCAGGAATTTTATTGAGGCAAACTTTCTGAATGTTTACAACCATTCCGGGTTAGTTAGTGTGGCTGTTAGAGCAAAATCTGCTTATGAGTGTAACTATATGCAAATATAAATATTTTGAAAAGTCTGTTAATACTGATAGAAGCTTACTTCTGTACGAGCATATACAGAAGACTACCCTGTAAAAAGTTTTCACTTAAAGGAAAAAAAAAAAGGCTTATTGTTCAAATATAATTGCAGATCAAAGGTTAGCATTTGTTTGACCAAAGAGAAATAAGCAGATGTGACTGCTATAGAGCCATCCAGGTTATACAAAGCTAGGCAATATTAAGGCTATTTAATGTACGTAAATGTTCTCTTTTGGATCATATGTAGAGGTGATATTTAAGGCCCTCCTTAGAATTTCCTTTCTGTCTCTTAGAAACCTTACTGTCCTGTTGCTAGTGATCAGGGCAGACAAAGTAAGGATCAGAAGGGACGTCTTTTGTCCAGACTCTGCTTTCTGTAAGCAAGCCCAGCAAAGAGTGGGAAGGAATAGACATTAAGGATCAAGAACACTATCAGGTGAACATTATTGCCCTTTTTGGAGGGAAGTTAAGTGTGAAAAGATTATTATTTGGGTCATTTAGAGCCATAGCATTTAAAGCCACCAGTCCTACTGCGAGGGCATACAATACCGTGGCAACAGAGGTACCTAGGAGCATTGTCCCTATTGTAAAATAGAGTTCTCTCTAGCAAGACAGAAAGTGGATTTTGCCATATTTTTTAGCTAAGAGCAGGAGGGAACGTGCCCCAGCTTCTCTCTGCAAGGCTTCCTTTGGTCTATGCCAGTGAACCAATGCCTTACCATTCCTACCTTAGGCTTTTTTTTTTTTTTTTTGAAACACAGATAACTAAGACTGAGCCCAGGCATTGCGGAGACAGTGAAGAATGCTGGTTTTATGCCTCCTCTTCCACAAGAAACACCAGTTTATTATGGCTGCCTCAGCAGCCTCCCTCTTCCCCATGTAAGCTCCCCATCTTAATTAAATCTCACAAATATTGGAACGATTTGTTCATTAAATGTAGAGACAGAAATGTAATTCAACTCCATGTTTTAAATGAGCCAGAAAATTAAATTTTCATTTCCTTGGCAACAGTCACATTACCAGATTATTAGCCTATAGTTGCACCCTCAAAAGAGCCCTTCATTGATTAATTGTTAAGTTTTAAAGATGATGTCACTATAATTTCAGAAAACATGTGAGAACCTCCTCAGAACAGTTTCTGCTAGACCCATCTTTTAATTTGGAAGTCAACAGCTATGGGAAGAGGGCCGTTACCCTCATAATGAAATGGAGAAAAGACAAGCACTAGACGAGATTCTGCACTAGCAAGGAGGTGACCATTGGCCAGTACTCTTCGGTGTCTATTTACACAGTATTCTTATCTGTAATCAGTATTCTCATGTGCCATTTTGATTATACACTCTACTGCCAGTCTTGTGTACTCTACAGTTTTGTCAATAGGCTAGAGCATGCTTAGCTGTAAACATGGGATCCCAATTTCACAACCACAGTAACTGACACTACTGTGAAACTACAACATTTGACAGGCCTTTGTGAAGATCAGTTGTTTCCCTGCCAGTGTCAGGCTCCTATCCTGATTCAAAAGAAAAAAACAGTAACCGTGTCTCTTCCACATCTGTGGACGTCCATCATAGAAAGCAGAAATAACTTTAAGAACATCACAACAGCAACTCAAAATTATTCAACATTCAATTCTTTTTTTAAGCATGTATTTTATGTTTCACTTCTACTACTGAATATAGTTAGATCCTGCTCAGGGTTGCCACTCTGTTTTCTGGGGTGGAGATCAAAATCCTAAAAGAAGCTTCCCAACTGCAAATTACACTGGTCCCTGGAGTACAAAATCTGCATGCAAGAACACGCAGGCAGATCCATCAGTTGGTCTCGAATTCAACTCTACTAAGTCCTATGTGGAGTATTACTGAACAGGTTTTCTTAAAAAAAAAAAATCTAGTTTAAAGTCATAATTTGTTCCTACCACCAAAGAGCTGCCTTCACTACACTCAAGATTTTCTAAAAATCTTAGTCTGGGTTACAATAACTAGAACACTGTCTGCATTAAACGCTGGAATGGAGAAAACATTTCACTGTCACCAGAAGTTACTGTTAGTCCATTGACCTTAAAATATCTCTTTAGTTAATCCATTTCAAATTACAGACAGACCTTTTATTCATAGTGAATACTAATCATTTTCTGATCTCAAAGCCGAGTTACATTTGCATGGTTTACTTCAAAACTTTCGTATTTAGTTTATCTTTTTAAATCCCATTGGATACAAATCCTTGTACATTTAGCCACATCTTGGTACTGCACCTTACTTCCCACGTATTCATCAGCAGTCATCTGGGAGTGAGCAACGTTACTGCTTTTTAAGGCGTGCGCGTTGCCTAACTCCTCTCCTGCCCCTGCATCTATTTATATGCCTTTTGATTTATACCCTGTCCCGTCTGCACTGGGCAAGCTGTGGGTCCATCCTGTGTAATTAAGAAGTTAAACTGAAGGCAAGTACAGTGTGATTGGATACATCATGTACCCCGGCCAAAGACGTACGTGGTATTCACTACAGTGACTTCACTGCATTTACGCTTACTTAACAAGAATTTGGCTATACCCACCAACTCTGCTGCTTGGAACAAGTCAGTGCTGTCAGGCTCTCCTTTAAACCTTGTCTGTGCTATGAAAATTAGGTTCATATTGATACTAATAATGGCAGGTAATTCTAATAAAGCCTCCCACCACATGATTAGACTGGTCCTGGGTCCTCCTAAGAGAGAGAGCCTAGCTTAAATGTTACCAGCATCTAGTAGGTCATCTCTGCTTAAAGACTCCTCCTGCTCCCCAACAGCCCCTCAGAAAGAGCAATCAAACCTGAAAACTTCCTCTGATGTACTGGGCCTAAATAACTGCTGCACTTGGTAGAAGAATCTGAAATACCAAATGAATTTAGACTGAGTATTAGAGAAGCCTGGAAAAATCTGATTGCTTCAACAACAATTTATTTCCTGAATTTAGGGTAAGGGAAATAAATGTGGTTTATTCGAAAATTAAATGCAAAGGCAAAATCTAATTATACTAGCCAGTCAACATAAATTCCAGTTTGAGTGCAGGTACACACCACGCTGTACAGCAATTAGACTTCCAATCTAATTGGGGGAGGCACTGTGTGTATACTTAGGTATTAAGAATATTTAAAGAATTTAACTGGAATATTTTAAGAACGTGAATAAGATGGGCAAGAAAGCCACTAAGGATCGAAATATGCAGTACAAGTCTCAAAAACTCCAAGTTGTAATAGTGAAATGGCTCATTCTCCAACATACTCTGGACTTTAAAACAAAATTGTTCACTGTTTGCTGAAGCAGATGAATACAGATACAAAAACATGCTGAAAATATGAGAGTTATAATAACTTTCAAAAAATTGGACACAAGTATATTGGCTTAATTAACGTTATATGGAGCTGTGATCCCTATAAAAGATACGACATTGCAGCAGCACCGTCCATCATTTACCTAGTATCTCTGTGGTAAACCAGGACAGCTGCCAATACAGAACAGACATGGGAAAGGAGATGAGATGGGGGAACTAATGACTTGACTTGGCTGCTCAACTACAAACTGGGAAGGACTGTTTGGGTTTTTTTGTTTTGTTTTGTTTTGTTTTGAAGAGGGGAGAACAGAAATTCATACTTTTAAATTTTCATTTTGCCCTAGTTTTGATATTCTGCAGGTAAGTCTAGCATTGCCTTTATCTTAGCTCCTTAAAATCTCTCCTTTAGGTCTCTTTTTCCATGTTACAGTACCTAATAATCTCCCTCTCTGAGATTTTCTGCTGCCTTGTACTTGAATACTGAATCACTGATTTTCACTGTATTTTGGATGTTCAGGTGGATTTGTTTTAACATGTCCAAAATTTGGCTATTTCTTTTCCTGACATTTACCTGCTCAAACAGAGGTCTTGACGAACTTTTTGTATTATGCAGACTGAAGAATGGTATTGCAATTCTGCAGCATTATATTCTTCTTCATTTCAGGGGTTTGCTCAGACTAAAAGCAGAATGCAGTGCCATATTTCAAGTTGTACAATTGATTTTGAACTAATACTTTTGCCCAATTCCATGGATATCAGCTGAGACACGTAGTTAAAACACAGAAACTGTATTCCTAACTCTGCCACTGACACAATATGTAGCCCTGAGCAAATTATTATCCTCTCTCTACTTGAATCTTCCCATCCGTAGGGGTTTGCTACCTTAATAATGCATTAGTCTTTCCAAAGCACTCCAAAAGCCTTTGATGTACATAGCTTATGTGCAGTGGGGTATTTTTAAAAAAATAAACTAAGACAAAGTGAAGTCTAATAATTTCTGGGCAACCTTCTTGACCCACAAAAAGCATTATTTCCTTGTATTTATTAGAAAACTGAAATAAGAGGTGCAGACATACTGAGATCCCATAGTACTACAGCCTCTGTAGCTCCCCTGTTTTATGGTATCACGCTCCTCCCTGCCCAAGTTAAAGTGATGGTGACAGAGGTCCTTACCCTCTCCCAGTAATGTGAGACCACAGGCCTCTTTCTCCTCTGGAATGGTATTAGGGTCTCTCTATCCAATTTGGAGAGATGAAAGGCAATTAGAGGAGTCACCTTTGCAGTCAATACCTTCCCATGCCTTGACGAAGACCTTTGGGGAAATTCATACCTCTCAGATCTGCTGTTACAGGTAGTGAAGAAGATGTTAACCTAGGTCTGTTTGTTTGATTTTTTTTCCTTGCGAATATGAGGGCTAGTGTCTTTTAAGCAAGTAGGAGAAACCAAATTCTGGTATGTCATTAACATTGTGGCAGGGGCCCTGAGCAAGGTGTGTCATGCTTATGTTTTAATCCAGGCCCGGTGTTTTGTACTCTGATGGAACCAAAGTAGTTAATGATTTTATGTGTTTTGCAGCTTAGGAATGAAATTTTAACAATACATCTCCAGTTATATCATACTGACATGCTCCTATAAACAAAAGGATAAGCCTATTTGTTTTCTATTCTGAGAAGGTATAAAGTGGATGGGAGGGAACAAAATAAAGTTTGCACCACTGGAAGGAAAACCGGAGCTCAACAACTCTAGGTTTGTGATCTCTGTGTTAGCAACCATCTGTTGCTTTCACAGCTTACAACAGCAATCGTAAGAGGAGGTTCTCACTCCCAACCATCTGTTTTTAGAGGGGAAGCCAAAAATAGACATCAGGCAGAGTTGCTAGAGGAATCCAACCTTCACGCAGTGAAGGGTAATCACTACTGCTGCTCAGAGGGTCTCAGTGAGGCACACATATGTAACTAGCTGGTTTCTGCAGAGCAAAATCCCAGCTAAAAGCCAAAGTTTTAACCCGTTTCATAGTCGGGCTTGGTAATCACAGTCGAAAGTGAGGACTCTCTCAATATGAATTGCTGTGCTTTAATTTTTGAAGTGCATTTCGAAGTTATCCTTCAAGACTGCATTTTTGATAGTTTTCCTCCCTGAAAATAAATTTCTATTTCAGAAGGCCCCCCGTGTGATATTTTAGAAAACATAACAAGTGAACCGTAACAACTGTTGTATCTAACATGTGCCCCAGGGACTTAGTAACAGCTCATAGTTACCCCAGCGGACACATTCTGCCGTCTCCCCCACATTATTTGGAATTAAAGGCCGACCTGCAGCTTTGCCATAAGCACCAGGCAAAGTTTCCAAGAGCAACTGCCTACTCCAGAAGCACACCAGGAAACAGACTTCACCCTGCTGAATCACCCTGTGGTTTCTGATTCTACAAGATGCTTGGGTGGGGGAGGAGAGAGGGAAGTGGTCTGTACTGCCCCGTGCCAAGCACAAATTGCTTCCCTGGCTAAAAAAACTCTGAATTTTTTCAGTCTGGGCTGTATAACGCTGTAACCCTTTGCAAGGAAGGAGGGTGGAGCGTCCCCAGGACGCTGGCTTCCTGGCACTGCCACGCACAAGGCACCACTAATGCAGGACCATTTGGCAAGCTGCAATTTGGACTGACACAGCATTGCCATAAAACGTCTGCTTGGCCAATTTGCAACCCAAGCCCTGTTATGCTGATCGCTACGTTTGATTTTTCCGTCGCCTACATCTATAGCCACTAGCTTCTGAAGATGCAAAACAAGATGTGGTGATTATTCCCTGGCTGCAGGGGAAAAGTGCACTACAGACCCTCTGTCTCTTCACAGGCTTCTGGGGATACAGCTCACATTGCTAAAGAAACCAGAATTGTCCTGTTGTGGCTTGGTCACACAGGTTTCCTAGGGAGTGCAAAAAGCTGCCGATTTGGGCCCAGCATCTATTTTTAATTTATAGAAAAGGCTGCAAGAATGCAGGGTAAGTGCTCTTCCATTGTATTCTAAAAATGAAGTAAGCTGATCTAAATCCATCTCTAAATTCCTGTGAGGAGGACTGTTCAAAGGAGGTATGAATTATAGATTGAAAAAGCCCAGGGTTTGTGAATTATGATTTTTTTTTTTGACAAAACTTTCCTTCTGGCATATTTGAGGACTGTACAGCTGCTTACATGTCTGAAAAGCTTTTCTGTATAGAGAGAAATAACTAGCTGGAAGATGGAGCCTAGTAAGATGGATTTTAGAGCATTAGAGACAAGAAGGACAGAATATTCCTTTAATTATACACACAATTGCCTTTAAGTGATCAGAAATCCCAGTCTTAATGTGGAATTAAATACTGTCCAAATCCTACATCTTGCCATGTGGTGATGCTAAACTATTTCCCTAGACAGTCTCAACAGAACACTCCCTCTCTCCTCTCCATCACCACAGGAACTTCAACTTGCTGGCTTCTTCGTGGTTTCCTAAAAGTGGAAGTCCCTGAATTTTCTCTGTAAGACCCACTATTTTAGCGCCTGTAACAACAGAACATGGATTCAACTGACTGCAAGCAGTATCGGCAAGCACAGTTTCACTTAAACACCTTATACCAGTTGCTTATCCACTATGGAGCTCCTAAGAAGTGGCAGAGAGAGTGCCATGGACAAGCCCTTTCCCTCCTTACCCATGAGAAATCACAAGGCTGCAGCGCGTTCCTGCGCCGGTTCCTTTCTCACCATCAGTGACCTTATGAACAGCACTCTTCCCACACAGGACTTCCACTTTCTCCAGGGAAGGAATTCACCCCAGTTTTGGTGACTACATGAACAATCAGGATTTTCCATTCTTTCAGATATGGGCAATCAAAGGAAAAAAATAAAATTCACTCTGGCACAGGGGATTTTGCTCTTTGGAAAGATGGGTTCTTTCACTTTATTTTCACAGAAGAGTATGACCATCAATAAATCTGTTCTCACAGGGAAAACAGACTGGTTTAATATAGCTACTGGTTAAATAGAACTGGTTTAATATAGCTATCCATATCATATCAGACATGTCTTTTCATTTACTAACTATATAAATCCTGCCCAGACAAGAAAGGCTGATCAGTTAGGTGTCCCATTCCCTTTCACTTTTTACAAATAAACCCCAAAAGCACGTTCTTCAGTCCAGTGTTGAGCAACAGCTTTGTAAGACAGAAGACTAAGCCTTCACACTGACTCCTCAAGATTAATTCCCATCACGCAACTTCTCAGAAGATGAAATGCCAGAGTACCGGTGCCATCGTGCACATTGAATAAACACATCATGGTGAAAGAGTTTCTGGAATTAAAGGAGTTCCTAAGAGTCTTCTGCACCTCGTTTTACGTCAAGTCCCGATTTGTCAGGGCTAACAGCTTCCATTGAAGAATGTGATAAAACACTCAACAATTTCACTGCAGCAGATGTTAAGGCAGTTGAAAAATTGCCTACGGTTTTTCTTTCCTAAGTGGGGAATATGTAAGCCATCTCACTGCCCATGGCTGGGCTATCTGTTGGTTGTAACTAAAGATGCCGCCCAGGTCATGCCTGGCATCCATCCCTTATTGACTCCGCCTCTGCATCCCGGCTGGAAATCAGACCGACAAGGAACTAGCATTACGTCCTACAGATGATCTTTTAGCATTCATGGCTGCATCTAATTTAGAGCGCAAGCTGCCTGAGGCACTTCCAGTCTGTGTTTTATTAATCTGAAGCAATAAGCTCACCTAGGATGCTGATAAATGTTCCTTTGCTCTGGGGAATAATGCTGCCACCTGCATTTTTATACACACACCAGCGAGTGCCAGCCATCGCAAAGAATTATCGCACATGTGCCACAACATGGATGCAGCACAAGAGCTGGATTAAAACAGACCGAGGACAGTAGCTGGTAATGCGTCAGATGACACGACCGCCTCAGAACTGCTGAAAGTGTCATGTAGCATTCAGACACATTTTTCTTAACACAAATAATCCAGTCACCAGTCCAAACCAATGACTGCTTATAAAACCACAGAACGGAGCGGTAAAAAGATGCAATTCCCCTCCTCTCTGCCCTCATTTTGCAGTTTTTCTAATTAGAGGAGGGGCAGTTTTGTTAGAAATGTAACTGCTAATTTGGGCATTTAAAAAAAAGTCCTGAAGCTCTGTCCCAAAGCATCCATTTTAGTAAAGTCATTTTTTGTAATTCCCCAATAGAACTGCAGGATTTGGAATCAGTGTGCTTTATATTATTTCTTAAAGCCAGGTTCATGGAGTCTCACGATCACAGAAAGAAAAATCACATCCTTTTCACCTTTAAATGAAAGATAAATTTCTAGTCCCTCACAGGTAACAGGGAAAACTTGAATACACGAAGCCCAAAGGCTTAAAGAAAACCCACACCCAGCAAAGGAAAAAAGAAAAAGCCTCAAACCATTTTGATGCCCTAGGTTTTTTAGGTAGTGGTGTCTGCAGATAGGAATAGCTCACTTATCATTCTGAATGCCTGGGACTGACAAAACCTCGGTATTGCTGAAGTTAAGTTTTACATCCACTTTGTCCATGTGTTCTCAATAAAGGAACTGGAACTAAGCTTACTGAAATCAGCAATAGGGTGCCTGCTAACACAGAGCTTTGGATCAGACCCAAACACACATTATAAGTCCTTTTGCATTGTAGGTCTGCGCTATAGAGGCAGTGATCTAGTCTAAATTATATTTAGTTTGTTTTAAGATGTAGTTTGGAGGATGAATCAGAAGTTAGGCTATAAATGAAAAATAGTGCATTTTTTATACTTTTCATATTTACCAAAATATAAAGAGCTCTTCGCAAAGGCAACGGATTTCAATCAAGAAGTCTGACTATGGACCTGCCAAAAATTCCCAGGGTCTCCTATGTTCTCTGTCAGGAAAACTCTGCCGGCTCATGCCACCTTACCCAGTTGTCCCATTCCCTCACTCTTGCCTCCCGCAGTACAGCTGCAGAATACTCAAATGAGTGCAGGTGCACACCCCGTCTTAAAACGAAGTCAGGAAGGAAGAGGATATGCAATAACATTGTGCTGGAAGAGCAATCATTATTGCTTGTATTCAGTATTGCCTTTTTAGCTGGTGATGTTTGGATAGCATTAAAAGATGGCACTGTACCTCGAAGAAATTATAAATGAGTAAAATTCAGAGAGAACTCTGACACAAACTAAAGGATATCTACTGACTCTTAACCCGGGGAAAAGGGATTTTTACCTGACCACATAATCAATGTTTAGCAAGAGTCTCTCTAGATCAGTAGTCTTCATAAAAGTGTGCTTTTAACATATCAAAAATTGAAGTTTCAGCAAACCTTGGTTTGCTTTGGGTTCTTTACTTTGGTCTGTTAATTTGGCGAAGACATTCTGGATCTACGTTTTCAAACACATCCCTTACATTTGATTTTATCGTAACTCAGTGCCGCTATTCAGAAGTGCTGTGGGACTCCTGACACTCTGAAAATGAAACATAACTGTCTTGAGTTTCCAACATGTATTTAGTGGATGCTTTTGGGAACTGAGAGCAGCATCTCCCATCCCGAGACTCCCCATCTGGCGATAACAATACTTACCTGTCTTTCTAGGAAAGCTACAACACTTTCAAAGTGTGAGTCACAGCTCACAGCGAGGCGTTTGAATGTAAGCTTTGCACTGGGATTATTATTGTTGGAAGGTGATTTTTAAAAGCAAATCAGAAGGTACGAGTCCCCTTCCTTTTAAAGGGAAAGCCTGTCTTTGCTTAAACACTTGTCTAGAGAACTCTCGACATCAGAGACGGTAAGCTCAGGCACTTCACCTCCTTCTTTTGCGCTGAAAAACTTAAATTGCAAAGGGAGAATCTACGCACGTTTTTACTTTATCTGCACACACCCAGTTGTTGCTGCAGAGCCGTTAAATCTACGTGGCTGGCAACATCCTGAAGCGCAGAGCAGCTTCAGCGGAGGCTGAGCTATTCATAGGCCAGCAGCACGCCGGCCCGGAGCGAGCTCATGGGCTCAGAGCTTCCCAGCGCCAGCTGCCAGCTCGGCTGGGACAATGTAAAGGGAGCGAGGGAAAATGCATGTGGGAGGAGGGAGGCGCGGGGGGGACAGAAAGGGGACAGGATGTTAATTGCTAACATTTCATTTTTAGGTCTGCCAAAATCACGTTATTGGTTTCGGTGTTCACAACTCTACAGTAACGGGTGGCAGGCTTCGCATTGTGTGAGACCGTGCTTGCATGTGCCAGGCTTGCGTCTGGCGCTACGGCTGCGTGGTAGGTGCAACTCGGAGGGAGTAATGTGGTCTGAGGAGGGACATTTCTGTTTCACAATGGTCCAGCCAAAATGATCAGCAGCTGCCTCTCCTTTCAGTAGGATACTGAAGTGGTACCTGCTAGACCAAGGCCGAGACAAGCAGCCAGCAAGGAGTACAAAGATTACTGCTATTTCTTGTTTTATTTATAGCAACCACTGCAAATCTGGGGACCATCCATTTTAATAACCACACCTCCACCCCTCTCTTTCCCACAGGCACATTCACAGTTATAACCGTTTGTTTTTACACCTGGCCTTAACACAGGCACTGATCTTGCTAATATTTGAGTTAGCTTTACGCACTTCAGCAGCCCAACCAACTTTAATATAAAATTGCTTTTAAGATCAGGGCCTCCGTTATAACCAAAAAAACAGTGTATCTGAATTAAGACGGCTGTGGTTGCAACCAAAGTAGCCATCAGTATCTGAGCTGAGAGGAACCAAGAAGTGGTTTGTTCTGCTCTTGTGCATAGCATGTTTTGTGGCTAGTTTTGCTGACAGTTGAGAAGGCACCGAGAGCTTTATTGTATCAGACCTACAGCTTGTTCTACATGTATTAGGGCCTTTAAGGCAGAGAAATAAAAGTGGAAAGCCAAGGAACAGTTTACCTCAGCTTTGTCCAACCAGGCCACGCTAGTATCATCACAGTAAGTGATGCTGAAGGATATAGATGTTATTATTAGGCACTGCACCATAGTGAGATTCACTCTGCTCCTTCTGTACCCCGCTCTGCACTGCCCAGATGCTGGCTTGGTGCCAAACCTGCACCAGCCAGCCTCGCTATGCTGCAGCATCTCTCTTCCTGGGGCAGCAGGAGCAGCACAGGCTCTGCTCCTGCATCCCCCCCGTCCTCCCTCCAGGTCCTGACGGTCCTTCACAGCAAAGACACAGGAACAGAGCAAGGCATCCACCTGTGTATGGTCAGCACATACTGGAGGAAAGGCACACCATGAATGAAAACCCCACAGCAAAAGGCACTGAGAGGAGGATGGACCCCAACTGCCATTTTAAGCAGCAGCCTTCAATATGGAGCAAAATCCCCAAGAGGCAACTCCTGTATGTCCTCCCACTTATCCTGATCATTTGGGACATGGCAAGGGGACATGCAGCACACCTCTTCATTAGTTCTTACAGACATTTCTCCAAAAGTTTTAATATCATGAGAGTTGGCAGTATTATTTTCGCTATTATGGAAGATCATTTTGGTATTATGCAAGATAATCACTTGTCCCTAGTTCAAAAGCACTCCAACACGGTGAAGTTAGTTAACAGACCCCTGATGAAGCCACAGTTCTCTTCCCAGGCTGATTTTGCCAGGTACCCCTGCTCAATGAAGAGCAGTACTGACGCACAGTTAGTCTCCCAGAGCAAGAGAGGCTGCTGCAAAGCCAAAGGCATCCAAGCATCAGTATCACAAGCACCTCACGTTTAAACTCCAGTGCATTGATGCTCCCAGCTCCAGGCGATGTCGGTAGGTTCCACAGCTCTCATCTTCCTGGGGAAACCAGGACCCACTCCAAACCCACCCAGTCTCAGTGCATGGCTATGTGCAGCAGCAAGGCTAAAAGGAGCTGCCAGCTCCACCTCTGGGAGGAATTGCTGGAAGAATGTCCTCTTGGGCACCACCGGCACCGAATTCCCACCCGCCTCCACAGCTGCAAACCCAAACGGGCTCCAAGAGCCTCCACTGCCCAGCAGCTGTACTGGCTATTTTCTGCTGAACCAGGGCCTCAGTATCTTCAGCCAGAGAAAAGCCTGCCTGAACTCACACACACCCAAAGGGGGGCAGGTCTGTCTGCGTATAAACTGAAGTTTGTGAACGCTAGTGGCATTCTTCCTTGCTATATATAACCTGGAAAAAATGGGATTTTAACATATTTATTCTCAACCTATTTTAAACTCACAAAGCTATCAGCCATTATGTCATCGGTATAGTTACTACACGTGATCCTGTGTGTGTTGTGAAGAAGCGAGCTAGAAATGAGTACTGGATGCCATGAACTCAAAAGCTTGCAAATCCTCCGCCAAAGAGAAGTCTGTCACAAGTTGCTAAATACATAACCACGCAAGTTAGAGACCCACAGGCTGATAAGTCAGTATTTCAGGGCGATGCAGTATTTCAGCCTGCTGTGCACCAGCTAGAAATCAAAAGGTCTTTAATCCTTGCTCTGCTATGGGCTTCCTGCATGGATTTGGAGTAGGTCACTGTCTGAACCTCCATTTACCTCCTCACTCCTCTTGCCCTGAAATCAGATCTGTAGATTGTACCTATGTACTCTGTCCAGAGCTGGGACTATAAACACGCTGAAGACTGTGAACTGCTTAGAATCACAGTGATCACGCACTGCCAAGTTTTGATAAAATGATACCATCAGGCCAGTATTTTACAGTAAAACTATTTGGGGATGACAGAATTAGAAATAAAAGCACTGATGGATGCTGGCACAGAAATCCCAACTTTGAGCAGCAAAGAATCCGAGCCATACAGAAGTCTGTGCAAGCAGCAGGCATGCACCAGATGCAGCACGCTGTTTCCTCAACACGAAGAAGGCACCATCAACTCATGTCTTTTCTGCTCTTTACTATATATATTTAAGCTTTAAAGTAAGCTTTCTGTTATGGCATAGCTCTGGGAAGATGGGCTTGTCAGCACGCTCTCTGATGAAGCAGCTAAAAGAATTAAATTGCTGGACTGGCATCTTCACACAGAGTCCCCTGTTAGGTGTGCTGGATGTTGGGAGGGGGCTCCTGTGGGCAGCCCCAGATGCCCACCAGTTCCCCAAACATGCTGAAGTGGGATGGGAATAATGGTAAAGATTTTATTAGCACCACAGGTCTGACTAAAAGGGGAGTTTTGCCAAGACCAGATATATTTGTAAAGGTAGCCTCATTAAAACGCCCTGCGTGAGCTGAGGCTCCTCTGAATTAGGCCAGCAAGATCTGGTCCTGGCTACATCAGAAACTGCTCTGTAATTCAAACTTAAGATTTCAGCTTCTCAGAATTTGGAGGGGAAAAAAAAAAAAAAAGAGCTTACCTCAACTTTTTACACGTCTGGGTATACAATTTCACACTGAAAAGTTTGTCTTAGTATAACAGGAATACCCTCGCTTGCTGTTGGCTGCAAACCGGCCAGTTTACCTTACTAGCTTTTGAGAAGGCCGAAGGTCACTCGGTTTTGTACTCAGCACATTCAGGCAGGGTGGGATACCACAAAACCACCCGAGTTACGGTTACACAGAGCTAACAACACGTGCGCCCATTAATAGCAACAAGCCAGCACAAGCAGTTTGAGACAGCATCCGCAAATAAGCCATGCACATGTACAGTAGTGCTAGGGTCGCTTTCACGTTTTCCAATGCTCATTATTAAAAAAGAGAAAAATAGTAGCATGTTAACCAAATGCTTTATTTGCCTGAGCACTAAATCCTCATTTGGTAACCTACTTAAGCAATGTTTTACAAGCTGTGTTTTGAACCAATTACTACTGAAAAACAGGACTATGACAGTAATAAAAAAATGCACTTAATCGGCATAAATTTGACTAGTTTGTGTTTACGTCAGTGAGATGACAGTCATGAAGTCAGCCTTTCTGGGAAGAATCTTACCCTTCAGGTATCAGCTTTCTGGAAATGGGGCTGTTTCCTGCAATTATCATGGAATTAATTTTGTTACTGATTTCAGGCCTAACAAAGATATAAAAGACCAGTTAAATGCCGCTTCCCTTACTTACGGCTGTATGCAGACCCAAAAAGGTACACTAATTTAGGCAGCAGTTGTTCAATTAAGTATAGGAATAACATGGTTAAAAAATATGGCTTCAGTCTATGCGAGTCCAGTGAGATTATCTTACTAGTTGCTCTTTACAACGAGGAAGCATGTCTGAGGTCATGTGAGACCAAAACACATGCTCACGCTGCAAGAAGAAGTTCTGATATACGGAATATACACAACTTTACAAAAACCCACGCAGCATTTCCGTACATGCTCCACACCTCCTCGGGAGACGCCTGCACCTCCCAGGATCAGGCCCTTCGCAAGCTATTTTGTTCCCATAAGGCATCTCTGGAGAGCTGGGAGTACTTTTGCCCAGGAGACCGTGCTCGGCCCGCGGCTGGTGCCGTGCACATTAAGCTGTCCCAGTCACATTAAGTGACTGGGATCATGGAGCCCTTCAGCGGGCACTACAGCAGCGACCCCTCCAAACATCAAGCACTTTATCCATCATTAAAGTAACTTAAGACACATGCTGACAGAGCATCTTTCACAACAGGCTGTAATAATCCTAACCAAATGAATCACTTGAATTGCCTGGGACAGCAGAAGAAACCCAGGTTATCTGAAAGGCAGTGGCTGAGAATTACATTTTGTTATTGTCCACCTTTAAGCTGAACGACTCTTTTTAGCTATTTAAGAGCTGCAAAGCGTAAACAAGGCAAGCTGCGGCAGCCTGGGTCTCTCTCCGACCCGACGCGTTTGAGGCAGCAAGTTCCCGAGGCGCAGGTCCCCGCGGGGAGGCGGCGGAGGGCCGGCACTCCGGGGCTGCCCCGGGGCGATGCCCGGCCCGGAGCGCTGCAAGCGCCGGCACAGCGCGGGCCGGGCCCGCCGCCTGCCCCAGCGCCGGGCGATGCCCCGGCCGCAGCTCCCCCGCAGCCGGCCACGCACCGCTAAAAATAAAGCCCGTCTCCGCCCGCCCGCCCTCGGGAATAAGGGCTGGATCGATGGTTTTCTTTCAAAGCCGGGTTTTATCAATCGTGTCGTGTTCCCAACCCGCCCCGCCAACCCGCCTCTGAATCACCCAGCCCGGACCGCAGCCCCGCAAATAACTTCAGCGCCGGCAGCGCCGCGGGGCCGGGGCCGGGGCCGGGGCCGGGGCCGGGGCCGGGGCCGGGGGCCGCGGGCAGCGCTCGGCACTCACCTGGCCGGCGGTGTCGTACAGCCCCAGCAGGTACTGCTTGCCCCCGACGGTAACGCTGACTGCGAGGGGGGAGAAACACAGCGGGTGAAGGGGGGCAAAGCCCGGCCGAGCCGCCCCCCGGCAGCCTGAGGCCGGGGGAGGAGGGGGGGGGGGGGCGGCTGCCAGCGCCGGCGGCCGGGCCCCCCGCCCGCTCACCTGCGTAGTGGTCGAAGACGGTGGGCACGTACTCCTCGGGGAAGGCGTCGTTGGCGTAGCTCATCAGCAGGCACGTCTTGCCCACGGCGCCGTCCCCCACCACCACGCACTTCAGCATGACCGCCGCGCTGCCATGGGCCATGGCCGGAGCCCGCCCTCATGGCCCCGCGGGCGCGCCCCGCCGCGCCGGGCCCCCCGGCATCGCCGCCGCCGCTAAGCGGGCGCCCCCGCCGGCCCCCGCCGGGCGCGGCCCCCCCGCCATCCGCCGCCGCGCTGGGCCCGGCGGGAGCCGCCTTCCCCCGGCCGCGGCCGCGCCGCGCAGGCGAAGCGCCCGCCGCCGCCCGCCCGGGCGCGGGGCCGGGCGGAGGCGGGGAGCGGCCCCCCGCGGGGCGGGGAGGGGCGCCCCACGCGTGGGCTGGCGGCGGGGCGAGGCGGCCGGGTGGCCGCCGGGGCTGCAGGGCCGGAGCCGGCGTGCGTGAGCGGCGGCTCGCCCCGGCCCCGCTGCCCGCAGAGGCAGGCGCAGCAGCAGGCGGCTCTTCCCGGGGAGCAGGCACGCTCCGCAAGTGCCTTGGGCGCTGCGGGCAGCTCCTGCCCCGCGAAGGCCCCGGGGGCTCATTAAGTCTCCGTGCTGAGCCCCCCGTGCCCCCACCGGCGCCCCGTACGTACAAAGGAAACGTGGGTCGCATCCTCTGGCATTAGCCCGCAGCTGAGTCGCTAAGTGTGGAAATAACCAACGGGAGGAGAAAGGGGGTTTTCCTGCACTGAGCTTATTGACCTTGGGTCTGAAATTACGGAGTGGGTGCGTATTTAAGAACAGTAACCTGTGTGGCTTAAACGGTCTGGAGCACCCGTTTGAAAGGCTGAAGGACCGAGGGCAAGAGCTAAAGAGAGTAGATATTGCATGAAAAATGAGTGGAATCGTGCTCCCACACACGTCGATGGCAAAAATCCCACCATTCAGCGACACTAGGTTTTCGCCCTAGCAAGCTGTTTCCAACTTCACATTTTCAAATGGTGTGAAATATACTTCCAAGTCAGACAGAAACCCATTGCCTTTCCTAGCCTGTATTTTTTTGCAGATTTATGCTATAAGCCCTATCCAATTACGACAAAAGACGGCACACAACAGCGCAAACCACAAGGAGACCTCTGTGTCCTACGGTTTCTGTTTCTTTTTGATCTGACATGCTTGAGGGAGAAAATAAATGCAAATCCCACGTTGCACAAAGCTTATCTGAATATTCAATAAAACATGTTTTCAAATCAGGACAAAATGGAAAAGTTATTACTTTGCAAGTTTTTCAGCTTAGTCAATCAGACTTTCGTGCCTTCAGACCACGGAGGGGGAAAGCAGGACATCCAAGACTGCTCTGCTGCGATCGCCTCCTGATTCATCCAGAGAGCGTCAACCCAAACCCGCGAGCAGGCAGAGGCTGCCCCAGTGTTACGCCAGGAGGTATTTCCTCAGCCCTTTGGAAAATGCCAGCTGTAAAAGAAAGCTGGATTTACCGAGAAGTCAGCTGGCAGCCAGCGCAGGACTGGGCGCACAGGTCTCCCAGAGAGCAACTTTGCCTACTGAGCAGCTATGTCCTGCACAAGCAGCTATTTCGGGATGGGTTTTGGGACTAGGTCCAGGAAAACTGCTTTGCAGTGATCTGACTCATGCTCCCTGAGGTTAGAGGTTCCCAGGTACCCATGAGGGAGTTGAAAGCATGCAAATACTCAGTGGCCCAGGTGACATCCACTTCCTTTTTGCTGTACTTGCCAATATATATGTTCAGGAGCGCCCAACACCTGCATCCCTGGGCAACAGCACCCCAGGCTGCTGCCTGCACAGTCAATGGGAAGTATACTTCCTCCAGTCTGCTGCTTGCTTAATTGCTAGTGTTGCTTCTCAAACCCTGTAATCATCATTTTAAACTTGCACAATCTCAGCCAAATGATTCTCATCCAGTCGCCCAACTCTCTCAGACAATGGATGGCCAATTAGTCTGCACTAAATATTTAGAGAAAATGAAGATATGGAACTGATAAACTGCAACACTGGCCTCGGCTCTCCTCACCAGCCTGGCTGGTTGCACAGCCATGGGGAGTAGTGTAGCTGCAGGAGTGGGACCTCGTAACACCTCACACGAGCCCCACAGCCGATACGGCTCTATGGAATTGCCTGCAGGGGCACAGGACTGTAAATGCTCAGCTGGTTTCATCCACAGCGTATTTCTTGTGCTTGTTTTTTACCCTTTGCAGATATTGTTTTCCAGCAAGCACCCACAGCAGTGTGATAAGGAAGGTGCAACAATAAGGAGAATATACTCACTGAGAGTTCCTGGAAACTGATTTCTTCTCTTAAACTTTTCTGAATTTCAGCGGCTCCCTAAGAATGTGCTAGAGCCTCCGTTGGTGTCAAGTGGCATGGCTCCGTGGAGGAATCCAACTCAGCTCTGTCTCGGCACAACGAATACCTTACCAGGAATCACATCCTTCTTTCAGATAGATTAACAATCTGTTCTGTGTAATACTCTTCCATTTTTCAGCAGTACAAATATAATAAATGTGTTAAAATAATTACCTACCTGTGACAAATGTAATTTTAAATATCTTTATTAAAGACACTAAATCTAATAGGTTTTCCCTAACTTGTTTCATAAGGTAGTAAAATAAACCAGTATTAAATGTTAAAAGGAAACATTTATTATCTCTGTGATGTTTAAAATGTATTTTTATTTCTCATCATTTACTTTAAAGTTGTTAGGAAATGAAAAACGGTTCAGAGAAATCTAATTTTTCACCAAAAAAAAAATTTCTAAGGACACGTTGTGACTAGTTCTAGCTTATGCACTGAACAGTTACTCCAGCATCACACGAGAGTGCTAAACAGTTGATTCTTTTTCATTTTAGGAATTAAAATTTTGCTTTGTAGGACTTCTGTAAGACCTGTCTATACATATGAGGCTGAGCACTCACCGGGAGGAAGAAACACAGCTAGATTACCTTTAGAAGTAAGACTTGTTCCAAATAATTTGGGTCAGTAACAGAGGAAGGTGTGTAGAGGAGAAGGTCTAAGAAAGGATGGGAAGCCTATGAGGACATAAGTCTAGTGAAACCCCCTAGATGACCATGCAGCTGTATGACAGAAGATAAACCCCAAACTTCTTGGAAGCAATTTCTGGGGTATACAGATTTCTGCAAGTAAGAACATGGAGTGGGACCATGAAGTAGAATCACGAAGTCCTTCATGTGAATTACCAGCAGTGGGAAAAATAGAAGAGGAATGGAGCCAGGCCTCAGTAAGCAGCAAAAGACCTGTTTGGTCTATGGAACCAGGGAATAAGTGGTGTTAATCGGCTAAACTCAATATACTTTGAAAAGATAAATCTGTCCATCTCAATTATTAACACATCTCTAAATTGAACTTCAAAAGTTACACAATATGGTTATTTTTATCAACTGTGCTGCCACTCTGGGCTGCGAGTACACTCCAGCATTTCTCTGTCCAAATCCTCTTGTTCACCCTGCCAGACAAGCCACAGTGCCTCACTTTGTCACCGGATTGATGCGCACTGCTAGAAGAGCGGCCATGCAGCTCACTACAGAGGTGGATGTCTTCCCATGTTGCATGAAATGACTGCATGGGAGTAGCCAATATTTGAGGAAACAACCCTAAAAATGCCAAGTCCCAGCCAAAGCTCAAAGTGATGCATGAAAAACACTCAAATTAGTCCCGCAAAAGTCAATTAGAGGATTGATTTTTTAGGCATCCCTGTCTGTGCAAGATTGGAGCCATGGTTTATGATTCTCTAAAAAAACTTTCAGACTTATGAGGAATGTTAAGTCTTTAGGAAAGTCAGTGAAAAGGGCAATGTCATCTGAATGCCCTGTTTGCAGCATATCATCTTTCAGACTAATCAATCTCATTTTTGAGCAGAGCTGTCCCTAAGCAGCAGAAGGTAACACCCGAATGGACGTAACGCAAGCCTGGCTTTCAGTCAGAATGATTTATTGTTGTCATAAATGGTGAAAACTCCATTTTTACAATTTATGAGTCTGATCATTACAGTGTTGCTTCTCTGCCCAAGATTATGTAATGCAGAGAATGTTTATGTATCCCAGCTAATATAGAGGAGACAAATCACGTATTTCTAACGTGCCAAAAATGGATAGGCAAGTCAATAGCTGCAGATCCAATTCCTTCTGAATGTCAGTCTCTACTCTATCCCAAAATTTTTTAAAAATCATTTACAAGAGCACTGGTACTAATTTCCTCTCAATTTAAAGGGTCCCGACTGTGTGGTTGCTTCCCTCGTAATATGTTCATGAACATGGTGATGTCTCCAAGGAAAGACATGCAGTATATAAAATCAGAATAAACCAGGATGACACATTTAGGTCATCTGCTGTACTGATCTGATTGCTAGAGCGCACTGGCTCTTTGCTGTACCCATAGTGGTCCTCTTCTCAGAATGGGGCTCAATGTCGCAAGCAGGGGAAACATCACTTGTTCTCTTCAGGGAGCAACCTAGTGTGGTCCACTATATGGAAAGCTCCCATGTAGGTCTCTTGAATTGTCTTATCTTATTCCGTTACGCTATTACAGCTTGTGATACTTTATTAACTACCCTAAATAACTTCCTTCCTTTTTGCATGGATGTAATTGAGATGGGAGTCTTCAGTTGACTTTATACATGGCTTGCCAGTAGCAAAACACCAGCACCAGGACCAAAACTAGACCCCATTGCTGAGAATGAGATACACTGTTTTAAAAATAATTATGGCACTAGCCACCGGAAAGTGTCACAATCACTACTCTACGTGCTTTTTCTTAATAACTGTAGTGCAGGAGCTTTAAAGATGGTCAAAGAAAATACATCAGTGGAACCCTCTTCTCTGAAAAGCCATCTCCTTTGAAGTGAATACTTTTTGAAATCATGTGAATTCCATGAAAATGTTTTAAGAAAGGCAGAAAAATGTTCTGGCAGCTTCAAAGCATCCAGTTTTTATATTTTTAGAGCAAAACATTTTCATTTGTAAATCACTATGGTTTCAATTTAAGTTAGCATAGTCTTAGAACATAGTGAAACATAAATGAAAAGATGACATCATCAAACATTTCAATCATCCTCATTCTTCTTCTAGAAGTTTTTTTTAAGGGATTTCAAAATTTTCAGGTGGCATTGCTAATTAGGACAAAGACAAATCTCAAAAATATTCATAAAACTGAATTTTCATCCTCTGCACAGGTTATGCACTCCCTCATGCTCATGACATGCTAAACTATGATAAGATAGTATGTTCCCTTCTCATAGTATCTTTTTTCCCGTGAAATCTCTTTGTTTGTCAGTGTTTTCAGTAATGCAGTGCCCAGATTTCAACATCATCGTCCAAGTATAAGCACCCAAGTGCTGTCCACTTCTGAGCTGCTATTCTCTTAGATATACATTCCAAGAATACATCAGATTTTGCAGCAACGCTGTATTGCCATGCTTATTAATAATTACTCTACTGTATCACAATAGTCTCGTGTCCTTAATTAAGGTAAGTGTTTGATTTTAATAGGAACTGCTGAAATATAGAGTGGAAAACAGCTTCTCTTCTGCAGAGTTTATGGTGCAATCCCTGAAGAAATTCAACCAGCACACAACACATAAAAAGGAGAGTCAGTGAGTGAAGTCAGGGTTAAAATTGGCAGGATCAAGCTGATACAAACTGTGGGCACATGCCCAGCTTTCCAGGTTTCTCTGTCCTAAGAAATAGCTGTGAATTGGGTTGGGTTTCTCCATACATGTTTCTAAAGATCTTATTTCTTTTTTTTTTTCTGTTTGTATCTTGATTTCTCTAGGGTTATTTATGCCATGCTGACCCGTGTAATACCTACCAAATTAGTGTTTGCTGCCAAATTCATTAGCATGCTATTTTCCAGCTCCTCTTAGGAAATTAAGGAAGAAATTAAATATAACACTACTTCATTACACTTGGAAAAGAAGATTCCTTAGGGAGAAAGGAAGGAAAAAAGAGAGGGAAAACCAAAGCAGGGTGAAGGATGCTGCAGGAAATGGAGGGAGATGGAAGAATGAGAAAATGACGGATAGGAAAGTAGGGGTAGAAGAGATATTTAAAAAAAAGAAAAAAGAAACAGCCAACCAAAAAAGGAACAACAGTGTCTGATTCAGTTAACCTCTGAGAGGGTTCTTAATTTCAAATATGAGAAGCCCACAGACCCAGGCCCATGCCTAAAATTAAGCTTGTGTTTTATTCAGGCCAACATAAATTGCCGTTTTCTACACAAGGATGTAAAGCACCAGAGCGAATAAATCCTTTGGAAACTTGGTGGTGACATTAGGGCACCTACCTCCCACAGGTTTCTTGAAAAATCTGGGATTTCAAGATATAGTATTAAACTATAAAATAAATGATGCTAGAGCTCCTTTGGTGCTATTCCCTATTCAGTGAAGGAGCCTGAACAGAATAAATCACTACTCAGCTATTTAGCACTGGGCTAAGTGTCAAAAAGAAGCAATTCTCTTCCTCAGGCCAACTTGGTGACAATTACTTGCAGTTCACGAGACATTTTGTTGGAAATAAAATCTGTATCCTGGTGGGACTTTTTGTATAGCTAGAGTCACCGCCATTCCCAGGCACAGAAGAGAGGACTAAGCAAGCAAGCAAGCAAGTACTTCCTCTAAGCACTTACCATCCTCTGTTGATGCTACCTATACGGCTCCATACATCACCATAGTATCAGAACATCCCTTTCATGGTTGCTAAGAAATACACACCTCTGACTCATTCCAATGCTGAAGACTGTGTCTGGCATGGCTATTATGTACCACGGTGTACCAAAAAGGAGAATGAAATAAGATCTTGAACATTGGCTCAATACCAGAGACCAGAAGAGGTATTCTTGTTACAGAAACAGGGCAGGATTTGCATAGGGAATACTGACTCTTTCCTGACACCACGTATTTTGGAACGAAACTAATCCCCTGAAATGTCTAGTTCTGGAAAGTTAAAACTGACCATTGTTTTGTACGTTACAAATCATCCTCCAGTTCTACTGGCCTTACTGGAAGTTAAGGGCATCGCACGATGAATCCGTGAGAGAACAGGTTTCCTGTTTTGTACTTGGCTGTACACTAGCCTTCCAGAGGGCACCAGGATCACTGCCATGTTGGGTCTCGGTTTGCTGCTCGTGCCTGTGATTATCCCAGATGCGGCTCTTGGAGGGCAAAATTAAAGCTTTAGCAATCTCTCATTTTAGCTAAATGAAAACAATCTTTGAGGAGCCAAACAGGCCACAGGCTATAACCCTTCAACTAAATTGTGCCTGAGCCTATTCCATGGCCTTGGGATCAGCAGGCACAATGTGGCCGTGTTCATGACACTGATGTCTCATGCTCTGTTGGGAATGCTGTCTTGTCAAGCTGACTTCTGTGTGGTGTTGGTGAGTTCCCTGGGAGAGTCCTGGGGTTGCTCCACCCAAAACTACCCCCAAAAATGTTCTAGGGATGTCGCAGTGCTGACAACTGAGTCTTAGCATTAAAGAATATACCCTGGCTTTGTTTAATTTACTGGATAGATGTCATCATTTAAAGGCCTATGTGTTCCGAATCTCATTTTTACTGAGCTGTACTAATTCCAATGCAAATTATTTCCCTTGGTTCTTACCAGTATTTATTATTGATTAATTCTGGTAAATCTGGTAATATTTCCCTCCATGCGAAAAACAACTAACCAACCAACAAATCCTCCAGCTCTAAACATATATACATGAAAAAATACCTTTTTAAATTCCACTTATTACAAATGAATCTGTGCCTAAAGCTGCCCTCTGGATTTTCCCCAACCTTTGATGAAGTCTGGATTTGGGTTTGAATTTTCATGAAGTCTGGACTTCTTTCATCAGCTTCTTCGAAGCTGATTCTTGATCTGCTTGATAGACAGAAGTAAGCCCCCAAACTAGTTAATCTTCTGTACACCAGTAAGATTCAATTTTAAAGCCAAATGCTGAAACAAACATCTTTCTTCATTTGAGGATGCTTCACACAGAAAAATGTACCCATATTTTAACCCAGGCCAGTTATCAGCTTCCTAGTGAAGTGCCTTGTAAAGTCTAGTGTCATGTGGAGGTAAAGAATGGTGATGGATGGGATACTGGGAAATGGGGGTGGATGGCAGAGAACAGGAGAAGTGAATGGGAAGGCAGGGAACCCTGCAGTCCCCCCACTCACTCCTGCTCTAGGACCTGAACCCACCCCGCACTAGGACGGAAAGGGCAAGACCTTCCTTGGCTGTCCCCTTCAACACCTTGTCATGTTATTGGGCATGTGGAGAATGCTGGAGGGGATTCAAAAACAGACCTGAGCACAGAAATCCAGACTTGGGGAACCTAGCATATGCAGGGGAGCATGGGGCTGTAAGCAGCACACTATGAAGCATGTCTGCAGCAGCAGAGTATCAGAGAGCAAAGAGAAACTCTTTAAGTGCTAATAGCTCCTAAAATGCTAATGGCTTAATAGGGCTGGAAGAGAAGAGCATGCTGGAAATTTTCTCAGCCAGGGTTATGTATATCCTGATAGGAAATGGAGGGGAGGGAGAAGAGGAGAGACCCATCATTTTCATCTTAGGTGTTTATTGTAATCAACATGGAACCATAATTTCTGAGGATTCTCTCATCACACTGTCGATCTCTTCATCCTCCAGATATTTCAGTGAGTGGTGACAACCCCGTTCCATATAACAATGGAGAGAACAGGGCTTCAGAGCCACAGGGTTCCCTTTACTTCATTTCAGTAGTGCCGTTGTTGCAATAGTAACTACAAGCACCTAAAGAACCTCTAAGATCTACAAAAAATATGTCCCTATTAAAAACATGACTGCTGAAAAGACTTGCTAACATATGGTTAAGATTGCTCACTTGCTTCCATAAAGTCGAGCTCAACATAATTCAAACCTCTGAGAAACCAGGAAATACATAGGATAATAAAGCAATATTAACTCCAACCTTTATAGCAATGCCTCAATATATCTGTAATAGAAATAATTCACCTTTGGAGTGAGTGTCTTTCAGAGAACATTCTATGTAAGTACTATAGCCCAGGCACACCAAAAGGGGGCTGTATTTGCAGTGACACTTCCTTTACATGCATGCTTGCTGACCCAATTTCCTAGAACAATTCCATAATAATTAAATTTGATCTTTCCCGCTACTCACCAGATACCAATATTTGGTCACATATATATTATTAAGCCCACAGAATATTTTCCCTACTTTACTTTGCCCAAGTGCCAGTGGCTAAAATGTCTCTGCCTCCCAGTGCTGACTCAACGCACAGAACTCAGTCATGAAAAGAAGCATGCAGCTATCTCGGGGTACATATATATATGTGTGTTGGTCTTTTGATCCCACCCACAGAAGTGATGGGGCTGTGGCCCCATAGGAGAGGTATGGCCTCCCATCTTTCTTACTATCATAGTTTACCGAGTCTGCTACCATTTGACACAGCGATGCCTAACTCACCAAATACTGCCAGTTCCCTATTCCTATTGCCAGCTCCCAGGAGGGAAAAATAAATGTTGACCTAAACTCTGTATTTCCTGGCTTCCAAAAGTCTGAATTTTGCTGAAGCCGGTACTTTATAAGGGCTCCAGCTACTGCCAGGAAATCCTAACTCTGCATTAATTAAGGGGTTTTGTTGTCAGTAAAAAGGAAAGATGCTTTAAGGACCTGAAATTCACTCTTTCCTTGATCCTCAAAATATGGCTTCAGAGAAAGCATCTTTGCAATGCGTTGGTCCGTGATTCAGGATGAGAAAAAAAAAATCTGAAGCTTCTGGAGTCCTGAAGTTTCTAGTAAGGACCAGATGCATGAAAGAATGGGAGGCTGGGTATTTTTTTGCTGTGTGTGGGGTGGTGGTTTGGTTTTGAACATTTTCCTGCTGACTGGCTTTTTTATACTGGTGGTGGGGTTCACCACCGTTTTGCTATTTTCTTTATTGCTTTCATGGGTTCTGTTTCTAATGGCAATCAGAAAACACTGAGCTAAGAATGAGCAGGCTTCTTTAGCAGGTATATATAGAGAAACTAGCTTTTAAAAATGTATGTATAACTGTTTGAAGCCGCAAACACTGCATCAGTTTTCAACAGAGTTCAGCTCCTATCTCTCTGGGGAAAAAAAAAAAAAAAAGAAAAAAAAAAGGATAGTTACCCCCAAATACTCAGTAGATCTCACCATCACATTTTACAGCTGGATTTTCAGAAGTACCTGAGTGGGATCTTTGTGTGGTACATGACCACCTTTTAAAACTCTGATCCCAGCTGCATATGGATGAAAGATGAACTTTTGATCTAGGACTACAGGTAATCTAATCCTTTAGTCCAAGGTCTGTCAAAACTCAGCCATGAACTCATCACTTAATTTTTCAGTTCTACATCTCTAAAATAGGATGGAAATGCTGTGGCACGTCAGTAATGTTGACAGGATAATAGGGGTGAAGGATCAGTGGTGTCAGTGGAAACAAGGGATGCACACCTCTCGCTCCCTCCATCTTGCGATGCAAACTGTATACCACAGCTCTCTCTTAAAGGTGGCTGCAACCTTCTTGACCCTCCATTTCCATAACCTGAAAAACCTCCTCCCAGGATGGCTGGAAAAAGCTGTGGTGACAAGGGAAGAAAAAAAGTTTTAAAGATCAATTCAAGAATTTAAAATGGAGTTTTTAAAGAATAACATGAAGAAACATTTTCCATTGGAAAACTGGTATTATCATGCCAATTTAGGAATGACAAAACACCTCAAGCAGTTCACGTATTCATGAAGATGCATGAGTGCACTGCTACCAAATTCACTGCTCCTTCCACTCATTAACCATCATCAGAAAGTGCCAGTTGATGCTGGGCAATAACAAGAGCTCAAGGAGATAAAACTGATGTAGACTTTACCTTATAGTAATAGACTTTGAAAAAAATTCAATGGTGGCATGAGTTAGCCCAGTTGCATCAGCTTCTGTGATGTCTGAATTTGGTCAGTGGGCAAATCCAAACAAAGCAGATCTTGCTTTAGAAATAAATTTTACATGGCCTTTGTGTTGTTGAGCAGTGCAAGAGAGGAACAAAAGGATTTCAGGCACAGACAACTCCAACACTCCCCCTGAGGAAGATTTCTGTGGGAACCAGTGATTAAGTGTGATTGGAACCAGGCAAAATATTTAGAGAGAGCTGTTTCTTCCCAAGTCAAAATGGGCTTGTTTATGAATTCACAAATTCTTAAATGAAACTGGACATCTTCTCACATGTTCCAATTTGTGCCCCCCTCCTCTCCCAGAAATAAGTAATATGATCATTCATTCACTAGAATGACTGCCAAAATGCTGGGAGTAATGGTTGTAAATCTTTTTAATTTCAAGCTTGACGAGTTGTTCTAGATTTGTCTGTTGGCTTCAGACATATCCCAGTTCCCTTACTGGTCATCCTGCTTCAGGTTATCTGAAAAGCCAGTAGAAAATTCTACTTAATGTTCTCAGACAGGGAACTGCACTCTTTGTGTTGTCCTCTAGTTAGAAAAGATCAAGAAGTTGCTGCTTCCTGTGTGTGGATCTCTAGTATCTTACTGAATACAAGAAACCCAAGGAGACAGACAGGAACTTAGGGACATAAGCACTTGCAGAAATAACAGTGCATATAGTAAAGACATCAGAGGAAAGTAATATAGGCCACCTTCTCCCTAAGATAGTAACGCTGCATAATTATGAACGACCTTACAGAGTACTCCAAAATCACAGACAACTTCGACCGAGTTAAAAACCTCAAGTCCTTTCCTGGCAGTAGAGCTGGATGTAGCATAGTTATGCGGAAGTCACTTTTGGTGCTTGCATGCAATAGTGCTGCATTAACACAAGGACTGCAAAATTATTGCTGTCTTCATTAATTTACTTCTCTTGTAGCCATGGTGAATCAGTCCTGTTTGCTACGTTGTGCATTTCTCAAATGGTAATCTGCAGTAACCAAAACACCCTCAATCTCATTTGCATCACCTATACAAACATGGGCTCCCCCCCCAGACAGCTCCCAGGGTAGGGGCCTGATCCACCCATCCTTTCAAAAGCAGATGGAAAAGAGTTAAGTGCAAAAAGCACTAGCAGAACCAGAAGAGGAGTGCTGTTGCTAATGGCAGCTTTTATGCAAGTGCCCTGCCACCTGACTGACTGACTGCAGGATGCCAGCCTTTGTGCTCTGCTAGGGTATGCCTAGGAACATTTTAATGGGAAGTGGCCTGGTTTTTAGAGAGCCATCATTAGAGGGGAAAAATTTGTTACCAAAAAAAAAATGCAACCGTGTTACAGAATATCCGTGCGAATGGAACAAAGCATTTCCAAATGTGACTCAGTCTGTATGTCTGTGTTTTTCCTATATGTGCATAGCAAGCTCTTTTTTGAAGAATCATATTTTTCTACCACATTGTTTTTATTAAGAACCTAGAGAGGTTTATTCTTCCTCAAAATCCATGCTCTGCAGTCATAATTTCGTAAGTCCTAACTTATGTTTGGATAGTCCTAACCTAGTTTGGTTTCATTAAAATTTTTGCCCTCCTGATTGCGAAGAAAAGGTGGAAAGGTGAACTGTAAAGTTTCAAACACTAGAGTAATTTTCAGCAGGTCTGGGGATGGAAGTTTGGGGTCTGACTCTCAGTTTCTGATTGTTGGGGTCAGCAGCACTATTAGCCTCAAGACTAGAAGGCTTAAAAAAATTGGCTTAATGCTCATATAAGGGTTTGAGCAGGATATTTTCTTTTATTCTTCCTTCCCCATCCCTAGACTAGTACTAAATTACATACATTACTTCAGATTTCCAACATTTCCCAATCTGGATTAATTTACATTTCGAGAGAGGGTGTGAATTAAACTGTTATAAAAGGCTTAGATGCAGTGCCAACTTGTTACTATGCTCTTTCAAGCATCAAATGCTTTTTCTATTAAGGAAGCTCTCAGGGAATTTCTTGCATCTGGAAATCTCTCTCATTGCACAGCTTATTTATCAAATGCAAAAGAAGACATACACAAATGAAGGCATTCATAGTAATACAACTCCTGGAGACCTTGCTGCAGTTGGAGGCTCTGCCATATTATGGCCTACAGTAAGATGTTCCCTTCTTCAAGATTTCAGTCTGAGAAAAACCCAGCTGCTGCAGGGATGCAGAATGCAAGAGTCAGAAGCAACAAGGAGAAAAGCAGAGGACAGAAGAGCGCACACCAAACTGTTACAGCTGACACAATCAGAACTCGCAGCCTGCAGCCTGAATTGCACTTACAATCTGAAGTGAGAAGAAGATGGGCCTCACACCACTTCTTAATTCATTAAATACTGCAGGGATGACTTCAGCTTCCATGCTACATTTTACATGCCACCTAGTAGACAGCTATATCTAGGAATGAATATGAAATCCTTCCTTGTTTTCTGCTGTTCTTTTTTTCTTGAATTCTCTTGTATACCAAATGCCTGCAGACATACAATTTCATTTTCTGCCAAGGGATGTGATATAATTCCTGTTCCCTGTTGGTTGCAAACATTGCATTCATACCACATGTCCTAATTAAAACACTAAAGCATTGGATGAGGCTTTATCTGATTCCAGTTTGGCTGTGTAAAGGATGGTCTCATTCTTGCTGCTATTGATATTTGTATCAGAGCTGTGTTAGTCACTGAGGATTTTGCCAGCAAATTGTATTCAAGGCCCGTTCAACTTCTCCCTTGACAGCATTCACAGAAACCTCTCCCTTATATATTATCTTAGTCGATTAGCCTCTGCCGATTTTTTAGGCTCTGTAAAAATTATTCAGGGATCACAAATTTCCCAGCGATTGCAATTTCCATCCTGAACCATTATTGGCCAACACATCCTCTGGACACTTTAGTATGATCATCTACTATGATCTTTAGCCCACCCTAACCCTCAGCTCACTGCCACCTGGGTAAGCATCCTCTTTCAAGCTAGAGAATATGGGAAGGAGCTTAGAGCCGAGTGTCTTTAGTTTCTCTCCAATGGGCTCACAGAAGCAGAAGGGACTCAAAGCTTTGAGAGGGAATTGTTGGTGATTTTTTCCTCCTTTGTTCACCCTTTCCAATCAACAGCTAAAAGAGCCTTAGAGATTCTGCATTCCTCCTTTACCAGATTTCTTCTGTCATTCCCCCTTTACCGGATTTCTTCTGTCCTTTGGGGTATGTGATTGGTATTGTGGGGTAGCTACAGAGTACAGCTCATCTCCCACATCACCAGTACCAGCGTCAGAGACAGCCCAAATGCTGCCAGCAAAGATCCTAGTTCTTCTTCCCACCAGTTCAATAGCTTGCTTACTTTTATCTCTGACTCTCTGCTGAGTGGGGAGAGTCATGTATATGCATCAGCTTATAACTCATCAAATGTGACTAATAGTTTTATGGTGTTTAATATATGAGATAAATGTGAACTGATGTGAACTGAAATATAAGGAAATTACCAGGCAGCAGGTTTTGAACAAACAGAAAACAATTGCTTTAACATGGAGCTTAATACTGTTGTGGGACTCATAGCCATCAGTTGTTACAGCAGCAAAAACAGATAAATGGGCTTTAAAAAGATTGGAAAGATTTGTGGAGGATGATTCCATCCTTGGCTATTAAATATGATGATCCAAATGCAACCTCTGACTCAGGAAACTGTTCAACTTTGCCAAAAGGTGCCACAATATTCTAGGAGAAGAAACACTTTTCAGGGAGAAACATTCCCTGAGCATCGACCTTGACCCCTGTTGATTATAAGATGTTGAGCTAGATGAACTTTGGCATGGCATGAATGTTCTTGTATTTTTCCTAAAAATTCTGCATTTGGTTAATATTTCTTGTATAGTGATTAATCTGTGTCATATAGGGGCTCATCTATAAGGACTTGTACACTTCTGGTGAATTTACTACTTGCAACCAACAGGATGTTGCTGGACCCTCTGCAATGAAATACATACATCGTTCTAATAGTTGGGGGTTTACCTAGTATACATTCTTCAGAGAAGAATGTATACATATATGTATAGTATACATATACAGAGAAGAATAGTACCCATTCTTCTCTGCCATGGCTCACCAAATAAAAATGGAAACTCGTCAACAATGGGAACTTATCCACGCTGTGCTTGCACTGCTTCAGAGTCTGCAATACAGAAGGCAGGCTACAGAGAGACAGGAAACACTGGTGTGCTGCTGCACCTCCTGACATAACCCACAACAGATCTGGCTATTCTTGTAGCCATAAAACAGTCACTGAAAAAAAAAATACTACTTCATCCAGTGATTCCATATCCTACAGAGCCACACGGCAGCTGAGGTGAGAATCATGCAGTCAGATAGTTTGGAAAAAGAGTCTCAAAGCCCAGCTCCTCCAGGCAGGAGACTGCATTCACTCCTGCTCAGCCTAGCAGGCTCAGAGCTCTCCTGAAACACAGAGGTTAAATTTGCCGCTCCAAACAGTCCCACCCAAGAGACTGCCCTGAAGCTTTTTACAGGGAAAGGATTTAATTAGACTGTGATTTTTGTGGTACATTGCAATATTCAGTATAACAGATGACCAGCAAAATGTATGCTTTGTGATTCGTGGTACGGGTTTGCTTAGACAACTTTTAAGATGATCCCTAAGTACAGAAAGGGCAAAGGCACCAGAGGTGGGGGAGAGGCTTTGCTGATCAGGTTTGAATGTCATAAATGCACAGTTATGGCTTAGTAATTGTATCACAGTTGACAGATGCTGCAGCAGTCACGTGACTAGAACATGACCTCATATTTCGGCTTTCTCCCCTCCTCCCTCAGTGATAAGGGCAGCGCTGGCACTTAAATAAGCAGAAGGCATTTACAGAAGGCGAGTTTGTAAGTTACTTAAAGGAGAAGCCTGAATTTGGACACAGATATACTTTGTACAGGCTATTAAGCAACTGCTCAACACAGCGGCAGTGAAGCAAACCTCTTTTTTTCCACTTGGGAAGCACACTACAGTTGCTATTAGGGTAAAAATATTGAATCCCAAGTCACGTGGGCTTAGATCATCCCTTTCCAAGGAAAAACCTGCAGGAGGGGTGGTAGAGGGAAGAAATGCCTCCATGATCCGTTCACAGGACTACCCTGCAGACAATGGGGCTGCTGCAAGCTCAGATGTCCTCCAGGGATCTGTGGGAGGATGCCGCAGCAATGAGGAGATTGTCTCTGCTCTGCCACTGCCCCAGAGGCCACTCCAGATGCTCTGGCAGGGTGATTTCACAGGAGGATGGATCAGCCTGCAATAGTATTTAATTTTCAGAAGATTTTCCAGGGGTACTGAGTATCCTCCTAAGCCTGTCCACTCCTATTTGCTTAGATTTTGGATCATGCAAGTCCCAGGAGGGTTCTGGGAGGAAGACACGGGATGATGCTCTCTCGATAGCTGAATGCCACCTCAGCACGAAAGGGAACCCCACCTTGGAAATTTCCAAAGGTGCAATCGGCCCCATAGGGATAATCTTCTGTCACAGCACTGTTATACAGGGACCAAAGCTGAGGCTGGCTGAGAGGTAAAAGTTCTAAATTAAAATCTCAGCTTTGGCATTGACCCCCATGGCAAGTTATGCCTTGCATGAAATGACAATAGTAATTACTTGCTGAGTTATCCCAATGGAAATTGTTCTAAAAGTGCAGAGATTTTTGTATTTTTTAGTGTTTTCTCACTAATACATCTGCAGTTTGCAGCTATTCGTGGACTACAGACCTGAAAATTTTCAATACAGCTTCAGTGTTGTTCAAAAGATAAAAATTAAGAACTTTCTGTATAACTACTCTTCTCTAAACCTTCTTTTCTTTTACCTGATGTTGCTTATCTTCTCTTTGAATTGAAACATGGCGCAGTTATTCTAATCTACCAATTGCAGTGGTAATGCTTTGGAGCAGCAAGATCCCAGTTAGCCTCATTAATGTTGACAGCATATCAGAACAGGATGGGATTTTTCTGCTTTTGATAAACAGGGTTTCAGTCACGTTTGGGTTTCAGCTCCAGGAAGGCTTTTGCTTGAAAAGCTCTGACTAGATGTGGTAACGATTATTTTGATTATCCCAGTTGAAGCGTGAGCGTTGCCAAAAGAGCCAGCAGCTCAGTGGCCTGCTGCTTGTGCCCTGCTTTGTTGCTGAGCTGTTACATGACTTTGCTGAAGACCTTCATATGATTATTCAGTTTCTTAAACGAAAGAAAATGAAAACTGAAAATTTGGGGACAGGAAGAGCTCTATGTGTGTGTTAGGTATTATTGCTTGACCATAAGCAAGGGTCTTCTAGTCCTTTTGTGTATGCTTGGGTGACGGAGCCTGCACCCCAGCAAGCACAGTGGCTCTCCTCCATGGCGCTTGAGACCACCTCCAGGGTTCAGGCTCTGCAGAGCTGCAGGAGATCACCTGAGTACTTTGGTTTTGTTTGCTTGGTCCTTCTCCCCTTCCTAAGCTTCTAGGGCAGAAAACCAGCTCTTTTCTTGCTGTTTTCTGTGTCGGGTATGCAACTGACAGGTGCTGCTGGAGAGGCCCTGGGTGCAAGGGTGGGTGGGAAGCCACGTTTGGTCTCGAGTTTTTCCTAGGGACCTGAAAAGCAGCTGCAGTCACTAAACGTGTGTGCCCCTGAGTGGCCGGGGAGCTGCCCTTGCAGCAGGGCCCACGCAGCCCTCACCATGGCCAAGGCGCTGCATGTCCTGGCCCACCCCTGCCAAAGGCCCAGGCTTTCACATCCGAGGCTCTGGGATGCTTTCAGCCAGCACTTTCAGTCAGGAGGCCTTCCCGAGGCAGACGAGAAGCCTGCCCGTAGAAAAATGAGCGTGCTCAGCAACATCGCAGGGGTTAGCCTAGCTCCCAGCGCCCGCGAGGCGCCTGTGGCGGAGCGGCCATATTGGGAGCCGGGTGTCCTGCACGGCGCCATCTTGTGGCCCCCGCGGGCTGGTGCCAGGAGACAGGCGGGAGGACGCGGCGCCGCCAGCCCCTGGAGGGGGGGGGGCCGGCTGCTGAAGCCGTTGCCGTTCTTGTTATGGAGGGAAATAAAACCATTTCAAAGTGCTGTAGGGCCGCCTGCTTCTCTGCGCAGCAAGCGAGCGGCCAAGAGCTTCAGCAGCAACCCCTGCGATGCCTCCCTGTGCTGGGTGTGTGCCCAGGTGGAGAACTACAGCAGTGTGGAGAGCTGCCACTCTGGTGTGCGGATTTTCGGGTGTCTTGACAAGCCCCCGCTCCTTCCCGGCTTATCGGAAGGCACGTTCCCAGTGGAAACCACATCAGCAGCAAAGGACTGCTTCTCACACTACAACACACCGGTTGCTGAACAGGTAAAATACCGTGGTGATAATACATATTATTCCTGTTCAGAGGGAGCCTACACCTAAGTCCTTCTAAGTGCGCATGGCTGAAAATATAGCTGCCAGCATTTTACCAAGATTTAAAATCATCAGGCACCTTTTTTCACCTAGAGCCTGGCCTGTGATAATGTGTTTTCTGGTAAAACACTGAATTGCAAGCAAGTATTTGGGAAAAATAATGTGTTGACCAGCACCATCGTTCCTCAAATGGTGGTGGTGGTTGGTGGTGTCACCCTGAGGCTAGTGGAGAAAGCAGATTTACCCCCCGTTTTGAATGAGCCTCCCACTCTGCCAGGCTCAACAGACAGCAGACACAGAGCAGCTCAGGTAACACTGGAGACAAAGTCCCGCACCTTCTGAGGGCTTCCGTAGCCTTTGGAGCTGGATTTGAACTGAATGAAATTGGCCTGGAGTAGGGTAGATAGCAAAGTGGAATCAGCCACCGCTTCAGGTATTGACCTATTTGTCACAGCATCATCCTTTGGGGAGTCTCACTTTATCCACCTTCTTGCTACAGCTTTCTAAAGTTATTTAGGCCTTTTTGCAATCCACTGTCCTATATCATTGAATGAAAAGTTTTCAGAGACGGTCTGTATTCACAGTGTTACGAACATTGATCAAAACAGCTTTCTATAGGTTTATGCCGTACATTTAGGTGCCTGTAAACATCTGAAAATCTCTTAGTGTTTAGCTCATTTTCTTCTTAATTTTCTTAGTACTGGTAAATTAAGTAGTTATCAAGTTACTGTTGTTATTTAGTAAAATGCTGTTAGGGTGAAAGCATCAAACAATCTAACACATATTCTGCTGCATTCACTTGATGCTTTTAACCACTTAAAAGTAGTTAAAAATCACTTTTAGGAGGTAAAGCAGTACAAGGTCTCTATGTGAGCCCCACCTAAGCCATGAACATTCAGGAGTGAAGAAAGCTTATTTTTACAAGTTTCCAGTAAGCCTACATGACTTGAGTGTAGACCATCCATGGTTTTGTATCACTTGTACACCAGGCCCCCCACCCCCCCAGCCAGTCTAGGTGAGGAACTTAATTTATTGGTGAAGGGCCTCAGGATATGCCCCCTTATAAATGTTATGTGTCACTGTAACTAAGATTTTATTCTGGGAGTAGATTAAATGACAGTATCATTGACAATTTGCCTAGGGCTTTACAATTTTCTCTTTTGACTTGAACTGGGAATTAAATTAAGCTTCTAAACTCTGCTTTTCTGCTCACAATCTGCCTAATCAAAGCAGGAGATCCTGCCGAACATTTCAATGCTGATGTTGCTGGTAGGAGTCCCTGATAGATTTCTCTTTTAAATTTAGCACAGCCCAGAATAGTAACTCTTACATAACATATACACAGCAAATATGGGACTTGCTATAATTTCAGTGAGAGACTGCAGATTTCCTGCCTTGCAGAATAACTAAAGCAGACAGCATTAGAGTCATTCCTCATATAAAAAGCTTGAGCAAATAAGCTTATACTTACAAAGCAAGGGACAATATTTCCCTTGGGTATCAGAATATAGTTGACAACCAAACGGACTATGACAGATCCTAGCTCCTCTCATGTGTCTGTGAGTGGCATTGTGGCCTCTGTTTACCTCAAAACATACAGGTGTGCTGGACTCCCTGTTCCTGAGGGTAGAGACAGCAAGGCAAGAATTTGCACTCCATTGTTGACAGGCCATTGGGGCTACTCGGGAAGGGGAATTCTTAGATAAATATGATCTCTGCTTATTCACAGCTAGATAGCTATCTGTGGAGTATATACTCCTCCATGCAGCTTGTGCCACAAATGGGAAATCTTGAAGGAGTAAAGAACCAGAATTAGACCTTTCTGGCATAGTATGTTTGACAGGGGATCTGGCAGAAGGAATGAAATAGACCTTCAATTCATTTTCACCCCCTCCTGCCTTCTGTTTTCCATAGCTTGACACTTCCTGTAACAGTGAACCACAAAGCAATTGCAGAGCCCGCGCCTTATATCCATGTATCACAGCTGGAACCCAGTCCCTGCCATGTTTCAGGGGTGAACCTATGAAATACTGCGTCCTCTTGAGTGCTCTCTCTTTCAGGCTGACAGCCTTTGAAGGCTGTAGCTTACTGAGCTGGGTAGGAGTCAACTGTCGTGGTAGGCAGGACACCAGAGTACCTCAGCCTCCCAGAGTCACTCCAGTGCTGTTATACTGGAGGAAGCAGCAAGGACCTTCACTGTGCTTAGTCAGATTGTAGTAGTCATGTGGACTGTTGGACAGGATTTCATTTCACTGGGATCCACAGATACAGTGTCCTAGAACTGCTGGCACCTTGCAGACAGAGTACAGGCTGGACAGTATTTGGCCCTGTGTCATTTGATGAGATTATTTACACAGAGGAATTTGCTTAGCTAAGAAACCTGGATGGAAACAGAAACACGTCAAATAAGCAATTACCCCCATACTCAGAGGCTTATGGAGATCAATCATACTGACCTATAGTCCCTGCCATTTCCTGGATTGTTTTAAAAATAAGAAACCTACCAGGAAAGGCATTAAGGCATTAGTAGATTAGCCTTGATTTTGCAGAGTCGCCTTGGAAACTTTTGATCTGATAAGAAGTATCCCCTCTGCTGATTTGGTAAGGTACCCTTTTCTTGTAGGTGTAAATTATGATGCAGACAAGACAGTGGGGTGTCAAAACCAGTTCATTGCACAGAGGAAATGTATCAGTTTCATTAGAAGGATGATGTTGCACCAGTTTAACTGTGTGTCCCTTTAAACCTTGCTTATCCTGGTGAAGTTTCCCCCAGACTGGTACAGAGTATGCACATACACACACAGCTGCACTGGTCAAACTAATGCAGTGTGATGCCATATTTTTAGCTAAATCATTAAAACTCCTCAATGAATATTTAGGTGTGCCATTTATCTGTCCCTTGGACCCATAGCAATGCACTGATCCTGCTTTCTTGTCTCTGTTAGGAACTAGTCTGTGACTGTTTTCTGTGCTGATACAAAAGGTTGGGGATTGAACGTGCGTGGTGCCTGCCTTCCTGCTTGCTTCCCTACAGACCCAGGGTTTTCTGGACCCACAGAAATAGAGGGCAGTGGTTACTGGAAGGGTAGCTTGAATGCCAGGCATTGCCATTCATAGCCATGAATGTACTCTTTCTGCTCCCAGAGACCCAGGAGACACAGCCATCCAGAGCTCCTAGATTCTGTGCCTTTATTCAGTGTCATGATTGCTGGTCAAAATAAGACAAAATAAGAGGTAAAAGAAAATAAGAGGAGCCTGTCTTTCTGTAGGCAATAGACTGGCAATAAACCTCACAGTAAGGTGCGGAGGAAGACTCCAAAAAATTAGAAGAGATCTAGCCTGTTATGGGTATCTGGAAGTCTTGCTCCAGTTCAGGCTGTAGCTGCATGTTTTTAACAGTGAAGGATAGTTGGGTATTGGGTGTACTGAATTCCCTGTTGTTCATAGTCTCTATGTCAAGAGAGGATGCCTTCCTAGAAGTCTGACTACTTTTCAAAGCAGAGCTATGGGCTTTAAATAGGAATTCCTGGGTTACTTTATTTGGTCAGTCCTTTGGAAGAAGTCAGACTAGAGGATCATAATTGACATAGCTGAATTTAAACTCTTCGAGACAGAGATTTTGTTTCGCTAATAACAACAGGGGAACAGTGCTATTGACCCTACTGGGAGTTTAACCTGTGTATGTCCAGTGAAGGCTGCTGTACATCTGCTGGTGTGCAGGCTCCAGCAAAAACTCCAGCATGCCTGTCTCCTGCAGTCTGGGTCATATTCTGGAGGACTGTAGAAAGCCAGTGATTTAGGATATAAACCAGCAATAAAGTGTATAATCCCAATGTAGAGATTTAATTTAAAATAGGGAGAACTTGATTAAAAGCATTAGATTAGAAGCAAGATTTATAAATAGTCATGTGGAAGACATTTAAATAATACAAATACCTTTTATGAAACACAGTACTGGAGTTCAAGAAATATTTAAATAAAATATTTTGATTGAGAGTTTTGCCAAAAACTCTTGGAGAATTCTTGGAGAATTTAATCAGGTTCTTGCTGGTGCTATAAAATCTGCCCTTAGAAACACTTTCAGTTCTCTTACATGTCTTGACAGGAGGCAGATAAACACCTTTGGGTACTCCCGCCGGGTCAAGGTCACCTTTATGCAGAGAGACATCACAATGCTCTACTTAGCAGCATCAGAACAGGACTTAAATGATGCATAAATCTTGAGCTCTCCAGGAGTTATTTTCACCCTCTCTGTATGAGAAGAAAAACAACTATTTCCTTTAATCCTGTGTGGCTTCTGTATTAAAATAAGCCTTGATACTAATCCCTGGCTATCTGGATTTAAACTGACATATATCCTACAGCTTCAAATACCAGAACATCTGAATTACCAATGTGCCCTTAAACCCAGAGTGTTTATGTGCTTAATCACACCAAAGGACAGAAAAGTCATTATCCTCCCAGTGTTTCCCTAATACTGCACTGGGTTCCTTCAAACACCCAGACAGTTTTCCTCACATTATTTCATTTTGCTATGGTGTTTGCACTGTTCCCCATTCTGACTTGAAAGAACATGATGAGCAAGGTAAATATCACAGAGCGACACATCAAGGCTGTGTTAGCAACTTCTGTAACTTCAACTATACAAACTACAAACTGGAGTTTGCACTTGAATTTCACAAAAGGTAGATGGTTTCACTTGTATGTAAGCAAATTTTCTCCCTGACAGGGAAACATGCAGATTCCTAGGCCCTGATCCTAATATAGTTGTCAAGCTTGACCAAAAAGAAATATCAGTAAATGATAAAGCATCTTTGTTACTGGTTTATAAATATATATGATGATAATGCATCAGAACAATGGTCCTGTAGTGATAACTTCAGCAATGTCACTTCCTGTATGTACTGTGCACATCGTATCACATAAATAAACCAACAGCTTGTATCTCCTAGTGTCCCTGAAGGTGCAGAGATACTGTATAAGATGCTGCTGGTCTGGTTGAATGTAAATGACCAAACTAAGCTTTGCCTTCTATACTATATAGGCCAACAGAGTGAATGCTAAACAGAGACAGAGCCACTACACTGTGACTTGAACTTGCTTGTGGCTGCCACCCAAAACTGGTGCTGGCAGATGCATTCATTGGGTGAAGTCCATGCTTTACAGGCCTCACAGATGAACTTCAATGGGGTCAACCAGTAAGGAAGAGAACAGAGCTGATGTTGCTGAAGGGATGACCAAAGGTGAAGGACTAGGGTCCACAAAGGACCAAGGTGGTACCAAGAGGATTATGTAAGTGCTCTTTGTCAAGAACCACGAGTTCCTCAGTCAGGCAGTGCTCGACGTAATTATCAGCTCCTTTTTTTAGGCATCAAAGGAGGCTTCAGCTTGCATTCTTTAGTCACTGGAAAAGAAATATTAACTATGTGGGAGATGGTGTCCCACATATTCCCTGCTCCATGCTTTGTCATGAGAGGAAGGAGGTGATTCTGGAATTTCAAAAGCTGTTGCAATTATTCTTAGACTGAGGTGGAAATACTTTCTTGAAAAGAAAAATGCACATTTCTTCCACAGGTTCTTTTGGAAACTTTCATTTGTTCTGTTTGCAGTTCAAGGATTTTTGTTTTTGGAATATTGGAAATGTTTAAAAGGATTCAAAACAAAGCATGCTTGGAGAAAATGCCACTCTTGTCAGAAGGGAGAGGTTTTTTACTAGAACATGTTTGTCCTCATCTAATTCTTACATTATTGGCTGGCAGCAATTGAGAGCAGCAAAGTAAGTAGCCAAATTTCTGTCCTTGCAAATTGTAGCAGGTAACTGTACATTTGAAAGGTACATGCCAGAAAAAAAATACAGGAAGATCAAAGACAGTCTGTTACTGTGTCAATTCCAAGAGTGTCACGATTTCTTGGGACATATTAGCTGATGATATATCCAGTGAATATCTATACGTAAGGTGGAAAGCCGTAAACCTGGGAAGCAACTGATCTCTAGTACTATACTTCTAGTCCTCAGGAATTTCTGGTTAGATAGTCATGTGAGATTTACTTCTGCTTATTATTAACTGATTATTTGATCCAGTTGCCTGGCATAAAAGAAAATTATCAGCACCAGATATTCCATGTGTAAATGATCTCTGCAGCACAGTATTTTTATGATGGTCACAGAGAACTGAAAGCAGATGGAGCACTCACTCCTTCAGGCTTTGTTCTCTCAGATTTCACTCCAAAAGTATATGTCTTAACTGCAGTATTTGACCATTTGGCTTTTTAGCATCTGCTGAAATTGTCCCAAACTATCCAGTCCTCTGATCCAGCATTGTTACTGTTTAAGCCCATCTGGTCAAACAGTTATTACTAAGAAAAGAACCAAACCCATGTTTCAAAGTATAACACAGAACTAGAAGGAAAATAATGGCTTTAACCCCAATGTGTATCTTTGGTAGCAACAGTCTGTTTGGCAACATTTATGGAATTTCTCCAGTTTCATCTTTGTCAAAAACCACAGCCCAATGAGCACTTCTGTGATGTCAGGAGATGTCCCTTACCCTGAAGTCTGAAGCAAGTTGAGGTAAAGAACATAAGAAGTTATGTGCTGAGAGTGCAGTTTGTGAATGTACTCACAGAAGGGAAACTGGATATTTTTGGTCAACTATGACTCAAGATTTATTGAACCACCTTATTTCACATGGAAGTGATCTCCTCTCTGTTATGATCCTGAGGCTCTGCAGTGCTGCAGAAGTAGTAGGACAGAAGAAGGGAGCCAAGCAAAAACTGAGCCATAAAGAATATCTATTAAAATTAAAGAAAAGAATAGACTTTGACAAACTCTCATACAAAGATAGCATTTCAGACTTAGTGTCTTCCTGAGACAGTTGCAACTTTTGCAGTGAGATCTGCTATTGTTTTAACACATTTCACAAAATTCAGTTAAAAAAAGGGCAGCTGCCATAAAAACCACTGCACTAATATTTGTTTCTTCTTCCTCTCCCATACGCAGGATGCTTCTCAAAGAACAGTGTATGGACCAAAACTGTATTCAGGTCTGCAACCACAACATTTTTAGTGCTACAAAATCAGTACTTTCCCCACCTTTGCTAAACCCAAATATTCAGAAATCATGACTCAGATTTCAGTCATGATTGGCTTAAAACTCATAAGAATTTTCTTTTTAAGCAAATAAGAGCTTTTTAAATTGTCATCTGGATTCTGGGCTTCAAGTCTTGTTCTGGAGTTTTCATAATTTCCAATTCTGGAGAGCTGGAAACTTGAAAAGAAAGTGTTTATTGTGTAATCATGTACTCACATGACTAGTGGCTTTATTTACAATAAAATCTTTAAGAGCCAGCAGTACTGGTTTTGATTTGTGTGTCCAGCTTTCACAGTGAAAAAAAAAATTAATATTTTAATAATATTATAAAAGCTAGGGCTTTTATAGCCTAGTGCTGAAGAAGGACATAACGGATCTTATGCTCAGTTACTCAGTTCCTGCACTTCAGGCAGGATGGGAATGATTGCAGGCAGGGAAGCAAAATTATCTGAAGTTACCTTTGGATTCATACTCTGGAGTCCTGCAGGGGCCGCAACAACTCTTACTGTGAGCCGGAGCCTCCCCAGGGCCAGTGTAATTTGTGCTGTGCCTCTTAAGGTCCTGTGAAGCAGAGACTACCCAGGGCTTTGCGCCTACCAGCTGTGCTCCTGATCTTCCCTGTATGCTGGAGCTGGGAGAAAAGCCAATGCGGAGCTCCTAAATCAGTTCTTCATAGCCCAGAGGGGCCCTCGGAGCAGAGGGTATTCTCAGCAGATTACTCATCTCTGTGTGATGATGCCAGAACAGATTTCAAGGCAGGAAATACACAAGTGAAATCTGCAGTGTTCTTAGATGAGCTGGTTGAAATGTGCCAATTATTTTGCGTTTTCTGGTTTTATATATTTTCTAATACAAGTTTCTTTTTGAAATGGAAATAGGAAAAAAAAGTTTCTTGAAAGCCAGAAAGTTATGATAAAAGTGAAAAAACATTGCTGAAAGTACATTTGATTTTAAATTTTGCATACAAAAGCTCAAAGTTTTTAGCCTGTATACACATTTCACATACACATACGTGCACAAAGTCTATAGTTAAAGTGAGTTTATCTTTTGTTTAAAAAAATTGTAGTGAATCCAAAACATACTGATATTTTACTGTATTTTGAGATACATGGGCTTTGAATCAGGATCTGTTTTAGAAATGAACAGATTTGGACATTGCATTTAAATGACTTGATGAGGGTTTATAGAAGGAGCCCGTGGCACTTTAAGGCATGAAGCCTCAGAGCCCTGCCTGTTAGTTTTCTTACACTGCAGCCAGTCTTTCACCATTGGCTGCTGCTGTGAGGCAACTGCAGAAAAAAACACCCCCTCTGGACTCCACACAAGGTTTGGGTTTGCTGTTCTAAAGCAACAGGAGGTGCTGAGTCATTTTGGTCTGGTGTAAGAGCAGGGATGCAGGACAGCAGCATCTGAGGTACAGATTAGCCCCCAGACTTTTGAAGTTGCCTGGAAGCGTATGTGTTACTCCTGGGAAGGTGTTATATCTTGCCATCCCGGTAGGAGTGCCATTAACAGTGGCATCTGATAAAAGAGTCTCAGCAAAATAATTACTTTAATGGTGATGGCTAATTTTAGATTTTCTGATCTTTATCCTGATACATGTTCTCTGCCTTATACATATACTCTCTGATATGAGAGCATGCCATTGAATAATGCCACCAAGGTCTCCCACAGCACAACAATGAGCTCTCTGCGAGCGTCAGAGCTCTGCCTAGGCAAAGCTGAATTTGAGCTTGTGATTTTGTATCAAAGGTGACAAAGGGGTATCTGAGCACTAATGACAGTGCAATACCAGTGGTAGGCTGATGATTTGGAAACTTTGGTTTAGATGACTTGTCTGTGGACAAGTAAAGGAGCCAGTGGAATAAGCAAAATCCAAGCTCAGGTATTGTAGTTCTGTGTACTACCCACTTTAACAACTCTGACATCCAGCAGTTATGACAGGGTATAAATAGAAAGGTTGAGATTATGTATGTCAATTCTCTTTTTAAACCTCATTTTAAGGTCAGAAGAAGGCTATAGTGTAATAACCAACCATATTTTATGAATGATTAAAAAGACCATAGATTCTAGATTTTTCAAATCCATCAGTTATTCATTGCCCTGCTAATATCTTTTCAAACACAGACTGAGAGGTATGTGCTGAGTCATGATTATGCTTACTGGCATCTTCGTAAGTCTAATGAGTAAAAGGCATATTTGTTGATGCCTATACATATGGGTGTGTGTATATATATACACAAACATATATATATAAAAAACTTTATCCCTTTTTATCCAAGAGTGAGATCAGGCTCTTTGTTTTCCTGCTAATATACAGATCTCCTATGCAAGGCTAATAAAAATCACAAATCTGTTTTTTCACTTGGTAAGCATTGCCTTCAACACTCACTCCAATGTCCACAATGAAAAACCCACACTGATGATCCATGTTTGAGTAAGAGAGTCTCTGTCGTTAATTTAAGCCACAAGGATGCACACAGCACCCCTCAATTTTGTTTTGTAGCCAACAAGTCTCTCTATTCGCTCAGCAAACTGTATTCTGTAGCATCCTGGTGGCCCGAGATCTTTCTCTGCTTTATTAAAACCACATAGGCTCAATGACTCAATTTGTGTTCATTCTTATTATCTGATTGGATAGCTACAGTACTCGGCATCACCCACGGGGTTTGCTTAACAGTTGTGTAAACCAGTGGCTGTAAATGAAACTAATGATCTAACTTTCCCTTTTAAACTATTTAAATATAAATCACTTTGTGAATGCAAACAAACACACAAAAATTAAATTCTGGAGGTCACTTAAGACCATAAAGCTATACGGTCTAAATTTTCAGGAATACTCAGTGTAGGAAATTTTGCAACACTGTACTAACAATGTAGCAAATCTTAATGCCAGACCCTATAGGAGGGGATTTTATTGTAAAATCAAAACCCGCAACAAACCAGATGTCATTCATTCACATACGCGCTCTCACAGCCACATACAAGCACCAGGATGTGTGCATCCAAGCAACCTGCTGAGCAGTCAGGCACTGGGGATGTATATGAAAGTGTTCAAGCAGTCTGTCCGGCACACAGGCACCAAAACGCATATATTCAGGCAGTCTGGCCACGATTCCTTGCAATGATGCAGAGGACAAAGACATCAGCTACTGAGTCCTCCTCACATCTGTGTCCTTTGCAGGTTGGTGACCATGTGCTGGTTTTGCATATGCCTTTTTGTACTCTTTTGGAGCTGACAGTGATCAGTCTGGCCACCCTGTCCCACCTCTGTGAGTAATCAGGATTTACTGTCCTTTGTCTCTCAACAGGGGTGTTCTGAGAAGTTGCACACGTATGTGTGCCAGGGCCCTGATGACTTACTAATCTAGGTGCCATCAACACATGCAATTCCTATAGTCCTTTTCCAACATTGTGTCTCTTCCAGTACTTTCACACCCAGACAATTCCCATTCATACCATTCTCTTAGCATTTCTATTACAGTTCTCTACAACAGCACTACAACTGTAAAGAAATCATTTTCCCATGCCGTTAAAATTTATGAAGATTGAAGTTATTTCTCCATTTCATATCAGATGAAACCATGAACTTTCCAGAAAGCAAAGACTTCTTTTTTTTTCAGATCAGCATGCTTAGACTTTCCAGCCATCTGACTTAGACCTAGACAATCAACGTTTTAGGTCCTGTAACTAGGTCAGAGAGAAAGCAGACCATTAAAGATGATGCAGGTGCAGATGAACCGAGCTCCCCATTGCAATATTAATGGGACAGAGCAAGTATGTTCCAGATGGATCTGGTAAGTCTAAGCATGGTAGCTAAACTACTCACCTGGCTTACAAGAGAGCCTTGTTCAAGATTACATCCCGAGTTCAGAAGGCCAGACGTTCAAACATGAGTCTCAGCCACCCTTGAAGACCACTCTCATCAGCTAGCTGTAAGGCCAGACTCTTGCTGCCTTTCTCAATGCCATACTTACTTTTTGATTCAAAATCAAATTGGCTCCAGAAGGAGAAGCTCCCATCCCAGAATCACGTATTGCCTACGGATTAGGACACTCATCTAAGATATGGAAGACACGACTTGTCCCTTCTCTAAATCAGGCTGTTTTCCCATCTCTCAGATGAGGTCCCTGTTACTATACTACAGGCTTTCTGCTGATTTGTGAAGAGGCATTACTTGGCTTTGTCTTCTGAGACCTCATGGCTGAATAACCTGTATAGAGAAACATACCTTTGGTACAGAGATAGGTATTTAATGTCTTTTGATGAGCTCCTGTTTTCCTGTGCTTCCTGTCAGCTACTTTCAGCTAAGTCATGAAACCTTTAAGGTATTTTCAAGAATGTAGCATGTTAACCCCAATTTCTGCCTTCATAAAAATGTTTACAGTTCATAGCTGAAAAGAGAAAGCACCTAAGCTTCTCCTTGTTTACATAGAGAGTCTGAGTGAGTCAATGGCTCGGGACTGACTAATGTCACCAAGAGACAGGTCCTTAAAAATTAGCTATTGCCTATTTTAAATCATGGTTTAACACAGCCCTCACGTGTCTGAAAACATTATGTGATCATTTAGAACCTGTGGCTTCAATTTTTGTGTCTGTCATTATTGGCAGATACACCTTATTTATTCAGACACCTAGGGACCTTACTGCTCTTATGCAAGAAATGCTTAGACATCAATACAACCTAAACTGTACTCTCTGAACAGTTAAAAAGCACAATTTGCACCTGTGATTAAATGTGCTTTGATTTACATTTATGAGCAATTTTATTTGGTGGCTCAGTTCCCATGGTTTCTCTTAAAATCTAACGCCCAGTCTGGAGATAATGAAAAGCCAAGCACAGCTGCACCACTTTGTTGCTCTTTTGCTGGTTTGGGTTCCTCTGCCCCCTGCCCGCCCAAGACCTTTGTGTAAGTCTGTGATACCATCTTTCCCCTAAAGTTTTGAGCTGCCTTGATCCTTCTGACCACTGACAGAGGGTAGAGTCCTGCCAGTCCATAAAAACTGAGTAGCTAACCACTCCTTCAGGTAGTGCCTCTCCTTCCTTTCCTGTTGCCACTAGTCAGAAAACAGGGCACTGAACTGCCTGCCAGTCCCCAGGGTGTCGACACTGAAAACCTGAGATTATGCTTGGTGAGTCTTCACTGCGGCTGAGGCTTGCCTGTCTGCCCATTCCGCTTGCTCTCTGCAAGCAAAGTTGCACCATTCCCCAGTCACTGGTACTGGCTGCACTGGGGCTCAGTTTTCTTCACAAGGTGAAGATAAAACTGAATCTGCCACTGCTAAAGGGTGCTATGGTCATTCCAGCCCCATGGCAACATTGAAGAAAGAGTCTCCTAAACTGTCCTCTGTTTTGCTTCAGTGCATGCTCATCACACCAGGAAATCACCAGCTGAAAGAGACTGATGTGAAGAAGCTCGTTTCCCTATTACCATTCTACCTTGCTGTGGGGGTTCCTACCCCAGCCCAGCACCTATTCTGCTTTCTGTAGGGAAATGCAGCCAGAGTAGGTGGTTATTCACAGACATGTTGTGATGACTGTAGCTTATCCCTAATGTTACACTGCTTGGAGAGTACTTTCCAAGTGGGGCTGTTGGCCAAGACTGGGTAATTTAGAACAGTCATTCTAATACAGTGAGACTGAACATCTGGGAAACTGGAAGGCAGAAGAAAGCAAGCTCCTGAAATTACAACAACAGCAAACCAAAACTTTTCCAATTTCTTGGGTAAAAAACCAATTCTACTGATAAGGGAGATACATGCCTTTTAGTTTCTGTGGAAAGGTTTCACTGCAGACATTCAGAGTTCTTGCGTCTCTCCCTAAGAGCTATATTCCTGCACCCCATCTTTTTCACACTCCTACTTCCTTTGTGACATGGAGAATGTGCATATCTTCACATTTTTCTCTCCTGCCCCTTTCCATCCCAAGAGGGAGTCTGCCGCAGACCATCTGTGTACGCTCCAAACCCTGTCTCATTCTCCCAGAACAAGTTACCTTTTCCTTCTCCCAGTACAATGGTCAAGAGAGTTCCCTGGGTCAAAGTGTGCTCCTTTGAGTCCCCTGAACTCTTAACATCCGTGTTTTCAAAAGCCACTTCCTGCTCTTTGTTCCTTCTTTTTTGCTGGGATTTTTCCATGACATCCCCCCAGCTCTTACAGACCACTGGGTGCAAGGGCAGCCACACATTTCTTCTAAGACAATCCTATTTAAATGGAAGACTAATAATGTCAGTGACTCAGATTTTTTTCCCTTTTCAGGGAGTTATATGACACCAGCTGTGGCAGCAAATTGCTGATTCACTATAACCTTAACCTTTCGGTGATACAGCAATTTTATAACCTTATCCAGCATTCATAAATTCCAAATAAATTGATTTTCCTACCTGTCATTCTTAGTTATTTAAGACAAGTTTTGGCCTCACATGAGCTTATGGAATTGTTTGATGCAGGCCTAAATGCAACCATGACTACTGCCTAGAAATATGGGGAAATTATACTGTATGTGCCAAAATGTGAAGCCTAGAATATGTGAGAAAGTACACAATATATGATGCTCCAGTGCTTTGCATCTGGCATTATTTATAAAGGTCCAAGGAGGAGGTTTACACAACCATTTCACTTGGTGGTTGCTAGCAATGGTGTAAATGACTCAACATCAATGGCAGAGTCCAGCCTAGAACTTTTTTCTGCCATATGTGCTGTGTCAACATGATGAATGCCTCACAGAAAGGAAAAATGGTAACAAAGGAAAGCCATGTTGATGTCTGCTGTAGAAAACAGGTTGCTTAAAGCCATTTTTTTCATTTCTTCCATTTCATTTCCCAGGTAAAGGATTGAAGTGTGGAGATTTGTTTGTAGAAACATAAATAGATAGTATCAAAAATTATGAGGTGAAGCTCTCCAGTAACTCACCTGTATCAAAACTGCATGTAAACAGATGCCATTCCATGGGAATTCTTTTCTCTCTGGTAGATTGACAGCCTTTCGTGACTCAAGGCACTCATAACATCATGAGACTAAACTGAACTATTATTTTTCTAGTTGGGAAAACTGACACAAATGAAGTCACTTGTACAAACCCTGTAGCAAATCAATGAAAGAACTGGGATAAACTCCCAGTGTCACAGAAGGAGGTCTGGTTCAGCTTACCACTAAGTGGACCGCTGCAGCTATCGGAAGTGCTAGAAAGTTAAGGTGCTGGGCTCTGCTGGGCTCTTCAATGCTTAAGGGAAGAGGCTGGATATTTAAGGAACAGAATAATAACCTGTGGGGGGAAAGTGAAGACAACAGAGAACCCATTACAGACAGATGTATTATTTGCTGTATACAAGTGTTTTCAACCCAGAACTCACATGTAATGGGACATTGATGGTTTCTAGGTGAGATTTGTAAGTGTCTTAGCTTTGCCTGGGACCACAGGGTTGGGGTATGGAACACAAAAGAGAGCAGGGACAGACTTCATCTTTTTCCTTACTGCAGATGAGCATTCTGAGAGCTGACCTTTGTTACAAGATATGTGCCTACACAGGTAGACCAACACTTTTCCTTTGATAAATCCTTAAAAGCCTGTCACTGAGTTTTGCCAGGTTTTTTTTCTAGGCCAAGTTTAGCAAAGGAAGGTGTCTGCTTTTTCACTAGACTGCCTATATTTACAGGCTTGTGCTGACAGCAGGGACAAATATCTGGGAAGTATGGGCCAGTGAATGAGGCCTAATGCAAAGTGATAGGCTTTTTAATTTTTGCCGCTGGTTGAATGTAAATGAAGACTTGCATTCACTGTGGTTAGAAGAGAGTTTAGGGTTACTGTGGTTTTCTTTCAGTTCTGCCACTTATTTGCATGGCCTATTTTTCAGTCACACTGTTCTTTGAGTTCTTGAGTTCTCGGGGAGAACTCTTCCATTATTGTGATGTCCTCAAGTGAAATACAGAGCCACTTCAAGGCTGCTCTAATTGATGTAGCTACTTCTGATGATTTTCTATTATCCCCAGGATATAAAGAATACTGTATTACAGTACAACATAGGCCACTCCCAAGACACTTTGACTGGGCCCTCATCCAGTCTTAAGCAGCGACGGTTCTTAAAGCAGGCAGGTATAGACCTCCTACTTGTTGCTCTAGGAAAGCTTTCTACATGGGTGTTTGTACTCCAGAGCTTCTGTGTGCTGCTAGTTCAGCCCAACGGAGCTTTATGGTTGCTGAAAAGAAAACCTTTGGAATAGACTCATGCCAGATACTCAACCTCTCTATACTTCAGTCTTCCCAGCTCAACATGAAGCTAATAATACCTGCCTAGCTTTTTCCTGAGTGATAGATAAGTATCTGGCATTCACATTTGCATAGCTGTTGGAGATCCTCGGACAAGTACATTAGAAATGTAGTTACTATGTATGCATTTACTTATTTGCATGATTTATCACTATAGTATCGAGACACTCCTGTCCCATTTAAGAAAAGAAGATTGGAAAGGACATCCTGCTCAAGTTCAGTTCCCCTGCTACTGCAAATGTATGTATAATTTGTCATGAACTGATAGAGCTCTAGCTAGCTAAGTATTCAGTATTCTTCGCCCTCCTACTTCCATAGAAAAGCTGTTGCAGGCTATCACTCTCTGCAGGAAGAAAAAAATCTCCTGATTTCCAACCAAAACATATTTGCGACACATTTACACCTTGATTGCTTTTCTGCAAACACTTCCCCTTTAGCTTACATAGTTCTTGTCCCTTCTCAGGCTTAAGTCACCCAAGGTATTTATGCAAAGCAATCGTATCTGCTCTTGGTCTTTGTTTTGCAAAGGTTTACAGGTTGTCCATTCTCTTTAGCTCCCTTTTAAGTCTTCTGAGCAGGTATGCTAGTCCTAGTTCACCTGTATTTGAATGTGAGTGACCAGAATCGCATAACTGAACCAGAACCGCGTGTAGCATCTCAGCTATGGTCTCCTGAACGCACTTCTACTGTGGCATTTCGTAGTGGAAATACCTAGGATCACATCTCCTTTTTTCACAGCTGCATCAGTGGCAGCTCACAGCCTGGATCCTTCCTTCTCGGTCCCTTCCAAGCTGATGACACCCCAGTTCATAGCATAAACTGTGATTATTCATCCCTTGGACTCATCCCGTTTCTAGTATCTCGGTCTCCGCAGGCCATGATTTCTTCCTGCGTGATGCCCATCTCCTTGCGGACAGATAGCACATCCCAGCTTTGCATTACGGGCAGATTTCGTCAGCGGGGTCCGAGATTTCGTCTGCGGGGTGCTCGTGCCAGGGCCCCTAACGAGTACCTCGGACCGGCCCCACGCCGCCGCCCCCACCCGCGGCCGTGTCGCTGCCTCCCTGCTCCCCTCGCTCCCTCCGGCAGCCCCAGGCAGCCAGGCGGAGGCACCGGGCGGGGAAGGGGCCGACTTGAGGCCGGGGCCCGTCGGGCCGGCTGGCAGCTCCCCCGCGGCGGCGCAGCCCGGGCGGCTGCCGGCGCTCACGTAGGCCGGGGGGCGGTGCGGCGGCCCCAGGAAGCGGCGGCCGCGGCCGCACGTAGCGGGGCCGCCCGCGGCGCAGCGCCGCCGCTCGGGTCACGTCGACCGGGCCGGGCTTCCCCTCCCAGCGCCCGCTCCCCTGCCCCCGGCGGCGCCTCGGGGGCGGCCGGCCGGCGCTGCGGGCGCAGGCAGCCCGCGCGATTAAATCAGGCTCTGCGGGCCGCTGCCTGCCGCCCGCTTTCGTTCCGGCTGCGTGCACCTTCCGCCCTCCCCGTCTGCTTTCGGTGTAGGGCCTGCACGTGTGAGATGCCCCCGCACTGCCCCCGGCCCCGGGCTGGGCTGCTCTGTCCAACGCCCCACCACCCCCCCCCCAGCCCCCGGGATGAGGAAAAACAGGCCTTCACATTTCACAGGGAAACCGGCGTCGTGGCTGAAAAGACTCTGCTAACTGCTACCGACATCCTTCGAAAACGCACAGAATTTTCACATCAGAACAGCTAGCTGATTTTCACCCAGAAGGGCCTGTACTCCAGTCGGCGCAGGGAGGCATTTTGAGCAGAGTAAAGCCCGTTTCTAATGCATCCCAGTATAAAAAATAGGTTCCAAAATGGATTTTGTATCAGATGCATTCAGTAACTAGCCGTTACATGGGTTTTATACACAGATACCTGTCTCCCCTGATACCAAGTAAGCTCTCAAGAAAGTGGCATCTGGAAAATATGAAATCATTTGACTGGAAATGGTGAAAAGTATTTTAAAATGATTGCCAGTTATTTTTCCTGCTTTGTTATCCTTGTATCCCATAGGGCTTGCTTCACCTCATAGGCATTCTAATGAAGGCTGTTTCAATCCTCATTTTATGGTTATGCATAACTTATGTATGCTGAACAGCATGTCGTTTCCTCTTTTCTTACAGCATCATCATGCCTGTCACCCTAAATCTGCTACTTAATTCTTTCCTGTCCACATGGCGCTGCTCCTTCTTTTAATTTCTTCTCTCCTTTATTGTAGCAGCTTTCATCCACTTTTCCTGTTACTACACACACTTCCACTACACATGCCAGCACCTGCCATTTAGCTCATTTCATCACCCAGGAAAGTGAATTAACAATGGAGGAGCAGCAAGCTGGTTTCCTGTCCTGAAAGAAATCCTTAATAACGTGTAGGACCTGACTCTTGGGTCTGCTTCAGCTGCCATCACTCTACAGCTATAAAAGTTGGATAATTAAGAGGCTTCCCTAAAAAAACAAATGTGCTCTGTTGAGGGGAGATAATCAACCCTTATTCACCCACAAAGGTGATGTCCCTTAGAGTAAGGAAGTAGGACAGGAGACAGTTCCACAAAGGCCACTGGCTCAGTGAAACAGGGTCTAATTTTAAGCAGATCTTGCTGCTCTGAATCATGCCAGAGACCAGACTGGATCCTTTCTGCCCCCAAGATTTGAAGAATATAGGAAGGCGTAGAATGACCCACGCCTAACCCTGGTCCCGCAGCTGCTGTTTATTGCAGCATCTAAGTTTAGCCTTTAATGGATTGATATTGTGCAAATATCAATCGGAGCTCAGTCTAAATGGCTGGACAATGTTCTGTCTTTGAAAACAATTATAAAACTGTCACAGTTCACCAGTGCTTTAGGGCATGATGATAAGGGACTCCAGGAAGACCTGTTTGGAGAGACTAAATTGTTCTTTCTGCGTGTTTTTCACATGTTCTGACTTTAGCTTTCAAACAGTTAATGTTCTTCTTGCCTCTGAGTTGCCAAGGTGCTTACAGAGATCTGTTGGTTTAAGTATGGTCAGGTCCTCTCAATCTTCTACCCTGCAAAGAGAAAGGAAGTAGTCTCCATACATCTCACCATACAAGAAGTTGTTCTACTAGCCAAGGTATTTGTTTGGTAACGGGCAGGTGTTTGTCCAGAAACAAATTTGGCTTTCTATTATTGCATAATGTTTAGGCTTTTGTTGGTGTCTTCACTCTATTGTGTCCCTAAAAGTTGGTAGTCTTGACAATAGCTGAGAATCCTTGCTGCTGTGTGCTGCTCAGTGCAAGATGCCTATCCTTTATTCCACCATAAGTTGTGTTTCAGCTGCAACTTAGTGAGAAGTCATAGGACTGGACTGCAAAAAAAAGGGTAGCTGTTTATAATTGTAGATAATAACGTGGTTATTGTCTACACTGAGAAGGATATGCATGGATAGCTCTGATCAGTTTCTGTGTAAGAACATCATTTTTTCATTGAGATGATAAGACAAACCCTCATCAGTGGCATTGTTCCATGAGAAGTCTGTGTGACAATACATTCATAAAAAGGACTAAGGTGGAGATAAGTCCACAGGCCATACCAACAACTGGCAGCATATTTCTTCACTCTTTAACTAATGGCAGAGCTCTTTCACTGCCATGCATGGTTCTCTAGATCAGCTAGAGTTACTTCTTACACCTGGTAAGAAATCCTGACAGGACCCAGATCTTCAAGACAATTAGGAATCTTCTTTATGGCCTTCTATTGAAATCAGGACTATTCTCTCAATAAAGCAAATAACCTGTTTGGGTTTGCTTTGGTTTGTTTTTTTAAAAAAAACAAACCAGCCTGTGTGGGGAGACAAGAGTCTGTCAAGGAAACCATGCCTACCATTCGTCTTCTAGGATTTTAAGAGATCTGCAGATTATGAAATATTTATCTTTATCCTCACTTATCCCCAGAAGAGAGAGATTTTAGTAGACAGTGAACAGCTGGATCGACTAGAAAGTCATGGAGGGTCTGGAAAGAGAGAGAGATGTAGAGATCTTAGAAGCCACAAAGACTCTGCCAAGGGGAGTGACAGAGACAGTTGAAGGTGCAAGGGGATGATATGCTTGAACAGTGGGTATCTAGGTTTCACCTTGCAGTAGCAAATTAGTAGGCTGGAACTGCAGCATGGCAGTAACTTTCTTCTTCCCGAAGTGAAGAATGCCAGCCTAGCTGCAAAGCAAAAGCATCCAGCCAGTAATGCAGATGTAAAATCTGTTTCTTCTGCATCAGACTCTAAATCAAGCATAACGTTCCTAATTCACATTCTAGCTGCTGTAAGAGTTCTTCCTCTTTATTAGTGTGTGTGTCTAGCTGATACCCTGACTTGCACGGGTGATAAAGTTTAATAGAAAAGAACCAGTCGAGAACATTTTCAGGATTTATGGCTGGTTCTATTTATCAAATTGAGTTTGGGAGTGGGGAATGAGGTTTTGATATATGTTTCTTCTTTTTGCTTGCTCATTTTGAGCTGAAGTCTAAGCTTGCATAGCCTAAATAGGTTTACAGTGGTGCCAAGCTGAGGCTCATAGAGAACTTTTAAAAATGAGCAGTATGATTTATGACTGGAGAGAGGTATGAATATTCTCTTTCTAAATGGTTTCTAGGCTCACAGTGCGGCTTTTGTCTAGTGCAGGCTGAATTAGAAAGACGAGACTAGAACTGACTTCCTTAGTTTTATTCTCAGTTATTGTAGGCAGCCGTGCCATGTAATCTCTTTTATACCCTTCAGTTGGCTCTAATCAATATAAAAATAATGAAGAGTGTCTCAGTGAACTGGTTCGGCTCCCAGAATAACCTCTTGCCATGCTCTTTTGATCCCAGAAGTGCATTAGGGCTTTACCTGGGAACTTCACTCTTCCTTTAAACAGATCTTTCCTAGTATTTTCTTCCCTGATCTATTCTTTGCTCCCCTGATCTTCTTTTAATTTCTCTTTCTCTGCTTGTTTTGCTTAGTGATTGCTTTTTTTTTTTTTTTTTTTTTGCTGCTTAGCAATCATCTAGAATCAAGGAGTCTGACAGAAATCTCTAATCTAGAGTCTAACTGGTCAGCACTGTCTAAAGTGAGCACAGCACAAGATTGCACCATTATTTGTTAAAAGTAATGGTCTCTTTCCTTGGTGGTGGTTTACTTTAAGACTACTACCTGGAAAAGAAAGGATGGAAGTATGGAGAGAGAAATGTACAATGTCACATGTTCCTGGCAATAGCTGTTGTATTCGAGAATAAGCTCCCATGGTAAAGTCAGATCCTCTTGCTTGGGATATTTAGGATGGCATTGCACATAGCATTGGAGAAGACAGTTTGTTAGCTCCCAAGAAGCTGACAAAATGTTGTAGTACATATTTGCTTCATCCATTCTTATACCATACTCAATTAGTTAAATGATTTTTTAATAAAGAAAATAGCTTATTATCAGTGAAATAGTTTATAGGGCTGGTAGGGCATCAGGACAGGATGAGTTCACTGAAAGTGAAGTGCCAGAGAAAAACAACAATGGCTCATATCACATGGCTAATCCTTCTTGTAAGGTTCCTTTCATCCTTACATCTGAACATTGTGGATTACGGTCAGGAATTTCAGTGAAGGCTGATATGGGAGAGGAAGAACTAATAGCAAGCAAATAATCCCAGAGATTTTTAATTAGATATAACAGATTCAGTACAATAACAAACAGCTGATGCTTCTCAATGAAAAAGAACAGCAGTTCCTTTCCTATGTAGATAAGGAGCATGATGATGAAGCAGTACAACAACAAAGCAATCTGGTCTTGGGGCACATAGGTGTCCTGTACTGTTTCAACAGGCTGTGGGAAAACCAGCAAAAAGAGATTACATACCATGGAGGATTTAATCAGGTGAGAAAATCCAATGTATTCTTTCTGTTTTCCCCAGCACTGCTCATACAGTGGTGGACAGTTGACCTCCTATCTGAATTACAGCCTGATCCAGCCATTAATATTTCAAGGACACGCACTTGGCACTGACACTTGTCATGATCCACTGAAAACCACTAGAACTGCATGGGGGAGTGCCAATGAATTACAGACTGATGGCATTGCTTAGTTAGTCAAACCATTCAGCTAGTGTTTGATGGTGTACACTAAAATTTCTCTGAATACCTGAATATTCTGGCACTGAATTCTGCCTTTCTTAGCTTGAAGCTATTTTTCTGCTCTAGTAGCACAGGCAGGAACAGCAATATTCTGGACATTCTTATATCAGCTGCAGAATTTTTCTTTAAATCCCAGATGACAAGTCAAATAATACACAGTTTCTAGGAACTTGCATGTGAAGTCACTTGATGTCATTGCTGCTCCTTGTTTTTCACTCCTTTGGAGACTGGTTCTTGGTTCATAGCACAGTCTCCCAAAAGAGACTTCTGGGACTTCCATTCAGCACACTGCTCCAAGACTGAAATGCTGCTCCATTTAACTATTGTAAGAAAAGCATCGTGCTGTATATTAGGTAGCTAGTAGCTGCTTTAAAATCTAGCATGAGAGCTAGGAATCTAACATGACAGCTCTGGTGTCCCTGAATAATTATTCTGATTCACATGAGAATTGAATTAGACTAGTGTTAAGTTTTTCCTTTGTGGTCTTTGTCACTGGTAGACTACAAGTGTTGATGAAATATATGATATTACAGAAATTCCATACTACTACATATTCAAACTATTTCACAACACTACTTTATGGATTTGTTTTCCTATTTTCGTACTGAGTCATCCACAGAGGTATTGCATGACCTCAAAAGACTTCCTGGAACTGACGTCAACTGGATAATCCTGTACAGACTAAAGTTATTAGTTGTTCTGTTACTTAAGGTTTAAGTTACAACTCTAATTTCTAAAGTCTCTCTAAATCTGTGCTATTGGAAGAAGGAGGCCGTGGACATTCTTGTATGGCTCTTCATCAGACGTGCCGTAGTAGCTTTCTTAACATCACCTGCTCCAATTTGCTCTCAATTGGGTAATTGTTAACAAACTGCCACTTTCTTGAGACAACCAGAGCTTTTTTTGCAGTCAGTGGCTTGGATCTGCAGTCAGCAGTCTGAATAACTGAAGACTCATTTCAGAGCTAGCCGAGTTTCTCCACAGCTGTACTGCCATCTGGCCTGTTTCTTTTACATCATGCTCCATGTCTCATTATTCTTTTCCTATGAGCTGTCCTTGTGTCTATTAACCATCACAACTGCTTGTTTTCCCTTGCCTGGGATTTGGTCCTCTAATCTCCTCTTCAGTTTGTTCAGAATTTCTTCAGTCACAGGGTATTTTTGAGCTGACTGAATGAATATTCCCTTGCCTCAGAAAAAAATGTGACCTCTGTAATATAGGTTCCGATATCAGCTGTGCCTTGCTTATATTCCCCTCCAACCAAAGAAATTTGGGGCTCTACGCTCCAGGCAGGCAGTTACAGCAAAGAATTCTGGAAAGATGAGTGGCTGTATGTAAACACTCCAGAGGGAGTTTAGGAGGGAATGGGCTGTGGGCCTCTCCTCCTTGCAGAGGGTTTGGCGGTATCTTCAAGGTATCACACAGCAAGTTAGCTGGAAAGGAAAATAGAGAAGATTTTTGTGTAGTGAAGCTGCCTGTTAGAGGACATGGATGAGCCAGCAGGCATCTGGGAAGAGTGACAGTTTTGGACAAGGAAGGGAAAAGAGGCTTGCTTCCTTTAGTCAAACCTCAGACCTGAAGATTGTGAACGCGTAAGAGGAGGCTTCCACCAGCTCTGCTGGGCTAGAGGGAAGAGGGAGTCCTCACTGCTTGTCAGGAGGAAGTCATGCTGAGGAGTGACAGAGGAGCTTCTGCTGGTTTCTCTGCTGCTTTGTCTTTTATCCATTCTGTTACTGATACGGATAAGATAAGGATAACTAAACTGAAGACCCAGATTCCTGACATCAGGATGGAAAAGGCGGAGGGGTCACAGTAAATTAAACTGAGAATGAGATAAAAGTCAAATTTGTCATCAGTACAAATCTAGTGAATGGTGTTATGCAGGGTGCAGATTTAACCCAAGGTCTTCCCTTTACAGTCCTGGTACAGCAGAAACCAGCCATCCAGAAAACAGAGTCATTAATATGTCTACCCTCTCAATATAAGAAAATTTTAGCTTATTAATGCTACAGCATTTTTTAACTGGAGTTACCATGTACTCTTACATTGGTTTTTTTGCATTTTTCTGAATATTTTAGCATCTCCAAGCTGCGTGGAGTAGAGCTTGTCAATGTTCACCAGTTTATTGACTATCATTTTCACAAACTTAATTATCAATTTAAGAGGCTCTTGTCCCTTCCCTTGCTTGAAATGTCTTCCCCGTCATCTGTGCCAAATGCCAAATCGGCAATGTGGGACTGAGCTCTAAGTGATGGTACAAATGTCTGGTAGGATGACTATGGCATGCTTACCTTCCTTTTCTCAAATTGAAGGTCACTTGTGCTTATAAGCAGAAAAAAAGCTAGAGAAAACTAGTCTGTTTTCTCTCCCACCTAGTTTTTTGAAGCTTATCTCACTTCTGAGTCCTGTTATATCACATGGACTCTTCTGCTTTGGACTTTCTTCTGTCTTCCAGGCCCCGTATCCTCATGACTAAACCTTTGAAGTCTTTCTTCTTGTTTTCAGAAGAGAACAATTTCATACTGACTATAACTGGAGGTATCTAGTTAGAGCTGCATATAAAGTTTTAAAGAAAGGGCTGTTGGGTACTTTCATCATCATGTGTAAACTTGCATAATTCTGTGCCCTTTCAAAGTGATGTCAGTTGAGGTAAGCTGATGGATGTTGTCCGAAGATCTGTTTATTCAGCAAGTAAATGCAGGAAATGTGGACAAGAGCTTTCATTAAAAAAAGATCAAACAGAAAAGGTAAACTCTCCCTGTCGCAGGGTCCTAGTTCAAAGGCTACATAAAAAAGTGAGTAAACATGAAACTAGACAGTATTACTCTTATCATAGAGAAGTTAGATACAAAATCAGAGAAACTAATGCTGGGCTCATAAACAGTAGCCTTTGTCTCTCAAGCCTCTCATTCTCCCTGCAGGGGACTCCATGAAGCCTGTCTGAGTCAGCTCTGCACCCCGCGTCCAAGCCCAGCGCCAGGCGCAGGGAACAGCTGTGCTGACCTCGCTGGCCATTGTGCCGCCCTCGCCGCCCGCCCGCTGGACCAGGGTTGTCCCTGCGGGGTTGCGGAGCCCTTTGTCTCTCCAGCCTGGAAAACTGGATGACGCTGTTTCCCCGATATGAGCAGTCTGGAGTCAAGCCAGGTCAGGATGCAGTTTACCTAAGACCTGGTTTAAAGCCGTCATTACTAAGCCATCTTCCCTCTTTTCTCTCCTGCCTGCCTCCTGTTTCCTGGCTTCTGTGGTGGAGGAGATGCAGTTTCATCCATGTGATTCGGCATGCTACAGAGTGGTCTTAGTTCACCCTCCAAAATACTCATGATTAATCAGAAGACCTGGAGAAGAAAAGACTTAAGGAAGTTGAAGAATGTGCTGGTGAAGTTTTCCTGGGTTCTGATAGGTATTTTCATATCATGTCACATATCAGTCATGAGAGATCAGGAAAGTTATTCACAGAGGTGTTTGTTAGCAGAATAACATGGACTGGCATTGTCATTTTTGTATCAAAGGAGATCTAATTATCGTAGTGATGTTACTTTGTAGCAGTCTTTAAAGCCTTAAGAAAGAAGCTTATGTTTAAAGTAGTAAGATGGTAAAAAGAAAGCAAGGTGGAGCTGGAGACATAAGCAAAAGGCGAAGTAGAAAATAGCAGTAGTGTTTGGCATAGACGTGAGTGCAAAAGGACTGGAGGGAACAGAGCTGGAAAAGTGGAGGTGACAGTAGTCAAGCAACAAGATTATCAGCCCATCGACAAACACTTTGGCAGTCTCTCAGGCAAAACATGATGGTCTTTGCAAAGCTGTGGAGGAAGGAGTGATAAGATTTAAAGAGAGCCAAGTTATAAGGCAATCTGGGAGGGAGGATAAGGAAAGATGGTGCCCTGCTTATGCTTAGTGAGTAGGAAGATGATGCTGTCATCCCTGATGAGAGAAGGAGACAGAAGGGAAAATGGGAAGAAGTTTGAGTCTTAGTCAGATTAAAATAACAGACCTGCAGCAAACGCTGAAGTGTTGTCACGGTTAGGTAGATGGTGAATGTTTTTAAGTGAGTTTCACAAAGTGTTTCTAAGATATTGATTCCTTCATGCCGTTTCTCTCCTCCCTGTGAACTGAACAGCTAAGCACAAATATACTTTTGAAATATCTGGTTATTTTGCCCCATCCTAGAGTCTCCATTTCTTATGAACAGTTTTAATCAAGAAATCAGAGAACATCAAAAGAAGAAAAGATGAGCTGTTCTCCCTTTTGCAGAATATGAAGCGAAACAGACTTTGAGAACTGAACAAAGAGGAAGTAATTATGAGAACTGGTCTTCACAGGAACAGAGACAGGAAAGTATCTGACAGGCAGGCAATTTTCTTTTGCAATAGACGTTGGGCAAAAAAAAATCCTGGAGGAGCATGGGTCTACACTGGCAAGCGTACAGAAGCAGATAGAAGAACTGATGAGGGTGCTCAAACTACTAAAAGCCTGTCGTTTTCCACAGGGAAAGCTATAAAAGCTTGGACTTTGACAGATGTAGTTGTTGTTGGATAACTTCATGAATGTCCAAAAGAAATACAAAAAAACCTGTTAAAACAGGGCTAAAATACTGTCAAAGCCATTTCAAAAGAGCAGATGAAAGTACTCAGTAGCACCATCACAATGTACATGTAATAGAAATGTGAATATAACCAGCAATCAGACTCACCATGAAGAAAGGGATAAGGAAACAACTGGTAGTTGCCAGCCATATCCATCATTATAAGCTAAAAATCATGTAAAGGCATAGAGACAGAAGCTTAGAGTAGATAGGAGTTGACTCATGCACAGCAACAGGAATGTCATGCAAAATGGGTTTCACTGTTTAACAAATACACCTCACAAGTATGCAGAAAAACACAAGATACAGAGTGTGTATAACTGGAGAACAGTTCAAGGGATAGAATCTCAGCAACAGTGATAGCGTCATATTTTTATCAAACAGTGACAAAGTATGTGTAATTCTTTTAATGGATGCAGAAGAAGTACTGTAGTCAGGCACAAATAAACTGAGATAGCATGTAAGGAACCATGGCTTATTCTAAAACATTAACATTACCGGTATCAGCAAGATTAACAGGATGCAGAACATATCTATTCCATATAGCTGGGGTATGCAAAGATAAAAACACCAAAACTTAGGTTTCTGTGTAATTCATGTATGCTAGCAAAAAGCATGGTACTGAAAGGCCTTGAGTCTGTAAAGCTGGTTAGGTCCCAATGACAGTGGAGTTGTTTAGAGGATCTCACAGTGGAAGACATTTTTGGAACATTCCCTTAATGTTTCTGGAAGTGTATCTCCCGTGACATTGCATCACTGAAATCTCTAAATGCAGAGCCTGCCACGCATGCACTGAAGTAATCACTGTTGAGGAGGAAACCTTAGGAAGTATAAATTACAGTGTCTGGCATATTTGAGAATGAAAGAAAAGGCAAAGGAACCATTGCAGGGCAAAATAGACCCACCCTTTTATCCCTAGGTGAAGGCTGTAGGCCAGACTTAATGGAATGAAATGAAATTAAAAGGAAGGGATCATTTATACTGTCAGTTTATTATAAGGAGCAGGTACTAGAAAAGCCTGTGTGGGAGATGCCCAGAACAGCAGACAGAAACAATCATGTGGGCTTGCCGCTACCCACTCAGTTTGGATGACATTGGTTTGCACACTGTACACAGCAGGTGCTAGATGCTCAGTGTAGGTGACTGCTGTCCCAAGCTGGACAAAGAGTCTGTTTTCAGGACTCAGAGGGAAAACAGTGTTTCCAGGGGATGTCCCATTGATCTATCACCTACATTAGAGCTATGCCAGAATAAGAACGTGAAATCTTACCAGAATGGATGGCATCCCCGTAGACATCAGCTGAACTAATAGGACAGAGCTCATGTAAAATGGACAAAATTAGGACAATTACTTAAGTGAATCTCTGCCAAAACACTCTGCTTTTGGTGGAAACCTTTCTCTTTACTTCAGTGGTCACTGGATCAGGCTTTGACCTACTGACTCCTCTTCAAAGTAGTGTGTATCAGTCTTTGTGGAAAAATACTTCAGTATTCAAAAAACATTAGCAATGCTTTTTAGAATGTCCAAATGCTTCACTAGTGGATTGAGTCCAGACAAGGAAAATTCCAATTGGAAAGAGGTAATTTCAATTGGCTTTGTGTGACAAATACAAAGAAAAACAAGGGACTGCAGACTTCTCCCATTTTTAACAATGGCACTAAGAACTATTCATATGAAAATGTCATGAGCAATGATAAAAGAAACCCTATATAAAATTTCTCAAAGTGTATATATATGAAAGTCTTGCAATACTGTATTGGAAGAGCAAGACAATGCCCAATAACCTTCACTACCTGAAAAAAAAGGGCAGCAAAGAATCAGATAAACTACATGAAAACATTTCAAGGAAGTTTCTACAGAATTCACTATGGAGAAAGAAGAATGTAGGCTTTTGTGGGGGGAATGACCTACTGTAACTGAATCATTCTCAAAAGATTTAAAAATAAATCTTATTTGCCTCTCCACCATGTGTTACATTTTTGACTGACAGTAAATTACAGAGGGCTGCTAAATACAGCAGTGGTATTGTCTGGGGGTTTTTTAACTTTTTAAAAATTGCACTAAGTGTCAGCTCAGTCATAGATCTCATTAGATGATCATGTGGCTAAAAAACAGCATAGTCTCAGTTGTTCTGGTTTCATTGTCCAGACCTCCACAGACTTTCTCTTCAGCTTGGACAACCTAAGGCCAGCCCTAACAACCCACAAAAATCAACTGAATTCTGAGAGCTTTGTGTCAGGTCTTCATCTGTTAAACACGGAGTTAATAGTATTTCTTCTTAATCTTGCCTATTAGCTCTACAGGATACATGTTTTTTGTTGTCTTTAGCTGTACTGATGCAAATACCCCGTTAATGACTTTGGCACCTCTGTTTTTTTAGCTAATGAGTGCCAAACACCTAAGCTGGTTATTTGCTCTTGAAAAATTAGACTGACTAAAACTTCACGTGATCATGGAGATGTCATTAGGTGCCCCGATACTTTTAGAAACCTGTCCCCTAAATTTTTGAGGCAGATATATGATGGAGAAAACCCAGAGAGGGACTTAGAAACTATAGCATTGAACAGTAACTCAATGGAATTTAAAAGTTATTTTAAATAATTTTTTAATTCCTGACACTTCAAGATAGCCATCTGGAAATGCTAAGGGGAGGAATAGACTTTGTCTTGTGTTTCTTCAGAGGTAGCTTTTAGCTCTCCCCTTAGGATTCACATTTGCTGGAGACGAGGGCTTCAAGCTGTGACATTTTTCAGAAAATTGAAATGTAGAATTTGAATTTGTTTGAATCCCTCATCTGATTTGGAGTGGAGATATGAATTAGATCTTCACATCTCTACAAGTGAGCAGCCTAATTGCTGGACCAGTAGATATCAGGTTTATCAAAGAGGGAGACAGCTCTTCTGGCTCTATTTTGCACAAAATAGACAAAATACATAACAGGCCCATGTCGACAGGAGTTAGAGTTTGGATGCTCTGTTGGGCAACTGGGAATGAGGACCTGAGGATCTGATGGTATAAGCCTTGAACAGTCCATGTCAGGTGATCACTCTGGTGAGCTAACTTTCCTTAGGAGGCAGGTAAAAACACTGAAGTCATCTGTCAAGTTAATTATTCTCAGCAGTCTGAATATAATTTTTCAGTTTTAATTTCTTTTTCTTCTGAACTTTTAACCTTCCTTCTTCAGGGCAGAACTCATCATACTTTAATAACCTACCTCATCTACTTGAGCTTCCCAAGAAGGAGTGTTTTGGCATTCTCTATAAATACGTTTGCACTGTTGGCATACTCCCTGATCTAATTTAAACAAGCTAAGAGGATTTCTGAAGAGTACTTTCTGAAGGAAGGAGACATTAGCAAAATGCAGAAGCATTTAACAACTGAGCCAGGTATGATACTTCCTTCTGTGTTCTGCCCAACCTTCCTTTTCCCATCCTTGCTTACTGATTTGTGGGCTGACTACTGACATGCCTCCTCCATTTCCTCTCCAAACACCTTTTACATTTGGCTATCTTTTTTTGTTTGTTTCTGAATCCCACCACATCCTTGACAGCTGTATATAATCTTCTGTGACCTTCCTGCTTCAAAGATGTTCCAGGTCTTCCAGATTGTTTGGCAGTGGAAGCTCTCTAATCAGCTTTGGCAAATGTTCATTTAAGACATATTTTTCCATACATTATCCTAATGGGTTACCTACAGATAAATTCAATTAGCTAGTCACATTGCTTTTTGCCCATTTTGGAAAATATCAGACTATACAGATAAAGACTGAAAGGCCTCTGACACTGTAACAACAAGCTTATCTGAGCTAATAGAGAACCCATCATCCATTCTTAAGAGCTGACATAGGTTCCTTTCTCTTTGATACATATTTCCTTCTGAGCATCACTTCTTTTCTATTTCAACTTCCTTCAGATATTGAGTGTAGAACAGCTGTGACTCTGCTTCAAAATCTCTTCCATTCTATTTTTTATCTCCTGTTACAACTGCCAGCATAGAACCTGCTGGTCATATACTAATAGCTATTATATCTTCTTGTTCTGGTATGTATTGATTTGAAACATTTAACCTCACCTCTACTTTCTGAAAACTCAAGTATAATGCTAACACATCATATGTCTATGATTTGAACCGGCATTTATCACCAAACTGGGGCTAAAATCAAGAGCCATTATGAGTGGAAAAGATTTATTCTCATTTCCAGTTAGTTGATTTCTGGGGAATACCTTGATTTACATAAAAGGAAGTGCATATCATTGATGGCCACAGTACTATTGATAAAGACATTTTTCTAGTATTTACAAAATAGTCTTTGGGTTCTCTGATTTTCACAATAACATATATGTACTTTCTTCTTCGCCTTTCTTCACGGTAGGTGATTGAAAAACATGAGATTTTCAAATCTGACTTACGAGACACTGAGTTTCTGGGTATGTTTGACTCCTTCTATGACAGAAAATGCATATACACAGAAAAAGCCCTCTTTTTTAGCCTCCTACTGTATTTCTTCACTCCTACAAATTGGCATCTCAGCTTGGTATGCGAACCTGCACCACCCTCAAATCTCACACCTCTCTCCCCCTCTCATTCACACATCAGCAACCCACATCCTCCCACGTCCTGAGCCAGAAGTGCAGTTCCCAGCACAGACTGAGTCCCTGCAGCAAGCACTGCAAATGAGGCAGCCAGTCGGCAGGGAGCCGCTGGCACACACAGAAACAGGCTGTTATTAATTGGTGGGCTGAAGGTAACTCCCTTCATAGAGTGATGGTTAAAGCTCAGCTCAGTTAAATGCTTCCCCACACATGGAGCTGGAAATTGCTCTTCCCACCTGAAAGTGACTCTGAGCCCATGTTCACAAGGGTCATTTGGCCTTTCTGGGCAACAGCTCCAGTGCCGGACCATTCTGGAAACTGTGAAGAAGTTTTCCTAGTATCTGATCAGAGTTTCCCTGGCTGTGACCAGTGGTCATTGCCTCTCAGCCTTTCCTTGTGTGCTTCTGAGAAGGATCTGTCTCCGTCTTTTTTACCACTGCCCATTAGGTAGTTAATACAGCCGGTAGATCCCCCATAGACTTTTCTTCTGTGGGCTGAACAAAACCAGGTCTCTCATTCATGTATTGCAGTCCCCTAGTCATCTTAGGATACCTCTGCTGGACTTCCTTCAGTTTGATAGTGTCTTTTGTGTACTGGGGAGCTCAGACTGGGTACAGTCTCCAGGTGTCATCTCAAAAGTGCTGAACAGAGAGAATAAGCACTTCCCTTGGCCTGCTGTCTACACTTCTACTAATGCAGCCTAGTATGCCGTTGACCCTCATCCCCCATTAAGGCACATTGCTGACTCATGTTCAACTTGTCTGCAAACACCAAATATCCTGTTCACCTAGTGAGTTGGCGGCTATGCAGCCCAGTGCTGCAGCAGATGTTCTCTGCTCTCTCACTGAGACTGGTTTTTCTGGGTTTCCATTTCCTTTTTGTGCTCTAGATGAGATATTGCTCCTTTAGCTTCTCCATTGGGGGTGGGGCGAGGGAGGGTAAATTGTGTCTAAGAGTAAGTTTATGAACTTCCCACATCTGGTGATGCTGTTGCCTGGTTCTGCATACTGATAACATATTATGTGGCCACCTAGACAATATAGGCTATAATTAGGCATACTATTCACATGCACACAGAGAGCCCCAGACATACCCTTTTGAATGGAGAGTGCTTTTGCAGAAAGCTCAGTAATGGAGAAAAGTCTCCTGTAGGCTGTTCCCGTCCAGTTACATACCCACTCCAGAGCAGTCTAATTGCTATTTAACTGGAGACACAGAGCATGAGACTATTCAGTGTTGCGTGTGCTCCATCTCCCATTACTACGAATATTTGTAACTATTGGTGATAGACACTTCCCTGAAGTTTGTTATGGTAATGATACAGACAAGTATTTTTGTCTGTATAGCCCAATCTCTTCATGCTCTTACATCTGTCTGTTCAAACCCATTGGCCATTCCTGAACTCACTCCAGAATGGCTTGCCAAGCCTTATGTCAGAAGGATACGTTTTCTTTGCCGTTATTATGTTGCCACAGTAGTTTATCTGGCGGCAAGAATGACAACTACAGCAAGTCACTTTAGGGTGATACAGCACTTTCCTTCTTCATTATATAAGGCTGTCGTTCCTTATAGTATTGCCTTTAAAACTGGGGGGTAAAGGAGGCTTGGCTGTGTTAATGATGGTCAGCATTGTTCCTGAGTTGTGCTGTATAGGCTATGATATGACGTTCCCCTCTTCACCTTCCTGCTATCGTGTGATGTTGCCATTTGAAGAGATGGCTGCTTGGAGCAGCAGCAGAGAAGCTGGAGAATGGGGCCAAGTCCTTACCAGCTAGACACCTACCAGTTAACATTAGAAGAACAGCTGTTAGGTGCCTCAGAGAAGCGTTGAAGGGGAAACTCTGGGAGTTGCTTCTTGGAAAAAGGGTGTGCTTAGGCAGTTTCTCTTAGAGATTTTAGCTGACAGAGAATCTGTAAGTATTTGCCTTCAGGGAACAGGAGGCAGATAGCCTGGATGATGATGAGTCATGCTGGTAGGAAACCTCAGCAATAGTTATATTAAGGACTAAGTATGAAGACCTGGAGCCAGCTGGGAGGGTTGGATGGATATTCTTGTGTTGCTTGTTAAGTTTTTCAGTAAGTGCAAATCCCCAAAAGGGAAATGTTGTCTAGAACTTGTCTAACTTGCTGGGAGAATGTGAAGGGAGCTGAGAGACATGGTGTTAACAGGGTTACACTCTGCCAAGGGGATGCGTGCCCTGGAATGGTACAATGTTGGCTTCCTCCCCGTGCAATACACACAAATGCAGATTGAAGACAGAGACTGCCTTTCACATCAAGAGTGTCTATGTTCAGTTAATATTTCTTTGCTCTTTTGCTCCTCTCTGAGTCATCTATTGTTCTTTGTTCCTAGAGCTTCTCCATGAGGGAGTTCAGTCTTGGTGATATTAATTTGCTTTGTTTTTCGGGAGCAATTGCCATTTAAAGCTATTTGTTAGCTTCCTTTCTTTATTCAGTCGATGTATTTGACTTGTTTCTTCTTTTGTATCTTTGTCCTGTAAGGATTTTCATGCCTTCTTTTTTGCCTTGCTTCTCTAAAACACCAAGCATCATCTCCCAGATTGCTCTTTATATGTGTGTCCTGAATTATCAACTTCCACCCACCAGACTAAGAAGCACTGTTGTGCTTCCATTGCTCTTACTGTAATTGTACTTCCTTTTTGAGAAAAAAAAAAGTCAGCTAGTGTAAATAAGTAATGTGCTCCATTTACAGAAGTAGAGCTGTGCCAGGAACAACTTGGGCTTTTAACTGAATCATCTGACCTTGGTTTATATGGTAATGTTCTGGGAGGAGGGACTGATCTACATATTTATATCAAGACAGACATATTATTAGTGTTCAGTAAAGTTAGTCATAAAGAGGAAAGCACCATCCCAAAAAGTTTATAGAAATGTCAGATGTGTATTTAAAAAAAAAAGAAATGTAGTCTTGATGGCTTGAGAACTGATTTTTTCTCCTTGAAGTAATAACCATCTTTTTTTGCAGAAGGATTGCTGATAACTAAGAAACATATTTCACATGCTAATGTCATACTGAAATGGTTCTGACCACACAGTATGAGATGGAGCAGGCTGAGTAACTAGGCTGGCATTTAATGTGAGTGGTATTAGTGTGGGGGTACTTCTAAGTACAGCTGTCATCATGAGCTGGTTCCCAGGGTTGGAGGAGAATAAGAGCAGGTATCCAAATAAATCATGGTGTCAGCTCTGTGATGGCATCTCAGGCTTGAGCACAGGTCTGATTGCTAACAGCATGCGTGGTACCTCTCTGTTCTCAGAACACTGAAGATGGCTTCTCAAATAGCTATGTTTCCATCTCCTTCCTTTCTCAGTATATATGCTAAGTTTTCTAAGCAGAGATATGGTACACTCTAATTTTAGTGAATTGTCTCATCTGAACACAGATATCCTGAATATTCAAAAAAATGAGATTTGCCAGCTATTGAAAGTGCTTCTATCCCTGCAATGAATGCAGTAAACTGTAGTTATAAAGAGGAAAGTAGAACTACCTCAAACGTGAGACACCACCCAACCAACATCCACACAGGAAGAAATGACATTTTGTCAGTTGATTGTCATTCTCTGAAGGGATCCTATATTCCAACAGATCTGCAGGCAGTTGTGAAACTCATGTAGGTGTAAGCAATGGGAGAAACCATCTTCTATAGTGATGGCCCAAAGCCAACAGAAGAAAGACAGCATTCATCTTTCAGGACTGGCCTTTCCTTGGCTTGGACTCCATCAATGATCCAGAACCTGACCAAAGGGGTTAGAACGTGGAGCAATTCACTTGGAAGCAAAAATTTCATTAATTCTTCAGTGATTGATATGCTGACTGCAGTGCAACCAGCAGCAAAAGTAGCTCAGGTTTTGCAAATAATTTTATGTTTATTCAAAGCTTATTTCTAATACCTGGAATAACTGCAGAAGTTCCTGTCAGGTGTTCAGAAAAAGCCTTTTCCCATTTTAAATGCATTCATGGTTCTTAAAGGTCCTATACCAAAACCCAACCACCAACTCCTTACTGAAACTCTGGATATTGTTGAAGTCCCGTACAATTATTTCTGACTAAAAGCTGCCTTTAAATACCGTGACAGCAATACTGTGTTGTCTTGAATCTTGTGATGTCAATTACAGCTGTGCAAAATTAGTATACAATTTCAGGAAAATCAAACTGGTGGTGCTCTTGCGCTGGTTGTTGGTATTTGTTGGCTTTCTCTGCTTACTCAGAGAAGTCAGACACAACATGTACAGCCTTCTACTCTCACCTTTCAGCTATCTTTCAAGCTTAGACAGCTTGACAGCATTGTTCTAATACCTGCAATGAGAGAAGCCAGGCTGCGCTTTTTCACCAGAGCGAGTGGGGTTGGACCCAGGCTTCAAGGAATTAACTTTGCTGGAGTATAGTTAGAATTTTAACAAGTACAGAGTAAAGTCTGAAATTAAGGAAGCTCCAAAATGTAGGCCTAATGAAACAGACCTTTTGGCATTCCATGAAATACTGATGTAAGACGTTTTGGGGATCTCAGTATTATTTGTCAGGTAAAAGAACACAACTTTATCTGTACTGCCTCAGAATTGTTGTGAAATATTCTAGGCTAAATTCTCAGATGATGAAAAATAGCAGAATGTCATGGAAGAAAATGAGGTTTGCTAACCTATTCTAGATGATAATCTGATCCTTGGAGCGTTTTCATATCATCATAAATTACTATAACACCCATATCCTTCAAACAAACCATCACTCAGAAAATTAATTTGCCCTAATAGGTCACAGAAATACTTGCTTTTCCTGTTCTGTCCTTCACGACATACAAATACCTTAAAATAATCATGCATGTAGATATGTATGTATGCATGTATGTTTGTATGTGGTAATTAAATCTTACAGGCAAAGAGTTTTGCACTGTTTTAACAAAATGGAAGAGCTCTTTTCTTGGTGCACAAAGAAAAGAAACCATGATAAATCAGCCCATGTAAGTGAAGTATCCCAGTGCTGACACAGGAACAGATCCTGAGTTTATTAGGCAAGCTGTAAAAAAAGCAAAATAATGAGTTTTATGGTAAAATTAGACCACTTTCTCTCACTACAGCTTAAGTTGTATTGTCTTTGTTATCCGGTATATACAGCCCATGTGTTTTGTGCTTATCTTCAGGAAATTCAAACTTATATTCTGAGTGGTCATCAAAATTCACTAAAAGGAACAGGGAAGCACAATTAGCCAGGATAATTTAAAATGGTTGATTGGAATTGATCAAAAAATACATAGAGGAGGCAGCTTAGCCTTTAAAGAGCTTGGAAATGTTGGTGATCATCATTTTTTGGGCCATTATATTTGACGAGGGTTACGTGTATTTTAATTTCATTGAAATGTGTACTCTTTTCTTGCGTGTAAGTTTTGTCCAACCAGGAAAAGATGAATTTGGCCATTTGTCTGGAATTTCTAAATGTTTGGCATCCTGGAAGTCCTAGTGATGTTGCCACTATACACGAATTGACTGTCCAGTGCATGCACGAGACCTCCGGTGTGATCACAATGTGAGAATGATAGTGCATGTGTTAGTGGTTGTATCTACTCAGATTTTCCTATGCATGCTGTTCTTTCTGGTATGAATGCCTCTGTACATCAGTTCCTTTATAACTATGTGTGTTTTCAAAAGGCAATGTATGTAGGAGAAATGTGGTACTTGTTTCCTTTCTAAGAAGAATTTTATCTTGTCTACTGCTGCACTATTCAGAAGGAGAAAGTATGAGCAAAGGATGGTTGCACAGATAAGGCATAAGACTAAAGATCAGGCATGGGTATGTCATCTGTTTAGCCAGTGACTCAATTTCTGATATGTAAAGAGGAGATAACTCCTCTTACCATACCATTAATTAGCAAATTAACACATGTGCATAAAAATCTATAGCAATAGTGTGTGTGCCAGAAAGCAGGTGCTCATTTTTTTTTTTTTTGCTCATTTTTTGCCTAAGAGGCATCTAAGGAAGACTACCTGACTACTTTGACAGCCTAAAAGCTGCAGTCTAAGGAATTTTGCCAGCTGTCATGGTTTAATCCCAGCCGGCAACTAAGCACCACACAGCCACTTGCTCACCCTCCCCCTCCCGCTGGGATGGGAGAGAGAATCTGAAAAGCAAAAGTAAGAAAACTCATGGGTTGAGATAAGAACAGTTTAATAATTGAAATAAAATATAATAATAATACTCATAATAACAATAACAATAATAAATTGTAATAAAAGGAAAACAATGAGAGAGAGAGAGAGAGAGAAACAAAACCCAGGACAAAAAAACCCCAAGTGATGCAACCGCTCACCACCCACTGACCGATGCCCAGCCCGTCCCCGAGCAGTGACCACTGCCCCCTGGCCAGTTCCCCCCAGTTTAGATACTGAGCTTGGCGTCATATGGTATGGAATAGCCCTTTGGCCAGTGTGGGTCAGCTGTCCTGGCTGTGCTCCCTCCCAGCTTCTTGTGCACCTCCTCACTGGCAGAGCATGGGAAGCTGAAAAGTCCTTGACTTAGTATAAGCACTGCTTAGCAATATCTAAAACATCAGTGTGTTATCACATTTTTCACATGCTAAATCAGAAACACAGCACTATATCAGCTACTAGGAAGAAAATTAACTCTGTCCCAGCCAAAACCAGGACACAGCCCTCTCCCATTTTTCCAAACAACAGCACTGTGATCCAGTGTATTGGAAGGTGATCTAACCTGAGTGGACTGAAACAGCTGATAAGTGTCTATATACAACTCCATTTGCTGACCTTCCCATATATTAAGTATTATGTAGGAACTTGCAGTGCCAGAAAAACCCACCTTTGGAATTCCTTTGGAATTCCTTGCACCTGCTCACAATCCCTTGTTACTAACATCTTGTTCTAAATTTGGCCTCCAACATAGATGCCCATATGAGATGCACTAGGCTTTATAGAGAAAGTATCTTCAGATATTGAAATACATTGTGAAGAGAAACTTCTGACTCAGGCATGAACGTTCCTCACTCTCTAAATATATACAGTTATTCCAACTGTTATATACCCTACTGTGTCCTTGCAACTATGGAAAAATCATATCAAGAAGGAAATGAAAGTAACATTTTGCAATATACAGCAATAACTGCAGCACAAATGACGGCAACAGTATACCTTCCTGCTATGCATTAACTTCAGCTCTGCTGGCAAAGTGACAGCAAGTTTGGAGAGATAAGAGGGAAGCAAAACAGAGCAAAAGAGATCATCATTTGAAATGAAAGTAGCAGCCTCCACTTCTTCGGGTGCGACGAGAAATGACATTAGCTTCCTTCTGGTTTGAATGTGAAGGCAAATATTTTAGTACTATGAATCAAGACAAGAGCATGTGAGATGCTGAGAACTTCACAGCTCTCTGAAGTACCTTGTAGTGAGCCTGGCTGCAAAAGATTGAAAGGTGTTTGGTACGTGGAGAATGAATGATTTTGCAAGTACCTCTTTACTGTAGGAGGTTTACTGTATATTTCATGCCTACCAAACAGTATCCTATGCCTCCCCCTTGCCAATTAAGTCATTCAGCAAAACCCGATTGATTTCCTAACTGCAATACAATGTTTGATCTCTGGACAGAGATGAAAATCCTTTTTATAGTTCTTTAAGATTTATGGGGATATACATTCATGAGGATGTCTTGAGACTGTCTGAACAAATACATCATTAGTAAGCATTTAAGGCATTATATCTGCATTGTCCACCAGGAATTCAGGAAACTTGACTGCAATAAAAGCACAAAGATTGCCACAGCTCCATTTCAGTGTCATCTTAGAAAATACACATTACCTTTGGAAAGCATAAGGTAAATAGGCAAATACACATGTACACACAAATATCCTACATCCCTTCTTGCTCTTTTTCTGATTATTCAATAACTAAGACCTATGTTTAACTAGGTAATTGGATCATTGGCACCAAAAGCAATTAAAAACTCTCTAATATTTTCAGTCAAAATTAATGATGAGCCCTGTGTATCATTCTGTCTTCAGTATGCCTTGGGATTTGAACATCCAGCTGTAAACTGACAAAACACTTGATAAATGATGCAAGAGGAAGTGGTCTCAGTAACTTCATTAGTCTTTCTTATGTTCACTGGATCTGTCATCCAGCTCTCCACACATCACCTACCGAGCAAATATACTGACTTAGCACTAGTGTGTATGATATATGGAACAGGGCAAAAAGCAATTGAGGTCCCTGTGTTTATTTACATGATATAATCTGTAACTGATCGATCCTTTTCTGAAAGGTGCTTTATACAGACTAGTAACAGTAGAAGAACTTTGTCTCCCTGCTCCTGCATAACAGAGAAGAAGAAAGCTTTCTTTAAGATTTTTAAAGGGCTGACATTACCTTACTACAGGGGCATCCTTTACAGTATCACTAAGTCACTCTGAGCTTGTGACCAGTCCCTGCAAGGGATTCCAGTTTATAGATGGGAAACTGCAATGCTGGCATATCTACAGTAAGGCATAGAGGACAGTGCAGAGATTCCTGGGCTAATTACATCCATGAGATTCAGTGCAACACCTTGAAGAGAAACTATCCAGGAGCACCGAAATGGGATAGCTATTAGCATGGTGCTTTATCTGATCCAATAAACCTGCCTCCCAGACGAGCTGATTGGCTTGGGCACAGGGACATTCTGGGAGTCCACATATTCTGGCAGAAAGCTTCACTGCAACATATAGATGTATGTACAAGAGAGAAAACAGTGACCAAGTAGGATGGTCTGTGACAGAGGAAGAGGTAAGCTCAGTCCCCCTTGAAGAGCCTGGATACTGACCCAGTGGTCAAACAAGGAATGTGACAGAACGTGACCTTGCCAACAACAAGCATCAGTTTGTTGTGGCAACAGGGCAGTTACGAAGTCAGCCAAGGGCAGAATCTCTGTGGTCATTGTGTCCTGGCCTTTGAACTGAAACAGCTGCTTTCACGTTTTCTGTATGGAAATCCTGTGATGAGGAGACTGTTGCCTTATGTTTAGCCTGCTACCTGCCCTATCTTTGGACATCAGTTACCCATGGTAATCAGCTTGCTTTACTTTTTTCCTCTTCTGCTCCTCTTCCTCAAACTCAATAACAAACAAATTAATTGTCTTACTTGCCTAAATCTTTTCTCAGATGTGGAATCTATGCCTTATATCACTTTTATAAAATGCAGCAAGTACTATGAGCCTGGAAACAAGAGGCTGAACTCTTAGTTCACATGCTGAAATGTCTGCCTAACTCCAGTCAGTTAAAAGGGCAGTATTGACTTCTAGCTAATGACTAGGCGTACCCTACAAGTTGTGATCTGACTAGCCTGGAGGCAGTAAGAAACTCCCCAGTCTAAGGTAGATTTTCAGTCAAGTTTTATTTCCATGAAAGAAAAGCCATCCTTCTTTGAGCTGCAGAAGAATATTGATTACGTTACATTTTAAAACAGTGTGATATACTATTCTTACTTCCTGGGGGCCCCTAGTCAGCTCCACAGGTTACTGTAAATGGAATTGCTTACAAATTCTCATCTTAAAAAGCCTACAAGTGCGATTTTCAGAAGATCTACCTACAGACCTATAGCCAATGATTTTTTTTTATTCATATCTAGGCAAGGAACATGATGGAATGTAAATGAGAGTTAAGCCCCTAGGCACTTTCATATAGGCTCCAGTATGCCCTATGTGTATATGCCTACATTATTCTCAGAGTCACTCCTTTTCTTACATACGGGTCACCTGCTTCATTGTCAGCACATAGATATCGCCATTCTGTTCCAGAACATCCCTGGAGATGCTTTAACATCAGTGGACATCTCCCATGTTGAGACAGGAACTCTGTTTGCTAAAGACCAGGAAATACAAGGAGATTTGGAAGAACTCAGCAATCTAGAGGGATCAGAATATTCATTCCAAACAAGTATGGAAGAGCTTGAGGAAAATCAGAAAGATATTCAACTTACTTTACAGGAACCCCAGAATAATGATAACAAGAAGCAGCAGCATGAAAATACGGTAAGTGGAAGATACAATTCTTCCAGATGTAAAACTACAATGCATCGTGGAACATGTAGATCAGCCAGGAAATTAAGTGTGCAAAGGAAAGTGAGGATCATGAGATATTTGAGTTACTTCTCAGAGGTAAAGAACCTCAGTGACTCCCATTTTCATGGGTTAAAATCAAATTCACAAGATGTGAAATCCTTCCATTTGGACAAAAGAGCAAGGGTGATTGGTTTGGATCAACCAGGTCCTAATTAAATATTTTTAGAATTTTCATTATATTTTCAAATCAGAAAATTTTTATATGGTGGATATTTTATATTTTGTAAGACAACATTCAATGGAAGATTTCTTTTCCAACTCTAGGAACAAACTTTTTAAAGGGAAATAATGGATATTAGAGAACTAGTGAGTCATTATACAAATGTGAGAATAATCACTCGAACAAATATTCAGGTTTTAGATGAACATATGATATTTTCATCTATCAGCTTAAATACGAATATATCCTCCCGCTCTCCAATTTATAGCAGGGAGCCATCAGAGACACGACAACATCATCTTTCATCTCAGAGAGTAAAACAGAGAACATGGATGCTAAGTGTCATATGGCACATTTGGACACGAAGGGAGGAACCAGTGCTTTGCAGTCAGAAGTATCCACCAATGCAGAGGAGCTGGAACAGCTCTGTGGCAAGCAGGTCACAGCAGCTGATATTGAGCTCGAGAGGATGAAGTGGGATTTTGTGCTGGCTAAACTGAAATATGAACATGAGGATAATGAAAAGCAAAGGCTTCATGAAGAGAGAATGGAGCAGATTCATCAACAGGCAGTAAAAAGATCAGTAAGTAAGGAAAGGAAAACAGGTTGAACACAACAGAGACTGAAACATTCACATTCTACATTAAGCAATTTGTAAGGTTTTATTCTTTTGTGTGTTGAGGAGTACTGTGACTTCTTTTAAAGTTAGACTCGATTAGGTGATCGTTACAGCTTGTACACATACTTAAGGAGAACAGAGTTGTTCTAGTCCCTACAATATGAATTATGCTATACAATATGCTATAAAATATATTAAAGAACAGTTAACTCACAAATTAAGTTTATGATGCAAGGATCCAAGAACTTTTTTTTCCTTATTTTTCCCCCCTGAACATCAGAGGAATTGCTCTGAGCACCACTTCGATCAGTTTCCTGCTTCTACGGTGGGGTCAGTTTCCTGGCTTGGAAATTGATCAGTTAGATGACTCAGATAAATGCATGAATAAATGAGTGGATGACAGAATCTACCCAAGTATTGCAAATTTTCTAGACAATTAGTCAGATTTTGCAAGTCTGTTTTTTACAGAAGTAGCTGAAGTTGCCATATGTTCAGGCATATGAGTCTGTTGTTGAAGTAGTCCAGCCTGGAAGAGCCCATTCTATTTGGCAGAGTTTAGCAAATGGGACAGCTGCAAATCTTGGTTGTCTGAGCTCTTCCTGATCACACTGGCTGTCTATGGGCCTGACTCTCCTCCGATTTAACGCAATTTGTCATTGGACTAAGTTAGAGAGTAAGCAGAGTATCTGAATCTAAATCACCAATGTTTTAGAGGTACTTGCATGTTTGTCTTCTCTTGCACGTTCTGTGCTCTAAATCAGGACAGGATAGAAGGATGTGTTTTACACAGTATTTGTAGCATTTGTGTTGTGGTTGTACATAGGAGCTCAGATCATGCACAACAATGGCACTCAGCTAAGCACCACAGAAACCCTTAAGTTTTCCGTATGCATATATTATTTTTTTTCCATATAGCTAATCCATAGGCCTGGACAGGATCTCACAGTTATGTGAAGTAAATGCAGTTCCAATGAAATCAATGAAGTTATATCAGAGAAGAAGATGAGGACCAGTTCCAATATATGTTTGGCTAAATGACTGACATGTATCTGGACTAAGGAAATTAACTACTGAATTCTTTTATTAAATTAAGACGTGAAAGTTTGCCCATGAGCATGTGTAAACATATGTAAATAACCACGCAGTGAAGAAACACAGGCAACAGTTTGTGCCACAGATGTAGAAATGGATACACAAAAGCCTTACCATGGATGTGTGCTTACTTCACACGAACTGCTTTGTGTACCTGCATGCTCATTCTTGCAGTAAATACGAGGTCACTTGCCTTCATTTCAGAGAGAGAAAACCTAGCTTGTGTTATGGGTAGGGGTGGGAATGTGACATGTTAACACAGCGTAGCTGATTTGCTCTCCATTCACATGCTGGCTTATCTCACAGCAATGTTTTATGAACTAAGTGTGCCTTTATGAACTAGGTGTGCTCAGAGAAGCACATGGTCCGGGTGTGAGTGGACCATAGTCGTGTGACATAATGTGTATCTTTTCCTTTTTCCACAGTTTAGCCAAGGACTCCAAGACCTACTCCGGCCCCCAAACCAGTATGCCTTGTTCCTATACTGCTTCATCGCTATTCATGTTATTTACACAGTAAAGGAGCTGGCTTTCTACTTTTTCCAAACACATTACCTGTTCTGTTTTGCTGTTGTGCTCTTTTTCATTCTCAAAAAGATTTTCCAGGATTACAAAAATAAGAAAAAATGTTCTTAAAAAAGGCAGCATATTGTACACTTTTTGCCCGTTTTCACTGCTTTTTATTACCTTTTCCTCACTACACCAATCATACATGCAAGATTTCAGCTATTGTTAGATGCACAGTAGCCTAATTATGGAAAACTAACTGGTTTCCTCAAGAAAATTGTGACTGAATGACATCATTTGACTTCATGCTGTCTCACCAACATGCTTGGCATCATTCAGGGGCATCCATCTCTACAAATAAAGTTATATGCAATAAGCAATAATTTTGGAATGTGTTCTTTCTATTTTATCTCACCTCCTTGGGTTAACACAGTGACTTCAGCTTACTTATAATAAATTATCACAGAGAGGTTTCAGAGGTGGATTCATTAGCATGGAGGGAGGTGCTCAGGAGAATTTAATATTCTGTTATGTGTTCACTACCATGCGCTGGGCAGACACCTCACTTTCCCCTCTGTCCTGTGCCATCCTCTGTAGTTACACACAGTTTCTGTCAGCAATAGACCAGCAAGCACTGGCGAGCACATACATTCTTTATAATTAAGGTATCGTGATTTCTGAAGTATCCACACTGATAAGGAAAGATATCAAATGTAGCCCCAATAAAAAGGCATTTTGTCTTGTGAGAATGTGACTAGATCTTTTTAATACTATTTCAGTCATGCAGTAGAGGATATTTCCAGCAGAGAAAAGGTGAAGAGTCATCTACCATATGGTATGTCAGGTTAGAGTAAGTACAATCTTATCAACCTTCCAGTGTTGTTAGAGCATAATTCACCCATCTATCCTCAGGCACGTGCCTTACTCTGTTTTATTTAAGTCTTGTCTCAGTCTGCATTCTCTTTGCATCGTGTTTGTAACAGGAAAACAACCTAAATAGTATTTGATAATCAGGCTGGATATGCAAACAACCATTCAGGTCAGGGTGAAATGGGTGTAGTCTAACCCTACTCAGGTTATCATGTATCCATGGTAAGTTTGACCTCAGTCAGGATGGTATTCTTTGGGCATGCTAGGGGCAAAGCATTTACAAAAGCAACGCTACATACAAGGCTGGCTGAATCAAGGCAGTAGAGAAAAGAGTATCTCAGATCCAGGTGTAACGACTGGGTAGTTTCCTGACAGTGCAGAATGAGTGCCGAGTGCAGGGTCTTCTCGCATTTGCACAGCCTCTGCATTTCTGAAGCTGTGGAAGGTTGCAAGTAAGGTCCACTTTACATATACAGAAAAATCTGCAGAAGATTGAAATGAACAATGACACAATCTTTCTGAAAGGAAATTTAACCAGGTACAGTGAGGTTGCTTGCTACAGGTATGACCTACATATGCAGATTTAGAGAACTGGACCCATCAAAAGTAAGTGAGTGAATAAAAGCTTTGTCCCAGCCACAGTTTCTCTTTTTCCAGCAAAAGTGACGATTAGCTCTCACTGAAATCTCAGGCCCCCTCACCCACTTTAGGGTATCTGTTGAAGGCAGTGATTCGACTTTATTTTTGTAAATGACCTGAGAGTAAGACCTGAAATAAGCTGCTTTCAAATCTGTGTTTTCCTCTCACTGAAATCATAAGAATGTCACCCAGAGCTGAGAGAAGCCTTTCCTTTGTTTTCTGCTGAATCTGAAAACGCTTCCTGTAGATAACCTGTATATAAATACGTTTGCAATAGCATGAGCGACTTTGAATACTTCTCTTCATTGTTGGTAACTTGGGTTTTAATTAACAGGAGAGATGATCTCAACCTGCGTTTGGTATTGTTAATTCAAATGACAACTAGAATTAGTCAGAGATGTGAGACCACTGGAAGTTCCAGAATACAGAGTGTGCACAGAAGCATTGTTTTTAACACTCATTTAATGCTGACTTTTGGGGAGGGGCAGAAGCAGTTGGTAGACTTTTGCATGTTATTTGTTGCACACAGGAGGTAATACTAAATAGTCTTAAGACAGCTGCCTCACCATACACACATATTCCAAACACACACATATCCCCAGATCATACAATGAAGCAGAAAAATAGGTTAGCCACTCCCAACAGGTGCTGTCTAACCCGTTGTGTGTACCCATGCTGTACTTTTAAACTTATTCCCACGTAGATGAGAGCTAGATTTTTTAAGTGGCTATTTTGGGGTAGCTGCCTAGCTTCTGGGAGCTGCAGCTCAAAAAATTGTTGATATACCATGAATCCATTGATAAAGTCATGAGAAGTAGCAATACAGAAAAGAACAGAAAAATCCAAGCTCCTCCCTAACTGCTTCAGGTCCTTCTGAGCTTTGCTCAGCTCTTGCCCTTCACTGGGGTGACAAATACACCCTTTGAGTTGCCTAGCTGTGCCCTGCACCCTTATTTTACAACAGTAGGCACACTCCTCACAAAGCGTATGGTTTCATGTGAAACCACAGGAAACTTGGTGGTTTCAGCTATTTTAAGCCTAAAAGTAGGCAGTATTTTACAGCTGGTTTGATTTCAAGAGAACCACAGCAAGCGAAAAGTAAAAAGAGCTCAGGGTTGTAGCATAGAGCTATTCTAAAGTTTCGGAAGCCACTACGAAGAGCCCCAAATTAACAATTAAAAATAACAATGTCATCATTCCCACGGTTTTTGGAAGCTAACTTGTGATTTATCAGTACCTGAGCTGGGCAGTACTGATCTTGACAAAATGTTTGCTAATTCCCCTACTAGCAAAGATGACATCTCACAGCACTTATTTATCATTCTCCCACGAGGAGGCTGGCTGCACCAAATCAAAGGGCAAACTTGGAAGAGCAAGGAAGGCACCAACCCACTAGATAACTGAAACTTGTTTCGTATTCAGCAACTTCATTCTGGGGCCTTCTAGCCAGAAATTTTTCTAAACTCGAAGCTGGTGGTTTTTAGAAGGCTGCAAGGTCAGCTTTGTTGCAAAAAGTTTGCACAGGCTCTTGTCAGTTAACTGGTGACTTCAGACCTCAGGTTTACATTTGGAGCCCAAGTGAGCTCCTACCTATATACAGGCTTAGCAAGTCTGATCAAAACCTTCCTCTTTTTTTTTTTTTTTTTTTTTTTTTCCTGCAGTGGCAGGCTAAGAAGAGGGGACGAGGAAAAGGGCAGTGGAGCAGAAAGGAAGATCTTGCCAGAAGATCGTCCACTGTGTTCAGTCCCGGCGCTGCAAAGCTCAGCAGGTCAAACGAGCCCCAGCGGAAAGCGGCGAGTGCACGGGTGAGATCGCTTCCTTTCACCGGGCCCGCGGAGCAGAACCCAAACCAGACACAACCGAGGAGCTGGAGAAGCCGGGCGCCTCTTGGCGTTGCTGGGACCCGGGCAGGGAAGCCGGACAGCACGCCGTTTGCAACCTGCCTCCGATTCAGCAGCTCCCTCGGCTTGCCAGCGAGCCCCGGGTGCCCCGGGACAGCGGCAGCCGCCCGGGAAGCAGCGGCGCGGCGGCACCGCGGCGGCGGGAGCCCCGCCCCGCCCCGGCCGGGCAGGGCCGGGCAGGCTGCTCAGGGGCAGGTTGGGAGCGCGGGGAGTGACAGCCGAAGGGAAATCCCTGGCCGTCCCTGGGAGCGTGGGACAGAGACACCTCGGAGAGCTTCGGTACCAGGCGGGGGTGAGTGATACGAGCCCTTCTGTATGAGGGGAGGGGGTGCTGCGGGTGCTTTTGCACCCTCTGAAGGGTGTGAAGTTCATTTTACTTTATTTTCAGCTGTGCAACGCCAGAAGAAGTGTTGCTCAGATGAGAGACCTGTAATAATTTGTGAAGAATGATGTACAAGTTGCAGTTATGAGGGGTGAGGTGGGATAGGAGGAGGAAAAGAAAGTGCCTTTGCTGAACTGCAGTGGTGTCCCAGCTGCTCAGCAGTGCCTGCGTGCTCGGATGCGCTCCCTGCCACCCCCAGCCTGGCAGGCATGGCTGGGGAAAGAAAGGGTGTCAGTAAAGGCAGGTGGTGGGACTCCTGCCCCCCTAGTTTTATGGAGCAATTTGTGGCAAAGAGTTAGGTGCAGTTCTGCTACTAGTGTAAGGGGTTGGTGTTGCTCTAGATTGGATGCTTTTGCTCCAAGTCTTTTTGGGACTGGTTTAAAGGCCAGTACTACACTTGTTAGCAGGCACGAGCAGCCAACTTGTATGTATAGCATACATACTCAGGATTCGGGGGAAGTGGGGAGAAGAGACTTTCAGGTCTTCTGATACCCCTTTTTAGATTAACATAAGCTCTGCTGGAGAAAAATGTTTTAGGTCCTGCCTGCTGCCTTCAGCTTTATAAGCTGTTTTGTAGGTCTTGTGGACTGAGATGGGCTCCCAGTTGCATTGCTGTTGTGGGAACGACTCCCGAACTACAAAACTAGGGTGTAAAAAGTGTGTGTGTGTATGCAAGTAGGTCCTCCTTCCTCTCAGTGGTGGGAGGTGAGGCCTGACTGGGTAAGTGCTTGCACCTGGGATGCCACTGATCACAGCCAGGTGGGGGCTCAGCCTCCTTAGAGGAGCCTCACACCCTAAATCCCAGTGCTCTTTATCATCTTCCTTTTTATTTCCAAAGACCCAAATCATTTGGCCTAAATTACAGTAACGTTCTTGAATTCCCCTTCTGTCTGTGCTTTGGTTGTATAAGGGCTAGCTTTAGCATGTGTTGCACATTTAAAAGCAAGACACTTTACCTCTCTGCAGAGATGCCCTGTGTCTGCATAAACAGTTGTGTTTGTGGCTTTTCTTTAAAAAATAAGGTGTTTGTGGTGCTGTGGTTAGGTTAGTTAACTCTGTGCTTTTGAGATTCCTTTCTTCTTGTTTGGAGCTTGTGAGCTGTAGTTGCTTAGCACTTCATGGACTCAACTTCTTTGAAACTACTTGAAATACCCAACCTTGGATGGGTGTTACTGAAATGGTCATTTGTCTTCTCAAAAGCCATGGTCTCCTGAGATATGTTGTTGCTTTATTGTTGTGAAGAGAATTTTAAAAACCTGCCTCGATGCTTTCATCCAAGGACCTTACTATGTAGATAGCCTCTCTGCTACAGCCTGGTCCAGCTTTCGCTGAAACCAGTGAAAATCATTCTGCTAACCTCAGTGGTAGCTGGGTTAGCTGTTCTGGCTTGCAAAAGCACTCAAGAGTATTTCCACTGTAGATGCCGATGGAATAGTACAGCTGTAAAAGTCTTATTACAGCCACAAAACTTTCCAGGTATGTACACTGGGAAGTAACTGTGGTCCAAGTTGTTTGGTGTTTCCCATGGTGTTCTTCTGTTGGCAGCAGAAGCTGGTGGAGTGTTTGTTTGTTTGGGGGATTTTTGAGTACTTCAGTGAGGGAAGCAAGAAAATAGGTCCTTGTTTGCTTTCTTCTGCACCCTTAAAATCACAGTAAAGAACTTTAATGTCCATTAAGAAATCTCTCCTCCTCCCGCATTCTTTTTTTTGTGTTCTGCCCCCAAAAGTCTCATTGCTATGGTGAAGCTCCTGATATCCATGTGAGTTAACCTTACTGGAAAAAAAAAATTGTGTGACCTCTTTCACCAGCTTAGTGAAATTAATGAAATTAGACTTTAATGAAATTGGTCACCAGCATGAACAAAGATGGCTTCATGTGAATGCTTGGGAGAGAGAGATGGAGAAAAAGGATGAGGTGCACCTCTAAGGTGCCAAGGGTGATTCTGGTTGAAGGAACGGCATTTACTGGACTCCATTTTCTCTGACTGGGGTGAACATGTCTGCAGGCTTTGCTACCTGTAAGGCAAGAGCAGGTGAATCTCACAGGTGTTGAGCATGATGGTGTGCAGCTGGACTAAGGGCCCTAGCAGGACATTCATGTATATGAATCAGGATCTTGTTACTTAGATGATTTGAATTAGTACCATGCTCACAGCTGTTCCCCCATACCTAGTTTGGCAAGTGTTTCCCCAGTGCTCCTGAAGAACAGCCTGCGTCTGTCCCCAGTGCACTGCTGCTCCGTCTGACTCCAGTACGAGCACTGCTGCCCCTGGTCCCCAGAGCTCTGGGTGCTGCTTCCTACACGTCAGCTGGTGGTTCTGCCTCCAGCGTTGGTGTAAGTAGAGATAAATGGCTTATAGGACTTGGGTTATTTCCAAGCAGGTTGTCTTCTGAGTGCTGAGGGTAACCACCCGAAATGTGGTGTCTCTCCAGGGCCTGGGAGCCACCATTAATCAGCTGGTGCTTAGGCTGGAAGTACTGGTATCAAAATGATGAGTCTAAAGCATGGAGGGGTTGGAAGCAGTGGGAATTAGTGGAAAGTTTTGTGTCTTTCTAGAAGCTAGTCTGTTCACTGGCAAGAAAGAAGGTACTGGACTCTATTTTGGGGCTGACTTTTCCAAATGGCCTTCATTAAAGATTTGAAGAAAGGTAGAGAAGACTCTGGTCTGGTATAGTTTTCTATCCCTAATTGTTTTGGTAGTAAATCCTCTGCTCAGAAGGAAAAGCAGACAGCAGGACTGGCGTAGTCTAGCTGGCTGATAGGTTTTTTTGTTTTGACTTTTTAAGAAAGCCCAGAAGAACCTTTGTCTTTGAGGGAAAATGCTATATAAATTGCAAATTTTTTAATTTCTATTTTTGCTGTGCTAGTATTTGGTCTTGCAGAATCTGTGTGATTGCCTCTCACCTTGATCTTGCTGCTGGTGAACTCAGAAGCAAGGAGAAATGGTGTTGACTGCTGTAGAATTGATGGTGTATTTAAAGATGAGCATGTGCTTAACAGTATACTTTTTTGTTGGACTAGATCCACGTGCGGAATGCTGTCCCTTATGTTATTTCATTTGTAAAAAGGGAAATAATATTTCCCTCCCCTTTAAAGCTTGCAGGAGGCTAACTTGTAAGTCTTGACATGTATCCAGGGTTTTTCTGATGGACGGTGCTATTTAAACACCGAGCGTTGTAGGTACATAGGGTCAAATGGGGCAGAAAACAGGTGTAACGAGGCCTGAATGCCTCTGTGAACCATCCCTAGTCTAAGGCTGCCCTCTTTTGGAGCTCATCAGTTGCTGCACTGGGCGCAGAGGGGTTTCCAGCTAGTCATCCTTGCTTTGTAACCGACCCTTGCTTTTACATCACTTTTCCCCAAGACATTTGCTGCTGTGTTCACCCCAGGGCAGACAACTACTGTCTAGGTGAATTTTTTTTCTTCTCCCCCCCCGCCCCTCCTTCCTTTAGAAACAAGGGAGGTTGATGGAAGATTAGAGATAAAACAACCTGTCAAAATATTTGCTTAAATGTAGCAAGGGTAGAGTTCCAAGGTGCCAAAGGGATGTAGATGACCAAACCTTGTTGAATTTTTGGAGGGATTTCAATATCTAAGTACCTGAACGCCATAAGAAATCTTGCCCTGTGTTAATGTGCAGTGTCCTAAATCTCCTAGCTGATCGTATATGATTTTGAATTGTATTCTACTTAAATGTTTCAAGTAACATCTTTTTAGTAATCTGACCAGGGCAACAAGAAGGTGTATGGACTAAAAGTTGTCTTTGGCTAAAGTGATGCTGAAATGTTTGTTTACATTTAGCTAGACTGGCAAGATAGGCTGGTAGACCTGCTTATCCAGCTTCATTCTGGTGCCTAGAACAGAAAATGTTTACTTTATTAATCTGTTAAAGTTTAAAAAAAGAAAAAATTTCTCCCAGGTGATTTAAGGTGACACAAACTTGGTGTTGTTGGTTCACAGAACATTCTCCTGTCTTGCTGTTAAAGCCTGTCTTGATAGATTTCGGTGAGTAGCTTATCGTTTGTTGTAAGGAGAAAACATATTTAAGCATTTCTGCTGGCCTAGGAGCATATCCATTTTATCTTATCAGAACAGTCCCACGGAGTCTGATTTTTGCCTCATTTCATGGGATATCCTGAGGCCAGAGGAGAGATTCTTGCCCTGATCCATATTTCTGGCCAAGGCATATATGCCCTTGACACTGAGAGTAAGCCAACAGATGGAAGATACTAAGGCTTGCAGAAAAGCGCAATCCAGAACAGTGCTGTAGGCAGCTCAGTAAGACCATGACAGCTTAAATTGTTTTCGCTTAACTTGTTTTCAGGGACATCTTCTCAGAGTGAGCCTACCTACCTTGGGGCTGAGAACTGCAAAGGGCTAAATTACTTTTTGGCTTGACGGGGGTCCTGTTATTTGTCACTTCTTAATGGAATACTGGAAGCTTGGGATCACTCCAGCACAGTCTTCTGTCAGTGTCTGGGCTGGACAAGGATTCAGACAAGCCTTTAGCTGTCACGTATTCCCAACAGCATTCTTCAGCTCACTGAATTGGTATCTGTTGTGAGTTCTGCTACAGCAATTCCAATGGAGAAAATGCTTTTTCTTTTCACAGGAGAACAAGGAAATGAATTGATTGATTCTTGTTGGCTCACCAAAGTTGTAGCATCCTTCAAAGATGTCCAACTAAAAAAAAGGGTATTCTGAATTTCTCTCTCTGACAAGACTAGCTTTTCAAGGGTGAAATAAGTTATCTTCTGTGTTCTTCCTGTGCAGTGAACAATCCCTCTGTCTATTAAGACTAGAAAATGCCTAGCTTTTGTTCTCTTTGCACAAGCTGATGTTTGAGAACGTTCTCCTGTGGTGGTGGGAGCATGTTCTTTCTGGAGCCTGTAGGGGGTGGAAAATTTATTTTGGCCTCAAACCTTAATTCAGAAGTGCTAAATATGTAGCCGCTCTAACAGCAGGAGTTTTAAGAGCATCCTTCCCTAAGATGCTTTGGACTTTAAGCTAAGGTGGAATAAATAATTTCAGATGAGTTGTTCTCCTGACCCCTGGCTACCATCAGAATTGTAACAAGTGCTGGTCTGATTGGATCCAATCTAGAATAGCTGCTGCAAGATTTGGCATGGGTTTTGAATTTACACATGAGCTTCGGTTGCTTGTAGCTACTACCATGGTATTTCAGCAGAGAAAATGGAAATAACTAGCTAGTTGGTTATCTATAGTTATCTATGTGTTTAACACATCTCACTGCATTTTAAAGACTAGGACAGCCTGTAGTGGTTTATATAGAGATATCTGGTGTTCTTCTGATGTTTTCAGATCCTAAGGTTGTGGCTTCTAACCAGTTAGGTCTCAGCATTTTTCAGGTCAGACACAAGGCTAAACTTATTCTCTTGTCTCCCCTTTCTTGCTGGAGAGGAAAATCAGCAGCACAGGAAGAGTAGGGTGTCTTTTAGCATCTGCCCCACTGAGGTAGCATCTGCCCCACTGAGGTGCTGGCTGTGTCAAAGTCCTTTCTCCAATGCCCTCTGCAGCTTGACATGTTGCTTTTCAAATAAGCCGAGAAGGAAAGAAGAGGGAGGCATGCCCCCTGCAAGCAAAATTTCTCATACTGTCCAAATACATCTTTACTCTTGCCCTTCCAGCACTGCACCTCTTATGTGATATTCATTGCTCCTCCCTCTCAGTGTCATTTTTCATTCATGGTCCCAGTAACTCTCTTCGGGGTTATGAACATCTCAGTCTCCACTGTTCTTCCACATCAAGATCCAATTTCCCATAAATGCAGATGGGGACAAGGAGCAAGAGGGAGAGGACAAGGAGGTACCAGCCTAGTAGGGACAGTGGGTGGCTAGAGTGGAAGACTTGCTGGGAAAGATTGCTCTGGGAGACACATCAAATTAGTCTTTTGCCTTATTCCCTTTTGCAGTACAAGGGCAACATGTAGGTGCTTTTGACCTTCTGAAGGGCAGTGTCCTCGCAGTCTCCTTTATGGTGACAGGAGAGAGCATTTTACAGGGTTGGAAGGTAGTTTAGCTGGCCAGTGATGGGCAGGCTCCTGTGAAATGTAGCCCTTGGCATCACTGCCCCCAGGGACTGTACAGAAGGTTTCTGCTGTGATTTGAAACTGCAGGGTTCCCTGTCCAAGGGAGCAAGTGAGGGAGATCCAGTGCCAGTGCAAAGGCTGTTTTTTATAAAAACAGAAAAAGGCAGGTCAGGAGAAGGATTTCACAGTGGGGTGCAGCTACAAATTGTGCTGTGAGATAAAATGCTCAGCAGTCAGAGCAGGCAGCAGCATGCAGCTCCAGGTTCTTGTAGGTACCAACCGATGCCTAGCTTCCTGCACAGCCCCTCATGTCTAATGGTGCGGCTGAGCTCTGGCTGCAGCCTGTCCCTCCGTGAGGTATTGAGGCTGTCTTTCCCTACCTATTGTCAGGACTCTCTTACAAGAACCTAATATCCTTGTCTATGTCAAAATGGGATTGAAATTGGGCAGCTAGATTTAAAGAGGGAGAATAAAACCAGCTAGATTTAAAGAGGGAGAATAAAACCAAAACCCCCTCTGGTAAGAGGGGCAAGAAGGACAGCAGAAATGACTGAATCAGCTGCTTCTATCTCAACAGATGTGGTAAGATTTTTTGCATTATTGAGCTTTTTTTTGAAATCTGATGAACTGTTTTGATGTCAGACTTCAGGTAAAACACATTGGAAAATCCTAAGCCAGTAACTTTTACAATCATGTTTCACACGTGATATAAGCAAAACACTTCCAAAGAGTGGAAAGTATTTAGTTTTCTCCCTCATTGTAGCCTCTGTCCCTGTGTATTGGCAAGAAAAGCCACCAAAAGAGGAGCAGAGCCAATGATGTTTGAATCTAATGGACCTGTAATCCATGTCCCTCCTGGCCTCCCTACCACAATGAGCCTCCTTTGCCCTCTCCTCCTGTATCTGGGGTCAGCACAGGGGTCTGGGGTGAGAAAGACTATTTGCAGTGACTAGTGGAGGGCCACATCCATGCTGGTTGAGTGGCTGCTTCCAGCCAAGAAGTGTCATAGCTAAGTTCCTCCTTCGCTCTCCCCAAATGAGGCATGAATTTGAACGTAGCTCTTCTCAGCTGCTAATTCCCAGGAAGTGAGTTGGGAATGTTGTTATTGGAGAGATTTCCTCCGTGTAAAACTTGATAGAAATTGGCTAACAGATTCAAAATTAGTAGCAGCAGATGAGATGAACAGGCTGTCAAAATATACCTTGCTTTTTAAGAAACGGAGGAAAAAAACTAGCAGAGTTCACGGATCCTATTGTAAATATTCTTTTTTTTTTCCTATACTGGAAGTTAGCTGAGAAATTAAAACCGTTTGATACTCTTGACATACGGGTAAATATAGACCCAAGTCTGGAAATTTATGGGAAAGGTGGAGCATCCTCTGTTCTGCTCGGCCTCTGAAGCCGTTCCCCAAAAGGTGGCAGTCTCTGCTAGCAGAAGTAAGTCGCTCTCTGGCAGATGGATGCTTTTCCTTAAGGTTCATTCAGTTTGTGTTCTGCATTGGTTGGGGTGTTTTTCCCTCCCCTCCTCCCGCATAACCTTTATCTTTCAAACGAGACCAGCAGCCTGTATATTTGGCAAATATTTGTCTAGCACTGTAAATGCACACAGACTTAAAAATGACCTTTGAGTTAAACCAGAGCAGATTCCAACACAAAAAGGAATTAGTTTTGGTTAGGGTTTTTTTTTTTCCCCCTAAACTGTATAAACAGAAATTATTAGAATGCATGCTATGAATGCTTCATCTCTGCATCTGGGGCTGGGCTTCCACAGCTCTTTAAAATGTTGTTGCCTAAAGACCATGCCAAAAGCCTGGACCTGTACTCTCCAGTTATAAGCCAAGCTTTCTGACTTCTCCGGAGTTCAATCGGTTTGGGGTCAGACCTGAAGGACTCAAAGCTGTCCCTGTGTCATAATTCAGACCCTGCGGAGCTGGCACCCTCTGGTTACCGATGTTGTTCTGGCAGAGCTGCATTTTACTTCCCTGCCTGGACTCTACAGCTCCACAGACACGGTTATTCCTGAGCCACTGTTGGGTCCAAGCTGTGGATCCTCCTGCAAGATCCAGCCACTGGTCATCACAGGACGAGCGGGAATGCAGTTCATACCCTGATGTTTCCACCCCCCCACCCCCATCACATCCTTATACACATGATTTCCTCATCTACTTCTATAGTCTTCTCCCTGGAGAGCTCAGTGAATCTAAGGAAAGGAGTGGAAAATGTCTGAAGAAGCAGCTAATTCTGTTCTTCCATTTGGGGACAGAAACACAAGTTTACCTCTTGGGACACTCTCAAAGGCATGTGCTGGTTGTGGCTTAAAAACAAATGGAAAAACAGACTTTCCGGAATGGATCTTTTGCACTTAGGAGCCTGACAATTATATTTCAGGCCCTTTTTGAGGTAGGGCTAAATTAACAAGGGTATTCTAAAGATAAATTCACTGGGACTGAGCTGCTTCTAATGTGCAGGCACTCTAAAGTAGCTTTGTCTTTACAGCATGACAATTTCCATGTCAGTCTGGTTGGAATGAAAGGATCTTCATATGAATAATAATTCAAACTAGCATGGTACTATTAGAAATTTCATTTAACCAAGCTGTTTACATCAGTGAGTCTGTTCTAGGACTGTCTTCTCATGTTAACCAATGAATATTTTTTTTTTAAAAATCTGACTTACCTTCACTCAAAAATTATATGACTTAGAATGAAAACCTGGGGTTTGTTGGGAGCGGGGGGGTGTTTGGTTGGGTTGGGTTTTTTTTAAGAATGCATGTGTCTGCCAGTCCCTGAGGAATTGATGAGTGCAAAATGCAGATGATGGCCTCGCTACTGATTTTTGGAAGAGCCTTTGGTTCCACTGTTGCCTGCATTGAGGCTTCACACAATGGGATAAGTAGTCAAAAGCCAACAGCACAGAAAAGGGCTAAGGGCAGCCCCACACCAGAGAAGGTAGATGAGAGCTAGAGAAGATTCAGATCAGAGCAGCAGTAATTGTCAAAGGCACTGAACAGCTTCTGTACAGCGGCAGATAGGCTTGGGACTTCCTTTCTTGGAAAGAAGCCACTGAGAAAGGATGGACAAAAGTCTTTTGATGCCACAGGGAAGGAGAAGATGAAAAGGAATCAGTTGCTTGCTGCTGCTTATAATATGAGATCCAGGGGACGTGAAAAAGTTTTAGTGGGTTTGGGGTTTAAAGCAAAGGGGCGGTGGTTTGTTACGTGATCTAAGTTGTGGAGCAGAGGCTAGAGGTGCTAGAATTTCACATGGGTTCAAGAGTTCTGGGTTTAAGGAGTCTCACAGGAGACCTGTGAATTGTGTTCACTCCGGCAGAGTAATCTGGTGAGGTGTTACCACATGCTTGTACTAGTCTTGCGCTTTTCCCCAAGCATCTGGTGTTTGCCAGTTGGAAACAGGCTAACCTAGGCTGCAGAGACTGATGTGGCCGAAAGATGGTCCCATCCACTATGGGTGTTGTGTTTTTTTAAATGCCGTAATAACTAATTTTCATGTGGATAAGAACCAGTTTGAAAGTCAAATTAGTACAGTCTTTAGAGGTTTTCTTTCTCTTTCTTTTTAAGCAATCACGACTGCTAAGTAACTTTCCTCCTTTTAAAGAAATATTTCACATGCGTAATAGGAAATCAGATGATCCAGATTATTTCACAATAGGTGTAGAATTTGCTTCCCTTTTTTTACCCTCCCCCCTCTTCTTGGCTTGGCACACTGCAATTCCTCACTAGGGGCCAGACTCTAGGAGATGAATGTCCCAACTCCCACAGAAAGTTTCCTGGAGCCATTTGGCAGAGGAAGAAACACAATTTTTTCTATTAGAGAAGTTTTTTCTTTGTTTTTGTTTTCTCTTTCTTTCTTCCTTTTTTTTTTTTTTAACTGATCACATTCTGGAGCATTTGTTTTGCGCATGTGTTGATCAAGCCAAAAAAAAGAAAAAAAGAAAAAAAAACCCAAACAAAAAAACCAGCTAGCTGGTTCTTCCCATGTGGATAGAAGTACAATGCCCCTGTTGGCCACGCACACGTTGCAGAGAGTTACTTAAATGCAGACAAGCTGCCACTGTCATTAAAATCATTCATGAAAGTGTTTCTATTAAAGTTTTTCAAAACTCTTCTTTTCTTTCTTTCCCAGTTAAATTTCTGTTTATTTTTGTCAGCTGGCATCCCAGACCCAGTGAAACACTGGAAACCTACTTGGTTAGGTGCTATCTAAGCTTTCCAGTGGTAGAGTGGTCAATAATCTTTGTCCCAAAGATTTTTGGTTTAAATTAGATGAGAATGTCCCTTCTTAAAATTTAAAAATTACAGAAAAAAAAAAATCCAACAACAAACTAGCCCAGCCATAAGTTATGAGGCATTAATAAAGTTATACAAGTATAACTTTTTTTCTTTGTTATATTTCTATAATCTACTAGGGAATAAATTTCCTAATCAGATAAGGAAAGGAATGAATGGTAAATGCACATTGCTTTAAAATAGACCTGGAGTTCTAGTTTCTTTGGATCTCTGTTGCAAAGATGTTTGGATCAAAGCTTATTTCTTTAATGACAAATAAATTGCATTAAACGCAATTATATGCCTTTCATGAAGATTCAAAGACAGAGCTTGTCAGCCATGCAAATATTTTGGTACATGCATTACAGGTTTCTTCTGGGCTGGGCAACTTCTAATTTAATTTAATAAATGAGTGGGGGAGAATCATATTTATAATAATAAAATCACTGTTTCAGAAGAAAAGAGTAGGAGTCTGTTTACTGCCTTCAGTGGGCTTTAGATCAGAAGCAAAATTATCACAGTTATCTCTAATGCCCTTAAAATTATTGTAATAAACTTCCTTTTCTTCTCTTCAGTATCCACGTGGAAAATCTTGTAATCTCTGCTAATTTTGAGGCAACAGTTTCCCTGACTTTATTAGAGGCTTTCCAGAAGTGTGTTAATGAAACAATGAGACATGACAGGTTGGGTGTTGTGGCCTAATAACGATCTGCCTTGGAGGTTAATGGCACTTGGCTCGCAGCCTCCTGGTAATAGGCAGCGTGTGCACTAACTGCCCAGGTGTAGCCTTATTAATTCACTTTGGCTTACTCCAGGCTGTACGTGCATCATCGAAACATTCGGCCCTTCGCTCTTCAGCCCCAGCGCAGACTGGTGTCGGAGGGGAACGGCAGGATTTTGCCAAATACAAGTAACGCATCTCAAAGTAGGGGCCTTTTCGAAGGCCTTACCTGGTGCGTGCCTTGGCGGGTGCGCGGGGAGCTGCCTCCTGCGGGAGGGGCAGGAGCAGGCACGGGGTGAGAGGAGCCTTCCCTCATCCCGGGCGGCGGCCGGCCGAGCGCGCCCGCTGCCTCGCCGCCTCGCCTGGCACAGAGCTGTGCTTTGCTGTCCTCTCCCCCTGCCCCGCTCTCCTCGGGAGATGGCGGACCGGGCTGCGCCTCTTCTGCTAGATGCCTCGCGGAAGCTTCGACAGTTGAACCTCGAGGACGGAGGGGCTGAAATGCCGGGGGAAGCGGGCGGGAGCACGCTCTGCTCCCAGGCCTCCCTTCTGCCTGGCTCGCAGGCTTTACGGGTGGATTCGCTTCAGCTGTGGGCGGGAGTGAGCAGGGGCAGAGGGGGGCACGAGGCGGGACAGGCTCCTGGTGACACCGAGGTGGTGGCGGTGTGCGCTCGCAAATGTCACGCTTTTTGGTACGTGAACGATTGTTGTTACTGCAAAGGTAACGACATGCGACTGCTGAATAACGTGTGCGTAATTAGCTCAAACCTGGGAGAGAGGCAGGGGGCATCTTGTTTAGCTGAGGTGAGCTCCTTCTGGAAGAGGAAGAAGCCCAGAGGCTTAAGAACAAACTGTATATACAATTTCCTTAGGTTACAATTCAAACTCTCCTCCAAATCCTTCTGCTATAGTAAAAACAAGAAAACTGAAACCAAACCACCTACTTATTATTGCGTTAACGTGGCCAAAGAGGCCTGGGGGTATGAAGTAGAGCACAGAGTACGTATGCTGTTGGGTGGGAATGACGCAGATGCTGCTCTTGAATGAGACGCCACTGCCTGCAACTCAATTTTGTGAGTTACTTAACGAACCCAAGCGCTGCCCTGCATCTGGTAGAAAAGGGCCCAGAAGAGCAAAATCAGATCTGATTCTCACCTGATGAATTTTCCTTGTGGGTCAACAGGCTTGGGACCACAGCATTCATTTCAGACACTGCAGTTGTCGTCACACTGAATATGTAGAGAATGAGTATTTCTGTACGTCGAATCAGTTGCTTAACTAAGAATCACTTCCAGGGTGAAATGCCTCCACTGTTCGGAGGCAAGGGGATACAATAGTGCTGTATATTTGGTTTGATGTTTGTCTAGTAGAGTAATTCCTTCTTGAGCTATGTTTTTTGTTTTATTAGTTTTTAAAATGGGACTTTTTCTCAGCAGCCATATAACTAGACTCTGCGGTGATGTCCGGTGATAAAAATAGCCTCTTACATGGGAGGAGAAACTATGAATTTATAGTGCAAAACAAATCCCTTAAATGCTATCCAGAAAAGGATAGACAACTGATTTGGAGTGAAGAATATTAGAATATTGGCGTTGCTGTGCAATACCTCCTGGCCCAATTCTTTCTGCTGAAACTTGGAGTTCCTGAAAAGAGTACAGGTGCCGCTGCCGTGAGGTTGCTGCCGCTCTGTTCTCCAGATGCGTCGATGTCCGAAGGGTGACTCTACGCGAGAGCGGCGTCTGCAGCCCAGCCACGTGGAGACCAGGTGTGCTGCGGGACGGAGGGGGCTCAGGAAGCCAGAGCTCTATTTCTGGCTTTGTCAAGGACCTGGCGTATGAGCTGGGGAAAGGCACTCTGCCTCTCCCTGCCTGTGTTTCCTTTCCTGTTTATATAGCTTGCACGCTCTCCAGGCAGAGTTTTCTCTGACTGTGTTTGGTGTTGAATGTCTACTTCTCCTCATCTCTGAAGGGCTATGGCCCTTAACATCTGATGGTGGATAAATTAAGAGACAGGGAGGTCCATCATGATCCCGGTGAGGGATTTGCCTGTGAACAGCAAACACATCTGCTCTTTCCTGTGAAAAATAGATGGTTCTTTCTGTCATGACTGTTAAGTTACTTTTTCCCTAGTTAAATTGCCTTGATCTAAGTTCCAGAGAATTATTAATACAGTAGCCACTGCTTTTTTTTTTTTAAAGGTCAGAATGGACTAGAGAAGATAGGATGCTGAAACAATAATTTGTTGCGTATAGGTCTCTCTTGACGGTTAGAGTACATTATGAAACATACTTGTGGTATGGTGTAGTGACAACAATTTATGTGCAAGTAATAATAATTCAGAAAAGAGTACTTTGTTAGGGGAAAATACATCACCAGTGGCCTGAGATAGGTGAGGCTGCCGCATCCTTAGGTCCAACCAGCAGCAAGGCTGGCAATGTGTTCCCAGACAGTAGCAAAGGCAGCATCCCGCTCCCCTCTCTGGCTGAGTAGGACAGAGGTCCTCTAGGGAGGGCTGGGGGAAAATATACATACATTTTTTTGTCCCTGTTCTCCAGTAGCCAATTCCCCTATGTTCTTGCCCCTAAAGACACCCCTGGGTCCCAGGCCAGTTCACCTCCTCACTGGCTAGTTCAGCTGGCTCTTTGCCAGCACTTGCACACTCACTCGCACACCTGCACTGGCTCCATGGACACACGGGCCCTCCCACCCGTGGCTGCACTCAGACCCCTGTACACACACACGCATAATGAATAGAGAGTCCCTTGCCCAGAACAGGGGTTAGAAATGAATTTAGTAAGAAGATAGGGCAGGGTGCAGCCAGACAAGTGTACCAAACAGCCAACTAGTTACACGTGACCAACCTTTTATACCCCCTTACCTCCCTATTTTCCCCACACTTGTTCATCCCCAAATCACCTAAATCCATCCCTTTTCCCACCTCTGGTGCCTCCCCTAAACATGCCGTAGTAAGTCTTGTGCAATCCCAAAATGCTCTTCCCCCACATCCCATAATGTGTCCCATACCCCTGGGCAGCAATCCGTCTCCATCCAGAAGGTGCTCTAGTAGTGACCCATCTTGATGGGTTTCATGCCTGGACACTAGAGCTGAGGTCCCGCTGGGACAGCCCCGGGAGGGGCCCAAGCAGGGTGTCCCTTCTTCTGAGTCCTTAATTTGGGTTGCCACGTGCCCTTGTGCCTCTGTGCTTCTCTGGGCTTGTGGAGATCGGGCTGTGGTGGGCTGATGGCTCCTGTGATGGGCTTGGGAATAGCTAGGGCAGGGTATTGTTTGGGCTTCCCCTCCTGCCGCTATGTCTCTGCTCATTTGGGTGTGTGCAGATGAATTTTTTTATCACATAACCTAACACTCCTGAGGTTTTCTTTTTAACTTCGTAAATGGCTAGGGAAAATGTGAGTAAGCAGGAAAACCCAAATCTGTAGCTGGCTAATTCGTGGCCACCCAATATGCTTAATGCCTGAGAAATGCATGCATCATCCTTGTCAAAACCATATAGTGAAACCTAAGGCAAAACAACATAGCTACTTTTCCATTTTAGCGATTCATCTCTTGCTTGCTATTTTTTTAAACAACATTTTTCAAACCTTAAGTACAAAACCATAATTAGTACGCAGAGCAGATACAGCAACTTCAAAACCAGAAATCAAGCAATAAACCCCGAGGCAGCGTAACCACATCTTGGTTGTCACTAGCATGTTATAGAGGCAATAATGATATACGGAAGTGAATGGCTTCATGGGAAGACGAGATAGGAGGCATTTAGGAAGGTTAACACAATTTCTGCACAAAAATTGAAGGGCTTTATCTGATGATGATGATGTTGGTAAAAAAACTCCCAGTTTTGCCCTTGTGGTGGGTTAGGTTGCTTATCCTGCTAGTTATTTGTTGGGCTGTTCTCTGTAGCAAGGTGAAAGCTAGCAAGTTCCCTCTTCCACTCCTGTATCATCTAGTTAACAAATTCTTCCACAAGCTACTGAGCTTCTTGTCAGCCCGGGCGAATGTTAGACCTGAAAACAAGTCTGCTCTTCACCCTCAGCTTTTGCACAAATGACTTCTTTTGCAAATTACAAAAGCAAGCTGGAAGAAACGCACAAATCACGAGTCTTTCTCTTCCGTGCGATGGTTGCATGTTTAGCACAGAGCAGCCTCTTATGAAGAAGTGCTTGCTCCAATTTGAGTAGGCTGAGTGCAGGGCTGTGGCTGGTCAGAGCTCGTGCGATAGCTCAGTGTGGAAATACAAAGGAATTAGTTGACTGCATGCTGGAACCAGACAATCAGATTGTATCTCGGGTCTTGTCAATGCTAAAAAAATTGCACAGCCTTAACTATCCCAGAGAACTGTGTTTTATGCAACCCACAAATACAGTTGAACTGGTACTGCCAGTGTTGTGGTATTTTATATTGGAGTATCTTTCCCATTCGTTCCCGTATACGAGACCGTGAATGATGCTGGTAGAAGACACTTAAATAAAGCTGTTTCCATGTCACTGTACCAATGGTCTCAAATGCACTTTCTCACTGTCACAGTGACTAATTGGTAACCGGGGAGGACCTTGCGTGATGGCACTTTGCACATATGTGTGCATCAGTACGTACAAAGTCTAACTGCAGTCAATAGACCTTTACATGACTGATTACAGAAGGAGTCTTTAAGTGAAACCCACCCCAGACACAGTCATCTCCCTACGCCTTCCGTGGGAAAGGAGCTGGGCGTGCTGCGCGGGCAGGGAGGAGTCTGCCTCTTCAAGGAGCTCCGAAAAGGGCTAAGTGGAGATGAGGATCGGGTCAAAATGGGTTACTTGGGGAGTAGCGTAAGTTAGGGTCAAAAAATTTGGCCTGAAACTTAATCTGGAAGGAGAAAACTGTATTAATGATAACGCTTTGAGGTGCAAGGGAAAGGAGGAACAGGGTAAACTACTCTGCTGTTTCTTAAAAAAATAAATCCCTTTTATTTTTTTACTGAGATTATTTTCCAGGTGCAAACACGTAAGAGAGCAGTTAGAGCTGCTCTGTGAGGTGCCCTGCGCCAGAAGCCTTCTGCCCTCTCCCCAAACAGGAATTAGTTATATTGTTCTGAGCAGTTGTAGGCTAATACTACAATGTTTACCCTTGGAGAACTTGTTACGTATGATAATCTGGGTAAAGCAACAGCACTTCAAAGTGAAGATAAAACGTAGAGATATTTTTCCACCTGTGATCCTATTATTCCACTCTATATTTATTATTCTGTATTTTGATCAGGTAGTTTCTAATTTCTTTTCCCTTCTTCTGATAAAATAATTTGTAGGTTTAATTGAGGTTTTCTGAACTGAAAACTGATGCCTAGCACTTTTTTTTTCTTTTTTTTTCCCACGAGAACCTCTCACTTTGTGGTTGCTTGAGGAAGTTGACTTAAGCAATTTAAAATGTAGTTGTGGCTTATTTAGAAAGAGACACTGGCCGTTAACACAAAAATATATGCCTAAATATGCTAACAGGTGCAAGAGCTGTCTAATCACATGATTGCTACAGGAAACCTATTAACCATACTATTTGGGTTAAAGACAGGTCATGCTGATAATTAAATACAGAAAGTAAAATCTTTTGCTATATCTCTTTTATTTCCCTCAGTTTTTCCTGCTACTGCCTGTGCTTACAGCTGGAAGCTGAAGTTTTCTATGTTCTAGAGTTAGTATGAAAGGTTGTGACACTGATTAACATCAGTGACAGTCATAGCTGTAGTAGGAACAGAAATAGAGGTGTGAGGTTAAGCAGATGTCAGCATTCATTATGAACTTCTGTGCTCTTTCAGGTTTCAGGTCACAGCTTCCAAATACTTTCTACATACTGCTAAGATAAAGCTCCTGAAAACATACTGTGAAAAATCTTAAGTTATTGTCCAAGTTATTTCTTAGATTGCTTTTGGCTCTAGAGGTCTTATGTAAGGCAACATCTGGGTTTGGTTTTTTAGGGCTAGGACTTTTCTTGCTCGTTGTAAGGAGAGAGCATGCACAAAAAAATCTTTGGAGTAGATTTCAACTTTAATAAGGAGGAGCCCTCTTCTATGCTACCTATTCTATCAGGTCTATAGTCTGAGCATGTAAGTGTGTATATAGCCCATCTCAAAGCTCTCTAGCAGCTGAGTAAAAGCCTGCTGGCTTTCTGCATCACAGATTTCTGTAGGCAGGGGAACCCTGGTGATGCATCCTTAGCTGCGATCCAAAGCATTTCACACCCTTGATATTGATGTGCTTGCTGGTTGAAGGTTTGATGTGCAGGGTACCGTTTTACTTCCCCCCTCCAGTCATGACTTCTAGATGATATAAATTACCTGAAAGTTGGTTGGTGCCATCTTGCCACAGTACCTAATTTTGAATCATCAAAACACATTTGTAGGGCATGTAACCACAACTGGGACTGAGTATAGTGACATTTCTGTTTGAAATCTACTTCCTAAGGATGTTCAGGGAAAAATCCCAAACAGCCTTCTCCAGCATCTATCCTTTCCATGGCAAGAAGCACATCTGCCTGTCTACAGCAAAGCCAGTGCTTCTCAGAGGTTAGGTCCACTGTGCCTCTGTGGTAGGGCCAGTCTTTCAGCAGCAAACGAGATAGATGATTCTGTTCTGCCAATGGAAATAGGTAAGTGACTCATCTGGTTAGAAGGCTTCTTCCTGTGCTCATCTTCCCTTGTCCCCAGCAGGGCAAGGCGACATGAAGAGCAAGATTTTTATTTTCCAAGATGCCTTCTGATGCAGTGAGGTGATTTCATCCCTGTCTGGCCTCTGCCTGCTAATGATTAAATGGGCCTGCAGTACACCCTTGGATCTCGGTGCCTAAACCTCCATCTGCAGTTCACATGTCTCGCTTAGTTAGTCAGCTTGTGCTACTACTGTCCACACCTTTGAAACTGTATAGCAGGTAGAAGCTGCTGGGTGTTTCCCTTAGGATTGTAACTGTCCTACTCCTTTCAGTATTATGGTGGAAAGTTGATGGTGAGGTAAAATTAGTTAGAAAATATGAAAGCTAGACTTAAGTGCCAAATCTGTAGATTTTGATGCTTCTACCTGATGCTTCTTTCTTACAGGGTGGGAGCATGTGAACAGTAGTTCTGTAATGTTCTAGAGACATGCAACAAAGCTCTTGCAACCTTTCATTATAAACCATTTCCCTTGGTGTAAAAACCCAAGCACAGTAAGGCTGCAGTAGACACCTAACCTCTGCTCATACACTAACTGGTTTTCTCCTTTAAACTGTCATATAAGGATTTTTAAATTGCAAGTGTCTAACAATGTTGGTAAGGAGCGATGATCCAGTGATTAAGGGATTGAGTTCAGTTTGTTCTGCTACAAATTTCTTCTGAGCCTTTGACATGTTGCTTAGAATCTCTGGCTTTAGAGCACATCCTCCTTGGCTGGCAAGCTATCTTAAAAGATGAGGACGATATGAGAAAATCCTGCCTTGTAGGCAAGTAGTCTGTGGTTCTTGTACCTGGCTTGTCACCCACTGACGTCTCAGGAACTCATGTGTGTGTAGGATAACCCTTTATTATACAACTGCTGTCGCAAGTATAAAGTTTTGTATTACTCTTTTAGTAAGCAATCATTTTTATTCCCTTAACTATGCCTTCCTTATGTTGTTTAAACATTCTGATTTGTATAAACTTGGTTTCCTTACCTGATTATTTTTAAGATTTCAGTATATTTAAGCACTTTTCCAATATGATACTTGTTATTTACCTAAGGTGGAAAACATGTCTAAGGTAGTTATCCTCTGAATATTCCCTGGAGACTAGAGCAAGATGTTTGTTTCTGTGGATTCTCCATACCCTTACACGTGGTCTTTGCTTGAAGTTGCAAAGCACCCACCCAGATCTGCCCACTACTGATCACATATATTTTAATTGTATAACTGTAGGAGAAACTGTAGAGAAGGGGGCAGAAGGGTGACTTAATACTATGACAGCTTGTTCTGCTGTGGTCTCTCATGTCACAAGTCCATTACTGTATTTGATTGGAGGAAGTATTCTGGGAGGTATGGGCTCTACATTTTAGTAAAGGCAAAAAGAAATGGTATTTTGTGCCATATTTACATCGATGATGGCAGATGTTGTTTTTGTTGGCAGAAAGTAAGGGTGGAAACAGAGTTATCGGAATATTATATCATGAGCTGGAAATAGGGCCGATCCAGGCAAATGAGAGGTGGAAAAAAAAGGTATTTGCATTGCAAAAGGCCACACAGTTCTCTGCTGCTCAGCACAGTATTGAATAAAGCCACAACAGATGCAGCGACATCAAATCTCTTCCCCAGAGAGGAGGAAGCCACCTTCTCTAGTTAGTGACAAGTCTTGGAGGGAGCGAAAAGGCTTAATTTGTCTGCATTTCAACATTGTCTTTTGTTCTTGTATCAGCTTTAAAGCAGCTTCCTTCAGGAGAGAATTTGGAGAGAAGGTAGACATTACTGTTGCTCATCTTGCATGGCCTCATGCTATTCCTTGCGTAAGTGAGGAAACAGATAGCCTTCTCAACAGCTGTATCAATGGTATTTTGCTACCTGAGCCTGGTGCTCCAGTCTAAACATCATGGTTGTCCCCACTGCTCACATCTTGACTCAAATGTGGAGCAAGTTGAGTGACCCTTCCAGGTCAATACTAGCATGAGGAGGGGGAGGATTGGCATAGTATTAAACTTTGCCCAAAGAGGCATACTGCTTTGTCTACTACAGAAATATGTATGGGATGGAGTTTGAATGCTGGGCACCTCTTCTGGGACTCTGTTGGGTATATGGGTAGCAGAGCCCTTACATCCTAGAGATACAAAGTTCTTGTCAACAGTTTGAGGGAGGCTTTGAGGTTGGCCATACCAGAAAACACTAATCTGTGGCAATCGCGCTGCACCTATCTCAAGGCAGCGTTGCCAAAAGACCTGTTGATGTAAAATACGGAAATTGAAGAGCATGCCTATGTCGGTCACAGAGGACTGAACTGGAGCGTTTAGCTTCTAAATACGTGTCCATCTTATGAGGATTCACAGGAAGTCTGTGCAGAGCCGTTATTGCTGAGCTGGTATCTGTGCTGTGTTTTCCTGGAAGCACTCGTATAGCCTGTCAATGCCTTTGATCGTCTGTTTCCATCTCTCCAGTACAGATCTCTATCAAATGCGGTACCGAGTACAAACTTCTGGAGTTTGCATGCAGGTTGCCAGCAAGCATAACAGAAATCCAGGACTCAACTGACTGAAAGAAAAGAGATTGTATTTTTCATGTGGGAATGGAGCACACCCCAGTGATGTAGCAGACCCCAGCATTCCTTTTCACTTGCCACGTTCTCTTTTCCACTCTTTCCTCCCCTAGTATCACTCAATCTGTCATTCCTGCCGTTCTCACCAAGTAACTGAGCACTGAACATTTTCTAAAAATACAGCTTCTGTACCTCTCCTTTTCCTCCCAGCTTGGGTCATCCCACCAGTGGTATTGGTCTTTGTTCGTGAGAAAAGGAAGCCCTTGGAGGGTGGAGAAGGGACAGATGCAGCTGTGATTCTGTCCTCTGCAATGCAAACACCAGGCGTTTGGAGATTTGTACGCAGTGCTCTGTCTGCAATGACTGCAGCACCCTGGAGGAAGATCGGAGGCTAAAAACCAGCACACCCTTCGTGCTCTTGCCTGCCTGAAGCGGTGCAGGAAGTCTGAATCGCCCTGAGCTGAGGTCCCTGTTACTCTTGCTACCAGGCTCCCTGCTGATGTAGAAAAGTCAATATAAACGGTGAGAGGGCTGATAATGTATTTGGCCTCCTGAAAGAGGGAAGATATTTTGTTACAAGGTGTACAATACAGCTTGGTTAAGCAACATCTGTGAGCCAAGAGGCCTGGGTGATTTTGTAGGTGTATGAGATAGCCAGTGAGCCTGAATATGGCCATCTGCATAGGCATAAATCAAGTTCACCTGGTTCACTGGATGTGAATCAGGATTGAGACATGACTACTAAAAGCAACAGATGTATCATAAGATACTAAAGCCAAAGTACAAAAAGTATTTGAACATTGCTATGGTTCTGTTGACACAAGAAAATACCTTTGTGCTCTACTGAGTCCATGCTATTCCACAATTAGAGGCAGAATTGAAAGCCATAGATTTACAAGATCAGTATCTGATGTCCTTGGTCCTGTTGAGCTGCTATTTTGTTGGCATTGCCCAGTAAAATATTTATCTTCTGGAAAAAATTGTTTTCCTTTCTGGTCTAAAATATTGAACTTCCATGATATGGGCTATATGTTTGGAAATAATTAGAAAAACGCTAAATAGGTAAAGAGACAGAGCACTCCGAAACACCTGATTTGGAAAGAGGTTACAGGAGTTGCTTGTAAACTGGAATCTGGGTGTGGTCCTTGTATCCACACTTCTTTTGTGTTTCAAGCAATAGCAGGTCACATAGGTATTCACCTGTGCCCTGTAGATATGCACAATAAAAACAGCTTGAGAAGTATTTTTCTTATTCCACCCTGACAGCTGAGTTTGGGAGAACAGTTTAACAATGTTCTCTTCAAGTTCGTGGCCTTTAAATGCTCACTGTGAATATTGAAGATGGAAGAACATTTGTACACTTTATAATGAGGAATATTACATAGAGCATTTTAGTCCCTAAATACTTTGTCAGTAATGACCAATGCTTATTTTCACTTTACTCCCAGAGAAACTAAGGCAAAAAGAGCCCATGTAATTTCCTCTCTGAGCTACCTTGGAGCTTCATGCTGGTGTAAGGGATAAGTTTCAGTCTCACAAGCAGAAGTCTGCATTACTACATTTTATATTTAAGTTTATATTTTAGCTGTGAATTAAGTAGAATAAAAAAATGCTTGAATGCTTCTCTGACCAGAACTGAATAATTCTTTGCTTGATTTTTTCCATGCTTATGGCAAAGCAGATAGGATTACTAACAAAGTCTCCACAATGGTTTGGCGACGTACTTAAAAAAAGACATTGCATATGAAGACAGTCTAGAATCGGCAAACTAAAGAAGAATAGCTAGACTAATTCAAGTGGTTTATAGTGTTGAAATACTTTGTAAGATACGAGAATCCACTGTGGGCATAGGAGTGAACGAGATCACTCTCAAGCATGATCTCTCCCCATTCCTAGCAAACCATGATTACAGTCTGTGACTTCAAGCCTGAAAAATCTTGAACAGAACCAAAAACGCAGGAGGTGAATACTTCAACCTTGAAAAAAACCCTACATTTAAAAGAGGAACTTAATGTTCGTACTTGGTAAGAAAGAATATAGTTTTAATATTGGGCTGGTAGGTCTCAGTGCTGCATTAGAGCTTATTTTTCACAGGATACATAGGAGAGAGTTGATTTGGGGGGGGGGGAGGTAAAGGACTAGCTCTGGCAATGCTTTGACATCCTTTTGTCCCCAGTAACAAGGTTATGTAGATGACCTAATGAATAAAAACAAAGACAGTTTATGGAGACAAGGTACCCGTGAATTCCATAGAAGACAGGTATGCCTTTGGCCATGAACTGCGACTGACATTTGAGCCTGGGTGATAGGATCACTTTTGACAAAGAAGAGCTCATGTTCAGAAAAGATGTGAAGAACTTGGATGGAAACCTGCTTGCTGGGCAGGGAGCCATGTGAAAGAGGGAAATACTTTCCAGCTTGCTTAGTTGCCAATAAATGTTAAACTCTGTAACACAAGGTTATTGCCTGTCCAGCAGTTTCTTAGCAATATTAGAAGTTCACTTACCCCTGTCCCTTTTCAGCTTCTTTCTCTGTTATAAGGTTACTTTCAGCTGAGGACATGATCTAAACCATATCAAACGTTACACTGGGAACAGTTCACACTCTCATACTCCAGAGAGCAGAAAACCTGATTCTGATTTCGGGAGGAATATCAGTCCTAGTATGCTCTCAAACAAAACCCATGGGACTATCAAAGTCAACCCTGTGTGGGGAATGCAAAATTTGAGATATCAGGGAGGTCTAGTCTGGGTTTTGTCTGGTATGCAAAGGATAAGAGCATGAAACCAAATAGGCAAAATTAGCAGTAAATTAGCTAGTCCAAAGATCTTTCATCATCTTTTGTTATGACTGTGTTTTATCAGGCCTTTGTACGTACCACCAAGATCAAAGGGCAGTTCAGTGGTGGCTCTGAGTAGCCCTGTGTAATAATCTACCTCTTGTCATTGCCAATAGAGTGAACCAGGAGAAAGACTGGCATTCAAAGACTAAAGTTTGGGGGGTTTTTTAATGAATACTGTGCCCAAAATGCATATAAAGACCTAGCTTGAGAAGACAGCTCTTACCCCTTGGGTCTAGAAGGGAGGGGTTTTCCTAGTCTCTAGTTTATTTATTTATTTATCTCTGATAATTGCTGTCCGTTATATGGATTAAAAAAAGGAAATGGTGACTTTTGCCAGCATCTCAGGGAGCTGAGCACTGTAAGTGATAATTATGCTCCTGGCAACAGGTTAAGCCAGATGTTCAGGAGCAGCTGCTATCGACCTGTTGGCAAAGTTAGTTGATTCATGGTATGATGGAGTGATTCTTGGCATCTTTCTAGGGAAAGAGGGCTTAAAATTGAGGGGAAATTACACTGAATATAAGGTGCAACAATATGCCATGATGATAGAAATGTACATCAGTACTTGAGAATGGAGAATCTTGCAAATGATGGCAGCTCTGCAGAAGGTAGCAAAATACCTCCTGGGCATCATTAGTGATTTCTGCTCATCAAAAAGGGCCATTAGGAGTGGCATCTGGATCTATTTCAAATAGTCTAGCTCTGGATTGTGGGAATATGACCTAGAGGCTTTTCTTCCATCACAGGTACTCAAAATTCACGCACTTGGGGTTTCTTTGCTAGCAAGTTTTGTGAGGAAAGGAAATACAAGGTTACAGTGGACGGTCACAGGTACTTTACCACTGGCACAGTGGAGGGGAAATGCATGATAATCTTGGGTCTAACATTTCTTGAACCCTCGTGTACTTGTATAATTCCTTTCACTCTCTGTCATAAACAGCCCAGAAGGCATCTCAGCGATTGTGGGAGCAGTTGCAATGATGATCACTTGCTATCACAATGAGGATCTTATGAGTTTCCCGTAGATAAGTGGACCATGCAGGGAAATGTTTTGAAGGAGCTTTAGTCCTCTATTCTCTGTAATGGATTCAGAAGCCAATTTTAAAAACTTGTCTTTATGGGTAGGAAAATGTAATGAGTTTTTATTTTCTTTGCATTTTATACGATGCTTGAAAATGTTCTGAATGGGATGGTTTTGCATCTGTAAGTATGCTCAAACAGGCTGTATTGTCTTAATCGTACATTTGCACAGATAATTCAGTCTCTAGACCAGAGTTCATTTGTGTTTTGTCATCCCTGAGAAGGACAAACAATTCACTCTGTCCATGAAATGCATCTTTTTTGTGGCATCTGTAGGAAAACAGAGAAGAAGAAAATACCTATTTATGTTCTTTCCAGAGATAAAACTGAAAGTGGACAAGCTTTGCACACTGTGCGGTGTATTTGTAACTAAATTCAATATAATTTAGCTTTATGTACGTCTGAGATTTACTTAACTGAATTGTCAGCACTTATATATGCAAAACACTTGATACGAGGCATCTGCCTTCAGAAGCCCAAGGTTGACCCGACTGTGTGTCATCGTGACCAAGAGCGATTTCTCACCATGGAAATTTTAAATTCCAGCACCCAGAACCTCTGGTTTTAAGGTCTTGTTTGCACTAAGTCGTGACATTTTGACTTAAAGTACCTTTGAATGAGATCCCAAGTCTCAGCCTTTGGTATTCATGCACATGTTTGCACATGAATGAGCTTACATAAACAGACGTTTGTGTGCTTCATTGCTTCACTTTTCTTAGGTAAATGCTTATGAGAAAATATGCATGCATCTGGGAAGAGACATTAAAAACTTCTATCAGGGCTAAACTGTTTCAGGGATCCTAGGGGGACGATAGAGTTCATTTGCCCGTGGTTTGCTGTCCTTCAAAAGAATATTGCTAAAGGGCAAGTTGTGTAGAAAAAGTAAGGTGATTTTACCCGTTGCTTACTGGAGAAGCATAAAGAAAGTTCAGCTTTCTGACCGAGTGTTGCACAGTTGTTTTAATGAAGAAACAGATGGCACGATACTTGTGCTCGTCTAGATGTTCTTTTCTGCTTACTCATCCCAGAGGGCTTAGACTGTTACGGTTTTTTTGTTATAAGCATAAACATTGTCTAACCATTAGGGAGACTTTGTCTGAGATCAGATCTGCTGATGTTAGTGTTTCCTTTAGGAACTAAAAAGAACACTTCAAGAAAAAATGTTTTTATATTGAGGAAAGATTGTAGAGTAAAATAGACAGAAATTATTGCTGTGTGTTTCCCTGAAATAAGTATGAAGGGTGGATGGGTGAGAACATGTAACAAAAAGCTCCAAGAATAAATGAGATAATATCGTGATGTCCTTTTTTATTGTTGTTGTTAAACTGTATTGTTCGTTTCATACCATATTTGTGTTAAGCTCTAATCCCCAAAAACTAACTAACTTTGGGATGTGTAAACCCTTCTTCAGGCCCAAAATCTTGCCTGAAATATATGTGGGGGACACACGACCCTATCTCCCCCCCCCCCCCCCCCCCCCCAGTTATAACCATTGAAGTATATAACCCTAAAGTGTATAACCCTATGTATTTCCTGCTGCATAAGTATTCTGCCTTTAAATCCATCCTTTTAGAACTAAAGCAATTGAAGGGAGAGATGGTAGTTTGGGAGTTTCAGTGTGTGCCCTTCATGATACTCTGTAGCATTTCTTGACAATTTCCTCTGCAGAAAATTTTGAAAAATTTGTGGAATAAACTTTAAAAATGTATTGAACAGCTGTAGCTCAAAATCCTAGAGTAGTACAGTATCTCTTATTTCTTGTTTTCCTAAGGCTGTTAACAACTGGGCCCCTTATAATGCAGAACACTTAAGATCCCCGTCCTACATTTAGATCAGTGAAATAGGCTCCCACTCTTTCACATGTTTCTGTTGAATTCAGAAAGTCTCCACGCTGCGATCAGACTGCGCTATCTGAGGACACGGAAGAGAAGAGCAAATGAGATGGGAAGGGTTAAGCATGAAAAATAACCATAACAATAATGTGATCTTTCCTGCTGCTGGGCTGAGGACTATCATTTCTTCTGCAAATGGTTTTGCTTGTCCAAGCAATGTATGGTTGTTAGTTTTGAAATGGAATTGAGGCACTGTTACTTAGTTTTGTTTGTCTTTGCTCACTTTGTGCAGCTGAACTTCCTTCAGAAAGATACGGTGGTTCCTCCAGAGTATTTAAAAACTGCAAGAATAGCAGCTGGGCCGGGAGATGGTGAAGGAACATCTGCAAGACTAGAGCTCTAGGTGAAATTCAGCATTTTAACTTCACAGGGGCATGTCTGGTAGCTCGCTATGAGGGGGGTCTGCTAACTGCCCTGGATCTCATTGTGTCCAGGGTGGTCAGTGCATCAGGCTGTAGTTTGTGTGGTTTAAATGAATATGTATTAACTGGTGGTCAGGGACTCACCCCTGCCACTCTTTATGATTAGAATTTGGGAGCTTAGCTATTGGTGATTGCTTAGCTACAGTGACACAAACGCTGAAGACAGAAAGTGTTGCTCTGTCAAATACGGAGAGCGCTACGCCCTGCCCTTGGGCATGCAGGGGAAAAGGGTTGTCATGAAGCTGTGATGCTTTGTCTCTAGTTAGGAAGTGCTCCAATCAGCAGGCCTATTGGTTATTTTGGGTGAAATGCTGGTTTTGTTGATGCAAGGGAAGATGGGCTGGGCATGAAGAGGTGACCAAAAATTGCCTAGAGGATTCGTATGTAATGCTGATGTAACGCATCGCTAAGCCAAAAAGAAGTGCACAGCAGTCGTGTGAAACCATTACTGGTGAGTAGTAAGTGCCTAGAGGTAGAGGCTGATTTAAATACCTCCTCTACATTGTCATCCCATGACTAAAACTCCTCTTTCTTGCTTCGTATTATTTAGATATTAGACTGGATATTGGGAAATTTTTCTTCACGGAAAGGGTTATCAAGCATTGGAACAGGCTGCCCAGGGAAGTGGTTGAGTCGCCATCCCTGGAGGTATTTAAAGGACGTTTGGATGAGGTGCTTAGGGACATGGTGTAGTGGTGGTCTTGGTAGTGTTAGGTTTACGGTTGGACTTGATGATCTTAAAGGTCTTTTCCAACCTATACGATTCTGTGATTCTGTGATTTATATCTATAGAAATTTCTGTAGAGCCACAAATGGCTTCAAGGTTCCATCCTTGGAGGTACTTTGAAAACCAGCAGGGAGAGAAAACCCCTGCACCAGAGAGCTTCAAATCTAAATGGACCAGTGAGGCAAGGAAGAGAAAGGGGTGCTACCCCCATCCTCCTTCCACACCTTCGGTTCCTCCCTGTGTGGCTGCAGAGCCTCCTTCCTTCCCATGGTCAGCAGTTGGGAACCTGCTGGCCCCCGTGCAACACACCCTCTCGCTTTCCAAATGTAGCCTCAAGGCTAACTTTCGGGACCTTCTTGAGCACCCTCAGAAGGTCTGCAGACCTCTGGTGCTAAAATGAAGCCAAAGCTGCCGTTGGGGGTTGGCTGGCATGGTCTGCATTTCTTAGTCCTCCTGCTGAAACCGATGCTCCCGCCTCCTGCCCCGGTGCCCTTTTGGTGCACCCAGCAGGCTCTTGTGGCGAGGGGGGAAGGCGAATCCCCGTGGCTTCCCGGGGCATGGGCTGTCTAAGAAGAGGTGCCGTGTTCTGGCGGAGGTGCTGTTGCTCATTTCTCTGCTCTCTCCATGCTGCTTTTTGGCCCTCTCTGCCGTGCCCTCCCTCCCTCCTCCCGTGCCAGTGTGTGCCGGTGCCCCTTGCCAGAGGAGTGCCCAGCTGGGCCGTGCAGCTGGCGTGGCGGGGGCAGGAGGCGAGGGCAGCCCTCGTACCAGCTGCACCCTCACACAGGAAGGCCTCCGCAGGCTGTTTCCACATCTGCCGGAGAGGCGACGTGTCTGCCGATTTACCAGTCGCGTGTGGCTTGCTGCCCTTACAGCTGCACGAAAGCCGTGGGACTCTGTCCCGTCCTCCCCCCGTGCCCCCCAAGGGAGGATGAGCGTGCCCGGGGGATGCTCGTGAGGCGGCGACTACCCCCCGCTCTGCCAAGCGTGGGGGCTGCAGCCGGCAGCACAGAGGGGACATTCTTCAGGTCGGGGCACGCGCCTCCGGAGGGGCGAAACACGGGTTGGGCGGAAAACGGGAGAGAAGTTGGGTCGGGAGGTGTCGGAGGATGGTCAGGGCTGTGCTCCCTCGCGTTGAGGAGCACCATCATCCTTTTCCATCGCTCCTCCCGTATCTCTGATGGCTCTAAACGATATTCCATCTTCTACCTTTAAACTTGCTTGAACGTGCATTGCCATATCACCTGCTTTTCACCCACACGCTCTAGTTCGTGAGCTTCCCCTTGCAGGACTCCCAGAGACATGACTTACCTCTTTTCGGCAGAAGGTAGTTTGTCTTAGGGGACTATTTGTTAAACGTGATACAGTCTTGAATTAACATCAGACCTAAGCGTTGCTCAAAGAAAATGGATCCCACCTATTGTGCAGCAGGTATAATGGGGCTTCTTAAACAGCACGGTTTGGGAATAACCCAGTTCCTTAATTAACTCTCTTTTTCTATGCCAGACCCAAGCTGCTCAGGCAGTTTTATTCTTTTCCCATGTCTGGGAGGCAGCGCGGTGTTTAAAGACTTCAGTAAAGCTACATCTTGATTTTTAATAACACCTGTGTCTTGAGGCTGATTGTGGGGGATCGCTGTCTGTCATTAGTCAGTCATCTTGTTTAAGCCTACTAACCAGTTTGTTGTCAAAAATATCTCTGTTTTGGCATAAATCTGACACCTTTTTGCTCTATTTCTTTAAGAGATTAGTTTGCTTTTCCTCGGCTCCTGTGCGAAGGGAGTCTGCCACCCTGGAACCAAGCTCCCGTTTGAAATAACTAGCGTATACCTATGAAGTATTCATGAAAGGATTCGGGCTTTTTGTTTGTTCTTTAATTATTCCTAATTAAACATCAGAGGATCACTCGAGATAGTTGAAAGCTAAAATGCCTTTTCTGCACAGAACTCTTCAGATCCATCAGCTCTCAGTTATTTACCTGCCACGGTACTGCTGATGAGTGGCTCAGGTTTGTCTCCTATGAAGGAGAAAAACAAAAGCCCTTTCAAATGTCTGGTTTCTGTGGGTGGATGTAGGCACTGGCTAATTAATAGTCATGCACACGTGCTGCGGTGGTAGCCATCGGACTGGTCCTGTGACCCTCCGCGTGCTCTCCCCCACTCCTCCCACATCTGTCTCTGCAGCCAGGCCAGGCTCCGCCTGATACGGAGGGTGCTGCTAGGCTGCGAGTGTCTTTGCTCGAGGAGTGGGAAAAGGCAGGAGGTAAACAGCCTTCTTCGGTCTTCTCACCAGTGATGCTCCCCCTTTCCCCATGGAAAGTGCTGAAGGTTAACCAGGCAGAGCCCGTACGGAGGTAGTGCCGGCCTCTGCTGTGGCATGATAAATCTTCACCCCATCTCCATGGACTGGTTGGGGACAGGAGGTTTAGTGACTTGGTACCTCTAATCCTCTAAAGCCCCACTGACTCTCAGCTCAGGATGCTATAGGTGACGTGTGAAGGACTTAAAGCTTCTGTCGTAGCCTGGCATGTATTGTAGCAGGAGTGTATTTCTCATGTTTGGCTTACGGGTTTAGGAGGAAATGAGTTGCCTGGATTTTGTCTATAGATGCATTATGCTTTGAATGGGAGCCATCCTTCTCCCAGATTTAAGCTGTGGCACTGTGATTGTTGTGGTATCATCCTGCTACAGTCTAAAAAGATAACCTCGCCCCCTCCCCATCTCCGTGCCCTTTTACAGGTATATCCAGTGTCTTTCAGACAACTCTGAACCACAGCTGAACCTTATATATTCACACTGAGCAGGTCTAGTGACACCCATAGTAACCTTGATGGTAAAGGTGGAGTGCCCTGTGGCCTCCTAAACCCGCAATGTACTTGTCACTTGTTCAACAGATGGTCTGGGCAGCTACTTAGGTGTTCAGAGGATCAGAAACAAGCCCCTCTCTCATTACTATTATATACTGGCTACTACTTTGCTTTCCAAAGCAAGGGTGGGATGGAGATTTGTATGTGATATTAAACAAAAAAAATATTCAAGAACGAGCAAATTCAAGCCAGGAATGTTTTGAGATTACGATTTCAAGTTTATCGGAGTTGTGTGGGGGTTGACAGTGTTGCCTTTTGTGGCACCATCCCGTAACTGCGTGTATTCCCTTGTAAGCCTCTTTGTGTGTCCCTCTGGACTCCCATTGACTGGTGACAAAAAGCTCCAAGGAGCGCTGGCAGGTTTGTATTGCAGCCTGGGACGGCTCTGTAATGAATCTCTGCGTGGGAATTTCCATCTCTGCTTCTAGCTTCTGTCTCCTGCTGTGGGTTTTCTATATACGTGTAGCTCCTGGTTTAGGTAGGTTAACGAACCAAGAAGTTCCCAATCCCTGCCCAGGTCCTCGACACGTTGTACGTGGGCGCGGGGGGAGTCGGCTCCTTCGCGCGGGAGACAGGCAGACAGGCATTTGCTCACTGGACCGTCTTAAGCCACCGATTTGGAACTTACGGAACGTATTTGTGACCCTACCAAAGCAGCTCATAAGATTTTATTTTCATTTAAGCATGTTCACGAAGTGGAAGGCACTGTGACTCCCTTACATCAATATACGGCCCGAGCTCCTGTAAGTTACAGGGGACGTTGTGATAAGATGGCTTTCTGCCTTTAAGGTTTAGCAGAAAAATTCTCTAATGCCATTTTTTTTGCTCTTACTTGCAAACAGGAATTGAACAAGCAAAGACAGACCATTACAACTGTGATATCAGAGGCTGTTCAGCTTGAAACAAAGGGATTTCTTCACATTCAACCTCATTAGTCTGATTAGTGGGCTTGTAAAATGAAGCATGGAAATGAAACATGACATAGGCACAAACTGATTGTACTAAAATCTACACAAACTGCTGCTTGGAAATGAAAGGATGACAGCCATCATCTCTGAGCTGTTTAAAAAGTTAAGTTTTCAAAGTAGCTTATTTTTTAGAGCCTGTAAATTACATTTCTGTAGCTGCTAAGGGGAGACACTAAGAAGCTAAAAAATCCAAATAAGTCAGGTGATTTATTTATTAAATAGAGCAGAAAAGTCTGAAGATGTAACAAATTATCAGTAGAAAGAAATGTTGGGCAGGAACACGTTATGATTGGGTAGAAGTGGGTGACAGTCTACTTGCTTCCATTTTAAAAAAGGAGAGAATAGTCGGCATTATTTTCAAAAAGGCCTCTTTGCATCCTGCCGACTTCTGCCTTCAAACGCGCTCTGTCCTGCTTCCTTGGCTATTGCAAAAATACCTGTTTGGTTGGACCCTGACTGGAGGTCCTGAAGGAGAGCGGGTTTACTCCTTCAGCGTTAGCTCAGTTACTGGCACCGCGTGGTGCGGGTGCAACACAGTCTCCTATATCTAGCGTTAGCTGCACAGCTACCAATATTATCTTTAAACTTCAGTTTTGAGTGCCTAGTTTTCTTAACAGAGCTTAGTCCCACAAGCCCCTATCTCTTTGGGTATGGACCGATTTAGTTCTACGTAAGTCTCGTACTGTCAAAACTAGCCACGTCCAACTGCAGTGTGCTGCACGTGACCGCGTGACTGTCTGCATCCTTTTGCTTCTGTAGCTCACTTTTTTTTAAGCGAAACAAATAATTTGAATGTACGTTTCAGCGCTGCTGTAATGCTGCTTTCAAAGATGAGTCACGGTGGTACAGACAAGATCCCAGAACTCCTTTTGCAGTTGCGTGGTCTGCATTTCCAATAAGAGCATCGGGAAAAGGGTTTCTAAATGCTGTTGGATGCTGTGAAAAAGTGAGACGGAGATATTCACTCGGGAGAAGAATTCAGCATTTTGGTAGTTAGGAAAGGGAGGGTACGGCTGTGGGGTGCAGCAGATTGGGGAAGTACCTGATTGCTGTGAAACTGCTGTTGTGAGTGAGGGCTGCTGAGCCCAAGTGTGCTTGGGGGACCCTGCAGTGCTGCTTTTGGTCCTAGCAAGCTGCTGCCATTATGGTTTGGCTCGCTGGGAGGAGCAGGGTAGGACATCGGCTGTAGCAGAGTGGGTGCGCTTTGCTGTTGCCCTTTGGGCAGTGAAGCTTGGGGGTCTAGTGCGAAAGAGGAAAGTACGGTTTTTGGAAAGCTTCCTGGGGCAATTTCCTATTAAGCAGCTTTTGCCATGCATGAAGTTGCTCTGTAATGCGCAGCCACAAAGTATTCCCATGAACCTGGAAGTAATGCGTTGCCAGGCTTATTTACCTTCTTGCTCCGTATATAAGTGGATTGTGCGTTATCTGCTAATTAAATGGGTTTTGTATAGGTGACCTATGTTGGGGACGGCACATGAAACGAGCAGTTTGTTCAGCCGCTGCACTTCTGGCCCGTGACTCAATGTCGGCTGGGCGCAGCCGCAGCGTGTCCTGCAGCACGCTGGGAGCTCCCGTATCGGGGTCAGGAGTGCCCCGTGGAGTGCCCCATGGACAGCACGAATTCCTGCCAAAGGCTGCAGAAGACCCAAACGGCAAGGGCTTGGAAATCGTCACCACTCAGCAACCAGTTTTTAGCGTCGGCTTTGCAGACATGTGGGATTTCCTTGGCATGAGTCGGGACACGATTTTGCCCATAAGACTAAAAATATTCTTTGAGAGATTTCCATGGAAAGGAGGTGCGATGTGGGGAAAAGGGAAGGGGAGGAAGGAGGAACACTTCCATTTCCTTGGAAATGTCCTGGGGAATGGCTCAGCAGGAGGTGGCGGGAGCATTTCCTGCTCTCTGAGGAGGCTTGTTTGGGATCCACTCTGAACATACCCACCAGGGAAAGCATTCTCCTGGTAGGTTTTGAAGAGGACTTGCTTTGAGCGGGTTTCAGGACAAGTCTTTTGAGTATGCCCAGCATGGCAGTCTGCTGTTCATCTGTTGGTTCTTGAACACTGGGCACAGGCACTTGTCACCCTGTTTATTATTTTCAGCACAGGATTGTGGAATTTATGCACTGAACAGGACAGAAGAAATCCTGGATAAACAAAATCGTATTTAGCTAAGCGTGTGTGTTTCTAATACAAAACCTCAGTGCAAACAAATCCTGCCCAGCAGGGACTGTGTTGCAGAAAGAAGAATGAGAGCACTATTGACTTGAACGTTCCCTGTCTTTCAAATGAACTTAAATAAATTCCAGATATTTCATTGGTTCCTGGTTTCTCTGCTGTTGCGCAGATGAGTATTTTATTTTTTAGACTTTCATTTTTTCTAAAGATGCTTTCTTTTTGGTTTTGCATGGCCAGGAGGGAGAACATGTGAGAGGGGAGGTTGGAGAAGTCGCTCTAAAAATGAAAGCACAAGTTAAAGTGTTTATTCAGTATATTAAGATATAATTGATGGTTGCAAAAGCCAGGGTTTTATCCACTTTTTGGAGTGCTTGGGTGCCTTTGCACACGCTTCGCTTGTTGTGGATCCGGGGAAGGCAGCTAGATAAGAGCAAAACCAGTACACGGTTGTTCAAGGTGTTGCCTATCATTAAACAGAATCTCTTCTGCAGAAGAGCGGTTTTGAGAGGGGAGAGGGAGGTTGACCAAAAATTAAACTGTTCAGTGTTGTTGTCTCCTTTATATTTGAGATTTCTGCAGCGATCAGACTGGCCCTAAAAGAGATGATACTATGCACTCCAAAAACTGACTAAAGTTTAAACAAATTGAAGTTGTGAACTGCAAGCTGTGTTAAAAAGTGTAAATACGCGAAGAAGTAGAAACATTTCTGTAGTTGAGCAAGGCACAGGAAAGCTCATCTTGATGTTTGCAGCTGAAGTTAAAATAATGGAGAGTAACCTGTTTTCCCAGTAAACTTTGATTGGTTTGCTTTCTGGTAACTCCAGTGTGTTTTGGGGGTTACAGTTAAGGACAGCACTATCTGTGTTAGCAGTAAGGCGATAGACACAATTAGGATTGCCTGCTCTTCCAGGAAAAAAGCCAATAGATGTCATGCAGCGTATCTAAAACTGGACAGTGACGACATCCATTTTATGCTTCGCTTGATCCAGTGTAATACTGTTGTGGTGGTGCTGTGTGGAGGAGGGGCTGAATTAAAATCATATATATTTGTATTGATCATAAGGCTCACCGTATGATGCAGCTTTTGTGGTCTGCCACTTAGAAGTTCATGCAACTTCTGCTACAAAATACTGGCAGGGAGCTGTGGGCTTCGGTCTGGGGTTTTGGCAGTTGTGAAAAAGAGAGTAAGACTTTCAAGTTGCTGTTTTTTCACTAGAAAATCTAAAATAAAATTCAGTTGCATAAACAGTTGTAACTGGGAAAACGCGTCCCTGTCGATGTCTTTAGAAAGAGCTTTATTCTGCAAAGCTCTGCTGAAGTGGCGTTGTGATCACTTTACTGTCACTCTCTCTGGCGGACATATGAGTGGGTTTTAGTTTGCCGGCGGGAGCATTAACCTTTGATTTTCCTGACTTAGGGGTTATAACTGGACAGAGAGATCCCCGTGGATCACTCTCCTCCAGGGCACCCGGAGTTCTCCAAGTTCTGAACGGCCAGACTCTGGAGTGAGTGCATAAGGATTGCCCAGGGCTGAAAATACCAGGGGATACAGCTGGACTTGGAAATCACACGCTGAGCGAGCTTGTTGGTGTCTGCCAAGCACATAGCAGCATCTGGAAGTGCTCTAACAAGTGTATGTGCCTCTCTCTACCTCAGGCTTAATTTTTGTCACGAACACAAAATTATTTGTATTGGGAGAAGGTTTGGGGAACCGCAAATATGGATTCTCTTCCCACTAGTGTTAGCTCTGTGGTGCTGGTAAGACTAAAAGAGCAAAACAATACCGCTCCTCTTATGGCTGGGAAATTGTTTTGGCTTTACAGAGAGAGTTCAGCCATCTGGGGAAATTATTCAACTCTGTTCTCATTTCCAAAACTGCAGGAGAAACTATATGTACGTCTGAAATTTGTTAGGATTTTGCTTGAAGCACAGTGTCAAGGGCATGATGAAAGAGACACCGCCTGTGAGCCAGCAGAACGTTTTTCATCCATACCCCGCCATCACTTGCTTGAGCAGCAAATGGAAACAGCCATCTAATAGCTGAGGAAAATGTTTGAAATTAATTGGTGGCGGTGTTGCAACTCTCAGGGGGACGCACTAGCTTCCTGTGACTTGGAGCATTAAATCTGCTTTCATGTCAGGGCAAGGATTGCGGTCTGTCGTGCCCAGCAGCTAGGGCAGGAATGGGGTTTGGACATTTTCAACATGAGCTCGGATCGAGAACTGCAGAAGCTGGGAGTTTGGGTTAAAAAGGGCTGGGCATGTGGCTGATAGTCGTACCAAACAGACAGCCAAAGCACGAGCATGGCCAGAGAGAGCCTGTACTGGAAGTCCCCAAATCCATGGTAAGAACTGCTGCCTGCAACGAGGAGCATGTAGAGATGGGGCAGGTTGGAACAGGCTTCTCAGGAGGGGAAGGTGAGCTGGGGAAGGGGAAGGCAGCACGAGGCAGAAACCAGAATGATGAAACCACAGACCTAGGTAAGGACTGGGAGCTAGGGGGAGAAATGGGGCCGGGGTTAGAGGAAAGGCCAGGAATCGAGACTAAGCAATAAAGGTTGCTTGCTGCAGCCAAGAAGCACGTTCAGCTGTTGAGAGACTGGAGGACTTTGCATGTTTGATGGATGAACAAACCATCAAGCTGCTGGTCCTGTGTTGCTGTGGTTTATCCAGGACCTTTGGTCCTTCTGGAACTACGTGCTGGAGAGTGACACCGATATGCCTGGAGGAGGCAATGCTTGAGGTAGGTTTCTCCTCTGCCACGAGAGACTTCGCTGTCTGTTTGCTTTTGCCAGTACTGTGAAGAGACAGAGCTTCAACTGTCTCTCGCTAGAACTGTCAGTATAATGCTTTTTCTTGCAAAACCCAGCCAGTGCCAGTCCTTCAAAGACCAACAGTGAGACCCCAAATCATTAGCTTAAAAATCTTGTAATTTTAAAAAGTATACCTGTTTTCTGGTGCTGGTGCCTTCGAGGGTCTAGCTTGCCAGCTTTGTCTGTAATTCCAAGACCTAAACACGGACTTTTTAACTGGGGAGTTCGGCGGGTTGCTTATTTTTCTTTTTTTTTAATGAAGCTAAGGGGAGTTGGGACTTCGAGATGCGACCCAAGTCTAAGCAGTCCTTCCAGCCACAGTGGTTAAGGTGCAGCAATTTCCGTAGCAGACAGCACACGAGGGGGTCACACGGCTGCTGTTGCCTCCAGCTGCCTGTTGCTGTCCAGTGTCCAAGGCAGAAGTAGCTGGTACCAGCTGGCTTGCAGGTAGGCTTTCCAAGCCAGGTGCACGCTTGTGCTTCTGGTCCCTGAGGAGACATCTTAACCACGTGTCACCACATTACTAACTGAGGAGTGACTGACGAGAAGTAACTCCTTGGTTGTAGGAATTTAGGACTTCTTCAAGGAAAATGTTCCATGTGAGACCTGAGGCACATCACAAGCTGCCAAAACTGCAGGCTGGCTTCCAGGCAAAAGAAATGTCGGCGATGCTTCCAAACTGAGTAGCTAAGGTTTTTCTTAGTTTTTACTTTATTTGAAGCCATTTTTAATGTGAACACCCAAAAATGGGGTACATACATAGCAATTGCTAGAGCCTTCCCGTGGTGCTTTTGTAGCTTCAGTTGACTAAGGAAAGCCAGAACAAAGAGCAGAGCCTGAGGGAATCCACGCCTGCCTTCCCTGCAGGCGAGGGCGAGCTCACCCGGCTCCTACGCAGCCCCAGGTTAACCGAGAGGCGAGGCGGCTGTTGTGCCGTGTGTTGGCTTGCGCCAAGGGAGCAGAACAGGGACATGGGAGAGATTTTGGTGTCCTAAGAAAAAAAAATTGTTAAGGATTTTCTTTTTTCTTAGAAATTGTTTCTTCCTCTCTTGGGAAGCTTATAATAAGAGAGTTGGGGGGGGGGGGGGGGGGGGGAGAAAATGATGCTATTTAAATGTAGGTGAATATTTCCAGTTCTCCACTGTAGCTCTTAAAAAAAAAAAAAAAAAAAAAAAAAAAAAAAACAAAAAACCCAAAACCTGGCATGTCTGTGAATAGCTCCACAGGGAGAAGTAACAGATGAGACCTTCACCATCTAGAACCGGAGCAGCTGTGTGTTAGACCGAGCGCTTTCCTGTGGTCTGCCTACTGTTGCGAGCAAGGGGGATGAATCACCTACTGTCCACAGATCTCAGTATTGCTTAGGAGCTGGCATCTCGACTGAAAAGGTAGTTGGACTTTGCTCCAAGTTATCTGTGCTTTTTTTTTTTGCAGTTTTATTAATTAGTAATCATAATATAAATATATATACACACACCAGGATGTTGAGAATTTCCTATAGTATTTTGTTGTAGCCATTTGGTCAATAAACAGCGTGAATCTTTCTGTATTACCTGCATGAAATCTATGGTCTAGAAAAAACATTGGCTTCATCATTTAAAAAAAAAAAAAAAGAGAGTGAGACTTGAAAAAAATCAGCCGGCGACTGAGACCAGCTCCAGTCATGAGCGTTTGGCAAAACTGCCTGATTTTTCAGGAGAACATAGTGAGTGTTGAACAACCTAGTTGTGATCAGTTCTGTCTATGCTGTGTGAGATGCAAGATCTGATGCCAAGAAATGGTAATTTTTATGCAGTGAAAGATGACATACACTTAACTTTAAGCACTTCTGGCCGGGGGGGGGGGGGGGGGTCAACATATTTAACAAGCTGTAGTAAACCCCTGTTCAGCAGCACAAAGCTCAGCTCTTGTGCAATCTGGGTATTATATTTCTGGCCAGGACTTGGTTCTTTTGGGTACATAAATGGCAGTGTCAGAGCTTAGCTATCCAGGACATTCATATGCATAAGGGAACCCCCACTAAAACTCACTAACGTGAGAGGGGTTTAGCTGTAGTAGAAAGGAGGGGAGATAAAAAAAAACCAAGCTGAAGGCACTACTAGTACGTTCCCTCAGCTACTTGAATATGGGAGTGGTGAATGGTTGACGCTCTGCAGAGGGAGAGTGGCCCCAATAAAAAATGCCTGGCAGCACTATTTTACAGTAGCAGTTAGCGATTACAACCTTTGAAAGACAGAAATTGATCTGAACAGGTTACTCTCTACTTAAGTGATTGGCTTTTTTTTTTAACCCTCAGTTGGATAAGGATCTGATGTGCTGAGTTAGTTTTTGTCTGAGTGCCCTGAAGATCAATGGGATGCTTTAAAAGGGAGGGTAGCAGGCACACCACCATTCACTCCTCACTGCTGGGTGTTGTGTGATTATTGATAATTAATTACAACAGATTTAGAAGCAAGGAGTTACTTTCTATGCCTGCTGAGCCTCCCATCTAGAAGAGGCGGCGATGATAGCCCACTTACGCAGATTACTCAGAAGATGTGCTGCTGTTTGAGCAGCTCAGCGGTGTCTGCATGGGCGCTGCATGTTTCAAAGGCACTTATCAGAAGGGTCAAGCACCGACAGCTTCCACACAGCCCAGTCTGAATTCAAGTGCATGTTTGGAAATGAATCTCTTACCGTGCCTGTGTCCTCCTACGGCGTGATCAGTGTTACTACATAGGCAAAACTGGCAGTTTCTATAGGGAAGAGGATTGGCAGTTTAACAGCAGCACTGGGATAAAGGACAGGGTGGGTGAAGCAGAGGCCTGGATGGGGGAAAAGCCATTTGTGGGCTTGCCAGGACTGCCAGAATAGGATGGCTTATGTCACTGCCACAAAAACTGAAGGGGGGAGCTGTGGCAATTCGGCCTCTAAAATGTCATTGTGGTAACTCAATTTTCCTTCTTTTTTTTTTTTTTTTTTTTTTTTTTTTTTTTTTTTAAGGATAGCGTTACAAGAGGGACCCTCAACGCCTCGGACAGAAATACACTTTTGAAATGGAAGCAGCAGCCTGAACCATAGGACATGGTTCAGAAGGTAGGTCTGCAGGGCATTAATTCTCTATTTGAGGAAAGCGGGGTAAACTCTGCAAAAAGGTTGGTGGTACAGACCTTTGGCAGGCTACTTCCCAGCTCTCAAACATGAGAAACTTTTGATTGTTCTTTCATTCTTCAAAGATCAATGCAAACCTTTATTTTCTATAAATAATTTAATAAATACTTTTGTTTTACAATGATACAACAAATAACAAATTCATAGCAAATGAGTCACAAAGAATTTAGGATCAGTATACTTTTAATAAGGTATCAGTGTCAAAATACATTTCCTTATCAAGTTAAAGTTCCCATACAGTTATAATATTGTCAATAAGAATTCAGCAATATAGATTATGAAATAATTATGATAAAAAGTATGATTAATATTAAGACATGGAATATTTTTTCAGAGTGTTTTAGTAAACTGTTAGGGTATAACATTTTTAATGCTGAAACTACACAAATAAGAAACAGAAGAGCAGTATTCAAGTGTCTTTAATCCTTGAAGCCTTTAAGTCCTTGCCACTGCAAATTTGTCAAATCTGGCTTGCCAATTTTCATCAGATTTTGATGTTTACAAGGTATTTTTCCACATGGTAATAACTTTACTTTAGGAGTAGATTATTTTTGGTAATAAACTCTTGAAAGATTGCCTACAATAGGGACTATCATATTTTTTTACATTATGTACCAATTAACAAAAGATCTTCAGCTTTTCTAAGTATGTGTGGTTAAGACTCACTCAACTCTGAAGTGCTCAGTGAACCCAAGGCTCCCTCTCTGCAAGTGTCAGTGCATGACATAAAGCAATTTTATAAACCAGGCTTCAGCAGAATCAGAAGGCTCAAAAGAATATCTTTGTTCTAAGTTTCTGGGCCAGATTTTTACCTTTTGTACATTGCCACTGTTCCATTTTCTTCAATGAAGCTACAATGATTTATACCAGTGGAGGAAACAAGACGATATAGCCCAACATCTATCTAGGTCTGTATGTATTTTAAAGTCAGAACTGCTCACCTGCCTTTTATTACTTTAATATTTTTGCTGTTTATAAATATGTTGTAATTGAAACTTCCAAATACCTTTGCCTTTGAAAACATTCAAAGCCTTATTTTTTAAAATATGTGCATGACAACTAAGGATAGTTGGAAAGGAGCTCTGAAAACATCTGGCTGGCTTTTAATGACATTTCAGCTACTGATTAATGTAAGGCAAGTAAAAATGATAGACACCTGCCTGCCAGCTATTCATCTCACTACACTTAATTCTTTTTGCCTACTTATAACTGAGTTAGCCTAATATGCTGGGAAATACTACTTTAACTTTTAGTTTTAATGATTCAACTTTGCAATTATATTGCTAGATAGCATGTAAAATGAAAAAGGGTAACATTAGTCAGAGGTGTTAGTACTGGCCGCTGGTCAGATTCCTGAAATATCAGCAACACCATAACAAGTACTACTAGTTCTAGCAGAAACAGCTCTTGAAGTTTTGTCCTAGATATAGCAAAAGAACCAAGAGACAATTAACAACTGACCCAGAGAGAAATTAAAAAAAAAAAAAATCTGTGTGAAAAATAAAAGGAACAACAAAGAACAAAACAAGAAACCCCAACACAAATGAAAACACAGGTCTAAATCCTCCACTGGGGGAAATCTGTAGGACTCCCTTGGCTGTAGAGCTAAACCAGGTTAAGGCAGTTGAGAAGGTGGCTTGCTTCTGAGGAAAAAAGCTTACAATGTGCAACTGTCACAGATACCCACAAACATTGCAGTTCACCATTCACATTTCTTTCAACAAAGTGTATAAAAAATGAAGGGAAGGGGGGGAGGCGGAAGGCTGGGATTTTTCCTTAGTATGCTTTTCCAAAAGTTATGAAAGTTACAATACGATAAATGCTGGAAAACAGAAAGACTCAAAGGATTTCAGTTTGGCAGATCAACAAAAAACTGTGGTTGGAGATTAAATTTGTTTCATTCATCTTTGGCAATAATAATAAATCTTTGCAGTACTGCAGCCAAAGTATCACATGATGAGGCATTTATACCACAGCTTTTTATTAGCATGAAATTTGAAGAAAATTTCAGAGTATAAATTACAAGTAATGAGATAAGGGGAGGGTAATCAAACTCTCTAAACAACACTTTAATTGCAACAGAGAAAATACAGTAGATGTATTTCTTTAATATGAATAATAAAGTGAGTAACTTCAAAAGGCCACTATTTGGTAACGTGGACAGGTTCAATATCTGAGTAAAATCCTGTAAAAGTGTATTGGTATTAGAAATTGTCTACTTGCAAAAATATATTTAAAAACTGAAGCTGTTTTGAACAGTATAGGCCACGGAATATTGCAGGATCGCTCAGGTTGCCTGGTCCAGCGCTCTGAGCAGTTCACTTCCCTGCAGAAGCGTAGAGCTGCCCAAAACAGGGACGTTCACCTCACAGTCATATCTCGTCAACTCGGGCAACAAGTAGGGTTCAAAGGAGGGCCCCAGCAGACGACTGGTCATACCTAGAAAAGATTACTGAAGTAAGTCATGCTGCCAAGACCAGAGAGAGGACTTCTTTCCTCTCTTCCCTCTTCTGTTTATACCAGTTATAACTTCATTTTGCGTTTATGTCAATATGCCTCAAACCACCAACAGTTACAGGTTTCAAAGCAAACGTACGCATTGCTCTGCAAGCATGTCCCACAGACAGGTGCAGTTTTTCACCTCCACCCCCAATTTAGATTGTTCTGAGAAAAATTATATTGGTGTAGATGAGGAAAGCTGTAATAAACAACACACATTTCTAAATTGACACCCACTCCCCTTATATATTAAAAGGGACATATATATATCCCCCCTTTAATGACTTATTTTAACTTTCAGAAGGCACACGTTAAGACTATAACCTACAAACCTCCCATATCAATGCTGCAGTGAAGTTGTTTAAGTACAATTTATTCAATTCCATCACAAGACAAGAGTATGGATGGAGGATGACTGGACCTCCAAGGTAAAAATGTATTAAGTTTAATTGAAATGAAGGTCAAAAATAATTTTTCCTCATGTGTTACAAATGTAAACATTAAAGTTTCACACTGAACAACAGAACTAGTTTTTCATTCTATGAAGCAATACATATTTGGTTCTTGCTTTGTCATCCTCCTCTTTTTTTTTTTTTTTTTTTTTAACTGTTTTCTTTCATGGAATCAGTACTGGAACTAAATACCAACACTTCCCCATTTTTGTATTTGACAGCTCTTACCTGACGCTTTACAAGCTGGCTGGACAGTATAGTCCTGATAATGGGAACTGTAAAACGGAGGGGGAAACGCTCCTGCTTTCAAATTCTCACCAGGACTGCCACAGGTGGGTTGTTGCTGCTGCTGCTGTTGCTGCTGCAGTTGATTCATTGGTTGGCTCAGACCTCTTGAGTTACAGACAAATTCATCTGATTTACATAGTAGGGGGGGGGGGGGGGGGGGAAGTTAAACTAAGCCAGTGTAGTAATTATAGTAGATAATACTCATTCAAAGCAAAGTGATACTCGGCGTGACGGTCACACAGCATAGGCATACCTACACATCTTGTCACAAAGGAAGTCCAGAAACAGCACTAGCTCTAGAAGTAGTATTGCACTCAAGATACGCTTGTGTAAGGAAACACAATGTTGTAGAAAGAAGGTATCAATTCTAGCTCTGAGATGACCGCACCTTGGACCAGCATGAGGTAAACTCATCTCCATTAAGCTGATCTCTGTTACCTCCAAAGCAAGGGTGTGACATGTAACATGAAACCATCTACCTGGTAGTTATCAAATGTACCTTAAATTGTTCAGCTCAGTGATAAAATATGATCTTTAATTTTAGCTTAGTGTAATATTTACGGAGCTTATTTACATTTCCTTTTGAAAGCGTTTTTGTTTCTATTCAACCTGTCTTAAAATTGTGTTTCAATACTTAACATTGCAAAACCACTTTCTTATCTTACCAGTAAGAACACTTGTGCTGAGAGACTTCTTTTCTGTAACCAAAGAACAGTTTTCCCCTTTGAGAAATTTCATTCTCTTCCACATTAGGTGAGGTGGGTTAATGACAGATGGATCTCCCTAGAACGTGAAGAGAAGCAAACCAAATAATTACACCAATGACCGTGGTGAGTCCAAAGTTGTGAAGGGGATGCATTTCTTATAATTACCCCACTCAGCTGTTGCAATGCTTGTTCTTCATAATCCAGTTGTCGCTTCAGCTTCAAACTGTTAGACAGAGCAATTCTTGCCGGGTTTATATCTATGCCTCGTTGCCCAAAAGCATCCAGAGGCCTATTGAGAAAGGATCGCTGGGTGAGTGAGCAGGGAGGCAAATCTAAACCATCTTGTTAATTTATACAGATTCTTCTTTCATTTAAAGACATTTAAGGCGTCTTTGACACATGACAGTGGACAGACCTCAAACATAAAATGTTTTCATTTCCTTTTGTTAGTCATCCCACAAGCTTTGGAAACTTTTTACTTTTGGGATCAAAGACTAATGAAAGTCTAGCTTAAACAGCCTCTAGGAATCTCCAGGCAGATATAAAAATGCTGTGGAAAAGAAAGTCATGCGATTTTTAAGGAGAGGATTTCAAGAGCCACACCTGTCCCCTTGCTTCGCATCCTAAATATGAACACACATGTTGCTGTTTGGGGACAAACCCTCTCTTTCCAGATGCATATTCAGACACTGGTATTTCTGCCAACAACAAGAAAGTCATCAGGCTGTGCAGTTTACCTGCTTTCCTGTTTTAAAATGACGGTTGCTATTGTATGTACTCCCTGAATGTTTTAGCATGACCAACAGCAAAGACCCACACTCTGCATGCTACCCAAGAGCTACAGAGAAACTTCTAGCTACCGTAGGAAACTTCTAGGACTGTAGCCTCTGATCTACATCTCATCCCATACCCTTCACGTGTGTAAGAAAGTGATCAAAGCAAAGAAGGGCTGTAGAAAAAAACCCTGTAATTTCAAATCGTAGTTGTAATATTTACGTATGCCAACAATAAATGTACTGTCATTCCTCCCTCTCCCCTATTTTCTGTTGTGCAAAAAATATGTGCAAAATAAGAAAGTATGCATGGGTCCCAGCTGACTGCTGGACCAGTAAGCCTTTTCAGAATTTTTTTTAACTGCATAAAGTCAAGCAGGCTGTGCAAAATTACTTGGGTAATCTTTACCCAACCAGCAGGAAATCCATGCATGCATTCTTACAGGCAGCAAAAGATTAGCCCACTTCTGATTCCCCTAGACTGACTGCTGCTGGGAGAGCACCACACTAATTTCCCCAAAAAGTGCAGTCTGATGCTTATCAAAACAACTATTGAAGCTGAATTGAGAAAAAAGAATTTTCAATATTATGACCCCCCACCCCCAATCTTTTCTGAGTAAAATACATAGTTAGACCCCAAAAACTCTTACCTTTTTTTATATATGGGCATGCTGGGAGAATGTACTGGTGGCCCTGAAGGGGAACTTGATAGGGATCCTGAGTATTTATCCATGAGTCTCCATTTAGTAGGAACATATTCTAAGGGGGGATCAGGTGGCCACTGGGTGTTTGGTCTTCCTCCCATCGAAGACAGCGGAGTGCTGGCTTGGTCATGGTACGGTGGCAGCGATGACCTGCTCACATTGTTGAAGAACACCGATGACAGGGACCCGTGACCAGGATTAATGTTTTTATTTGATAGCTGTGGGCAATATTTCTCTGGGAGGAACTGATTCTGTGAAGCAGAAGCAAGGGGTTGGAAGATGGTACTCATGCTACTTAGACTCTGCTGGGTATTTTGTGCACTTTCAGAGAGAGGACGTTCTTCCTGGCAGATTGGGCTGAGCTGGAAATCTTCTCCATCCATAGGAATGTAAGGAGCCAAGGTTTCAAGGTCCAGTTCATTGAAGTCAGTCTGCACAAAAATAAATTAAGTTGATAAAGAAACTAGAAGTTAATAATAGTTGTGGCAGTTAATGTGATATGAAATACTAGTAGATGTGAAGCTGAAAAATCACTGTATGCCACATTTACCTACATGAAACTGGCCAGCTCCTATTTAAAGATGTCTTATTTCTATGACTAGCATGCATGTTCGTCATATCATCAGCAGCAAAGTAAGACAAAAAACTGAAGAAAAAAACCATCCAAATAAGCAATATTTGCTAAAGCAGCTTGCATGCAGCCTGCAACATCGCTGTGATCTGAACTAGATCTTGTGTGTCATTAAGCTTTGAATAACTTGTCTGCCAAGACTCTACAACACGCGGCATGTAGTTCAACCTCAGGATTTTTCGTGCTAAAATAGAAAACACAGCTTTCTCATAATCCAGCTACATGAAAAAAATGTGTCTAAAAATGCAAAAGTTTTAAAAAATGTAGTTGGAAGGACACTATTGCACTAATTTTTTTTTTCCCTTGGAGAACTAGTCACATTTAAATTCATTTCTCTTGGCGTTTGACCAGAGCTGAACAGAGAGGGAAATGAATGTTGGCCCACCAGTCAGCTCATGACATAGGCACTTTCTAACACTCATTTTTCCCACCAGACAAACCTGCTGATGCGGTGGGACACACCTGTGAAAGCAGATGCTGAGTCTGACAAAACTGAAGTTTGCACATGTCAAGTCTTGCACCGAGTTTGATCCTGATCCACATTTTCCTCCTATCCATCCATTCCTTCTGTTGCTTTCTTGCTATTTCTATGTCCAAACTTAGATAAAATTTCTTCAGGATATGGACTACAGCCTACCTGTATCTTACTAAGTCTGCAAATTGCACTGGCAAATTGAGGCACCTCATTTGGGCCCAAATCGCCCCAAACTTTCCATAGGATTAATAGGAGGAGATGAGTGTAAGGTCTGAGCTTGCCAGCCAGCAATACCTGTTCCTTTCTCTTAAAAGCTTATGTTTCTTAACAGTTAACAAAGGCATTTCAATTAAGTACCTAAAGTTAGGTGGGCTGAATCAGGCCTACACCTTTTATTCACTTGATGTAATGTTATAATAATGGAGGATTAAGAGAGTTATTTATAGAGGGAATTTCTACACTCACACCCTGATTAGAATGCAGGAGACTGACACTTTATGTTGCTTTATGTGCAAGTAATTGCCACATCTCTCTGAAATCCTCCAAGAGGTAAGACAAGAGGAATATATCCAAAATGACATTTTTCATTTTGTAGTTAAAGGAGGCATGTGCTACGAGGGGCATTTCTTTCTCACTTTGAGGTTTTGCAAGAATTAGTTTATTTATATTTTGTTCTAGAAAGGATGTTTACTCGCTAGTCATTAGGACAGTTTTTAAAAAAAAAAAAAAAAAAAAAAGCTGCTGCTTATATTCCTTATCCAGGCTACAGAAGCTTCCAAATTCTGAAAGCTCTCTGCTGCTGCTGCTTCTCAGCAGTGCCACCACAGTGACACCCTAAGGTACTCGCTTCAGAGAGTTAGGGATAGAAATTTACACCCCAGCTTTTGAAAGTGTATATTTTTGTTAGTGTTGTGCATCAAAGTTTTGGTGTACATGTGCAAATGCAGTTTGCATGTATGTTACTATATCTGCACATACAGTATGCATCTGTACTACCTGCTAGCAGGGGACTGATTGTTATGGCTTTTGGAAGAGATACTAGTTCCTTACCTGGGAGTTGCACTGACTTTTTGATTCTGTGTCCATGGCAAAGAGTTTTTCAATCACTTCAATCTTAAGATCTTCATCCACAGAACTGTAATAATCTCCTGGGCTGCTTGGCTGCACAGAAATAAGAATTTGCTATAGCAAGACAACCACAGTATTGGCTTAGCATCATGCAATTTATACTGTGCTATTCAGTAACAGATCTCTCCTATGATACCAGGCTGTATGTATAGTGTCCTTAGAACCCAAAACTGTCCGCTTTTCTCCAACACACGATGACTTGTCACTACAAAATTTGAGAGCTATACTGATTAACAAAGGCACCCAATAGATGAACGTAGTTGTCGTCTTAATTTAAATGTTTTTTTGGCAACTCAGACCAGCAACATGAGATGTACACTATTAAATACTTGTGTCAAAAAGGGAGACGCTTAGCACCACCTCAATGTCTTTATTAAAATTGGACATCCTCTAGTAGAGGCTGGCTAAGAGTGGCTCCAGCTCTTGGGGGCAATGCCCTGAAAGCGCATTCATTCTTTCAGCGAGGAACTCCATGGAGCTGCTCTCAAAAGGCTGAGTTGGGTAAAGTTTCTGGACTAGAGACTATAGCTTTTAGTTATCAAACAGAAAGAAGCCATATGGATCTGGGGCAATGTTGCTAGTGACCACACCATTTTACATTGGCTTTTTATTTAAGGCTACCTCCATGAAAGGTGGTAGCACATTCTTCTACTAGTTGTTTTATAGGTTATAGTAATTACAGAGGGACAGCTGGGAGAAAATGAGGACTGCAATGTAAAGGCAGGATATAGTTCCCATTTGATGTTTTTGCTGTTGATGCTTAAGATATATGCAGTATAGGAGGGATACAGATACACTGAGCCTCGTTAATAAGCAATCAGGCAGGACTGCTAACATGAAAACATCATCTACATATATTGATGGGACATATATATAAAACATAACATGCTTTTTTTTTTTTTTTTAAAGCTCTTCTTACCGTGGAACAGCTACTGTTGCTGCTTGCACTTGGAGTACTGCTGCCAGGGGCAATCTGAGGCATTGTAAAGGATGGTATCGTCAGTGTTTCACCCTGAGCAGCGTGGCTTTTCACTTCCACTGGCCATGCTTTGTTTGGTGTCAAAACAGCACTGGTAAAGGCAGGGGCTTCCTCAAACTTCTGTGTCCCTGCATGGAGTTTTAGCAATATTAATGGATGCTTTTAAGTTGTGCTGTGTTATGATATAATTGCAGCTATTCATTGAAAGTAAACGCTGCTCCTAGTTGCCATGACAATAAGTTGGCATAGACTTAATGCATGTTGTTTAGTCAGCAAGAAAGCTTGATTCTGCTCTCATTCACAGAAATTTTCCACTGGCGTGAGCACGTGAGCTCTTATAGCCATTACTCCTGATTTGTACACACAGCAAACAGACCTTGTCTGTTAAGTTTCTAAATGTAGGCTCACATGTGGTTCTTTGTTGCACAAAAATTATTTATACAAATACTAACCAAAATCCAGGGAAATAATGGCATCGCCGGGTGTTGGTGCCAGCTGAGCAAGTTCCTCTGGTTCCTCCTTTAACTTAGTAAACAAGAAATCGCTCTTCTCCATGCCGGGGACGCCGCTCTCGTAGGCGGTGCTCATTGTCAGCAGGTGAGGCTTGAAGAGCGATTCCGTTTGGTCCATGGAGAACACAACATCGTTCTTCTCAATTTCACTAACAAGAAAATAGGATTTAGGTATTTTGCACTCTAAAAAAAAAAAAGATGTGGGTAATGTAGGCAGTACAAACTCTAAAGCTGGGGCCAGCGCAAGCGTTTTGGCCTCTCTCGGTCGCCTGCCAGGCTCTCGACAGGCGAGGCAAAGTTCCAGCGTTGCTGAGCACCACCATCCCAGATGACGCAGAGAGTGTGGTCAGGACTTCTGTGGGAATACTTGGGGCTTTGTTGCTCTGCTTTTTAAAGGGATGTAGTCGAGGCTATAATGACCCAGACTATCACTCAAATAAGTATTTCCTTTTTTGGCCCCATCTAGGACCAAAAATACTTAAGTTTTGCCAGACAGAGCCAAAACTCCTGATTGGTCCTGATTTTTGAGGCGGAAAACAGCTTCTCCTAGCAACTTAAGGTACAATTACTACTTCGTTTTATCTCCCTGTCACAGCATTAGAAAAACAAAACATATTAGCAGTTGTGTTACACAATAAAATCTTCAGTGCAGGCTTTATACTCTGGTGTATCAGCAGAGCAGCCACTCTGCAGAAGAGAAAGGCTGTGGTGTATTTCAACAGCGTGTATGGGAACAGGCATGCCACATTTTTCATCAATGTCTAACATCAGTAAACAAGACTGAACAAACATGACTAAACTGATTTCAGAATAACAACACTGAATAAGTAGACCCTTCAAAAGTTCCTCTGACTGTTGCATTTCTTCCAGCACAGGAACCCATACATGGTTTTTCTGTCCCGTACAACTTACCTCAGCACATAGTTGACGCAGACGATACACTGAGGCTGTAGGTTGCGTGTATTGTAAATCACCGTTCCTTGAGTCTCCAGCCATACGTATCCACCATGCTTGGCAAGCATACGGTACTGGCCTGTCACTACTTGACCTTTTGTACACACTGAGAAAAGGGGGCAGAGAGATATAAATAATGTAGCATGACAGGAACACACAATAGATAACACTTGTTTTAAATAAACCCGCTTCTGAGTTTTCATTATGCAAAACTACGCTAAGACATTTGTTAGCAAGGATGCTTAACTTTGGGAAAATTTGGCCATTTTAAATATAAAATGGGCTGTTAATTTGAGGTCTCAAGATACATGGCATTTGAGTTCTTTAGATGGTCTGAATATTCAGATCAGAGTGTGGGATTGTTTTTTGCATTTAATGTAAGATCCTAATTGCCCCCCAAAATAATGCCTTGCTGACTGTATGTTTCTTGAAAGTCCCTGTTCTAGAAGTGCCTCAGTTCAGGATCCCAAGTTGATCTGTAGAAAAGTGAATTTACTTAGGTGATGGATAAGCCCAAGAGTCAGATGATTTGAAAGCTATACTCACAAAAAAATTTTAAAAAAATCTCGTGGTTTAAATCTATACCTATCTCTGCAATAGCTTGAAATTAGCAGCCTAGAAGGAACCAAGACCCATGTGACAAATCAAATAATGTTTATTTAACTCAAAATGTTTTTTTGAACTGGCCTGTGTTTCTCAAGCAATAAACTGACAATAGTACAACTTGGTTTAAAGCTTCATCTAGATGTTTGAAGGGTGAAATCCCCCCTCCCCCCACCCCAAATATTTTGTAATATTTGAAGAGAATGAGTTTTCAATATAGAACTTTGAGACGTAAAGTTTTTATGATGTCCTGTCTGTTGTAAATCCTTTCCTAAAAGCAATGAATATTGTCATGCAATTCACAGTTGTCAGTTGAGGAAAAATATTGTTGACTAATGGCAATAAAATTAGGGCTGGAGTATGCAAGTAGTACTCATACTAATAAGAGTTTGTATTTGTAAGCAGACACAGTCACACCGAGTTGCAAAAGTGGGAACTAGCGCAACTAAACCTTTGACCACGTTGGCAATCTTTCCTTTTAAACAGCTTTTATGCCTGAAGACTGTAATGTCATCAAACTAATGCCCTAAAAATAATGCAACTTGACTCAGTAAGGCTGGAAACTTGATTCTGCAGTCTTTGTACAGAAAAATTCCTTGTGAACGTGGCCATTAACAGAAGCTATTTATTGTCAGTCTCTCCTACATTGCCACCATACAAATGTACAAATCCAGGCCTGTGAAATGCAACAACTGTTTTGCAGATAATTGTTGCTGTTTTTATCCTTCTCTCTCTGAACTTTGTTTGTTTTCTTCCTAGGAGTATTTAATCATCCTTCATTTAATTTATTTAGACAAAGTAGAACATTACTTTTATTGATTAAATACTTCTGGTGGAACAAAATCAAAAGGCTTTCATTTCAAAGTGTTTTAGTGACTGGACTGTTCTGCTCTGCTTGTGAAACATAATTACACTGCTTCCTAATCATCAGCTCATCAATAAGAGTCACAGTGTAGGCGCCTGTTACATTACAAAGAAGCTTTTTACTGCTTTAATCTTTTTTTTAATTATTATTATTATTATTCAAAGCATGTCATGTTCTGATATAACGAAGTACAGCAGAATCCCTCTGTGGGGTAATCTCATAAATTACTAATACGTTCATAACTACTGATTTTGTTATCAATGCTACATTTAAGGTTCTGCCTTCAGAGTGAACTTCTCACTTCTCTCTCTTTTTTTTTTTTTAAAGTATACATTACCTTTACCTTTACAGAACTAGTAACATCTCAATTTAATAGGCTCCAGTTATATTCCTTATCTTTGGGTGGAGAAAGGGGGAAGGCAGGGATGAATTTAACTGAACACAAAATTTGTTTTTTAATTGCTAAGAGACACTTGAGAAATATGATTCACTTGGAAGTCTTGTTGAACTTCTGCTAAGTACTACCAAGTGGCAGGTCCCAGATGGTGACATTCAGCTCCCCGCTGAAGTCAACAGCAAAATTCCCATTGACTGTAATGGCAACAAGACCAGACTCTACAGGGAAGCTATTATAGATTATTAATTGCTGAATTGGAAAACATAGCTCTACAGTCAATCTTTTGTGTAGATTTATGTAACAAGACAGAGATTTTCATCTTGCTTGCATAACACGTGAAAAACTGGGTATGCTAAATACTGCCAAATCCACTCTAATCTTCCATTGGATGGTGACTAATTAAGACTTTCGTACTCTATATGCATTATACTTCCAGCCAAGAACACAAACACTATTGTGGCTTGCTTGAATGTGAGGTTGTTATTTCACCTCAAGAAAAAAAACCAACAACCCGGCAGTACAGTAAAACTGCAATAAGCATGATTTATCACTAAATTAGAAGGAAGGAAGGGAAGGAGTTCTGCTTCTATCCAAGAGACTCATTTGAGGTTTTTCTCCCTCTCTCTCTTCCAACTTCAGTCTCCTTCCTCTATTTCCTATGCATCTTTACAACGCTAAATGGTTGGCACTGTCAGAATTGATGACTGTATTACTGCATTCATATATACTTTATACATAGCATGTTTATAATAAAAATTATTGTTTAATACAAGTGTGCTGCTGAACATGAATTCTGAGGCGGATATTTCCATGTATAAATGACCATGGCCAGGAAGAACTAAGTTCTGTATAGCTACATGCTAGAAAGAACTAGTAAGTTCTGTATAAGCTATATACCTGCTTGGTTACCCTGTGCATTAGACAACATCTCAATGGCACACATTATGAAACCTAGGGATTTCCTATTCAGAGGAGAAGGCTTATGTGTGTTTTCTCAAGTCAGGGCTTGCTGTCACTTTGCCTTTGTGGTTGTGCTCCGACTTGGTAAGAAGCCTGACTGTCCCAGAAGACAAGGGAAGTATTTATCTTAGAAAAACTAAAAGGGTCAAATTTGCTGGCAATGTGAAGCAATGGTTCTGTTGTGGGAAACAGCATTTATGAGGCACAGAGTTTGGTCCTGTGCTTCCCACAGTAAAGATCATGCAGGCTGATGCTGTGCTATCAGAAACACTATGGAACAGTTTGACCCTAAATATTTATAACCTGTGCAGTGCACAGTGCCTTGAGCACTCTTGCTGGTATAACTCACCCCTCTAGACTTTCCCTTGCCTTCATTCTGCTTCTCAGTCAGTCCTCATGCCCAACAGCAAAAGTCTGTAGGACGTGGCCCTTTTCAGTAGGCACAAATGGCACCTAGTCATAAACTGTGCTCTACATGAGGTGACTCATATTGCTAGAGTGAAAAGCAACCTCAATCAATGCCTGGTCAAGATAGTTACTAGAAACTCTCCAGAAATCTTTATGTGAAAGAAGTCCCAACTGAACGGTCCCATTTAATTCATTAGATAGGGATAACCAACAGAGGCGCTCTCTCTCTCCTGTTACCAAAGAGATTGCCAGCTCTCATTTCATTGCTTCCCTCGCATTGTCCCATTCTTAGAAATGCAACTCAACGATTCAAAAGCAATGGGGCAGCATACCACTGATTTCTCAGGATGACTCTCGATAGCCCAGCACAGGGTACGGACATCCTATCTATGAATATCACTAATTCCTTGTCATTGCTAAAAGCAGAACACATATTACCTAAGAAACAATTTTAACAAATACATTCCCAGACAAATCTCTGTAAGTATGGTGTGATTTCTTCTCTCTCTGTTTTTTTTTTTTTTTTTTTTAAAGCAGCTCTGGAAACAGGATGATTCATACCAACACTGTTTTACAGCACACAACTTTAATCACTGCCAAACATTCTTTCAAGTAACATTTCAACTCAAAGCTGTCCTGAATCCTTGCCATTGGAGCTCATGCATATTCCCTTTTTCCCCTTAAGGTCAGACAGTTATTCTTTGCTGCTACTTTTCTCTGGGAAGCACAGAAATACTTTCTGTAAGTCTACTTGGTGGGCAATTCCCTACAGACATGACCTCAGTCATGGGCTTTTTTCCTGAGGACAGAGACCTTGATCGTAGTAACTAAAAGGTGGGGTTTTTTTTTAGCTTGTGGACTCCAATCTAGCAGCTTTGCTTTGTTTTTAATAAAAAGAGCAGCAGCAGCAGTTTTAGTGGTTCGTTGCTGAGAACTCTCCCATGCACTAGTTCAGTGGTTGTAACAGCCAGAGGTGGGAAATGTCATTTGTACATTAGTGCACCATGCTGTCTGCAGCCATAGCACCAACTCTAAGGACAGAGACTGAGGATTTAAATCCAACAATTTTAACACACCTTATGTGAGAGAGAGAGGAAGCATAACTGTTTGGCCTGCTGAAGAGAGGGAGCAGATCTTGGCTCTGATCTCTGCTCCCAGAACAATTTGGGCACTTTATGTTGAAAACAGCTAAAACTGGCAGTTCACATAGGCATAAGAATAACAAGAAGCAGCTGTTCCTGGCAGTATATATTATTTGTTTAATAAACATCCCTTTTAGAAAGGCTCCTCGCACATCTGTTTTGGGTGGGGAAGACAGTTGTTATTTGGTAGCAGAAGACAGACATTCAAAAATACACTGCAATAAGCTCTTCCTATTACCCTCTACAGCTGCTCTTCCTGCTGAGCCCTACGGCACACAAGAAGGATGATACCACCAGTAATCGCACTTCTTACCAGGCTAGTACTGCCTAACTCAGCTTTTCAAATTTTCAGCTGATCCTTGTATTATCCCTTAGAGAGACAGTGATTCTCCTCTCTACCATCCAAGTTTAGTTTTAATTATGGCAAAAATCAGACCCTCTGGAAAGATTAGCAGCAGGTTTCAGCTAGACAAGCACAGTAACCTGTAAGCTTTCTTGCAAAGCGTAAATGCTGTTCTCAGATAATATCTGCACACAAGGTGCATTTGTATTTTCAACTACTTATTGAGGTACCCGCAAGCCGTGCTTTATGCGCAAACTGTGAAGGAAAATAAGTATATGACTTACAGTTCTGGTGACTCTTGGTCATACCCTCTGAGTCCAAGGCATGGTAGAACTCGTACGCCGAACGGCCCAGCAGCTCCTCTGGATGGTATCCAATCAACTCTGTTATTCTTGGTTAAGAAAAAAACAGATATTTAAAATTCAGGTCGCTGAAGCCTTCTGCTTACATGTGCAGGGCAGCTATCGGCTCTAGTCCTTAGACTAACAGAATTAAAACCACAATATGAGAAATTCTGAACTTCCGAACACGTTAGGAGCTGTAGAGGACTTCTGATCATGTTCTGAAATATTTCCATGTTCAGAATAAACTGCCTTTTACTACGACTGGAATAAAAATTCCTAGGAATGCCTTTATGTGTGTTGCAAATTTTCCCAGGTTTATTGCACAGTATCTCTTATAGAAGGTCTCAACCGGAAAACTATTGCTGACAAAGTTCTCAAGCTGTCCACTACATGCAGAAACTCCCAACTACCATCATTCAAAATCAAATGCATGTAAGGGGGGCAGTGGTTGCCACCATCAGGTTTAAAAGTATGTGTTCATTTAAAAAAATACATAGAAGGGTTAAATCACTACTTTGGGTATTGCATTTAATAAAACAAAAATGCAAGGTGAGAAATTAAGGGCAGTTAAAAGAAAAAAATCAGCTCATCTACTTAGTGTTTCTCAATTATATGAGAACTTTAGCATGTGGATTAGGTTACTTGGGTGACTAATCCACAAACTAAGTAGGATTTTACACAAAGCAAGCTATGATCTCAAAAACTAGACTTTTTTTAGAGCCTTTCTTGTGTACTCAGGCAAGGCAGGATTTCTCACAAGTTCCTGGATAAATGGAAATAGGTCATGAAACTGTGCAGATGATTTTCTCTAATGAGGGGGGGGAGGAAAAGGGTTCCCTTTTCCTAAATTCAATTTGAAATACCATCACAGACAACTTTACATGAAACACAGTTTGTAAAAAAATAATTCAAAAGCAAAGATATCATATCTTCTGGGAAAATAAGGAAATTACTGTTTTCCAAGTCAACAACAGTCTTGGATGCCTTTTCCTAGCTCTTAAACTGCAATAACAACCTGTAACGTAGCAGAGAGCAGTTAGCAGAAACAACTACAAACCAACTGCTAAGCTGTCATAAACCTTGAAAAGCCAGGAGGTTTGCAAGGAATGGTCACAACTTGCAGCACGTCACTGCTGTCAATGGTAGTGCCCAAGTTTTATGCATCGTAACTAACTCCCTTAGAAAGGCTTTATCTGCCATGACGACATTTGATTAGTTGGCATTGCTGCTTTTAAGAGAGACATCCTCAGGTTTGTGCACTCCCTGGAAGGACAACCTTGGCCCAGCCCTCCAGGCACAAGCATGTCTTTACAAGACAGACATGTAAATACTGTAAAACAAACAGAGCAAGAGCATGGCATTCATCTCCCAGATCCCCCTCCAGCAAGGAACACACATAAGATGGAGCTATTTTGTGTATGGTTTGAACGCCAAGGCACTGAGTCAGCTTTTCCCTCGCCTCCACAGAACTGTATAGCTCATACCCCCAAGGACACCTTGGTTTTGTCACTCTGAAAACTACTCTCTGTCCTGATTTCCATGGAACAAACCTGGGTTTATAATGGTTTAGTTGAGCAAAGACCGTAGTTGGTTTTACTGGGTTCCCCCTGAAGACTTACTCTTCTGTTTATGTTTACAGTTTTGTTTACGCTTACAGTTAGACCGACAGAGGGGAAATTCTTGAATCAGGTTTCAAAAAGAGTTGCTTTTTTGACTCTCTTCACTGACAAGCTTCTGAGCTTTTAAATTGCACCCCAGTCAAATCTGTAACTTTTCTCTGAAACCACAATTGTTTTTTTTTAAACAAAAGCAGAAGGTCTCATAATGAGTTGGTCGTCAGCTGAAGCATCAGAAGAAAACAACAAATGCAGAAGGAGCCCTAATAAAAGTAAGGCTCCCAAAATACAGTTGCTGCTTGCCTTTACGCAGCCAGCTGGGACACATTGGTGTAAGTGGCCAGAGGTTTTTGCCAGGACCAGTGTAAATATACAGCCTTTAAAAACAGAAACTATGGCCTTTGGTTATATAACGGCATACTATCATAAAACCGCCCCAGTTAGTTTGGAGCTCATCACAAGGGGAAGGCTTTTAAAATTCAGGAAGTTGAGGATTTACTCTTAATCCAGTCATTGGGAGCTAGGAGCCAAGTGGGGGTTGAGCGGGGAGAAGGAAAAGGAAATAAAGATAATGGAAAAAAAAGAAGCATCATGTACCCAGCAGCACCAATGCAAATCCAAAACCACGTTACAGCCTTCATGGGTGTCAACAGTGGAACTGAGATAGCAAGCAAAAAATATGCCTTAGAGCAGGCTGAGGGACTCTTAACTCTTGTCATATAGGAACTGCAATCTCTACGCCAAATTGTCTATTCCAATCCTGTAATTTCCCTCTCAAATTGCTCCTCACTGATCAGTTCATAACGAGCATCCTCACTACAGAATTACTCTTCTTGTCATTCCATGGCACAGAATGACTTGTGCTGCGATCCTGCTGTGACAACGTAAAATTGAATTATATCTAATGTAATCTTGGATGAAAGTTAGCAAGTGGTGGGTTGGTATCTTTTTACTACAACCAACTAGAAAGATACAGAAAGATAGAAGTAAGATATCAAAGAATTACCCACAAACTCCACAACATTGGCCAAATTCTAAAGCCACGCCTGGTAATAGTGAAATACTAATGTTGTTTTAAAATAGTTACTTAAAAAAAATTTTAAAAAGGCTAAACAGCCTCTCTGCCCTTGTTAACTGATCTGTTAATCTGTTACTACTATTCACATGCAATACATTTCTCTTTAAACACCCCTGGGAGTGAAATGATTTTTTTTTAAAACATTATAGAATGTTTCTTTCTCCCATCCCCAAAAACCCCTAAAACTGGCTGACATGTTTCCTAGATACATTTTTAAATACCACTATTTTATAACAAACACTCTCTCTCCAAGAATTGTTAACAGTACCAAGTTTGGGTGCATGACTTGGCAGATTACACCCTCCTTTATTCCTCCTCTGGTGCTGCTGACTCTGAAAAGCTTAAAAAAAAAAAAAAAAAAAAGAAAAAGCTTGCAGGCTGCAGGCAGTGCAGGGCTGGAAATCAGATTAGCCAGTTCCATGCCACATTACGCACCAGGGCCGAGGCGGGCAGCTATCCCTGTCTCCATCATACCCATCCCGCGACTCTCCCGAGATGTTCGTGGAAGAAGACTGGCTGCAGCTGACAGCCCGAACAGCACCTGGGCCAGAAGGCAGCGAGTGCTTCGGCAAAGGTCTCTGCACTGACCTCACCTGAGCATCGCGTTGAGGTTTGCCAGTGAGGTGCACCCTCTAAACTCTGTGTGCTTTCCGCAGGAGCCTCTTGGCAATATGAAACGCCAAGTGAATACGCAGAGGACCAAGCGCAAAGGAAAAAGCATCCTCCAGAGCTATGAAGAGGAGGAGTACATAACTAAGAGAGTCACAGAAATGTATGTGCCCCACGGGACCAAAGGGTCATTTACAAAACCCAAGCACAGAACGCAAGACTTCTACTTTTGCTTAGACACCAGACAGAAAATTGCTCTTTGTGCAAGCTGTGGAATGACAAAATTGGAAAACAAACTGTATGGTGGTTTTGGATGGCATTCCCACCATGGTAGGCTTTGTGTTTCCTTTGCATTTGTAAAAGCTAAAATTGGTGCTAATTAGAAGGATAACAATAATTTTTGTTGAAGAAGACAAGTGGACTGAGAGGCTGTTTATTCTCCTGTTAACCACTCGTTTCTGAAAACACAAATACCTTTAGGAGAATCTTAATTTTGCCAGACTAGCACTTCAGTTTTCTGAGCTAAACTTGTCACCATGACGTACTAAGGTCAAAATCTCAGCAAACACAGTAAAGAGGTGGGCAGTAGCCCTCCGCAGTAGCGGATCTGTCCCAACTACTGCTACTTAAATGCTTTTTGAGCGCTACTTCAGTTTCTTTTAATATACCCATTTCTTGGGATGTGGAGTAAAGGCAAAGCGTTGTGCTTAGGGTACACAATGGAGAAACAAGCGATCTGAATCCTATTTCTAGATTTGTACAACTTTGCCCTACCTTATCTCTTTGAGACACGGCAAAGCAAACAAAGCTCACTGCTTCAAAGGCTGCATCTCCTAAGAGATGAGCTATTTTGAGTGTTTTGGTTTTTCTTAAAATTGTCTTTTCTGTCTCTTTATAGGAGCACAAAGCTTTTCATTGTATACCATTTCTTGAGTTAAAATAGTATCGTAAGAACCGTCAGGACTGAGAAGTCAGGCTCTTTGTGAAAGACTGCTGTAATGTTTACTGCTCATAAAAAGAGAGCTGCGTGTATATTCATCGGGCCGTGTGTGGACTGTGTGTGTGAGGGTGTGGATCTCTTAACAAAGTCTTTCTGTATTCAAACTGTTACCAAGTTATTGAAGTTAAATTGGTCTTGACGGGAATGAACAAACAAACAAACAAAGTTATACTTAAAGCAGAATGAGTTAAAAAAAAAAAGAAAGAAAAAATAAAGCCCAACACAGGCACTACGCCTGGGGTAAAGCACTCTGCCAGCCTGCTAGAGCAGGCGGCAGGGTAGCGTGGCAGTCCTGCCAAGTACCCACATTTCCTCTTGAAAATATTCATGGCTTCTTCTACTCAAACCCAGGCCAAAGAAAAAAAAAAGCAAAATCCTGGGACCCCTGTCCACTCCTTAGAGGGACGGCTGGCCTGGTCAGGTGTATCTGCCCTGCTAGGCAAAAAAGCTAGACGGATACATTAAAAACTTCACCAGGACTCTGTCTGTCCTACTCATTTGGTCTATCTAAATCAAAGTTTCGTTATTAACAAAAGAAGTTGGTCATGCTTTTTTCTTAAATATGGCATATACCAAAAGCCAGTTTTGCCAAATGCGGATCTTTGGCTTCAGATATCATCGCTTCACTGTTGTCTCCATAATGCATTTTCTCCCTGAGCAGGGATGGAGGGACAGGAGGTCCTTTCAAATGCATATTTGCATTCTCACCTAATTTAAAAATATTCCCCAAATATAGGTCAAATGGCAAACTGACATAAACCCTCATATGAGGTCCTGTGCCTGCATATTGCTGTTTTACAGGAACATCACTGGAAGCTCAGGATAACTCAGTTTCCTCTCAGCTGGGCACAGCCTGGATCCCACATGTACACTCGTATTAGGAGAAACCTAACTGGGACCAACACTATTGGCATTGCGTCTTCCTGCAGCATCCTATTCTGAATCACCATAGATCCTCCATCGCTCCTTTTTCTTCTTCAACTCTTCTATTAAAATGTTCCAATCAAGAAAAAGTAAAAAAGACTATAACTAATTGGGTTTCTTGTAACCAGGAACATACAATTCCCCAAAGCAAGCCATGCCTTCAAAGTAATGGAGAACATACGCTTTTCAGCATGCCGGTGCCAGGGAACTGGTTTGTGACGCAGCCTCCGGAGCCGCCGCCTGCACATCTCGCCCCGTGCAGCACAGATTTGTTTCCTTAGCAGTCTCTCCTCTCATGTATGCTGCCCGCAGAAATTACAGGCAAAGAGCGCTTCCCCCTCCCCTCCCCAGCACCCCAGAGAGGTCACAGGGATGAAGGTGAAAAGCCAACACCACCTACAATGCCACGTTACCCTCCCTGCTTTCAAAACCCTGGTCCTCTCCAAAACACAGAGTACGGTTTTCTTTTCTTATGCATGAAACAAAAAGGCTGAGACTGCACGTGCTGGGGCACCTGAAGTAGTTTGGGGGTTTTCTATCAAATTCAGATACAGTTGTCACTTTTGTTTTGTGGATTTTTTTTGCCACAGAAATATATTGCTGCTATTTCTATGTACCCATAGCCCCTGCGGCTCTGCACGGGAAGATATGCTGAGCATCAGCTATACCACCAAGGTAACAAAATTGCCTTCATACAAAGACTGCCTTTTTTTTCTGACTAAAACACCCTCACTGGAGATCTTCCCCGACACAAAAGCATTGTGCAGCTGAACTAAATCCTCACTTGGATTATTGAATTGTACCACTAATCAGCGTTTCCATATTACAGCTAAAATAATCCTTCCTGTAAACCACTTAGCCAAGATAAGTGGAGCAAGGGAACATTTTTAAATCGCTCTCCAGGAATGGCTGAAGCAGGCATTTAACAGAACAACCTATTTTTAATATTTATATCTCACAAACCTTTCTTGACAGGCTCATCACCTTGCAAAAGCTGTTTTAAGAATACAAATACATCCCACCTAACCACTGGCAAGTCATAGGCCCACATATACAAATTATTCTTGGAAGGCAAAACATAGGGGCTAGTGTCTCACACATTTTAAATGAGGGGAGGCCAGTCTTGGCCTGCTTCATATTGCATGTCATGTGCCCTCCTGAGGAAAAGCCAAAAGAATCAAGGCACTTCATGTCAGCCAACTAGTTTTTGTTACAAAGTGTTGAAAGGTAGCCAGCCTATATTTTGCATGTTGCTTTGTCACAGACAGAGACGATGAGCTTTCCTAGGGAGACGACAGATGTGATCCTCGTTTTCCGCAAAGATAAATTTCAGCTGCATGTATAAGGGCAGCTCTCTCTTGTACCCACTTGAGATTCATGCTGGAGCTGGGTGCTTCCATTATTAAGGTCCAGCACGGCTGCCATTCATTACGGTACTTCCTCAGAAATCCTAGAGTTTCTCTAACTGAATGCTTCAAAAATAAAAACTTCATGCTCCCTGGAAGCAGACACATCCACACCAGATGAACTGCAAAGGGAATAAGCAGATCGCTGCAGAACCTGCTAGAGGAGGCACGCTGCCCTCAATGATATCAGCCCTGAACTGGAAAGACACAATCTCTTATGGAGAAATGAGCTGTGTCAGCCTTGCTACTTCACTGCAGAAAGGCCAGAGCAGGTTGAAAAGGGTTTGGGCATCTGACTGGCACATGCTGCTTTTCCTCCCCCACTCCTCATCCTGGATTTACATTCCTGGCATAAGCTGCTCCTTCAATACAATTTGTCTAGCAGCACCGAATTTGATAAGAACAGCTGAGTGTTTTGCATTTTTACGTATCTAGTGATGTGTCATCTGTTGGAGAGAAATCAACATCGCTCTGGGAGGGAAGTGAGAGCCAGGAGGATCCGCTGGGAAGAACATGAAAGGTGCGCGAGGTCTCTTCCTTCTCTGGCCTGGCTGGCTTTTTACAGCTTTATCATAATCTCAGTAAAACATGAATGAAACATCCAACCAAAACTATCTACTAAAAGATGTGCAGTTTTGTTGCCTGGTTTTAAAGAGAAATCTCTGAAATTCCTTACAAGTTAAATCCTCCAGAAGAAGCTGTTGTATTTCACTGCCACGGGAAAAGTTTTCCCCATAAATCAACTCCCACTATTTAAGACACAGCATAATATTGCATTCTTTTTAAAATACGTATTGAAAATAAGTATCTTTAATGGGATAGTATCAGTCCCTCTAATTCTCTTTTATAATTGCTTATGCAGCAGGCAATGCTGCAATACAGCGAAATCTTCTGTTACTCTCTTCTAGCCTGCCGCTGAATGGCCCCAGTAATTCAGAGGTACATTGCTTTTAATAATGAGTCACTACCATATTGTTGCTCCCCCCCAACAGCAGCAAAATCCTATTGATATCTCAATATTTTCATTCTGAAAGTATTAACGGGGGGCGGGGGGGGAAGTCTGTTTTATTGCGGTTACATCAGAGGACATTTCTAGTTACAGCACACTTGCTGCTAAATTCTCAGAGAGGTCAAAAGAAGGTCAGTCACAAGTTTCACACTTGTAATCTTGCTTTCATCCACAGCTGCTAACGCTGCTGGTTTATATGGTTGCTTCATCACATTGTTTAAAATAATAATCTTGCTTAGAACAAGTTTTAAAAAACCTTTGAAGGATGAAAAAAATAACCAAGATCTCAATCCTGTGAGTTTTTGCTTAAAATGCAAGCATACGTATAACCCCACTGATAACCCTACAGACCTCAGCGGTTGCTAGCATCTCTGAATTTCAGGACACCAGTTTCATTAGACAGAAAACTTCATATTAAATTCAGGGATGATCTCATAAACCTAAAAAAACCCAAAACAAACACCAAACCCATGGTAGTACAGACAGGACTTTCTGGGCAAACAGGAGGACACTTCATGGGAAGGGATCTCTGGCTCACTCACATGCAGGGAAGATGGTTCCCACAATAGGTAGACAGGGAGAAGTAGTAGATGGTATGAAACGCCATTGAGATCCCAGGGGAAATCAAGCAGGCAGGGACAAGGGGCATCTCCATTTTTCCACTCAAGAGGGAAATGTGGGGAGTGGAGGACACAGGCCCCTTGCTTGACCCAAGATTTTCCCCTCCCCTTCATTTCGCCACTACAAGGAGCAGACAGATAACCAGCAAAGGTTGTTTGCTTTTCATTGAGCAAGGGGCTGCAACCCCATTTCAGAGCTGCAGATGCTCTGGATGCCTTAGCAATTCTTAGTTAATCTAGAGCATAAAGTACTTTCCAGCTAACCGATAATAGCATCCTGGGCCAAACCAACCATAAGACAGTCCTTGACTAAGGTCCATAAGGCATGTCGTTTAAGCGGTTCTCTAAAAAATGAGAACAGAAATCCTGTGTACTCTTCAGTTTGTTAAAACCCAAGAAGCTAAGGCTTATGCCTCTGAGTTGCCTCACCTTCTGCCAGCGAACTAGAATTCCTCACTGAGCAGGAAGAGGAAATACAGCAGGTATTTTATAGAGTACCTGCTGTACAGAGTACCATTTTGCCTAAATTGAGATTTGAAATGCATTAAGTGAGCCATTGAATCAGCTGTCTTGGTAACAGACTGTACTTCCTTCTAGTCCTTGCTTACCAGGTCCACACAGGAGGACATTTGGAAGGAGTGCTTTTTTGTTCAAGAAGATAGAAACACCCAAGAAAAGGAAAAATCAGTGGCGTTTACCTGTCATCACAGTAGGTAAATTTCATGTCCATGCTATGGCGACTCAGGAAGGTCTTGCTGTCCAAGGGGATATCGATGTTTGAAGGATGCTGAATAGGCTCGCACATTATTATAAGGCAGGTGAGAAGAGGCTCTTTATACCCACACAGAGTGTGAGGAGGGCAAGTGTTATACACTTTAACTTGTCCAGTGCAGTGCAAAACCTGAAATAATGATTTTCTGAATGAGAAACAAACTTAGAATGTACTTCCTCTACATGCCAAAATGTCTTTTAAAATAAAAAACACTTATTATGGCTCAAATATGGTACCTTCCATGTGGCAGACTTGAGGTTAACAGTTCTGCCTCTGTTGGTAACAGTGCATTTCATCCTCATGAAGAAGTCACGCTCAGTTGACATCTCTTTGCTTTTCTTTCCAAAGCCTGGACCTGTATAAGGAAAATGGCAAGTGAGTTTTCTCAGTTTTGCTTCTTAATTTCTTCTACTTACAAACATGGAGGATTCAATAGAAATAACAGACTAATTCTCAGATAATTTACCTGCAGAGACCATCAAAGATGCATGGACCATTGAAGAGCAGTTTGTAGAGCTCAGACCTAAAACTTTAAGTGGAACTTAAATAGGACTTTGTACATTTAAACCTATGTTTTAGCTTGCAGCACGTAAATCTTTGCAAAGCGTTATCAGTGAAAACATTATGCCTGTCTTAACTCAATGAAAGGAAAACACTAAACAAACAGTTCTTAGTGCTATCATATATAAGCAATATTTGGCAAAACAAAACAAATCTGCAAAGCATTGAATAACAGTTAATGATTACTCTAGGAATGAAAATTCCCTTTACCATGACTAACAGATCTCTACTGCCAGCCAATTACTTCATTTGGTTATTTAAAAAGCAAACAGTGACTCTTTTCTATTTACATTATTACCATTTTTCAGACTCAGATTCTCTCGAATTTCTTCGTGGTCACACGGATGAGTGAAGTCAAAAATGCTGTGTCCAGTTAATTCCACCTGTGCAGAAGTGAGAACTATATTTAGCCAAATAAAAGCAACTAATAGTATTTACCTGTTTTTAAATACCGCCTATTCAGATGAAACTATTCATTAGAACTAAGTGCATCAACAGCAGCTTTGGGCTCATTTCCATGATTTTTCAGAGAGGAATTAAGAGGAATCAAAGGTGCCACATTTCACCATGGTCTAATCAGTGGTGTGCAGTGGGTCAGAGTTGGTTTAACTCGGTCTCCTTTATCAATAAGTTGTGCTGTATCCTGTATTTAACCTGTTTACCTTGACTCCACAACCACATCAAATTGGTGACTCATGTCTTGGTGACTAAAGAGCACATACATCCAACCACAATCCTCTGAAGGTGTGGGCTGTCTTTAACAACATCCCAGTCCAGGTGTGAGAGGATGCCGACTGGGAATCAGGAGAACAGCCTTCCCACCACAAAAGCTGCACCCACTTTTCTAGTCTCCCTAAACCATCTGCTCTGTTTGCTGAGATCCAGCGATGCTCACAGACACAAATCCTGTGACCCTCCTTTGTTTATCCTATACATAACTTCTCATTTTCTCCCCAGAACAAGTCCCTCTCTTTGGATTGACGCGGTGCAGTTACAGTCAGCACCACCAGTTATTTTCAATACAGAAGGAGAAAATACCCCAACCAACAAAGCAGAAGAGGGGGGACCCAAAAGAGCATCTCTCTCCCCTCTGTCCCATAGTCTAAAGCACAAGTTGAATAAATGCCCATTTTCTTCTCCATGGTAATACCTAGGAAGGCAAGTTTGCAGTCACCAAAGACACTACAACTTTGATAGGGAGAAAGAAAAAACACCACACTGTTGTCTGGTGTTCAGGGTACCTGCCTGAGAAATAAGAAATTTTATTTCCAGTCTTTTTTGCAGTGACACTTAGCTGTTTTTCTGCATTTAGGCATAGGACTCATTTCTAGGAATTGTATTACAAAGACAGGAAAGTGTTAGGGAACAAGTTACCTGGGTAAGACCCATGTATTTGTTGACATTCTCTGACAAAAAGATCATGTCTCCATCCTGTGTCACCACGGCAATAAATCCCTCCAAAGCTTTCAGGTACAAGTTGTCCATCTGCTGGTCTGCCTCTAGTTCATTCTCGTTGTCAGCACATACTGAGAAAAAAAGAAAAAAAGCATCTAAAGTCTTCAGCACCCTAGCCAGCCTTTTTCAACGCAAGCGCACCCAGTTACAAGGCAACAAAGTATTTTTCTCCTGTTAGAATTTCCTTTCCACAAACCCCTTCCGGTGGGGCCTTCCTTGAGAAGAAAGCTGTCTGCACAGTGTATGAAAGGGATGTCCTTATCACTAGAAAGATATTTTTCTAAACTTTTTGGCAAATGCAACAGACCCTCTATTCACCTTTAGCGTGTTTCTGCAAGACTTGTTTTCAGTACATAACACCTATATACCCAGACACTGAAGGGCATCTTCTTTGTGCACATTCTTTTGGCCACATGCAACGTTTATATCTCTGAACAAGCACAAAGTACAGGACAAATCTTACAGAAGGTAAGTAAATTTGTGCATTCCTAACAAACATCTAAGAAAAGACATTTCCATCAGGTCAAGTTTTTTTAAGAAGTTCAAATACTTTTCCTATGAAGCGTGCCTAAATAGACCTCTCCACTCAGTATGGAGAGGTCTGTTAACACTACCTTTAGTAGAAAAAGTAGAAAAATCACTTCCTTGAAGCCCTTTCAGGGGAATCTCTCTTTCGTCTCATAAACCTCAGTATTCCTGGGAAAAAACACAGATCCATCCCACCAATACCTGCTTTTTCATCTGCAGACGTCAAAACTCCCTCCGTACCACTCCACCAAACTCTGACAAGCTTTGTCACCCACCTACACTCCTCCTGTCCCGCAAGGAGGAGAGCCTCAGACCCCACTTCCATCCCTTACGCTTGCCTACGCGGATTCATGAACCCAGTGCATCTTAGCCATTTTTGGAGATGTGCCACTGTTGTGCTGAAATCTAAGGCCATGCTAGAATACTTATTAAAGCGCCTTTTTTTTTTTTTTGGTTCCTTATTTTCCTGTTGCTTTTTGGCTGTGCTGTAGAGACACTGATGGGACTCCAAGGCCCTCATTGTGCGTGCTCCACATTGCTCATCTCCTGTGATGGGAGGCAGTAAGTAGGCAAAGCCGCAGGCAGGGAGGGAGGGAGGGAGAGGGAGACACTGCTCCTCCGAATGCCAGTCACCCAAGTGACCACTCAGCACTCTTGCCTTCCCTTCTACACTTTTAAGCATGTTTCAGCTCCGTGAACAAGAAGCCTGCATGAGATGGTTTGTAGATGACTGCTATTGCAAAATTTTTGTGCAGGAGCTGGCCCATTAATTTCTTGACATGTTTTACATGAAACTTCTAGGATTATTCTTTTACAAAACTATTTACAGATATCGCATCTGGTCTGTGTACCTCAGACATGCTGTGGTGAGCTTATCTTTATGGGTTTGTCCATTAGCCTGCGTATTTGCGATCAGTCATTGCAAATATGCGTAGTGGTAAGGCTCTGAATTCGGGGGGAAAAAGCAAGCAAACAAACAAACAAAACCCTTACTGTCTCAGAATAAAGAATAACCAACTCCAACCATACACTGCTGAAGATACAAGGCCGTGGCTAAGTCCCATCTAGATCAAAGGTGCTCCACAGCCCGGGGCAGCAAGGATGATCTGAGAGGAGCTGCAGCGAGCTGCTCTGTGCCCCTCCCTGGTGGCACAAGAGTGCTCCAGGCTGGGCCCACAGTCGATTTTGCTGGCCAGAGGCTCCAGCCATAACTGTATCAGCCTTATTTGCAAGAACAGTGAGACTCTTGAACGAGTTGCTTGGAGAAGCTGCTGCTCTTTGTTGGTTTAATGTTGCAATTTCGGCATACAGTTTTTGTTGTCTAGTACACATTCTATTAGCACTTGGGAAAAGTATTTCAATTTTTGTTCTTTTCCTCCCTGAAACAGCACATTCATCACTTCCCTTCATGTTTCTTGTTGAAATACTCATTTTGGAAGAAGTCTAGAAGCAGGAATGGGGTATTGCTTTGTAAAACATTATTAGAAGTGGTTTGGCATTTTTTTGGATAGGGAAGAGGCTAAGCCAAACTAATGCAGTTTTAAGGAGTTATGATTAAAGAACAAGTCTGATCTATATACCTCCTGCAACTGCATCTGCTAGTGCCTAAGGATGGATAGCGATCAGATGCAGAGGGACGAGCATTTGCAATGCAGAGCCCACTAAGCCACTGTTTGGAACAGATGAGTGGTGACCAAAATGATGCTGGCTGCTGCTTCTGCATCCTCCTCCTCAACATCTCTCCCTGGCAGCAGCCCATTACCCATCGTGCAAACGCAGGAATGAACAGACTCAGCCCCAGAGCCATTGGGAGCACTTAGTTTATCACCCTTTGCTTCTCAACGTGATCGTTTGGTAGCAGGAAGAGAAGACGCTCTCTGGAGATGGCCAGCACAGGCTGGGGATTTATCATTTTGTGTCCCTGCACTGCAGTTCTAACTACACACACAGGGGCCAGTTCCTCCTCAGCACAAAGCAACTGACTTCAGGAAATTACATCAGGGCTAGCATTTAAAATACAGAAAATACACAATAATATATTTTGAATAGTATGCACTTTGACCATAATGACATTTAGGGAAAGGGGAGGGGGGAAAAAAAAAAAGCTAAGTGACCATCTGCTCCCAAGCTTGTTTCTGCTGTGTAAAGAATGTCAAGGGTCTTTTTTTACTTTTCCGGAAGCAAACAAATGGTTTATTCAGCAGGGATCATGGCTATAGCCCAAGACAATCAGCCAAGTGTGGGTTCAGAGAAAAAAAATGACTTTTCAGCTCTAACCCCAGACCCTCCTTTCCATTTTTTTTCCCAGCTCATTAAGTTTGCATTAACAAAACATGACCATTCAAAGGCAGGAAGGCTATTCAAAGCATTTGTATTCTTAAATGCCTCCAACAGTGAAAGACAAACACTTTACTTGTTTTATCAGATGATTAAGTTTGCTTTTCCATGTATATAAATTATATTACTTATGCAAACACACACAGAGGACATAGGATCACTCACATCAGGGCTGCAGGTTCAAACCCTTAACGTCCTAGCTGAGCACAGCACTTAAAGATATAGACAGCTTTAAAGCATGCAGTTACAGGGTTTGTGGGATCAGAGTCCAACTTTTTTTATTAAAATTACCTTCGTCCGGCTGGAGGCATCTGTGATGTGGACTGGGAGGAGGGAGGGAAGAGGGTTTGTGCTGCTGCACACCCCCTCTCACATAATGCAAAAGCACAACCAAGGTGTTTTGCAGACACCCTCCAGCTTCCCTGGTAACTCAACAAACCGCACTGCATCCTCTCCTTCCCCCTGCAGCAGCCCCAGCAGGCAAGGGGAGCTGGCAGATATGGGTTTCTTGTAGTACTTAATAAGGCATGCTCACGTTTCAGACAGAGCAGCTGTATCAAGGAAACTGTAGGCACTATCAGGCACATAAAGGTAGGCGACAAGTACCTCCAAGGGCCACCGTGCTGCTGCTGCCCATCTATTCCTTGCCTGTCCCCCATGAGCATCCCCTGGCAGCTTGCCCAGGGAAGCCCAGGCACTGGGAGATGCACCAAAGGCACTCACGTCTCCTGCTGTGTCCAGGTTCTTTTGTGGTGGTTGCAAACACACAGTCCCAGAAGGTGTCATCTGGGCTAAACCCCTGAAGCATATTAGCTGCCTGAAGATCAGTCCTTAGTCCACAGCAAAGAAATATGCTGGGCATCACTGTGGTGGCCCTAGCATGCCCTGTATCAGGTAACTTAGTATAATTATAGTAATATAAATAATAAATAACAGTCCCTCATATAGCTACCGTTACAGCATTATAGCTTGTTCCCTTGCTCCTGTGAAAATCACTAGCTACTAATACACAGAGGATATACACGCATTAGGAGATTGATACATCAGAAGCAATTTTGTTATTGCCACTAACAAAAATCAGTTTACTTTAGAAAGAATCTCTTTTGCAGAAGAAAAACAAATAAAGCCATCGCTACCGCAAGCTGCTCCCAGAAATCCCTATTGTCTTTCACTTTAGCATAAGAAATTTCAGCTTCAGATGGAAAACATTTGAGAAAGCTGGGACCAAATGGAAGTAGGAGGTTAGCAGGAGGAGGTGGGGGCAGAACTTGGTTTCCAGTAAGTTTGAGGTCACTTTATCCAGGTAATGGCACCCCATGTAGACTTGCCAGAATTTTCCAGGTCTTAAAGAAAGGTAACCATGGACTCACTTTACCCTGATTTTTAGGTAGAAGTTTTGGCATCAGCATCGCTTTTCAAAATAGCTGCTAACTAAATTTTGAAATAAGGATGCATTTCTTATTTTTTCCTGCAACTTTTTCCATCTCTACTAATGGGAGTATCTCAGTTCAGGCACCATGACAGTATAGCAGGCAGACTGGACTGCAAATATGCCAGTTTAAATTAATAGGACATTCAGGAGAATGAAGTACTGTAATATTATTGTTCATATTATAGTTACATTTATGGATCCCGGCCAAGATTGTGCTCATGTAGCACTGAGAAGCCTACAAAGGAGGGAGAATCCCTGTCTAGCTGAGATCGAGAGATCTTGAAACACATCAGAGAGCCACAGAAAAGTGCAGTGGCTTCCCTGGGGCGACTGCCCCAGTTGCTTAGGGACATGGTATAGTGGTGGTCTTGGTAGTGGTACGTTTACGGTTGGACTTGATGATCTTAAAGGTCTTTTCCAACCTATACGATTCTGTGACTGTCAGAGCTACAGCAGAACCAGGAACAGAGCAACTGTGTCCCATGGACCAGTTTGATGGGTCATCCACTGTTCATATTGCTCCAAGGCAGTATTTCTTGGTCTGCATCAAATTTTGATACAGTATTTTTCAGTCCATGTCTCAGTCTTCATCAAATTTCAATAAATATTTTTTAATCAGCTCTATTTTGAAAAATTTGCTAACCACCAAAGTAGAATTTATTCATCAACAAGAAACTTTGAACTGTAATGGCAAATGCTTATTGCAGTGTTTATGATAACCTTTTATGCTAAAAATAGCTCTTGTAAACAAGCTTTGATTAATTCCCACTGTCAGGATGTGCACTGTTCCCAAGTTTAAGAACACTTTTTCCGTAGATGCTTGCTCATTTCCTTCAGTCCAACCTCTTGGAATGAGCCTGAAGGCTCAAAAATCAGGCTCTCCTTACAAGAAATAACTGCTCAGGTATAAACAACCTCCTAGCAAACAGCCTATACTCCTCTCAACACCTTTGATCTGACTCAAAGGGGCCTTTTCAGTCAGTTCAGAGGTAGAGAGTGATAAAAAGGGTTTTTACTGGAGGTCACATCGTCACCTCCACAGAATTTTCATAGCTTTGTCTCTAATCCTGGATCCTACAAGTACCAGAAAGTTGCTTGGATATTGTGCATAATAGACACCAGGCTATAGCTGCACCTCCTGAGGAGCGTTGCAAAAACTGCCTGATGCTGGTAGGCAGAAGTTAGGGCAGATCTAACAGCAGCTCCATCCTGCATCAGAGAGAGCAGCTTTGAGACAGACTTTCCTCTTCCCGGTTTCTTGTCTTGCATCAAAGGAAAGCGACTAAAAGCTTTCAATTTAGATACATCAAGAAAAAGCTACTCTTAAACTTGAAGCTTCCTGAAGGGCTCTTATCTCCAAGTGCACAAGCAACTTCGATAAAGAAAACACTCATGTTAGCGTTGTTTTGATTGCAGAGTTTGTACCTAGCCAAATCATTCAGATGCTGCTCCCAGGAAGCTGCTTCGAGTCCTGCAGCCATCAGTGCTGAACGGTGGGATGCAGCACCCCATCAGACCAGCCTTCCTGAGCTCCGTGGGACCTTCTGGTGCACCTTCCCAGAAAAGGGACGTCACTTCAAGCAGCTGAAGCACTCAGCACCCAGCTCCACTCCCATTCCTAGCAGCACAGTTGGCACAAAACTATTTTTCCAATTTAATAAAAGCAAACAAGTAGACATGCTATTTTTAAAGCACTGTTTTATGCCACAATGGCCTGAGATTAGATGCAGCTTGTCCAGACATTCAAAAACAATGCCCACATCACTTCTCCCTACAGTTTGTCCTCTCCCTTAAAAGCCTAGTGAAAAGCTATTTTTTCCCTTCTGCTCCCTGCTGGCTTTCCGGCTCTGTTGTCTCCCTCCCTTGAAAAAACTTCACACTGGCTTCCTCGTGGCCTCCCTTCTCCCAAACAACTTCCCGTCTGCTTCCCTGTTCCCTCCCCATTTCTGCTGCTGTCTGCCTGCACAGGAGCAACTCCCATCCAGTTTCCTTTGCTGGATCTCTGCACAGAAAAGACACCCGGGTGACCACACAATTGGGATGGGATTAAAGAAAGCTCATAAAATTGTGTTTGCCCGACTAGCCTGACTAAACAGTCTCCAGCCCTGACACACAGAAACTCACTGGTACCAAAGAGTTCTGGTTCCTGTAATGCCTTTAGCATCGGCATGGTCCAAATAAACACTTAACATTATTGGCATCACGTGCCAATACTGCCCATACAGGCTTCCTAAAGTGGATTCTCTTCCTCATATTCAGACAAAAAGAGACTGTCTGAGGCAGCCTTAGCAATTATCACGATGTTAGCTGTTAACCAAGACAGCCATTTTTTAGCAAAAGACAGTTATTTCTCTTTAACCATCTATTAACCCCCCCAAAAGCATTAGGCTAATTTACTAGCTGTACTAGAGAATAACAGAGGACAAGTACTGCTATCAGTTTTTCTGACTATACTAAAAGACTTAAGATCCTAAATCCAAAAGCTCCACTACTGATAAGCATCAAACAGTCTATTTTCAGCTGCAACTTTATGGGATCAAAACCTTTACTTGAAATGAACAAACATTGATTCTAAATTTATCCCAAACATTTGAATGCGATGATGGCAAAAATGTATCATGCCAACAGAATTAGGAGACATCTTGAAAAATATTTAAGACGATCATAATTAAATTATATTTCTACTTAGCATTCCAATTATACCATGTACTGTTCCGTGCGCAACATGGAAACAGTATCATAAAGCTATTGTTTCAGTTTGCTTCCTGTGATACTAATCTCAATCAGGCCGTCAGATGAACAGCCTGCATTTCTAAATGTTAAAGGCTTCCTCTCCAACATTCCCACACAGAATTGCCTACTGTGAAAATCAAAGGGAAACGTGTTACTAAGTAAAGCAGCAACTTTTATAAAGCAAAACCTGGTATTTTTTACCCTTTTGAACTCTGAGATATACAACCAGCTATTTCCTATTATGATAGGATACAAGGGCCAAGCTCGGGCCCCTCAACGCCTGCAGGAGACGTGCACCCGGCAATCCAGAAGCCGGGAGTTTTGGAGGCACGTAGCGGGAGAGCTCTCAATGAGGGCTCAGATTCGTGGGCTCTGCCATTCACCTGCTGGAAGAATGTGGGCATAGATTTCTCTAGGTCTTGGCCTCCGGACAGATAAATAATCATTATGCAGACACAGCTAGTAAAACAGCCTGAGTTACACAAGTGAAAAGCCCTATTCCAAGTCAGGGAATAATAGGAAGGGGCATGAGACACTCAATGCCAGCGGACCGAGGCTGGCAATTTGCCTACAGCCATCTCTGAAATCCCATCTGGAGCATCAGCTTGCAGAAAGATGAGGATGCAGCCCTGGGAAGGCCCTTGCTCTCTCGGCTCCCAGCAAAACTGCCATGAAACAAAGAGATGTGTTCGTGTATGAGAATCGTGTCCACAAACAGTAATATAAAATAAAATCCGGTGTTCCAGTTGCTTTTGATAGAATAAATAGTAAATAACAAAAATGCTCATCAAGTGGTACTTTTTTCTTTACTACCTTTTGAAGCATTTTTCAAGCTGCACTGCAAGCTTATTTTAGTGACATTGTGTGTATATATATAAATGCAGTAAATGTTATTTTAATGTCCTAATTAACGACAAAACAAATACTCCCACTTAACTCCAGTTTACACTGTCTAGCCCAAATAATCAAAACTATTTCCATGAAGACAACATAAAGCAAAGGGGGGGGAGGGGGGTCTGGGGGTGGCGTTTGCTTCTCATGCACACTGCAGTTCTCCACCTCCCCATTTCCCAGTTCACCTGTCAGAGACGACACAGTAACCCCCACGCTCCCCATCATTCGAATCGGGCTCCTCAAATGCAACACAGAATTAACGGCCAAATTCCAGTCTGCTAAACACGTGTGTGAAATGGGGGCAGCTTTGCTTGGGGCTCAGAAAGGGTTTAGAGCAAAAGCGAGATCAGAGCATGGACAGGTATCGCGTAAGCCCAGCGTCCGTTTGTTCCACACTCTTGTTGAAGTGGGATGAGCAGCAAACTTCTTCATTCGAGAGCCAAAAGCTGTATCGAAAACCTATCGCTTTGAATTCAATCAGACAGCCTTCTAGTGAAAGCCAGTGTCCTTATGCAGACTGACATTATTCAGAAGCCCACCGTCAAAGACTTTTCAAAGCCCATATCAAAATTCTGCTTTTACAGGAACAGATCAGAAAAACAGCACCCGTCACATATTAGCTGTATTAAGCAGCTATTGTATGGCAATGGTGTTAATCAGTCCTGAAAGGCAGTATTTTTTCAACAAAGCTCACCTGCCAGAAATGCTTATATTCAATTTTACAGCCCTGTCTCCTGAGAGCAAGAAACAGTTCTCAACCCGATAGAGATTTACTTTGGCCAGAGCAGTACTCTACACTTGTGAATCTCAGGAGCCTCAGCAAGTGTAAACTGTCAGGCAATTGCATGAGGAAGAAATAATACTCTGAAGTCATTACTCTGACAACGATAATGAGAAGTTCTCTCTCTGATGCCACTTTATTCCAACACCTGATAAAATTTATCTTTCAAATATTCAGGGCTTAAATTTTCAGCCTTCTTGTTTACCTTGGCTAATTTAAATGTTAGCTATACTCAGAAGAATATAAGTAGCAGACAAGGCCTTTACAAGCAAGCAGTGGTTTTCTGGCTTGAGTTCTTTCATTTCAGTATGTTCTCATTGTCAGAAAATAATACCCAGCTCTTCCAGAAAATCAGTCCCTTTAACGTACCTCAAGTTCAGTTCCTCAGAACAGAAGCACTAAAGATTTTAAAACCTTTATCTACATCTCCAGTGTCTAAAGATGCAGCAATGGACAAATCTGCATTTGACTAACAACACACATTTTAATGAGAGGACTTACTCCAAGTCAATATTTAGACTGGGGAAGTGCATCAGATTTAAGGCTAAGCAAATAACTAACATAGACAAAGCCTGAAATATTAAATCACAACCTGTCACTACTGTAACATTTCACTTCCAGATTATTTTCTAACTGCTGGGTCCTGGTGGTACTTCAAGAAAATATAAATCAGCTACATGAATCGCATTGTTTTTCAAACACTGTCACAGAAAAATCATATCTGTATTTATGAATATTATATACATATATTGAGTTATCTTCACTATCAAATTATATGAGCCTAAGCATTAACACTACATAAGCGCTAAGTATACGTTTTATCTGTAGTTTTTTCCTTACCAAGAAATGTACATGTATTTGAAAATTTCACTTGAAACTTAGCAGTTTCCAGGTAAGCAAATGTATTTTTCTGATGATGACACCATCAAAATATTTCGTGTCAAGTTTCACAGACACACGCATTATTTATATTATCTGTTACAGCCCTTCAGAAGTTTGCTTTTCCTATGCTGTGCCAGTCTCTAGGTTCACGCCACATAAATATTTGAAAAGCTGAAGCTGTGTTTTTGTGAGAAAGTTACTAACAAATTGGCTTGGTGTATGGCATGTTTAAGAACATTTAGCTATTTATGCAACTTCTTCAAGTATTAATTACATGACGAAATCAGAGATGATTTGCAAACACTGTTCAGCAAATAAACTTTTCTTTTCACAGAAGTAAACATTACAACCACATTCTATAAGCTAAGATGAAAATACCCACATCTTATACAATAGTCTTATAGCAGAACACAAAAAAGCTAAAAAAATTACAAAGCACAGAGAAGCAGAATTGAATTTGTCATATTTTTCAGACTAACTAACAACAAACCAACAGCATACTCTTCCACAAAATGAGATACTTCCTAATAACATTTATTAAAGTAATTGTTATGGTATGACTCAACTTTTCTAAAGAGAGGAAGTGCAATCGTGACCTTATTGGGAGTTTTGCCATTAATGAAGGAAAAGACGAAATTATGGGTTTACCTCTCACAAACAATGCAGGCATTGTTTTGTTAACGTATTCTGGACACTTATAGGTCACCGTGTGAAAGTTTCCCCAGAAACATCAGTTGTTTTCATTGATCTCACAGGCTACTCAAACCACAGATTTCCATCAAAGTGATTATTCAAATATAGGTTCAAAATAAGACCATTGTTAATTTTATCAGTTTCCATAGGCTATGAAAATGATGCTGGTTCACATTTCCTACTAGTCCAACATGAGCAAGATTTGATTACATAGAATCCATTCATGTCAAGTATTTAAAAGTTGTTTGCTTTAGCTATCTTAGTCTACCTTGTCATAAACAATCTACCTACTACTCATTACCAGTGTATAGCACAATCAGTCTTTTTAAACAAAGTATTGGACCTTCAGAACTTCCCAGCTGCCTTTTGAATGCACTGGCACAAACATGCTTGCCATGCCAAATCAAAATTTACTTGTTTCGGTATGGAAGCTTAAGATGTATGTTTGAATTCTGATTAAACTCTTAAAAGTTTGAAATCTTGTAACTGAGCTTAATAAACCACATTCAAGAGTTCTGAGGGTTGTTTTTTTAGAGAGGCAAAACTGCACCAATCGTTATTTTGGTAATGAAAACCTTATATGACTAATATCACTCAGCTATTTCTACCCCAATTAAAATAGACATGATTCTGATCAAAAAACCCCACCAACCTATCTTTAAATCTAGTTGTATTCTCACAACACAAGTAGTTGTGTCCTGTTCTCACTTTAGGACCCAGTACTCGGAGAAGAATATGCACAATCTTACCAAGCTGCCATCAACTAGCACTGACAACTTATTTTAGCCAGATCTTACCTGAAGAGAGAAGCTTGTGAGTGCGTAGGAAACTGATTGCCAGGCGCATTATGGATGCCTTGTCCAGGTGGGAACTGATGTTGTGGGGCAGGGGCAGCTCATGTGCCAGTTCATAGAAAACTTCGGTTTCTTTGCTTCTCCTGCATCTCGCTGCATCTCTTGATTTCTCCTTCCTCCTTTCTGAACTGCTCCTGGTAGGTAAAGGAGAGAAAGGAAAAATAATTTCTTGATATGCAATTCACAACTTGAGAGGCATTTACAAGAGTAAATCTCAGCAATAAATCCATTCTGTCAACTGGTTTAAATCAACTGACCAGACATTAACATCTATTTGCTCTTTTTAAAATGGGAACTAGGAGAGGACTGCCACAAATGGACAGGGCTCCGATTCTACAGGAGTCAGCCTTTGGACCCCCTGAATCCCTATTGAGTGTAACAGGATCAAGATCTGCCTTAGGTGAGAGATTCAAAATGAAATAGCAAACTATTATTCCTGGGATTCAGGAAATGTTAATAATAAAAATTTCACTTGTTCAATCTAAATTAATTTACTTGAAAAACACTCTAGGATGAGGTGACAATCCATTTTAAAGCTCGAACAATTACGCTACATGTGGCTGTGTCGTAGATATAATGACTTGCAATGGCTGTTCACCACATTAAAATAAAAGTAATAATAGGGCATCAAACTGTGTTTGTATATACAACTGTCTCAGCTCTTAACCCAACACTACTCTGGAAAACCACCTTTGCTTGACCATGAAGGATACAAAATGGGAAAGAAAATACTGTTGCGTGCAAGAAACCCCTCCTTTGTAGAAGCTATTCTAATTAAATCACCACTTCTCCATTGTCTATGAAAACAGATTCCTTCTTGAGTAAAATAACATGACCAACAGAGCCACAGCCTCCTTCGAACTCCGCAGAGAACAGAAGAGCAGGAAATAACAAAGGGGAAGACATTTTATGAAGCAAGTGTGCAAAATTAAGCCACCGAGGGACATAAAGCTAAATTTAACGCAGGAGAAACACAAGGGCTGTTTTTATAATGGATCTGGGATAGGACAGTTTAAGAGGGAACTTCACTGACTCTAAGGTTCTTTTATAAAGTACAGTTCTTATTTCAAAACAGGAAGAACCCAAATCCATTCAAAACCATCGGCTATTTCAACCCCACGTAGCTCTGCTGATACTACAAGTTTCCTTCACTTGCATGACTTGAGGTTTTGCACCTTGCCAACACAGTCATGCCAACACAGAATATTTTTTTTTTTTCAGGCAGACTCCTGTAACACTGTACCAGTGCAAATGGCACAGCTTGGATGAGCGCAGAACAGGGTGTGGAGAAGATCAGCCCCACCATTTTTGCTGTTGTGGCTGCACATTCATTCCTAGAATCACCCGTGGCAGCTCTCCATTTGCAAGGCCGCCTAAAAATGAAGCATCTTATAAACCTGCTTTTTCCAACATCAGTATAAAATAATGAGCCTATAAACTCAAAATGGATCAACCAAAAAAAAAATCCTATCAAAACAGGATATTTCAATAAATATATTATCTTGTGTGGAAGATGATGAGGAAAACAAATATTAACTGCATCACTTAATCCTAGAAACTGCTCCAATCATGGCTGGTCTCATATAAAACTGCATGAAATAGAGAAAGAGTATTAATATATAGCAATGTATTCTAAAGAAGACAATCATTTCTAGAAGAGCTAGACTGCCTACAAAAGCTTCTAGCATGGAAACCACAGGTGGCTTCATAAATTAGAAAGAAGGAAAAATAGCCAGGGTGCATGTTAAATGCTAAGAGCAAAGTTACAGTAAGGCGTTTGCTGGGGCCCAGGCAAGGCTGGGCATTCAACATCATCATCCAAAGCAGAAATGCACTCACAACACATCAGTAGGGCCCTTGTGCTGCAAAACATGTGAAGCTGGGCATATGCTTACTGATCAGATAGGTGCTCACCAGTGGGTGTGCTAACAGGGCAAGCGGTCTCATAAATGCTTACGGTATCTTCTCAAGATCCATGATCAGCCCTCAGCAAACTTCTTTCACAATTATTTTGCCCGAGGTGAATATTTTCTAACATGGCATCTGTTACAGGAGGTATGCACGGGATGAGACCTACACACATTTCAGTACATAACGGCAGGATCCAACTTCGATAATGACTTCAGAGGCATTGCTGGAGCAAGCGCCAACCCACCCAAGTTTGAATCTAAAGGGATCAGATATTCACAAGGTGACACTAACGCCTTACTTTTATCCTTACCAAGTAGGAGTCATCCTACATCCATGTAAAAAACCAGTCCCTTCGTACAGCTGTCCAAGAAGGTACAACAGAAAATGCCCTGTGTCCTCCTGGGGCAGGTGCTGGGAACAGGAGAGCCATGTGAACTACTTACACTGATGTTTCTTTCAGAGGTACGTCTTGCTCTCTAAAGAAAAATGTGTCTACACTGTGCCTATAAAGGTGCCAGACTGGGAACAAGCCTTCTCAGTTTCTAATTCTACCAATGAAATAAAAGAGTAGAAATAAAACAAAACCAAACAGAACAAAAACTACACGGCAATATTTGTGAGAATTTCCAATTGCAGCTTAGAAAATTTAACTTGAACCATAAATGTTCGAGCTCTGCTCTAAATCTAGAGCCCACAATTTTAACTTGAGAACTAACTTGGGCAAAGCAAGATCCAATCCCTCCTCGTTTAAATACAAAACTTTGGGAACCAAGGCCAAAGCCATGTCGCAATTCACGCAGTAAAAACGGGTTGTATAAGACAGGGTCTCTCATGACGCCGCTGCAGCCACAAAGAAAAATATTTAGTTTTGCTAACCTCTGTAAATGTAATTTTGAAGTGTGGCTAATGAGACAAGCTGGTTTCATTAACCATGGGTTGCTCAATGTTCCTAATAACTAATGCTATGAGCAGAGAATCATTTTTTTCCTCTGTGCAGCAGATGCTTTCCCTCAACACTGCTTCTGACTGTTGCGCTTGGTTTCTCTGCAGAGAGACATCATCGTTCATGACACACAACAGGAGAGCTTTCTCACATCAGAGAAGGGGAGGAATCAGCCCGCCTGGTTGCTTTCAAAAGACTTTCTTGCTCACCCATTATCATTTTAATTAAACAAACAATTTGCTTGTTAAGCATTTCCCCCTGTGGCTTCCTGCACCTCAACTTTCTTCCCTCACTGTCCAGGTTTCAGCTGGGATAGAGTTAACTTTCTTCCGAGTAGCTGGTATAGTGCTGTGTTTTGGATTTAGGATGAGAATACTGTTGATAACACACTGATGTTTTAGCTGTTGCTGAGCAGTGCTTACACTAAGTCAGGGACTTTTCAGCTCCTCACGCTGCCCTGCCAGCGAGGAGGCCGGAGGTGCTCAAGAAGCTGGGAGGGGACAGAGCTGGGACAGCTGACCCCAACTGGCCAAAGGGCTATTCCATACCGTATGGCGTCATGCTGAACAAAAAACTGGGGAGGTTGGCTGGGGGGACAGGGCTGCTGCTCGGGAACCGGCTGGGCATCTGTCAGCGGGTGGCGAGCATTTGCATTGTGCATCACTTGTTTTGTATATTCTTTTATCATTATTTTCCCTTCTTTTTCTGTCCTATTAAAGTGTCTTTATCTCAACCCACAAGTTTTACCTTTTTTCCCCGTTCTCTCCCCCGTCCCACTGCGGGGGGAGTGAGGGAAGGGCTGCGTGGTGTTTAGCGGCCTGCTGGGTGAAACCAGCACACCCCCACGTTCATTGTTATTGTAGCCAGCCCAGCACAAGCGCCCAGAGGCCCGAAACACCCCGACACCGCTTGCCCACACAGCTCCCCCCCCCCCGGGACACCCATGTCAAAGGATGGTCATTCCGTGCTTACTTGTTCTGGTTGCAAAAGCCTCCAAAAATCGCAGCTGAGTGACAGAATTCTGCAAAAAGCGGTATTTTCACGGTTTTCGTTCGCAGGCAGCAGGCCATTAACTCTCTCTGCAGTTACCCCCATTTTATACATAGAATTAGGATTTTAGCCCAGGCAAGGCTGGACTACCCGCAGCTAGAGAGTGAAAACGTAACTACTCAACAACCTGCCTGTTTGAAGGCCAGGAAGAAAGGCTGACACCGAATCCTCTTCACACATCATTAGGGCCACAGAGAAAAGGGCCCAGGCCCTAGCTCATTTATGAATCATTCCCTCCCAGCACATAAACCACCCACTTATGTGGCAAAAGAAGAGCACACATGTGCGTCACTGCTTGGAGAAAGTGATGCAAGCAGAAGCAGAAACCCCACTCACCCAAACCTGCTCAGATTTTTTAAAAAAATGCCAAGGGAGAGAGAGGAGAAAGCCGCCACAAATCAACCCGCCCGCCCGCTGGTGCAAGGCCTGGAGGTGCTGCCGGGAAGCCTCCTGGGAGCTCCCCAGCGCTCGCTCCCGCAGGAGTCCCGGGATCTGGCAGGATCAGGCCCCACTTGGCCACCCCCCCCCCCCCATTGCAATTGCAGCCTGACCGTTCCCGATAAAATGACAGGAAAGGAATGGAAAAGCTCAAATCTCCGCTGGAAACAGAGTGACCGAGCTCAGGAGTGGGGCCTGGGGACTCCACTCAGGACTTGGCTACGCCGAGAGCGGTCAGGAGGCTCGAGGAGAAGGAAAAGGCAGGCACCGCTTCCCAGCAAGGACTCTCCCAGGGCTGCCGGACGATGCCGCGGGGCCGCAGCGCTTACACGCACACAAGCCGACGGGAATGGAAGAGTTAAGGCAGCGCAGGCAGTTCCCCACCGCAGAACACAAGTATGGCACTGTACCCCCAGGACGGCTGTTTACACGATTTCCCACTCCCTCCTAGCCATGTTTAGTTTGCGCTCTGAAAATAGAATTTATGGGCCAACGCACGTGAGCAAAGATGACAAACAACTGGCGCGTATTTGCCCTTTCAGGTGAAGCTCCCGAATTTTCAGGAGCAAAAGCTCTCCGCATTTCTCCCAATAACCCAAACAACAAACTGGTCCCAGGGGTACACCCACGCACGGGAACAGGGCACGTGATCCCACCCGCCGGAAGCATCCAAAAGGGGTGTAGGAATGCCGCGCATGGATCCCGGGAGCCAGATTCCTATCCCCTTGCTCATCTCTGACAGTCCCTTGCGACACAGCTTCACTGAAATCATTCGGAATGCCTGCAAACGAAGGTCTTGCTCGCTCGGGGTGAAGATCGTAATCTGGCTTTCCAAAGCCTCTCCTACTGCAGGACTGGAAACTCCAGGCACGGCAACTTATTGGCAAAACCTGAAGCCCTCCGCAACCGCTCCGGCTTAAATAACCTTGCAAAACTATCACGTCAGCTTAGGGACTGTCTTCCCAGCGCTCGCTGCTGCAACAGCTCCGGACTCCGGCAGCCGGGAGGAACGCTGGGGCCGCCAGCCGGGGCCGGGGGCTGCGCTGCTGCCGCTGCCCTGCCCAGGCAACCGCAGAAAGTACCTGCGACCCAGATGCAGCAGGGACCAGTCCCAAAAACACGGGGGCAAACAGACCATCCCCTGCATGGGAGCTTACGCGTAGACGTGCGGTGTCACTCACTGGTCTGAAGTAGGGTTGGGCACCCACGCAACCCTCCTTGGCTCAGCAGCGAGGGACTGACCTGACATTTCGGTACTGTTCCATTGGCTGTGACCGTACTCCCTCTCTGCAGTCTCAATCCCACTAGTACTGCATCTCCGCCAGTAATCCCTGCCCACCGCCTCCACCCATACATCTCCCTGGTCCTTCCCGCACACAGTGACCCCCTCAAAGCCCTTGGTACCCACTCAGCTGACGACGGTGCCGGGTGGTCGGCTTCAGCGATCCTCCCTTCTGTCAAGGACATCGGTGGCCTCCTTTAAGCTGACAGAGGGGACTTGCCAAGATAGCAATCTTCTGCTCGGGGTTTCGCTGCTCACAAGTCCATGTGGGTTGATAGGTTGGTTGTGTACACACACACTTGCTTGTTTAAGACTAGGCAGCGCAGTAATCGCACTGAATTACACTCCCACCTTGTAGGGCCAGATCACAGAAGCTTTTAGAGAAATTGTAATCCGCACCTTGCGTAAAAATATCCTATATGTAACCTGGTAGCCTTCACTCGTACATACATACTGCGTGACACATCCGTACGACGCTTTGAAATACGTAGTTCAGATTGACTCGCTTGAGTTTACTTCATGATTTTGGTGACCCTTGGACTTTGCTTCAAACTGCCATGTATGCAAGCTAGTAAAACAACAAGCATATTACTTTATATCCAATGGCCGGTTATTAAACGTTTCTAGCTCCAGCACTTTAAAGGTCAAGAATCCACAGTTAATTAAGCTGTCACATGAAATTTCTGTAGTAAATGCTCAATTTCGAATGGTTTAGAGTTAAAGCTTCAAATGCTAACTTGCAGAACAAGAAAAATACATTCTGAGGATGCAAAGGTAAGAAAATATTTTACAGTGCAGATAAATGAAAAAAATGATCAGATGCTTAGCATAAAGATTTTCCAATTCAAACTAGTAAAAACTCAGTAAAAATATTTTAACAGGCAGTACTAGCTTAGATAACAAAAGATTTTTTTCAAACTGGCAAATCCATTTTTTGCTGCGTGTTTATATTTTGCTTTACCTTCTGCTTGGCAAATCCCTAGATGAGTTGAACCAGAATAATATCTAAAAAGGAGCTGGCTGGCTGTGAGGCACTCCATAGCTATCTCAGAACCACACCGCTTGACGGCCCCAGAGGTGGGCTTGCACAGACACCAAGCAGCCAGCAGTCATGCTTACTTAGCCTTAAAATTCCTTTAAAAAGTATTTGTAACCATTCTACCTGACAAGCCGTTTATTCTGGATGGCATGCTGTGCTTTTGAAAGCCCCCTCCATTAAAGTAATAAAAGTGACCATCAGTAAATAAAAAAGTGCTACAAACAGCAATTTACTCTTTCACCAGGAACTCGGGCTAAACTATGAAAGCTGTGAATGAAGCCCATACACAGTGCCATACAGATCCCTCCTTATACCTCTTTCCAGTGAAAATAATTATTTCTAAAGTCTGAGAAGACACCAGATGCCCAGGTTCAGCACACCAGCAAGAGCGATGGGAAGGGGAAGGATACAGAGTTATTCTTGGACGGAGGGGAAAAAAAATGGCTTGAAAGCATGTGGAGTGCTTGCGGCAGGCAAGTGCTAAAGCAGTGTTGCTGCACATTGGGATATGGTACCCAGTACACAGACAAAACAAATACAAACGACGCCAAAATGGGGAATTCATTAATAGAGGAAATGAGAGTTCGAAGGTAACAAGAAAAGCTACTAACAGAAAGGGCTATTACAAAAATAAGGAAATGAAATACCTTCCACCCTTCCTTTAAAGCTGCCCTAACTTACAGTAACTCACCACCAACTCCTTGGTTTGATTGGGGGATTTCTTGTGTTTCTATACATACCCACTAAATAACAAATCACTGTTAGTTCAGGAAAGCTTGCCACCTACTGCCATACCAATATGTGATGCAATTCTTTCCTCCAAGTTTAAAACCAACGGCTAGATGAGAGTCAGGAAAATAAGAAATATGAGCGTCTCAGGGACAGATGAGGGAAGAGTTCGTGTTAAGGGCGAGGAACTCATTTCCATTCTCATTAAGCCTTTTCAAAGGATGCTTGGCACAAGGATAGGGGACTTGGCTAGTACTAAAGACTAAAGAGACCAGGTCTAAGCGAATACCAAACTTCTGGTGTCTTTGAGCATATTTATGATTCACTAAGTCCATGTCACACTGGGACCACCACAGCTGACAGTAACACAGCCAGGAATATGTTTTCTTGAATTGGGAACACATCAGCTCTTTAGGATAAATTCCATATGAACTTTAAAACCACGTGTAAGACTGTAACTTCTCCAATGTCTGAAGCTCTGATGGTACCTTTAGTCTTAATAATTAAGCTGTACCGGATTTGTATTTTATTTATTTTCATGAACACTCCTGGCATTTATTTCTGAAAAAAAGGTGGTGCTGAGACAAAAAGCATTACTTCTAATAGTTTTAAAATGCTTATACCCCTAGCATCTTCTTTTCTACCACTAGCTGCATTTAATGCAGCTACTAAAAGAAAAACACTTTGCACCTGCAATATAAAGTATCATTGCAAATACTGAAGCTGTCACAGCAACTAAATAGTACTTTGGGAGTTCAATGTTGAAAACCTTACTGAGGCTGCAGGAGCACTTATATATTTTTAAAGCATTTGGGTTCACAGTATGTCACCAGAGTCTGATGAATTTAATCACAGTAAGCAAAACAACGTCTACAAGATTTATGTTCTACCATTTTTCCTCTAGTTTTATGAGTACCTTGAACCAGAAAGATAAGTATTAGGATTTCAGCAGCCATTAATCTGGTCCTGGATTATTTTACGATGCTGTGAGTGCAGCCCCTCCTGCAGTCGCCAGGCAAGCACGAGCCTGGTACCTCGGAGGATGTGCCGAACACGTTGCTCCTGGGGCAAGGCACAGCCCCGCGGAACCGCGCGAGGCCCATGCCATGCAGAGAAAATGCCAGGCTGCTGTTTGATCAGCAGTTAGAGCAGGCAGAGGCATTGCCTTTTTGCCTTTTCAACCCATTCCCTGCATTAGGGCTAGATGGCAGAGAGACTTTTCTTGTGGCTTAGTTTTCAGGCAGAGCAGCTTCCTGCTCCGAGTCACTGTGTGCTCAACAAGCCCCAGTCCCGGTCACAGAAAGGTCAGGACAGCTCTGGATCACCCCTGTAAAGCTGTTGCAGCCCAAACTTAAAACAGATCAGTGAAAAACCTCCTCCGTCTTCGCAAATAATAAGGCAATTTGGAAAGAAACAAGCAGCCCAGCACCCGGTCAAATCTCAATCAGAGGAGCACAGAGTCATGTAAACTCAGCCTTCCCTCCCCAGACTGGTTTTGCACTGCTCTGCTCCATCAAGATACGGGATCATGGATTTCTTCCCTGCGGCAATCAACTCTTTGATACCAGCCAAAATACGGCAAGCTTCAGAGATAACCTGCAGGCTAAAAAAGCCCACCACCAAACCCACTAAACAATGCTACAGAAAGGACTGTTTTAACATCGGCCAAAACTGAACTTGCTTTCAAATCAGCAAATTTTGGGGGGGTGATAAATGTACCACTCTGCTTTTCTCCATAGTTTCCACTGACGCATCCAGGAGTCCCTGCAGCACAGCTAGAGCTGGAATCACACTGCAGCAGCGGGGATAAGGTTATGACAATGTGCAACCTGAGATCTCTATCAACGACTTGTGTTTGAGAGCTTACAGATCCTTATCTTGTGGCATTACTTGTAGTAATCAGTCAATTTTGACAGCTAATCTAGAGATCCATACATATTGTTACTCAGAAGCTCAGCAGGTATTGCTAAGATCTGTTTTCAGATAACCCAACTATTTACCTCCTCTAAAAAACACATACCAAAGGATGTGCTTTATCTCTTCACCAGTGGGTTAAAGCTAAAGGTGACCGAAGTGCAATTTGCAGGGGGAGGGGGGAGAAGTTAAACTCGAAACCAGCCTCATTTTTCAGATGGGGCACTGACCACATCCCAAACCATACCAAACCACAACCAGCATCATTTATCAAGATGGCGCAACTGTACGTAAGTGAGGACAATTTTTCAATTAAGCTTTATTTCAAGCCAAAGGGACAAACATTGCCATCACATGACTTTACTATCAGTGGTATGCGTACCTACGCTTCAGCCTCAAAACCACTCGACCGTAAACAGTTGAGAGAGTCATGCCGAAAATTGTTGACAAATCCCAAGTTTTACAGTCTAACGCTGTGTTACGCCTTGGGCAATACCCACCGACGTTTGCGGGTGAAAACCCTGGCGCTTCGGCAGGCTCGGACCAATATCCCACATTTTATCTGGTCGCACTGGCACATTTGCTGACAGGTTCACACAAGGGGCCTTTGTGGGCAGGAACAATGAGAGAGGCGCTCACAGCACAGGAAAATGGGTGGTGACCACCAACGGCTGGAAAAAAGCCTCTTTCAAAGGAAGGTCTTTGAAAACATTCATGACACCCCACCCAGCTATTTTCACTACAATATTTCAGTACATAAAAACAACACAGGGAAAATAAACAGCCCACCCTTCAATATGTTGTAGGTTCTCCAACCCCTGCAAAGAGAGCAGCAAGCCATAGAGATGCAGAAATCTTCACCAAACGGAGCCATGTAAGAGGTCTGCAAGCATCCACCGAAACCTCCCCACCACCTCTCTTCTCTCATGCACCTCCAGGCTCTCTATGTAAGCTGACTCAATTAGACACCTTTATTTCCAGAGTAAAGTAATCCAAATTTAAAACTGTATCAGCTGGTAAATAAACTATTGTTTATATATTGTGAGCATTTATAGGGATCATAAAGTAAATATATTGCCACAATTTAAAAATTTGCTATATAAGTGAACGACCCTCCACAATGCATTTCAGCTGTGAGTTTTTTTTTTTTTGCTAATTCTGCCAATTAAAACAGTAGCTAAAACTAATAAAATATTTAAGATGAAAAAGCTGCAAGACTGGAAAGGAGCAGTAAAGCCAATCCATAATGAAATGGGTCTCTGAAATCAGCAGATAGTTGAAGACTGGAGGCCAGTCTTTGAAGGTATGGAGGCCATGCTCTCACACAGGCTCGTCTCCATCGCCGTCAGCAAGGTTACCAACAGAGCAAAGACTGAGCAGGTGAATCCCCCAGCCTTGGGAACACAAAAAGAGCTCCTGCTTCTCCTAAGACTTCGGGCTGCTCTGTGCTGATGCCCTCTACAGCACCCTTACTCCCAAGTTCAGTATAGACAGAGCACAGCACCTACAAAGGAAATTCAGCCACTTTGTTTCAAGCACAGGGTCTGCGTTGGATGCTCTAAAGACTGCAGTGGTGGCACACACCAGCTCGAAATGAAAATGTTTTCACTCCTTTAGAGAATGCTCAAAACGATCATTAAAATTACTTTGCGCTGTTGCCTGTTAATAAGCCACGCCATGTCCTTCCAAAGTGTCAAATCTAATAATGATAAAGCTAAGAAAACAGCTCTTGCCATAAAATCTTTATGAAATAATGCCAACCCTTCTTTACTTTTTGGACCTTAATCATTTTAATGTGTGCTTGGTTATGATGGAAGTTAATGGTTTCTCCCTGTCTCTTGGCAACTTGTAGCCATTTACAGTAAGAAGATGGATGTCCAGAAAGACAGATTAAACAGCCATTTCTTTGGCAAGCAGGGAATAATAATTCTTGAGAATAACAATACAGACGCTTTAAATTTTGATCATTCCATGTAACACAGTTTCCTCCACTTCCTGCAACAACGATCAAGCACAGATCCTGAGAGCTAGGCCACATTTTTTGCCCTCTGGGGTGTGAGTTTTGTCTGTACAAACATCCTGGGACACAGCTCATTCTTAGTTCCTGCTTGCTTTTCAGGGGGCTGTTATTTTATACAGTAGCTCTTTAATTGTCCGTCTCCTTTTAATTAAGTCATCGGGTAAACCAGAATAGTGGTAACTCTGCATGCTGTGATTTTGATGTCTCATTAGTATTCAAGTCTGTCACTAGTTTAAATTGATAAAAATTGAAGATTAGTAGCTTGAGCTGGGCTAAATTGTATTCTCCTCTTAGTAGTACGAGGGAAAAGGATTGAACCAAAGCGTCAGGCTGCTTCAGCTACCTGGCCAGAAAACCTGCAGTTACTTCAGCTAGGTTCGGCAATTCCTCTAAATTTACAGCTAAAAATCAGAGGCTGGAGCGACGTAACTTGAGGGCCATCGGTGCCTTCTCTGTCCATGCCCACACACAACACCTTCAGCTGCTGGCAAAGACTCCTGCCGCTGCTGGCAGAGCCCCGAGGAGCCCTCTCGCTGCGGCCCTGCCTCTCAGCACCCACCGCTGCGGCAGAAGCCAGAGGGACGTCAAAACTCGGGTACTCAAGGAGGAAACAATTGTGGCTTCTCCACGCTCAACTGCAGTATTTCAAATATTTTAAAAATTAGGGCTTGGTTCTGTCGCGAAATGGCCGCTAGCTCTTCTGACGCATCGCCCTGAATAATTACTCACTAAACACAAACTTTCAAAGGGAACTGATATAAGGGCAGTCTGTGTTGTAATACAAAGTGAATAACTGGATGCAGTCTCTCTCCTTTGGCATTTCTTGCTGTGTTTCCTTTCCTACTACTGCCTACTAACTCCTTAAACTTCTGTGTATCTACAATCAAAGGATGGTTACTCTAGACAAGAATAAAAGGTGATGATAAATGGGAAGCAGCAAAACTGGGAAGCATTTGGTATATGTACAAAGGCAAATTCACATGGCCCCATTTCTCTGTATTTTCTGGTTTTTCCTTCAGAGCTATAAATTAACACGAGTAGTTTGCCATTATTCCTACTGGAGCTTTTATTCTCCTTGAAGTTAAGCAAACAAGGCACATATGCGTATATTGGGCCTGATTCTCATCTCCATCACAGTCCCATCACCCCAAGAGGGCAGGAGGTAGGAGCCCAAGAATGGTAATAAATTCTACTTATGACAAAAGTGGGTAGGTAAAACTCAGCTCTTTCAGAAAATAAGCTACATTTTTTTTGTTTAATTTGATTCAATTCACAAGTGACAGCTTACTATTAATCTCCCTCGCATTCTCTTAACAAAGAGACACATTACAACCAGGCAGGTCTTGGACATCTCTCAGAACTTTGCATCTGTCGGGGTGTGGTACCTCAATATTTCATTATTTTGATTCTAACTGTATAGCAGCCAAATTTCTAATAAGAAAGCTCAAGATATGCCCACTGAAATGCATGCAACTGTATCAGCACACGCGTAAGGAGCCACAAGAGTTACGCAAAACAGATGGTACCTCCCAAGGCAAGGGTGAGGGTGCTCTCATCTGTTTTGAGCTGAGAGTCTCAACTACCAGCGCTGTTTTGTAAACATACCTTGTGCCTCCTTACAGCAGTTCTTGGAAAATGCAGTTTTTATTCTTCTTGTCCTTCCCTAAATTAAGTAACTCAATCAACTGAACCAAACAGTTGTTCAAAAAATGACCGCTTTCTTGGGAGAAGCACAAAGAAAAGGAAAAAAAAGAAGGGAAAAAAAGAAAAGAAGCTGCACTCACTGCCAAAACTGATGATTTTGTTATTAGAAAACACAACTGCGATGGTACAGAGGCCAAAGATGAGGTACGCTGAGAAACAATCGTACCACAACCCCACCCCAAACGCTAGTGCAGAAGAGAGGTGAGGCAGGCGCAGAGAGCGCACCACGTACCCCTGTTGATACTAGCTGAACCCAAAAGGTAACGCTGCTTCTTGCGTTAATGTATTCTTTTGAATCGTATTTGTATGCCAGTATAGTTAGCTACATTTCTACAAAACATGCTGCTATGGCCAAGAGTACTTCTAAAAAGATTTTTATCCCTTCATAGACAGAAAAAAAAAAAAAAAGAGATAATAAAGTCCTTTCATACAGAATACAGAACATGAGTAAATATTTAACTCTTTTACTGCAACAGCTATATCCTACTGTGAAATACATTTAAGACTAGGAAACCTTTATAATGCAATGCATATGGAAAACAACAGCAATAATTAAAGAGCGAGGCATAGCACACCTAATGGAGTCAATCTAAATTGTACAAATATGATTTAAACTTGATTTAACATAGTTTTTAGTCGACAGTACATTAATAAAATAACAAGCCTTAGAGGAATACACTTTATGTACACCCTATTATTTATTCCCAATTTTTTTAAAAAAAATCTTATTCCCAATGGTATGTAACAATCACCAATACAACTTTCCCCCCTCGTTCTTATTATCATTTCCTCATACATGTAATGGACTTCCACCGATTTCTGTTGGCCCTCCCACTAGTCTTTCGAAGGAAACTTGAAAACATTGGGAAAAAATCTCCAAGGGCTCTAAAAGAGCAAGTGATTAGCAGAACAAACCCACGTGGGTGAACATTTCAACCACAGTTTCTCCGCTTACTGGAGTCCACTATCCCAGATCATTGACTAAGAATCAAATAGGTGATTTTCATCAATGATGCTAAATAAAACTTTATTATCTATCAATAACTGTTTACCACAGCTGAGAAGAGGTTGTTTAGCTTTAACCAACAAAAGCTGGAAAAAACCTTTCTGAAAGCACAGTGAGTAAAACCGACCCACAGTGTGACAAGAAATAGGAAAGTCCACGGATTTACTACATATTCAATTAAGCTTCAAATCGGAGTGGAGGTAGGGCGTAGGCCCATGCCTCTGCAGACGCAGGGATTTTATTCACTATGATTATAGCATGTTTTATTAAAATCCTGAAGGAAGACATGTTTCCCCGAAGCTCTGGCTTACTAACAGCTCATGGAGAAGGATGAATGACAGCGTCAAACCTCATCAGCCCAGAAAGGAAGAACAACAACAACAACTTGTCTAACCTGAATATCAGAGGTTGCATGATTTGCTTGAATTAATATAGTTTGAATCTGAGCATTTCTTTAAAAGAAGAATCCGGTCAATTTAAGCAATTTTCAGGGATGAAGAACCAACCCACTGTAACATTTAGTAGGTTGCTCTACTGGTCAGTCACCTTCGCTGTCAAAATATTTGCACAGATTTTATTTTCCCTCTGTAAGAATTAATTTTTTACTGGCTATTTTTATAGGTCTGAAGATATTTTGGGCACATAGGCGTGCCAACCCAATACCACTTGACTTTCAGCCTGTTTTACATGCTGAAAAATCTCCTGACCAGCAAGTCTTGCACCACTGATATGTTCTGTGCAGAAACAAGGTGCAAATTCAAAACAAACATTTAACAGGAGAAAACTTCAGGCTGAGTAGGAAAGAATGCAGAATTACAAACTGGAGTCTGGCCAGAGGGGAGAGGAAAGACAGAGAAACCAGCAAGATAAGCTAGGGGGTTTGGGGAGTGTCCTGGTTTCGGCTGGGATAGAGTTAATTTTCCTTCTAGTAGCTGCTATAGTGCTGCGTTTTGCATTTAGGATGGGAATACTGTTGATAACACACTGATGTTTTAGTTGTTGCTAAGTAGTGCTTACACTGGTCAAGGACTTTTCAGCTTCCCATGCTCTGCCAGGTGCACAAGAAGCTGGGAGGGGGCACAGCCAAGCTGCCCAAAGGGCTATTCCATACCATATGGCATCATGCTCAGTATAGAAACTGGGGGGAGTTGGCCGGGGCGCAGCGATCGCTGCTCGGGGACGGGCTGGGCGTCAGTCGGTGGGTGGTGAGCAATTGCATTGTGCATCATTTGTTCTGTACATTCTTTTATCGTTATTATTGTTATTATTTATTATATATAATAATGCAATATAATAAAAACAATTATTGTATAATTATTTATTATAATCGTTCATCATCATCATTATTATTGTTATTATTTTCTTTTCCTCTGCTGTCCTATTAAACTGTCTTTATCTCAACCCACGGGTTTTACTTTTTTTTTCCCCTGATTCTCTCCCCCATCCCACCGGGGGCGGGGAGGGCAAGCGGCTGTGTGGTGCTTAGTTGCCCACTGGGGTTAAACCACGACAGCAAGAAAAAAAAACCCCACACAAACACCCTCACACCCCGAGCCTAGTTCCCAGAAAATACAGTGTTTGTGTCTACTCTGGAGACTGCTATTTCTCCTCCTGCATTCCATAGGTACCAGCCACGGCAAATCGTTGCTTACGTGCTTTTTAGAATTACGCTGTTCACTAGTACTCACCGTCACACAACTTTGCCCGGCATGAACATTTTTACAGACAAATTGCTCTGGACACTAAAAACCGAAGGGTGGCTACAGGCAGCGGCTGTGTGACCTCTCCCCAGTGTTTACATGGGAAGGACTGAATGCCATGGAGCATATACCCTCTGATTTAGGGTTGACTCAAAACAGCTTTGCACAGCCAGTCTCAAAACATGTCTTTCCCATGTTTTTGGGAGTTGCAGCTATTTCAATTATCATCCTGAAATGTTAAACTCCTCACTTCCTCATTTCAGCATTAAAATCAAAACAGCAACAAAATGACTGGGAAAAACATCTTTGACGTGGGAAGCGGGTTGTCCCATGCCTGCCCCATGAGACTCCAACTCAGAACAGGGATTCAGTATTAACACTCGCCTCCACACCCAGACAGGGAACGCAACCACACGAAGGACAGCAAAAAACACGTGAAACTCCATCTGAACAATGGTACTTGTGGCACAAAAGAAGAGGACCCAGTGGGGACACAACAGAGTCCAGGATGAAGAACTAGCCTGCAACTACCAAAGGCAAAGTCTCCTCTCCGCAAGTCCTTCTCTGGGGGATCACATCATGCCTGTCCCTGGGACCAATTCTCACCTCACTACATTAACTTAAATGGAGTTATCCTGACTTGCATGGATGGGAGATCAGAACATAGCTCTTCAAAATAAGTTTTATTTTATGTTTTCTTGTCTTGTGTCAATGCCAATAAATGGGAAATACTTTGCTCTCAGGTTCTCCTGGGACATGTCACGCTCCCCACACCAGCCCAGCTACTAGTAGGCAGTCACTTTTTGGCATGGGAAGGAACATCCAAATTTCCATACACGTTCTGTTACTTGGCTGCCAAGAGAGGATAAAGATTTTAAAAGAGAAAGTGGGTAGAAACAACAGTTTCGGGGGAAGTTTGAACAAAACAAGGGGTCTGCATGGAAAAAGTAACTCTTTCTGCAAGTCTATTACACAAAGCAATGAAAATTTCACATAATTTCATAGGCCAAGAAAGAATGAATGTCTAACTAGTTTATGATACAGAATTTCCAGTGTCTCAATAAAATTGTACTTCATTATAGAAAAAATAATAAAATTATTGAGGACCATTTGAAATGGATACCACTTTAAGGAAAGCAAGAAAGGCCACTAACAGAGCTTCATTAAATGATGTTCTCTACCACACAGAGGCCCAAAGCATGGAGAGAACTCAAAACCAGATTTTTATCAAACCATTTCTGGAGGAAGTAGATAACACAATTCAGAAAATGGGAGAAAGATTTGGGAGTGCTGTCAGCAGATTTAGGGAGACGAAAGGGAAAGCAGACAACCAAAAAAAAAAAAAAAATCCCATGGCTGTAGAAAGACTTCAAGAGCATGGAAAATATTTCCAAGTGGAGACCTAGAATTAGATAGAGAGAGAAGTGGAGAACTTTTCACCCTAAGTGTCTGGCTTCACACAGGGTAAAAGGTGCAAGTGTGGCTTGAAATACAAGAACATCTGGACTCTGTTAAGTCCCAGTTATGCAAGCACTGATCATCTTAATTAACCAACCTTTGAGAACAGTAGAAGGTCAAAGATTAATTCTGTTTAACTCCAGGAATAACACTGTTAAGAACCAAAGGGCCCAGCCTGCCCAGTAGCTTCATCAGCCTGATGTATCAAGACTTAGTTGATCAGAAGTGGTCTTAAAGGAGGAGTCACTTCTCACCCCCACAAGGATACTGTAAAGAAGAGTTACTGCATAAAAACTTTGTAGAAAGGATAAAAATACACCCTCTATTAAGCAGTACCTTCATATGAACATATATGACTACAACTGTGCAGACACAACTCAGTCCTGAAAATATCTAGAATAAATCTTACATCAGGATCTCTTTTCTGTTCACTCAAATATTTTTCCTTATGCTGCTGCCACCAACTTGCACGGTCCTCACCCATGCCAAGCTCCCGTGACTATTTGCCCAATGAGCCCCATGCTAGCACTTGCACATTCGAGACTACCCCTAGCCCTTCTCAGAAGGGTACACGCTCTCCTGAGGAGGACCTCTCTCCCTTCAAGCAGCAACAATTTCATTTACTGAAAAGCCTTTTGCACTGTCTCTTCCACTTCTGGCCTGAATAAACTTCTTTTCATGGCTGGCTGTCCAAACAGCTCAGGTCTGAAATGCATTATCTCTGGTCTGACCGCTCATCTAAACTACCCAAAATGGCTAATTTTCTAGTGTGCTTCTATCTCCGACTATCATGTTGCAGGCCAGGAGGTGCTGAGAATTTGCAACCTCCTCCCTAAAGATGGATGGAAAGTACCAGAGCTTAGTCTAAGACCAACCATTCGCAGCATTTAATTCTGCGGTACTGTGCATCTCCGTTTGTATTTTACACTGAGTTTTCAGCAGACACACCATTTTCCTAAAGCTCTCAATGTTTCATGCTGCTGTTTTCAGTAGTTTTGTGGTCTACCCCTCTATTTCGCTCTGTCACCAGGGAATAGGGGACCATTTTCTGCAGTGAAATTGTTTTGTCCAACATCCATTTGTACCTATGAGATCACAAATACGTATGTAGATATGACAACAGCGGAGCTACCCCTCTTCCTACTTGTACATTGGAGTTCACACTCTTGCCTTTGTCTCTAAATGAGCATCAGTTTTGCTACTCCATTTTGCTCTCCGATGTTTTTGTTAACCGGTACGTAAACATGGTGCCAACGCATCAGACTGCTTTACTGTCCAGCTATGATGTCATTACTCGTCAGAGTTTTACCTCATTGAAGTCGTGTTTAACGCGCCATGACCAGAATCGGCTGTGCGTCACATCCTGCCCGCCTGTTAAAAGCCAGAGTACAGCTGCTGCTGCACACCGGCAAGCAGACCTCTGCCACCATGGCTTCACGTTAGTGCCATAAATTTGGGTTTATATCAGTAAACTAAAATTTAGGGTTTCTCCCACTATGGCATTATTATTATTCCATTATATTGATATCTAATTACTACGCCACTAAATGCATCTTTGAAGGCAACTTTCACCTATTTGAACAGTATTGCAAAACAAGAATTTAATTATCTGTTCTGCTATAAACACATTTTTAATAGCACACTTTTTTTTCTGAACACTTTGAAGCGGCAGAGGGAATAAAGCATGACACACAGAATGGACATAATACAGAAGCAAAGCTCAAAGTATTATAACATTATATTTTTATAACAACGGTGTTCAGCCACGATAAATAGTAAAGCACTTCAGGACAATACAGACCCATGCCACTTACAAGATTAACACTAAAGGCTTTTGTCAGGTAAAAGTACTTTAGAAAGTTCATACATGCGATATTTCCTCCTATATTACACGGGAAAAATCAGGATATTCACGCACAATAAAATACTAAAACACTAGCAGCTTTGCGCCTCATACGAGCCTGTGCCTGTAAGAAACTGTCTGACCAGCAGCAGCAAGACCGTGTGCTCTAGCTGATACTCTGCACAGCCACACACGTGAAAAGGGTTTCCCCAGCTTGCAAGGTGCTCTTCTCTTATTTTGGGGGGCAAGGAGAGGGAGTTCACGTGCCTTCCCGGGTCGCCTGGACCAACAAGGCCCGGCCTTCCCGAGGATCACAGCCACTGCAGCCACACAGCAGAATAGCAATTGGCAGCGATAGCTGGGGAAGGAGAGCTGGAGAAAGGGCAGGTTTTCTGAAGGGTGGTCAGAGGCAAACCATGTAGGAATGTGAGAGGGCAACCGTCCTTGACATTTGCAAACTGGCAAGTGCTGCACAGCAGCGTCCAGGCTGCAAACATAGAATACTTCTGGGTACTACAGCTAGAGTTTAGCAGTTGTTCCCTATTTAGTCATTCACAACTGAATATCTTTAAATAAATACTTTTACGAACTACAAATGTACCAACGAGCATGTCCAGCTCTTACAAGAAACCAATCACTCTTCAGGTACCCTATGGCTAATGTTTTACTCTGGACGCTGGCTTCCCATCATAAAAGTAATCTGAATTCCAAGCATTTAAAAAATGATGACTCAATTTCAAGAGAGATAAGACGGGGTTTACAAGGAAATTACAAGATTTAAATGTTTGTGCATGTGCGTGTACATTTATACATGCACATATTAGAATCATTGTGCACACACACACACAGGGCTCAAAATTCTGTACGTTTGCCTTCCCATTTCTGAGTTTTTGTGAACAACTGGGACATGACTTCAAACTTCTCTATCTTAGAGTTAAAAAATAATAATAATAAAAAGACACAGACATACAGAAAGACAGACAGAAAGGAAAGGGAAGTACGAATCTCATACTTCCCTATAAACGTGACTCCAAGAACTGAGGCTTTCACAGTAAATATCGTATAACTCATGATAAGTTTGTAAGAGTTACCAGCACTGCAATGAGATAAACCATTTTCTCAATTTCCATCATTAGCAGATACATTCCTCAAGTTGGGATGGATAAAATTATACTGGTAACAGCACTTCAAACTGTGTACACGCTTTGACTTGGCAATACTATAGTACAGAAAAAAGGGGGGGGGGAACAGCAGTTATCCCTCAGAAAGTTACCCCTGACGGGATTTAGCATACCCATAATTTTATTGCTCGAAGCCTCTACTGAAAAGGCCCTTGCTAGCATGGGAAGGGGGAGAAGACAATAAAAACCAGAGGACAGAAGTAGGTTACAAGAGCTAGCAAACATTATCCATTTAAACTGCTAATGGCAAGCTCTGCTGTTATATTTTTATCATTGCTTTTCTGCAAATTACTTTTATCAGCGATAATTTAGCTTTTATTTCATTATCTGGTACAGCAGACAAAAGGAAAACAGATTTGTTTTACAGCAGCTCCAGCACTTGCTCTGTCCATTAACATTGACAGACGAAGGTAAATTAAAGCTCTTAGACCACATTTTCAGCATACGTGGTACTGAAACCTCTGTATCCAACCAATATGTGTTTCTAAAGGAGAACAGAGTGCATGCTAATGCTTTTATTCTCTCCACACAGTTAATGGAAGTTTTCGTATTTTCATATTTCATATTTTTTCCCCATTCAGTTCTATCTGCCTCCAAAGAGGGCAACTGGGGAGAATCAATACTTTAAACAAGGAAATTACTACATTTCAGTCAGCTGAAGAGTGAAATAGCACTTTCCTTCCTTCCAGTTTTCTTAAGACCACAAAACCACAGAGTTGTGTTTGATTAAAATATTAAATATGCATAAAGAACCCTTGAAGGATGTTACGTTGTTCCAGTGCTGCTCTTCATCCTTTTTTTAGGCACATTTTCAGCTATTCTACTTACTTTGACAGAGGTAAACAGACTGCTTTATAACTTTCATCTAAAATAATAAGCTTATTTATAGAAGCTAATGTAACTACACAGCTGTTCTAGGCAAACGGTGGCCTTTCCATTTAAGCAATAGTATAATGGCTTTGGTTACAAACAATTTTGCAAGAAAAAACAAAATATTATTGACTTCTCTAAAAATGCAACTAATAGTCCTTAGTAATAGCCATTCTCCTAAGTAATAAAGTCACTTCTGTTCTTGCATGAAATACCCTTTCACCTTTACTTAACAAAAAAGTCATATTAGCAAAACAGAATTTCAAAGTCTGAACTGACAGCCAGATGTTCTGGCTTGCTTTGAAGACTGCCTGTGCTATCATTAAAAAAAAAAAAGGTTCTTTAATTCTAGATATTTGGCATAGTTTTAATTTGCGATATACAGACTACATAAAAGGGTACTTTCTCAAAGGCAACAAATAACATCATTACTGGTTGTTCAGCCTGAAATTGCCACCACAACCCAAGCATAAACATTTATTAACATATAATGCAAAATTAAAAGCTAGTGACAAAGTATTTCAAAAAAAGAATATTCTACTTTGTAAAAGCAAAATTAAAGAGTTCTGCTACCATAATTTCTCTAATGACTATTCGGTTTTGTGACAAATTACCCACTAATACTGTCAAATGCCATTTCATTTTCTAATAAAAACTTCATTTTTCTTAGAATAAGTTTTTTTAAAAGCCTGAGATAAATTTAGTTTAGTTTTTATGTCCCCTCAGCAATCGTTACATGACCAATTACAAAGAAATTTTACTGCTGGGGCAGGTCACATTGATGAAAATAGATTAATACTAAAGCACATGGAAATTTGGAAGAGCAAGAAAATACTTCTTGGACTACCACCAAGGCAATTTCAAAGCACAAACATGAATATAATTTAATCATTTCCTTACAAGCAGGCTTGGCTACAGGGCTCCCAAAGTAATGATAAAAATGAAGTCACAGAGAATGTATTTTAAGAGGACCTTTACTGAGAGGGGGGAGGAGGAAGAACATGGTAGTTGAATATTTTTAACCAGCTTTCCACAGATGGGTCTAAATCAAGCTCTTATGATTCTTCCCTGTCATAACCTACTACAGAGGTTAAAGGTTGAAGCTTTCCCAGAGGTTCACTGTGCATAACAAACACTAAAAGTTCCCCCAAATTTAGTTTATATATAACAGCAAAAGTGCTGTGGCATTTACATCCCATACAGTCCCATTAGTATTGAACAGGGCATAAGCAGGGCAAGGCAAAAGCACAAAATCTCCACATTTTGAAATAGTTTCTTTACTCATGCCTGCAAAAGTTAGTGCTTCTTACACTCTTTAAAACATGCTGTGAAAGGATGACAAAACAAATCCTTTACTGCAAACATACAGACATTTTGTCATAAATAATGTATTTTTTTCTAATGTAGTAGAACGATTCGTGATCTATTATTAAGCGTTACAAAGGGACTTGGGGGTGCTCACATTTTGTTTGTGTTTTGAGCAGAGGTCCAATGAATAATTTGAGTAATTTGAGATTGTGAGCTCTGCAAGCTGGACTGGAGGAGCAAGTTCAACACCCTACGGCCAACCTGGGGGAATCCTGGGGACGTACAGTGGGTGGGAGCTTGGCCAGTCTGCCAAAGCTGAAGCCTTTGGCTCTTACGCCAGGCATCTGACCTGTATGCTATTCCACGTCTATAATTTATCTTAAAACAACAGCAGGGACATTGGTAGGAGAGGGAAGGCTGTTGAATGAGCGTCCTGAACTGTCTAGGAATTTGTCATTCCAACTGCAGTTAGGACTTGTTCTTCTACAACTGTCTCTGATCGACCGATAAAATAAAAAAACCCTTTTCCTTGAACTTTTTGAAACACTTCAAAAAAATAAAAGAGCCAATGTACTGGAGATTGTTCCAGAAGGAGTTACCAGCACGATCAAAAAGGCAAAGAGAAACTACGGAGTTTCACGAGACATTGTCATCATCAGCAAACTCAATTCAAGGAGATTTTTCTGCCCCAAGCTGTTCATACAGCATTAGGGAAGAACAAAGGGACATTAATGATGCTGTTGCACGTACTGCACAGCCCGACCAGGATCAGGGAAGAGCTGAAGGGCCTGAGGACGCAAGTCTCCTGCTCCACCAGCCGCCCCGTCTCCAGCCACCCACCCCCCGCGACATTTGCTGCGGGCACGCAGGTGCTGCGGAAGCCACCGTCAAATGCTTGAAGGTTAAAGTCTTCACAATACGATGTGAATGAGAATTTAGCTTCAGCTGGTTTTGTGAATATAGTTGGTATCCGTAAACCTATCCTTTTCACACTCAGGCGATCTTTGACATTACCATGCCCTACAAATATCCAGACCTCGTTTGGCACACGATGATGTTTCAAAAACAAGAACAGCGTTGTAATTATGGTTTTGCTTTGTATATAAGTAGTGGTAACCACAAAATATGTTTAAGGCTATTTGCTGCATATGCAATTCTATCTAGCACATAAACATCCCTCTCTTAAACAGAGCCTATTTGCCCACGTTAGCCACCCTGGTGCACCCCCAGCTTTTTGGAGCGCACACCACCATCTCCTCTCCTCATCGCTCCCTGCCTACACCAGCGCTCTCCTGGCTGTCAGTGCCTCGCTCCTCCTCCTGCAACACCCTACAAGTCTCCATCACAGACTTCACGCTTTCCAAATAATAACAGATGCATAGAAGAGTCTCAGCATTGGCATATGCTACATGCCCTCAGTTCCTCAGTAAAGTCACTCTACAGGAAGCAAATGCAAATTACTGCCTTCCATACATAAGGCACGGTCCTGGGGACCTTGTTATTAAATCATTAACCTTCACCTTTCATTTTACCTGCTTCTAGTATTCAAATGTGGCTTGAAATAGACTACGTTACTATTTCCCCATGCTGCAATTTGTTACCAAGTATTTCACTCGATTGATTGAACAGTAACAAATGAGAGCACCAATTTTTAAGCAACGAGAAAGGAGTGCAATAATTATTGCAAAAGTTAACAACAGGGTCCCCATAATCCTTGCAAAAATCTGTTTGTTCATGATTCTTATTCAATCCCTAAAACAACAATTTCAAAGAGCCCTAAATGCTGTTTTCTCTGCCTTCCAAGGCTGTAACTATGCACCCTAATGATGTTCCAGTTTATCAGGAGATGATGCTAGCCATGGCTAGTATCTTATCTCTGTAATCCCCCAGTGTTAGGCCAAGGCTAGAGTTGTGCTAAGGGTACGTAAAATGTGCTTTGCTGTGGAAAAAAATACATGCCATTTGGAGAAAAGGCGGAATAACTCTTGGAATAATTATGGTTGCTAGTAGCAAATGTTTATTTTCCTGCAAAACAAGCAAAGCAGAAGCAACAAAAATACTGATTTCATAAGAGCCCTGATTAACCATCAGGCTGAAAGTCGGTTCATACACATATTGATGCTAGATATACAATGATGAGGATGTCTGCTCAAAAAGCATGTACGGCCACTGAAATCAGCAGGAGCGGGTTTTGCTGACCATTTGGATAGAGCGAAAGTAAAGCTGTTTTGTCTCTTAAAGTAGTTTGTGCCCCTACTTCTTCAACCCTTTCTACCCTCTTGAGGTATCCTTGTCTACAGAGAAATACACAGGAACAGCCCTGGTGGGCCAGGCGAGAGGTTGATGGAGCCCAGCATCTTCCCATCAGCCCACGTCAATCAGCAGACACCTGGAGAAGGACACAGAAAGCAGAGCGATGCTTCCCCAAAACATTCTCCCAGCCTCCACACGCTTGTCCATAGACCTTCACCTGAGTACCGTCCCCAAGAAGGTCAGTTCAGTGAAACCTCTAGTGGCTACAGATGCTTTTGATGACTGAAGTCTAGCATATACCCAAGCCTCAGCAAAACTCTTTGAGACTACGTGCTGTGGTAGGCCAGCATGACACTCGGAGCTGAAACTGCTCATCAGCTTTCTTCACAGCTCATGGTCCTGTCCTGCCAGCCCTCCCATGTAGCAGGCAGCCTACAGCAGTCTCATCAGGAGAAATCTGTGCTGGTGAAGAGAGCTCTGCAGGAAGGGCAGAGCCCCCTTGTCCCTCCCCAGCCCCCAGGCAGCGTTGGTGCTGCATACACCACCTCCACCCAAAAGACAACCTCACCAAGCCTGCAGGAGCACTAGCACCAGAAAAAGAAAAGTATACCTCTTGTCCTCTGTTAAAGCTCCCATCGCATTAAGCTTTTCTTTGCCTTTGTTTCAAAAATGTTCCCGCCTTTACTTATTAAAGGAAACAGAATTTTTTTTTTTTTTTAGAGAAACTGAAACGTGAAAACTGTGTAAGATGTCATTGTTCTTTCTGGGACGTTTTTGTTGACGTTTCAGAAAGGTGTATTTTCATAATTTTATTCTGCCCCCCTCCCACATCATCCCCTAATGCTTTTAAAAGTGCAAACAAAAACCAATGCACGGTAAGCGATAGTAATGTTTACTGTCCACTTCTGCTTGATCTGGCAGATCTGACAACCAGAGAGCTTTTCAGATCTCTATTTTTTGTAGTATGGCTAAGACTACACTTCCTCACAATAGCATATGCTGGGTTTTCATGTTAATTTTACAGTTCTTTCATTTCACTTTTTCAAACCGCATCCATTTAAGCTTTTTAAGCATACTTAAACACACAAACGTACTAATTGTTGTTATTAAAGACCTATCCTCCAAGAGGCTAAGTATACTGCATTACTACTTCAGACAGTAGGAGAAGCTGTTCCAAAACTCCTGAGGTCCTCAGTCCTTAGCAAGACTGGATTTTATTGTATACAATAAAATAGTTATTACACACCTACAGCATTCCCTCATGTGCACAGCTCCCTAATTACAGCATACAAGTCACAATATTGCATGAGACGTGGTGCGTTTTGCGGTGATGTCACAAGTTTGGCTTTCCCTGCTGACAGACTATGGCCTCTGGGCAAGTTCATTCAATAAATTAAAATGATAAGAAAAGAAAATAAATATCAGCAACTCTTTCTCAGCTGTGATACCCATACAAGGAGTACCTAAATCAAGTCAGAAGTATGTCCTGTTCCCCTCTGCACACCACCAGTGAAGAGGTTTACAGATGTCGCCCACTTTGCCAGCTGCAGAATGCAGTTCACAAAAAACGCTCTAATGCTCGCTGGCACCGCCAGCATAACCCCATTTCTGGCGTTTCCAGTTAGTCTTCACGCAGTCTCTTCCGCAGATAAGAAGTTTATTCTTGCTCCTGTAAAAGTTCAGCCTGAGAAGCACCGAGCAAGATCTTCAGCTTCAGAAAGGGGCAGGCACGTAGGGCTGAAAACACCCAGCATTAGGCAAGCTGCTCCCTTCTGCTTTTATCTGTGAGCACAGGCATTTTGAAAGCGTATATCTGCCCTAACATGTCCTTCAAAGGAGAGTGGTATCTCACTGCACCACAAGCCGAGTGACGGAGGCTGCCGTACCCCTCAGAGACATCTATCGCTCTCCTTCTGTGGCGAGGCCCACGCGGACTGGCGATCAGCGTCCTTAACGCGAGCTCGCATGAAGCTCGAGACGGGGCTGCGTACTCGGCCACACAAGCAACACAGGGTGTTCCCCAGCTTCGAAAGTAGATTACTGCGTACAGCTACACGCTTGTTTACTTGACCGAGATCCATATTTAGACATGTATACAAGTGCACAATTCTGAGCTGTTTATTCAGCCAGAACTCCCCACTGAATGCAGCGGGTATGCGTCTGCCCGTGCAGCTGAGGATTAAACCCTTAAATCTTCTGCAGCGCCTAATTGCACATTTCTAAATCATCAAAGAAAAAGAAAAGAAAAAAAGAAAAGCAGGGAGAATACGACCATCTGGCTGTGGACCTCTCCGACCCTCGGCTACATTTGAATTCAGAGAGCACGCGTGCCTCTAACGTTGCTGATACACGTACTACGGCTCACACAGAAATCGAGGCTTGCAATTCTTGACTGTGGTTGAGCCCGTCTATTTTGACCAAGAGTTTCTAAACCTCTTTATTCTATATGCTGCATAAATTTCCAACTCTGTGACTTTATAAGCCAAAACATTTTTTTTTCTGAAATCTTTTAAAACCGCTCAGATGATTTACAGGAGGGGCAAACATTTTTTTAAAAGAAACAGACTGTCAGGTCCTAAAATTTCTAACTGCTTCTATTTAGAGGGGAAATCCCTCTTTATTAACTGTGAACTGCGTTCTCTAGCTGGCTAAGCAATGCTCAACTCAACACCTTTTGTAATTCTTACACTTCTTCCTTAATCTTAGGGCCAACCCAGCATCAGTCTACCTCTACCATGCAATTCATATTTGTATGGCTTATCTAGGACTCCAAACCCAACAGTGAGAAGCAAGCTTGGTACTGGCACATAAAGAGGCTTCTCCATCATCAGCAAAAACGTGTTGAGGTGAACCTGGTTTATTCGGCATCCATGCTGCTAGAGCTGTATGGCCAAGCCGTACTAGGAACTCTGGCTTTGCATCCGTCTGCCAAAAAAGCAGGATATTTAATACACAGCCCCCAGAAGCGTTGGTATTCATAATACTATAAAACCGTCTGCTAGATGTCAGTAGCATCACCACTATAGTACCTTGACAATTCTCCAAGCATTATATTAGCTAGACTGTAGTCATTAAAATGTTGATCCTAAGAATACTAGGTAATAAACCACTTTTAAATAACCAGAAAAGCTGCCTCATAACACACATTAACCAGTAAAAGTGTATTTTCCATTAAATTAATCAGATTAATAGACAGTGTTGCAAGAAGTCATGTGTAGGCAGCATGAACTTTTCGATGTCAAAGTTACTATGACAACTGGGTAACCTGGATTCATGGAAGAGATGATGATATGAGACGATTTAAACAAAATCTCATGTAACTGTGATGACTAAGTCAATTCTAATGCGTTCCCTTAAAATGACTCTTCTGTTTCTTCACAGCAGACAGCATTTAACTGGAAGATCATACAAGATCTGAGAACTGTCACACACAAATTGGTAGAGTCTATTGAGTAAGTTTACAAACAGGCTGAAGCGACTATTTTGTGATCTTTGCTCTTCAGCTTTCCAAAGCCATGCCAGGAACAGGGTTGCCAAAGAACATGAGTAACAGTTCGAAAACTGCATTTAGAAAGCGGGTCCTTGAAATTGTCGTGTTAGATGAGTGTCTTTCTGAAAATGAGTTACTGACAAAGCTCTGTAATTACAGGCAGTGTTATACGTATAAATACATGCGCAAACACAAATATTTAAAAGACCATCAGCGTAAATGCAGAGTTCCATGGCACAAACTGCTATGAAATTCACTTCCAAAACATATATACAAATAATCCAGGCTAATAAATGGTAAATGTTAATAAATACATTTGCTTCAACAGTAATGCTAAATTAATGCCTATTTTAACAGCAGACAATTGCAGAAACAACTTGTGTGGAGGCATTAAAAAGCAGCAGAATGAAAAGACTATTTTCTTAAATACCTTGACTTGCTATCCTTGTCTTAAAATTAATACTCAGGATACCTGGAGCACATTTTCAAGGCAAACCTAAGGACTTTTAACCGAGCGACTACTAGCAATAATGAGAATTTCACAGTGCTCTGAGAATGCGCGCATTCATTGATACACCGCTCGCGGTGCTGCCTCCCCCCCTCTTAACTAATGCCTCTATTTGTTACAGAAATTAGAACAGCGGCAGCGCATATTTCGAAGGCGCAGTCAATCCGAAGTCGTGCCTCGTGCTTATCTCGTCACGAGGCTCCGGCAGTCAACTGTATTGCCTTCAGACATGTCGGCATCGCCATACGCCCCCGCTGCCGGTGACTTCCCCACGGAAGGGCGCTTCCATCGGCGTCACCGCCGGGACGCCTCCTGCCACTGACATGGCTCAGCCGCACGTTTGCAGGACTGGCCTTTTAAAAAGTCAACCGTATAAACTGGGCAGTGACCAGATCAAGCCGCAGTTATACAAGAAGCAAGGAAATATTATGCAAGACCACAGGAAGTCAGAGGAGACAGCATTCTGGGCAGGCCTGGCAAGGAGTCTGTGTGAACTTCAGCTAACAAGCAAAGCTCGGTCATTGGCGCCAAATTCAGCAGAGAACATTCCCAGTGCTGCAAAGGATAACACTCCCCATGTTTTTGCCAGTGGGCTGCGTTCCAGGACGCCATGTACCTGATGAAATGCAGATAAACCCGGGTCTTATTTTTCGCCAAGTCTTCACTTATTTTTAAAATTTGGAGCATATTTTTGTCCAACATTTGTTAGAAGTGGCAAATGGTTTGTTTTCATGGCTTTGCTAATAGACCGCTTGTTCTTACGCTCCCTGTAATTTCAACTACAATAAGCGACCTACAAAGAAAACGTTTGGCAGAAGCCTCATTTTTTCCACGCATCTTGCCCATCTCTACCTCCAGGCACTCTGCTAATAGGATATGTGAGGGTTATGGATTCCTTTTCCCTTGGCATTTTGGAATGACCGCTGCAAGCGGACTTGGCGCAAAAAGATGACTCCCACCTCGCACACAACTATACTATTTTAATCCGCTTCCACGCGGAAAGTAATTGGGGTGTTTTGCATTTTTGAGAACTACCTCATCCAGGTCCTACTTAGAGAAGACATCCATTAAAATGCAGCAAACTTTGTTTCCAAAACGGCTGAAGAAATTGGCTTTAATCTGGCAAACGTTCATCATCTAGCAATACATGAGTTCAGAGAAGTTTTATGCTTTGTTCTGGGATTCACCTTTAAAACATCAATGGTAAAAGGCTGGAGGCGGGAGTCCATTTTGAGGTTCACACACACACGCTGCCAAATAAGAAGCGCAGCATGCAAAGCCTTACACAACACAAAACAATTACGAATTGTGATGAGAGTAGACAAAGCATTCTCAAGAGAATCTATTTTATGTTTGTAATCGCCCTCAAAAAACACACAATAGCACTCTCCTTCCAGCAAATACATAATACAAACAAAAACCAAACAGTAGTACTGCCTTGACTGGAGGAAGTGATTCTGAGAAGTATAACAGATCTCCAGTAGATACCGATTGCCAACGCCAATGAACCGATTTTAAGTTTTCGACATTATCACCGCTTATGGGAACGACAAACATACGCAACTCTTAACAAGAGATTCCCGTCTTCCCCACGGTTTGCACATGAAAAGGTTCCCATAACCTACCGCTTTTGCAAAAATAATTAAACGAGCAGCGCAGCAACACAGGAAAGTGAAAATGTTAGTGGTGACAATGCCTTCATTGTTACCGCCAGTATAACAATGCCCAAAATTAATCATGAACCTGACAACCAACACCAAACGTACACACAGTTGGGTCTCTCCAACCAAAACAGACCCTTCTACAGCCGGATCCAGAGTTATAGCTCTTCAGAAGTGCCAGTGTTTCTCCAGTTGAAGACAGCAACTCCTGTCCAGCAGAAGGAAGTCCAGCTGCCCTTCTTGGGGCTTGAGTCAAGCATACGCTGGTGGTTTTAATGTGGCCAGTCTAAAACATCTTGCAGGATCAAGCGTTACTATTAATCACGGTTGCGCAGCAGCTTCTTCATCCAAACCCAGTAACGTCTAAGCAGGCCGAAACGCTCGGAAATGCCCAGAGTAAGGAAAAACATTTTATCTGTATCTATTTCTACCAAATAGCAAGGCAAAAACCTCACGGTTGAGTTTTTAAAACGCCACAAGGGTTAACTAGCGAACCACGCTACAAAAGCAACGAGCTGTTGTGCGAACAAGGGCACCAGCAAAACCGCGTTTCTCCAGGCTCTGCCGACTCCTGTCGGACCCTGGCACCCGCGGCTCGGCGAGCGCCAGCACGGAGCTGGCTGGGGTCACTGCCCCGAGGGGGCACCTGGGCCTTCTTCAGCCGGGGGAAGTCTCTGACCTCTGCGGGGGAATGCACTTGTGCTGCAGCCTTTCCCCAAAGCGATTACAACACTGTTTCTGAACATCTATTCCCAGGAACTTAATATCCTCGAGATCTTCAGAGCTCTGTCAGGAAAGGAGGCAGAAACACACTGTAACAGTGTAAGCCTTGATTCTTTAAGAAAACAAGATAGAAGAGAATAGGTCTTCTAATCGCTGTCTCATCGTCTATTAAAAGTAAATCTTGTATTAAAATTTCTTTTGATGACTGCATTTCCCAGTAGCTCACCCAGCCAAAATCCTTCTCTGAACTTCCCATATGCAATTCATAGCCAGCTACAATAAACCGTAATATAGCTACCACCACAAGCAATAAAGCATTTACTTTCTCTGAGGTGGAGGGGGAGATGTTTTGACTCTCAATAGCCAGTATATCTCTAGGCTGAGGCCTTTCGCTTTTATTTTCCTTCAGTACAGTGATTTCGTATTCCACAGCTTCACTGTATGTCCTACAACAACTCCTCGTATGTGAGCAAACTAAATACTTTCAAAAACAGAGCGTAGTGAAATAGATTTGCCCACCAAGTATTTCCTTCTTACAACTCTGTAAATCAGAACTGACTTCCTACACAAATAACAGTATAAGAACAGATGCTTGTTCTGCTTTCCTCATACCTTACTGAGTGTTTGACCATTTCATTTGCTTAATCCATCAGCTAACAGAAGTAGAACAATCATGAAATTCCCTTTTAAGAAGGATAAAGGTTCACACTACACACAGCTTACATCATATTTTCCTCAAAGGCATTTTCACAAAGCAGTACCCAGAGGTCTCAGGCAGGAACTGAACCCCCTTTTGATAAAAGTTCTAGACATATTATCAGACTTCAAAGATTTTGGAGCTGGAGTTATTTTGGTACAAAAGCCAGAGCACTCAATCTGTTAAGTAAGGTACAAACAGAAACTAAGAAACCCGACCAACAGGAGCACACAGCTCAATGTACAAATGACTCAGTAGGTCCATTCCATGGCTGTAACCTACTCAAAACGCAATACAGCATGAAATCACTTTATGCTTGCACTATATTCATCACATCAACCCCCTCCAAAAGAACACTCTATAATGACTTCACATTGGGATGATTTGTTCTTAAAGCTTTTAACAGGTCAGGCTGCAGACACCCTTCCTCCTCTTTCAGCTCTGTCTTTAGGTGGACCTCTGCTCCACATTAGCCATCACTGCACCTGAAATCCTCACTGTGACCTGCAATGCAGACTTTGCCCCCTGCTCATTTTATTCCCCAGGCTGGAAGAGCACTGAAAAGTCACGAGTTTTTGAATAAGCACCAGTTGTTGTCATCCACCTCCTTTAAAATAAATTAAAAAAAAAAAAAAAAAGTCAGAAAGCAATAGTGCTGGTCACTGTGGTTCATTGCTTCATGCTTGCCTTTAGAGACGCTGGAATTTAGTTACACGGTGTTTATGGTGGCGTTTAGGTTTGGGGGGCGGGGGATGTTGTCCTAAGATTTGGCAGGCAAAGGGAAAGGAGCGGTGCTATACAGATAACGCGGCTTCTCGCATTATCTTCTTCAGGGCCTGCCTATACAGTATGCAAAGCTGCCAATAAAAGCCCGTATAAAATGTTAGGCTTTTCTCAATGTCTTTTCTTTACACTGAAGAACGTGCCTGCTCGCTCTTCAGGCCTGCCTTGCCACCCATACACAGGGAAAGCCTTAACATGAATGAAGATCCACAGGCTTCAGCCTAGGCGGTCTGTGTGAAGGAGCTTGCATACACTAACCTCTAAACCCATGTCAGATTAACCCCATAATTCAGCATGGCTTTCCTTTCTTACAGCTCTCAGTCTAAAGAAACTGAGAGCAAATGATTGTTGGCTGAAACCCTACTGAAATCCCCATCTGCAGAAAAGACTGGTTTTGGTGTGACGGTCAAGCCCTCCTTTTCGTTCTTATTGCCCCATGGGTTGTTCACTTGCCCGCTCTGTGATGAAATCTGAAAGAATAAGGGGTTTTATCATCTCCCAGACATTTTCAGGGCGTTGCAATCCCCTGCCACCACCACCTCATCTCCTCAATTGCTTGGGGCGTCTAAATTGCACATGGATTTTATATGACAGGAGGGACAAATTCAAAGGTGAAGCAAACGAAGGCATAGGTCACCCGTCAGCACGTGGGTGTAACCTACATATTGAGGGATAATACGGAGTGGTGCAGTAAAGAAAGCAATTAACCAGGCGATGTAAAAAGAGCGAGAGATAACCAAACTCCTTCCAGCTGACAACCCCCTGTTTAAGCATTTTCAAGTTAGGTTTATCACACAAGCTTCTTGCCAACACCACTACAGCATTGTGTTAGGCATAGAAATAGAAAGTCCCTACTTTAAAAAGTTTACAGTCTAAATAAATAAGACACACAAAGGGTGGAAGGAAGGATATACTACCATCCCAGTTTTCCAGACTGGGGAGTGAGCGAGGATAATGACAGGGATCAGCTAGGCTACGTTACCAACCCAACGCGCCCAGTCCCCAGCAGGACAAAGAGCTGGGGCTGGGTGAGCAGGGCTTTCGGAGAGGGTTCGGGGGGGGGGGGAAGCGATGGGAGACGCAGCTGCAGAGGCCAGAACCGCTTGCTGAAGCTGCTGTTCAGCGGCCAGGTCAGCAACCAGACGCAGCTTTCACAGCCAGCTCTACCGAGAGCGGCAAACAAGCTCAAGAGACAGAATCCAAGAAATGGTTTTATTCCGCTTCGCTGCGCTTTGGCCCAGGTCCCCGTGCCAAAGAGGCTTTGTTTGGGCCAGTCGCGCAGCCAGCCGTTTTAACAAACATAAGTAGGGTTGAGGGGTTTGTTTTTCTTAAATGGGAAATAATAGGTGTTTCAAAACACCAGCGTTAAGTTTCCCTCAAGATACCTGCACTTGCTTCTATTTCATTTTCAAGCCAGCACATGCCTAAGTGAACGGGATAGTTCCCTTTTGTGAAACACATGTACATAACTATGGCTCCGCTGTTATGTAAAAGCCAGTAGCAGCGTTAAGACAAATTGAGCACGGAAAGGATGTTCCCATAAAAACGTTCCTCTGATTGGTAATGGCAATAAACACATCCTTCGAATCATTTTCAGGGGAAAACCCAAGAACTGGAGTTATTAACAGTAACTGATAATCTTACAGCTGTCGCACATAAAAAGCCTACCCCCAGCTGAACCAAGCTATATTCCATCAGTCAAACAAGAAATCTTCCTCCAAATCATGCATGTAAAAGTGCTGCGTTAAGCAATAAAGGAGGTCAACCCCCCCAAATGTCTACCTTTTCTTAAAAATGTAAGTAATGCTATTTTGTTAAGACGAGGCATCATCATCTTGGCTAGATGGCGTATTGGTTTCTGCCTCTGCAAGTGAAGGTCACCCATCTCACGTGCAAAAGTTAGTAAATTCCAACTCTCTGTATTCCGCGATGTATGTGAGTCAGCTTAAAGGATGACAGGAAATGGATTGCCTGGGTCAGTATGGGGATACACTGGAAGAAGTAAACCAAGAACTACATTCGTCATGGATTTCCTTTGCAACAGAGGTTCCCTTTAAGGAGGGATGGGAAAACCTAGGGACAGCTAGAGCCAACGGTAAGCAAAGCCCCGCTGCCCCTCCAAGGACAGCTCTTCCATCCTGGTGACGGCAACATGCAGAGGCCATTCCCAAAGGCTCACCCCTCCCCAAAGCTTTCCCCTTCAGAGAATTGAGCAAACACAGCCTTCCCAGAAGAATCACCTGGCGAAAGCTCTACAGGAAAAACACCAGAAGCGTTTCCACCAATTTCCAATCTTCTCTCATAGGTTACGAAACACACTGGAGGCAACCGAGTCCTTAATAAAAATCCTGGAGTGGAGTACAGCTATAATTGGGCACTGAGTTTGTATTCCAGAGAAACACTGCCTAAGGAGTCATGATATGGCATGATAAAGCCACTTAACGTTGAATTTAATCTCACGTATGTATGTATGATGCTGCCATTCCATGGATCATTCAAAAAACATTTTTGTTCTAAGCAAGAACAAAATAAGCTTTATTGTCTTATTGACTTAAAGCTGAATTTATTGACTTAAAGCTGAATTGTATCAGCTTTAAGTCAATACTCACCATAATTACCTAAGAGTCTGAAGATACTGTCGTTGCCATCAGCTGACGAGTATATTATTTCATCATAATGGCATACAAAAATCTAACCAGGCACAACAACGCATAAAATCTCAGATGATATTCTGGTATTTGCAACAAGTTTTGGATACAAATTGCACGACAGCTAAAAGTTTGGCACATTCCTAGCAACATACCCCATTTACAAATGTAGAAATACAGAGGCGGTGGGGTTTTTTTTAGTGTTTGTTAACGTCACAAAGATCTTTGAAGTATTGTGACAGCAAGTACCCAATAACACCGAGAATTTACTGGCAGAGAGGGTGATACAATTGTGAATGAATGGACAGGGCTTGAAGACCAACACCAGCCACGAGAATGTCCCAAACACAATGACTGAATAGGGTCGCTTTGTAGTTTATCATACAAATGCAAGTGCGAACAACAACCGTGATACCAAGAGTTTAAGTACCTTTTTATGGCAGTAAAGACCTTAGATATGCTAATGGCTGAAACAAAATACAAGGAATGTTCTTTAATGTGTACTTCCACTACCTTTATAAAAACTGCCTAATAACCATCCCACTTCATACTTCCTTCAGCTTATTACCTAAGCAAATATTTATCTTACAAGCACATGAATTTATCTTAAGGGAAAAATACTATACAGTAACTGTTGAACGCTATTAGATGACTTGCACAAAATTTTTCAGCTCTTAATGGATTTTTCCCAGTGCTAAAATTTTTTAAAAGTTCCTAAGGCCTCTGACACTATAAATTAGCAACAGCTTTCCCTTTTAAGAAAAGAAGAGCAATAGGGCACATTTTTTAGATTTCATGCAACTTATTCAGGCCATTGTATTGGCTTCTTAAACTGAAGTAATTCAGCAAATCACCCTCTGTGCATTAAATAATATATACTAAGGGACTCAGAAGCTGACTACCTAAAGAAAACGCATGTACTAGGCCAAAGGTGGATATCGCCTGGGATCACTATATTTCAAGATATTATTGTATCTGTTACTTAAAGCAATAGCTTTCCTGGGAAAGGCAAACATTTCTATCTCTCACCGTACGTAGGCAGGTTTTCAAGAACGTGACTCTGAATTATCAGTCTTTCGAGAACAACCAAGTTAGAAATTCTGCAACATGCTGTTTTCATCTCTCCCCCATTTTGACTTTCTTGTTTGTCATATCAGGAGCCAGTAATGTGGGCCAGGGGGTGGGGAGGGCCTTTATTGCTACGTTTCCAATTATACTACTGTCTTTAAAAAGCTGTTCACATAACCAAGGCTAGAGAAGACCTTTGTCATCGCCGAGTCATACTTCCTGCCTAACCCAATCCAAAGACGACTAAATATTTTCATCAGACCTGGTAACTTGCTTAAGCAATTGCCGTTTTTGAAAGACTGGGACTGTTTTGAGTGCGAGGCCTCAAGTGATGAGGGCTTCATGAGCAGTGTAAAAGGAATACCTAATATTTTGGTTTAGCAGATAAACTTAAAGAGAGTCTTCCTGAAAGGAAGACAGGAACTTGATTCAGGTCAAGCCACCAAACCAGATTCACGTATGTGTCTCGTGGCTTTCAGTAAAACAAAGATGATCTGGGAAAAAAAAACAACTGAGTTAAACACCAGAAAAGAAAGGAAAAAAAAAATCTTTAAATTAAAAAGAGGCTAAAGATTACTTAAGTCTCATTCAAATAAAATTTAAGACATCCAGTTTTAGATTAACAATTTACTGCAACACAGGAATTCAGAAAGTTTATTAAAACGAAGCCAAATCGAAAATGTTTTAGCACTCTCCAAATGTTTTGACAATTTCTCAATCCCATCCCTTCATTTTAGTCTAACACTCGCTCTCGTTTCCCCTGTGCACTGGAAAATTATTTTCCAAGAAAGTATTTATTTTTACAGAAAATATTCGCTCGACCAACCGCATCCGCAGCTCTTCCAGTGCGCAGTAACCCACTGTTAAAAACTTGCACCTTATATCTTACCTTCATTTGCCTAACTCTAACCAAATGTATTTTGATATATTAGATAACAAGCAACAAATATTTACAATAGATTAAGTTCACGTTTCAGTAGTTCCAAATAGTTTCTAAATGATCCTGGTAATCTTATTACACATATACCTTCAGACAGACTGCTTGCTATCAAGTGCCATAAGTTACACCCACATGATTCATCCATTAGGAGAGCTGTTCAGTTTAAAAAAAAAAACAACAAAAAAACCCAACAAAAAAACCCAACCCTCCCCATAGCCCTTCTAATTTTAGCCTCTCCTTAGACAACACAATTTCCTGAAACAAAAAGAGAGGGTCAGACCGCTCACACTCTTCTAGCTCCAAAATGTTATTTGTAAAAGTAGTTGAACGCGGGCAGTAATTCATATCCAAATATAAAGGGATGCTGCAGCACTCCAGCTTTCTGTTCTGCCGGGGCTGTGGAGAAGGAGGTGAAAGCAACAGGGAATGAGTGATTTTGGGGAAAAAATTGAGGCGGACAGAGCACACTATTAGGACTCGGCACCCGTGGCTTTTCTGTAGAAAAAAAAGAGTAGGGCAACCCACTAGAGCACGGGACCCAAGGCCGGGCATGCACCATCACCCCACATCCCCCACCGCTACGGCTCTGGCTCCCAGGGACAGCCTCCAGGCCAAAAGCAACGAGACGGCCAAGACGTTACACTGGGAGCGGGCACGGCAGCATGGAAGGCGAGAAACGCATCTCACGGGATATATCGGTCGTTGGTGCAACGCTCCCTGCAGCAGGAAAGAGCTAACGGCCACGCCACCGCGACAGCACCCAGCAGAAAGTCTTGTTTTCAGTTCAAAGAAACTTAAGGTAGGTTTGACGTCAGCCCAGGTCGGTAAGAAATAGCACCATCTGCCCACCAGCTATTTCATAAATACATCCTTCATTTTAGAGATCTGAAGGACCGGAGCAGATACTCGTGGGGGAATCATCATTCTGTTAACATCACCTTCATCTTCATACACTGTAAAATGAGCACTGCGTTTATAGAGCAAATGGTGGCCTAACCGCCACTACACCTAGTTGGGAAAACTAGCTGAGGAGACGTATTAGTTGCTGTAAGTTAGCTTAAGATCGCACCAGGGCAATAACTCTTAAGCTTACTGATGATATAGTAAAAAACCAACCAAACAAATCCCAGTCAAATCCCATAAATGGCCCCAGCCCGGTTGTTCTCTCCATCACAATCCTGCTTTACAGCCTGTCCGCATTCTGGCCTGGGGTTTCCAGTCATGTAGGTCACAGCTGGGATTTAGGGACAGGCCTCAAGAAGTGGGGGCCTCAAGAAGTGGGGGCAAGGCATGGGCAAGACCATTTTGAGAGATACGTTTACTTCTCCTGTATCTTCTTAGAAACACCAGGAAGTTGTTGAGATCTTTTTGGAAAACAGTCAGTTTGGTTCTATAGATACTCCACAAATACTTGAGATTAAAACATATGCTACTGAAAGTCTCTTTGCTTGGAAGCAGATCACTATATACATACATACACAGCAGCATGAAGAAGGTTTTATAACTTGGAGGATAGTTCAACATATTTACATTAGGAATGAAAAACGCTAAGGAGCTGCATTATCCTGGTTTTGTCCCACTTAAGAGCAGAAACAAAATAAGAAAAGTGGTTTTTTCCTCCTGCCCAGATGCAGAGAACTTGTTCATAAAGCTGCAATAAGCCAGCATTAACCGCACACCCACAGGCTAACATAAAGCATTTGTAAGGTTTCTGAATTTTTCAGACAATCTTTTTGAAGGCAACACCCTAAACATTCCCCTAATCAAAGACAACTGCTGATTACACATATTTGCGCACAGACGAAGGGTCAAGACCAGGACACTTCTTTGACTGAAGATCAGGCATAAAAATTCAACTAAAGCAACTTTGCTTCTTGTCTGGCAAAAGATTTGATGAGTTTCTATAGAATGGAACACTGAATATTTGCTGTGTCATGTAATGCAATGGACAGAGAAGCGTAATGGGTATGTTATCCTACTCCAAAGCCTTTGTAATAAGTCAAGTAAATTAAATTACAAGTCTAACTGTTTTAAGACATAAATATGCACATTTAATCAGAATTTATTATGGTAGATTTTGTTTCAGCTAAATTTTCTAGACCTAAAGTCACAGAGAAAAGAACCAAAATCGTAATTAGATTTGAGCTCAAGAAGTAAAAAGCATAATTAAATGAGAGTTACTTCAGAACATTAGTTATCAGCCAATTGGCCTACTGTACTTCATTAATCTACTTTCCACATGCACAGTAAAATACAGTTTCCCATTTTACATACTTCAGAAAGAGTGTCCATGTAAATTCAAGAAAGCTGTTATTTTTTCTTGTATAAGCAGTCAAGATTTTATCCTCAGCAGATAACTACTTTATTATTTTGTCTTTTAAGCAAATGGAGCACAAGACCAATAAAAGAGAAAAAAAATTGCCAGCTGCTTAATAATCATACTTGCACTTTCACCTAATTTAAGAGAAGGGTTCTGTCAACCTTGTGCCAGCTACTAGGAGTAAAATTATTTATAACTACTAAGATATACATGACACTATGAATATTGGAGTAATTAACAGAATAGCATTTCACAAATAGCTTTAGAGGAATAAAGACATTCCATATACCCAAATTAATTTAAATATGACCTGCCTTTGTATTGCTCATTTCCTTACTCTAATGTTTATCCTAATTCTCAGTTTTAAAAAGGTTATCCATTTGAAAATAACAGCAAAAAGTTCAACACTTGCAGAGTTCTGCCCCCACTACACCCAACAGCAGCTCCTATTTGGAACCTGAAAACAAAAATACTTAATGTTTATGAATCCACCATAATAAAAGACATTATAGAATGGCAGAGAGATCCATTTTTGATACTCATGATGGGTCTCCTAAATTAGCAGCATAATCCCAAAACTTCTATTAGCAGACTACGTCCAATACGCAAGATATTCCCAATGATCCAAACAGGATAAACAGGACAGAAGATGACCGACATCAGAAGATGAAGTGAAAAGGACATGACGAAGAAAGGTGCTGCATACTAAGGGGCGTAAGGGGTGTTTTGACTTGCTCTTGGGCTAAGTGCTAAACACGAGCAGAGCCAGCCCTTGCGGCATCCCTGCAAAGCACAAATCCTCAGAAGCCCAGATAGCTTTGGGAGGGTGGTACACACCGGGAAGCGCTCGCGTTGCACACCGCTCCCACAGTGAAAGCCATTCAGCCCTCATTAAGCTCAAACGCTTCGCTCTATAGAGGTGAAGCCACAGCAGCTGGGCAGCAGAAGTCAAGCTATTCCAAGTAGGCCAGGACGCCAAGTCAGAGCTCAGCCCAACCTCTGCTACGTGCCGTTGCAGGCAAAGGGAGACATCGAGGCACGCGTGCAGCCTGTCGTTCCTCGTTCACGTGCCCCTGGGCCACCCTCCGGTAGAAAAGCCCTTTCCACACCTGTAGAAATACAGCAAGGGTGGTGAACGCAGAAACCAGAAGGGGCGAAATGCAAGTACGATGAGTACAACTGGCCAGAGTCATTCACCAAGACTTGCAAGCTACGAAGCGCTTCCATTTCTGGTGCTGAAACACAAGTCCAAATTTCTTAATGTTAGCATACCATAAATACATGCTAAACAGGCAATTTCAACAGATTGTTCATCATGAATTCAGGAGATCACGTTTCCTTTTGATAACTCCAAATAGGAAAAATTGTAAGGGCAGATGTTAACATAGAAACAAACAGGAGTAAATTAAACACGTGGGCTATGCGTGGGGAGATGGTGAGCAATAACAAAACTTGAACAATTTTTTTTATGGAGTCGAGTAATCCGAGCAATAGTCTGTGAAGGAAAGCATTCAAAGCTCCATCAGCTGAAGTACATAAAGCGAGGTTTACAAGAACGTAAGGAACATGTACGTGCGCAAAGAATGTACGCTGGCAACTGGATGGACAAGATCATTTAATTCACCACCATCACAGAATAACAGGCAAGAGGTATGACAATAGCAACATACCTTAAACCAGAAAGCATACCAAGTAGAACAAAACTGAGACTATATGTTTCCTGAAATCTGCAGTTGAACACCTTGGCACATCCAAACGCTCACACTTCCTGGCACCCGAATTACATCATTAAGAGCGAGCGACTACCTGAGCTCTGGAGAGCGGTGCCGTCAGGACTGTTTCCTCATCCTGAGGAGGAGCGGCCAAGAGTGACCTCAGCTTAGCAGAATCACTCTCCTGAAGTAGAGGTCAGTGAAAACTGAGGCACAAAGCATCTCATTAGAGGGGCTGAACATCTAATAAAGTCCAAAGTGAAAGGGTAATTGAAAGCAGTCAGTTACCTAGTCAATAACTGGGAGGAATCCCGCTTGTTTACTATCTGGACCAGAAGTTGAACAGATTTATGTAACATTACATCCTTAGGGCGACAAAAGGGTACTGCATACAGGGACCACTAGTACAGAATCTCCCTGAGCTGCAAAATTGGTTTATTTTTCATACTACCAGAAAACAAACACAAAAAAAAAATCCCCAAACACCTCAATTGAAAAGGTGAAGCCAAATGATGCATCCTACTCAGTGGTACCTGATTTGTCCTGAGCCTGGTTTCACACTTTTCTCAAACATATGCTGTTGTCCATCCAGAACAGTCCATTTAACACACCATCCATTCCTAATAACTATGTCCCTCAAATAATTCAAACACACATAATGACTAAATAATTAAAAACCACACCAAGATATTCTACAAGACTGCCCTAAGTAAATTGGGACCTATCTACTAATTGTCATTGTACCGCACAACGATCACAGATAGTTTTTCCTTAGCTTTTATTATTTTGCTAAAATGTGTTTTAGCCTTTTACTCCTCCTTTTCCCAGTTTCTAATTACTAGCGTTCTAGGAAACATCAGACTTTATACTTAAGACTGTGTAGATAATTTTTTTTTAATTAAGTTAAAATAACACCCATGTTAATCTCAACTCAGTATCTTGGACTAACTTTAAATGTGGGAAATCAGCCTACTGAAAGTGTCAGAACACTTGTCCCAAAGGAAGCAACTGCTCTTTTCTGTTGACAGACAGCACTTCAAATGAGAACCTGAGGATACTCTTCAACTTAAATGGACCATTAAAAGAATCAAAGATTATCTTCCATAGAGCATCTGTTTGACAGTAAGAGAACTGCTCCTCTAAACATGTGTTCCAGAGCTGCCTGCAAATCTGGTGAACCAGATTACCCCCACCCCCTTTTCTCCCTAAAACTGATTTATAAATGCTATTAGAGAGTCAGGTTAAAGTTCCTAGCTGCGTATCTGGATAGAGATCTAGCAAATAATACCACAACTGTTGAACTCAAGGCAATAAATCTATTCTATAATAGTATTGGAAAATTAAAAAAAAAAAAAATCTTGCTTCAATAGGCTACATAGGGACGTACGTAAGCGCACAGACAGGGAGGCACAAGCAAGCTATCTTAAATCCCTCATCTGATACTCTCCCAGTTCTTCCACAAACATGAATTTACACAACAATCCCATGAGCCAGATAACAATTAGCCTACTTCTGAGAGACAGAAAATCGTCACTGGAATGTCACAAGATTTACGTAAAATCAGTGACAGAGCCGGGATTAGCGTTCAAACTTTCCTCCTGTGAAGTTTCTATGTTGTATCTGAAGAGTATTTCCACAAAGCACTTCAGCATGCTGTCCCGCACGATTAGACAGCGCTCAATCCCTCACTGTGTTCGAAAATAAGGTTAAAACTGGAGAGATTAAGAGTGCCTCGTTAAAATGAGGTGATACAATGAATGCAGTGTATTTTCAATATGTACACTATTTCATTCTTCTCATTCCCATAAACTACTATAACACATTTTTATAACTACACCATACCACACTATAATTTTTTACTCTCTTGTTCAACACAAGAGGACACAAAAAGTACCCATATTTTATACGCTGCACAGAAGATCGATACCTAGAACAAAATACACTCGAGCCAATTGTTTAACCTTAATACATCAGCGTTTGATAAACTGAGGGGAGCTACATGGAAACGTATGGTTTATACTACAATACTTCCCCTATTACCTTGTCAGAGGATGACTCAATAAAAAAGGAGCTATTATACAAACCAAAAACCAGTGTTTAAAGTTTAGTGCATCGTCGACTGGAAAGTACGCACAACAAATAACAAGATAAAATTCTTAGTCCGTAAATCACATCGTTTTATGAACACAATCTATAGTCAGAACAGCAGCCTGAGCCGATAATAGACCCGGCCTTGTGACTGCCTGCTGTGTAAAACAGACTGGATAAATATCCTGTTACGAGACTTCGCGGCCCTTTACTCACTTGCTTAGCCTTCACCGTGTCGGTGCCCTCGCTCATCTACAGGAATCATTGATAGGCTTGGAGCCACGACTAGGCGCTACTTTTCTCAATCTCCACCTGTAACTTCTGCGTCAGGGACCGCGAGTTTTATTTTGACGTTCAACCTCGACAACCGACAGCAGCATACACTCCTCGACGCAGCTAGGAACACCTCCCAGGTCACTCGTATTCCCTGCGGAAGGTGCGCTATCAGGGCGGTACGCGCCGAGGCGCAGAGCCCCTGCGAGCGGCCGCAGCTGGCGCAGCGCCGGCCCCGCCGCCCCGCGCTCTAGGAAAACTCGCCCACACTTGAGGAACTCGCCCGCCGCACGAGGTGCGAGTGCCCCGCGCGAGGCGGCCAGCCGCTCCGGCGGGGGCCGGGCTGCGTCGGAACGGAGGGGTTTTGTCCAAGCGCTACGCGGTTACATAGCCGGTCAATTACTCGCACGCGGTTTTAATTATGAAACGTGGTTTGCTGAGGCTGCTAGCTGAGAAACGATTTCCTCATAACTAGGTCCTAAGCGATACGAAGCGAATAAGCCCTGCCATAACGTGCGTTACGGTCATCCCGCAAGAGCGGCGGACCCGCTCCGGCAGGCTGGCCGGGGGCCGCAGCCGCCCGCCCCAGCCGGCCGTGCCCGCCAGGTGCACCTGCCCGCCCGCCCGCAGCCCCCGCCGCCCCGCTGGGCACAGCCGGGGCCGGGGCCGGGCGGCCGCCTTCGCCTCGGGTGGCAGCGGCCGCTCGGGACGTGTCGGCCGGGGCGGGGGCCGCTTCCCGCATCGGCGGCGGCTGCCAGGGCGCTGCTCGCCGCGGTGCCGCCCGGCAGGGGCAGCTCCCCCGGGCAGGCGCTCCCCGGTTCGGCGGGATCGCGGGCTGCCCCGGAGGAGGCCGGCGCTGCTCCCCCGTCCCTCTCCCCGCCAGCCCCAGCCTGGGCTGGGCGAACTAACTCCCGCCGCAGCCGCTTCTGGTCCCCGCAAAGGCTCAGGGTCGGGAGCCCTCGCAGCGGAGCCGCGGCGGTGGGAGGCGAGGCCGCGCCGTCCCGCCCTCGGCCCCTGCCCACGGGGAGTCCCGCCGCGGCCCCACGCGGTACGGCGCTGCCGCAGGCGAAGGGGGGAGCCGGCAAAGGAGAAGGACGAAGCGGCCCGAGCAGCCCAGAGCCTCGCCCGCGGCCCCCTCACCTTTTCTTCTCCTTGTCAGCTGTCATCGCGGCGGCTGCCGGCTCCTGCGCCGCCTCTCGGGCCGGGGCGGGCTCAGCACCTGCCCGCGGGACGCGGGGGCTCCGCGGGCGGCGGCGGGCGGCCGGGGGTCGGGCGTCCGGTGTCCGGTTCGGCCGGGTCGCCCCCGAGGCGGGCGTACAGTCTCAGGACACTGCCGAGGATTGTACGGCCCGCCCGGGGGAGGCGGCGGCTGCGGCGCGGGGCAGGAGCGGCGCGGCGGCGGGCTGTGCGGCTCGGCGCCGCCCGCAGAAAGTTCTCACTTTAAACCTTGGGCCGCCGCCGGCCGCGGGGGCAGGGCCGGGCCGGCCCCTCCGCCCCGGACCCGGCCCGACCCGGCCCGGCCCCGCCGCCGCTGCCGCGCCCGCCAATGGGGGCCGGCGGGGCGCCGCCGCCGCGCCCCGGCCTCCCCGCCCCCGGCACCGGCCTGCCCGGCGGCGCCGCGGGGGGTCAGTGGGGCCGCCCCCGCCCCACCGGCACCGCTCCGGCCCCGGCGGGGGCACCCGCCGCGGGCAGCGGGACGCCGTTCCCTCCGCCACCGCTTTAAATGTTTGCCAGTTCTTTAACTTACTTTATTTCTTTTTTCCCCATAAGGCGCTTTTACCCCGGTATCTCCTAGCGCGCCTCGCCGGTGCGCTCTGAGGGACGGGGGGCGCCGCGGCACCTGCCCCGCCGCCGCGGAGCACCGGCGGTGCCGCTCGGGCCCCGGAGCGCCGCCGGCACAGGTCCCTGCTTGGAAACCGGGGCGGGGGGCGGCCCTGCCTTGGCCCCTTGGGCACCCAACGCAGCCCGAGGTGGGGGGGGTGTTTAAGAAAATAAATTAAAAATTAAAGAATAACAGTAAGCCAACGTCCTGCACGACCGGCGCTCACGTAACAGCGGCGCTAGCTGTGGGACTCGGCCTTTGAGCTGTCCCCCTCTCGGCTCAGCACTGGTCACAGACAGCGGGGAGGGAGGGCGGCAGCGGTCGGGGGTGGAGGGATGGGCGAAGGAGCGGGGGACCACACTTCTGTCTCCCTGAGGGGACTTCCTTTATTCAGCTTTATTTTCTATCTCATACTGCATATTTCAACTTAGGCACTTTTAAAACTCGTGGTTGTTGACACACAGCGAAATACGGCACTCCTTACCCCAGCCAAAACTCTTCTCAGGCTAGCACCTGCTATGGTTTACTGCACTTAAGATCAATGTCTAGCAAGGTTAGTTGCTTTGGCATTACAACGGATTACGAGAATTTTCCCGAAATTGTCTTTCATCACAGTAGAAACTGCAGTCGTATCCTCATGTTTTTTAAGGCTTATCGTACAGTTTCATATCTCAAACCAAAATGCACACCTTTGTATTAGACTGCACCGGGTTTCCCGTACTTCTGGAAAATGGAAGTACTGCAGGCAAAATGAGCCAAACTAGATTTATTTCTTGGTTATTAAAATTTGAGCAATTTCCCTACACCATGTCATAGACTGGTTTGTGTACAATGGGTCAGAGGTTTTTTTTTTTCTTTTACACAATATGGACATTTAAAGAAATGCATTTGGGTTTGAATTTGCATATTCTGCTCTCAAGTCTGAAAAGAGCTACACATGCTTACACAGCAATGTAATTATGTGGTAACAGTTGGGTTTTTTTCCTTGTTATACAAGGGAACCTAAACAAAAGAAACCCACAAATATTTAAAACCTAAGTAAGCTTAGTCAAACAGAATTTGTGTATGCAGGACTAAATTTAACCTTCTGAGAATAAGAGAATGCAATAGGATCAAAGAGCCCAGTCACTCATTTCCTAGATTAAATAGACCTCTTCGTCCTTCATTGATCTCTGCTGATGTCAATGCTCCTTGCTGTATCTTAAAGCACTTCACTTGGATAAACACCTTGCCTTTAAAAACCAGACAAGAAAAGCATTCAAACTGGCTACTTCTAAACCACTCGGTAAATTTCAAATATTTCAGGTCTAGCCCATTGGCCCGATGCTTGTTGGCCCTGCCTACATGGATACAGTGTAGTTCATTAACAGCCTAAATCTCTTGCTTTCTTGACCAGCAAGGCCTGAAGGTGCTTTGACAACAGGAGAATTCACGCCTAAGCGCCACTCAGGAACCACCACCTGTCCTCCTCTGTGGAGACAGACTGGCGGGCTTCAACACTGATCAATGCCCGGCAAAACCAGGATCTTGCTGCTGCATCAGGAAGGTGAAGCAAGACCAAGTGATTCTTGGAGCTCCCTCGCAACTTCAGTTCCCGAAGCTGTCTATACTGTTATTACTGGCAACTGAGCTCCCCATCTTCACCATGAGGAAAAGAAATGGTCTGTCTTCTGGAGCTTACTTTAGTTGTTAATTCCCTCCCTTTCCCATGACTATTCAGAGAGGGAAAGATCAAATATGTATTTCGTAGCACTGTCATTCTACTTGACCCATCCTGCAACCATAAGGGATCCTACAGCACCTACAGGGATGCAGAAAGTTTTCTCCTTGCTAGAGAACAGTAGAGCGAATCACATCATTTTATTCTCAAGTGCACCTCATTACTGCTTTCATCTCCCTTCTGATCAGTCAATATTTATTAAGAGTAGTATCTACCCTAAGGTAGACTTTGTCTGTTGTTAGACTACTCAGAAGCTTTGATAGGAGCCACACCATGAATGCATTTACTCTACAGAGGTGCAATATTTAATCTGCAGATGACGACGACTGCCAGGAAAGCCAAGAAAAACCTCAAACTGACAGTAAACACAGTTTGTCCTATTACTATCACCGTTCTAAGAGCTCTGTTTTGTATTCCTATATTACTCCTTACATTTTATCTTGCTTTAGCTATAGTTTACACTTAGCTTAGTAGGTATAACTCAGAGAGAAGCTCATGGAAGGGGAAAAAGTACTCGGAAAACTTCATGAGCTGACCTTAGCAGGGGTTAGCTCCTGTCTCCCCCCCACCCCAGCATCAAGGTTTCCAGCAGAATCCACGTAACAGATGGGGCTTCCTTACTCTCGGTGGTCAGAGAAAATGGTTATGTTGTCTACTCTATTCTGGAAATTGTATGAGATCACCCACGTTGATCCTATGTGAATTATTCTAGAAAAGTTACAGGAATAGAAAGTTTTTGATTTCCTAAAAGCAACCTTCAGATGAGGTATTTGAAATGACTCATTAACATCTGCTGGGACAGCAGTTGCTTGTTCTTGAAGGGCCCTTCAAGTCTACAGGGGACCAGTTTATGTCAACAGTGTTTGGACTAGCCTCTAGGGAAAAAACAAAAAGACGACTTACAAAAATAAAACGGTGGTGCATGAGCAATTTTCACGACCCACCCTCAAGTTTAAACTACACTGAGAAATTAGAAAATCTGCATACAGTAGTGATTGGGCCCCTGGTGCTCAGCTCACCCTTCTGGTGTTCCCAGGCAGGAACGCCCCATCACCCAAACAAGACATAGGCAAGCTCCTGATTACTGCCATTTATTCTGAAACACACCACTGATTTAGGACCAGTTACGCTACATTGTGTTTTCTCAGGATATGCATATGTATGTAATCAACCATCCAAATTAGTGCTTGCACCAGTTTGAATGCGCATAGCTATCACGAGCAAAGTTCTAGTACTCTGTTTTATTTTCTTTTTACTAGAACTGTGAAAGCAGTTCTAGTACTCCATTTTATTTGTGCATGCTACCAGTGCCTGTACTGACTGAAGAGTATTGGCAAAACATACAGAAGTTCAACATTGTTCAGCAATTACTGCTCCAGAGTAGTCAGAAGAATACATGAATACTCCATCCCTTGCAGCATTATTATTAAAATTAAAACCAGCTATTAAAAACAGATTGTTGAGAGGATGAAGTGTTTCATATTCGCTAATAATCCGTGTTAGTTTTCTTTCTTTTTCTGGTTCCTCAATACTGCAAGAAAGTATGACAGCAAGAAGTTCATGCTTGTAACAACAAATAATGACATTACGGGAAAGGGAAGGGGAGAAAGGAGAGCTCTGTTATTGCAACACAGCTGATCCTTTGAAGGAAAGAAACAGGATTCTTCAATTACTTATACCAGAATAAGTTACATCACAGAACATTTATTACACATGATAGCAAATGCAACAGAATAATATAAAAAACTTTGGGTTAATTTGTTAGCAGGGAAAAAGTGATATTTATAAGCTGGGTAGAACACAAAAGGTCTGTGGGAGAAAGTGGGGACTACTCAGATGGAGATATAAAAAAAAAAAAAAAGTAGTACTGTTCCTTGTGCAACCAGTCACTTACACTCACTCACAACTTGTTTCATAATTACAGGTGTTCACCTGTGTCTTAGTATAGATGTACCTTCTGCAAAATTAGTAGCTGTGCCCTTTCTCTGCAGTGGCACCAGCCGCTTGCCAGGGCAGGGAGCAGCACCTCAGCTAGCACACCTGCGGAGTCTTTAGGATTCCCTTGCCTCTTGCTGCAGTTTCATGCCAGAGAAAGGATTCTTATACAAGAACATATATGAAGACACATATATTGCTCTTATACAGGAACAAATATTAAGAACAACTTATAACAGCACTCCCCCTGTTACCCTAGGCAGAAAGCAATGCACACTCTATAGGCAATACAGGACCAGCCAGTTCAAAATGTAATTTTGAGGGAATACGTTAAGATGTCTTTGAGAACTTCCAAATGCCGAGTGCACACCTTCAAGCAAGGCGCACAGATAAGCTCCGGCGTTTTGAGGCATTGATTACTTACAGGCACATTCCAGACGTTTCAGCCATCACACTCCCACGAAAAAAAAGGCATGATGGCCAGATGCTGGGAATGTACGTGTAAATATTATAAGACGAGTAATTTTAAGCCTTTTCTTTTAGCCTTTTTCAAAATGGCATACTGAGGATGTCTTGGGCCTATCCCAAGGAAAGGTGGCAAAACAAAGAAAATCTAATTAACATAGCAATGTGTTGCAATAGAATCCGTTTAGAAAGAAAACCGATGATGAGTAAGTACACAAACACTCCCGTCATGATACTGGGAACTATCATTTTGAAATTTTGGGAAAGCTCAACCAAGAAACCAAGGCGAAAACAGATGCGATCCAGCTTGTTAAATGAAGAAGGCTTTTGTTTTGCGTTTTTCCCTTGACCTTCAATAGGTTATTATTTAGAAATACTATGTTTCACAGTTACTTTTTTTTTTTATTGGCCTAGGGAGAGTATGGGCTGAACACATTTACTAAGCGGGATTCTGATTCATCATCTAGAATGCAAACAACTGCCAGGCAGCCAGGGCAATCACTCAGAAGCTTAAAGACTTAGGCCACACGTGAGACTCCAGTGTATATTAAAAAAAAAAAAAAAAGCGCAGCTGAAGAGGAGTGAACTTAATCTAGGAATATAGCCTGTTACTGTATGCTTTTTGGTATATAATGCAATAATAGTCCAATTTAATGAAAATGAAGTATGAAGCAGATATGGCCTTCACTTAATTGTCAGAAATTCTTTTGCCATGTTTCTGGAAGGTAGGCACCATACAGATACAATATTAATTGTTACCTCCTATTCTGTTTTAACCCATTTACTTCACCCTCCGTATCACCCACACTAGCTGTCAGCGCTAGCGTCGGGCAGAAGGGGTCTGCAGCCTCTTCCTGCTCCTTGACAGAAGCTCTTCGAAGGAAACACAGACGCAAGAACACCAGAGGCGTTTTACTCAAAGCCAGCAAAAACAACAGTAACATTTAGCAGATGGGAAGGGAAGCCATTCCTCTGGGTGGATTTTAAAAGCCAAATTTTGTAGCAATGTTTTTAATACTCATTACCTCCTGTCCCCAAAAAATAGTTATCACCGCAGAGGAGGAGAAGCAGCAATATAAACATGAGCAAAAGCACTGTGTGCCAGATGAACGTCCAGAGAGATGGGAAGCTATGATTGAATATTTTTGCAACGCTGAAGCCGATACCAATGCCTAGTAGTTAACATTCAGTCACTCAACAAATATTTATTTAGAGACAGTGTAACATGCCTACTGCAGAACTTTGAGTTTTAAAAAGAGCCAGGAGATTTTATTTATTTATTTATTTTTATTTTAGGAACCTGAATACCAAAGGCAATGCAGCTCCTAAATCTTTTAATCTCTGGCGGATACTTCTAGAGGGTTTGCACGGCACATGGGTGATGCTCAAGCCTATGCTGACTTTCTGTATAGCAGTGAATTTTCCTAACGCAATCCCAATGAAAACTCAGGTATAGAATGAAACTGAAGCAATGAGCTGTCGTCTTAATCCCAGCACTAAATGCTGATTTAACCCTAATCTAGGCAAATAGATTTGGGCTTTGTTTTTATTCACCAAAAGACTAGTTTACTTTAATGAAGATATTGAAAAGTGTTTGTTTTAAAACAGTCATTCTTAAATTACTGATGTTTAACAAAGCTACTGAACCCATTAACCCTGTGGATGCTTGTCACCTAAAGAAGGTGACAAATTATTGTAAAACTGCAAAAAAAATCCTAAATTCTTCAGGCACTGCAATGCTAAATGCCAAATGCCAAATCCCTGCCAAAAAATGACCCTTTCTGGGAGCAGAAAGCTGTTACAAAAAAGGTAGATTCCTTGTCACTACATCCTTTGAAAGAATCATACAATATTGTTGGAGCTCTCCGACTTCTAGATCTTTTTCTTTTGTCCTAAAGAAAGGCTAGTTTTTAGTGGGCAAAGTTCTTGGTAATTGAAATCCCAGCCCAAAGCTGCTGCTGTACAGCTCCCAACGGATCCTGCATACTCCAAAACCTTAACTGATCTGAGGCCGTGATAGACACTCGCAGTGGATAACCGTAACCAAGTCTCCCTTAGCTCCCTCTAAGTCAATGATGGAAACGTAACTTCCATGAGAGCGTGACCTGGAGCAAGAGCCTGACTCGGGTCTCGGGGACATCTGGGACAGCCTGCACCTACCTAGCACACCCCCACCGCCCAGGCAGCCGGGCTGCTCACGAGTTGCCTCCTCAACAGCGATGAGATTACAGCAACATGACTACTTAAAGTGCTGGTAAAGTTCACCTTTTTCCCCTTCGCCCTGAAACTTGTTCTATTTTGGGGAACCATTCCCAAGATCCATTTGGCACGGGGCCTAACGTTTGTTTCTCAATTACATCTGCTCCTGGAAATATTTATAGGCTCTTAAGTAGAGATAACATGAGATATTGGTAACAGTAAAGTGATTCACATACAGGCAAGGAGTTGGATAGTCATTCCCCTTTTCTCCAAAGCCATCTCTGTGCTTTGTGTTTTTCTTCCACATCTATGTGCTGCACGATTTGCACGAGGCACCTGTTACCAATAATGACCCTGGCTGTGCATACCAAGGGACATTTCACTACATTGTAATATATAATTTATATTATATATAAATTTCCCATTTCACTGGGAAAGAAAAAAATAAGAGTAGGAGAAAACTGCAACTGCTATATCCCCAAGTCATTTATTTCTGTGGAGAAATAGACTTAATGTCACAGAATCACAGAATCGTAGAGGTTGGAAGAGACCTTTAAGATCATCGAGTCCAACCATAAACCTAACACTACCAAGACCACCACTACACCATGTCCCTCAGCACCTCATCCAAACGTCCTTTAAATACCTCCAGGGATGGCGACTCAACCACTTCCCTGGGCAGCCTGTTCCAATGCTTGATAACCCTCTCGGTGAAGAAAAATTTCCTAATACCCAGTCTAAACCTCCCCTGGCGCAACTTGAGGCCATTTCCTCTCGTCCTATCGCTTGTTACCTGGGAGAAGAGACCAACCCCCACCTCTCTACAACCTCCTTTCAGGTAGTTGTAGAGAGCCATAAGGTCTCCCCTCAGCCTCCTTTTCTCCAGGCTAAACAACCCCAGCTCCCTCAGCCGCTCCTCATAAGAGTCATTGCAAATGGCTTTGGTAAGGGAATGCTTTAACATTCCCCAAACCCTTAACCCTGGACTTTCAATACCCATAAGAATTAAAACAAGACGGACCATTACAGCTTGCTGTAAATTAGCATTAATGATGAATGCAAGATAATTTAAACTAGCAGTGAGTTTGGTCACAACACATACATTCAAATAAGAGTTCATCATCCCATTTTTGCATATTCAAAATTAATGTTAAGCAGCAGCACCACTAACAAGGGTAGGTACTTATACTTCCACAAAGCCAAAGCTTGGGACTACATAAATACCCTTGCGTAGTCGCTGATTCCAAGCTACTCTTCATTTACATTGGTACAGACAACTACAATCAGATTTCAAGTATCTGAAAATCCCATTCAGTAACATGGAATCTGAGACGCTCTTATATGTGTTTTTTCTTCTTTCTTTACCAGTGACAAAGGAACTGCTCCAAAGACTCACATTGTCTTTCAACAGTCTTAAAATTAAGTTCAAAAAGTGCTCCATCTCCATTAAGTTCATTAGAGCTGTACATCTATCCTCTGCTTCAGAGCAGCTGCAACAAAAGTGTTTGCTCAAGCTATGGGAGTTGTTGACTTATTGATTTTATATGATATGTCCTATAGACAAGTAAGGGCAGCAGCAAAAGGAAAGGACAATGTTAAAAACTGTTTTTCTCTTCAGACAGAGAGGCTTTGGGAACGCAGCTAAAACCTCCAATTACATTTTTCAAATAGCGGAGCATGTTAGGCCAGTATGGCCCAAAATCTCGGCCAGCCTGACAGGCTCAGCAGGTTTTCTCACCAGATTGTGTCACCAACTCAGAGACAAGCATAGCAGAGTCCCAGACATGCCTTGTCAGAAGCGACCGACAAGCGAGCATGAACACCACACTCAAGTTTTCAAAGACGCAGGTGGAAGTTTTGCTGCAAGAGTGCGACAGAACATCCATGCAAATTATGAAACTGCAAACAGGACCTCCTGCCCCCTCCCAATTAGCATTAAAGGCACCTACGTCAGTCAGTTTGAGACATTTCCCACCATCAGCACAAGTTGTTTTCATTATGCTAAATGGTCACGGGTGGGATTTTCCTAAGTCCCCACTGACACCAGTTTTCAAGAAAACCAGCACAATTTTGAAATCACGGCACCCATTGTTGTTATCACAAGAATTCAGCTCAAAACCAGCTTGGATATCAAAGCTTTTCCCGAAACCTACACATTTCCAAACACTGACTGCACAGAGCTTCATCTGGTTATCCAGATGTATGCTTTATTAAAAGTCTTTCGAGCTGTGTCATGTAATACACATCTGAGCCTCAGAAAAGCATTGGAAAACCTGTGCATATCACATTGTCAGAAAAATAAAAGGACATTCATAATTTGTAGCAACGTCCAAAGGCAAGGTAATGACTGGGTCAGTGTCCTACTTAAATGAACAATGACTTGTCCTGAACAAAGTTTTTAAGTCCTTCATTGACTGGATACTCATGATTTGGCTTAACGCAGGGTGCTGGCATATTTCCATAGTTACAGGCACATAAATGACTTCAGCAGAGTTCTCCAACAAGCTGAATTAACTCAGTGTTCACATTATTAACATGGCTTTTACTTTGTACCTAAATATTTTGGTTTACATATTTTTAGTTTTCATTTCTCTGATTATGTTCTGTAGTTTTGTCTCCTAAAAACGTTCCGGAAGAGAGGATGCCTGTGAATGGATGCTTTTTGATGGAAATAGTTAATTTTTGCAGTCTGAATGCATGCAACTTAAACAGAAGTTTATATTCAAATTAAAAGCTAGTTCACGTTAACAGTACAGAATATTTTTTTGAAGTGATTTTTACCAGAAAATACCCGATATCCCTGCCACACAACCTAAACCAATTAAAACAGAAAGACAACCCTAAAGTATCTATTCTGCAGGGCAATTTTCGATTCTTCTCCAGGAAACCTGGCAAACAAATGAGAGAATCTCCCAAGAGATAAGTAATTTACGTCAAAACTCAGAAATTTTTTAATAAATAACAGACACAGATTATGAAGTATTGAGATGAAAGTACTGAGGTTGGAAGTTGTGCTGCTCAACTCCTGGCATGAAGCATGTAGCGTTACTGGCAAGTACCAGAATCAAAGTACCGAGCTCAGAGGTTAGCACGTGTTCTCGTCCTGCACTTATGTGGGATAACTTTCACTTTCTAGCGGAGATTTTTGGTCCATAAACAACACAGACGGTTAGTTCCTATTAACTTCAAACAGAAAACGGTATGCAAAGCACCCCTTTCATGATGCGGAAACTTCAGCCACAAAGAGGAAGAAGATGGGAGGGGGAAGAGATAGAGAACCATGAAGTTCTATTCCAACCGACCAAAGGCATTCCATGCCTTGTAAATGGGTTTTGGTTTATTTTTCTCTTAGAATTTCTCTTTTTTTGCCTTATGAAAGCTGAGTTAATTTTGATCTTCATGTTTTAGAAGATGTCCATAAAAGTATCCTTCAAAAGAGTTAGTTCTGCCATTTTGGGGAGTCCCTAACATGTCTCTTCTGGCATAACAGAGAAGCAAGTGGGATTTTCAGCAGTTTGAGGTTATACCCGAGCTGGGAGAAAGCAAAGACCTCTCTAGGCATTGCCACAGGACTCCCCCCTTTCAATGAAACAGAAAAGCTCCCATGCTTTTGTCTGCCATCCAACACTATCAGTGTTGTTTCCCAACTAATTTTTGTCCTGCAGGAGTCTGCTGATGAAATGCCAGCTCCTTACTGTCCTTTAAATCCTCACCCTCTCCCCTCCCTCCTGCCGTCTTCTCCCACAGCCCCATCGCAGACTCCCCCTTTGCAGCTCTCCCCATGTCACTCTTCATCCTGGTCTCAAACCGACAGTTCACTTCCACTCAAAATGCTCCATTTAAAAAGACTCATTAAATACAGTTGTCATAAATCCATAGATACAAGCCAATAAAACAGTGTATCACAGAGAAGTTTTCTAGTATCTTTTAGATAATTCTTGGCAAGAATCCATCACAACTCTTAGTAAATGCTCTCATGTTTTATCCTCCCAGTTGAAACCCTACACTGAGTGGGAAATGGTCTGGCTTCTACTACCTGAAACATGTTATATGTTTTTGAAAATCAATAAGAAGTTTTTTCAACTTCATTCCCTTTTGCCTGGGGCATGATCTGCAGTCTAGTCAGCTCCCATCCTTCTGCTGGACTCTTCAGGCAGGTTTTTTTCTCCCTGTGTCCCACTACAAGCAGTTTCCTTCTCTTTTCATTATTCCCAGACAGATCTCCTGCAATTTCTATACTGGACTAACTGGAAAGTGCCATAAAAGCATCTCCTGCGTAAAATACAGAGCCAGCGTAAGTTCTGTTGATGCTGCCCGAAATTCTTCGGTTCATAAATTTAAGGATCACATTAGCCTTTAGAGTTACGAACATACTAGATACTGAGGTTCAGTAAGTTATCCAGCCAAAGATCATTAACTGCTGTCAGAGTTGCTGCGCTCCAGGTTTGCACCTTGCAGCCACAGCCTCCATTTTTACTTTGCTGTGTGACTGCATAGCAAGCCTCAGCTTGGCAGCGTCCAGCTTACTGAGCATCTCCACCGCTTTCCTTCAGGTGCTGCAAGTCTCCGTTGCCTTCTGCTTCCTCAGCCTTTGCACAGGCTGCAAACATTTGTTGGCTAGTTTTTGTTTACTCCAAGGGTGCTGTTAAAAGTAATCAGAGTTGGGTGAAGAACTAAGCTTTTCCAAACCTTTCTAGAAGCACTGTCCCTATCGCAGTTACATTGAGACCTGTCAGTCACATAGTTTTAATACACTCAGTATCTTCCACTAAACTGAGTCATTGTAGTTTCTAATTTAAACAGTGTATGACATCAGTTGGAATGTTTTCCAGGAAGCAAAACACGTTAAGCACTCCTGATTTCTGGAAGCAAACCTTCCAGACAGGTTTTGTGTAGTGGGGTGTATTTTACACTACAGTACTGTTGTGTGGCACTAAGTTCATCTGTTCATTCTTTACCAGGTTTCGTATTAGTCGTTCCATTATTTTCCCCAGAATACAACTATAATTCACGTTTCTAAAAATGCTGCTACAATGTTAAGTTTTGGTAATAGTAGTAATAAATCTATTCATCTCCTCTTCCACGGTCTCAAACAGCTATTTGGGGAAGAAATCAGTATCCCAGAGACCCATTCTGCCAGGTCTTTTAAAACTCTCACATGCAAGTCATTGCAGCCTCTCAATATGCAGGTCAAGAAACTCCTGTTTAGTATCCTCCTTTGTTATGAACGATACTGAAACACTTCTATTTCATCCTGCAATTTCTATGTCACGGGACTTCCCTCACATACAGTACAGAAATATAGACGCTCAGCCTTTTCGCATTACTGCTTACTTTCTGTTTTTACATTTAAGTGAACTAATAACATTTTATTAATTCGTATTTTTAAATCCTTTTCAGCATAGGCTCTGCCATTCATAGCTCTACCAATGGCCCTATCATTTTCATTTCCTCATCTTGCAAATTCTCCATCATCAATAGCCTGATCTGCATCAGTCATTAGTTTTGCCTGCACGGGCAGCTTCCTTACCACAGCTACCTGCAGTAGCTTTTTGAGCACCTAGCAACTCTTTCTTAAAAAAAAAAAAGTCTCACTAGAATTAAGAAAAACATGAGTGATGACTTCAAATTATGAATCAGCCAACTGATCTGATGCCAAGGAGGCCAAAGTGTTTAACACCATCTTTGCATCAGCATTTGCCAAAAGCCAGCTGTGAGTAGGCTGCTGGTACAGTGACACCAGTGACAGGGATTACGTATCCTGTAGATTAGAGACAGAATCAGCAAGAGAAATACTTAAGTTAAATGCTCTCACCTTATGTTTGTCATAGAATACTTAAAGATTGCCCTAAAGTAAACTCAGCACCTCAAATGGTTATCTTTGAGAGCTAACAGGGAACGGTTGCTGTACCAGAGAACCAGAAGAGGCAAACTTGGTGGCTACCTCTTAAAAAAGGGGTGGTGGCGGGGCGTGGGGGGTAAGAAAAAAAAGATGTCAAGATTTCCAGACTTAACTTAAATCCCTAGAAAAATTATATGGTAAATAATTAAACTAATCTGCTGTGGAAGGAAACGAAGAGAGTAACAGCAGTTACTTTGGATCTATCAACAACAAATCCTGCCCAACCAAATTAATTTTCATCTGGAACACAATTGTAGACCTTCTAGATAGGAAGCAATGACTGTCATAGCTCTCAAATTCATTAGTGCTGTCTGGCAAGCCACAGAATACATTGATGCATCCTTTTATTTCTGGCAGTAATCCACTGGAGATAGAGGAGTTTGTGGGTGTATGTTGGATGATAGCATTAGAAAGGAAAGATAGCTTTGGTAAACCTGGAGAAGTGGGGGGGGGGGAAGTGAATTCAGTAAGAAAAATGCAAGTTACTAAGATAGCTGACTGCACAGATACAGCGTAGAAAATGAGAGGCAAGGCAAAAGTTCTGCAAGAAATAATTTGGAGACTACAGGGTGGATCACAAAGTGAACATAATTCAGCACTTCCTACTCTGTAACAGCATGATAATCCTTGTACTCAGACATCCATGTAAGAGTCCAGCTCATAAGACACACAGAAAAATTCTGCCACTCTGCTCAGCATCTAGGTCTCAGCCATAAGGCTGAGCCATACCTCTCATGAAATGCAGCGCTCAGAAGTGGATAAAGCCAGAGAAATACTAGGAGAGATCAACAAGAGTGGTCAGAGGTCTTCAGCGTGACCACGCCAACAATGCTGGCCAATAACAAGCTTGAAATATAGAAAAGCTTCTACAAAAAGAAGGTAACCCATCTGGTAATCAACCGTGGCGAGAAGGACAGAACTGAGACTTAAACTATACAGACTTAGATTTTAGTGAAAACTAACTTCACTAATAGGAAGAACAAGCTGTGACTGGACATGGACTTCGATGAACACTTCTCAGAAAAGATGTACAAATACCTGATGAGGACAGACATACAGCTGAAAGATCACCTCTTGAGGTGCCTTTGGTCCTTTTTTTCTTTGCGGTTGGCATGAGAAGGCCCAGATTCACCAGTGTGAAACTGGCAAAAAGCATATAGGACACTGCTCAAACTTGTGCAAATGGAACAGAGTTAAAACACAACACAATTCAACTGTATTTTCCCCCCCTCCATTAATTTTATGATGAAAGAGGAGTTACAGAGACAATATTTTTAAAGATGCGTCATCTCTTCCCTCCTCCCTGATGGTGGGTACCCATTTCCTGGGTTTGAAAACTTTTCATTTAGTATTTACAAATTATTATTCTGTTTCACAGCTTGCAATGCATAGCTGTCATATACTCATCTTCCATAGTAACTTGGTATTGTTTTTAATGTGCTGTGTAGACCAGATACCAGGTTTCCCTGACCCTTAAACACCACTGATCTGATGTATACAGCAGACACAAACTGGTACCACATCCCACTCCTTTTCTTTTATAAGAGTGCGTAATACACATAAGTTTCAGTAAATCAATAGTAATTGTGCAATAAAAAAGATGTTCATGCCGAGAAGAACGTGCTCAGTCACTGGAAGAGTAACAACCTAAACAGCTACGTAGCAAAAGGATTTGGGAAGAAACATCTAAATAGTTTAGATATGTCACTTTGTACAGTTTCAAAAAGATTTTATGATATTCACATGCAGTAAGAGAGATTGGTTTATGTGAGTCAGGAAGTCTCCATCTATGAAATCAAGAATATTAAAATGGTTTACTTTTATCATTAATCTCATTACTGTTGATAAATCTCTTTAGATTCCAACTGGGGGGGGGGGGAGCCCAAGCAGTAGAAAAAATAAGAAACAAGAAGAAAAGAGCCCTAATACACTGCAAGGCAATTGGATCAGTTATCATGAATCTGGACACATACTCTTCCAAAACAACTAGCAACAATAGTCCACCTTGGTTTTTCTGAAAGTATGTAAACATATTGAAGGAAGCCTTTTTCCCTTAATACTCTCCAAGTAGCGATTTATAGGGGGAATTTCTTGGGCTGCACACCTATGGTATCTACAAATAATGTAAATATTATTTAGCTTATTTTTACTATGCGAAAGGTACAATTATAGGGAGACAATTTGTTAAGAGAACAGGTGTCTGAAGCACTCGACTGGTGCTGGAACAGCAGCAGAAGAGCTATACTCTTTCACACATTTCTAAGCACGTTGGAACGGGTACTTGATAACTTCTAACTTCTGTTGGAGCGAGCTGCGTGGTGGAGGAGAGGCCGACACGTGGACAGGAGGATCTGTTGGCGTTCCGTGAGACTGTGATGAGTAATCTGGTTACGCACGTGTTGGAGGGGGCAAGTAGGCAAATTTCAAAGTGCCAGATACACATGCACACTCAAACTTTCTAAAGTAATTCAGTGCTTCACAAGAAGACCAACAGAAGTGTATGGGCAAGACCTTTTGATTTTGCTCAGATGGTACAACACAGTAGTTATAAACACATTCATAAGCACTTACCACCATTACCGTGCAGAACTACCTTTTACTAGAGGTGAGGAATGCTAGAAATAACTTCAAGGTTAGGTTATCTTGTACAGTTACAACCACCTGTGAATTAACCGAGTCGAAACTGCCTGGTTGGCTTTGCCAGGACTATCAGTCAGGTGCCTGCCTACTTTATTGCTTACTCTTCCTTAGAATGCAATAACGAAAAACTGGTTTCCAAGGAAAGCCGTGTGCGTCAATGGACTACTCTACTTGGGTATAACATCAATACCACTGAAGGGACCTTGCCTCCTGGTGAGAGGATATCAGCCTTTGAGACTTCACAACTGGTTTCAGGGTGCCTTTGCCACAAACCTCCCAATTATGAAGTTCTAGCTGTGACTAATCCCATTACCAGCCACCGCAGCAAGCAGCAACCAAGATTATACACATCTCTCTCTATTACTCTGATGGGCCATGTTCTGGTTTCCAGTCAGGCTTTCTATTATTTCTTTTCTTTTAAATTCAATATATTTGGGGGCTTTATATTACTACTGTCCCCACAATAAACATTTCTGTCCTCAAATATGAAAGATTTGAAATCCAGGAAGCAAAAATTCCATAACATTTTGCCGGAATAACGGCATGAAATCTTTGATGTAAATAAGCGTAGAGCCAGGCTCCACCTGGTCCTGGATGCACAAGGAGCAGAGCCAGCGGCGGGAGGAAGCCGCTACAGCTGGGCTGAGAGAGTCCAAGGGAAGAAAAGGCAGCAGTTGTGCTCCATTGAAATGCAGACTGCCTGCCAAGTTCTCCAACTGCACTGCGCCAGGAAGTATTTTTTTAATCAGAAAAAAAAAAAGGAGGGGGGGAAGTGCGGTTATTAGAAACAGGGCGACTTCTCTAGCTGTTAATTGGCATTTTCCTAGAAGGACTGATTGTCTCTTCAGTTATTATTAGGGTTTTTTTAATCTTCTTTCAGTAGCAAGACAATTCTAAGGAGGAGTTTAGCACAGCTGTCTCACAGAAGGTTATCTCTTGTTTACAGAACATTTTGATACTGTCTTTTAAGCACTGAAACAGAAACAAACAGGCTTCTAAATACATGTTACCACAGTTTGCAGAAGTGATGAATTATTAACTATTTCCTGTCATCTTTTAGATTATGTTAATTTGCTTTATCTTGCACACCTGTCACACACATCCTCCCATCCAACACATGGGAAAAAAAAAATGTATTTAAACAGAGTTATTCATGCTTACATGTGGTCCATATAGCTGACATTAAGATACAACAGGTCAAGTCTTCAGAGAAATTGCACCAGTTACTCTGCCTGAGGGACTGGCCCTCAGTCTATGCAACGCGTCTTACAGTCCTCACCTTCTAAAACAAGTTCTCTTCATCACCCTCTCACTTTTTGTTTAAAATCTTCATTTAGAAGTTAAAAAAAAAAAAAGGAAAAAAACCCCCAAAAAACCAAAAAAAACCCTAGAAAAAGAATCATTTAAATTGATGCCCTAACACAATAATCCTTTGTTATTTTGACTTGTCTAATTTAGGATTATCTTCAAGTTTGTTTCCGTACACAATCACCCAGTTAGCATGGGAACAACAAGGGATTGCGGGCTTTAACCACTTCTCAAATGAAAATAATACGTCAGAAGATTCTTGTTGACCACAGTGGGAATTAGATCAAACCTAAGTACTACACTGCAGGAACACAAATTCCACAGGCAGGCAGCACTGTCAGTCTATATGCTCCATCAGCAGATAAACTTTTGCACAAGATTTTTATTATTGTGAGAAATTCTGACAGAGATCTGGATTACTTCTATCGTAATGCTCGATTCCCAACTTTATAATCAATACTATAAATACAGAGACTCCACCTAAAAGCAATGGCTTCCAACAGCACTACAGACTAAACTTGTGTGCATGTAAAGCATTAACATGAAGGAAGAAATTGAGTTAGGTGTCCAGTGTATATGGTTACAGTATAAAGAAGCATTTTCTTCTTTATTTATTTGCATAGGTCTCATTTGCCAGTTCCTGGCAGAGGAAGACCGAATGCATGCAGATACTCAGTTGCTGTATATCAGGTGCCTCCTTTAAAGTCAGCAACATCATGATAAATGAACTCAAGCAATTTACGCTAGGTCAGGGTTTCCTGCCCTGGAAAAATTCTACATAAATACTGATAGCTCAGTAAGACTGCACTACAAACATGCATGCTCTTCCCCCACACCTTTCTGAGCAAATGCCATGTTCTTCACCCATTTACAGTATTATGATATGTAACCCAAGAAATCCATGGAAATCCCACAAGTATGCTCTAAACCAAGCATTTTATTTTTGCTCTGTGTTTTATTTCAGGTTTCACCCGTGTTCATTAGACATACCAACCCTGGCTCACTCTTAGTAACGCAACAAAAAGCATGCTACAGCGTACTACAGAGGTGCATTGAACCAGAGAGGTTGCCTGCCACGGAAATCCTGTTCCTCCTTCTTTTCAAAACGCAGAAGTCTAAGCATCATTAGCACCGAGTTACACAAAGGTACTTCATGCAGAGAAGTATCACGATTGGTAACGTGTATAGTTTACCCCAAGGCTGGGGGTATTTCAACTGAAGGCCGTGGAAAAGAGATGCTTAAATTGAGCAATTCTCTGGATTGAGGCCTATACATGTATAGAGGTCCCTCAGCTGCTCATTTGCATTTTGCATGTACCATCTGTGCACGCCGATCCTTAGAAGCAGAGGCCTCCCTCTTTTGAGAAAGAATTAAAGGCTTATTGCTACCAATTGTCATTAATATTGACTAACTCCAAGAGCACCAAAATATGAGAGTTCTTATAACTGCACTGATACTGTAAAAAGAATAAAAAGACTGCACTCTTCCAAAATTAGGAAGTGCACACACCTCTCCCAACAAAACCCCAGCTCCTAGTCTTGTTGTCTTCTGTGTCATGAATCCTTTCTCCAGGGACAAACCAAGGTTTCATTCACTTTCTCCTCAGACCTCAATGCATGGAGAAGATTCTCAATTAAACTTTTTCCATGATCTTTAATACAACCATATTGGTCAAAGCAATGTCCTTTAAAGGCACTTGCCCACAGCAGATCAAAAGACCCAAGAAATCTAAGGGTTTTTTAAATTATTATTATTTTTTTAAATGTTAGCTAATGCATTTACAACATTTAGTTATTCGTCAACAGTTAAAGAGACAGACTATCAGGCAGCAAAGCGAGAAGTCTGGTGCGAGGCTGGCGGAAGAATAGGTTTGATAGTTCTGATGTGGAACAACTGATATGCTTATGGCTAGATAAGAGTATATGGCTGCTGTTAATCATTTGCTGTACGCCACCACATGGGATTGTTTCTTTTATGTAGGGGCGTTTCTCACCGGTAAGAAACAAAACCTTTTCTCCTCTTTGGAAGTACATACCGTTGTGCACAGCAGAAACAAGAGAACTAGGAATACACAAGTATAAAAGCACAAGGAATAAAGAAGGCCAGAGCTCTGCTCATCGAAACACCACCCATATTTCTCAGCAAAATGGGTCCCTCCATAGGGCCCTCTGCACTGGTAGCAAGGCAAACCAGCTCACTTTCTTCACAGTAGTTTAAGATGGAAGAGCTGCTATCAGGCCACATGCTTTACAGGAGGCCCCACGTCTTCACCCAGCAGGACGGTTTTGCTGCTCTCCGAGGAGCACGCGCGTGCTCTGTCGGCAGAGCCCCATCGGCACGAGCTGCCGTCAGACCGACAAGGCTGTGGCGGGGCAGCTGCAGAGGAGGGTCAGCCCTGACCAAGATACCAGCAGCAGCTAAGCTCTTCGCATTCCTGTGATGTGGTCTGTGTTTACTTTCGGCCAGATCATTAGCCAAAGACATGAGGAGATAATACCTTCTTTATCCCTTTATGAGCAGAGCAAGTAAGGAGCAATATTAGGGGCATTTGGGGTAAAGCAGCTTACATTTTGGGTACACCTATTCCTCATTTTCACAGGAAGATTCATGGTCATCTGCAACCAGGAGCTAGTGTGTATGTCTGCATCAGCACATATGGCTGTGCTAGTTAAGTCAAGTTCATAGGCAACTATTTCATGTTATAACAGCTGAAAAAAAAAATCTTTACTTTAGAAAGGGCAGCTCACTGAGCTCTGCAATGTAAAGCACATGCTCATTCATAAGGACACGAGTAAATCCTATAACGACTCCTGCTTGAACGCAAGTATGCACTTCAGTGCTTGCACTTGGCTGGATCCTTAATTTCCAACTAATTTGTGTAAAGATTTTGGACATTTCTTAAGCACAGGGAAGTTGTTATAAGAAATTACCTGCTTTCTCTTCCCAATAATGAAAAAGCAAGTGTCATTTCCTGTTCTCTTATCCCTCTTGTTTTAAAAAAGTCTCACATTGATACATGATATTCATTTAAAAGGAAACACTTTCAGGCAAAGAGAAAACAGTATTTGTTTTAAAGAGAGAGCAAGACCAAATGGCATATGCAGCTCTCCTTCAAACAGGACCAAACTTAGAGCTGTGGGTGTGGTAGGTACTTGCAGTATTTAACCACTTAAGTAAGAGCACTTGGTATTTTAGATCTTGGATTCTTTGTCAGGTAACACACGCAGATGAAACTACCAGTGCTCCAAATCTTTCATGACCACAGGACAAATCCTTCCACAGGCCAACAGTTTCCCTTTCTGCCAGAAAAAAACACCAAAGACTCACCTAGGGTGAGAATCTCCACTCCCTCTAGAATGACAGTCTTAATTCAAAGCTTTCCTTGCATTCTACTGGGTGAGAGGGTATATTTTCTAGGAAGGGAGACAAAGGTATCTACATTTAACAGGAGCATTTCAAATTTTAATGAGTGTATACCTTGAGCACTGTTAAGATGAACATGGAAACTGGTTGGTAGGATAAACCACTGGGAATGATTAGGAGATTATTATTTTTGAAGGAAGCCAATTACAAAAAAATAAAAATCACTCCACTCAAAAGGCAAGAAATGCGAGAGTTGATGTTCCAACAGCAATTATCATCACTGCTGTTATTTTCAAAAACCTTCTCCTGAAACACGTATCACACTGACAGCCTACTGTGGAATCCCCTGAAGCCTCTGGGGCTTTGGATTTGCAGCAAGTGGGTGGATTGCTGCGAGTTGCAGGATTAAGAATTAACCATCAAATTGTGAACATGCCCAGACTGTGTAATCACACCATCATTTAACGGTGACCCTTATCCTTTCCTGTATCTTTCCCTCTCCACCCTTTATTAGCATATCACTAGTGTCAGGCTGTGGCCTCTTCAAGGATAGATCACATCTTTCCATATTTTTTTTTCCTGCAAGATGCCCAAAGCACTTCCTAGAGACGTGAAGAGAACTCCCAGGGAGCTCAGCTAAGTGGGATGCAGTCATTATGCAGCAGACTCACATGCTTCAGCAATTGCTAAATATGTGCCGTAAAATCAAATGGATATGCTGCTGTATTGTTTTCCAGCTGCGTATTTTACATGGGTTGACTCTGCAGTTTCTAGATGTATAACCTTAGCCTTGCACTATCCTAGACTGGATCTTGTATATAACCCATTTGCAATAACATTACTTCAATATTTCAAAGGACACAATTGGGACTCTAAGTTGTATTTTGAGTTCCTCGAGTACACAGCATTGAACAGTAATTACTGTAGTACAAAGTCTTTTTTTTTTTTTTTAGTTATCCCCTAATATTAGTAAGGATTTTTTTTAGAATTATGCCAGCAATTCCTTACAAGCTGCCTTTTTTTTTTTTAAAGAACATGTTTTTATAAAACTGATCTGGTAAACCAATTCTCTCAGGACAGTTATTGGTAATTTTGGAAAAAGAAACTGAATGCCTAAGTACTTTGAGTTAAACAACATCAAAAAAAAAAAAGCTTCCACCCCCACATATCTCCCCAAGAAGAGTTTTTGTAACGCTTCCTAGCACTTCAGGAGAGCCGCACGGCCAGCACAGGAAAGCTCCAGCAGGTGACGGGAGGCCCAGAGGGGCTCAAGCTGGTGTGGACCAGAAGCCCTTCCTCCTGGCCTCTCACCCCTCTTGTAAGAGTTGTCCAAAGCATTAAGGCCTCGCTGCAGGAAAAATACTGCAGCTCCAGGAGACCAAATGAGCTGATGTAACTGTTCATCACAGGTGAAAAGTATTTACGCCATCCGGCTTCCCACACCCATTCCTGTCTTACATTATTCCAGGCCTGATGCTCATTAGACTATTCTTATCAGCCACTTTAAGTCATTAACCCAGGAGGAAACTAACTCAGAAGAAAAAAAAAAAGTACATAATTTTGTGCTGGTATTAGGACTGAATCACCTCAGAGAGTCCAAGCAGCATGCAGGCGGTGCAAAGGAGCGAGACAGACCTCTTCCCCTTTGTGGTGAAAAACTGATGCATCAGCTTATTCCACCCATCCACTTGCCTACCCAAGTAAGGGCACTCAAGAACTCTAGCTTGATTACTCCTAGGGCAGAAAGTTATTTCGGGATCAAGACTAAAAACAAACAACTGGCTAGTGATTCCAGCTGTGCAACAAGAGCGATACCAGAAGTTCCTGATGTTTGAAAGCATGCATCTGCAGCTGCCTCCTCCACAGGAGGAGGAACACACACACAGCCTTCTCTACAGTGGAATGCTGAAAAAAATCACCACTTCTCTTAATTTTCTTAAGATCTTGGCTTTTAAGCTCCCTGGGATACCTCAGGAAATGTGGGTTTCCTCATCCAAACCAGCCAATCTTGTAAATTGGTACTGTAGAAACCAGCAGCGGGTGTGGTTAGCTCTCAAAACCACTGGAGAAATAAACTGCAGACACTCTCTAGCAATGCAATCAGTGTCAGGGCATGGGAGTAGCCACGGGCACGGCGTTGAATTCCCTTGTCTCCAAGGGGAAAACTACACCATCCCTGATCTCAATCTAAATTACCTTACGTCCACTACAAGCTGGTCCCATACTGCTTTTCCACCAGAATTGCTGGCAAATGGGGCCACTGGCTCCACGTTCTGCCTGGTGCCTCTCCCAAAAGGGGCAGAGGAGCAAGAGATGCCCTTTGCCTTGCCAGGCAGCTCCAGAGATGCAACACCTATTTGAGCACACTTTGAGCCACAGGAACAGCGCGAGAGAAACAGCCACGTCAAAGGGCACAGCACTATCCTATCAGACATACTGCTGTAGAAAAGGTATTTTCTTTCACATAAATTCTGGGACTGAAGAGGCAGAAGGTTGACAATAAGCTTTTAAAATTCAGAGTACGATTAAAAAAAAAGTGATCTTACTGCAGGAAATCTGCATCTTTTTATGATACAATAAATGTTTTTGGAGTTTCCTAATGTGATCATCTGCTAATGGCTGGTGTAGATGGGCTGCCTCTAAGACTACAAAAGGCTTGAGAAAGCTTGCTGGATAATTACCCGTACCTCAGTGCACTATGCCAGCTGACAAGCAGTAATGCAGCACACGGTGTCTTCCACAATCACCTGCAAGTTTGTTGGCTGTCTTCATTGCTTTATACTGCATTCTCTCCTGGTCCTAAAGGATTTTCCACCTTGGAAACTCTCTTTATAAAATAGATTCTCATAAAAAGCAAATATCTGTATGTGCTCCTACACAGAAAAAAAGTGGCTGAATGAGTGAACTGAGAGCAGAGTAGGTAAAAAACTTAAGGTACTCTATCACAGCAAGTCAAGTGTAAAAGTTTACCAAACCCACAATAAACAAGTTCACTTTTAGCCATTTACTGTATGCTATTTAACAGCTAAATTCACTTTAGCCCCCCTTTAACACTGCAGTGATCACATACTTCACTTTAAACGCTGGTGTCGCATACCTGAGATTAGGGAGGTATTCAACTAGATTGCTGAAACTGGAGATCACAGAGCAGTTTGTCAGTAGTTGTATGATTATTCCAGCTTAACGGGAACACTAAGACTTCATCGAGTTCAATTTGAGCAGAAGAAACAAAATAACAGGACCCCTATAAGAATATGTATAGACATTACAAACTTTGAGCCAGTGTAAATCATAAATCAATGAAGATCAAGATCTTTAATGGACACTTAGGCCCAGCAATACTGCCTAAGGATCTGTCTGTAACAAAGCCAACAGGTCTGGTTAAGCTATAGAGGGTATGAACAAGAAGTGCTGCTTCAGGACCGTGTCTGCTTCAACTTTTTTTTTTTTGTCAATGACTGCTTTCTTTGGGATCAATGGCAACCTCATGATGTGCTTCCAAGAAAAGGGCAAAGTTAAGGAAGACCAAATTTCCCTCAGTACTTTTAAAATTATATTGAAAGCAGGATTGAACGGTATCTTAATCATCATTCACAGACTACATGATGAATAGAAGAGAGGCAAAAAAGGGTTAGAAATAAGGACAAAGTTAAATGGAATAAAACCAAGGAAAACATCAGCTATACATAGGGTTTGGAAGGAAAATAATTTGACAAATGTTCATTAAAACACAGTAACATGGAAGTGTGACATTCAGAGCTTGGCCTGTTTCATCCCCACTGCAAAGCTGCATCATTTAAATTAAATTCCAGCGAGAACCAGTTTGGCCCTTGCAGTAAGAGCCAGCAACATGACACATGACCAACGCTACAACCAAGTTGAGTCTTTAGAAGGCTTGAATCGGAAAGGGCAAAATGCAATTTTGCGAGGCCAGTGACAATCCAGCAGGATCTGCATCTGAACTTCAGAAACGTGTAAACAACTGTGAGGGATTTTGGGGAAGAGCTTCAAAACAATTATGTGGTTGGAGGAACTGACTAAGGCTTCTTCACAAGAGCTAAACATATCTACTCCGGCTGAGCAGTCTCCAGCAGCAGTGGGAGACAGACCTGGGAATTTTTGAGAGAGTCTTCAGTATGGTTTTGGGCTTTAGGTGAAGGTACTTACAGAAATACAAAGCAAATGAGTGTCGGGGGATAAAATTAAACACTAGAAAGTAAGCCGGTAGGGAAGAGTGTACCCCGTAGAAAAGTGATTCTGCTGTGAAATACGTAGCCAAGGAAAGCAGCTGTATATCAATCCAGATTAGCAGGTACTACTAACCAAATTTGAGGGGGACTATTTATTGGAATCATACAGAGCCCTGAGGAGCAGCACGCTTAATGAACTGAGGTACCAGAAAATAAGATTCTTTGGACGTGAAGACAGACTTCTTAGTGTTTTCCAGATTCAAAGTCTAAAGTATGTCCCTTCCCAGGTTCTTGAATTAGCAACACTCTTGATTATTTCAAACATCCAAATGCTTCACTAGAATTTTGACCCACTATTTTATACAGAAAGCTTTTCCTCATAGGAAAAAAAGTTTGTTACAACCCATACGGGAAAACCAAGTTTTGCATGCGTTAGTCCAGTTGCAAATTTATTTCATACAGGCTGTTTTAAGTATGTAGAAGTCATTAGAATACAGCTGTCAGAGCATATCGATCGCATCGTCAGAATCTGAGCCTTTTTAGCTTCACAGAAAGAGCAGACAAATGCAAGGGGGGGAAAGAGAGCCTGCAATTCTGCTTTGCATTACCCCCATATCTGTAATACTGACTGATGCAAACGTCCGCTTTTAATTGTTTTTGCATTTAATTACAGTAGCATACATGGGCACATTACTGGATTGGTGTCTCACAGGGGAGTTGCAAATTGGCAGGAACAGACTACAGCGATCTAGTAAGTATTTTCCAATTCTTAGACCTATGTCTCACTGAAACCTGGCAATCTTTCCTGCATCTCATTCCAGCTTAAAATAAGCCCTAATTGTGGTCTAGTCTAAAGCTTGGCATCTGTCATCTTTATGGCACACAGATACACAAATATAGTAACATTTGTTTTCTACATATTATATCCTTCCATTCATATCAGTAAGAACCCTTTTACATCAAATCTTCCTCCAGTTCCTCCCCCCGGCTTATCTGCACACAAACTTCATGTTCTTGTCTATTTTCCCTTTTAGCTCAATTTTTCTCCTCTTTGGGAACAATAACTGAGGCACAGAAACTTTCCAGTTACATTTGTTTTTCCCTCAGAAATGAAAATGATAGACATTGGTAGGGGAAACGGACCGCACAGTAGCAATTACACTTATGTTGAGTACATCATTTGGTCTGTGTATTTTGGTTGCCTTCTGAAGGTCCTTTTATTTTAGCCTCAGGCCTACTTGGCTGCAGTAGGTCACTTGTTTCCGACAGCAATAAAAATAAAAATAAATGTAGCCCTGAAAGCAGCATTCTTTCTTTTTTTTTTCCTCCCTCCCCCCCCCCCCCCGAGGATGTTGTTTTCTAGCCTGTCTCAGTTTCCGGTTCCCATGAACCAGCTTGTTGCTGTTGTGTTTGGATTCAATGTGCCATAGGAAAATGTTAAAAGGCTTGTTTTCTTTTAAAGAAAAAGCAAGACAGATTTTTAATAGAAGTCACCTTGGTTTCCATGCGTTAAAAAAAAATACAACCAACTAATTTTTCAATCTTTTTCTCTATTGTCCTCTTTCTATTTATTCCAGAAAATCCCTTTCAGCTTTCCTGAGACTTTGAGTGGTACTGAAGGGCCAGGGCTTGGCTTTTTGCAGCAACTCGCTTTCCCTATGGATGGTGCTGCTCTTCCAGGAGAGGCTCTTGAGGATTTTGCCCATTGCAACTAACGTTTCAGGAAAGCACGTTCTGTTGCCCCTCAAAATGCCAGCCCGTGTGATCCCACCATGGCTTCACCAGCTAGCTAAGAGCGAGAGCCTGGCCAGGGCCTTGAGACCATTCACATCCCTCTTCGGATCCAACCCATCCCTCTGCTTCAAAGACAGAGGTCAGGAGATAAGAGCACAACTGGTAACAAAAGCCCAAAGGAACAGGCATGTTGCTCTGTGGAAGTCACAGCTTGTGTAAAACACACACACGTATTTTATATGTGTGTGTGTGTATATATATATGTAGCTACACTTTGGTCTTCAGTAATTACTGCAGGACTTGAAGTCAGAGATTTTTTGCTTTAGTTTTTTTTATAGCCTAGTTTCATAAGCTGAAATAGCTGACCCTGCCTCCATTAGTAGGTTGGAGTAGATGATCCACTAAAGCCCCTTCCAACCCAAATTGTCCTGTGACCCTACAACGTAATTAAACTCTCAGTCTACCCCCTCCACTTTAAATAGCTTTTGCACTTGACTGATTTCAATCCAGCTTGGCAAAGGGCTATTAAAAGATAATTAAGGTCCTGGAAGTTTTTTTTATTATTATTTGGGGGTTTTTTTAGTTTGGTTTGTGCTTTTTTTTTTTTAAGTTGTAGCAGGATAGAGAAGAAAGATTAAAAGTAAGATTGTTCCCCCCTCCCCCTTCCTGGGAAAAGCAGACAGATTTCACATCTCAAATGCTATTTAGCAACAGCACATACATCAACCAGCCTATTTCCTTCAGCTGTTTATGACTACGACTATGACTCAGATAAGTCAAAGACACCAAGTCTCACGCAACAGCCCCATTTTTCCCTCCTCAAGACGATAACCTTTCTCCAGAGGTGCTCGCACCCTGATCTAGCAGACACCACGCAGAAGTAATGGTCGCCCACAGCTGCAGCTCCAAGCTCTGCGACTCTCCGGCACGCACCGAGATACACCCCATAGTCCTAAGGAACCACAAAAAACCCCCAGAAGTGGCTTAGACAAAACCTGGGGGAGCTACCACATACTTTTGTGTCACTGGCAGAGATAAGTTGCATTTTCGCTGCAGTTTCATGCCCGAGGTAGCTGTTACATGCTCTGGCAATTTTCCTCTTGAAAACAGGCACACATACTTCAGACTTCACAGAAACTTCGAGGTGCTCTCACGCCCCAGAAGGTTTTCAAGCCTGAGGAGAGGTACGAGGCAGATTTGAAAGCGAGATTGGGCCCTCAGTCAGCAAAACATCCAGGTTTCTAAGGACACTATCTCACCCTGGGCCGGCTGAGGCGGACAGCTGGAGAAACCCAGCACGAGCCGCCCTCGGGGCGACAGCTGAGGGGCTCCAACCCCTGCCCGATGGCGGAGGACGCCTCGCCAGGGCTCTGCTTTCGGTGTCGGCATCGGCGAGGCACGCCGGCTGCCTGCAGGTAAGCGGATCAGAGATACTGGGATCCCTCGCCAGTGAGCATTCCACACAGGAGCCACAGGTCCAGGTTTGTACCTTTCTGGTTCCCCCTCCCTCCCCTGATGTGGGATAAAATGCAGCAGAGATCGAAAGGTTTAAGGAAGTCCCGCATATTTATTTATGTGTATATTTATGATGCAGGCAAACCCAAAACATTAAAAAAAGTCTTCCCTCCTCTGACAGGCTGCACACGAGCATGGCACATGTAAGCATGCCATGTATTTCACGCACAGCAGCCGGGACACTTTGGCTATTTTCTTAGATCTCCATATCCTGATCCCTTGCTGCAGTGGGCATATATGTGTGGGGTACTGTCCCCCCCCTCACACTCACAAGGCAGTATCACAGCTTTTTTCACAGCTCCTCAACCTCAAGTGCCAGAACTGACCAACCTGCCTGCCACACTGGCACATTTGGGGAGGCAGGGAAGGCCGGGGGTGCAGGGGAACAGGACTGCGGTGCCACGTGCCTGCCCAGAGCAGGTGGAGTCTAGTACCATCACGCAGCTTGCAGGTGGGCAAGGAAAAAAGGCAGGAGTTATTCTCCATGTCCCATTATTCACGGCAGGGCTATGTCTGTTCCTGAGAAAAATCCCATTCGTGTCCATCCTGGGATTTTTGGCTCCCTTGGTCCTACCTGTCCTCTTCTGTTTCCACTTATGCCTCCCAGGAAAAAAAAAAAAGGGAGGGAGAAAAAAAAATAATCAGCAGAGTAGTGGTGGTACTGAGAAAATCTAAAAGGCCAAACTGACACCTTGTTGCATCGAGTAGTAATTCATCGATCCCACACCAATCACACATTGCACAAGGGCGTACTTCTGCGTGCAATGGAGAGCAGCACCGCTGGGCTCCCGCTGGCCGGTACTGTTCTGGAGAATTCCCGTAACCTCTTGGCAAGGTTCAGAGCTGGGGAACCCAACCAGGAGGTGCTTGCTTGGCCAGGCAGCTAGCCTCCTATGACAGGCCAGCAAGCTGCCTGGAAAGCCTGCATACCCTGCCCCATTTCCTCTGCACATGCAATTTTTCGAGGCGCTCTCCTGCTGGTCTGCGAGAAGCCCGGCCCCGGGACCCTGCACGCACGGGATGAGGATCCTGCGCAGCCTCTGGTTCTCCTGAGCTCGGGCGCTGCAGCACTTGGTGGCTCCCACCTCGAAGTGTCTTGCTCCTGGCCGCGGCACCCTGCTGGCAGGGCTTACACCATCTTCCAGCTCAAGTCTGCCGCATTGTATACATGGTAGTATCCTCCCCTACGCCTCACCAGACACCTCCAGCCCTGCCTCAAAAATCTTGCAGAAAACCAAAGGCATCACATTTTGGTTTGCAGGAAGCACAGGCTGGCCACACCACCCTCCTTGTGGGTCCCAATCTGTTGCCCAGCCAGTGCTAATTACAATTGCTTTGTACGAGCACGCTTACACAGGCAGCATTTTGTGCCTGAAAGATCAACAGAGTCCAAGTAACTGCAAAAATAGAATGAGATGCAATAACATCTTACATAAGCTTTGGTTAATAATAAACCCAACTTTACTCAAATCCTAGTGACTCTAGTCCTAGTAGTGACAAGATAGGAGATAACTATGAGAACATATTGAACTATTTACTGTGATTTGATGAGATTATCCTTCCTGCACTTTGTAAACTGTTAATAAGGAAAGGACATATTTGGGGTCGTTCCCCCCCCCCCCCCCCATTGCTGGGGATTGTTCAGGTAGCTTGAATCAAACACCTGATTTAACAGACTGATTGCAAGTGTTACAGCACAGATTTATGAATTATGTTTTACTAGGACCCAAAAGACATAAATACATACCAAGTAGGATTCTCAGCTATCTGTTGGTTTACCTCCCTCTAAAATCAACGGTAAAACCCTATTTAAAAAAAAAAAGTAATCTTACTTCCACTGGTTGGATAAACTGGGTCCTTTTAAAGTCTGTCCTGGCTATCCTCATGCTTCTTGATTAGACAAGCTGGCCTTTATAAACTATGTTTGCTTCTGCCAAAAAACAACCTGCTTGGTCAGGGAATAAACTGAATTTCTGATAAACTGGATTATCCATTTTGGAGCCCTTTGAACTAAGAAAATATTAGTCTTCCCTCCCACCCCTTAGCAATTGTAACAAGGGTCTGAACTACTGTCATGGAAGTTTACAAAGCTACCTGAGAACAGGCTCTAGCCTGCCTGTTCCCCCTATTCAGGAGATGTTATTCGAGGAAAATATTAAATAGATACTATTATCAGCCATACCTATCCTCTTCTGCCGTGGAGAGAGTAATGTTTTAGGACAGGCTAGAGACAAAAAGGCATCCAAGCCTTCAATAGCTAGGTGACTAAGAACACACATTCCAGGGGCAAACAAAGGAAAGGAATTTAAATGCATTGAAGTGCAACAGTCTCAGCCTCAGAGATATTAACAAAGAACATGCCCTATAAAGGAATTTGCAAGGTCACAACCTGGTAAGAATATTCATATTCCTTCTAGACACTGCCAACTGGATTTGCAAGCTTCTCTAATGCCTGTTCTAAGTTACACATTGCTTCAAGTTTTGGTGTCTCAAGAATATACGTGCTGGTGCATCCATAGTACCTGTAACTAACGTGAGTTATTTAGATACGTTTGTTAAAAGCAAAACAAAAACACACATTTGCTTATATCAGATCATCTGTTTTTCCTCACTTTGATGACAGAAGTCCAACCCAGATGTTAATTACAGAGAATACTTCAAAAGCAAAGGCACTTCCCAGAATAACTTTGGAAGGAGAACGGAACACTCACTTTTCAATTACAAGCCGAATTTGCTTTAACATTTTTGACCACGTCTCTGTTTTTGGCAACTTATACCTTTGCTGTTGTTCTGTATACTGAGTGGGACAAAGAGTATTTGTAGAAAGATAAAATTAAAGCATATGCACTGACATAATGAAATACTTCCATAATGTATGAAAAAGGTGATAAATTTTAACAGTCTAAATAGTTTATTTTTCTTTGAAGTGTTAGACTTCATAACTTTAACAGTGTTCTAACAAATTTTTGATGCTTTTTTTTTAAAAAAGAGGAACGCACATGCGTACATGTCATGGTAACAGCTAGCATCTCAAAGTCATCATGGAGGGAGCGTTCAGGTTCAGATGTGAGCAGTAGCACTGCAGTGTACGTCCAGCAGACAGAGTATGGGAGCAGGTATCACTGGATCACAGCATGACCTCGAATAAGTTATTTGACTGCTCAGCTCCAGTTTCTCAGTTCGTGAAATGGGAATATTAATGTTTAACTACCTCAATAAACCAATATATACACATGAATACTGAAAAGGCCATGGTACTTCCATGTGAGAAATACAAGTTAGTACACGGGAGCTCCTTTTACCAAGAATTTGACCCTTTGCCATTCCCACCTCCCTCCAAAAAAAAAAAAATTGTCTAGAAGAATGACACAAAATTGACACAAGGCCTCAAAGTGAGGATGATTTGGCGATTTAACTTATCAAAGAGAAGGTCAAAAGTTAACTTGATCACAATCTACAGGTACTTATACAAAGAGAGTAGCTATAACTAGAGGGCTCCATCTCTTAGACAAAGGCAAAACAACTACTAGAAATTCAAATTACCCAAGGCAGCAATGAACAGGCCAGCAGTAACAATCTTCAGATCAAGGCTGAAGAGCATAAATTTCTGAGATACACGCTAGGTGACTGGGTTACCTGCAGGCATCGCTGGCCAAGATCACACATGCATTCTTTGCAGAGGGGTCAGATTAGAGTATCTTAATGCATTCTTCCATCTATCTAGAAAATTATTTTTTAAACAGCACAAATTGAAATAAAGATCTAAGAGGGCATCCTTATCCAAGGGCTGGTAATAACTCAGGAAAAACCTCAGACTGAAGCACTAACATTGGCTAGAATGTTATTAAAGTTTCCGTAGCGACCACTGAAGTTGATAGCTCTAACATCAGCTCAGTATGGCTTCAAAATGGCTTTCTTGGAGGTGTGTGGGGGAAACAGGATGGCGATTTTTGCCAGAAAGGGGTGGTGAGGAAGGCAGACAGCTGAGGGCAGCCCCACAGCGCTCCGCTTGGTATGGGGGAGGGAAGGAGGGACAGGTAGAAGAAAGTTATTGTGTGTGTCAAAAGCCTGAGGAATGAGAGCAAAGGTTTCATGTCAGCTATCTCACTACTGGGAATACTCTGCTTCTTTCACCTGTAAGCAGCCTGTCTTCTTTCCCGATTTGAAGCCTTTGTGTGGGAATGCACAAGAGCCTATTTGTTTACCCCTTGTCCTCTCATTTTGGGTAAAGGCAGGTAATCAACGCTCACCAAATCTTTTGAACAATTAATCCAGCTGGAAATAACTGCATGAGGTAGACGGTAAAGGACAAAGACAGTCTTTTTGGACCCACAGTTCTTTCAAACAGAGTTTATCAAGCCTAGGAAATCAAAGCCCTGCACTGTTAGGCTGCTCTTAACCATCCCCATCACGATTAAGAAGACTCCAGCACCTACAGACAACTTCACTCAGTAATGCAGGCAACTCTGAAAGGGCTAAGGAAAGTTAAAACTACAGCTGTAAGCAGGGATGAATTTGGATATTCTCACCTAGCCTGGTATTCCTTCAAATATCCCAGAGCTGCAACCAAGAGCCATCTTCTAGATGCATGCCCCCTTCTTCATACAAATAATTAGAAAAAAAAAAAAAAATCTCCCAGAAAGTACTGCCCAATTCCCTGGAAACTCTCCCCTTTGGAGTTAGATGTCTAAACAGATTGCCTTTCCATGAAAAACTGAGACATTCAGGCTCCAAATTAACCAGGGTTAAAGGAGTGCTCTGTTTGGATACAGAGGACTTGGGTTTAACCCCTCCTCTTCTGTGTGATTTAGAACTTAAATATGAATGTATGCCATTTAACTCCTGGAGACTCAACAGGCTACTGCATCCTAAAAGTACTCTGGAGCAAATACTAGCAAAGATTATGTTGAAATGATGCACTGCCTGCAGTATCACATTCCAAAATGTCACATTATTTACTGTAAACATCCATGAACTACATGTACTCTTATCTCCCGATTCAAAGGTAGTTGGCTGCAGAGACCAACAGAGCCAAAACCACAAACACAACATTATGTGTTTTGCTATTTACTTTCCATCATTTACCAACACAGATCCATACTCAACTGGCAAGGGATCTGCTTTGGGTTTTTTTGGTTTCTTTTTTTTTGTTGTTGTTTTGGGGTTTTTTATTTGTACAAAATTGGAAGTTTGTAAAGTCGCATAACTTTATGTTGCTAAGTCAACAGTAAATAAGAACAGCTTTGAGTAAGGACTGTGCATCTGACCCATTTAAATGCTCAATCTACTCTTCAGTTATAAAAGCAATTAATTCAACCTTTTTACATATTGCAATTACAACACCACTCAGTGAAGAGGTTGGATGGAATTCTGGTGAGGGACGTGAAGCCCTCAATGCAACATGTTGAGTCCCATTAAAAAGTTCTGGGAACTGCTTCAGATGACACTTATGATCCCAGACCTCTTGTCAAAAATCCTCTCTCTTTCCAAATTTTTCACAGAAATCAGTAGAACACGGTTTCTAGGAGGCACTTCAAATTGGCTTCAGTGGAAGCTGGGCACCTACCAGCCATTAGAAGACAAATTATTCCCCACTTGTGAATCTCTCAAGTACAGGGTATTTGTATTTCTACCGTCAAAGGAAAAGGGCTTTCCTAATTTTGGGGAGCACATTCATGTGTGCTATAAGCTCAGCAAAGTACAGACCAAGTTCTGCATTGTTCACATTCCCTGTGCAACACATCCGAGATAATCAGGGCTCCACAAGAAAGTAAATTTGGTTCCTTAAATATGAAGTATACTTTACCTGGAATAGATGTTCCGGGTCTGTTAGTGATAATCAAGTATAAAAAGAGAGGAAGACTTAGAATGCAGGTTTTCCCCTCACCCCCCTCCTTCAGCATCTAAGAGATACTGTTCTGCAGCAGCCTCAGGCCAGAAGAGGCCAGGCATCTTCTTGCTGGCCCACACTTCCCTGGTTCCGCATTTGCATCCACCCAGATGCCCAGTCCGACCTAATTCTGGCTAGCCCCAGCTGAAATCACAGTGTAATCCAGAAACTAGCAAGCGATAGCTAGGCCTCCTGTGTCCAAACAGGTAGGCATGTCCCGAATGCACCTAACACATCAACAGGGTAAAATAAAAATGCATCTGCTCGGTCTTAGAGGAGAAAGTTAGGGTACTAAGTAGCACCGTCCAGCTTCTGTATAACAGCCTAGCAATTAGGCACTAGAGAACACCATCGCAGGGCTGATCCCTCCTTTAGAAATTGCAGCATCACACAGGCAGGAACGCAAGGGTCAAAATACAGCCTGATCTGTCATATAGTGTTTAGGGTACTCGAGCAAGAGCCCTGGTTTTGCATCTTGCTCACTACACTAATGCAAACAAACAGAAGAAGTGCAGGGACACGCAGTAAGGGGATGGACCCTACGTATGATTTCACTAGAGAGCCCTGTTCCCTCTTATCTCTGCAGTGGCAGGATTTCAACAGGCAACACCTGTCAGGAGACACCCAGTCCTTCCTCCTCAGTGGCAGGAGATGCCTGTTTGGCCCCTGCAACATAGGGATGTTAAGAAACTGGTTCTCACCACTTTATCAGAGAGCATTCCTACCTCCAGACTGCTGCAAAATCGATGAGAATCACTTCCACTTCTTCCATCATAAACCATATAATAAAAGAGGGATCTCGTCTTACAGATCCCCAGCGGATGACCAAATTTGTTCACAGCTCTAGCTTTAGTTGACCATACTTTGTTATTGGTAGGATTATGGATACACCCCAACACTTTGGATTTCTTAGCAACTGATTCTCTAAGCAGATCATGTTTAGCAAGCGTTTGGCTATTCTGAGCTGACCTGTGCTCAGTTTTGGCCACCAAAATACCTGGCACAGGTATTTGGATTGCACACAAAAATTATTGAAGGTAGACTTTAGACCATGCAGTGGAAAGGTATCCAAGTGTTACTGAGTACACAGCATATGAAGGATTTTCATTTTCCTTGTGTTCCCCTTACCTTGACTTGTCCTAAAACTAGCAGTTATTAAAAGAAATCACTCTTACCCAGTAGGGCTACATTTCTAAGAAGGCAATGACATTTTGTGACTGTAAAAAGCACTTTTGCCTTCATCTAGTCAGATAAAGATAACCAAACTCTTACGCTCCTGACTATGCATGCTAACGAGCCTTGACAAGGGGGGACAGATGCGTCTCCAGCCTATTCAAGAGTCACATTTGGTGAATCTCTAGCACAACACATACTGCTCTGCTGCTGTAATCACGCTCCTGTGTTGTGATTTGACAGGCACGTCTCCCGGCAGCAATACCAGCTTTAGCAGCCCCTTGTCCCTTTTCCTGACTCTTTTTCATTTGCTCTTCAGTGGCTTTCATTCACATTATGCTGGTACACTTGCCCACACAGCTGTGCCTTCAGCCAAGTGAGAACTGACTCGGGTTAAAAACAGCCTATCAAAAAGGTTTAGCTTTAACACAGGGGTATTCATAGTTTAGTCCAATCAGCACAACTCAACTCTGTACCAGTAAAAGGGGAATAGAAAGTAAATGGGAGGATAAGCAATCTGTGTCTGGGAAAGGTATGCCCACAGTCTCCTCCCACAACTTGCACCTTGCCCTCAGTCTATCTTGCTGCCACCCAGCCCTAAATGGTGTTGTCAAAAGCCAAACAGGAAGACAGAGGAGATGTGGAGGGTAAGTTCTGGGTTATTAAGCTGCTGGTTATACACACCAAGAGCCCTCTTGCTTCCCCTACAGAAGGGGCAAAGACAGGCCAGAATCGTGAAGAGAGAACCTCTCTGCCACCCCTCAGAGTACCACTGCCCCACCAAAGCCCCATGCCCTCTGATGCCCCTCCAGTCCTCCTATTCTGCAGAACCACCCAAAGGGGCAATAAAGACAAACATTACCAAGAACTCTCTACCTCCAAATTTGCTCTCCACTTTACCTCTCATTTTATTTTTTTCATTAGTCAAAAAAAGGACAAAGGTGGGGAGAGAGGGATTAAGAGGTCTCTGTTCAGAAACACACGTCCATACCAAAATGAAGACAGCAAGTGAGAAACCAAATGTTCAAATACGTAATTAAAGAACGTTGTCCTTATAGCTCCAATCATTAAGCATGAACTTCATTGTTTTGAGGAGTGTTTCACACTATAAACAAAGCCACCCTTGCTCTTAGTCACAGAGATACAACCACGTGACTTGAAACTAAGATGAAAAAAAAAAAAAAAAGAGGTCCACCACCAAATGGCACAAGAATCACTGAGAGAGCAGTTTGCAGTTTTAACTTAGTTTTTATAGTCTTGATTTTTGGAAAGTGGGGGGAAAAAAGCAAGAGACAAACTAGACTGCCTAAAGGAGAAAGAAAATGGAAAGAGATAGAACAGAAAGGAAAGGATTGAATCAAAGATGAATCAAAGAGGTATTTCTCAATCTGTGGATTGAAAGACTTCAGTGGATTGTCCAAACAACTAAGAGAAAAAGACAACTCACGAGCCTTTTTTACTCATGCAAGCAAAAACCACAAAGTTGAGCAAATATAGGCAATATTCAAAACGTAGTCTAGCATTCAGTTTGCATTTGAAAGAAGATCGTCTGCAGATTTTTCTCCCCTAAAAAATTTCAGAAGCCTTAACTTAGGGGACTGGAGGGTTTAAAATCTTATATTAATAAAGAGTTTGAGGGAATGATTTAAAAAAAAAAAAAAAAAGTCCTTCAAAGAATAAGAGGTTATTATATCATTCTTCAAAAAGTTCAAAGACTCCCACAGTGGCAAAGACATGCAGCAGAGATGTTTCCTGACGTTTAGTAAACACTGCTACTCAGCTATAGCTTCCTTTCTTCAAGTTAATTCTGGTTCATGAGCACAAAAAAGCAGACACAGAATTGACATATAAAGCATTGTAAGAAGGCAAACTTTTACAGAAGCATCGACCAAGAAAAAGAAATCTAAGTCGCTTTCCTTTTAGACTTTTCCATTTGCACTTTCTTGTTGCATTTTTGTAGGGAGTTAAATTTAGAGAAGACAGCGCAACTGTAAGAGAGTATTTGGCCTCTAAGATCCTGCATCTGTAAGCTCTCCGAGATCAAGCCACATGAGTGTAAATCCTCTCTCACAGGCTCCAATTTCACAGACACTTTTGCAGCTGGAATAAGCCAGCAATGCTAGTTATAGAAGTCCTCCCACCACTGTCCTGCACAGCTTCCTAGTGTAGCAGGAGGGCTGGCCTCAGCCTGGTTTGAAAGTAGTTCAGATGGCCTTTCTGTCGCTGCACAGTGACAGAAAATACAGCACAAGTTCCCTGGGTCACTATGACACGGTTTCCCACGCAGAGACATTCACATCTTTCCAAGTGCCAATACAGGGAAATCGCCTCTAGACAAAACTCGAGCAGTAAAAAGAAAAATATACAAGCAAAGAGGGTGGACTGAAGTCAGTGTACTAGCTTTCTTCTCTTCTCCAGCTGACAGCAGCTCAGGACACCGTCCACCACATCATGTTAATGGCAATTGCTCTGGCAGCCAACCAACAACCCAAGGCAGGTTCATTATCAGAACTGCTTCATTTACGTGTCCAATCGCAGCCTGTCCCACCCCAAGAACCATCACAGACAATCCTACTACCTTCCTTATCCTTTCCACAGGCTCTCGGACAAGGAGCAAAGCCCTCATCATTCAAGTTAGTGCCTCACCACAAACACCCTTCCTTTATCAACATCAAGCCCAAGTTTTAATCATTTAGCCTTTCTTCACTCCAGGTGCTGCAGGGCAGATCTACCACAGATGCTACACCTGTTGCAAGGATAACCACAGAGGCACAAGCAAACATGTCCCCTTCTGTTAGAAAAGGGAAACATTTGCAATTAAACTAAGGATAAACTGTATGCAAATGAAGCTAGCCTGAACCTTCACCCATTAATTATATTTCAATCCTTTAAAGAGACAGGGATGTATTAGTAATAGGTAGTTTTTGCACACAGTTTTTGCAGGCAAAACATAGCCCTGCACATTCCACTTGTCTCTACATCTAACCCACCAGCCTCCTCTGCCGCTGTGGAACTGCTAAAGCACACCAAAACTTCACCTACAGCTCCTTCCTCTGCTCTCTCATCATCCCCAGGGTGAGAAAGGGGCAAGAATAGGCTGATCCTAGTGCCAGAGGATCCCATTTCTTAGCTTTTGTCCTTGTACTACTGAAATCATACAAAACCAGCTGTCTGCAGGGCTCAGCCTCTGATCCAGAGCACATGTGGGAATGTACTCATCGTATAGCAAATCAGAAGCAGAGATCAAGGAACAGATCTTGAGACTTTACTGTAATGTCTATACCTCGAGGTGCAATTTTGTCTTCACTAGCTCCTCTTAATTTTACTTTTTGGATGAAAATTATAATTAAAAATAACCCTACACATCAATATATAGTAAAATGTAACGGGAGGCTAGTTTCTTCTGCAACTATGATGAGAGGCTGAGGGATATATCCAGTTTATGCTTAAGTATAGTAAAGCCTTCACACATTAGTTTTTTTAGTATTGCATAAGATTCTTTCATTACATATCAGTAGGTTAATTTCATAACATAACAATAAAGTAACATGCTTTATTTTTACCATACTTTACACTACCACAGAGCTCACAAAACACAAGGCACCTTGTATTTAGCAGTGATAACTAGAAAACTTTTTTTTTTGTGCTAGCAACAAGCATAGAGTTTGCATTTGAACAAGGTCTTACACAACAGAAGCCTGACTGAAATTTCTGTCTGCTACTACAAGAAATAGTGGTTACAAACAACCCTAAACCCCCACCTTTATTAGAAAAGCATTGGAAATCCTGAATGCTTATATAGACTACATACAGCAGCAAGGAAATACACACCTCACATATCAGAATTTTTACAAGAGAACAATGAATTCTCCTGACATGTTCCAAAATTAAGTCATCTTTCTCAACAAAGGACCAGTTTTGCCAGCCAAGAAGACACAAAGTAGTCACAGGTACAAACAACATTTCTTCCCCTCCCCCTGTAAACTCATCCCTGACACCACCACCACCACCACCACCACAAAGAACAACAGCACTGCTTGCTGCCCTACCTGTATTTCTCCCACAGCAGTACTGCAAACTCACCTCAGGACAGGGATGAGAGCACATCTTCAGACCAAACCTCTCCCTGCACCGAGGACGGGACTGCAGGACTTGCTCAGGGCCTGCCATAGCCACCCCAGCTCTCATTAGCCCCAGCTGCTGGTGCTGGCTTTGGCACTGCTGGAGCTCCTTATGGCCCTGCCAGCTCCACATCACTGCTTAACAGCCTGCACCTGGGACAGGAGCAAGGTTTCGTCCCCTCCCAATGTGCCTCTTCCCACCTGTTTGGAGGCAAAACCTTCCCAAACCCAAGTGCAGCAGGAGGTGGGTAAAGCTCCTGCCAAAACCTCTTAAACAGGAGTGAAAAGGTTGAGCAATAAGTCACCTCCACATGGAGAATTGCTACCAGTGGTAAAAAATACTATGAGTACTGCAGCTGTCCCTAGGCAGGGAAAATAGCTTTATATACGTAAAGGTTGAATGAGTAAATCATTAAGTCACTGCATGTAAAACAAGGAACACAACTTTTCCTTAGCATATAGGGTGTTGGGTGGCGGTGGAAGATAGGCTGGAGAGCACAGTATGTTCAGGTGATGTGGTACGGGGAGTGTTTGGGGAGAAAATGAAACACTCAGGGAGGGAAAAGGAAATGCAACCACTTTTCTGTTTTTTCTCTGAAAGCTTCACAACTCAGCTCCCCTCTTCTGTTGTGATCTTTCTCTCATTAGAAGATCAGCCCTACTCTTTGCTCTGCCAACATCTGATTCCCTTGCCAATGCTTTAACTTCTTCCCAGACTACCTTTTACACGAAGAATCAACTCTTGCTTTGTAAGCACCATCTTCAACGTCTCTCTCAGCTCTGCGTAACGCACATCGAGCACTGCAGTGTGCTGACAGCTATGGCTGCAGCTATTGGTTTTGAGTCTACATTTGCAAATACAGCCCCTCTATTCCTTCCTCTGCTTTTCTCATCTACCTGCTCGCTCTTCTTTTTAGATTAGAAATGGGCAAGAACTACCATGTTACCTAAAAACGTAGATCCTTCATGTGGTGCAATCCTGAGCTGCTTGGAAATATGGTTATCAGCAGAGAATAAAGGTTAATATTTCAAGTGGGCTGTGTTACTTTATTCTCCATCGATCATATCTGGGCTTGCAGCAGCTTTTCAAATGGGAAGTATGAGTCAAATTCAGCAGAAATGCAAAGATTATTCTTCAGAAACAAGTTAGTAATTGAACGGTCATTACAGTGTTACAGTTTTCACTGCCATGGTATTGTGTGTGGGTGAAACATCATGGAAACTTCATGCTCAGGGTAGAGAGAAAAGCCAGGAGAGAGAAAACACAGGACATAGAAAATTAACCTGAGACCTTTCCAGGGTGGATGATGCTGTGCACATTTCACAGGCAGAATGGAGGCATCTGGAGCTAACCTAAGTAAGGACTGCTAGACTTCAGTTCACAGAAACAGCAGTTCCTTTGCTGGCTTTGCACAGTTAGCACACTACTTCAGAAACAGAAGGATGTGGTATCTGAACATACTCACTGCCCTGTCAGACACTGGAAGGCACTAATACAGGTTGCTGAGTAGAAACTTTGAATCCCTGCAAAGCAGACAAACTGATGCTCACTTTGCCACTCCTAATTATCATTGCATAACACACAAAAGAAAGAGATGACAATACATGTTTTTGAAAACATATCACCATAGCAGATGTCAGCCCTTCTTTTCCATTGTACTTATGCCTATTGTACACCCAACAATGAAATCATCTGTCACTTCAGCTATCCTCAGGACAGAGAGTTGTATATATTCACACTGACATGTCAAGCAACAAGTAAATTTGATGGATATCAGCAATATTAAAACTTACAGTAAAAGGAAAAAACGTGCACTTCTAGACCCTTGTAAAAAAATTCCTTCTTTTATAGCTTTCAAATTTCAATTGGCCAAAGAAAAGCACAGGAAGGGGGAAAAAATAAAAAGGGACATGACCAGCAGCACACTGGAGAAGACACGTGATTAAATCCTGGCTAGATGCCTCCAACTGCTGCAGTCCAAATAACATTGTTAAGGGCGTCACTTATTTAAACAACCGAGCTCGCAGGTCTCTAGCAAGCACCCCACTCCTTTACACTTCCCAGTGCAGGAATATCACCAATACTCCGAATCCTGGCCCGGCCCAACTCTGCCAGTGACCTGCACCTGTGAAGCACGCGTGTACTTGTTCTCACCCTGCCCCATGCTCCCTCCGCCTCGCAGCAGGAGAGAATGGTTCATACGCTCCAGGGGGGCAAAGCAGGGCAGGCCAAAAAACAAGACGCTCAAACCGTGCAGAGGTCAGAGGAAGCAGCTGCTGGGCTCTCACCAGCAGCGCAAACTGGCAGAGGGAATAGCATGCACGACCCAACGCCATCAGGAAAACAGCCACCAGTCATCTAAAAACAATAGGAGACCAAGTGTCAGGGATCTTCTCATCCTCTCCCAAGCTGGGGTAAGAGATTAGTATTTTCCTCATCCACAGCCTCAAAAGGAAAGGAGAGGTAGCAGAGTGCTGACCTTATTCCAGAAGTTGTAGGGAAAAGGGGATGAAACAGTCCCTCCTCTGACAAGCTCAGTTGCTTCTCTGAGGGTTCTGGAGTATTTACAGCACACGCGTATTAGGAGCCGGGGCAATTGTATTTGAGACTCTCTGGTCTCAAAGTCGTAAGTTTGAGGAATCACCCTGTTAAACTCCTAGCAGGAGACTTCATGTGGTCTGTTCTTTATTTACACAATATACAGTACCATCACAGAACAAAATCCCCACAATGCGGTTTTTCATTGGTAGTTTTGGTATCAAGATGGCTTTCTTAATTTAGGGATAAGTTTGCAAGGCCAGTTCATCTGCCTTTCCACTATTGCAACAACACATCATCAGTAGGGTAAAACTAACCTGTCTCACGACGGTCTAATCCCAGCTCACGTTCCCTATTAGTGGGTGAACAATCCAACGCTTGGTGAATTCTGCTTCACAATGATAGGAAGAGCCGAATCTCAAACGTATTTCTCGTCTCCAAAGAACAGCAGAGGACTGATCAGTAGTCATAGCAGCTACTGACAAAACTACAAGTATTTGGAGTAATTTTTTGCCTCCCCGTTTGCATAGATCTACTTTGAAAAAGATTTCAAAGAGTTGATTAGTGTTTGGTCATTGGGCATCTGTGACAGAAGATGACTAAGTGAATCAGTAGTTCCTTTCACTTATAATCACTCATTGTGGGTATTGGGTAGCAGTTGCACAAAAGTGTATGGCTACTTTTATTCTACATGGAATCGAGCTTTCAAAGCAAATGGAGAGACAAATGTTGCTGCTCAGAACACCCATTAGCCTCCTAATCAAATCTCTCTTTGAAATCCAAAGTGGTGCGTTCCAAGAGCACATGCTATTGACTGCAATACCGTGAAAACTGGCTGGCTCACATGCAGGATTGTAATTTTGGTAAATCTGTTTCCTTTAACATACTTACTTTTTGCAGTGAGGAGGAAAAGGGGTCTTGGGAAGAAAAGGGGTGTGAGGTAGCAAAAAGGCAGAATGCCAGCATTTTCTTTCAGTCAGTGTTTGTACCTATTAAAACATTTTGCCAAATCAAAGAAATGAATTACCGCACTGTTTCTGGAGTCTGATGCAAGTCTTTTTGCTCACTCTGAGCCTGCAGTCAGCTGGTATCATTTTGCAGGCTAGGAGAGCTGTGATTTACAGTCTGGGGGATATGAACTCAACAGTTGGATCACAAGTTTTGGAACTTTCAAAGCACAACATTGGACGTCTGTTCTTTCAGGACGCGTTTTGGCAGATGGTGGTAGCCAAGGAAATTCACCCAGCCTTCCACTTCCATTAAATGTTGGCTGGTGGGTAACTAGTGCTCTGTGTTTATATATAGTTGGTAGTATCATCATTGTTCTGTGCTCCTGTAATGAAACAATTTCTTCTCTGCTCCTGCTGTGAATGACACTGAATGAATTGTATTAGCTTAGCCAAAGTCACAGCAGGCACTGGGTCAACGGGTAAAACTGTCCAATGTAGGAAGAAATCTCACCCAACAGCTCAATCTCCAGCTGTTGACATGAACTGGAGGAAAAAAAAAAAAAGAACGATGGGGAAAGAGACAAAATTAGGTTGAAGGAAAAAGAAATAATAATATCAGCGGGAAAATACCCAGAAATGGACTAAACCCAAAGCAAGACACACACAAAACAGTCAGATAGGTAACTTTTGAATTTCCACATTATTGAGGAGAATGGGCTGCAAATAGCTTAGTATTTTTGCAGGGCTCTCTGAGATACTGAATTTCACATCTTGCATGCCCTCCACTCCAGTGAATTTGAGTACTCTATTCCCTCCCGAGACCTGAGGATGCTGTGCACATCACAGATCAGGCTCTCTGTTCACTTGCTTTAAACAGTCGGACCCAACCTCCCAACATCTTACTAGCCAAGGCTATAGCTGAGCTGTGAGCCAGTGGCTCAGAAAGGGCTGGTAAATCCCCATCCCAGTCCATGGAAAGCGTAGAAACAAAGATAAGTTTCAGCAAAGTAGCTGCTAGTTCATCGGCTCTTTTGGTGAAATACTAAGCATGCTCAGTTCTTTGAATATTGCTGCAGAGGTACTTACTGATGATCTATGATATCTGCCTGGAGTCTCTGGGGTCTACATCTTGGGAAAAAAAGCCAAGAATGTCTGTTTGTAAAAAAAACCCAAAACCAACCACAAATCCCCTCTACTAAAATGTTACAGTTTTGTCAGCCCCATAATTTCTTTCCACAGCCAGCAAGTAGGAGAGTGGGTGCTGACCTGCACCGCTTCTGCAAGCCCATAGGATCTCTTTGGGAGACTGCAAAGTGCAGCAGGAATGTGATCGCACAGTCCCTAGCATAACTCTGGATTCTGGTCCAAGCGTGAAGGCTACAGGGAGTATGCTAGTAGGTCCTACCCAGATGGGTGATGTCATTCATGTCTGAGTGGGAAGAGTGGTTGCCGGTCAGCTCTGGAGGTAACATAGGCTGCTTGCCTCAGGGCAAGACATTCTTGACTGGAATCACTGGCAATTCTTCCCTCCCTTTTGTTGGGTGGGTCATTTTAACTTTTGTATTTTATCTTAATTCCCTATTGAATTTCCCCTGAAAACTGTGGACTTTCTTGTTATTGGTTTTTTTTAAATGCACCTTTCAAGAACTTAATTTTATCTCTCATTTGAATCGCTACATTTGAACCGCTACCTTTTCAGCAACTGCATCCTCTAATGCATCATGCCAGCGCTGGACCAGCACTGATTCCAAGAGAGGGCAACACCCTACTGATTCACCAGCATGGTTTCCTGCAGCACAGGATTGTCCTTTAGTTATTTCTCACCTTTGCAATGGTGTCCCCTGAGCCTGTTTAGTTAAGAAGGGATAAGGTGACCTGATATGAACTGCCCAGCCCCACCACCCCAAAGCACAGTCTTTCCTCTTTCTCCCACCTTGCCGTTCCCAGTTCCACAACCACACCACTTGCCTTCAGTGGTCTGGCATGCACCTGACCCTTTTATGAACTAATTCGGCCTTCTAAAATGGCAGAGAACTGACTCATGAAAAACAGTGAGTAGTTTCCTATCAGGTTAGCAAGCTGGATTGTCTCAAAAGAGGTCAGGCAATTGCCAGAGTGAGCACAAAGCCAGCAGTCCGAACAGGAAACTCCAAGAGGCAGGAAGGGAGACTGCCCTCTTTATGCAGTGGAGTGTGCTTAATAGGCTCTGCACATTGTAAATAAGAGTGTGGGTGCTGACCTACACTGTTTCCCATAACAGAGTTTCAGGGAAATGATAAGCGGAGAGGAGGAATGGAGTACGGCACCTACCACACTTGAATCCCGGCTCACAGTGCCCACAACGTTGGGATCGTGTGGCTGAGAGCAGGGAAAGATGGGCAGGATCACCTCTTTCGGCCACCATGAGACGACAGGCTGGCTTAACTGTTGCAGCACACTACATCTACAAAGACCTTCTAGGCTGAAAAAAGAAAATTTTTGCAAAACGCCTCTTTTGTCAGTCGGTCTACCAGTAATATTATGCTAGTTTTCTATTCTGAAAAATAGAGCAAACTCAGAGTTTGAATGTTGATAAATTAAAATATACTCTGAATACAGAAAATATTTGCTCTAGCATAATTTTCTACCTTCTACATGGAAGTTAACAAGTGATTAAATAGATCTCATATTTGTTTTGTTGCATTGTTTTGCCTTATCGCCTTTGATGTGTGAAAGAGTTTTTCTTGCACTGATGAATGAACAGGAAACACAAGACAGAAAAAAATCAGTGTGTCTATTTTGTACAGTATCACGATGGCAGTGGGCTAAGAGCCATAGACTGGCATTGTAATTCTTTACCTTATGATCTCCCTACCTTTTGTTGATGCTTCCATCACAAAGAAACACACATATTTTCCTTGTGTGAGGACATATACAACACCAATATACAACACCACTGAGAGAGGTCCATTCTATTTTATATTAGAACAATCCACCTCTTTGCTTTTGGGGGAGAAAACCCTAGCACACTATCTGCCCTAGATTTTTAACAGATAGGCTGTAAAGCTTGGATTTCCTGCAGTGTTTCAAAAACATTGTATTAATGGACTTGAAAATTATGCCCTTCCCTTGAAAGAGCTGAATGTGAGAGCCTTATGAACATACTTTTGGAAAGGAGATGGTGGCCGAGTGGTAATCCTGATGGAACAGACCATGTCGTTCCATGGACACAACCTTTGGGTTTTTATTTAGATGTGCCTCCAGTATAGGTCAACACTATGATTTGAAATTGTGTACAAACACCCTGGATTAGCTTTAAACCAGCTTCCTCTTTACTCCTAGCACTGTAATCAGCAGCCATGTTTTCTCAGCTGATTGTAAACTCCCCTCCCTCAGGCGCCAGATAAATATTTGAACACGAGCCTGTCCTGCTGAGGTAACGGTACCTACGCTAGCTATTTTAAGAGTAGCTTAGGCATACCTTGGGCACATCTCTGAAGCACAGACATGCACTTTGACTTTTTCTTGTTCCCTCCTAGGCTTACTTCTGTCCAAGATTCGCATTTCCTCCCTCGATCACCTTTCAGCAATCTTGTCACCTTTCTCTTTGATCACTGGAAACCTCCCCCGTTCCAAGGGGGTTTTTCATTTTGGACTGCTACCGCATTTTCTGTCTTTCCCATTCTCACCCACTTGCTCCTTAGTCCTCCTGGTGCCATTAAAATAACTGTCCTGTCCTTCCATTCGGGTCTTTGAATTCCTCCGACGACTTCCCGTTTCATGCCAGAGCAAGCTTAAATTGCATGTCCGCTCACTCCTGGCACGGCACAGCCACTGCCTGCCGATGCCTGATAGCGTGTTAACAAGGTGCTCGTGCACGGCAGCCATGTCTGGTTTACATATTTCCACCGGGAGCTCTGCAAGGGTGGGTGTTTTCCCAGTCGTTAGGCAGGAGGTGGCCTCGGCGGTTTCCCACAATCAGCAGTGCATTTCAAGGTCTTGCATTCTTCCACTTCCAGATTCTTTCACAGAGGAAAGCATGTTTATTGCTAACTACTATTTTGCCTTAGTAATGTATGGTTTCCAGCAGAATTCCTGGAATCTGCTGTTTACAAGCAGGGTCAGAGGTTATAGAAATACTTTCAATTTGCATATGAGTGATATACCAGGAGCTTTTTGCCCATGCATAGTGTCTAAACTATATGACAACTGCTTTTTTATTGGTGTTGATAACCTCCCTCGCTCTGAAATCAACTTGTTCAGCTGTGTGGGTGGTTCAAATTATTGCTAGACAGCTCAGTAAATGAAAATTAATACTCCCCACTCCTCTTCATCACCCAGATTCTTCTCCAAACACCGGCAGGAATATTAACAAGAACAAAAACATCACTAAAGCTCTCATATATGAAGTCTTCCAGCTGGAGATCCTCTCTTAGTGTGTCAACCAAATACATGGTGGCAGCATTATTATCCACTGCAAAATGCTCCTGCAGTGTGTTACTTTTATCCCTGAGCGAGCAAAAAGGATAACGTGACTGTGGTGAGCATCTCGACAGTTCACCACTGGGTAAGGGCCTCTCAGAAGGCTAATGGCTGATAGTACACAGGCTTTCAGCAGGGATGTATTGAGAGGATGTTGTATGTAAGCTGACTCCTCCTGGAGGAAGGAGATTTCTCTGGTGGTATTAAAGACTGATGGTTTAATGCTGCTTTTGTAGCCCTTCAACTTGTCAGAATAATGGTGTTCTGCACAGCTTTCCATTTCTTCTCCCACTGAAGTCAATATGTGTCCAGCTGCTGCCTGACCAAGCCAGCAGTGGTGATGTGCAATGGGAGGTAGGGTCACAGTAATCTCATATCTACAATAATGCAAGATGACCATGGAATTAACAATATGAGGGACTAACTGTAATGTGGAGTTTGGATCAGCACTTCATGGCCCATATTAGGTAGACTGAACACACCGATGATTTTAGCAGGCTGTCACTATGACCAGAGATGCTTTAAATGGGAATACACGTCACAGACTGTATTCCAGAGTGCCCAAACACAGAGTTTCGTGGTGACAGCTGCTTAAAAAGTTGGCCCTATATTTGTGATTGGAAAAGTGTTCAAAAAAATCTGCTCTAGAACACCAGTTTTCCAGCGAGGTTCCTGCACTATGGGAGGACTGATCTTGGGGTTACCCAGGGCCTCAGTTCAGCAGCTGGGAGGTGGTGTTCGAGGGATTTCACACAACCCTGTACTTCAGTAGAGCAGCATCATAAACCGTGAACAGGCCTCATAACAGCAGAATTCAGGATCTAGGAAGTTCAGCTCCTGTCCTTTACAGAAGGATAGTTAGAGTCCAGTTGCAATGCACTAGCATGTAAGGGGTTAGCATATCATTTAATCAAAGAAAAAATGTCTCCACATTATTCCAACAAGTAAAGTTTAAAGGTCTTACGTTTGCTTCTAAACAGGACAGTGATCCCCACCCTAACATAAACATTTACCTAAGTGAGATTTGCATAATCTCTTTGGCCCTCAATCTGCTCACCTTAATCAACCACATCATTATTTAGAAAAATGTGCCTCCATGTGCCTGGTATCTTTGCCTACTTCTCACTGCTCATTAACCAAAAATCAACAGAAAATGTTCTTTTTTGATGTACCAAAGACTCTGAGTAAACAGCTTTCCCAGAACACAGAGGTTCTCAAACTTTGCCTGGGTGTGACCACATTTCAATAAAAAGCTTATCCCATTGTAAAACCAAAAAACCCACCTCCCTTATGCATCAACTACTGTATCTGATTGCACACAACTTTTGACTGTCTTTTGGCTCAGCAGCTGAAAAGAGGAATGAAGGGGACTCCAAGCAGCCATGAAGCCTTTTCGCGGGAGACCACCATTTAGTGAAGCATGGTTTGAAAACACGTTGTGCTCAGAAACGCCAGTACAGTGAGAGCACTGACTACCTTCACCCATGCCCTTTTCCTAGCACTTCTGCTGACTTTATACTAACACAGTAAGAAGCCAAGCAGCATCACAGCACCTAGTTTCAGTTTGCTGATTTGTAAAATGGCCATAATAGTATCTCTCCCTTTGCACAATTTCAAAGTCTCAAGCTCCATGCCACTCGTGTCAATGAAAACAGGAGGTTGCTTAGGCAACTGTACTCATTTTTGCATTTCTGACATGTAGACATGCTTCTTCATGTTGATATTCCAGTCTCTCCCTCTATGTAACTGTCACCATCTGCCAGACATACTTGAGCAGGGATGTATCTATTGTCACTCAAGGAATATCTGGACTGTTCCTAAAAGGTTGTCAAGGGTACAGCTACATAAGGTGACTAAACTAACCTAACAGCTCGTGTATGCCAAAAGCAGGACTCCTGTTCTTTACTTTCCCCTTTGCGGCACTAATCCTGGACGCATGGCACCTTTGGGTAACATTTTGTCTCAACAGGTTTAGAGAAATGAGAACGGACATTGGCACAGACGAGCATCAGCCTGGCACTGACTCTTGCTGTTACTAGCAGCTTTAGTCTTATCTTCGTGCTACCTCCTGTAGTACATAAGACACTAGATCAAACTGGTAGTATTGGATGGTGATGACAAGTGTATGCAATGCTCAATTCAGTTCTCACTCCAGTGCCCGAATCTGCAATAGACTCCAGGTCACTGACTTTATTCCTAACCGATTTTTTTCCAAGGATTAAGCATCTATGTACAAACGTGGAAGTCCTTTAATGCTTTTCCAAATTTTGGACAGTCTTGCATAATCATTTCACAATATTTATAGTGGCAGCTTGTGTTCCACCTCAGGCTGCTGCTCTTATCTCCTGCTTCCACAGCAATGATGAGGTAAAAGGAAAGATGGAGTGGAAACTATTTTGGCACATACATACATTTTCCCAATCTGCTAAGAAAACCTTTATCTTTCTCCCCTCCATTGTAGCTAACGTGTCAAAAGAAGGGATATTCAAGAACACAGCAAGAGCCTGTATTGATAGGAGAGGAGTAGAGCATGTCCTGTATCTTGATTTTGGAAAAATATTCGTTGCACAGAATGTTCTAATAAGCAAGCTAGGGAAAGACAGTCTAAAGATAGCTATATATAGGTGATACAAAAGCAGTAGGAAAACCATATTGAGAAGGTAACCCTCAAAAGTTTACTGCTGAAATGGAAGCCTGCACCGAGGCAGTGTTTTGCACTGGTTATATTCCTATTTAACCTATTTTCATTATGCCCTGGACAGAACGTATTTTCATTATGATTCAAGAATCTAACAGAGAGCATGCATATTAGATTTACAACGGACACTAATCTGGGAAAGCCTGTAAAATAATTGAGAACAACCTTGGATTAAGAAAAAATGATGTAAAAATGTAACAGAAAACAAAACAGAACACACTAGCCTTTATAATAATCCGTGTTGCATCCACATGCTGGATATTACACGTAATTCTACTCCCCATCTTCAAGAGGGATACAGTAGAACTAGAAAAGATTCAGAGAAAGTTGACACAGATGACCAAAAATATGGGATGTGTCTGTATGAAGCCTTTTTACAGACAGGGGAAGACTTTTCAGCCTGAAAAAGAACTGGATGAGGAAGGATGTATCAGTGACCTATAAAATTCTGAGTGGCACGAAAAAGGTGAATAGCAAATGGTTATTTATCCTCTTTCAAAGAAAGACCCAGGCAGCAAAAATGGAATTATGGCTGAGTCAGAATAAACAAAAGGAGGTAATTTTTAACAGAATGATGAGTTGAGCTGTGGAGCTCTTTCCCACAGAATGTTTTGCATGCCAGAAGTCAACATTGTTCAAAAACTGATTAATCAAACGAAGGTTAATTCAGAGATATAATAAAGACACCACCATCTACTTCATAACATCATCTCGCAGCCCACCGAGTGGGATGAGACATGGGGTCAAACTGCTGCAGGCAGAATACCACCTCATGCTTTCTTGTTCTCAGATTTTTCCACACGTATTTTCTATTGGTTATACTTCTATAGCTACAATCAAAGCTGACAGTTCTTGATTTCTAATCAGTGCACATTACTGCTTAAGCTACTGACCATTGCCAAGAGCAGGATACCTGACCCGACTGATGTTTGGTTCGACCCAGTGTGGCTGCTCACACCGTCTTTTGATTATATGAGTACCTTATTTATGTCACTCAGATGAAAAGTCTCTTGGTCCTAAAAGAGGTCCACTCTGACCTAACTCATTCTCGTTTTCTCCTCATGCCCGGGACAAGGGATGTTCACCCCACGTGTTTTTAATTAAAAACTGTTTTGCTCAAACAGTATATATAGATGAAGACCCAAACTGAATTTCTGTAGCTTCTGCAAGTTAGGATGTGTCAACCTATTCAATGCTTCAATTCCCCATTGGATAATTATTCTGATTTTGATCAGTGTGTCTAGGTGCTTATCATACTGATTTACCCATGTGCCTGTCCAGACTACTATGAGGCTAAACCCATTTTTGACTGTAAAGTGATCTAAATCCCCTCTGTGGAAGGCCACAAAAGCAGACAGATACATGCTGAGACTCTCTCCCTGAACTTTTAGTACCATATTTACAGCATGGACAGTCAATCAGACTGCGACTCATTCCTCTTCAAAAGACTGCTGTCTTTCCAAATTTTGCAGTCCATCATCAAGGATAAAAACTCTTCTTAATAGACATCAGTTACAGCATTATGACAAAATATGGCATGGACTGATGTATTTGGAAACCAGTGATGCTTATTGCTTGTAAGATGATGGTTAAGTTCTTTGTATGCTTTTAAGGTTGCAAAACATACCCAGAAAATCAAGATGTTACATAGTTGTTTAACTGGTAAAATCTGTGTGACAAAGCTTATGCTAATGCTGTCAACACACAGGATTTGGAATATGCTCATAGGCACCAAACATGTTCAGTGACTTTGAGAAGACTCAGCATGAAGGAAAAAAATGGACTTTTATGCAAAAGCTGCAATTTGAAGAGAAAACACTCTTCAAGTTAAGTTGGTTGGGTGTGGGGTTTTTGGTTTTGTGTTTTTTTTTTTTTTTTTAAAGGCTAGTTAGTATACCTACTAGCTAGGTACACTAACAGGAGATTGTTAACGGGAATTGCTGCCAGAGTATGCTGATAGCTGATCTACTGAAACAGAAGTTAAGAATTTTAGACCACGAAAATGGAAAGTATTTAAGGTGCAAATTGAAACACGATGAAATACTGAAATATTTCAGACAACATCACATTCACAGATTAAATAAATCATTTAATAAGCTCTATGACCCTAATTAATTAAACTTATGCATACTATTAATCCCTCTAATCAATCCAATTAAAGACTAAAGCAGTCTCCCGTGTTTGTATGCAAAGTGCCCTGCTGAAGTGAGTTTTAACAATGCGGCTAAGCAGAATGCTGGGATCAGTCAGAACTCAGTGACCATTATGCAGTTGGTAAGCAGAAAAAGTCTGTAAACTCACCTGCTTGGTGTTTTTGAAGCAAATGTTATATTGCCCAAGATAAATAGTGTTCACGCACTGTTACCTGTGTTTCTCTTGGAGTGTTTAGTGCTTCACAGATGGGGCTCTTGTTAGCAAATCCTTCCTTTGCAAAACGTTCACTCCTAAAAGACAAGCTCACGGTATTTTGCACAATGTGTAACAGGAAAAATATTCATCCTTCATCTTTGTTTCTTCCACATTAGGAAATACTCAGGAAAACTTTGGGGAAAAAAATAAGATTTAACATCATTGTATTTATTAGGGTCCGAAACAATACACATTCACATCCTTTTGAATACAGTACATTTGGCACAGTAATAATGTTTACGATGAAATAACACTAATGAATGGCAAGAGATTCAAATTACATCCATAAGAAAAAAAATTCTGTACAAATAAATCCTCACAATAAAAAAAAACCTACCCCCCCAACTGAATACATTTTATAGTTAGCCAGAACTATTCTGCACATAATTTAAAAAGAGGTAATTTTTAAGCCTTTTTGGAGAGAATTGTTTTTCACCCTATGGAGAAAAATGTGTTTCCATGTTTTTATAGTCTATTTGGGAGGAAAAACAAGAAACAATCAATTCTTTATAATTATTATTATTATTAATAATCTTTTTGGCATTTTGCACTCATTTTACAAAGAAGGAACAGGAAAGATTTTACAGAACAGGCAGAAATGTAACAGAATGTCCATTTTTAAGAATTATCTTTAAAAAATGTTCAAGGTAACAGACAAACCTTCTGATGTAAACCCGATGCAGAGGATCTAACTATTTATATTGAAGAAATATCTGCCCATGCAAAAGTTTTTATCTCCTTGACTTTTCTCTTAGCATCCTACCAAACATTGCAGGTGCTGAGGCCTCTTGAAATACAAACGTTCGCTAATTATCTTCATGTTAGAAACAGGAATACAGACTACATAGCTTGCTTACAAAAGCTTGATGGGATGCTTTTATTCCTTCAAAATAAATGCTTAGAGTTTTGTGTAAAGGCCTCTTATAGTACAAACAGTAGCGCACTATCCGCTAACTTGTCTTCCTAGCCAGTCTACTCACCTATGGAAAAGAACGCTTTAGCATTGTGATCAGTTCTTGCCTGGATGTCAAAAGCTAACCGTGATGAGAAATGAACAGAGCCAGTGGTGAGACACAAATTGATGGGCAGTTCTACAATATATTTCTAAAAGAGAAAGAAATTTAAACATTGAGATGATGCAATCATTAAGATGTTTCTGTGCTGGTACTCAGCTCCAGAAGCTAGCCTTTTCCCAGTACAAAAGATTACTGAAGATAAATTAAATTAAACTAAAGGCTTGATCCATTATTACACCTGTAGGCCAGACAACACATTAATTGATATATCATAATATTTAATATTTTGAAATCATCATAAGAATATATATAATAATTACACCTGAGTTTTAAAAACAAAACAAAATGGAACTGAATGTTGTCATCAGTAACAGGCTATGAGCAGCCAGACGCAAAACTGACACAAACTAATTCATCTGCTTGAGACCGAGATTATCTCTTAAAGCCAATGATTCACACTTTGTCCACCACGATTTGTAACATTCCTTTCTCTTTCCGAGCTCTATCATGGCATAATAGAGTTGAAGAGAACTATACAAGAGATTTAGTATAGCTTAATATATGTCTACGTCTTTTATAACAAAAACCTCATCTCTCTGACAGTAACTTGAACCAATACACATACAAGAGTATTGCACATGGACATTATTATAATTATTCTTTCATAGACTAACATTTTAATAGTATGCCTGAACATGCAGCAGTTGATACCTCTATATTCAATGAATTCCACAGGCCTTGCAGCAAACACTATATACAAAATCTCACCTGTACAAAAGGCAAAAAAGCTTCTTTAGTGCCACTTTGCCAATCACAAGTATATATATTTTTGTGCAGCTGGAAATCCATGTGCAACAATTAAAATGGATTCCAATGACCGCTCACTCAGTCCAGTAAAATATATAATAAAATGACCTCAGCGATACATGTACACAAAAAAAAACCCAAACCAACAAACCACAGGGTACTCCTGGAAATATAAGTACATAACACTGTTAGCGTATCTACAGGAGGTAACTTCACATTAGTAATATTGTCCACATGAGTTACCGTTTCAATTCATACACAAAAAAATTCAATTTACAACTTTCAATAATGTCAGTTTGTGAATGTTTGATCTTCAGTTTTTTAACACACTTCCACATAATGCACATGTAGCCTTATTTTGTGTCTTCTAAAAGCAGATTTCTCTTTAGATTTTAAACATAAAAAATAACAAACACAGTAGTATTATGGTTTTGTAAAAGTGTGCAAAAGTAACACACTGCTGAGAAAATAAATATAAATAAGAAATTATTTATCAACTTAGCTACAATGTAAAAGGCAAATTTATAATGTTTATAATTAATTTTTTATGTAAAATTAACTGTAAACATTTGCAAGCTTGCCATCATATTAATGGTTCATTTAAATGGATATTAAATTTGGTAAAATGGATAGTACACCCAATTGCCTGAAAAACTGTAAAATGCCTATATATAGCTGTGTTAAATTACTATAGGCTTTTTATTCTTTAGCCCTTTAATAACTATCCATATAGTATCTATTTCCTGCTTTAAATAAAATTTCAGTTACCTTTGTGACTCTTCTTATTCCTAAGAGTTTTCCATAAATTGTACGAGGAACTTCATCAAAAGCCTTAATCGCTGTGCTTCTTTTTCTGGACAGCTTTATTTTAAGTTTGTACCTCACCACAATAAATTCATAACCGAAGATTACATCTCCATGAAGGCAGACTTCTTTGCTTACCATAGGGCAACATATTACTTATTTGTTCCACATCTCAGTGCAGATCTCACCATAACCACCAGTGCAGAAGAAACAATTCTCACCTTCTTAGTTTAAATACATATGATGACTACAGAACGTGATCTGCTAAATCACTTTTAATAGCATGGCTTCATTTTCCATGGAAAGGATGCAATTTTGTCCTCTGGGGAGATCTTAGGAATAAAAGAAAAGTTGCAAATATACGGCAGTGTGTTACATCTACAATTTCTGATACAAAATTATTTTGCATTGCTTTGTGAGACAGAAATTAAGAGTGCTTTCAGGTCAGAAGATTAAAGGAAAAAAAACAATAAATATATACTTTAATTGGGGATATGGGCTCAGGGTAAGAAAAGTAGTTCTTGATCTACTGAGTCTCAGTAATTTGACGATCTCTTCAGAATCACTTCTTGCAGCATCATTCATCTGTCAGCCTAACGTTGTCTATGGCAGTAACTCTTCTCCAAAATAAGAGAACCCTTTAAATTCTTCTTGATTGATTTGTTTTATAATTGTCTCATCCACTAGCGTTAATACTGGTTCTTCTCGCGTAAAGTCTTGATCAAAGTTATTTACATCCCTTTTGGTTTTCTGAGAAGAAAAATACAAATAAGGTGAATGGTAAAACAACACAGTAAAATAAAAGGTGCTCTCCCTCCTCTCCATCCCCCCCGAAAGGCTGAATTTTCTGGAATGGTTGAAATAAAAGAGGAGCTACTTCACACAAAGGATAACAGACGTATGAGAGAAGCTAGAGGAGCAAGTACTATAAATGAGTTCAGGAGAGGCCACAGAAGCAGTACTATAAATGAGTTCCCAGAGACTCATGGGTCTCTGACGGGCGAAGGAATAGCAGTATGATGATAAAGCAGGAAGCTGAGATTAGGACTAGTTTAAAAAAGGCTTTGGCATAGTAGGTGGTACAGCTGTTTCCTCTTAGATTTGAACATAATGATATCTCATTTCAGAGGCACAGAGTGAACTGATTTAATTGATTTCCCCACAATATAGCCTACTGTTTCAACTCTAAGTTAACTGTTTCTTTATATCTGGCTACGCTCAGCCTTAAAATCAGATGACCTCGCAACAGCTCTCAGTCCAAAATCCTTGAGCTCCACATTGGCAACTCAGTTTTCCTAATGCAGCCAAATGTCATTCAGAGCACCACAGCACAGTGTGAAATTCTGGCTCCAGAGAAATCCACCTCAGAACTCCTCTTTATTTCAATGGCATCAGGATTTCCCCATTGAAGTCTAAAGTACCTCGCTCTTTCAGTGAAGTTGGGCCAATGACGTGCAACTGTACATGCTGTGGTTCGGGTAAGATGTATTAACTAGAGACAGCCTTGGAGAGGCCGACTCGTTTGTCCTCAGGGCACTCATGACAGTGACTATCTGTGTCCACTTACATGTAAAAAAGCTTAAGGCTACAGGGGAAAACATTCCCCATTGCCATTCCCTTGAGACCTGCACTGTTCATGTTTTCCGTGTTAGCAGCATATTTCAGGCATGTACAGGTTCAGGGAACTGGAACATTTTCCTTTACACTGTCTCTTTTCTCTTCGTTTCACGAAATCTAAGTTACCCAAGTGATACTTAATGGAGGCACACTGACACATTGGAAACTAGCTTTGTGTCCATCCTGCACGTCTGAGATTAAGGTGATACCAGAAATAGAATAGCTATTTGACTTGCAAAGTAAAATGATAAAATCATAAAGTGATACATCATAAAGTACATTAATGTATTCCAAATGGGATATATGCCTTCTTTCAATGTAGGTAAATTTTCCTATAAAATATATATATAAATGTATTTTCTTTATCAGCTCTACTGAGGCACTAAAACAAATAGTTTTCTTTCTCACAACTGTAAAATGGTCATAGCAACCTTCACCTACATTGTTTGCAGGAACTTTATAGATATAGGGGAAAAAAAGGTCTATATAAATGCAAGAGACTGTCACTTGTAAACCAAGTACTTTCTAAGTGCAGGCAACCAAAAATCCACATCCATCTACAAAACTCCATTAAAAGGAAAGGAATATGGACTTAACAAACATATATATATGTTTATATTGTTTACATTTGTAATATTTACTTCATACATAAAGATTGGACATAAAGTGTATGTGACCCATATACTCTGAACTGCATAAAGCCTGAGGGACATGGCTTTGGGCTTTATGTTTTTTCCCAGTCATTTGGATAAATATTGCAAAATAAGAATGAAATTCCATACAAATTTTTAAATGCATTACATTGCAACTACATCTACATTCTTCTTGTTCCCCATGTCCTACCGTAGTATTTTCACACACTCATACAATGAATTTGCTACAGGAATAGCCACGAAAGCAGAAGGAGGTAAGTAAATATTTGTAGAAAGTAGAATTCAAATTCAGAACTGTAGTTATGTGCAAGAGAAACGTGACTACACTCATACTTGAATCACTAACTATCCAGGGCAAATCAGCTGTGGACTAGCCGAGAACAAATACAATATATATTATTTCCAGGTTTTCATACTGAACGTATTTGTGAAAAGTGTTATTTTCTTGCTGAAGCTAAAAGAGTAAGATGACAGATTCCTCAAAGCCTATCAGGGGCAATTAATTCCCAATAGCTACTTTTTCCAGAAAACCATAACTAAGATTAGTGAAGGTGTTAGGTGAAAAAGAGAGCAGATGAGTACATCTGAAAAACTGTCCCAACACTGGTGTACCTAAATCCTATTGATTAAAAATAATTGTACTTATTACAAATAATTAAATTAAAAATAATAGTAGAACTTCCAATCCCAAATACTTCTGAAACAACAACCAAAGATACTTGCTTAGATTTAAAAGCCTAGCATGTCTTAAAATACACCTTCAAGACCAAAGAAGGAAATAGAAATTTTTACTTTCTCAGATTTATAAACAATCCCATGTCTTTTTGGCAGCATAGATGTAAATCACCCCATTTATTAACAGGGCAAGTATGGAGCAATCTAAGATTGCAAGGATACCCTAGCAAGCCTTTAACTAACCAATTGATGAAGTAAGATTAAATAAATCACAGGGAACAGAAGTGAGTGGATTAAGCCATACAAGACAAAAGGTAGAGTTCATAACAAGTGCCTCTTTTCAACAGAAAGATTTATTTGAGAAACCCTCCTTAGCAACTTAGGAACTTTCTTCCTGAAGCGATGACTATTCTGCAAGGCCCCATCTGCTAAGACAAAACAGGTCTGGCCACATTTCTGCTACTATTGCTATTTTAATGTACTTGCACTGTGAATACTCCATAGGCCAACAGCATGAACCAATATATAGTTGCAGCATGAGGGCTCAGGATGAAGGCATGAAGGGCTGTGGCTGTCTCCTAGCAGAGAAGCTGAGAAAAGAAAGAAGATGTGCAAGATAAAGAGAGTATATGAAGGAAACAGAGTGCAGCTATTATCCATCTTTGAACATTAAAAAAATCATAAAGAAAAAAGGAAAAATGTTTAGATTGGCTGGCAAATGCATCATTAAAAATGCAGTAATTAAATGGGTGGGAGTCTGTTTACTTAGCCTGCAGCTCCTGAGACTTTGGGATACATTATTTTTAACTTTTCAAACTTTTTTCCAGGTAAGAGATGACTGAAGAAACTAGGGTTATTCGGAAAAAAAGAACCCCCAAAACCACAGCTGTCCACCCAACCACACAGGAATTCTACCAGGTTTCAGATGCTACTTTTTTTCTCTCTAGACTACCCAAACACCTTGTGTTCAGCATGCGTCAATGCTACACGAGAGCAGGGGCACAGCAGCTACCCAAGAGCTTCCAACAATAGGTGCCAAATTCCACACTGCACTGAAATTGCTCTACCGCAGGCAGCATGTGGGCAGTCTGTCTCCGTCTGACAAAGAGCAGCAGCAGTGCCATGGCACTTCTAATGACTAAAAATGACACGACTCCAATTCTAAACCTCATCTGAAAGATGGCTTCCCCACCAGCACAGTATCTCTGATAGTGAGAAGGAATAGTGACTCACACCTCTTGTGCAGGAAACGTGCTGGCTAGTTGATCTTTAATTTTTTCCAGCAGTGTGAATGCTTTGTAGGTCTCCTCTCTGAGCACTGACCTAGTGTGACCTGCTTATTCTAGGGGACACGGTGGACCTGCTTCATGTTGGTGATACGATCCAATTAGATGTAACACGCTACAGAAATAAAACCTCTTGAATTAATAAATATTAACATGACCTACTACCCATCACGGATGACAATTTTTAAGTCAAAGTCATGTTTTATTCTATCCAAAGATTACCGCTTCTGTTCAAAGAGCTAAAGATATTGGAAATTTTAAAAGACTGTCTCTTCATAAAACACCATTTAATCAGCTTTCCTAGTCGGCCTGTACAACTTTGGACAAAGGAATATTGTTTTATGAGTCAAAATGCTTTTTTTCTTAAATCTCTTCACATAATTACTAAAATATTAAAAGGAACTTCATATGCTATTAATAAGCACACATTAAACAGTGGTCTTCTTAACTGGTTTTATTTTCACTACCATTTCAATGAAAAATTAATTTTCTAATTAATTAGAAACAGAAATTAATTAGAAACACTGCAGTCACAGACTCAAGCTTAAAAAAACCTCCAAAACATGCTTAATAAGCTTTCCCGTGTCAAGGATTACCAACCTTGTCTGTTAATGGTTACTAAATGACACTATATGAATTGCAACAGTGAAAAAAGAAATGTAAGTTGATGTTCTTATCACTGAAAATACATTAAGAAAGTTACAACTTGCCGTTCCTTCCCATTAATCACATGAACCAAATATGAATGACAGGAGCCTCTGATACTGAAACACCACAGAAATCCTTGCAAGAAGGCACCTGACAGAGGGTGTTCCAAACCAGGGAACTCAGCGAAGCTGGGCACTTCATCAGCTGTGTCATGAGACCAAGAGGCTCAGTGGACTCTCTTCTGCCTAACAAGGATTAAATTAATTCTCCAGCTTGGAGGCATTAAAAGGCATCTGTCTCTACTCCATTATTTATTTTCATTTAATTTGCAGAAAATCACCGAAACCCTTTCAAGTCCTTTGCAAGCTCAATGGCTCCACTAAATCGGGCTGGAATTGTCCAGCGGGTTCAAAGGCTACTCAGAGGAGGTGAAAGAAAGATGAAGGTGTTGGCTACAAAACAATACTGCCACAAAAGCCTAGGTTTTGTATTTTAGTCTGATTTTCCTACGAATCCACAATCTTCTCTGTAAATATAACTGTAGGAATCCTCTTTAAATCAATTAGTAGATTTCTGTTTAGTTTAGTAGAATGAGGAGCTAATCCAGAACAGACAGCCAATACGAGTAAGGTCAGAAATGATCATTATAACGATGAACCAATATGTTGGAAGAAAAAATTCTTGTGCTATGGTATTTTTCAATAAATGAACCTTTTGACACAAAATATATACAAAGCTCTTTCATGATTTTCATGGAAATGCAAATGCAGATTGGCCTTTCTCTATCACTGAATGAAACATCTTTAACTTTACTCCACTGCAATTTTCTGTCAATAGCAGTGCTTCATGCCTCTTCATATATTTTCAATCCCACAGTGAAATCCTGGAGTTTGTCATTTGTTTGGGGAGCTTCACCAGAGAAACCTTCTAGTGCAGGGCCCAGCTGTATCAGCAGCGTATCAAACACACGACAGGCACATTAAATCTGGGCAGGAAGCTGCTGCAGCTTTTGCTGTGCAGCTAAAGGAGCACGGGACAGCAGAGCAGCAGGAAAGGGACACGCAGCAAGAGCTGCGCCTTCTCATATGTATTACACGGTATAATTTAATTTTATCCAGAATTTTGCTTCAGTAAGAAATAAATGATTCCTGCGTTTGACATAGTATCATCAAGAAGAAATTCTTAGATGGGGATGATCAGAGTTTGAACATTTTGTATTTACCTTTTCATTGATAAGATTTTCAGATTATTTTGTTCAAGATGAATGGAAACTCAAGATATCAAACAAACTGGTTTGAAGCACAAGGTTATGTGGCTAACCTCAGATATCACTGTCCTCTCATTCACCTCTCCTTATTACGATAACAAAAACCACAGCACAGGCAGAGATCACTTTGCACCAATGATTGGATCTCTTTTCATAAAGGTGGTGTAGTTTCGAAAAAGTTGAGACCAACTGTAATGAGTGCTCACTTTCACACATAACTCATTCTATATATACAGAAATTTAGTATGAATACTGTGAAAGAAACATGCTGAGAAGCAGAACACTTCAGGCCTGACTTTCTGTTTATCCTGGTGATGCCTCTTCACAGTATTTGCGCACCCTGAGAATCTGTATTAGAAGCATTTCCTAGAATGGCTTATTTCAGAAGTTATGAAATGTGTGTTATCAGAATAACTTTACAAGTTACTAAAGTTCTTCAGCATGTTAAATGCTCTATTCACATATGGAAGAGTTACAACAGATCAGACATGAGCTGCAGTATAGTCAACTGAAGGTTATGATGATAAAAAGGGTTTTGAATCCAAGTAGTTCTTACAAGTATAACCAACATTCATTACTGCCAAGCAGAGGGTGAGATTTTGTGCTCCTAGATTACGCTTTTGTTAGATGTAAAGGACACTAAATTAAGAGTAAGAAGTGGGGAAAAAAACACTCAATAAAGATTTTAATAGATAGTGAAACAGTATTTGAAAAGCATGCCAACCTATGCAGTCCACAATTTAATCTGTTACGGAAGTACACAGATATTTAATAAACACCAAGCTAATTCACAGAACTATGAATTTTAAAAGGGATCATTTGTGATCCAGTAAACTGAAACCACCTTTATACTGAAACAGTATGCATCTTTCCTAGGAATGTGAAATGGGTCAAGTAGGAAGGAGGAATAAGCTAAACAATTAGGGGGTACAAACACATAATGACTACATGGCCAGGATGCCAGCCTTAGTATTTCACTTTGGCGCAGCCTTTCTCTTATCCTACACCCCCAAATCGCCACAACAAAACAAACAGAAAGGCAAACCAAATCAAAGCTCTGCAGGTTCACTGACAACCACCCCGTGTTCGCAGTCTGGGCAATGAACCTTACCCAGAAGAAGTTGCTGTAAAATCGTTGTCCCCTATGGCCATATTTGGGTATGGTTTTAGCATAAACGAGTACACAGCACTAAAGCTATACATACCAAACCTGCTTTGTTCACAGCCTGATTGCTAAAGCACAACAGTTATCTCTGTGTAAAACATCGACGGAGATAGACTTCACAGGAGCTGCAGGGGAGGTCAGCACTACAGCTTCCCACCTGTGGTTAGTCCTTTAGCCTCAAGATCCATCTTATCCACCTTATCAAGGCTTGCTCCCATTAGGACTTAATCATGACATAACCACTACATATAACCTATGCTATGGTAGAATACATGCATTTTTTAGAGTGAAAAAAATTGCAGGGGAAGAGTGCCAACTTCTGAATTTCTACACTCTATTTTTCCCTTATGGTAGGCTTCTCTGAGGGTTTAACTACATGGAAAACAATTTCATATTTCTTCAGGTGGGGAGGAAATACAAGAAGAGAAAGTAATGGAACAATCACATGAAAATACCCTTCATCTGCACAATGCAATTCCTATTGCAAATTTTATGATCCACTCTGCAGCGCAGATTTTATATATGCACCTCTCTAATTCACATTATATTGGCAAGCCTCCACTGATATCCTCAGCTGCTCTAAGGTCATGATCACCAATGTCACCTCCCCTCTTACATCCTGGCACACATCCAAGATTAGTCCATTTTCAGTTGTGTTCTCCTGAAATTGCATTTTAACCATTGTTGTTACAGCAGAGTTAGAGTAGTCAGGGCTGGTGCATCTGCGACATGCTAAACCACCTGCTAGTGAGTCCTCAAATACATGTGTGGAAGCCTTTTTGTCTTCCTGATAACTAGCACTTTAGCACAAAGGACTGGCTATACCCAGAAAATGGAGCTGACTTGCAAAGAAGAGAAAAAAGTGATGCAGGTGAGTTGGTACGTCTAGGGCACACGTCCTCAGAATTCCAGTGGCTTCCAGGAGATACCCCATAAATCACTGAAAAATCACCCAAATACAGATAGTCTAGCAGTGCACTGAGATATTTGACCAGATTTATTCTGTAAAAGATCAACAGATTTACTTTGCTTTCCATTCTTTAAGCAATCACAAAGACAAGGAATAAGGAGAATCTGATGCTAGTGAATAGGTGAACAACGTAATGAAATATTTCAGGACTCCTATCTCTGCCGTGTATCCTGCATAAATACTGACCAACTGATTTTCCAATGTTTTATTCTGCCTACAGCCACCTATCGCACTTAACTACAGAAAAGTAACACATTATGAAAACCTCTCTGAATGTGTTATGAAATTATAAATATATAGCAGTACCTTTTGATTCTGAGCCCCTCCTCTATTGAGGAGGCATGGACATATGCATTGTGATACTGGACGCAAAGAAACACCACAGCATGAAGGGTAATAGCAAGCACGTACAGCGGGAGCATCAGTCCAAGACTCAGCTACACACTAGAACGGTTTGCACTATAGGCCATAGAGCAGGAATGCTACAGAGTTTTTGGCAAGACTGCCCTCTTCAAAACATTTCAGGAAACTCATGCTCTTTGATGGTGATCTCTAGCTCATTAAGAATAAAGCTTTTAGTTTGACATGGATGATGCATATGACGGGCTTTCATATAGAGAAATGGTATAGCAGGTCTCACCTTATACAAATGGAGAAACCTAAACAATGATGGTTTAGTTCTAAGACTACTGAATTGTTAGAGATCGTATTTTGAAGCCTAATGACTATTTTTAAGCCTTTGCAAAGACAGATTAAAATAAAGATATACGTGACTTTTTAGAAAGCAGCTGAAGCTGCTGTCTTTTTTTTGAAACTAACGCACATACTCATACAAATTGTAGACTGGAAAAAAAAAAGGCATTCCACAATTATGCATGAATGCCTACTACTTCTGCATCACAATGTATCTCCTTTCTGCCTTTCCTCCAGACACTGGAACTGCTTTTTTGGAACACGGCTTTATTAAAAGAGTGCAGTAAGACATAGCAGAGTTTGTAGTGACACGGGTTTCGTTCTTGGTTCTGCTACTGATCTGCTTTGAGCTTGAGTAATTTTCTCCTCACTATGCATCTAATTTTCTTCCTATTTTTGATCTCCTATACATGGATTGTCTCTGATCTCTATGTCTATCATTATCTATGGTCTATTGATTGTCTCTCACTTATATGGCTTTTTGCACAGCAGGAACCTCATCTTGCTGGGAACTCGAGCTGTTATTGCGGACCTGAGGGCACAAATTCAATTTCTCTTCCTTCTTGTTCTTGTCAAATATAAACACAATCCTTCAGAGAGTCATGGGCAGTCATGACCTTCAACTCCTTCTTTTCCATACTCCGTAATTAAGCAAAGGGAATCATTCTTCTGTAGGTCCTTTGCAAACATGAATATGGCGTGCAAATCAAGGAACAAGATCTGCGCTTAAGGTTTTTGAAATATCTAGACTGAGTTCCCCTCATCTCACATAATTTAGGCGTATGACTCCTGGAGCATGCTGTTGAGAGGAGCAGTACAAGGTCTGTGCCTCCACAGTAACAAAATCACTTGTAACAAACCAGCAGTGTAACAAGAGGAAAGCAGCAGTTAATGAAGTGCTAGGATTCCTTACCATTTCAAGATGCCTTCCCTGTCCTGCTATTGAAGGTAAGTGCCCACATATCAGCTGCTTCAGGTCAACATCTGCATATTAGTGCAAATGCCAAAGGAATTAAGTTTTGCACTAGTATGCAGAGTTGTGAATGCATACATTGACAAATTTTTGCTGCCCATTTCAGATGAACATCCCAGTAAGTCACTGTTGTTAACTTTACGCTTGCATTATCATGGTATATGGCTAACACAAAAGGTTCTGCATGAGAAATAAACCCAAAGCCAAAGCTCTTCTTATACTCTGTGTTCACTGGACTCCAGCTTTGAATGGGACTAGTCATGGACTGCCAGCCTTAGACGAGTCTTTGCTTTTTTCTGATAAACTCCTCTCCACAGTCTGATAAATAGCCAGATTTTGCTGCTTCTTAAATCACCTGGTGTTTTGCCAATAGCTTTTAATGATGTCAGAAATAGGCCCAACCCAGGAATATTATTTATTACCTACATTAATATAATAATAAAATATTTCTGTTTGAACGCTTAAGAATGTACTGTAAGTAACCATGATAATATGATTTCAGTTAATGGTTTAGATTACTTTCCGAAAACAGCACTGGAGATTAAAGCAGCCAAAAAGTGAAACAGAATTTGTCTTATTCTGAGGAAGCCCAAAAGGAAAGCAGGACTGCTCTGGCTGCTTATCACTCCATTCCAATGGGTACCACTTAAAAATATACATTTAACAGATGATAAAATGAACTTAATTATTTGGTATGAAAAGATTTTAGTGCTATAAGACCAGGACTCAACAAAACCAAACAAATACTGCTGGATCCCCAGTGCAGAATCAAAAGAAGCATAATAAAAGTTGTTTAACTTATAAATATTTGGGAACCTGCAGTGCTGGGAAGTAGCTTTCAAACTTCTATAATTCTAGTGTTGTGGTAATCACAGCTAAAAACAGCTGCTGCAGGCACTGATGCTGAAGAGAGTAAGAAACAAAAAATAAAACTAACTGAATGAGCAAATTCTGGGAAAATAGAACCTTGTTCATCCAAACAAACACTGCTGAAATCCCTTGAAAATACCAGCTCACTCTTGATTTCTCTAAGTTGTGATGCAAGCTGCACATAGGCTCCTCAAAAGCTGTATACTTACACTCTGAGCAAATTTAGTGGTTGTACAAAGTTCCAAGCTATTTGAAATGCTTTGGAAACCAAAGTCCTTTACTTGGCTGAGGGAAGAGGCAGAAGTGTCACAGACTTCTCTGCCCTGCCCAGCCACATGATAGACCTATTGGTACAAACTATGTTGCAGGCAGTTACAGTATGGTTGTTCACAACTGTCTACTGCAAGCTGATCTGAGATCTCGAACTTCATTGCCTGCCAATAGTCAATGCTTCTCAATCAGCAGCGACCTGGCTAACACTTGAACCAGTAGCAGAAAAGTGTATCTTTTAGGAACCAGCTGACATTAAATATTCTAATTCATGATACCCTGTGGCAGGGGCAGCGTGCAAAAACCAGAAAGTTGGACTTCAACTGTTATGGCTGTTTGTAATAAAAAGGCTAAGCCCTGAAAGCCCACATCCATTTTTCTTTAGTTTTTAGAAAGGATATATGTTAACCATTCTGACAAATACAGATTCTTCCCTGTTTCTAAACCTTTTTTTGTACACCAGTATTAATCACCACGGTGTCACTCTCAGAAGAAAGCCCACTGTTTTCCTATGCCTGAAATGCCTGCAGCGAGTGGGGAATACATAATGTGCAATGTTTAACAATGGTACATGAGGGTCTGAGGTCTCAAGATCACTCCCCAGTGTTTCATCTAAGCATAACACTTCATGCAAAAGCATGCAGTATAGCCCCTTGCGTGCCCATCTGCTAAATGCTCATTGCCATGCACTGATGACTGAATGGAAATATATTATGAAACTGAAGGGACACCTCAAGGTTATTAGGCCTAAAAATGGACCTACCTTGACATTTTCCCCATAGTGAAGGCCTTACCTTAAAGAGGGACATTCACACTGAAGCAAACTTGAAAAGAGAGAACATTTATACAAAAAGAAATTTACTTGGCCTGTAATTTCCTAAGTTCCTTTTGGTGTTACTGAATGATACTGCATTTTACAGGGCTTCTTCCCCACAGCGTAAAGGCAAAGTCATAATTCTGCACGTATGACGATACAATCCACTGTCACAAAAAAAATAGAGGCGTGCCAAAAAACCCCACCAAAACAGTATCATGACTTCCCAACACCAGGTTAAAAATCCCTCGTTAAAAAGTAAAAAAATCTTTGCCTGTTAGCAGTCATGTATGAAAACAAATCTGAGATTATAAAACTTACGTGGGCTAATATATTTGAAAGTTTTCTCCAGAAACGTGGTCCCTCTTTAAGGATTCCAGCCATATTTCACAGTAAGCAGACGGTTGCTGCAGCAATTTAAACACACACCTCTCTAATTGAACACATTTTCGGGAGCCCTTGAAGTGAGGCACCTACCCATTAGGCAGGTGCAGCCTCTGCCTGTTTCCCTGTGCAAACAGGCCAGCTGCACACTCCGTAGGTGCTGATTTGTATTTGCTATTTATTACCCAGTTTCCAAACACTGTGGGCATCTGGCTTCTCATAAGTCATCGACAAAGGGCTGCCAAAATTTTGCCAGTTTTTCACTCATTTAGGGGAGGGGGAAAGTTCCCAGTGCTCACTGACTCCAGTTGTAACCCACAATCATTGGCTAGGACTAGAATTTTGTATTTGGGAATGATTTCATTTCAAACCTTTGCTGCAGCGCAAAACTGAAGGAGGACACATTGCTGGCATCCTTAAGTCAAGACTTAACAAGGGAGTTTAGGTTCACAAGGAAACTGCATACAGACAATGTGGCTCAGATAGTGATAACTAAGGGGGGAGGGACATCAATAACAGTTAATGATTATTTTAGAGTTACAGGAGCCGAGAGAGGTGCAAATTACCATAGGAAATTTGAGACTGACAATCAAGATGAAATCTGCTAACACTGAGGTCTGGTATAGCATAGAACACTCTTCCAAGGGAAGTGCTACGCGTTCAGTTAATGTAAAAGCCAGGCTGATCTTGAGCATTTGGTTTCTAACACTTCTCAGACATTTTTTTTTGCTGTCACAGAACTTAGCATTAAACATCCTGAGATTACCACAAAGTGGAAACCGAGGCATAAAAAGGTTAGCTGATGAACCCTGGACCACATCATGAGTTTCTAGAAAATCTGATAGAAGAACTTCTGTATTTTGCAATTCTCGGGTCTCTGGTTTTAGCTGCTAGACCAACTATCTACCCCTGAGAAATCAGTACTGAAGAAGGAACATACAAATATTCAGAAAACATTCTCAATGATATAACAGTAGGAATGGAAGAGGCTGCAAAACGAAGGGAGTTACACTAGATGAACTAAATGGGCCGGCAGCAGCTGCTGTTACTCCATACTGCAAGATACAATTCTGCAGTAGACTATCTTGTTCATTTTGTTTCTAATGCTCTTGAAGAAAGCAAGCTTTTAAAATGGAAAACCAAGAAATTATGAATGCGTAGAGAAAATGAAAATAATGTATTGTTCTGTGAAAGCCACACGTTCACAGCAAATCATCGTAATGCGATTATTTTGTTAACTTCATCTCCATAAAACCACACTATGAATGGATAGCCACAGGCACTGATAAAGCCATTAGCGATGAAACTTTGGCTTAATTGCTAAAAAGAAATACATATGGCAAACATCTGTTTTACCAGGCTTTGTGTTACCCTCTGGCTCAGAGTTCTTCAGCTTTTTCATGTTGAGGACATCTTAGTCAAAGTCTCAAATTTTCCTAACCCTGACATTTACAACAGGGTGGATGAAAATGACAAGTCTGTCCGCATGCATGTTTCAAGGATGACAGTGAAAACTCAGCCTCAAAGGACAGGAGTGTGCCCGTGGTGAGACTGTCCTTGCTGCGCAGTGCCTGACAGCTTCCTCCGCTCTCACAGCTCCTCACAGCACACTGAGCCACTGTGACCAACAGTGTAAGAAATATGAGAGTCATTTTATTGTGCTGGTCTAATTCTACAAAAACCAAGAAGAAATCCCTCAGAGGGATGGACCGCCTCTCCTATGAGGAAAGGCTGAGAGAGTTGGGGTTGTTCAGTCTGGAGAAGAGAAGGCTCCGGGGAGACCTTATAGCAGCCTTCCAGTACTTAAAGGGGGCTTATAAGAATGATGGGGACAAACTTTTTAGTAGGGCCTGTTGTGATACGACAAGGCAGAATGGTTTTAAACTAAAAGAGGGTAGATTCAGACTAGATATAAGGAAGACATTTTTTACGATGAGGGTGGTGAAACACTGAAGAGGTGGTAGATGCCCCAACCCTGGAAACATTCAAGGCCAGGCTGGACGGGGCTCTGAGCAACCTGTTCCAGTTGAAGATGTCCCTGCTCATTGCAGGGGGTTTTGGACTAGATGACCTTTAAAGGTCCCTTCCAACCCAAACCATTCTATGATTCTATGAAATTGATACTCGTATGAGGCTACCACTGACTTCAGCCAAACGAGCAACAAATTCTGGGCAGTGATGTTCCTCCATCCCTGGCAAGTAGGACTGGGATATTGTGTATCTTTATGCCACTTGTGCACACCTCTCTGAGCTTCACTGGCTGACGTTAGTGGCATGTCAGCAGGCCGCAAGTTCAGCCTGGAAAGCCTGCAGCTGGCCAGCTGTGCTCTCAGAAATGGCACAAAGAATTTCTTGCAGGGAATCTAAGAAGATATGGAGTAGCTTGAGGAAATTCTGTGATTCTGTGAAAAGCAAAATATGACAAAATATACCTTTGCTTCACCGTTTTAAATATAAGCTTTGCCAGTAAATAACAACTTGGGACAATACAAATTTCATCAATACACATTCAAGGCGAAGCGGCAACCTGTTTCAATCACTGTTTTTAATGCAGATCCTATTATGGGATAGACAGAATCATCCCATCATGTCACTAAGCAAGATCTACCATGCCTACCATCATATCAATGACTTTGGAAAGAAATTAACCTACTGCAACCTGGTTTTCATTTGTATTATGGCAAATGCACTTTGAAAATGGAAATAACCAATTCAACCAAGCCAGGAACATAACCATGAAAGATGGAACCAAAGAAAGTTGGACAGCAGTCACTGAATACTATATCAGGGCCTTTGTGGTTCTTGGGCAATAAATTATGTTGCAAACCATAGCCTGGTGTTATGGCTACTGATGAGGGAAATTTCATTCTCCAAATGGAATAAAATTCCAGGAAGAATACATGAGACAAAATATCTCAACATAGGAATAAAGTGCCTCAAAGGGATTTCTGTCTCACAACAGTTGCTCTGGAGAAAAGATAACTGTCTGCAGGATATCTGTCTGCACTAAAACTGTACTTATTTCTTGCATATGCAATTACATATTCATGTCTGCATTAAAGGCAGCAGGGAACAAGAACATTATTCAGAAAATTTCAAGACAGTCTGTGAAACTCTAAGAATTAGGTTTTACGAACAGAGGAAATGATCTTCAAGAGACACTGTCAAGGTCACTGGGGAGCTTAGATGTAACAAATATCCTCTTCAAAGCTGTTCAAAAGTTTGCTTGATTTCTAATGCACATGCCCCAGAGCTATTACTTTTTCTACAGCAGCTTAACATTTATAATAGCTCTACATGGGAGAAACCCTCAGTATAGTAAACCATAATATATATATAAAAAAAATCAATTTTGCCACTGAAAAGCCTCATAATTTGGGATTTATGAAAGGAAGGGCTGGTAGATAATATGTATCATAGGACTAGGCCCCAGTGCATTTTCACCCGTTCGTATTCTCTATTCCAAGTCATTAAGCTGGAGGAGGACCCAAAGATCCTTCACAGCAGGTTTCAGGGCCACCAAATCTGCTTCCATTGTCTCTACCTAGCACAACCTGCTGTGGCACTCCTGTCACTGCTTAGCAATCTAAACCTCGGCCACTTGTATGAGTGCTCTGCCCAGGGCACTCTTGCAAGCTTTCAGAAAACATAGTTTTTCGAGTTTGAGACTTTGGTAATTTTCTTTTGGACTTTGGTAATTTTCATTCCGAGGCTGAAAACAAGAAATTTCAGCTTCCAAAACATCATTAGAAAAATCAAATCATGTACAAACTAGAAAGACATTAATGGTATATTTCTGGTATAATAAGGAATATGTTTGCAGACATTCACAGCATGAATGAGATTTTAAAAAACAAACCCTGAAAGTCTGGCTAATAAATAGCCATGTAGTGTTTCTTCCAAGTCCAGTTGAAAAATTCAGACTTAGGGCTGGCAGAGCTGAAGAGACATACCTGAACTACGGAGAAGCACGGGCCTTACAGTACCACGTAATATAGATCTTCAGAAAATCTATCGTGGCAGAGAAAGGATAAAAGGTAATAGAAAAGGAAGACAGCTGTGCTAACCAAGGAACTCACGTCTTTTGGGATCAGCGGAGTAGTGAGGCAGAAGTGAAGCAAGGTTTGTTTCCACACTAGCACCTCCGTGACCTCCCTTGGCAGATTATTCCATTGTCTGACAGGACCTCAGTGTTTGACCATTTTCCCTAATGACTTTACTTGTTTAGTGTCAGTGTTTTATAGTGCCCAGAGCTCATTTGAACAGACCCTATGTTTTTGGTTTTTTTGAAAGTGTGTATGATATAGTAATTATAAAATTTCCCCCCTTAGTCATCTTAACAGTTGGTCAGAAAATAGATGAATACCTGTGTAAATATATGCATTCTTGCATGAGCCAAATTTTGTATGTGCATGCAAAACTCAATTTGAATGCACAAATGACTATATATGCATTATATGCTTCCTTTCCTACACATATGTACACTCACATATCACATGCAAGAATGTCTATTTTCTGACTAATAATCTGGCCTCTCTTCTCATAGCTATTTTCACAGATCTAGACTCTCCTGAATGTAAGATTAAAAATATATTTTCTAATCCCCTTTTAACATTACAAGTCACTTTTAAATAATCAACAGCCCTTTATCAATACTGAAAGATGTTAAAAACCAGAAAACATTCCCAACACAGGCATTAGTCAATGTTTTTTCCGTAGTTATTCCACAGCTATGGAACAGTTACACTTGTTAATCTGAATCAATGAATCTCAATGCTACACCCACAACTGAATTTAGAGAGGAACTCTCTATCTAGATTTTAAAGTAGACTTTATTTTGTTAGTGTTTACCTTCTTCCCTCTTTCCTAGATTTTTCAAAGTAAGTGCAATCTCTTCTAGCTTGGCAAGTATCCAAAATCACCTTTTCAGCATTTGAAATCTACTGCTTTAGACTCCTTTACCATTTCTGAAGTTGCATAATTAATAATTAGATTTTATTTGTGTGATCTTTCTCTCCAGCCTAGATATAAATCACACTTTACTTTCCAACTAACAAATCATTCAATTTTAAGTGGACAAGTAAAAATTTCAGTATGATCTTCTAAAAATTTCAGTATGATCTTGCTCAAGGATTTCTACACAACAACAAAATACAAACAATTGCAAAATTTATACAGCTGGTACAAAACAGCTGTTGGGTCATAAACATAGTGTAAATATATAAGGTATACCCTTTCTAAGTGTAGAAAAATTATCAGTAAAAGTTGATAGGACTAGGTCACTGGGGAAGATATCTTAGGGAAAGCAGATTGAGAACATAAAAATAATACGGATGCCTGTAACACAGACTACATATTATCTGAATTCACCACCGTAAAAAAAAAAAAAAAGAGTTCAGAAAAAACCAAGCATACAGAGCTACTAGACTGCAGGAATCAAATTTGGTAGAATAAAGAAAGTTGGCATATACAATATGGAAAGAAGTAGTATGAAAATCCAACATTATAGAAGCAGCCTGAAGAAAAATGAGAAAAAGTGTAAATAAAGATCTATAAAATCACCGTAACAATTATTAAAGAGCAAGCAGCTGTCTTGAAAATTATATAAAGGACTACTCTGAAATAATCTGAAATCACTACTAAAACTGAAATATCCAACTAAAATACCATTAAAGGAAGCAGAAAAGGAGAAAAGGAACAAAATAACAGGAATGAATAAAATAAGAATGGCTTTACAATATAACAGCAGTGAAATAATTACCAGAAAGAGAAAGAAGCTGCACCGAGAAGGTAGAAGGTATTTATATCAGCAACGAATAAAAACGTCTGACATACTAAATCCCTCCTGACTTTTAAGAAGGACCGCCGCAGCAGGAATGCTTACAAAAATAATAAAGGCCTCATAAAAATACCTATTGTCAAAGGGACTGTGCATCTTGATCACGAAAGGAAAACAGCCAATAAACAGTCTAGATGTGAGAAATCTGGGACTCACTAGATGCAGGCATAAAGTCCAAATTATTTTGGAATTGTGCATCCTGGTTTGATAACTGTATTACTAAAACATTGATGAATACTGAGCAAAGCAACAAAAATTACTGTGAGACGAAAGGCCAAATTCTTGTGAAAATGGGAAAAGAGCTACACGCATGCAACTCAGCTAAACACCAACCAAGGCTGGCTGCAACTACGTCTGCAACTGTGGAGCCTGACTGGAAAGCAGTTAGTTACAGTATTAAATAGGCTTCAGACAAATACTAATAGGGTTAATTTGGGGTTTACACCTCCTGCATCGGTGCAGAGATATGTAAGTCAGCTCAGGCACTAGGTGCAACCTGGCCACACCTCCAGAGCAGCGCTGGGCAGCGGGGTAAGGGAGCCGGCATGCCCAGCTGGCTGGACCCTTTCCAGGAGAGGGGCTGGCTCAGGCATCCCTCTGCCTGTAGCTACTGCATTACAAGGTTTCCATTCTCCGAGAAATATATTAAGAAAAACTTCCCCATATGATAACATTATATCTTCCTATTACTCCTAGAAAGACATTCACAAGGGCTAACTTTCACGTACAGTCGTTAATCCCTTTGGGCCCTTTCTGCATAGCTACAGAGGGAGAGGGAGAGACTTCTCCAAGAGTGGACACAGAGCAGCTCCCTCAGGCTCCTGTTCTGGATGGGCAGCCCCGCTTTCACCGCCTACACAAGGAACTTGGGGAATGCATCTCACTGGACTAAAAGTAAATGCATTAAATGTGGCAGACAGCAATTCTGCAATGACAGAGGGGGCTTTTTCACCTCTAAATTTAAGTTAGGATTCAGTGTGGAGCCCAAAGTTTTGTTTAGGTTTTTTTTAAATACCTTTGTGAACTATCTAAAGAAAGAAACAAACAAGTACTTTGATCATACTTACAGGTAAATCAAACATTGTAACTAGGAATGTGCAAAGTCAAAATATGCAAATCAATCTCAAAGGATTTATCATAAAATTATTCTCTTGTACTGTTCAAGCACAAAATTTACTGTGCACATTCTCAGCTGAAAAGCTGACATTTGGTGAACTGTAAATATTTTCATCCAGAGGAAGAAAAGAATAAGTAAGGCATTTTTGCTTGGCTTTTGTAGTTTCTGTATGTGGGGCTGCTACATGTTTTGTTACTTTAAAATAGAAATACTTGATTATCACCTAGGAAAATGTAAGTACATCAATTTATCTAATCATGATGTATATTCCTTTCCCCCAGGAAGCTGTTTTTTCAAGTATCTTCAGTTAAAATATTATGCATCAGAAATCCTTCTCTCTTTCACTACAAAATCCAGTGGCCATCAGCAACGCACTATGGTAGCAGAGCTCACACAGAAAAAACAGGCAGTATATACCCAACTGAAATAATCTCTTCCGATCAAGGTATCTTTAGGAACACAGGAAAATAATTAAAACAGGGCCTCGAACCCTCTCCTGGTTTATGTGACTGAACATGAACATCTTCCTGTGCGTTAAATCTATTCCTGACACTTACCTTCACGAAAACAATGACAAGGCAATCTTTTCAGCGCAGTTTTTATGTTACTATTTCAACCCCCAAATGTTGAATCAAGTAATCTCATGTCTTAGAAAAGCCAACAACTAGAATTGTCAAACCAAGTCTCCTCTGAATGTTATGCAAACTGCTACTTACAATCCGAGGTTTGAAGGGTGGCTTGATTTTCCTTTGTTCTAGAAGAATCCAGTCAATTTCCTTGAAAAATGGATGCTGCTTAATCGCATCTTCCCCGTTTTGTGACGCCACACAGCCAAGTCGCTTATTTGGGTTTTTTGTCATGAACTACAGGGTGGGGGGAGGGAGAGAGGGAAAAAATTAAAACATGAATGCAATGGCTGGAAACCATTTGCAGTTCAATTACGCGTTCCAATTCCTAATGCCTAGTTTTTAGAGACAGTCCCCTTTCAGGAGGTTATTTTTTCTCTACGAGCAACAAGGATGCCCTTCCAAATTTCAGAGGTTCCAGCCAAACTAGAAGATTCAGAGACTCCGAAGTGTAAGTTTCCTGCAGGAAGCTCTTTCAACTGATTGCCGAGACCTCCTAATTTCATGTGGCTGGGAGTGCTACAGGAACAGATTCTCTTTCAGCATTTCTAGTTCCAGCTTTGGTCAAAAATACTAAAGGAAAGAAAGAAAATATTGAGCCCTCCAGAGACACTTCCAAATAGATGGTCAGGATAGCTCTTATATTATTTGCTCTATCTTAACTATTAATTTGGGGCATAGGGGCTACATATTATGCTTACTGTTGTTTATTTTCTCTGGGTATGTAGGTTGCATAACCATACACTCTATTCAAGCAGACACATGAAAAGTCATAACCTCCTTACTAATTTCTAGGATTTTATTCTAATATAAGTAAGAACAGCACCTGCAGCTATGTGAACTATAGGCGTTCTGTCCATATATTTCAGGAAATGCATGGAGTGATCAGTACCTGCAGAAAGCTTCCCGTGAGAAACTCCACAACATAACTTGCACCTTCCCTTTCATCTTTAGTACATCAGTGGCAGCAGCTGGAACTAACTGGTCTCCTCTGGTGTGGTAATCTCTAAACTTCTCATTTTTAAATTCTTACTATTCCTTTCAGCAAAAAGCTGTAGAACTGGTGTAAGACATTGATATCAAATGATGGCAGCTGACAATATTTTTCCTCATTTTGCTGTTATTTCTCCCTTCTTTTATGAGCAATTGCTCTACTTATTTCCTAATGCATGTGGACACAGAATCCCTGCAATTGAAGTAGCAACGAATGCTGTTCTTATACACACATGCACACTCATATTATAGAATTATCCCAAGCTTTGCTATAACTTCATATTCAGCCATTATTATAACATGTTTTAAATTTAAAAAAAAGTTTAAAAATGAAACAAAATGTGATAACTGTTCAGTGCCTTTTTAACCTAGGTACCACATTATACTATACATCCATAGAAAAAAACCCCAAACAATAAATCATTATAGTGCATACCCTTGCTTTACTACTCCAGTTATTAGATAAGTAGCTACTGAAGCCCTTAAGATGGTTTTAGATAGCTAGATCAACCATCCACAGGAGAATACCATTGCTATCATTTTTAAGATATAACATAGATCAGCAAGGCAATTATCTCTGTGGTTTCTGACATATACACGCCGCTCCGAAGACGATCCTTCTCTTTGGTCTTGTGTTCAACTGCTCCGCAAGTTCTTTTGCAAGTGGACAAGTCATATCTAAACTACAGGCCATATTTTCTATGGGCAGGAGAAACAAAGGTTTTGGAAGGATTACTGTGCTTTGGTGAGATCTCTTGGAAAACCACAAAACGCATTCCTACATTCCTCTGCTTTATTTCACGCCCAGGACTGGAGCAAGCAGGCCAGGAACTAGGAGCCACACATTTTGCAGAAACAGAACACGGAAACTACAGGATACGCTCTTTGTACCGTATAATCCAGGTATCAAAGAAGTAAAATCTGATCCTAGTATCTGCCATGCTCTATCTTTGTTTTAAGCCAGAGGCAGGGAAAACATCAGAACATGTCATTTTTAAGAAGCCCAGGACATGAAAAGATGACTAGATAGTACAGTTTAGTACTGTACTTCACACACTTCATGAAACTTGGAAATGGATGATGAGGGAGAACAAATTTTAAGAATGAATACTTAAAACAAACCAAAATTATCATATGCAAATATGAAGAAATAATCTCAAACTTCTGAAGTGGACATTTAATTCTATAAATTTCATCCCCTGCAATAAATATTGATTTTTTCACCTTCTATTTCTGAAGCACAAGCTGACATTTATTCCCTGATTATCAAAGCATCAACAATGATGCAACTGTCAGGGCAGAGACAGCTAACTGTTAACCGTACTGTGTTGATGAGATGGTTGCCAATGGAGCTGACAGCCATAGCTGTAAGTGTTGCCTTTTTATTTTCCCATATTAAGGCAGGAACCTCCTTTTATGAAAAGAGAAGCCTTTTAAGATCGGAGTTCCTACTGACTTAAATGACAACAGGACAAAAGGTTGCTGAGATAGCCATACAACTTGGGGCCCGAATCAAGGATCATCAGGCTCCCAAAATTTTTCTTCTTGAAATAAATGGTACAGAGTGCTGCTTCTGTACCCAGAGATCTCTGTCATCTGGGTACACAGGGAACACACACTGTAGACACAACCTCTCTCCATTGCTTGCAAAGAAGCACAGAGCTAATTTCAATGAAGAATTGTTTTCCTTACCAGACAGGAAAGAATTTTAAATAGCAATTCCTGTCAATTCAAAGAAACAGGACTATAAGATCTGTGGGATTTCATGGGATAAGCAACGTGCTGCCTTGTAATACTGAGCTGTAAAATTATCCTCCTTAGTGTTTTGTTGGAAATAACAGGAAAACTATTTCTTCAGAAAATAAGAAAACATTGTTACTTAATACAAGAGAACATCTTCTTATTAAACTTTCCTTACATGCTGTTTGGAGGAGTGTAAAAATACACAGTTTCTAAAGAACAAAACCCATGTCTCAAAGCACAATGTGAGGAAACAAAGTGTTCCAAAGTTAATCCCTTGCTACCATTCAGCAGTAAAATACATAGACACTCTTTCTTTCCTCTGTTTTTCCTGTTCTTCATTTAACAGAATGTGGACAAGGATCAGACGAAGAACACAAGTTTCAGACATGTTTCACACCATAGCTGCATAGGCAGCAGGTTGCTAAATGTAAGGAAATGTTTTCTTTTTATGGTGTAAACTGGCACAGATCCATTAAATACTATCAATTTATGCCAATGAAGACATCTTGCCCAATGAGAAATAATCTATTATAGTACAAATCTATTTAATGAATGCAACTTTCTTTTTAAGGTTTATAATGGCATTAAGGATTAACTTTAGACAGAAAGATGAAAAAAAAAAAAAGCTACAACTACAGCAAAATACAAACCACCATGTCTACTTATCAAAATGCTGACCCAGGAAAACAGCCTCATGAAAATTTATAGCAAAGTCAGCTTTAAAAGAAATTAGAGGGTTTAACACCCTTGCACGTACATTCACAAAAATACATAGTTTACACCTGCAGCCCGATTCTGTGTCTGCATTTGTGTGTGGTTAATGAACGACATGTATAACATTAACAGTTAGACATCTCACTACTTGCACTATAAATGAGATAACAGTAAGGCTCTGACTGCCAAATCTGTTTCTCCCTTTCCTCTGTAAAACAAACACCTTCTCCTAATCGTTACAATGGCTCTCATACCACACACTTAACCAAGAGTTATCGGTTAACTTTTCCCCTCCAACAAATGTTTCCATGATTCAGAACAACAGAAAGGTCAGTTAACATAGATTCACTGAAGGAGCCTGTGGATGGCAAAGGAACAGATCTTACAGACCGTGAAACCAAAAACACTACAGAAAATCTCCTAGACCTCAGTAAAATTCAGATGCAGATATGAACATTGACAACAACCCTTTCTCTACAATATGCCAAAATAATCCCTGAACCCTGGATATCAGCCTGAATTCTGCAGCTCATGTCCATACATTTTAATTGCTGAACTGAAAAATAATTGAAGGGTCTGGGAACAAAAATGGATGCATGAAAGTATCATATCAGCTAATAAAAAGTCATCAGAGTGGTATCTGGGGGGAGAAGGTAGAATATGTATAAAGGTCAGCTTTAATAAATCCTCCATGTTCTCACTGCAGTGAATGGAGCAAAAGAGATACTCCAGCAAATAATTCAGAGAGGTTAACTTTGACTTCTGCTTTGAATCATCTGCTACAGCATCTCTCTCTCTCTCTAGAATGAGCCTGAAGATATTTTTATTAAAAGATCAAGATGAGCATTTCTGCAGAATGTGTTACCTGTCCACTGCTGTTAAAATCAGAATTCGTTCAAGTTTTATATATAATTTCAAAATGTAACGCTGTGTGAAGATCTCTGCAGGACTTTACACTCCCCCCCCTCTTAATTGAAAGTCTCCCTTATTCCAGATGCTGAAAGAAAAATAGAAGTGGAAAGGTAGAAATTTTCCGCTTTCAAAGAACGTGGAAAACTGGAATAAAAAACAAGTTATTTTTTTAATCCAGAAATCCTCCTCAGGTTTTCAAACTATGGGGATTGGCATACTGCTTCTGTTTTGTTTTGCTTTTTATTTTAGGATGATACTAGCACAGAAGGAAGAATTTATGTCAGTGTCACATTAATGAAGTAAACCTGACTTTAGAAAGATAGTCTAAAAACTCAAGCTGCCCAGTGGCACATTTTGACTGATTAAAAAAATTGTGGCATTTGGTGACACACATTTCTGTCAAGTCACTACTCATATTGAAAAACACCAACCAGGGCAGAAACAATTACACTAGAGTAAGACTGCTTATCAAAGTGTTATGTGAGCTATAAAATAGAACATGCAGCTGTAAATAAAGGGCTTTCAACCCATCTTGATGATAGGGGAAGAAAGGCAGAGGGACAGGAAATTTTGTAAGTGGGTTAAATAAAAACATTGTTTCTTTAATTACGTAGTGCTTCCCCCACTCTAGTGAACATGCAGCATATAAAGTGTCAAAGTGATAGCACAGTTCTAGTTGGTTGGGTTTTCCCTGAAACATGAATCTGCAGTACACAGATTTATACAGTGTACAACTGCGTGGAATACAAACATTCTGTTCCTTTCCCACAAGCGGTGTAATTTATCCCAGGCCCCATTATCCTAACAGTGGCACTCTGAACTGTGCTTGAACTCCCAGTGGTGACTGCTCTCAACAACTTTCAGCAAATTCAATTTTAATCAAGCAAAAAACCCACAAAAAAGTCCCCAATCCCCAAAAAACCCACGAAGAGGAAGAGGAAAGCAAGTAATGGAACACTCACTGCTTTTAAAATGCTGACGGCTTCTTTACTGAGCCAGACTGGATACAAGACATCATCGTGAAGGATGGATTCAAAGAGATCATCTTCATTGTCAGCTTCAAAGGGGGGTTGCCCAGCCATCATTTCGTACATGAGAACACCCAGAGCCCACCAGTCTACTGACGGGCCATATTCTAACTCCTGGAGGATCTAGTATAGAAAAAGAGATTGGATTGAATAGACAAGTTAGACAACACTCTCGGCTGCACATTTGCTGTTTCAACATGATACACCCCTTCTTTCCCCCAGTGCCTGAGTAGGAATAAATCCCACACTGATTTTGGTAACAGCAGGCATGGTTTCCTACCCATGCAATTTGCACTAACACAGCTAAGTGTCAATGCGTAGTTGTTCTCAGAAGTACTGTCTGAGTTTACCAGTCCCCTGAGTAAAAGAGTATGCTCATAAGCAAAAAAGCTGTATATCCTTCCAAACTGTTTAAAGCAGGTCACGCTATAGGGGAAAAAAGATCACATATACAAAACAGATTGGTGGAAAATGTGAAACATTTCCGTGTCTCTATCTTGAACAAAACAAACTGAACCAGCTTGTAATGCTGCAGTCATCTGAGAGATTTATTCTAGTCCTTTAGGTAGGGCTGAAGGAAGCCAAAAGCATTTTTGTTCAAGTTCTTTTTACAGTGTTAAAACACTGTACAATACATGGCTGTAGGACTCACTTTAATTGCCTCTGCTTTCAGAAAAACTGGCTGCAACTTTTCACGTGGCACAAGTTCAACCTTGTAGCAAATACCTTTAGTGGGAAGTAGTAGGCTAGCATGATGGAGTTTTATTGTATTGGTGTTACAGAACTAGTGTTGTACAAGGAACAAGTTTAATTCTTTGCTCCTCTCCACTAAAAAGAAGCTTGTAGTTTGGCTGCAATGTTTCAGCATGACAGGGAACAGGGGAAAGCAGAGTGGGTGACTAAGGTGAAGCTGACTGCCTTAAAATCAGTTGGAATGGCAACAACTCCATCACCTCCTTAAACAACACTAGTGTTACAGTCAGAAGCCTTGTGGTGAACCACATGAGCTCAGTGCTGTATTTGGGAATCACGACCAATATAAAACCAAATTCAGTCTTAACATAAAAACAGAAATGAGTTTAACATTTGAATACAGAGGTCTTCATCCCAACTAGATTCTTAGTTGAATGGATGTTACATTTTATAGACATTAACTACAGAAAATTATATTCTTCAAAAGTGTGCTTTTCAAGTGTTCTGGGCACTCTTTGGAACTCAGATATTGCTAAAGAAAAGGAAATTGAAACATACCACCATGATGCAAGAGAAATAGAAGCAGGAGATAAACTTCTGCAATTAAGATGACAAAATGGAAGCCTGAGTTACTGACTTCAGTGAGACCAGGATTTCATGTAACAGTTCATGGGATCTTATTATTACTTTGTTTTCCATAATAATTTTCAAAGAATTTGCCAAAGGACTCATTTAGTATACTGAATCAGAAGAGAATTCATACAAAACCAAAACCGTCACACTGGCATTTATTTTCTTTTAATGCCAGAATACTTTTCAAAGTCCATAAACCACACATTTATATTATGATAGTTTCAAGATGATTCACACCTTATCAGTTGTGCTACCAAAGCTTGACAGCCATGGACACTAACACTATGGATCTCTAATTTATTGTCTCTAACAAATAATAAACTAACATTTTTCCCTGCTGCAAATTTATGGTTGATGAAAGACAAACCAATGAAACTTTTACATTAAATCAGCACACCGAATCTTCAGCAGAAAGATGCACAGGTTACTAATTAAACTGAGCAGACAAAGTCTGCCTAGCAGACTAACTGTACAACATTGATTCATTTTAGGCACTTGGAAATGCATCTCATAATATTAAAATTTAGGATATGTAAACCAAGCACAATTCTCAGTCATTTCTTTTATCCAACGAATGCCTTGAAATTACTTTGGATGTTGACAACTGATATGCAGCATCCATATGAAAAGTTCCTACTTTTCTGTGCAAGTCTATACTTTCTGTTCATCCATATGATGAGAAGTACCGCAAACATAGTATCTTTCACTCACAGATACTTTAAAGAAAGGAAAAAAAATTATATTCCCACAAAGACGCTACGCAAAATGACACCAAACATACGGTCCCTTCCATATGAACATCCCCTTCTAAGTCTCATGAAAAATTGACAACACTTTTATAACTACTAAAGACCAGTGCTGGCAGTACTTAGTTGCATCTAGCACCTTAAAGGCTAGCAGGTGCTTTCACAATGATGCTGAGTCAGAAACGAACGTATGGAGAAGAATACGGTTAAGTTCAGGGAACAAATAACAGAAAAACCCTGCTTTGCCACTCCTATCAACGTGGAATACTGCTTGTGAGCAGTACAGTAACCAATTTCTGCAAGATTACCCAGGAAAAACTGCAGCACAGTCTAGTTTGCATCTCCTACTGTTTTCATCTACGTGTAAAAAGTCTAAAATTACACATGTAACAGTCTGATGCATTTTAATATCTGTATTCTTAGTGCACTTCAACAAAATACCTCTGGAGCTATATAGTCAGGTGTGCCACAAAAGGTTGTGGTGGTCACTCCATTCAGAATCCCTTCTTTGCACATCCCAAAGTCAGCCAGTTTACAGTGGCCTTCTGCATCCAGAAGAATATTGTCCAGTTTCAGGTCCCTGAAATAAAAAGGCCCCAAATTAAATCAACTCTCAAATTTTGATCATGTGCTCTTTAATTTCATCATAAACTACAGAATATGACAAATAGATGGTTTCACAAACACCAAGAAACCATCCTTCACATGTGTGCATGAAAAGTTGGTAGCAGTCACTAAACAGACCTGGTTAAAGGCAATAAGGAAGCAGGCAATGACAAGCACTTTGCAATACCAGGCCTTTACTCTCCAGCTGCGTGAAAGCACAGCTGTATTCAAGACAGAATTAGAAACGTGTGGAAAAGATCTGAGTCTTGTTTGCTACAAATCTAACCATCTGTCTATGTGAAATAGGTCAACAATGTCTAATGAAGCCATTCTCCATTTTTGCATTAGCACAAAGTAAGGAGTATCAATTTACCCATACTCTATCATATGGGTTGAATTAATAGGTACTTTCAAATTTGGACTATTTTGAATTGGATTCTTTATATATATATAAAGATATATTTTTTTATTACTTACTATAATTAATATACTAGCAATTCAAAGTTCAGATTGCAACGAGAGGGATAAAAAACAATGCTCTCATCTTTGGGAGCATTATTTTCTGCAGTTTAAACCTGCTTGAAAATAATCTCACAAGAATATTTTGCATTCATTGTTGAACAACACATCTTAGCAGCTGTCTCTGATCACTTGTTGTACAAATGTCTTTGTGTCAAAAATACACAATTCTTTGGTTATTAAATTGGGTGAGGTCAAAAACAGGTTGAGAAAGGGATATCCACCTTTCCTGTCTTGCCCTCTGCACACTTTCTAAATATACCATTGACGGTTATTGCTTGTTCCAACACAATGGATGCTAGGTACCATTTAACTTACCTGCCACTTGCCTTAGACTAAACGATAAAAGGATCTGGAAAGTCAATGTATAAAAGAACCCTCACTTGCATGAATAAAGCCCCACAATTAAAAATGTTTTCTTGTGTATAAATAATAAAACAAACATAAAACAAAGGCAACCCCCCCACACTTACATCGTATGGACCATTTTATTTTTATACTTCTGTCTAGGCTTTAGGTACCTCTGCTATGTATTAAAAATAAACAGTAATAAATGAAGGCATTGTATGTATGAATGCATACAGAGGTGAGGAACAAAAGCAGAACACATGTCCTTTGGTGACTCTGTGTGGACACTTTCTGATCAGAACTTTTCTCCTAGAAGAATTAAGAGAAATTTCCATAGGTGAAACTGATGAGAAAAAAAGTATGTGTAGGCAAGTTCTAAATCAGATAGAGGAATAAAATCCCTCACTAGCCTCTGTAAACAAATTTCATCCCAAAAGCCTATGAAAAGATATAGGTTTTGTTGCAAAAATCCTTTATGCCAACGAATTCCACCTGAGTGAGGGATGGAAAGTTTTCACCTTCCTCTGAGGACTTTTTTCAGAGAAATGTCTCCCTATCAGCCCCCAGACCTTAGAACCACAGGCACCGTAACATGGTGGAAGCATTCACACACATTAAATGATTAAACAACCCTTCCAAGGCTGCATTGTGTTAAAAGGTTTTATGGACATGTCCAAGGCTACAGTATGCTGGGAATTCCCCAGAAATGTTCTTTTCTCCCTATCGCCCTAACTTCAGTAGGTAGATTATATTCTTTTTTTTTCCTTCTTCTTTCTTTTGACACTTCAAAATTTTTGAACATGCTGGCCCACCTGTATCTAACATATTTCTCAAGCATGTACACAGGACAGCATAAAAATCAGGTATTTCTGGGACACAGTGGACTTACTACTCAAGGTCTGCATAATCACTGTATATCTATGCAGTAAATCAGACACTTCTTGGAAGCACTGGATGACGTACTGTGCGTGTAGAGATCGGTTGTGCTGTGTACATGTTACAAAGCGGTTTGTGCGTGCACAAGAGGTCTGACATGGCAAAACAAAGTCAGATTTACCTCACTAACAGTAAATCCACTGTCTTCCACATAAACTAGCTTTATCAGATATGGTTTATGTAGCTGAAATATATACTGGCTGTAGAAATGTCCGTTGCAACCAATATGCCCTACACCAGACTTTGCTGTCTCCAGATCACTTATGCTGCTCTTGTAGGTCCTCAGCTGGTCACCCATGTAAGGTCCCTTGGAGTAGACTACATATTTTATCATTCCTTAAGCTCATCCTTTCCTAAACAACCCAAGATCCACCTGGCTACAACATAATCCCCTACATCTAACCATTTAACCCCTCAAATAACCACCTTTTCCTATCCAGGGAAAGTGATTTGCAATTGTCATCCAACATCATGCAAGGGCAAACAGATATCAACAGCTCTGGGTCCCCCAAAGAAGTCAAATAAAATAAACAGAATCACAGAATCACAGAATCGTATAGGTTGGAAAAGACCTTTAAGGTCATCGAGTCCAACCATAAACCTAACACTACCAAGACCACCACTATACCATGTCCCTAAGCACCTCATCCAAACATCTTTTAAATACTTCCAGGGATGGCGACTCAACCACTTCCCTGGGCAGCCTGTTCCAATGCTTGATAACCCTTTCAGTGAAGTAAAATTTCCTAATATCCAGTCTAAACCTCCCCTAGTGCAACTTGAAGCCATTTCCTCTCATCCTATCACTTGTTACCTGGGAGAAGAGACCGACCCCCACCTCTCTACAACCTCCTTTCAGGTAGTTGTAGAGAGCGATAAGGTCTCCCCTGAGCCTCCTTTTCTCCAGGCTAAACAACCCCAGCTCCCTCAGCCGCTCCTCCATAAGACTTCTGCTCCAGACCCTTCACCAGCTAACCTCCCCGCTCCAAAAATCATGTGCCTTCCCAAAACTGCTCTTTCAGTGAATTACTAGTGTTACAATCGAAAGACCTGGATTAGGACAAGGCTATAACATCATCAACTAGAATGTGATCAAGTACAAGAATAGGATAAGGCTCTTGCAGATGGGAGAAGGAAATAAGCTTGTAGCTGTAGCTTTTAACCTTCCAAATGCGGTGTTAACTTGGATGTTCCTAAGATAAGGAAGAATAAAAGCTGTATTTCAAAAAGTCAAGATGTTCAGATAAAGAAATCAAAGTATAATTATATTTGATGTAATCTGGGAACCACTTCCAGCCACCATCACAACAGACTGTTAGGAAGAAGGTCATAATACAAATAATTATGATAGGAACTGATGAAATTCTAGAGGCTGCTCAGAAAACTGGATCCACCTTAATTTGGAGTGGTAAGTGATCATCAGAAGACTCTTATATGTTATCTTAACTCTGATCCCAGCAGCAGGACTTCCCAGTGCAGGCAGGTGACACACTGTAGCTGTTAGGACCTAAAATTGTTTAAGTTTCATTTAATACCACCCATATGCTAGCCATGGAATTGAATGGAGATATAGTTGGTAACTCAAGAAACTCCTAAGCGAAGAGAAATCTCAACAGTAATAAAACACTAACAGCAAGCCACCATATAACGGAGAAGGACAGGATACTCACCATTGCCTTTATTTTCTTGAAGATTTGTGTAAGACACAGAAATTAGCAATAAACAATTAACTTGACAGTGGAAAAAAAGAATGAACAAACTGAGCAAAGAGAAAAAGAGGAAGAGGCTAAATATTAAATTCTGACTACCTGTAAAGACCAACAGTGAAATTTTAAACCTACCTGTAAAAGCACAAGTCAATATAACTTTCTTACCATTTACCAAACTATAACCCTACTTGACAGAGGAAAAACATCTGGGACCCCTTCATGAAGCCAAAACAACGGAGTGAAGCCTATAAACCTCTTCAAAACCTACTGGAGGCACTGAGGACATCAGCTTAATTACTCACGCAATAATGGAATTTAATACCAGTAGATTTTTATTATCACAAAGTGCACCAAAGTTTCAAAAGAAATTTGGAAGAGGCTACAACAGCAGCATGACTCCCATTAAAGTACAGATGGGAGGTTAAAAGGTAAGCTGGGAGTCTGCCAAAGTGCCAAATTCATAGCTAGCCTGCAAGACTATCATAGTCCATAAAAGTGCTTGCACTGAAAACCATTCAAAACCATTCTGTCAAATTATAGTTGCCAGATTAAACCAAACCAAACCAAACCAAACAAAAAACCCCACCCAAACCCCCTAATTATGCAACTTTGGGAAAAGAAATCTTAGTTAACTAAATAAATGTAAGAGAATAGGTAACGTGCTATTTAACACCTCACAGGAAAAAACCTAAAACAAAACAGAGAGAGACGAGGAAACAAATTAAAAAGTAACAGAGAAAGAGTTGTCAAGGAAGCTTGTCTTTCCAGAGCAGCAGTCTCACTGAAACAAACCTTTAAGTTTTAGTTTAAGACTTCTATCTCCCCAGAACTGTTCTAAGAAACAGCCAGCTCTCCTATATCTCAAAAAGTAAAGTAAACAGCTATCAATCTCTGGAATGTAAATTAATTGTCTGTACAGAACGATCCATTATGATCCAGTCTGTCTTTTATTTGGTTCCTGGTATTAGCGCCAGTTGCTTACCTCTAAAGCAGAGCATACCAAATAATACAGTGTCAGATAGCTCAGTGACAAAGGTCTATTAAATTATTTTTGTCATTTTGCATTCTCTTTGTAGGAACTAAGAAAGTCATCTGTATCTGACAAAATGAGTTCCTACAACCTGAGTAATTACATGCAACTGCAAACAACCTAACCTGTTAAGCCAGGAAAATGCCCAGATTGCTTGAATGCAGTAATGCTACATTAAGCTATTTCTCTCCTTTGTTTGTTTGCCAAGATACTTTGTACAGTCAGTTCAGTTGACTTGAGCAGTCAATTGCATGAAATGGTTTGGTTGTTTTTTTTTTTTCTTTTTTAATTTTTTTTTTCTTTCTCAGAAAGCATTAAACAGAAATTTAAGCCTTGGTTTCTATTTCTGGATACCTGCCAGCATTGCAATCACCTCAGAAGCTGGAATGATTGGCAGGATCTCAAGAAAGAATCAGGATTATAACACTAAGGTTTATGCAAGTCAGAACAGAAGAGCAGGCAGACTGCAGGTAACCTGCAAGAAAACTTCCGTAACGCTCATTCCTTCCTCCTCATGCCAGTGCCAGGAGATGCTGACTGCCCCAGCTTCCCACAAATGCTCAGTGGATGAGGACTTCACAGGACTGGGTTCTTAAAGTCTGACTCCCAACAGTAGCCAGTGAGATAACTGGCTTGTGTGCGTGGCCCTATGTGTCACGTGTCATTTAGACAACAGATAATTTCTTGTTGAAAGTAAGGCAATTAAACAGTCAAGATGGGTTTTGAGCAGTAAAATCAGAACGTCTGCCAAACATTACTAACAGTAGCCTTTGAACACAGTAAACATTAGTGACTAAATAAATCCATATTTGAAGAACAAGATCAAGTAGCTGAGAAACATGATCACAAGCTGGTTTAAGCAATCACTTTACAATGAAACATCTCCACAGCATCTGCTTCTACTCTAACTGTTAAATGACCAACAAAACTAGAAAGCATATACATTTCACAGTGCAGGTCAGAACGAAGCATAATAATTATTATCTACAAATAACGACATCAGAAGCAAGAATATTTCTTTATTGGGTGAAAGTTCAGGGAAGGACTGTACCTTACTAAACATCTGTAGAACATCAAAGAGGAAAGACCCGAAAGCAACACAAGTCTAAAGTAAGTAGCTACTGAACAACCACTTTTTTTGGTGATTTTCAACTGCAATAAACCCTTTCAATAGTGTATTCGAAATCATTGCCATTGCTCCTTTGCATGGAAAAATCACATCCTCTCTGCAGGCTTTAAATAGACAAGCTGTTCACAGAAGAAACCACAGAAGGTAAAAGGGAAACTTCCCCCAACAACATGGAAAACCATCAGAACCATTCTCTAGTTACTACAGTTATTGGAATTCATAACAGAAGGCAATATGCTCATTGTATCAATCAGCAATTTCAACAAGATTAATTTTTTTTTTCTATTTGATCAAGGTAAGACCCTAGAATCCCTAGAATTACTTTTTAACTTACTCAGTGATATCCAAATTGCTTTTGAGACAAAGACGCTCACCTGCAACAACAGGTCTCTCTTGTACCCAGCACAAATTTACGCTTTGCTATAATTTTAGTTAATGTTGCATTTTCAACATAAATTTTAATCACAAGCAGTAAGTATCACAGAACTGGGATCATTTGTACCATACCGTCTGAAATGGTGTTTTCTGGAAGACTGATAAATGCACCAAAATCTTTGTCTCAGTTCTTCGAACATATTGGTGTCCTCAAAATATTGATAACTAATGTACTAGGTTACAATCTAAGCAAGATGGAGTTATATATGGAACTGGTCAGAAAACAAAAAGAAATGTCCACAGTTGTAATGTTCTGATGTTAGATTCTTTAGTGATTAGCTCTCACCAACTTAACCTCAGTTTCTAGACATAAACTACGGGACAGATATATTAGGACCGTACTTCACTAGTGGATTCTTTTGTTGCTTTAAGTGTTTTAGTCACAGCCCATTAGCAAGGCTTTTTTTCCCCCCACAACAAATCTGAGATAAATGGAAAAATCCAAACTGTAACTTCTAAGAAAACGCAAACTAGTAATAATATATTTTTTTTCCCATTTGAAAAACTGTATGCGAAAGAAGGAACCCATGCTTTCTGATGTTACTGAACATAAACATGCAATAATAGCAGTGTCATTGGATGTCAGGTTCTACCAGTTGATGTGACCTCTCTTATCCATGGAGTAAGAAATAGGACACGCACCAGACTGTTCATGCTTATGAGTGGATTCATGACAGTAGGGCAGTTTTGGTTAGCACAGAGGGAGTAGGGAGAAACCTGAGTGAGACTAACAGTGAGAAAAAGATGGTTCTGCTGCTTTTGTTGTAGGAGATCTCAGGAAGTTTTGCCTGTGTTTATCTGAAAGTCTTGGAATTTCTCTGCTTTGCTTTTATGTTGACCCATTAAATAATTACAGGATTTATGATACACATTTTCTTTATCACTGTTACATTACTTGACGTTATCAAAGAATAAAGACATTTTCTATCACAAAAACTATAGCAGAGCCGTATTCAGCAATATACAGAAAAACCTGCTGCGCAGATTTGAAAACTGCTATTTTTCAGCAGTGCCAAGTTTGGAATAAAGTGAATCCACCTTATACTGATGTGTATCAGTACGTATAATGACTCATGGCAGATGAATTAAGAGCACAGACTTGGTTTCAAGTAGAGTCAGAGATCCTATAGCTACTTTTCATCGCAGAAAACAGTGATAGTTCAGATAGCAGGGTAAACATTAATGGGAAACGCTGACTTTTAATGTGATCATAGTGACACTCTCTGTCTGGCATGTTTACTTTTAAAAACACCCACATTTACTTTCCTTGTATAACACAATGTCCATCACCCTGCCATTTGCACAAGTATCTTGTGGACTAAGGGGGTGGCAGAGACAGGAGGAGGGATGTAGCAAAAGGCAGTTTGCTATCTACCCTCCAAGGACATCAGAGGGAGACAAACACACGATTGCTATCTGTGGCTCTGTAAACCCTAGTTGTTACAAGGCAAAAGCTTAGCTTGCATGATGTATAACATCACCTGCTCCAGCAATGTCTACCATTGAGAAAACTTTCTGGACAGCAAGGTCCTGAGATGGAAAAGAAGGCTGTGTGTTCACCACATGGCCCTAACTATTTACTGATGTCTTAATGACGTATTGAACAAAGGTTTAATATTCATTTCCAGTAGCTTAAGGAAACCAATGACTTTTCTGGTAGCATAAAAACATTTTCTATAAAATAATTTCTATATAGGGCTTTTTAATGGCTTTGACCATAATTTTATTACAATTGTCGGTAACAGCTTAGGACATCACAGTGCCTGATCTGCTTATCTTATTATGCTGAGTTTCCTTAAAATAATGTGCAGACAAATAAATATATCGTACTTAACAGCTTTCCTTTGTGTGGCTTTTCCTTTCTTATTATTTCCACATTTTTATTTGTGAACATAAGTGAAATATGTACAAGTTTAAATATGCATTATGTAAAACATTCTCAAAAATTGGCTAAGCACAGAGGGGAGCGGTCTCTTTTTCTTTTTCAAGAGAGGGTTGCCTTTCACATTCACATCACACTGCTTTATAAACCTCATCCTTCCATGACCCCTACCTGGGAATGCAACAATTTTTCCATGAGCCTGAGGCAGGAACGGGATGTAGTGCTACAACTGTGCCTCTTGACTTAGCCTACCGACAAAGCCCGGATTTAGACAAGTTTTGTGTTGGATCCCAGTGGCAACTCTGCCTTCCCATGGCCCGCAGGCCTGCAATTTTTGTACCAAGTAAGAACTGTCACGAATGGAGCTGGCTTCATATTAGGCCTATTGTATAGGACAAACAATCTGCCTCAGAAAGTTGCAGCTAAACTAGATAGCAAATGATTTTCTCATTTTGTAAGGCTTCTCGAGGTTTTACAAACCATTTGTGTTTCACGCTGGGTGAAAACACAGACCGTTCAAAGCTTTTTGTGAAAGTAGTGTGTGAACAGCCGATGGCCTGGTGCTCAGGACAGTGACCGGCGCTGAACTGAGGCTGAGCTGCTTGCTCGTCCTGTCCCCCACCACCCTCGTGCGTGCCCTGACACTAAGGCTACCAGATCTCTCAGGGATTTTCTTCTTTCTTTCTCGCTGTCTCCACTTTGGTTAAAAACACCATTTTCTAACTTTTTTCCTTGAAGATTTCAGCTGAAAAATTCCGAACTGGCTCCACATATTCGGGCTGGGAATGAGAGGGTGAAATCTGTACTACCGCTAATGATATTTACTGTTTCAACCTCTGCTACAAAGCCCATCTCTTAAGTCATTGCTAAATATGTAATGTGATAAACCCCGTCCTCACTGACACCTCAGTGATCCCACTGAAGACAACAGAGGTCCCCAGGCTTAGCCAAGGACTGCCTCAAGCTGTGGTATTCTACTCTGTGAGGTTCAATGCTTCGTGCTCTTACTTTTATATCTCAAATAACATAAAAATAACATTGCGTATTATAACAATAGGTTAGGTGGAGCACAAACTAAAAGTGCCTACTATGTATGTCTATAATCCTTTTAAACAAAACAATACTAAATCGTTATTTGATAAAACCACTTGATGAAAGACAGTGAAAGGATGGTGTGAAGCTAGAAAAGCTTGTCAGATCAAGTTTTGAAAACTCAATTCTGAAAAAATGTTACCAGAACCTTAGAAAGCAAATTTATGAGCGGACACACTAATTAAGCTTGCATCCATTCAAAAGTTTTTCTTTGGAAACCAAAAGCAATAGGTTTTTTTCTCAGTGACCTTAGTAGGTAGGATGACAAAGTCACTACCATTTGAACAACAATGGAACACAAATTATGCAAACACAAAGAAAAGAGTACTTGGGTTTCAGGCATACAGTTTCTGTGGCTAAATGAAAAGACTGAAATTCTTTCTTCTCTTTCCTATTGTTGGGTGAAGCTTTCTTACTCAGAATAGAAATACATACAGCCAACAAATCCATGTCTATCCAGGTAGCATCTTGCATTTCTGTAGCAGTTCTCATTCCGCTATCTCAGCAACGAAGCCCTGTAACTCTTAATAACCCACAACAAGGATGTATTACTGTCTTATACAGATAATAGGAAAGGCAGAATAAAAGGATATAATGTAATCAACGACAAATCCATCCATTTTTAAAAATTACTTTAAATATGAAAGTAACTAGAGCTCTGAAACATTTTGCTCTGGTTTTTTGGTAATTTTCTTTCCTGTATTTTCCAGGATTCTGACCCAGATTTATCCCACCAGACATTAGTGTTTAATTGAGGTACCACGGTTTGCCCCAGGCTCCCTCCATGGCCATCTCCACAGATATCTCTGAGCGGATGATTCACGGAACATGTGGGCTGCACAGCTCCCTAAAGAAGCCTACCCTTCTCCACCGACTGTAAATGCACTCCAGGACAAGCAGGATCCTGACTTGGAAGCTTCAGTTGCATTCCTAAAGTTAGTGAGATGAACCTGAGCCTTTGTGTATATTCAGTATAAGCTGCTTCCCGGCTTCCTGTCTTCCAGATAGAGATTTCATTCAAATTAGTTGTAAAACTTCAATTTTTGTAGGAGAAAGCCAAACAAAGGCAGATTTTTAAAAAAGACCTGCATTCATTTGTCTTGTTACTCATGGTGGGATTGCCACACACACACACACAATTTACTAGGCTTTGAAGTTATGCCCTGTAATAATTCTTAATTTTTCTCACTTATGTCATATGGCACTCTCCTGACTGCAAAAATTCCCAACGTGCATATCCATCAAAAAGCCAGACATTTAATTGCTCTACTTGGACACACCAAATAAAGGCCTCCAAAGCATTATTAATCTACATTGTTTCAGGCATACAGAAAGAGCAGTCTAAAAAAATGAAAACAACAGAAGAAAAGCTGCTACTGTAATCAGCCATGACTGAAAGCATTTCCTGTATTTTGCTATCAAACCAGTTGTTTTTTCCATTACATACTAAGTGAACTTTAGTAAGGTCAAGACACCAGAGAAAAACAAGATCAGGGTATCTTTAATCAACTGAAGTTGACTACTTTAGTCTCTCTCTTTCAGATGTTTAGTCCTGGATCTCATCCCACATCTCCAATTTTCTTCCTTAAATCATAGATGCATAAACCAGGTCATTTTGAATTTATGATTTAGATAGTTGTTTTCAATGGCATTTAACTTGTTAGGCTTACACTTCCTCTACCCTAAAGGTCAATCAACCTCACACTGTGTAACAATACCAATATTATTTTAGTATGATATAAGTCCAACAGGGGAGACGGGTTTTCATTCACAATCACAATACTGGGCCAAAAACTTCCCTCAGTTGGAAGCCTATCGTTTCCATCATGCTGCCTATTAAGATCAAATGTAAGTTTTGAAATGACTATTAAACAAAAGTCAAAGCTACAATAGCATAGGTTCATTTGATCCAATCCTGTACATTGTCATCCTGCTGTCACACTAAATACAGACTGTTTTAAGGTATAGAGCATTCCTGTCCTGTTCTCTGACCCTATTCTTTTTCTAGAGAAAAAGTCTTTTTTTCTTCCATGAATGCCAAATGACATTCTTTTACTTGTAACACAAATATCGACAGCTCCCTCGAAAATGACCGGTTGACTCTGCAAAGAAGGGAAAAGCATGCCATGTTTTCCCAGCAGCTACTAAGAAAACTCCGTGCTTTGGCTCAATTCTGTTACGTAAAGGAGAAGACCAGCCTGCCTGAGCACTGGGATAAGACTGGAAGCCAATTCATCATACAACCTTGTTATCTACCTACTGATCACAGGCACACACAGTAGAGGCTATTGAGTGCTAGCAGATGGCCTCCAAAGCTCACCTGAAGTCCTGTTCTCCCTTGCTCCCCACCTCAACTTTAGTAAACGTTCTCTTTTTAATTCAGCTGAGGTTGTTTACCGAAAGAAAACTAATGACACTCACATAAATCCCATTTTTCAGCCAAGGGACCAGACCTTCAACATACTCAAAGAAGAAAACACACAGTGAAGATGAAGAGCTCTTAAAATATTATAATCTGCTTGTAAATGGTAGCACAAATCTTTTACATCCTCAGTAATGCTTATTTTGTGCTTCTATCAGGAACAGACAGAACCACCATTAGATTCAGGGAAAAACATGCAATGCTGGGAACCTACTTTATAACTTGAATTGGTCTCCTTTTTCTTTCATTTCTTTGATTAAACCCTATACACTCTGTAAACTTTTAAAGATGATGTTTAAAAAACCCAGTATTTCAGTCTGGCAACCACAACATGGGGCATACAATAAAGTGGCCAAACCCAGGTGATTGGGAGCATGTCCTGAGCAAGCCATTAACGCGCCAGCACGAGCCAACATTCCAGTGCCTTTTCCGTACTAGCCAAGGCCCTCTGCAGCTTTATGATGCCCAGAAAATGTAAAGGAGAAGGGTTGCTGAAGGTTTTTACATACAGTGTTTCTTTTTATAAAAGAAACAAATTTATCAGAATTCTCTTCCCTATGCTCCCAAGGGTGTCCTTAGCAGGGAACAAACACAGCTCCTCGCAGTAAGCAGACTCCTGGTAAAGCTCCGTATCATGTTTCCATGGAGAAAAATGCTTTCTTAGTCAGAAAAAAACCCTCTGCAGTGAACTTTTGTACAGACACTGATTTTTTCCAACCTCACTTTGGTCTCACTTCGACCTCTTGGGTCTTTTTATGGAAAGCCTTTCCACAGAGTGGTGCATGTAATATTACACAGAATGGACTAAATAAATTATATAGCATAAACGAAATGATGTAAGTCTGCAAGAATGTTGCTTCCAACAAAATGTTTACTTATATGGAATCACTAGAAGAAAGATTTTAATAATTTTTGCTTCTATTCTGATTTCAGTAGCATAGTTCACATGCCTAAACATCTTTTTACACAGTCACATGGTCTGAACTTGGGAAGGGTACTTAGGCTCTTAATTAAAAACCTTTTCTAACCCTGCTGTATTTATCAAGGACCAAAACAGGAGCAGTCAACAGCAGTTTAACAGATTTCTGCAGAAATTCTTGTAAAAACAGTGAGTTAAATCTATTTTGTTTTTTAACCTTCTAAAAGCATTCTGTTATACACATAGATTTGTCTGTTTCAAAATTCTGTAGAGTTAGCAATTTTCTATTATGCTTGATGGAAGATTACTGCAGTAGAGGGATTCTGGAAAAACTAAGAAGAATCTTTATTATTATTTCTGTAAAGTATGAAGAAGATGCCTGAAAAAATGTGAGTTGCTTGTCTTTCTATGTTGATCTATACATAAAATAAATTCCTAATGCTGCTTCCAGACAGAGGTCATAGAAGCTTGTGCTTTGCACTGATGGTTCCAACTCCAAACTTTGCTTTGATATGTAATTAAAAAGGGTTATATATGTTAATAGAGAGAGCTATATTTTACAAGATACTCTTTTAAAATTACGATTGTGTAGAAAAATCAAATTACTTTCACCCCCAACCTCGGCCAGAAAGCTGCACAAACATTCCTAGAGAAACTTTTCTTGTGCAGGAAGTTTCAGCTCCAGCACTGTTTCAAATGTAGCTCCTGCAGCCTTCCCCCATCTCCTCCAGAAAACACACGCTCGGGAACGCTACTTCGGCTGCAGTGCCAATGTATAATATCATCACTTAAAATCTACTTATACAAAGCACTCCACTATTTTTAATTAATATGAATGCTATGGAAAGATGAGTCATGGGCTACTCACATGAAATAAAACATGGCATGACTTAGGAAATTTACAATGTATTCACTTTTCCCAACATCAAGGTTGGCAAAGAGTGCTATACCAATTTACCTTCAGCTGTAAAGACAGAAAGGCTACAGAGAAGAGCTTAATAGTCCAGCCCAAATGAAAAAGAGAGAGGCAATTCTGAATACAAGATTTGGGAGACTAAAACGTGATTTTAATCTCTAACATTTGGTACTTACTGCGTCGTCATTACATGTAAATACTGACTTCAGTAGGATTATAATGTAAACTATTGACCAAAGTGGGCTGTTCTTGAAGAATTTTGTCAACATTAAAAAAAAATGTTTGGGGCCTGAGGAATTACCTTTGTAACTTCTATGTGCCCAACCACTAGGTCTCTCTTCAGAGACCTGCTAACCAGACTCTATGCTCTGACAAGATCAGAAATTATCCTAGAAAACTCCCAGATAGTTACATGGGCAAAAACTAGCAAGAAACCTAATTATACAGCTTACAGAAGAACTATTTTATGTGAAGCTTCATTAAATTATAATGTTCAATAAAGTCTCTTTGCATTCTTCTGACAGCCTTAAACTGAGCACGCTGAGTACAATTTAATTCCATTGTAAAATTGCTTTGCTCTTCTAGTGTCAGAAAGAGCTTCTACTGTAAATGAGAATCATGACTTTTAAAGAACCAGTCTCTTATACACCAGATAGCAGCCTCTATACACCCATGTCATGTCATAATCACATTTATAACATATTTTTATTATGTATTATCACATTCTGAATTCCAAATAAAAATGCATGAAGAAATGAATCTCTGAGAAAGATTATCAAAACACTTTTAAAACAAAACGGGAGAGAAGTTGCAGAAGTTGTGCTATATCCCAAGACATGTATATGATGTATTAAACTCAACATTGCCCAACCCTGAAACAAACGTGGATATTAGTTTAGAGTCTCTGTAGCCAATTTGTAGCATTGCATTAAGACTTGATAGAATAGCAAATGAAATATTAAGGGGCACTTTAGTATGATTCTCAACCCAGACTCACACTTCAAATGCTGACATTGAAGTACTCCATTAGCAATGACACAGTTCAACCCTTTACTGCCTGCTCTGCCCCGGGCATCATCCCTTCCACTTTCTTTCATACCCCCATGCTACTGTCGCTGTAATTAGGCAAACATAACTGTGTTTGATTGCTTTTTAAATGGGTCCTATTAAATAAGGTGTGTAAGAAATAAACCCCGTTTTCTATGGCAGGATTTTTGGATTTTAGCCTAAATCTCTCCGACTGCGTTTATACAGACAATTATCTTGGCCTAACTGAGAGCACCCATAGCTGAGCCAGGGGAGAAAAGGCTGTAGAGGTGATGATGACTTACACCACATTTGTCACCAAATTATCTCTGGCTTTATAAGCTATAGCTCACTAATATCAGTTAATGTTTTGTTGTTATTACTACACAGACAATTTCCACGATGCTGTTTCAAAATTTCTTCCGACTCTTCTGCTCATGGACAGAACAACTTCTACCCAATCTGCAGATGTTTTAAAAATAGTAGCCAAATCCTTTTCCTCTCGGGTCATCCACAGAAAACCAGAACTTTTGTCCTACTGTGTGTGCAAGCATACCACTCGCTATGATCTCATGGAGGCTGACAAAAGATCCCCTTCCTTTTCCTTTTGTGAATTTTCAAAAGGTGAAAAGGGAACCTGCCTAAAACCCAGTGTTGTCCAAGGGTTTCTCTCACCTCCACCCTGGGCATTTCTCCTTCAGTGTCTGTGGAAACCAGCTCAGAGAGTTTTGGCAGAGGTAGCTTCCACCAGCTTGCAAAGGACTGCCTTCAGCCTCATGCCAAAGAGTACGCTGCTGAGCTGCTGTCTACTTCCCCCGTTCACCACCTGGGGATCCTTCTATGCTATCAGGTATTTCAAGACTTTCATATAAATGAGAATCAGGGCCTCCTTATAATAGTTATGGCCCCTTTGGACCTATTACAGATTATCAACAAATGAACTGGCACACATTTGGTATGCCTTTTTATGCTCTCAGTATACAGCACCATAAACGCTTGCTGTCCTCTTATTGGTGGTTAAGTTTAGGCAAATATGTACACAGGCAGTTTCTTAAGTGCATATTATTTTTGTTCTACAAGTACTCCTTTAGAGCTGTTTCAGATTTATTGATGTTTGGAAGCTTTTAAATATCCATTACCCACTTAATTGACCATAGCAATTCCATCTGACTCATTATTTGTGTTTGTTAGAATATATTTAGACATTTTTTTAAATGGGTGTTAATAGACCATGGGATCTCCCTTGGAAACCCTATAATAAATCAAGTAAATACCTGGCGAAGCGCTATAATGTTTATTTGTTACTACTTAATTTTACCCTTAATATTCCATGTTTTGAACACATGAAGTTCCTAAGTTCAGGTTATTCGTGACCAAGCTTTCTTTGGTTGGTTTTTTTTTAGGGCACTGCTTCTGCATTATTCAGTTTCATACCAAGGTGCACGCATACCAGCTGCTATATTGGCTATCTACCGTTGAAGCCACCCCATCCTTCCCTTCCCTTGAAGGGGCAATCACATGCCCAAAGACTGGAATACCTCGTGAAGAATACTGTTACAACTGCCACTGTCAAATCTACATTAAAAAATGTACACAGCTGCATGTACTATTTGCATTTGACATGCTTTGAAGAATGGTATTTTCTGTGACTTCCATACATCAGCAGAAGGAAATTAAAGTCTGGAGGAAAAAGTTTACATATGTAAGTACTAGCATTATTTCTGGCCTCTCCCCTTTATTTTTTTTCTCTCTCTGCTGTTTCGCAAGACCGACTACTGGTAACAAATTCTAGAAGCAGGAGGCAAGAAGTGAAGACCCATCTGGTGTGTACATTGTGAGAAGAAGAGCTGCTTGGCCTTCTCCTCATAAGCTGGATGTTACCGTAGGAATTTTTTTGAATCCAAAGCATTATACCCCCAACATAAGTGGTCTTGGGAGCTCAAAATTCAATTTGGTGGTGGCAGGAGAGTGTCTCTCCCTGGTGCCATCCATCCCTGGGTGTATCACAGTGCAGAAACCACACAAACTCCCATCTGAGTAAAAGCTGGCCTTAGCCTCACTGCCATTCCTGCTTAGCCCTGCTCCACATCTGCCTCCTCCACACGTGCTCAATGCTGCTGAGATGATGAAGACAATGTATTTCTGCCGCTGTCTGCTGCTCTGGGAAGCTGCTTGTTCGGACTCTGTGAAACACTGGCAGCTGAGGAGAGGGGCAGGCATTATTTCTGACACAAGAAGGTAAGCTAACTGACTCATTACCACTCTGGCCTTGTTACCCCTCACCATTCTGCTCATTTTCAGCACAGTCACGGCCACCTGATCCATTTTGTTCCACTTTCTGACTCCCCTGGTTAGACTGCACCTAGTCTGCCCAAGGTCCTTCTGATGTAATCCCACCACTGTTTATTCTGGTAGCAGTGGAGACTTTGATGCACTCCCCAAAATGCTGGGGGTCTTACTGGCTGTATTTTCTCCATTTTAGTTCCTTAGGCCATTTTAGTTAACCTCCTGGTGAATAATTTTATTTCTGTTTTCTTACATTTGAGTACAAGTTGTCAGCTAAACAGACATTTTTAAAGTTTTCAAAAGTTTCAGTGACAACTCAGTTATGTTAGCTTTCAGATTGGCTAAATTCTCATTTTCCACAGCCTTTTGCAATGGTAAGAGAAATAACATATGGTTTTTAATAACACTGCATTCTTAAATGCAATGATTTTCTGTTTTAAAATAAACACATTTTCAATCTGAAAAGTCAAACCAAGGTCCCAAATCATTCAGGAAGCTGCACACTTCATGCATATGAATGGTCTCACCGAATCAAAATCAGCCCATGAGTACAGTGATCTGCATGCAGAAATGTTTGCTAGAGCAGCGTCTAAGTGATAAGGTCTTTTATAACAAGGAGGTGGATAAAAGTGTGAGGGGGAAGAAGGGGCAAAGAGAATAAATGCAAACCTTGAGCCAAAAGTAGCAAGGTTCTGACCAAAAGATGGGAAAAGTTGTATGCAAATATCTTTACCAAAGCAGATAATCCAAATTTTGTTTTAAGGTTGTTCAGTATTTTTAATGCCTTTATTTAAAAAACACTAGATTTCCTTTCATGTTTTCATCTAACGTTTTGCATTACTCTCCAACTTCTCCGTTGCACCTCAAGAGCTCAAGATCTTTGTGAAATGCCTATTGCCTCAGAACCACGTTTGCTGTGCACTTCTCTGTATTACTATGAAACTTTGGCAGATGCATTCAATAGCATGCAAAAAGGCAAAGCCTCACCCTTAACATGACATAGTTTCAACATCACTGCAACTGGGTTATAGAAATATTTTCCATTGTTTGAAGACAAACATGACTGAAGGGCACAGCAAAATTCAGTCCTAACTTTTGGCTGTTAGCAGCAGAATTACATTTAGGAAGCACCTTTAGAGTTTTGATGCACTGCAAAACAAAAAGCATTCTCTTTCTTCTGTTAGAAAATCGTTTGAGGAGTATGATTTTCTTTGGAACTGGTGTACATGTTTCTGTAGAAACAAAGTTGTGCCTCAGCATTTTAGGAAAACTACAGGGATTGTCTTGCGTCAGTACATTTCAGTTTTACATGTGCTGCAGCTCTACTGGATTTTCATTTTGTGTATGTTTCTCTCAGTTAAAATCTTATCAAATGCAGAAAGGTAACACATTTTTTCCTGTTACAAAATAAAAACACAATCATCAATCACCTAAACTCACTGACATTCACCCAAAAATGAATACAAGTAAGCTCTGTAACATTTCACTGCTATTATCTGTTGAGAAGTGCTGTCACCCTTTCTACCGAGCGTACCGGAACATGGCTGCCCTCACAGGAATGTAAACTTGGCATTAACCCTGGCAGATTCCCACTCCCTGCCCTCTCTCATTTAACATTAACTCACTCCTATACTGTTATCAGAAGGTAAAGGTCATAGCTTTATTTACATAATACAGCGCTATACAAACGGTCATTAAACAAGAAAATCTTGCACCAAATAAACATGAAGCAAAAAAACAATGCTGACCTCGCTACCGGGAACTCCCCCGGAAGTACCTTGTCATTCCCCAAATGAGGTCAATGGTGCTGCTCTACCCTTCTAAATATTAACTGCCCAGCTCTGCTCCTCCGCATACCCAACTCCCACGCAAGAGCCAGCTGAGGACTTTCTTATGTTCCAAACCCAGGAGAAATTTAGAAAGCATTCTACTGTTGGCAAGACCGCGTGGTTCATATCCTATTCCCACAGCCTTTACTCATCCTTCCACAGCTGGAAACCTTGTCAAAGGCTCTCCTATACGACAGCAGTGTTTAGCACAATACATAAGCTGGGCAGATGGCAGGGTGGACTCCCTCGGTCCGAATGCCAGAAGCCTGGGAACCAACCCTTCTTCCTGCTTCTCATCTCCCTCAGCCCCGCTCCTCTCCACCCCGGCCCACTGCCTTTTCCTGCGGGGAAGATATCCTGCTTATTTATGCGTTTCACGACTGCTGGCCTGCCCAGATCCAGCAAGAAAAAGTGCAAAGAGGGCAGGAGGCCAACGACTAAAATCCCGTCGGAGCTCACGCTCACTTTTGGAAACTAGACCAGGCAGAGCAGAGCAGAGCATGGAGGTAGCCTGGGGCGCAAACCTGTCCAGGAGCGCTGGTCAGGTGGCGTGGCTTGGGCAGCAGCACAGTTCACTCCTTGCTTCCTGCTTTTACTGAAGGTGATGGAAATAGTTTGTTGCTCACTTGTGCCAGAAGCAAACTGTAACTTCTCTGTAGCGGACTCCTGCAACAGGCAGTTTCTGTGGCGAAGGGCTTGAGTTCAGGATTTTCCCATGCTTAGGTCTGAATGTGCTGTCTGAGGGTACAAGGTCTTTCTTGCCCTCCTTCATGGACCACAGCTCAAGCGGCAATTTAACCTTTTACTGTTTAGAGTTGCAGTAAGATGATCTTTACATACTTAAAACCAAATTTAAACCAAAATGCTCCATGTCTAGTTTTGTATTTTAAAAAGCCAAAAAAAAGGGGAGGAGGGAAATTTTATTTGGCTGCTGCCACTCAGAAATAACACAGTAAGGTAACTTGGGAGAATGATGACTTTTAACACGTTAACCACTGACCATGCAACATTTTCATCAGTGTAAATATAACTCCTCGTTGCTCTGCCAAGGTTGCACTGAATCATACAACCGCTAGTGAAGTCAGACTTTCTAAATATTCTTATTTCACATAAAAACACACTAATGAAAGTGCTTTTAATTTTAGGTACTTCTTCCTTCTGAAACACCGGTGTGTGTTACCCTGATAAACAGGAATGCTGGGAAAACTGATCATCCAAGGAAAAATTCAGTTAGTGTTCAAACAAGTTCTTAGGGTATTTGTGTACGGAAAAAGCTCGGGGGTATACAGGGCTTGGCATCAGCATATTTATATTCCCATTCTCCTCAATTCAGTGTTAATATATCCTTCATCACGACCAACATACTAATTACAGAGTGCACAGAGCCTCAGAAAGCTGCAGCAGGTTACAGGCTGGATTATTACTTCATATTGCTGAGGAACATGATAACCCATAGTTAGGAATGAGGACTCCCCTGTGACCAGGTGCTGTACAAGTGTTGAAGGCAACATCTCACAGACCTTACATTTGAAACCAAAAGAATGAGTTAACGCAAAGCAGGTGACATTATTTTCCCAGTTAAGATATTTTTCATCCTCTCAGGTGAACTGAAATTGTGTACATTCAGTTTCCTTCTTTTGTACTTCAGAGAGAGCACCCCGTTTAATCACTTGAATGGTCTTGGAGCACGCCAGAGATCACACGACATGCAACTACTGGCCCTTCAGGTCTTCACTGAAAGAAGGTTTGTAGCTCACACAGTTATCCCCTAAATCAAATATGAACTGGGGAACTGGCATTTATGTTAATGAAGTGGTACCCATTCTCGTGCTGATGCCCTTGCCTGGGGAGACAACAGTGCTTTGTATGTATTTCAGGCCAGAGTGGGCCACTTGTGTCACCTCACTTGAACTCCTGCAACGAGAGCCAGAGACACCCACCCGGGTACTCCTGTCCTCAGCCCAACAACTGCAGGTGAAACAAGAACATGCAACATTTACATATATTTGTGGAAAGCGCACAGGAATGTTGAAAGTCAGTACAAGAGGGGAGTATGGAACTGGCAGTTTCTTAACACCCAGTTGGTTGCATCTTCCCTGTATGAGAATGTATATTAAGCTGACGATGACTGACTTTAAATATACCAGACTCCAGGGACAGGTGACAGTGAACATAGTCCACAACCTTTCATCACTGAGTTCAAAGTCCAGTTCAGCTCACAGGCAAAATGAGATTCATAGCCTAGCCCTTAATTCCTGAAGCTTGGATGCATTTTTTCAAAGCAGTGCAATTGCATAACACAAACAACAATGACTGCCAGAAACTGCGATTGAAACTTCTCTAGTGTCTGATTGACTCTACTTGTATTATCAGGCCCCAGCTTGACATGTGCCTGAATAGCTGAATACCAGATGAGAGGGAAGGTGGCAGGCATAATGCAAATATTTTTACTAAGTTGTTGAAGTGTTTTTGACACAACATCAGTAGCATTATACCCTTAAAGATGCCACACTGAAAACTATCCTGAAGTTTATCTATCATACAAGATGTATTTACTAACAGCAGCATCTTTATATACAAAAATTGTGAGGTTCATCTTTATTTCCAACATAAACTCGACAAACAAAAGGAACGTACGTAATTCCAGTGAGCACACAGATAATTGGACAAGTCTGGGAACAACTGTTGGGCCAGTTGCAAAGATGTGAACTTACAGAATAACTTCTATTGCCAAACACGGAGCTAGCTTTCTCTTTGAACTTCAGGGGAAATGAGGATAAACTAGTTATTATACAAGATGATCATTTAGTATCATCATAGCACTTTCTAAAAATCTAACCAACAAGCCAAAGCATGAGCTAAAGCTAGTTATTTACTTCCAAAAATATAACTATGTTTAGCTCCAAACAAATACTTCCACATACATGGCTGAAAAAAGATCAGAAGGTATAGCAGCTATTTTGAAACCTGCATTTCCATCAAACATCTGAGTTTATTTATATATTCCCCATTTTCCTTGAAGTATTGCCCACACAAGCAGCATTTCCCACTTTGGAGAATAACCATTAATTTCACACCGCAATGTTTTTTCTAGAGATATAATTACACAGAAGACAAGTATTCTTTATTAAAATATCTGAAGGCATGTTAGGTAGTTATGACTGGTAGTTATTCAGGAGCATAGGTTTTCTTTTCTTTTTTTTTTTTTCTTCTTTTTTTTCCCCCTTTCCCTTCCTTGTTTGCCAGCTATTAAGAGCTTTGGAGATGTAAAGGAGTGACTTGATCCCAATGCATTAACACTGTAATAAATGATGCAGTGAGGTACGGAATAATCAGGCTGAAACTGTTCTGTGCAAGACAACTATTCTAACATACGCTTGACATCAACAAATGCACTCTCCCAGGGCCTGGCACACTATGAATGAATTGTGACATTTTCTTACGATTAATTCTTTTAAGATAATCTCTAACTTCTTCCTTCTACTTGTATTTTATAGAGTAACTGGGGTATACATTTTATGAATTGTTGAAGCTCCTAGCATACCCCAGTTGGGAAAATGAGTTATTCTTATGGACATAATTATGTCCAGATCCAAAAGCCTGTGTCAAAGAAGAATACAACTAAATCTGTTCCTAATGTTCTTCCTGTTGCTTTTTTTAGTTTCTGCTTTCATCCTACAACTCATGTTATTTCTCTTTTGCCTCTTCTGATAATACACTCAATATAACATGCCATTTACAATTTTAGTGTTTTACTGTAGCATGCCAAAGTCATGTCAGCATTGTCTCTGAATCAGAAGTTGAGAGTATCTTGCAAAGTTTAAATTACAAAGCATTGTCTCATGAGAATGACATCTCTCTTGGGACTGAAGCGTTTTGACTATGATAAAAAGTCACAGAAAGAATGCAGGCACACAGAGCGATTCAATGCAGCTAGGAGCCAACACACAGCAGAAGCTACATATAAGACAAGGGAAAAGAGGGAGAAAAGAGAAAGAGAGGACAGAGAAGGGGATGTGTGTCAAAGGATGGGAGCAGGGAGGGAAGAGGGAGAACGAATGCACGCATATGAAGAAGGGGGAAGGTCATTTTCCCAATTCTTTCCTGCTCAAAAAAAATCACAAAACTGGTTCACAAAAATCACTAAACTGACTGCTAATTACAAAGTGTCTAAGCTCCAGTTTTCAGGAAGAGAAATTAGCTCAAGTCTTTTTATGGAAACAAATCCTCGAAATCCTTTACTTTTTAAAGCACCAATCTTATCTGTTTCACTTATGATGGATTCTTATGAAATTCTGAAGTTGCCACGTTCTAGTATCTAAATGTACAAATACATACCTTTGAAAATAAATGCAGACAAGCATAGGGACTGTTATATGGGCAGTAAAGGTAGGAAATGTGTTGGGCCTTCAGCACTTGAAAACAAACCTATACAAAGTGGTAGGGCCTAAAGTCCAACCCAGTATGCAAACATCACACCAGTGTTAATAAAAGATGGAGATTAAGAGCTGCAGCTAGCAAAAAAGTTTTCTAAAGAAAACCGGATTTGTGACTGAAAGACCACTTTCACAGAGATTTATTTTCCTGAGAAATGCAAAGTCCTGCTGTTTGCGATGTCTCTGGAAGGGAAACTCCTTCTCTGAGAAGTCTCCCTTTGAATCCCAGTTGGTGGGAAAGCCAATGGCTTCTGGTAGAAGTCACCACTCAGTCCTGGTTACTAAACATTTAAAATTCACTTCTTTCAATTTGTAGTACTCTTGAGAGAGAGCAGCCTTAATATGAATCCAGGGATGTGATAAATTCCACATCCTCATCTTGATGTTTCTGCTCAAGAAATCTGAGACTGCCTGTCCCTGAGATGATGACCCCAAATCAAAACTGATAACCTGAAAGAGGGTGAAAATACCAAGAGAATATCAAAACTCAGATCCACAGAACTCAGAATTTTTAGCAGACAGGACAGACCTGTATCACAAAACCTGTAAAGCACTCTGCTTGTGAAAGCCCAAATTTATCACAAGCAATGACAGGCTGCTAAAAACAAATAAAAAGAGAGAGGAAGGGTGCAATGACAAGATAAAGGACTTAATAAACGCACTGACATCAGGGTGAAAATTTTCAAAGTGATTCCTTACTTTTAATAATAAAAGCCTATCCCTAAATGCATTCTCCAACACAGCGCAAACAATACGCACTTTTTTGGTGTGTGTGCATGTGTGTCGAAGATTAGAGATGGGGGGGGGGGGGGGGGGCAGAGGTTCAAATAGATGCAGGGCACTTGCAAGCAAATCAAAATTGTCTGCAAAGAGCCACTTCCTGATGGTGACTAAGCCTTCACCCAAACAGTCAAGAGGAAGGGGCACAAGTAAGCATTGCAAACGACCATCCCGATTGTATCAGAGTGGAGACAACTAGGACAAACAAACTCAGGAAGTGGCAGGGAGTTAGAAACCGAGAGGAAATCTATGGCACAGAGAGGAAAGTGAAGAGATTGCGCCGATCTGCAGAAAGGTCACCTCTGGGTCGCACTGTGCCAAGCTTTTTCAAAACCGCTTTATTTGGACTATAATACAAAACTGGCACACACAGCTGGCGACTGCTGCAGAGGCTATTCAAATGTTAACATTCTCAATGATAAACAGCCAAAAAAAGTTCTATGTAAGCAAATTGGAACAAACAACTAATCTAAATCTGGTTGCTAAGAGACAGAGGATTTCAGCCAAAACCAGCCCCAAGCCTCAAGAATACTTTATTTTTGATTAAAAAAAAGTACCTGTAGATGACGCCATGTTGGTGAAGAAACATGAGTGCTGATGTGACCTCTGCTGCATAAAAGCGGGATCGAGGTTCGTCAAATTTGCGTGAGCGCTGGATTTGAAACATTAGGTCTCCTCCATTTACATATTCCATGACGAAAAAGAGGCGGTCCTGAAATTAATTAAACAGTGCTATTTAGCTAATTTCTTTTATTCGCACAAAGGACTGCTTGAAGCTACACTTTAGCCGACTGCAGCATTTGCGTCAAGAAATGAAAGAAACAAATGCTACAATTCTGAAAAAGGAAAAGCTGACAACCAAAATCCCCCAAACCTAAAGAAAACAAGACAAGAGTCTCAAAGTGAGAAACGAGAAAAAAGGAATAGAATCAAAACGTAGAAATAAGCAACACATACACAAATCTCTACACATCAACATATACATATGGAATTAGAATCAATTTTATATAATAACGGAGATACTTAAATGATGCCATTTCTTTCAAAATTCAGCCATAACAATGAAGAGATAAAGTCAATTCTGTCAACTCCTGACAGGCTGCTGGGCAAATTTCAGGCTCCTTATTTCTTCTCTTATCTCTTACCAGCTACTTTGTCTGCGAAGTACCTTTCCCAAATTATGTAAAAACGAATTAGAATTGTTAAGCTATAGAAACCAGTGCTGCCAATCTCAAACACTTATATATGACTTTTTGAATTGCCTCAAAGTCTCATAAGACAATGAAATATAATTACATTATTAAAATCCATATCAAGTTCTTTTTATTTTCTTCTGATGCTTATCACTTCAAAGTTCAAGTTTTCAAGACTTATTCCATGATGGAGAACTAGAAATGAACTTTACTTGAGAACAGCAACTGAGATTCTCAGGTAATCACCCCATTTTGGTGTGTTTCAGAAAAAGATCCAAAAGTTAAGCACTCAGTGAAATAGTCAGAACTGAGAACACCAGTAAACTAAATGTGTGCTTGGCATCTTGAAACATTTATGATCTAAAATAACAATGCAGATAAAGGCATAAGCAAAGAAATGACACACATCCACTTGATACAATTTAGATCCTCCTTTTTGTAAATGTTTCTTATAAATTTTCACAGTTTTCCCTAACCTGAACTAACAGCCCTAAATAATCATCAACTCTTTGCCCATTCACCTCTGGTTTCTGAGCCTACTTCCACATTCTTTATTTCCTTACTGTAAAATATCTACATCTATATGCACATGAGTTTAGACAGAGGTGGAGGTAATTCTCATGTGATGTGGAGAATGGATCTGAGCATATACTCCTTGCTCTGCATTAGCTCACATTTCCTTCTCCGGTCACACGATACACAGGTGTGTAAGCATGGGACTTCACCGAAGGGAGCCCCTCTCCAACTTTCACGTCCCACTGCAGTTTGGCTCTGGCTCATGGTATCTGGTGTGCTGGGTTGAAGAGAAGGAGACGAGATGCGGCATTGCTTTGGACAAGCAAAACCAACAGAAGATGGAAGTTAATTAACGTCTCACAAGTGAATCCAAGCCTGCAGATTACATAGTTTACATATATGAGTCCAGAAATCCATAAATGTTTGCTGTTTGTCTTTAATCGTCTACTCTACAGCTCAGATTTAAAGCATAGCACTTAAAAATATCCTTAAACTTAAGTATGTGCATTAATCCTGCTCATTAAGTGCCTAAATGTTATACTTATCAGGGATGTTTCCTGGAGGAGGCTACAAATGTTTGGCTGACTTTTTGCTGATTACGGAAAGAGGATGCAGAAAAAAACCTTGTGCCTTTCCCCCTGTATCTTGGGAACACAGAAACTGCCAGACTGGATCAAATTCAGGATCCGAGTGGACTGGCATTCTTGGTAAAACATTGCTAACAACTTTGGTACATTTTCCAATATTTTTCTTACCATTCCCTAATAGGCAAAACCTACTAAAGAACTGCATCAAGGCTTCTGGCTGTATCATACACCCAAAAGAGCAGGGCTTTAGAGCCATGCCTTTGTTCTTTCTGCAATGCTTAATACTGCTGATAAGAAACATTCAAAATCATAGTGCAGATCTCTCAACATTATTGTAGGCTTTAAATATCACCTTTGCTTGTTTTAAGCAAAAATATGGGCCCTTGTGCTGTCTCTCTGATTTCTCTCTGGAATCAGCCTTGCTTTTAAAAGAAAATCCGATAGCTCTCAGATGGTCTTCTGATTTCAGAAGCTAGAGCTTAAGGAAAACACCAAATGCAGTCAGTTTTGTGATAAAGTAAATCAAAGGCATAGCTATATTGGTACTTGTAATGTAGATAAGAGGATACAACATGCCCAAGAAGATGATGCAGGCATTGTCCTTTGTTAGGCTCCTCATCACCGCACTACAGACAGTATCTCCGAAGAGCAGTTTTGGTCCGAATGTCCCTTTGCAACACATTGCCTTGGATTATCTCACATGGATACAGTTCAGTTTCAAGCACAAAACCCATTTGGACTGCAGGCTGGGGAGCGTCTGACTAACAATTGGCTAAAGTAACTTCTCCTAACGCTTGCTGAAATTGAACCTTCTTTCATTGCTATTTTAACCTTTCCAAAGTCAACAGTTTGGATGTGAGTGGGCACAACCAGGAAAACGAAGCTGCAATTCACATTCCCCAGAGCAGCCATACTCAATTCTCAACATTGCTGCCTTTTTGCTACACCTCTATCACAAGTATAAAACAAACGATGCTGATGCAAAGGGATTGTGCTGTGTCTTACAGCTGTGACTCCCAAATGCTCACCCTCAACTCGCCTCTGAGCTGGGAGCTCCTGCTCCCAATGGTGATGCCACCACTCTTCCAACTGCTGGGGATGGTGCACAAAAAAAAAAGAAAAAAAAAAAAAAAAAGAAGGCTGGTTTACGCAATTGTATAGACCAGGACCATTTCCTAAGATGTCAGGATATACATTGTATCATTTTTATATTAAATACTCTCTGATCCAAACAGAACCACTGTTTTTTGTGACATTCACCAAGCGCCTAATTGCTGATTCTAAATACCAGAAATTGTGTTTAGTTAAAACTTCAAGTTCTTTTATTTTGATTCAGTCCTTTGTAGGACTTTTCCAGTTTAGCCAACCGAAAATTTAACCTGGATTGTTTAGCAGAACATCTTGTCATTAGGCAGTCTGCACAAAAGCTTTAGCAGCAGCTCCACTCCCAGAGCTGGCGAGTGCTAACTCTCCTATCCTCCTTCGCATCTTCCTTATTATGCACATCCCATTCTCAATGTGAAGGGGTATTTCTGGCAGATTCTGCAGCTTAGTTGACCACCTCTTCAAAACTATACCTACTAACTAACAGCTCGGTGATTGAAATTGCTCTGCTGTTGCATTTTTCTGCTATACACTGATATTTCAAGTTACTTTTCCAGCTTTCCTGGGTGCACGTTTCAGCTTCCTAATGAGAATTCACAGAAAAAAAAGTAGTTTGAAAGTTCTGTTCTCTGCTTACAGTGAGACTGGGAAAGGGTTTCATTTTGAGAGAAGAAAAATACTAATTCTCACCCACTAACACGGGGTAAACAATAAGATGCACAACGTGCACATGCACAGCAAGCCAGAGTTTCAACATTAGAAGGTACCATCTTTTTTGATGAAATATACTCAGTCCCTATGAAAACTACTTTCTTAAAACCCCTCTCTGGTCTTTTTTTTTGCTCAGGACAATGGCATGATCAGCTAGGACTCAAATTTACATGAAAAGAGGATGCAAGAGAAGAGAGAATATTTTATGAATAATGAGCTGAGATTGGTAACTCCATTCTTCTCCTGATTCCCATAACTTCAGCAACAACAGAGATCTTCATTTTTGCTACTTAAATTTTTTCCCAATCTTTCATCAAAAGTTAATGATCAAAATACAGATTCCTAACACTCTGGATATTTCCTTTCTGTCATAATGTATGCACACACACAGAGTGACCCAATGAGACCTCTGTGACTTCAATGTAGAGAGGATTCCATCCTCAAACAGTAATTGTAAAACAACTGTATCATGCCTGGTTATATGCATCTTTCTATATGTATCACCAGGATATATTCAGATATTGAAGTGGGAGAATATAAAGTGAACGCCCTAAAGAATTATGCATTATTAAGGGACAACACAGTGTTTACTCAGTTAAAAATGAGATACAAGGTATGACTTTATCATTGATTGTGTTCCAAGAGAAAATTGAATGGGTTTGGACTGCATTATTTTTGGACTATGTTTTCATAACATTTGAGAAGTATGTTTTGATGAACAAAATCAATGTAAAGCAGTCCTGGGAACTCTTTAATTACATAAACTGAAATAAAAGGCAAAATCACAAACAAAGACATGATAGATTAATCCTCTCTTGGCATCTATAAAGCAAAAAAAGTACTGCAAAGTAAGCCAATATGTTTTCTGAAATAGATTCTTTTACAGGGTTTATTTTAGCCCTTAATCATACCTGCTTTTCCTTGAATTTCTCAAAAGGTATGGTTGAATGAGAATACTTAAAATAATAAATGGAAAGAAAAACAGAGCAGAGAGCATGCCTAAGATATTTTAAAAGCAAAGTGGATATGGAGTAAACAGGCTAGAAGTCAAGACAAAAAAAGTTCAACTTCACTCTGTATTTCCATAGTATTTTCTGACTATGGCTTTAACTACTATACTGGAATACATAACTGCCTGTCTTAACAGGGGGTTGGACTAGATGACCTTTAAAGGTCCCTTCCAACCCAAACTATTCTATGATTAACATCTCTATCATTCTCTCCTATCCTCTCAGTCTATCCTCTTGATTTTCTGAATTGGGATACTCTCCTGCATGCTTTACATTTTCAAAACTGGACTCTAAAAGCAACCTCTCTTCTATTCTCTGTCTCTGTCACTATCTGGAGAAATACACTTGTCACTTAAACTAGAAATTTTGTTTAATCTTCTCTCTCATTCCACTCCTTTAATTGTGCCCTAATTTCGTTTTTCATCCTCCTTGACATTCAAAATAGCCATCCTTTAGCTCTACAGTAAATCCTTCTAACTAATCCTTTTTTCTGGTTACTACCATAACCTTCCCTCTTCAAAACCATTCTCAGATTTTTAATTTATATATGTTTTGTTAACATCAGCCTATATATGATGTGCACTCCCCACCAGTTTATACTAGCTTGTTTTTAGATGTTATGAGTTCCATTGGATAGAGCTTCTACTTTTTGTTTCTTTTGGAATAACGTATAAGTTTTTAATTGGGAAAAGGGGGGTGATTTCCAGAAACATCAATAGTAATAAACTCTCAGGACATAAAAGACTCAATCCAGCTCCTTTTTGTGGAGGTGTGATTAATGACCAAGACCTTCCTACTAGTAAGACCAGATAATCTTGCCAATCAGTTTTGATTTAACAGATGACACTATACAGTCTATTAGTTGTTTACATGTGGAATAATACCATTGTTGAGGAACAAGCTTCTACGTAAACCCTGTATGAAAGCTTAGACATGGAAAGACTTTGATGTATTGTTTACATTAATTATTGTGTAGCCCTTAAAAGATTTTTTTTTAAATTGTTATCAGTCATTAACCCGTCTGTCCTTTGTTTGTTTTCCAATTAAAATCTCATTAACATTAGATCGCAGCTTAAAGACAATCCATTGAGAGACATAAGGCCAGGTACAATTATCACTGCAATCTGAAGAGTACAAACTTTTTTTTTTCTTTCAAACGAGTCCTGCCAGCTGGGGGACCCAATATGCAGTTCAGCACAGCCTCATTACTGAAATATTACAAAACAAAAATAAATCATGCAATCTGTCTCCCAGTTTCAAATCTGAGATGTGCATCCATGCTATAAGTCTGAGAACAAATCTTTTCACTACTGTTTTTTGTCTCCCAGTTCAACCCTTACAACACTTAAAACGAGACAATTCAGGAAAGGCATCAAACATGGACTCCTCAAGTAAAATTAGTAATTGATACATCTTATCAGTCTGCTCCAACTACCATTTTTTCCTTCATTTATGTTTTTATACAATTGGCTGCGAATAAATTCTTCCTGATTCTCATTAGTTCCCTAAAGTAAGTTCTTTGTGTGAATACACTTTTTTCCTCCCAATTTCAGAAAGTCATATTTGAATTAGATTTCTCCAGAGGCTACTGAAAATATCAAGGAAACTAATACATGTATTAAATACAGGTAAATTTAAATACAAAATAGTTCATATTCTAGTAGAGTACTGTTACATAATGGAGTATGTTTAGCCACTAAACTTGCTGCAAAACAAAAGTCAAAGATATAACTTTATTGCACAAGAAATCAGATATATCACAACCTTGGTATGCTCTGTAAGATGATATTTTATTCATATCATGCATGTATGGAATTCTTTTCCAGCTAGTACAAAACTGTGATTACTTAACTCTATTTAAACAGGATGCTCAAACAGTTTGTTTAAAATTACCTAAAACTACAGCAACTGTCCCACCCCTCAGAACTTGAATAAACATTTCCTGCTTCTGATGGAAATTGCACAGGCACACTGTACACAAAACTATATGCAAACCTTCAATACCCTGAGCAGAAGACTAACCAGGCTGGCAGATGCATCTTCCACAATCCCAGCATTAGGAGGGACAAATACAAAACCAAGAGAAAAACCAGGTACAACACTAAAGTAAACAACAAAAAGCTCTCTCCTGTTCATTTGATTCCTTTTTGAAGTTTACAGTAACAATCTTCAACAGGACACTACGACACGTTATCTGTCTCTGATTTCAATGTTTATACTCAGGGCTAATTGTGTTGTTTTTCCTGTTTTGTACCAGTGCTTTCATGGAGTTCCAAATAAGAAGGGAACAATTTCTGTGAATCCCACATTTCTTGGAATAAATGCCCTGTACGTAGGAACTGCTATCTTAAACTTCACATGGGATATTTGCATCTTCCACTTAAAAAAATGCACAGATTCAGATTTGTATTAAAGGATTTTTTTTGTCAAAAAGACACTTCAAATTTCTCTCAAGTTGGCGAATACTATTATAGCTAGGGACTTATTGCTCAGTTTTACTCGGCTTTGCCCGGTATTCAATTTCGAACCCAGTTTTTTGTCATTGAAAGAAAGAATGACCTCAAAGTTAAGACACAGACCTGAGAGAGTCAGAGAACCACACAAAAATTGGATAAAGAAGTCTTGCAAGGTCATCTAGCTTACCCCACAGCTGACAGGCAGGCTCAGCTGCACCTAAGCCAAGGGCAACTAACCTTTTCAGTGCTGCAAGGCAGGCTCTGGGCACTGTGAGCCAGCGATCTAACCGCAAACCTGAACAGCCTTGCTGAGTGGACTCCATTTGGCTCACAAAGACCTAGAAGCAGAAGCCTCTGCTAGTCTGGTTTGTTGGAGGGCAGGTGAGTTTGCCTGCACTCCATTGCAGCAGGGTCTCCTGCTGTGCCCAAAATGCTCTGTTCCCTTCTCAGTCCCCTCGTCAGCAGCAGAAGCCAGTAGTGAATAGTATTCCTTGAGTATATTCTGCCCTGCAGGCCAGAAAATTGCATCAGTTCCTGAAATTAATCTGATCAGCTCTTAAAAATCACCACTGATAAGCATTCCTTGACCTCTACTGGCAGTCTATTTCAGTACTTATAGAAAATACCACTGGGAACTCTTTTCACTGCTGCAAATCATTTGCATTATTTCCTGTGCTTACCTTACTCAAAATATCAATTCCTAGCTGTGCTGCAAGTTATACACTACTTTCAGAGAAACACTTCAGTGCTTTCCACCTTTGTTTCTCATGCAAAGAACCGGTTATTGATTTTTCTTGATTTTACAAAACCAATCACAAAATACTTCTATTCTGTTTGTAGAGACCCCAGACATTACATCAATTGAGAGCCTGTGGCATAAAAAACACTTTTAAAGTCTTGGAAATGGTTTCAAGAATAGCTGGCCCTCCTTGACACACTGGAATAATTCTCAAGAAACCGTCTCTACCCTATCAATCCATACCATATGAAGGGCCAGAAAAAGTGACGAATTGAATACAATTAGTTTCCAAACAGTGCTTTCAGAATCAGTACAGAGGTTCTCAAAACCTTTATACTGTATTACTGTAAAGACTTGTGTTGTAGCATTTACTCATCTATAATGTGAGTTACTGGAAAAGGTTTTTAAGCAAGATGTTTGTCTGAGATCTCTAATCTTCATGAAGCAGGCCTGGTATGTTGCTTTTGTCATGGGAGATTTATGTTGCCTCTCTGTGGAATATCAGTTGATACTGGAACAGAACGGAGCTTTTAACATGTTTTTCATGGCCCTAACGCATGCCATAGTACTGTTCAACAAGGAAAACATGGCTAGTGTATGTACACTGAGATAAACTGGCTAGCTGGGGGTGGGAAACTTACTATGTGCCAGCAGTAGGTCACAGAACTATGGAAATTACAACTTACGGTTCATAGCAGGAAACATTAGCCAGGACCTCACGGACATCACCTATTCTTTCCAAAAAATATCAAGGGATGATTAGGTTTTACCTAAACTGGCATTCAAGAAGGAAGTCTTGTTTAATGATTTTTCCAAAGACAGATCCAACAATACTCTAAAACTGTCGCAAATGAAGAGAAGCCAGCCTGTCCCAAATTCATAGAGAGTGAAAAAATGAACCATTTGGTTATCCCCTTGGCACTAATACTTCTAGAAAAGTTTAGTTGATTGTTTTGATTATTCAAAGGTTCTTAATCCCACATTACTGTGGCCAGCAAAACCCACTGACTTTAACATCACTTTTCAAATATACCTGTACCATAAATTGTGGAATATGATAAAGTATGGATATGAATAAAATCTATACCCTAGAATCTGCAACTAACAATCATATACATCAGAATAACAGATGAAGGTTCCATCCCTTACACAGAGCTTTTTCCTGTGTAATTTATGAATACGTGATGTTTGAATACAGTCTTCCTACTGTTTTTTCAGATAATGAATTCTGTCAGATTACTATCTGGACCAAATTTACTATGCATTGGATTAGTTGGTGTATCAGGCTCATACTAGGGTAAGTAAAAAGAAAATATGATTCAAAATTTCATTAATCCTGTTTTTAGAAAAGATAAAGTTTAGACTAATTCAACATAGCACAGAAACAGCAGGTGGAGAGTTGTCAGCCTGCTCTCCATAGAGCTGTCATTTTACTCACTGAGAATATAACATAAAATTCTAGTTCTACTTGAGTTTCTTGAGTAGACAAAGACTTCGTATTAAAACCCTAAAATACTACCACGTGAGTGCAACATTTGATTTTTTTTAGTTTCTTCTCACTTTAAAAAAGAATTACAATTTTGTTTTTTGTTCTTAGTCACTAATGGATATTATGCCTTCTGCGCATGTGAATGTTCTCTGTGACACCTGTAATATAATATCTAATGTTCTGACACAGTATCTACAGGGCTTAGTGGTGAGACTCTCTTTAGCTCAGATAGGGTTTAGGTCAGGATTAAATTTTTAATGCTGTAATACGTGGAATTTGTTAACCGAGGGCATGCAATGAAGATGCAGAACAAATTATATGCATTGCCATTTCATAGCTTGATCCCCTACCATCTAACCTTAGAAATGAACTGAAACAAAAAGAATTCCAACTTTGGGAAAATCTTTAACCCCAAATTATCCTGGAGAGATATGTGTTCTGTTGTCACTGGATTTTTCTGGGAGTTGATGCAAATCTTTCAGTCTCTGCCCCAAGCTGCAGAGTTGGTAGCCACGAGCTCCACGGTGAGCTCAGGGAAGGACCACTGCTCCCTGGGGCGGCAACCCTGATCCCTGCCTGCTCCCTGAAAGCCCAAGAAAGCCCTGAGAGCAGGGACCCCAGAAGTGTGCCAGCTGGTGTAAAACACTCTTTGTGCCCTTCTTCTCATACAAGAGAGAAACACAACTGGAATCCTCTGCAGAAATGGCATGTTTTGTAGTTCTAGTCACTTCAAAAGGGGTATCAAGTAGGAAAAGCTTCTCAGGCCATTTCCCTAATACCTTCATTTGATGACAGATAAGCTGTGAAAAAGCGCCTTTTATGAAATTCTTTGATCTCATCTTCTTTTGGTGCTGTTTGGAAAAAAGAACTGTTCTGGTGAGATAATTTTAAAGACCTCTCATTTAATGGCCTGATGCACATGGCAGAAAATTATATCAAGCCTGCAAAATGTCATTATGCAGAAGATGTTACAATGTGCAGGCAGCTATTAATATTCCTTTGTTCTGATTCTCATAGGAAAAATATAAACACTGTCTTCTAATTAGAACTAACTATATAGTTTTTGAAGGCACTTCAGAACTTCTAAGAACAACTTTTAACCTGTTTATATTCTACCAAGGAGCTTAGACAGACATAGCACATGTCCTAGGTGTCTCCTCAGCCCCTAGGCTGGTTCTGGAACCTTTCTTGTCTATAATTCCTGTTTTCTTATGCTGAGCATAGTTTATGTCTTTGAGCACACAGGGAAATGCATCAGATGCTACACAACTAATAGAGAACACTCTGGGGAATGCAGCCAGTTGGTCCAGCAGCAGTGGTATCAGAAGGAAAAGGAACCCAATTAAGGAAGATAATGAAAATGATGGGACAAAATACTCATCCGGCAACCATTTTCTGAGAAATTATCCATTATTGCTGAAAAAACCAACCAGAAGTAATTAGCTGAGTGGGCAAGTCTTTTTATCATCGTCATGATATTTTGCAAGAGTGCTTTTTGTTTCTAGGGATGCAATCAACTGACTGAAAGGCAGAAGTTGTCTTTTCAGATCTATGAAACTGTCAGTCATGATCCAGGAGAAAACTACAATGTCTTTACCAATGAGCTACTTGTATAAAAGCTACCCAGACAACAAAGTCTGTTGAGATGATTTCCAGTCACATATATCAGGACCAGGCATACTGAATCAAAACGGGCACTACAGCAGAAATACATGAGCATATTTTATAATTAAATTTCTCTAACTGTTTACATTTTCAGAATTAGAATTTCACTTAGAAAATCACCAAAAAGCTAAAATCTTTGTGAGAAAAGAAAGCACAGATGTGAAGAGCTTTCCTCTTTCCCTCTGCAACAACAAATTTTTGCCATTGCACCAGCCTGTGAAAGGAGAGTTGTCTTGCATTACAGAATATGGCACTGGAAAAACCTGCCCCTTCTTTCAGATCAAAATTGTACTTACCCATGAACAGAGTAGTAGACACTAGAAGGAAAGAAGACAATGCAGAAGGATACAAAAAGTTATTCAAGCATTCGATATGTTGTATCATAAGTTAACTTGGCTAATAGGAGCTTGATGTGAACCTTAGTGCATTTATTAAGAAAGAAGTAAACCAGAATTCTCCAAAAGCTTTCAAACCTCTTTCCCTGTAATGTGGGAATGAGCTTTGGAAAACTGTGCTGCAGCAGGGCCAGCCTCTATGCGTGCTGCCTAGATATTCCATTTATGATGCTCTATGTGTTACAGAAACATTTGCTACCACATATTCTTTACTGCCCTTAAATTGTTATTTTTGCCTAAGCAAAAAAGGGTGAAAAGACTGGTACTTCCCCCCACAGCTACTTTTTTTCTGAAGCTGATTCACCAACTGAAACTCAGGAAACAAAGTCTGAACATTAAATAGAGGGCTTTTACCAACTTCTCAGTACAAGCTTCTTATTCTTTGGAGCTGATAATTTTCCAGTCTCTAGCTGTCTAGCATCTCCCTTACATTCATCAATAAGTCATTCATAATTAATGTTCCTATCAGAGCGCTCCTTTGCATCTTCTTCATACCTCCTTACTCTTATAACCAACTCAATCATTCTGCACTAATGGAAAAAAAAAAAGATCATTCCCTGATGCACCTCGCAGCACACAGCATTTTGTATTCAGCATTTTTACACAAGTCAGAACACAACAAAACATTCTCTGGCCTTGTTTTAGGACTTGATTTTCTAACTTTTGTTCATTAGACCAGGCCACTGACTCCTATAGGACACTTTGTGAGATTAAGTGGTAAGAATTGGCTCATTTATACTTTCAGAAAGTTTGTGCTGGGGGAGGACAGGGAACCCTGTGCTTCATTCAGAAGAAGGAGATGAATGAAGTCTTTGGCAACATAAAGATATTCACTACCAGAGAAACAGCTCTTCTCTATTATGTGACGTGTTTCAGTAATGTTCCCACGTACTTAAAAACAAAGGTCAGCCAGTGACAACAGTTGGTTCTAGCTTGACAACACGGCAAGAAACTCCTACTGCACTGTGATCATCCAGATGGAAAATTTATATGAGATACTGTCATATCAGTTCACAAACTATGCCCTGGATGCCAGAAATAACTTAAAATCTACAGTTTACTTGAACATGATGTTCTGAATAGTAAAAAATAGTTGCATTTGTACTAACGAAACCTTGCTGAGGATTTCAAGTTCCTTAAAATGAGACATTAACATGAGTAACTGTGCCTTGACTCACATGAAAGAAAAACAGCATAGTATTATTCTGCAGTCTTTACCAAAGAGACTTTCTTTTTGGGAACTTGGCTGAGCCAGAACAAAATAATTATGACAGCAAAAATAGATGTGTTGCTGCTCTAAAGTAAGTTAAGAAATTTTTCCATTCAGAAATATCTAATTCCAGCTTTTGCTTCAGGACCCCCCTTTTCTTACAGGTATTAATTCGTAGTACTCTAACAGTGACAGGCACACTAACATGCTGATGCTCATTTCCTCAAATTCAAGTTCAGTCCTTCAGACTGTACGTATATGAAGAAGTATGTTGAGCTCAAATGTATACTGTTATTAGTTGTAATAAAATACCATAACAAGACCCAATGGCAGACAAACTTTCCACTGATACTGAACTTAGTAACACAGACTGAAAGCTCTTCCACACAGGGACTCCATATATGCCAAGAAGGGGTAGAGTCAGGATGTACAAGGAGAAACAGCAAGACAACTAGTCAAAGCAACACTAGGACAAGTGCTTGCAGGGCATCTGCTGCCTAACCCAAGTGAGCTGCAGCCTTTGCTGAGTGCTGGAGCCGCTGCTGGAGCCTCAGGAAACACCTTACTTTGCTAAGCTCCAGGGATTGCACGTTATGCCTCACTTTTTACAGATGCCCAGGCTATTTGCCATAGCGCAAGCTTCATTGCATCAACCGCAGCAATGAAAGAACAGATGCTCATCTACACCTTGGCAACTGTATCCTTCGTTCAGAGAGGATAATGCAAAATTATCACTGAATCAGGCTATTTGGGAAGAGAGAAACTAAGAGACCTGCTGCTAACTTCATGCCTGCTGCAAGGCCAAACACAAAATTGTGTCCTCTCTTCATCTCTTCTTACACTACCTTTCTTACTCCTAGCCTGCCCTAGGTAACAGTTAACGTAACAGTTTCATTAGATAGTGATAATATATGATAATTTCTCAAGATTTTCAGTGCTTTTCCTGAAACTTCTCTGTGGAAACATGACAACATCAAAATTCCTTTGTCATGGGGAGACGGAGGTCAGTATGAAAAGCAGCTTATGGACAGAGCTTCCACCCTGGGTAAATGTTCAGAGCAAATCCCTGTGCAGCCTCTGTTGCTAAGCAGAAACCAGATAACCTGCTCTGCTAGAGAGCAGCTGCCAGAGGGGGAAATTTAACCTTCAGATGCTCTCTCCTGCGTCTTTTGTACACACCACTATTCCACCCACAAACTCAGTGTTTCATGCTTTGATTTGCTCTTGTGCAGCAAAACCCCCCAACAAAAAGGGAGAATGAAATTATAACTATAAATAAAGACTAAAAAATGTTAACTTTTAACACAATACAAATTCAAATAAATATGTCTGCTTCAAAACAACTAATATATGCACATATTCTCCTGTTCAGCAAATGGTAAGAGGCCAGCATATACACAGAGCTACCACATGAACCGATACAGGGAGATGAAGACCGTACAGGACTTTCTCCTGAGCTGAGCACTGTCATCCTCTGTAGCCCCGAATTTAGCATTTAACCCTCTTTACACTTACAAAATTGCTAGTGATAGAGTCAGAGCCCTGAGGGCACTTACAGGCCCCAATGTCCCTGCCCAGCCTCCCCTGGTGAGCGACAACCCCTCAACACTGGCCATGGGGCCCCGTTTCAGTCCAGCCCAGGGCCGTAGGTGCGCACTTCTGGCCCTAGCTCCTGGGTGGACCCTGGACCTGCTTCATCCCCTCACCATACTGAGGGCTGTTGATGGACACCCTTACCAGCACCCAGCTCTGCTTGTCACATCTGGACTTGTCACATCTGTACATCTGTCACATCCAGTGATGCTATTAGGACATTACGAACAGTCACTGACCTCTGACTTGGGCGAAGCTTTTGTGAGGTCAGATTTGCACCTGCTGCTTGGAGCAGCATACGTATGGAGGCTTCAGGCTGCATATATTCACTGGGCACCTTCTGTGCATACTGAAGCATGGGTAATTTAAAGCATTAGTCCTGTGAATGCGTGTTTGTATGTGGAAATACCTGCACAGTTTGAATATATATATATTTTTTTTTTTAATGAAATGTCTAAATTAAGTTTATCTGCTAGCTGCTCATTGAATTTCTATCCTCCCACGAAGGGAAAGTGTTTTGATACACAGCAAACACAGACTTCAACTTATCTACTGTGTCTATAGTCTTTTTAAATTATCTAGCAATCTGCTTCTTTGATTTGTTCTTTAGCTGGTTAAAGGTTAAAAAACTTTAAAGAACACAGCATTTATTGCAACATCAAAGATGATTACAGAATAGCCTGGCAGTTTACTTCTCTGCAGAATGCCCATAAAAAAGAAAGATGTGTGCATCAGGAATTTGCAGAATGTGTTGCACTATAAGATAAACTGAAAAAGGAATGTGTATGTGCATGAATACAGTAAAGTTCCTATTTTGACAGTTACTGAAATAGCTTAAGCGGTACCAGTTTTTTGTAAACCTAGAAGGAAAGATGTTTCTGAAAAATACTTAAAGAGCCGACAGAATGGGTCCAGGTCAGAAAAGTTTAATTCCAGGCTAAATAGAAAATGTAACGTGATTCAAACCACAAGAGAGAGAAATTACAAGGTGGAAACATTCAATTTACACTAGATTCTTGGTATTTTTATTGCCACAAAATTTTCAGCCACCTGGGTAGCATTATAAGCAGACAATGCTACCAAACAGATGGAACGAATTAACATCAGAAGTGAAGACCTGGCCATGGTTCATGAAGTTTGGAAACATATCTTGCTTAACAATTTCAGTAAATCTTTGTATTAAAATCCCCTAAAAACTACTTTGTATTTATTCATCTTAAAGAAATGAGAGGCTAATGTAAACTCAAGTTCACACCAACTCCTACTTGCAATAACGTGTCCACTGGACAAAGGACTGCAACTTCTCCCTTACCCGGAATAAGGGCCTGAAGACAAATTATACAAAATGGTGCATTATCATCCAGGACAATGGCGCAGCGTCAGTGGTTCAGCCTACATCCTGCTCTGCCTCTACCCATTATGTTGTGCCATATCCCAATACCAATGTAAAGATACACCTCACCAGGACCACCTGCGAGGACAACTGTCCTGACTCCCACAGTGAGTGAGAATGCATGTGTGTAATCCCACAGCAGAAATAGAAAAATTCACTTAAATTACTTTTTTATGCTCCATTTCTACATCTGTAAAATACTAATAGCATCATATCTAGAGAAAATAAGGCAAGAATAAGGCAAGGAGAAGGAGAGGATTTTTCTTGAGGGAACCTCTTTAGGATTAGAGGAATTGGTATAAGAAGAACTTGATACAGGAGTACAGCTATTTCATCTGACAGATCCTTGACAAATCAGTATTTTATTACTGGCAGAACAATGTCAGTTTATTGGTGGGGTCCCCCCAAGGATCATTTCTGAGCCCAGTTTTATTCAACACCTCTATCAATGACTTGGAGAAAGGAGTGAACATTGAAAGGTGCAAATCTGGGGATCATACTAAGCTCTTTCAAACAGTCAGATGCTGAGCTAATGTGTTCAGGAACTCCAAAAAGGACCACTCAAACTGGGTGGGCAAAAAGGTGCTGATGAGCTTCATTATAGATAAATGTAAAGTGAAAATATTTCCTTTCTAGGGAAAAATATCTGAAACCACATCTGCATGCTGCTGAACTTGGAACTGAGAGTTAAAACTCTGGAGAAACATCTTGGTGCTTTTGTTGATAGTTCTCGGAATCATTGGCTCAAGGTGCAGCAGCACTCAAAAAAGCCAACAAAATGTTGGGTAACATCAGGAAGGTCACTGAGAAAACAACCTGAGGGTACCACTTTGCTACTACATAAAATTTTCATGTTCCCACATCTTGAGTAACGTGTGCAGTTCTGGTCTATGCAAATTGAGAAGGATGCAGTGGAGGTAAAGACAGCACAGAGAAGGGTAACTGACATGATCACAGGGATGAAACAGCTGCCATACAAGAAGGGACTAAAATTTGGGGGCTGAGGAAGGATAAAAGTGAGATTAACATAATCATGAAGATGGTGGATAAGCGGAATGTGGAACTGCTGTACACCAAACCCTGCAATGCTAGAACTGGGACACTGGTGGAAGTAGTAAAACAGGTTAAAAAGGAAGTGTTTCTTCACACAATGATTAGTGGACTTCAGAAATTTGCTGCTGTAGCTGTAGACGCAGACTGTATCAGCTACTTCAAATAGGGATCAGAAAAATTCATGGACGATAGATCCATACACAGATAGTAAGAGGGATAAGGCAGAGAAGTCCCTTTTAACATCCTTATACAATTCTGGATGCTGGTGAAGTAGGAAGGGAATAGACTGCAGAAAGTGGCACCTACACGCCCTGTCTAAATAGCCTCTTTTATTGCATGGTGTCAGCAGCAACAAAATGGATTAGACAGACCACTGATTTTACCTAGTAGGACAGTTCTTATTTTCATAGGTTACAAAAAACTTACATGATATATATACATATATCAAGACATACACAAAATGGATTTTTTTTTAAAGATCATTATCCTAGTGAAGGTGGCAATATATCTGAAGAATAACTGCATTATTATAGTAATTATTTTAAAAGAACAATGAAGGAGGTGATATAGGCATCATCAGGACAAAGACTGAAATTATGACTGCAGCAGCTTGAAAGAAGAATGATAGCATAAAAGATAAAGGTCATGTTTAGTTTCACTTTATTTTGGAAAAGAGACTGCAGATTACCTTGTTTCAGGCTTTCAGTTCATACTTGGCTCTAAAAATTTTTCATTTAGGATTCATGAACTAACATTAACATATGAAAATATTTAAACAAAAATATTTGGAAAAAACCAAGAATGAACAGGGGTCACATAGCTTGTGTGTATCAAGTCTTTCAACTCTGAAAAAGAATTTCAAAGCCTTTTCCTCTGCATCTATCAATGAATTGTGACATCTGCTAATGTGCAACAATGAAGATTAAATGTAAAAACATAGTAATAAAATTCCATTGATCAACCACAAGCTTTCATTAAAAGCCTGTGCTTTCAAGAATGTAGTGGGGTATTAAAAAAATAACAACCTCCTTCAGAATATCATGTTCTGAATAAAGCTCATTATGGTTCCAAGCCTCCAGTCAGATGGATCTACAGACTCTGCATTGATTGAAAGGTCAATTTGAAGATTTGACTGCCAAATGAGACCTAATTTTTTTTTTAGCAGGTCTTTTACCTGTACGTATGTTCTGATCACACTGAAATAATAGAAACAAAGCCAGGGATGTACACCTTCATAAACGGATTGATTTCAAGCTGCAGATTAAAAAAAAACAAAGACACTACACACAAGAAAACCCAAACAAAACTCCTTAAGTCTTTCAAAGTACAGGTATTTATGTCAACTGGAGTTTCATGTAGATTCATACGATATATTGGAACATTATGGTTGTACAAAATTATACTCCTAAGAGAATACTTGAAACTGAAAATGATAATATTATAAACTAATCTCATAACAATGCATAACCACCTTTGTTTCTGAAATATTTTTCAAAATATATGCATTTTGCTTTTGTGACATGGGATCACTTTTAGTTTCACTTACTGTACATTGGAAAAAATATAAACTTGACACTGACTCACAGAACCTCAAATGCCTTTTAGAAAAAAATCTTTCCATTCCCCCAGCAGGTGGGCTTTTTTTTCATTCTAACTTTGAAGCCAACCAAAACATGTTTCTATGTCTGCAGTGAGCAGGAATAAAACAATAAAATTGTTTCAGCTGCTATAGTTCAGGAAGTAAAACAAAAACATGATGCCAGAGCAAGAAAGAAAACTCCTAGCTTTGTCTCCTTTTTGTCTTTCTACATTTATTATCCTGCTGCTAAAGTAATTATTTTGGTAGAAATAGACCTTCAGCAGTATTTAATAGGTTATTTTTTAGGATGATATTGCTTTGTTAGCTTCAAACTGCTTTCTGGTCAAATCATTCAGATCAAGTTCTTCTTATAAGCATGAAGTCAGCCTGCGAGCAAGTGCACAGACTGCACTCAGTGACGTGCATTTTCGGAGGGTATGTGCAGTGGTTTACGTGTTGCATTAGTGTTGAAATTCTACAGAATATGAAGAGATTTTAAAAGTACTTCAAGAGTACAGCAGAAGGGATGATCTTCAGTCTGGCAAGTTCAATTGTAAGACATCCTTTGCAGCAAAGCTGCCATAAGAATGAGGAAGGTCCCTCCACCCAAGGCAGGAAATAATTCCTTTACTTGAGTATCATTTAGAACACCATTTTTATGTACTGCCTAGTTAGCATGTTAACACCACAAGCAGTTTACTACCACTGTGGAACCTTTCTAGTCTTTTCACCTTAGAAGTCCTTTGTCATTTTTGAAACCAGTACAGCATTGGGGTGAATTTCCACCCTAGTGCAAGTTACCGAGGCATCAGAGTCAGCATAATCAGAGCTTCTTTTGCACTTCTCATATTATCGTTACTTATAAGTGAGACAACAGTCTTACTCCTACCAAGACAGTAGTGACAAAACAATTGCTTTTACTGGACATTTTAAATTTTAAATTCTGCAAAGTCCACATCAATAAACCATAAAAAATGCAAAGTAATTAATTTTGACCCAATGTCAACAATATAATGCTCCACAGCCAACTGAAAGCAGATGCCCCTTCTCCTCCAGCCACCAAACTTTAGTTAAATCCACCCCACCAGAAAAAGAGTCTAAGTGTAATATCAAAGGTTTCCCCATGAGCCCTAAAGGCAGTCTGGCAACTATCACTAAGGGTCCATTTACCACCTTGTGATTGCAGGAGCGTGTTATACTTCATCCTACTCCTTCCAAGGCCTCAAGGCAGCCCCTTCACAGAAAGCAAAACAGGGATCTTGCACCTCCCTAGGTCTGTTACATGAGATTCTACTATACCATGGAAATAAAACCAAACCCAGTAAGATGCCATTCAGGCTTACTGTTATTAAATGATGAAAAAAAATCCACTTAATTTTAATTATACAGAAACTAGATGATATGACAGTTAAAATACAGTGAGACAGGTTGGACCTGGTTTAAGTATTCTGCCCTTCATATTCGCTAAATTCTGTGTTAGCCAGCATGGCAAGCCTTACCACTTTTTTCCCTGGTGAGGCTTAAAAGTTAGCCCTTTCACCTTACTTAAATGCAGTCTTGTTTTATTGAAAAAATATTTAACATCCTGGACAGTGAATTGGTTGCTTCCAAGTGTTTCTTTCCATCACAACACAACGAGTTGCTGGACCTTTGCCAAAGTGATCTTGGCTTATGGAGGCACAAGGCACTTATCCTTCGGAAAGGGGTGGCCATGGAAGTGTCCTGAGTTGCACTGTGCTCTCTGCAGCTTGTGTAGTGTTCCAGTGCTGGTTTATTTATGTCTTACCAGAGTAGAAAACATGTAAGTTTAAGTAAATTGAGGTCACAAGATGTAGTAAGCTTCTACAAATCTAACTCCAGCATGGTATTAAGTTCTTGGCAAGCTTTTGGTAATATGATCTCACATAAAAAAAATAACCTATTCACTGGCACAAGCAAGTCAAAAGTCACTTGAATCAATGGATCTGTGATTACTTAAACCAGCCACGAAGCTGATGTACTGTGTTTAACAGTACTGGACACTGACCAAGTAAACTGCTATAGTACTGGTACTAGATACTATTGTCTATGTACAAACGTTAAGTTGAGTAGGACAAAATACTGACTCAAGCCTTTATACAATACACAAATTGAAACTTCTTTTGAAGTTCAAGAAACTTCTTTTTTCTGTTTTCACTGCTGGTTGCAATCTTATTAGTCTGATGAGGACTGGAGGCAAAACCATTAGACAGGATAAAGAACTTTTTTTTCTACCCCAACTAGACAGAGGAAATACTCTGACATGATTCCTACTTGGGATGCAGAAGAAGAACATTTCTAGTCTATACTAAATCAATCACTCCTCATTTGTAACCTGGTTAAAACTTTACAAAGCTCTAAAAGCCTTTCACTCTCACTGAATCCAAAAGAGAAAGAAAACCTTGTTCAAAACACATTAAATAAAATCACAAAAAAATTGTCAATTATGTAAAACCTAGTAAGATCAGAAACAATAACCTAGAAATAAGCATTCTGGCAATGCAATGGTTGTTTTTAATTTTTTCTGGTAGCACATCATTCAATTTCATCTAATTTTATGACACTTTATTGAGATTTATATGATTAACTATACAGTAGTTGCTTTTTTTTGTTATACCTAATAAATATTTGCTCAGTTAGCAGAACACTAGATTATTCTTTTACTCATAGCCGTACTAATTCTTTTCCCTGGTATAAAAGTAGAGTTCAGTTGTTGAAGGAACGATATCAGTATTGCTATTTATCTGTGGAGACTTGCAGGCAGTAAAGAGTTTACTCTCTAAGTAGAGTTACGTTTTGAGGCAGACCCCCTGGAATCCCCTGGACTGAGGGAGGGGGGGTGAAGGAGAGAAGTAGCCGAGGAATAAATTTACTGAACAATATTTTCCAAACCCAAGAAATTTCACTAATTATACAGTCAGACTCTGCTTTATTGATTTCTCTGTGAATAGAAAGCAACTTGCTTCTGTGTGGCAGAGGAAAACTAACATAGAAGGTTAAACAGATACTACAGATACTTGATAAGACTACACGTCCCATTGCCATCAGCTTAAATTGCAGAAATAAGAAATGCCCATAAATCTAAGTGTAATGTTATCCTTCTTGTTTCCTTTTTTTTCAGTAGGCTCCGTGAATCACGTATCTGGAGATCCAAGCCCTAAGTGTCACACACTCCTGAGCAGTTCTCATTAAGGCATCAGCTGCTCTGCACCAACCTGGTGAGGTGGATCAGCATTTCTTCCATAGGGAAAATCAGGTAAGTGTTTTTCTTAACAAATGATGTCATTCATTCCTACTTGCACACTATCTCACAGATGAGAGACAGAGGAGCTCACTATTCGATTTCCACTGGGCTTAGTTCTGCAGTCAGCACATTAATACGAAATATTTGGACTATATTTCAGTATTTCTAGCTCATGCTATACACAGCATTCTGGCAATTGGAAGCTATTAAATTACTGGCTTCTATTTATAAACAGGTGTCCATCACTTAACTGAACTGACTATATTTCAAGTGTGATTTTGGGTGTAAAATGGAGAACGGGGATGTGTTTTTCTTTAAATTTTGCTTGTAAAGCCATCCTCTTTTGTTCCTGGAAGGTGTTCATTACACAGTCTTTGGGGGACTACATCACTTGCTGTGCTGGCTCTCTTCTGGAGCGTTTAGTAGATAATTTTTGTGAACTATTTATTTCTGACATAATACATCACAGCAAGCATTTTTTTTTTTTAAACTATTCCTTATTACTGAGTTTCACAGTTCTAGTCTTCCTAGATTTATTCCTTTTTTCCCATTCATGGAATATTCTGGGGAACGGCTAAAAAATAACATCAACACTTTTACCATCCATATATTTTATCACTGAGCATAGCAGCAAGGTGGTAAGTATTGATGGATTTGCAACATCTAGCATTGCTTTGTTTGGACAACTGACTTGAAATAAATGACATTATGATGCAATATTAATCTGTCGAATCCTTCTGCAGAAAATGACTCTCAGTTATTTTAAAATAATACATAAATTTCTGTCTTATACTGGATTCAGACCCTGGAATTTTCGTAAACAACTTTTCAACAACTTGCCCATTTGTTTAGGTGTCTTTTAGGAACTTGGCTTTAGGTAACCAAGTTCAACTACAGTTCATATGCAGTTCCAGAAATGCTTTAAGAAAAACAGAGCAGCTACAGTTAAACACAGTGCTTTCAGAATTAACTTATTGTTGGACAGGGCTTTTTTTTTAGCCTTTGAGGACTACAACAAAGACTCAATAAGCATAGCTTCAGTCCCCTCTCACTTCAATGAAAGTTCAGTGTGTGCAACATAGGTGCATATTAAATGGTAGCCCAGCACACTATCTCCCACTGGCCAGGTGGGAAGACCAGACAGCAGTTTAGAAAAAGCCAGCAATTATTTTTTTGGTTTGCCACAGATAACCTTACACTAACACTTCAGATAGCATTCTCAGGATTCCACTGGAGAGACAAAGGAGTTCCTGTTGTGGTTCTCTAGGAGAGATGTGAATTCAGAAACAATGTCCTCAGGAGAGGGTACAAAGCCAAGATAGATGCCAGGGCTGCAAATAATACTGTGAAAGATGCGTGCTACAGATTTACAGCAATCTCTGCTCCACACAAGCTTTCCATGTTACATGCTATTCATTATGCACTCTTGAAAACACACAGAATGCTGGATATAGTGAAACACCACATCAACATTACAGATAACATATCCATTCCTACATAGGAAACAACCTGTTGAAAGATTTGGGAAAAGGCCTTAAATTTACCTTTCGGTTCCCTTGACTCTGAATAGATGTGATGATGTACAAACTAGGAGGTGACAATAACATTCAAACTCTTCCATCATCAAAGAGTAGACTTTCCATGAATCACACAACAGCACGTATGTTTCTGAAATCACTCTGATAAAGGAATTTATGACAGTCTTCAGACATCACTGTAGACTTCACTTTACTGGAGACTTACAACAAATTTAGTAAATGCAGTCAAGGTAAGCCAAAGAATAGATCTCCCTGAAGAAAATAAACAGTATGTCTGAAACTACTTAAAGACAAGAAGCAGCTAAACCTAGGGCCAAATTATGTACATCCCTGAAATAAGTGAAATTGCTCATAGCAGTAAAAGCTGGATTCGAGGCTAAAGGACTAAACTTGATTTCCTATCACTGTGAATATATGTATGCATACAAAAGTGCAGATGTGTTTTGTAAATAAATGTAAAAAAACACACACAAGAATATGTAAAAGAGCATTACAGAAGCAGTTAAAGACTCAAAACCCAACAAATGCCAGAATTAAGAATGCTTGTATACTCCCATCTATTCCCCCTTTGCCTCTTCAGCCTGCAGTCTGATGTTGTTTACTTAAACGATGACTACATTTTCTTTTGAAACCCCACTTTATTACTACAGGAAAGCTTAAAGAAATGTTGTAAATGAAGCTGATTTTTGGAGAAAGGACGGTTTCAGAATTAATTGTCACTGTAAACAGAGGGAGTCTGTCCTTGCCTTGGTTACATCATCAACCCTACTAGTCAGGCCTCTTACTCAGAAGTGTTCAAGAGTTGGTTGCTATGTATTTCTCTTCTCCTGCACCTTCTCTGCAGAAGCTTAGGACATTAACAGTGATATCTGAAGTAAAACAAAAAGCGTTGTTCATAGAATACAAAACACTAACACTGAAAATATATTAATATGCGTTGGGCACAATTTTATTTCATCCAACTTTAAAACAGCTAATAAAGATGCCTAGTTTTGGAGTCCTGTCAACCTCAGCTCCCGACATGAAGACAAAGTTTATCTCCAATTTCGGTGCTACGGTTAGCCAGAACGAATCTAGGCACAGGTGATGTTTTACGAATACAAAACTGTTGAAGATTATGGCTGCGATCCCTCTGTACCTAAGGTCTCCAGCTGTAAAATGGTTAAAGCAGTCTGAGCTGCTCCTACGGAGTACCCTGTTTATTGTTTTGTGAAGCATTCAGGCAGCATGGTAAAAGAACCATAAATACACAGCCTGGGAAATAAATTAGCGTAAGGTTTACACCTGGTACCTAAATAAGGCATTGCACTGATTATCACAGATACAGAAAAAGACACCTCCTCTTTTACTACAGCAATGGTCTGGGATAAAAATGTACACAATCATGGAATTAAGCACTGCATCATACTGAATACTCCGAAGGCTGAATTACACAGGAAATCTCAGTACAGTAGTAAATTTTTCTAAACTTATTTAAAAGTAGCTGTTTGCATACAGGAGGAAGATATTAATGTATTTTTGCTGATCACTTCCTACTGGTTGTAAGTGTGGGTAAATCACTGGACTAAGAAGTTTTGGGGAGCTATCATGCAAATTCTTGTATTAAAAATTCCAAAGTACAAGATTTTATACAGCACCTTAAGAGATTTATAAGGAGGGGGAAAAATGACCTCTCCTTATAAAAGTGATGAAGACAGCCAGGCAAGAGTAAGAAAATGAAAACAAACATCTTCCTAGAAGTCCTCAATGACTGCCACAGAACCAGAATTTTACCTTGCACTACATTTCTGCATAGGAAAAATCCTCTAAAGGAAGGGAAATCAGTCTTGGCGTGGCTGGCTAAAATTAAGTCAACTTTAGACACTGTTGTCTATCTTTTTGTCTCGTCAGCAGGTAACGTGGTAAAGACTAGGTTTATATCCTTGAAGGCGTGCCCCACAATATCTAGGGACACATTACATTGGAGATGCTGACGGAGAAGGGACGTGTTTAACCTTGGCAGGGGGAAGAAGGGGAACTTAACAATAAGCAGTTTTCTTTTAAGCAGCAGCTGCTTTCTTGAACTTCACTTAAGCAGAGGAAGTAGCATCCAGCTGGGCTATTGCTATAACAAAGGCCTTGACTAGCACAGAAAAGGGGCTGGGCAGAAAAGGGAGGAAGAAAAAAAAAAAAAAATCATCTGACTTCTTATATAAGATTCTTTGTATGCCAGCATACTTTCTTGGAGCTATTCATTGCTGGAACCCTCTCTTCTCCTCTAAACTTGTTCCTGCAGAAAAACTGAGGGTTTGCAATTTCAAAGTGTTGCAAAAATTGTTTCTAAGAAATAAAAAAGCAGCTAAATATCATTGCGCTGCCTCATAGAAGAGGAATGTTTAGCACAAGCACTATTGTGATAAGTGCCATGTAAGGAGATACACTCAGAGAAACTGCCCCCCCCCCCGGATTTTGGATACCTCGGCGATATTTATTTTAGGCTTATCGAAAACAGAAGAAAAAAACGCCGGGGTGGAGGGGACCAAAATGAATGCTCTGGCAGCTTTGGAGGGCTCAGAAATCACTCTCTCCGCTCAGAGGCAGTAATTCAGATGTGGGTGTTGGCTAGAAATTCAAACTCCTGAGTGATCTCCCCAAACATTGCTACTACAAAATCTTACATATTCCACGCAAAACCAAATGAAAAATACTAAGTCAGAGATTGTGTGGTAAAAAATAGTCCTGATATGAAAAGATAAAGTGTACATACATTCTAAAAATAAATGAAGATGATCTTTGCAGTCTGAAAGCTGCAGCGAAACTCCTGACAGTCCTTGTCCAAGCAAAGTTCTTAAAAATCCATTTTAGGAGATTGCCAACTCTACACACAGGGTTTTACATTTTGAATGGAGCCTCTTCTAGGACGGACAACAACCACTAATGCAAAAAGGATGACAAACCGAAGTGCAGTCAGAGAACTTCTGGACAGGAAAGTCCTCTGCTCCAGGGAGAAGAACTGTGGAAGCCCCCAGGCTCCTTTGGCAGACTCTGTTAGTGATACAGGGATGTGACTGGTACTGCAGACGTTCACTATCACCAATTACACGTGGGTGTCTTTTAAAGCTCTAACAAAGGGGAAATAAAACAATGACTTTCTGTGTTACTGTGATCTTCAAGTAAAACTCTGACGTGGTAAACACCAAAGCCAAGAAGTCACACAAGCAATTCCCCATTATCAAAATGAAAATGTCACATACCCTTCAAAATGCCCAGATTATTCTTGCCTGTAATCCAGAAACTTCAAAGACAAAACACACAAGAACTGGAAGTCTGGATATCTACTAAATCCCCCCCCCAAAAAAACCAACCAACCAAACAAAACCCCCAAAACCCCCCATTCCAGCAGGCTGTTCCTAAATATCAACAACTTTTGAGTACTGTACATTATAGATGTGGAGTTCATATAACAGATCTTACAAGATTTAAGAATTAACGTGATATAGTCAGATAATGGTGGTGGCTTAATGGCAGCTTTGACATTCAGATTCTTTGAGTCTGGGCAATTTGTCAGGTTATAAAACATATGTGTTATTCACCAAGAATGATCGCTCAGGTCCAACATACATGCCATATTTTCCAATAATTCTGATGGCCTGAACACCAGTAAAAAAGCTTGTACAGTACTTTCATTTTGCCACTGTCTTGTCTGTATCCACAAATATGTATAGCTGCATACCATTTCCCTGAAATTATTCAACAGTCAACGTGTTTCTGATACATGATGGAATTTCTCATAACACTTTAACACATAGTAGACTATTCATGAGGCTAATCCTGCAGCAACTGCCTTTGTTATGCTCCCACCAAATGAGTTCGAGTTCTTTGTGAATGGCTGGACTTACTGTCACATTAAGATTTGCTTGCACTATCGAGGTGAGAGACCTTGTGGCAGAGTGATCAAGCTGATCCTCCTTTCTAAGCCTAAATTTGACTATGATTTTATGACCTGTTATTTGACATTAAAAAAAAAAGAAGTATTAAAATATGACAGATTTAAAATAAAATTGAGTCTGAAGACACAGAAAAAGCATGCACAAATAAACAAGGGAACTTAGAAATAGTTAATGAACAATTCAAAAGGTCAGTAGCTCTTCCAAAAATACCCTTAAAAACCTTTAATCTACACACACACACAAAAAGGATTTGTTAACTGAAAATAAAAAACAGTTCCTCCTTTTCTTCTTGCCTTTAGCATTATAATTATGATGACGTTAATGAGAAACTTGTAACTGGTTTCCTCAGCACAGGCAAGAATACGTAGGAACGGTTTAATTTTTCCACTATTTTAAAAGTCCTTCTTTTCAGGGACTCCACAAAAGGAAACGCAGACACCCTTCACAACATGAAAAGGCAGAAAGTAATTCTGATTCTAGCTGGGTAATCCCTACAGGCATAGATTTTTATGACATGCGTAAATCACAAATGGTTCTCATTTCTATATGAAAACAATGAAATGATAGTTTTCTAAATTACAGATAGAAGTTGAGGCAAGTAATTTTACGGCACACACTTTAAATCTGTTAGAAACTGACTTCATAAGGAAAACTGGAAAGTTTGCAGTAACTTCAATTTGACAAATTCAAATTTACTCAACTCCAGTCTTTGGACCATGAAGTCTACATTTTTCAGAGAAGTGCAATGAACCTATTCTTTGGGATATAATGTTTAATATTTCAAAATTTATTTCTTGTCAACACTGTATCTCTAGAAGTTTCTTTTTAGAAAATCAGATCCTAATTGTTGCTTGCATGACTTTTCCCCTATGCCACTGTTGGACTGCATAATGTTTTTCCTGCCACATAAGCATGTCTATAAGAAGCCCAAACAAGTTCTGAAAGAGTTATATAACATTTTTTGCATTTTTTTGGGGACTATAATTAAAGCGATAAGATTATGGCAGAGATCCTAGAACAGATTAAGCGCAGAATTCTATGATGAATGAAAGTTTGGGTCATTAAAAGTGCAAACCTACATTTTTTTCTTTAAACCACACACAGTTCAACATCTAGGACATAAAATTTTGCACTTAACAAACACCTTTAATGGAGGTCAGCAAGAATACTGGTGCATACTTTAAAAAAACCAAAAAAACCCAAAAACCAACAACCACAAAAAAACCCACAAAAAAAGCCCAACCCAAAAAATTGCTAGTAGCAAGCCTGACTCAAAATGTCTGTGCTGTACCTACATTGAAAGTAATTACATGAAAGGACATACCTAGTTGTAGATGTAGGATTTCTTAGGGAAAAAAGTTTTTAAGAACTCCTGACAGAGATAACCTGGATGTACACAGGACCTAATCCATCTCTGAATCCAGGCAAATCAAGTTTCGTAGATCTTGAAAGTTGTCTGAAGACAGAGCTTAATATTTACTTTAGCATACTGAAGTGTTGGAAATAGAAAGCTGAAAGACTCTGTGGTTAGAAAACTGGAAGAAAAATAAAAGTCACCTAGCCTCCAGCATGTATAGTGTTGGTTTACAGCAAAAAGAGCCTTTTTGTTGAAAGATAGATATGAACAGCTTGCCAATATAATATACTTCCATGTATTTCTTTTCACACAGATAATTTCTCTCTGCATTAAAAATGTGACTGTGTTGTAACACAGAAAAGTAACCACATGGACATCTGTTGTGACCCTCCTCTTGCTAGACAATGACCAGCACGTATAATATCCATGCATCATCAGTCAAAAGCCTTCAACACTGAGCATTCTTCTTCCCAGTGCCAATAAGCTTCAATGTATTTTTTTGAAGTCCAAAGCATTTTTATGCAGGATTTGAACTGTTTCTCTAGTACTGAGTCATACAGAAATGTAACAAAATATTTTTTGGTTTAAAATTATAGCAGATGTATTACATAAATGGTTATGAAAATAACTAACCTGTGCATAGGGGAAGCTGGATGAACACTGAACAACCAGGACAGAAATATATTCTAGCAAAAGCGTATGTGCTTTGGGTGCATGAATATACAAACATATTCCTGCAAATGTTTTATACACATGGTTTGGCCAGAAAAACAGTGACAGACTAACCTGTTTCTGTCTCCTGAAACGTACTGTCCTGCATCCTCTTTTCTGATTTGGAACAGGAAACAGAAACTGTTTCAAAAAGCAGTCAAAAATGTGTACAAATACTCATTCAACTGGGTTTCAAGACATACGAGAAAACACCTCATGACACACAATCAAAATAGCAATGGCAAACTCACTTGTGCATGCCTTTCATGTCATTTCATCTATTCGACTTTCCTATTTTATCCATCTCATCCCACAAACTCCCATAAGCGTGGGTAAGGCACAAAGTAAGTGTAGCCAGCAGGTTAAGACTTGTATCTATCTAAATGAGCCAGGCCTTGTTCAAACCCAGGATGTCAAGACTGCAGACTTCAAACCAGCAACCATATGCTTGGCAGTGATGCTAAGCAGAGCAGCGGTCAGGGAGTGGGGCTGCCTAGAGAGCTTGCAGTCCTGCGAGAAGATAGTGACAGGCAGTCACAGGGGATATTTGAGAAAGTTTAGACAAAATTGCCTGAAGAAAGGAGAATATACAAGGACATGCAAGTTCCTGAAAGACCAATGTGTCTGGAGAGTGCCAACACCAGTGTACATTATTATACAAATGCTCTGCAATCTCTAGCTGTTTTCCAAATTAAGTGCTGCATTTGAGATACAGAAATCTACCAGTCATTTTTTTTCCTGTCCTTTAAAAGTCCACATTCAGATATTTTACATTCCATTTGGGATCAACCATAGCAAGTCCTCTACTGCATAGGTAACATATCGTCTAATCCACATAATCTAATACTGTGCAGAAGTGAAATAATTACTTCCAAAGATGGACATGGAAAATTATGGCATGTCACCTTAAGAGTATAATTAATTTATGTATGACAACTACTACTGAGGCTTCATTGACTATAAACACTAGAACAACAAACAAAACTAAAAAAAACCCCAAACCCAGAAACAAAATAGCAATTACACATGCTGCTTATACAGTTGCAGAGCCAAAAGCTGAATTTCTAACAGATGACAAAATGACAATTCTCATCTGCAATACATACTTCTTTCTGGTCACAGCAAAAAAAAAGAAGGCTAATGTTTCTGACCCTTCTGAAGTCAGTGGGAATATAACCATTATCTTCAAAAGGATCAAAAACTGACCCACAAATCTTGTTTTCCATTCTCATGAGCAACTTAATAGCAATAATGAGAATAAAGAGTTTAGGATCACATCTAAAGTGATTACAGCCACAAAACACCAATGTGAAAAAACTGCAGTTCAAATTTTCTTATTACTCTTTTAAGAAGAAAACCCATTGCTGTCTGGACAGGCAGGGCTACATGGGATTTCACAGCTGGCTTACTGTCTCAGCACCGAACTGCTACTGAGGAGAGCAACAGCCTTTTTCCCACTTGCTGCCTCGCAGGCACCCATGAGTGTCAGGCAGGTTGGAGCTGCTCACTGACACACAGATTATTTTTTGCAACTTTAGTTTTCAGTTCTACCAGCAAACTGATCCAACTCATCCACGCAAGGGCTCACTGGAACAGATGCAATGGAAAGACTGGGTACCCCCGGCAAAAGGGAACAGAGGGGAAGACATCCTCACCCATCAGCAGCAGCACGGTCTCAGATCAGCGTGCACGTATCATGAAATTGCACTATTAATTGGTTCAAATGGCCTGGAATAAAACACCAGTGTTTTTTTTTTTTTTTGTACAAAAAGATCCAAGCTGTTTATTTTCCATTTTTCACCCCTCAATAGTTAATTTCACTCTTTTTTTTTTTCATTGAATGAAATGTAGTCACTATTAAAACAAAAAACCAAAAAAACCCGTTACCCCACCCCACACGAATTGGGCAATATCCTGAAAAAAGTTTTCAATTACTTATACCTGGCTGTCACATATGGACTGAGTAGATTTTCTGTATTCTTTCCATAAACATTCTCATCAGATGACAGACTGCAGCAGTAAAATGTTATAAAACATTCCTAAAATCTATACAGTGCCATCACACAGTATCTTTCTTTCACCATTGTGAGCCCGATCAAAAGCAAAGTCACTGTTATGAGTTCTGGATCAAATCACAATTCCAGTTACAACTTTTATAGCTTCACTTAATTGTTCCATGCAAACAGTGATAATGCAAGAACATGAACTTCATTTTTTAAGACATGGCTTTAAAGACAGAGCTTTCAGCACCCTTTTTTCAATATGACAGCTGACTACAAAGAACATCTAAAGATTAAATACATTCAAACATAAGTACAAGTTTTGATAAGCAGTAAGTAAAAATGAAGAATGTTTATACATTTAGTTCTGTTGCTTACCTGTCAAAAATCCCATCCTGTGTGTATAACACCAGCAAGTTTTAAAGTAGGTTCAACAGCTTTTTATATTAAGAAAATAAGCAGAAATAGCCAGTGGCTTGGTGAGATTACAAGCATCATCTGTGAAAATGTCAACGGTATTTACGAACAGTGGAGTGATGGAAACGTCATAATAGTTTGGGAAGATATGGAAAATTCCTTTCAGGAATTTTTTTTCACTACATATGCAAAGTTAAGGCGAAATGCCTTTCCTTAAATAATGCATGAATAATGCATTCTCTTTGGATAATGCAAACAGGATTGCAACTAAAAATTTTAAAAGACCACACATAATAGGCATTTGCTGAATTCCCCAAAAAATGAGTAGTTGTAACTGTGATTGCTGACACATACTATCTCTCCCTCCTTTCTGGTAGACAGATGTATTTAAGATTGAGCTCTCATAAAAAAAAAAAGAGGCTATCTTTCTTTTCATTATAAATTACCTGATTTCACTCTGTGTATCAGAGAGAAGCATGATTGTATTTGTTTTTCTAATTTCAATTATTTTAGGCTTTAAACTTCAAGCTGTGGAGTGTTCTGTCCCTGAAGCAGCAAAGCTTTTCAGCATATTGAAGAACATAATATATGAACAACTTCTTGTTCACAGTCATCAGTGTCTTGAAAGCAACAATTGGTGAACTGTATATTTCAAAACTGATGTCAAAGGTTCACATAGTTATTTTTAAAATAAATTGAAAAAAAAAATGCAGTAACTTCCAATGTATTTATTTGACTTTTTCTTTATAGCAGTTGTGGTGTTATGTGAAATAAGGCAAAGTTTTTATCTTTCTTAGTTCAGGATCAAAACCTACACTCAGGCCACAAAAATTGAACTGACAGACCAACACAGCAAGCCGGTAAAGCAGAACGATGCAGTTGTTGTCTGATAACCAACAAGACTTAGAAAGAAAGCTCATATTTGAGGAGAAAAAGAACATCAGTGGGATATATTTCTGGCTTTGTAAGATTACAAAATATTGAACTCGTAGTTTATATTTGCCCCAGTGGTTTCACATTGCATTTCTACAACTATTCTTGGACTAAAACATGTTCAGGGAATATAACATGCCGTAACCTTGGCCCAGTGCCATATTTCATTCTAAGAAAAAGTATAATAATCATTAAAAAATGTTCTCTGGAATTAGGAACAAAAGAGCAGCAGTAACAATTTGCACGAATTTAGCCTTTGTGATTCAGTAAGTACACTAGCAGTGATTGGACGCTTCCCATTCGGTGCTTTGTGGTCGTGCTAACCCAGCATTTCAAAGCAAACTTCAGTTGTACTGACACAATTTCCCATGTCTTTAGTTCCATAGGCGAGAGAAGGTCTTTTTGAAATTTTCCCCTACTTTCACCTCGAGGCTTCATGAGACTCCTTTGAAGTTTATAACCTAAGGTTTCTATGGGACAACAATTTACATAATTCCAAGGAGAGCTTTAAGGAAAGATCACAAATTGCTACCTGTGAAATTAACAGAAATCTGCCCTTACAGGGAAAAGAAGGAAAAGGATAAATAATTAAAAGCCCAGAATCTTTCAGATTATCAGATTACCATGTTTTTAAACCTTCTAAGCATTCTACTTAAACCCTCAGATCGTTTTATTTGTAGTCTGTGTATCCTTCTATGACCATCAGTAATTTGACAAAGGCAGTAACTTGCAAGCAAAACTTGTGGGTTGGACCAAAAAAAGGATGTAATTCTTCACTGTATCATGATAAGATCAGGGAACTTTTTTCATAGTTTAGATTTCTTCAAATATAACACAGTAAATTCAGTTTGCTAAGACACAATGTTCTCTCTGCTGTCTGTTAGTTGAATAATGTAATTTAGCATTTGCTTCAAGAATATTTTCAAAAAGAACCCATAAACTTATATGTCCTGTAACCTCTTCAAGCAGTAGCTTCCGCATTTCCTTAAAGAATGTAAACAACTTTAAAAACAACATACTGCTAATAGATAAAACATTACTTTTCTCTGGACAAGGCCAGTAAATAAACCTCCTTTCTGTCAATGCTATTTGCAGAATGATGTTAACTGTGCAATCAGATAATGGTTAACAAATTTTAATGAAGTCTGTATTGTGTATCAAATCCTGAACTTCGTGATATTTTAGGTTCTAGGGAGCTGCCTGTGGCTTCTTAGACCCAAATCATCAGTCTAAATCCAGTTAAAAAGCAGAGTGAAACAATACTCAGATATTGGGTTACACATGTGGCTGAGATCACATGTTAGCCTAAGGGATATTTGAACTACTTCGAGTGTTTTATATAATAATACCACATTGAACTGCACTGTGGAAAGCAGTTAATCTCCTCGGGCATATCACCCAGCAACAATTCTTTCTTAACTTTTCCCACAGGTTCATGGCAAATTTCCAAAAGTTCAGAGGTTTGGTGAGCTTAAGTCTCTTGAAATTCAGATTCCTATCTAAAACGCCCTCATTTCTGATCCAGAAATCTCATTAGATATGATCTTCCCATTTCTCGTTATGCTAGAAAAGCTCCGCAAGCTTCCTTTCCTATGCTGCTGCAATACAGCAGTCGCCATTAAAGGACTTGCTCTTGAATACTGCAAGCACCAAGGGGATGTTTATATATGCAATGCACAAAGTGAACATGTGGCACAAGCCTGTACGAATGAGACCTCAGCAACATGACCACCAAGTTTCTCACATCTGAATGCAACCAAAGAGGGCTTTCCAGGAGTTAAATACATCACAAGGCTATACTGAATTTTAAACCCCTGAAGACACTCCTTTTCCTGCCCAAACCTTATTTCATTTTTGGTCTTTGATTGTCTAAAAATATACAGGAGATTTCTTGGATGTCCAGAGAAGCTCTTTTAGAACTTGTTCTCCTACTATATGGGTCCATAAATGAATCCATGGGTTATACTCATCAATATATCCAAAACAGCTGTTCTCATTTCTGAAAGAGTTGCCTATACCCTATCTTTTCTTTAAGAAGTGCTCAGATAAATGTGTTAAAAAGTGGCTGAATTAAGTTTAAAATAACCTTTCTTGCATTTCTACTTCAGAAACTCAACAAAAGAACGCTGTAGACTGAAAATCTGAAAGAGGATGGCATCACTCTTTGGCATGCTTCTTAATTAAGTCTAATACATTATGCATGATGCCCTTTTGGCTCTGGTATGACATTGCCAGCTGTGGTTCGCTGCTTACGTTCCTGATGGGAAAACACAAGATACTGTAACTCTTATCTCTTTCTTTCAGTACCTTAGCTTTCAGTGATGGAAAATGTAACTTGAGAACTGTTCTATCACATTTATTATGTACTATTTACCTGTATTACAGCACATAATATTTTTTATATCTAATGTATGCACAACAATACATTATGGAAACATGTATCGAAACACCTGTAGGGAATCCTGTTTCTTTTCTACCTGAGAAACCTCAGTATGTTTAGTTGCTATTTCCAGGTGATCAGATATGTTATTTCACTACTGTAGAAGATGACGGAGAAATAGTGCAGCTACATCAGTTTGGAGATTTTTAATGGCATAGACACTACTTTCAGATACATTGTTAAAAAGAAATGGTATAAATATTCATATTGCACTATAGGGCTGTCTGTTTGCAGATGTGGTATTAAGAGGGTTTCTCCACTCCAGGGTGGAGAACACAACACAATGCTCTCCAACATTTACATTTCTAAGCAGTTTCTCACTTTTAACACTTCTCACAAACAATGTTATGTGCAAAGATGCCACCTCATTAGATGCAAAACCACCACCTCTGGCTCAGGAAATGCCCAAGTCATCGATCTCCTGATACTGGGATAGTATTCCAGAAAAACGTCATGATACGCTTTACCCTGTACTTACATTCTTCCGGGGCATCTACTTTGGCACTGCTAGAGACAGGATACTGGGCCAAACAAGCCGTTGGCTGTTCTTACATTAGTATGTCTTATGCAATCCTTCATGAGATCAGAGCCTGGTTTTGCCTTTTCTTTGGCCCCTTATACAAATTAGCTTTCCAAAAGAGGGTGAAAGGAATCTAGCAGGAGGTTAAAAATTCATGTTTCAAGAGAAAAATTACATGAGCACAAAGAATTAATGAAAACTGATAAATATATGCAAAAGCCTTAGTCTACATATAACATTCTCTGTACACACGTTTTCATAACCCTTCCTGAAAATGAGGCTCTCTATAAATATCCATTGATCTGTGTAAGCACCACACACTGATTTTTTTGTTCTATATGATAAACATGAGCTACCTGAGCCAGGCTTTTTCAATACCTATTGAAAGTCATTATTCATACACCTCTCCTCACTGTCTGGATTTCTGTAGTTCTATAAATGCAACAGTGACCTTTAAAAGTATTAATTGTATCTACTTTATTTTCCATACTTTCCTGTTTCCAGAACATGATTACTTTTTGGCAAAGCATACGCTTCACACAGCTGAAAACCCTGGCAATTCACGAGTATAAATTAGTCAGACAACAGGAAATACTGTCCAAAATTCTGCCATCATTTAAGCCATCCAAACCCTCTGAAATGAGTAAAGCAGCACAGAAGAAAATAATGCGTCTTATCTTCAGTGTGTAGTTTTTTCTACAATTCAGTTTTAAGGGGCAGAATTTTGCGTGATTATTTTAATATTGGGTTTCTGAGGATAGAAAAGAGAAAAGAAGAACCACCATAGACTTTTCAAGAAACTACGTATCAACTAGAGTATTTGAATTTACTTATCTCGTGTGATTCTGTGAAGCTTCTTGAAAAAACTTATTTATAGACGCTTATGAAATGGATCCCTTTCATCCTTCTACCAGCTGAATGGGAAGTTAAGCACCTAAAAAGACCATTTTCCTTCTTGTGTACTTGGCAAAGTAGACATGCTCTGGAAGCAAGAATTATAACTGGGTCTTTCTTGGATGTATTAAGGATAAAATGGGGTGGCCTCTCTAGGTCACAACTTAAAAATTAGTCTATGGAAATATGCAGACTTTCTATTAGCTGGCATTATTCCATACACAATTAAAGTAGTTAAGTTTGTAAGTTAACCTTCAGAGTGCCTTCCATGAACACTCAGTTCCCTTATAATGTACTACCTTTAAAAGAAGAAAGATTTTTTCCAGCATAGCTACTGCTATTTTTTAAATTATTTAACGTAATGTCATTGGATGATTGTTATTTTTAAGAGTCATACCATTCCAACAAAATCTCATTAATCCTTAGAGGACCTAGTGATCTACTCGCAACAAAACTAACCTTACACACAGAGAGTCACTGTGCATGGGAAAGGGACTTACAGTTATTACACTGTGTGATGCAGGAAAAGGTGGATTAGTACACCCGATGGGGAAAAAGTAAAATATTTATGCTACACTGTGTAGCAAGAGAAAGACTGTGAGCAAATTAAGCAGAGGATTTCCCTTTGCGAAATAATTTAAAACACTGTTTTATACTAGTTTTATAATATAATATACATTAGTGGAATATATTCTGAGATCACAATATAAATAATTCATGCTTCAGTAATAATCAGAATCTACTTACTATGAAAGGAACACGAACTAAAACTCACAGCCCTTTCCCTCCTTTCAGTCTCATTTAAAGGTGACTATGCACATTTTTAGACATGGGAAGTGGAGAATGGAAAAAGAAAGTGTTTCACAGTAGTTCATAGCCATTTGCTGTAAGATGAAATAGCAGAGTCCAAAACCTAATGTTCACAGTCACGATCTCCCAATTGCTAAACGCTCTTTGCATTCCTATGTACTACTGTATTAATAAGCACAGCCAGGACTCGGAAGGAGTCTATTATTCAGGTTTCCTTAGTTCTGAACAATTACTTTTTAATGACCGCTCAGTTGACTAGAAGAGAACAGAAAGCATTAATGATGCAATACAGTTTACTTGTACATGTTTTATAGATCTATGTTTACTGTTTCTTACTATTAGTGGAAGTTGTATATACTCTTTATACAGCATTTCAGCCCTGGCGTAGGGGCACTGTGGACTCCCAGGCCCACAAGTGGCACACCACTCACTCTCCTCTAGAGAGTCACTTCCCTTAACTGCTAAGTTGACATGATGGATCACCTTCCTTGTCATCTTTTTTTAAGGAGATAAGCAAAGCACTGAATACTTCTCAGCTTACCAAATGGCCTTGGACTCACCTTACGGGGGAACACAAAGAAACTCTCTATATGCTTCCCCACACACAAGCATGAGACTATAGGCTGGGCATCACTACTCTTAGCTTATAGTAATTAGGGAAGAGTAAACCCTGCTGCCAAAAAAGTGTGTGTGTGTGTTTCTGCTAAAAGTACTCACCCATAAGTGAGATAAAATGGCATAAACTGGATTCCCTTAAATCTTCTCACACACCCATTAACAGTGTAAAAATAATCTGATGGTGTGGTTTTGAGAAGCAGAGATAAAGTGTAATTTAAGTTATACCCTACTCAAGTATGGCCCACCTCACACATAGTGTATGGTGCAGAAGACATGTTATGCCAAAACTAAAATTACTCTGTGTACATGCTAAAAAAAGCAATGAAAATTTTACTAAAGATGCAAAATCAAATGTTTTGTAAATTCCACTTCTTTCCCATGCTGAAATTCTCTCGTGTACAATTATCATTTACCAAGCTTACTGTTGTTACAATTAAAAAAAAAAAAAGTTGTATTGAAGTGCTCAAATGAATTCCAAAGAGAATCATTTCCTGCGTTTAGAAAAGAAGCTGCAGAAGGATCAAATTTTATATGCAGTTTCCTTTTTCCTGACTCTTCCTTTGGGGTGCGTTAGTTGTTTACTTGTAAGATCAACACCTAACAAACACAGTATTAAATGTTCTCCCACAATCATTTGGGTAAAACAGGCTTTCTTTAAATAGCTTTTACAACAGTTAACTAGCATAAACGAGGCATCCTGATAGCTACCCATGTGAGCATTACATTTCCACTTATTTTAAAGATAAGTTTTATTTTTACAAATTCATTTTTACATTGAACCCATCAGAAGCAAATTGTGAATAGCGCTTTACTGCTATAAAATACAAGAAAAAGCACAAACAGCGCTAGGACAAAGGGCCAGGGGGTTCATGTAGGTCATGTACTCAGGTCTCTTCTGTCCAAAAGGGGGATCCTACACCAGGTGTGAGGATGGTCTTGAGACCTATGTGCAGAGGAAAGCAGAAAGGAGGGTCACAGCACATGGCTGCAGGGTGACACATCCTGCTACAAACCAATCAGGCACATTTCTTCCATGGGCTGCAGCCTCAAGGCAGGTTACTCTTATCCTTCCCCTTCTCCCAAGATGAAACTAAACTAAAAGCCACAATCCAGCCTTAACCTACATGATTTCATTTAAAGCAGCGTTGTTCAATTATCCTGCTGGATGAGGAACAGTACTCCATTCCCACAAAAGCTGCAAGATTAAGAATGCGAGATGAGGAACCAACAAGCATGATGTTAACACAGCCATAGTGCAAAGCTCACACAGAGATTTTGTGGACCCAGCAAGTATTGGGTCTACTTCAGTTCTGTTCAAAGTCCGCTACCCCCTCTGCCCCATTCGGACGACAATATTCCTGTCTCCTCTGATCTCTGCTAAAGCATGGTGTACAAGACAGACAGACTTGCCAGGAAAGTTACTGGCAAAGCATCTGGTAGATACTCTGAAAATTCCTCCCCTCAAACATGCCTCAACCGGAGAAACACATTTTTCTCAAGGGGAAAAGTGTGCAACATCTAGTTATAACTACTCTGCCCAAGAGATGTGAAAACAGTACCTAAAAGGCCCTTAGCTCCACCTGTTATCCTAAAAACCTCCTGTCTGCACATAATCACATCAGGACTAAAATCTGGAAGTTGGATTTTACGCTTGGCTACACTAAGATGTTTCTAACACAGTGAACTACTGGCATAGTTAACTTTAAAAGCCTAGTATGCAGGCATGAGGACCAAGGTAAATAAAATCAGTACAAACTCCAGCTTGCCCTATTTCGTGATGGCAGTTGCAGTGAATTCTGGGCACAGATGCTGACTCGGGACTATTCCCAGGGTTGTCGAGGCCTCAGTTGGTTACAGCAAAGCAATCCATGGAGCTGCAGCTGCAGCACTCACTTTTATACATGCAAACTAGGAACAAGCCCTAGCTTTGAGAGGGTGTGAAAGAGTCCTGTTCAATTTGGGTGCTACATCACAAAATAAAAGTTTCCTGTCTGAAAGAGAAGCATTTAGACGCTTCTGATTGATGCTGGAGGAGTAATTTCTCCTATGGGCCCTTGATGAGCCTGGCTGCACTGATAGCCTGACTTGAAGTTTAACGCTAAAAGGGCTAATGTGAACAATGAATCTTCAGTGAGCTAACCAAGCTTTAATAATCCTTCAAGAGCAGCTAGCAATAACTGAGCAGCATAATAGCAAATTTCCCAAAACCAGGTCATCATGCTGGAAACAGGGGCTTGTGTGTGTGAGAGACAATGATTGCAGTATTTAATCATCAGCTTCACCGTTCCAACTATTCTTGACCACAGTGTCTACTTTTAGACAATACAATGATCGTGGTCAATGCATTCATACGGTGTAGCAGTCAACAGGAAATCTAAATTTAACATACACAGCACCCAAATTTCTGAAAAACCTTATTCTGCCAAAATGTCATGTATTTACATGACTTCTTGACTGTATGATATAGGAGACATCACCAGATACCACTCTAACTTCTAGTGCTTCAGGAAATATTCTGAAGAATGAGTCCGTATCAGTTCATTTAAATTTCTTATGATATGACCTGCCTGTAGAAACCAGCTGGGAATTAAAAAATAGCTACTATTGCACATATACTGTGTATACGCATATACAATAATAGAGGTAAATAAAATATTAAAATTGAGTTTGAATATAAATATGTATAAAGGTATATTAAAAGATACCATAATATAAACAGTATAAATAACATTGTTCCATGCTTACCTACCATTTTATTCTACCTTTTTACCAGTTAAAACTTACCATTAAGAAACCTGTGTCAATAATTTTATATTTAAATTGTATTAAAATATTTTAGCACTGAAGTAGCTAAAAATACAGAGGGTAATTTAGTCTTTTGTCTCAAACATGTACAAATCCACTGAAGCAGGGATAATAAAGAACAGAATTGGGCCCTAAAAAGTTCTAATTTGACACTAATCAGTAATAAAAGGCAATGCAAACTTGTGCTAAACAGATTACACCCATATAGCAATATCTGCATAATGGCTTTAGCTGCTTAGCAACGAAAGTACAAGAATACCAGATAAAATGGATTATAAACTTTGATTAGTCCCAGATGAATGTAACAGCGGCCAGTCAGTTAGGTTAATTTGCACTGTATATCATAAATGACACCCTTCTGAGCTATTATTACAGAAGACATTTACTTTTTTGTACAAATACACATAAGAGAAATAAGACTTGCTTTTACATTACCAAAGACAGTTTTGGTCACATACTACACTGAGTCTTCTTAAATTAGCTTAGAAAACATGACTTAAAGACATCATAAGCGTATGATTCTCTTTCCTTTTGCTGTTTTACGTTTTCTTACACAAATAAAACAAGCCACTTTAAAAATGTAACTTAGTTTTACACCTTTTGCAATGTCCCACTTTTCCATACTGATCCTTGTACATTGTAATAATATTGTACTACTGGACTTCCAAACCCTCCTTAGAAACATCTAAATACAAGCCATGAGTAGAAGGACTGATTACTCTGGGTTTTCACAGAGGGTTCTGATGCAGAAAGAGGTTGAGAGATTTGCCAAAAATCACAAAGGAACATTGTGACAGCTGAAACAAACAAAACCTCCTAAATCTTAGCTTTATGAACACCAGCCTTCTAGCATTACCCAGAGTGTGCTAGATACAGTGCAAATGCGCAGAAAGGAATGGTACCTGAAGCACAGTACTCACAATCTAGGCTAAACCAGTAGTAAGCCACTAAGTAGAACGTAACAGTTAAGGGATCAACATAGTCGTAATAGGGGCACTACAGCATATTCCTAGATGCCCTTCAGTTCTGCCAGTCACATGGCTAACCTCTACCTTACAACACCAGAACACAGGAAAGAAGTGAATGGTCTTGCAAGTCAGCTCAGGAGCCATGCTACGAATAGATATGCTGCTTTTAACATGCAGACAATTGTAAGGAAAAAAAGAAGTTTTTATGGGTGGGATAAGTCTAACTATTTACCTGTAGTAACTGACTTTCTCTAGCCTTTCAATTACTTGTTTTCTCCAATAGAAATAGCTATAATGCTGACTAACGGCCCTTTACAAGTTATACAACTCTATCATTCACAGGAACATTGCTCTGTACTAATAGTACTCTCTACTATGTCTGTGTTACAAAGCAATTTTGTTGAAGATAGTACTCTGGAAAGAGCAGGAGAGCACTAGTTCCAAATTTATCTAATTTCATGAAGTTGGATAAAAAAAGCAAATGGTAGATGTTAAAAGCAGTAGCTCTCTAGTCTTCTAAATTTCGAATGAATTATCATAATAAAGCTTTCGCTGTCTTAAATAATTTTAAAACCATTTTATTTTGTAAAGTATTTATTAGGATAATTCATTATAAATTATAGGGTGTGCACATATATGTGTATGCACCTCATAGGGTAGAGGTCTGGAAAATTTTAAGTACTATGAAGAAGGTTGACAGGGGTGTAGGAGGAATAAAGTGAAGCTAGTTATACCTTTATTTTGTAGAATCTCAACTTTCCATTAAAAAAGACTTTAATTTTCACAGTTCTGAAACTTCGTCCAACTGTGAACAAAGTATCACAAATACAAGAATGTCTTCAGAGGAAATAGCTCTAGAAATACTTAACCCCCCTTTGCTAGCCACCTGACTGAAGCATTATCAATAAAACCTAATGTTGATCACTCCAGAGTTGATCACTGAAGTGTGGTATGAGGTTGGAGTGAAGAGGACACTGGAGAGCGGAAGTGGGCAGCATCAGCATTATTGCCAGGTATGATACTCCTTACTGAAAACACAAGGAACCAGCACATAGAAGAAGAGAAAGAGAAGATAGGAGGAAGAGTGAAAAAAGAATGTAAACAGTAGTAGTCCTGAAAAAACCCAACATTTTCTCAATAAAGGACACAATGAAGTCCTGAATAAATCAAAGATGATGATAAGCAAAGGTCAGTTATTACAAAAATGCTGTACCCAATACGCTAGGCCTTGGGCAAGTTTCACTAAGGGAGTGACGAATACAGAATGCAGTATTCTTCATTTATATCCCAGCTGACAGATCACAAGCAAAACAGAAATCAAACCTCTGAATACATTAATAGATGCATTGACCATATTCTGCGAAAACAAGAAGGGTAATTCTGTCATAGTATGGGAGTGTTGAAAAATACTATCCAACTGTGACATGGTTTTGTAAGATATGCTACACTAAAATCTTGTGAGCTCCTTCCACATAAAAACACGCATCAGCTGAGGTCCTGCCAGTAGATTTTACATTCTTTCTAATGTGTAGGACTGGGTTGCTGAGTTCATACCTCAAACTATTGCAGACAAAACATCATACCTTAGCTTCACACAGTTTATCCCAAGCTTTGGAACAGAACCCAGCTCTCTTGACTTCCAGGTCACTGCAGAAGACCTCAAAACAATCCCTGAAGTACAATATTTGAATATATATAATTTTAATATAGAATGTTCATTTTTTTGGGGGGGTGTCATTTTTTGATGAGCTTAAAGCAAACTGGTTTGATCAAAGTTAGCTTTCAGATTAAGAAGGAACATGAGAAATACCAGTCCCAAGAATATTCCTTTAAAATAAGGAAGCTAGATGGGACTGCTAAAAGTAAATTCACATATGTGGGGCTAAAACCACATTAGTGTATAAGGGATGCTGTTATTAGCCATTATTTGGCATGACTTCTGAATTCCAAGATAATTTTAAATATGATCCCTTACTTGTTGTGATAATAATAGTATCATTTAGTAAATGATACTAATGAAAAGTCTGCTTCATGTAAAAACCAAATAATACTGAAGCATATTTACTGTAAAAAGCCTATTAGGCAACTTTTCTGCAGTGTCTTCACCTTATTACTGAAGGAAAACACTGCAATATATAAAGTCAAACTCATACATTCACATTTCTGTGGAAGAGGAACAAAGCAAGTAATCTCATTACATAAAGTCAACCTCTGAGTGCTTTGACAATGAATACTGAGTCAATCTTCCCATTAAGTCAGGGTGTATACGACAAATATGCTCTACTTGAAATGTAGAATTTAATTCCAGCATGATCACTTCAGGGACCAGTTCTGCAAAGTACAGAAGCCATGGCACGGCATACAATTGCAGTGTAAGTAACTAGACACTACTGTTAAACACATTTTAAACTCTGTTGTACAATAGCCTTTGTCTCAGTAAAGCTATTTTAACCACAGACAGTGTTTGTTCGAGCAAGTTTTTCTACCTGTTTTTCCACTGAACCTGAGCAAATCATTCAGTGACTAATTTACTCGGTACATTTTCATTTGTTGTCATTCATAAATAACACAGCTTTAGCAGATGTATTGCTTTTGCTTTTACATGTTTTGGGTTTTTTTGTTTCTTTATAAAGAGTTCTTTGCAAATTGTTCATCGGTCATGCTCAAAAAAAATCCTTCAATTTTTCAACTGTGGACTTTTAATTTGATTGGGTATCACTAGGTATAGTTTTTGTTGTTTGATAAGAGTCACAGAATCACAGAATCGTATAGGTTGGAAAAGACCTTTAAGATCATCAAGTCCAACCGTAAACCTAACACTACCAAGAGTCACTAGCCTATGACTTGTAACTATAAATCACATAACTATCAGTTCCTCTGAGTTCAAGCAAAGCCACAAACTATAGCTTCTCTCTGGTCAAGAGATCTGGGAAGAGAGAAGGTTCTGAGAAGAATTTCTGAATATCTTTGATGAATGGCTTTGGAGAGCAGGGAGGAAGGCAGAAAGTATGATACAAAAGAGGGGAGAACAGATGAGAAATACAAAAGAAAAGAAATCTCCAGGAAACCAGAGAAGTAGCAGGAGAACCTTCTGCCATAATTCACTTAATGTAAAACTGATCTTTACCGATGTTCTGCCACATGATTCACGTCAGATTGGTGATAGATTTATTTAATCTTCAGGGAGTGTGGTCTGCCTTAGTCCTAAAGGTCCCTCTCTGTTCACAGAGTTTATCCCTCACCCCAGCACAATCTTTTTATCACCTTCTTAATCTGAAATAATATGCTCAATTCTAGTTATAGATTTTAAAATAATACGTTAAAACATTTAAAGAGTATGTTCTCACATATATTCAAATGAAATGAAAGTCTGAATGCATGAAACATCCTCTGCAGACATAAATTGTATACACACCTTCCCAGGCTATTGTTTTTGTGTCAACTTCAAAGCACATAAAACGCTAATGCATTTTCACTAATTTAAGAACTGTATAAACATATTAAACATTTGCTATTTGCATATTTGAACACACTATAATCTTGATCCTACTACCCATTTTCCTATGGCTTTCCCACTGCCCTATTTATCTTTCCTGACAACTTTGCTGGAAGACCTTTCAATCACAGCTTTTCTGTAATTCTACACATATAATTATTGCAATTGCTCATTTGTGCCATACATAGTTTTGGTTATAATATGTGAATATGTAGGTATTTACACATGCACACACATACACTCATACACACTATTAGTAACTCTTAATTTCGTTCAAAATGCTAATTTAATTATTCATTTAATCTGCCAAACTTTTCCATTAAATTGACTCAAATACTCCAAGGTAGCGTCTTACTGAAAGAAAAAAAAAAACCCAGAAGTTTGAAGGAAGTTGATTGATTTTCAAGTGTTATTTAAAACATACGTATATACTAACATCTAAACTTATTCCCTACAGGTCAAAAACTCATCCCATTGAAATGAATGGCATGTTTAGTTCAACAAGCAAAAGTTCAAACCTTAGTGCTTTGAAATAGTAAACATTTTATCAGGCACTTCAAAAGTAATGGATGATTCTGTAAATTAAATGATTGGTATTCTATCTGCAAGACAGATTCACCTTGTGGGGTTGTTTTTTGTCCATAAAGCCTTCTGGACAACCAGGTAAAAAACTGTCAGCTCAGCTGAATGACGAGAGAAATAAAGGACTAAAAAATGAAAACCAGAAATATTCTGTGAACACAACTGGTTTCAGCACTTAGACTGACTGGATTCAGAAATCCTAGAGAGTCAGCTAAACCATCCAAACGTTCACTTACATTTAAGCAGCAAATCCAAAACATGTGCTATGAAGAGGAATCCTGTATGAAAAATTACCAACAAGGAACACGCCAAGGGAACAGGCTCTCATTATCAGCTCTCTCTGCCTTTCCTTCTCCCTGCTCCTCAAGCACACAGGAGGCATTAGCACTATAGGAACTTACTTGATAAGCAGCATACCTATTTCCTTTCTCTTTCGAACATTTTGTATACTACACAGCACAAGAAAACTGAAAAGATGAGCGTTCTGCCATAATCTCATTCCTGACAAGATCATTTTAGGATTTTTACTCCGAATACTGGACATTAAAAATATTTGTACTTAATTCAACAAATGATACACCATATTAATGTACAGAAGAAACTCGGAAAATGGCACCTCAGTGGTTTTTTTTTTATGTTTTAACTCATTTACTGCCATCTCCTGGTACTTACAATGTAATGGTATTTACACTATTTAACAGTGGCCAGCACTCCTGTTCAATACTACTGAAATAATGAAATGCCAAAATCTTCTCAGAAATATTTTTGAAATATTGCTGTACTTTTTACGTTGCTGTCTTTTATTCTGGAAATAGTGAATATTATTCCTTGGGCACAAACTAGTAAAAGGTTCATGTAGCTTACCTTTGTCTGGAAGCAGCAGTAAAGTTGTGTTAGGTATGGATGTTTCCGTGCTAATGCCAGAATTCTCTTTTCTGTCATTGTACAGTCTACATCGTCATCTTGAAGTATGACATCTTTCTTCAAGACTTTCACTGCATATACTTCATCTTTTCCTTTTAGCTCAGCTAACATTACCTAAAACAAACAGAAATTCTGTTTACATATGAACAACAGATAATGCAGGGTTGCATATGAGTTTGCACTGGAAATATAAAGACAGTTACATACTTGCCTGAATGAAGTTGTATGTTTATAAAAGTAATGTAAATTTAGAAAAAAGATACCTCTGGTATTCTTTAAATTTGAAACAGACAATATCTATTTTGTTTGTTAGTTAAGAATGCAGAAGATAAAAGATTTTTATCGCCCCATTCAAATATCTTAATGCGTGCCTATTAATGAGATCTCAAAAATTTAAAAAGGAAGGAAGTTGATATAGAACGGAAGTTTATTTCCCACTTTTAACTCCTACTTTTGGTAGTGAGATTTGTGTGTGATGAACTTAGTATACAATCTCACGTACCATTCTGGCTGCTTTAAAGTTGTTGATTTTAACTACTACTATTGTTTAAGGTCCAAGTCCTATACTCTGTTTAAGGTCAGTTCTGGCTTGGAACCAGGGTAATCCTCAGAGAAAGGATTAGAAGAGGGAGACAAAAGAACTGGTTCAGCCCTGTCCCTCTGCATCTGCAGTTCCCATATATCAAGGAAGGAAGAGTGTACTTGTGAAACAGATTCACATTTCAGTCCTCCTCTTTGATTCCACGGTGCACAGCACTGTGAAAAGAAGAATCTATAAGCCCTGTAAAGAGAGCAATGCCCCTTCCACCCTCATCAGTTTCCTACTGTGGGAAGGTGGCGAGTTACATCTTTGCCGCATATGTGGTATTTTGGGCAGCTGTCTAAGCCTCTTGCACTAGTCGTATCTGAGTGGAAATGCTTGAGTTCTATTTCCTCCAGCACTGAACACACCCACTGAGGAAAAACAAGCACATAAACTGTTCTGTGAAATAACTAAACTTGAACTGCGTATTATCTAGAAAGGGAATGAACTCAGAACTCCACAGCATTATTCCTGGGCTGATTTGTCCTGCTTGAGCACAACTAATTATATTGTTGAACAGTATGTATGTAACTGTATGTACGTCTTCACTTCATTACCAATATCCTGAAATAGTGAACGATTGACATTGTGTTTCAAAAGGCTTGACTCTGGTTAATGAAGTGAGCTAAAGCACCGAAAATACCACCTGATCAGGAAGCTGATATTCCTGATCTGTGGGGTAAAAGCTGCTTCCACCCAATGGGTAAAGAATGGAAGGAAACCCCCAGGGTGGAAGGACTTTCTGAATGTCACTATGAATACTTTCAAAGCAGTACAGTCAAAAAAAGCTTGCAACACCAAGGGGGGTGGGGGGAAGCTACCTACCTTGCCAAAGCTGCCTTTCCCTAATACTTTGATGAAGTTGAACTCTTCAAGGCCTATTCGCTTGGTCTGCGCCTGTTTGACCTCCCCGTTTTCACCATTCTCTCCAGGTTTGTTAAGCTGGTTGTCTGTTGACGTTGTAGCTGTTGCCCTGTGTTCCTCTCCCCGATTGTCAAATGATAACGCTTTCCTAATGTTGTTTTCCAGCTCTTTGATTTCTGTGGAAATGTGAGAAAATGTGTTCGTTTTAACCAAACATCAGAAAACCAGCCTGTGTTAGTCTGTATCAGTTTTGGGAAGGGACATTTCGTCATCCCTGAATACTGTGTAGAGCATTCTGTGGTTAAGAATACATATTTAGCAAACTGCTTCTCCACCTTACAGTAATCAGCCAAAATCCTGCTCTAACAGGAAGGGTGGCCTTTTAAAATGAACCTAAGAGAATGACATATCCAAAACTTGACAGATAAGTCAGAATAGTGGCCAAATAGTTGTTTTAGTGATTTTGGGTGTTCCTGTACTACAGAGAAGCACTTTGTTTTGAATACCCCTATCTTCCTGCAGCACTTACTCATCTTCCTGCTTCAGTATTTTAGAATTGTATCTTCAAAAGTTCAAAGGATAGTTGTGTGTCCCAGCCCTTGAAGTCAACATGAATGGAGCATCTTACTCCGCTCCAGCTGTTATCAGACACCTGCCAATAATGTATTTGACCACTTCCTAGTGCTGCTTCAAGCAGCAATTATGTAGATCTGCTAAATGGTTCTGAAGGTTTCTCATTGCTAAACACAGTGAGTCCTGGTGACTAACGGACCTCAGAGTCTGCCTCAAGCTCTTGCATAGTACTTCTGCCTGATGGCCTTGGAAGCAACAACTTTACTGAACAGCTACAAAAGTGAAATTTAAGAGAGAATTTAGACAAATTTCTTGTTCTTATTTTAAGCAAAACATCAGATATTTAAAAATTATTATTTAACCAAAATGCTGTCTGTGAAACAAAAAGGTTGACAAATTTAAATCAGTTCTGGACTCAGAGTCTTACAGTACTTATTCCCATGGAGCTTTGGAAGTCTCTTCCCTAAAAATAAGGGTGAGAAATTTCTCAACTGTAAATAATTTTCAAAGAATTTGACACAAAAGTATCCATCTTCCTATGTCTTGATGTAAAGATTTTTCATTCATCAGTTTACACACATGATGGTACATAAAAATCAGAAGTCTGTGAGGTATGTTAAAAACATCAACCAGATCAGATTCAAAACATGCTGCTGACACACACCTTCCGTCAATCAGGCTGTTCAGCTCAATGAAATCAGGTCATATCAGTGAAGATTAAAATATTTGTCTCCAAATCTATGCATGAAAAAAATCACTGAAAGGAAACACTGTTTTATGAAGCCTCTAGAGACCACACAGACATGCTAGCATAGCCTAACTGGATGGAAGTTTTTATTATCACAAATGTTCAACATGGAATTGCAATGAGGCAATTGTATCTCAAGAACTTAGTAACAGATAGAGGCTTTTCAGATAGATAAAGGCGCTCTCAAGTTCTGTGGTACTATTTAAAATGTTCTCACTCTTACAAAAGAATATATAACCTCCTTACATAAAGGTATTTGGTTAGGCAAGGACTCATCCAGTAAACTTAATATTTTAAGATGACTGTTTTATAATTTTCCCTTTAAAAGCCACTTAATTTCACAGATTTAAACAAAATGAGAAGTAGGCATTTAAAAAAAGTTTTTGCAGTTCATAACTTTAAGTGCTTCATTTTCTGGTGGTAACTACTTTGTTGATTTTGTTCTACAAAGGCTGGGGACGATAGCTTTTTTAGTCCTCATAAAGAAGGAAAATATGTGACAATATATATCAGTTAGGAAATAAAAAGGGATGTTTGACCTTGATCACATGGAGAAGTTGGTGCTGACTTTGACCTATCATCTTCTGATGATGCGCTTCCAGGAACTGGTTGTTGAGTCTCTGCACCTGCAATTAGCTAAGAACAATTCCAAAATGGGTACTCAGCTATGAGATCCTCCCGTGCCAAGAGGAAATTTAATTTAACAACATTAATTCGCAGGTACAAGTATGATGGAAAGTGAAGATGTTCTACCCTTGTAGATTCTCACTGGCAGGACCTCAACCATACAGTAGATGGCATCACATCAAATGGAGACCATAATACAAAGAGAGAAAGAACTGGCAATTTAAAGTAAAATAGGTTCTTAAGATGAAATAAATGTAAGAAGCATACCCAGTGAGTGGGAAAGTTTTGAACAGCCACCTTGAGCCTGTGTAGAAATCTATCTGGTAAATACATTTAACTACAACAAGCATCAGCAAGCACTGCAAACTAACTCATGCAATAACAACATGACAACATCTTTTCCCAGGAGTCACAGATCAATTAATTTATTCCTGAGTTTTCCATGTTTCTGTAACATTTTAAAACAGTGTACATGGGATCCAAGTGGGCAGGAAAATGAACAGAACCAAATGTCACTGTTATAAGATATTATGGTAAAATTTGCCTATTTCTGTAAGTGAAAGCAATGGGTCTGTTGTCACAATCATGCAAACAGAGATAGAAAGTGTGGCCAAATTCTGATCCAGGATACATATTACAAATCCAGAATAACTCCATCAGCTTTGGATGTGCTTGGGGTGACCTATGCTTTTTATTTCTAGAACAGCCTAGTTCTTCCTCTAATAGCGATAACAACTCTGGAACCGTCATCTGGCAAACAGCTCCTCTTCATGAGTCAGCACATTGGCTCATTTATCAGCATTTACAATGTTACAGAGTAGTGCCGTGACTCAATCAATCAATTATCCAATGCCAATTCTGAGCCAGAGAGATATGTATGTTTTTATGAACTGTTGTGCCAGACACTGTCTCTCTGTTAAATGTCCTTCCTCAAAATTAAAAAGGGGAAATCCTTGCAGACTCTACACAGACTCCAGGTTTGCAAAATTGTAGCAGGTCAAAATAAATTTCATATCAAAATTCAGAACAGATGATTTGCACTTATAAAACAAAAGCCAAAGTCTTAGTTCTGTACCGACTTAAAAAAAATTCTTGTGCAAGTCAAGTGGGTGAGATTGAACCCCAACTAGTAAAGTTACAGTACAGCCATATTTATCTCATTTCTTATGTGATACTACATCGTAAAATTACCTTTTTCCTCCTCTGCCCACTATTAGTGATCTTATCTGGAGTGACTCCAAGATCTGCAAGAACTTTAGCTATGCCTCTAGCATCCACTCCACAGTTTGGTGCCACATTTGTTTCACAGCGTCGATGTACATTCATCTTGCAAACTGCAATGAAATGTAAAGTAAGAGAGTAAATTAAATACTACCCTGGCATGCATTTGTCTTACTTAAATCAGACCTTATTGGACCTACCATTAACTGTTTCAGATAAATATAATTTCAGCAGAAAAATACTTAGGTGGATTTGCAGTGACACTTGAACATTAATATAAAATTATTAACCTGGTTATCATTCTTCTGCTGTGATACTGCAGAACAGTGCTTTCACACAGTACCCAGAACAGACACAGGAACAAATTAAAATACCTAATGATCCTGTAAATCTTAAATAGAATTTGAATTAAAATAAAAGTCTTTCAGAGCTGGGATTTTAGCAGTCCACTTCTGCTCTCATACTGAGAGCGCAACATTAGTTCCTTATATATTATTGCTTCTTACTCTATTTTACTCAAGTAGATTAACTCCTAACGTAGGCAGGCATAAAACCAACAGTGTTTTAAGTTTTAATAAAAATCTCTGGCACTGTTAGACACTCTCTTTCTTTAGATGGCAATCCATTTACTAAGCTTCTTCTCTTAAATACCATCTCCTGAAACTAGCACACTCATAAGAGGAAAAAAAAGTTACATTGCTTCCAGGTTATGGGGTAGGGGGAAGAACATAGCTCCATTAAAAACAGCGTAGTGTGGATTTGTTAGGAGCAGATGACATATTTTATCTTAGACTTCACTGCCCTCTTGTGGAGCATGATTACAGAAAGCAAAACTGCAAGCGTAATTAAATAGTAGATTAACATTCAATTGCTCAAATTCCTCACTTACTACCTTTTAGAGAAAAAGAAAATTAAAAAAGTATGTACTTATAAAGCTGCATTTCATTATATTGTTCATCAATAATGCTTTCACCATATAAGCCTTAAAGAAACAAACCACATTTGCCTCTGAGACTCTACATAGGCACTGTACCTGCAGCAGTAACCATGCGCTTCAGAAAGCAGGTGCCTTTCCTTTTCAAGTATGTTTCAGCTCACAAGAGCAGCAAAAAGCAACTGCTACACATGGTATTTTCAGTGCATGTATATTCGGTGACAAAAGCTCAGTGGCAAGTTAAAATGTTTGACCTAGGATCCATAACAGTGGACACTGAGGAACTGAACTGCTTGAAATAAAGCAAGCAGGAAAATTTTGTACAGTTCAACTTCATGAACATATTTTGTAAAAAGAAGCACAGGAACAAGCAGTGAAAAAACAGAAGAAGAATAAACCTCTGGAATACACTTCTACTGGTGTTAATAACCACACTGGGCAAGCAAGTACATCTCTGAAGAAGAAAGCATTGTTCGGCACTTGTTAAGAGAGAAAACAAAGCACGGAGACAATGAGATTTCCAGCTCAGGTGAGTTCTAGATTTCATGCAGACAATGCTGCATTTTTATAGGCACTAATTTTATGAACATGGAGAAAGCAACATAGGCTCTCTGAACTATTGTTTTGATGCATCTGCTATACAGTAAATGCATACATATGTGAAATAACATTATTTTCTACAGTTAAGAGGAAATGAACCACTATGGTACTTGAGAGAGAATATGAAAGTGAACTAATATATTCACAGATTAAGCAGAGAGATACTATAGCTCTGATTAAATATTGTTACTTTACTACTATTAAAGATTTTGTTCAAATGCTATCTTAATTATGGTGGAGATATGTTCAGAGAAGATCTCTGAATTAAACCTGATCTTTTTTTCTCTTTGATTTTTGGAGTCTAACATTTTATCACTGCTCACTAGCTAGAATCACAAGGGAAGGCTTGAACTTCAGAACGCTCTCACTGTGTATCAGTTTGCCATGAAAGAAATGTCTTCTTTCCCTGCTGCTCAGCAATTTGTGACATGAAGCATTAGGTCTGACCTTCACCTATAGTTGTCTCATCTGAAATACTGCAAAGCATGTATTTAATAGATTATATGTTCATACATATATGTGTGACTCCACATTTCTGCTGTTGAGAAGTGTACATAATATGATTTTTGTATTTATGATGATGATGATTTATGACCCATTTGTAAAGGTGTAACAAAATTAAAATGTCTGTAATTCCATTAGGTACTACTTTCTAAGAATCTGACGATCTTCATGACATCATTTCCATCAACCCACTAATTGAAGTATTTTATTCACTATTTCTAAAATATTACTTTCCTTTGCAAGTGTTTGTACTGTTTTCTCCCCCTTTTAGAATATATAGATCTGCTTGAAACAAGGGCGTATGGAACCAACCATTTGTGTTAGTTAGCTAAAATGACATGAATGCACCTTCCAGCAGTAACTTCATATACAGTTACTGTACAGAGTACACAGTCCTTAAGCTGCAGAACATAATGAATCCTTCATTTTCTGGAATAGAGGGGCTAGGCAGACCATCACAAAGGATAACTTAGCTAGGTATCAGAATATCTCATCTTCTGGATATGGGCACACAGGACTGGTTCTGCCTAGCCTAGCCAATACATAATAGTAATTTTTGAAGATGATATATTAAAGGGAAAAGTAGCTGGAATAATGATGTTTAAAAAGTTTAACAACCATCACCACAAAAAGCATATAAGCTGAAGGGATGTAAATTCTCATGCTCCTAATTTTCTGTCAACTTTTGACTTCCTATGTGGCAATAAACCTACACAGCAGCGAGTGCAAAATGTGTTTCTGCACCTCTCTCCTTGCCATCTGTTATTGACTGGTGTTGCAGACAGGGTAAAGGACCATTTTCTAACCATGATGGCAATCCCTACAGCAGTCCACTATTTACTTCCTATTCATTTCTGACCATGCTGGAAAAGACAGTAACTTGAAGTCTTTCCAAGTCTACTGCACACATAAAGAAAAAGAAAGGCTCTGAAGTGGTAATCCTTACCTTTGCATTGTAAACCTTGTCTCAAAAGACCCCAGAGCAATGAACCACAGTGGTCACAGAAGGTGGGCACTTTGTAATTGTGAATGCTGAACTTATGAGGCATGTTGACACTGAAACGCTGGGATCCCACTTGCTGAAAAAGGAGAGCACAGCATATTTAATTCTAATTAATTTCTTTATAATCAGTGTATGCCGAGGCCCTGTTATGTTTTGAAACCACACAGAATTCAAACAAGATGAAATAGGTCTGTGCTCAGATGATGATCTTTGCATTAGATATACTCCAGCTCCAGAGTTCTTCTCACTACTTTATTTGGGGAAAAGAGGGGGAAGGGCTGCTGTTGTCCAAGAGATAAAGACTAAAGTCTACTTCCTAGTACTTCTGGGAACAACAAACACATAGCTATCAGGAAAGATCTCTTAATGTGGAAGGCAAGGAAGTCACTCCCAATTGTTTTAGTAGCAGGAGGCTGAACTAACACAGGACTAAGAAAGAGAAATGTATCACAACCCCTTTACCTTTTCATATCCCACTCTTCTTTAGATTATGAAAATGACAATGATAATTTGTTGTGTTCAGGGATTCCAAGGTATGATTACTTACTAATTAAAGGATGTCAGTGATAAGTTTTTATAGTGCCCACTGCACAGCAGGACATTTACTTAAATGTCTTTCCTTCCCCTTCCTATTACCGCTGGCTTCCCTCCAGTGATCTAGTACCCCTTCTAAACAATGAGAGCATTATATCAGCAAAGCATATGAGTCTCCACCAGTCTGGAGCCTGGGAATATAAATCTACACAAGATTTTGTATCTTCTGTGAGTACTATGCAAAAACAACACTAGCCAAACACAGTCCTTTATCACAACCCTATGCAAGCAATCAAGTTTGGGACGTAAAATACTGGTTGTGAACCAGATATTAAAGAATGCTTCCAGTATGAAAAATGGTAGTGAATTGCACAGGAAGAATGAGATCAGTTAGTGTGTCAGTCAAATTCACGTCAAAGTTGAAAGAGTGGCTTAAAATCATTGTTACACACAACTCTGATTTGTAATTTAAAACTAGGCTTTTTCAAGCATATAAATGTAGGTTTTTAACAAATAAAACTAAGAAATGTACTTCTGTGTGGCCAAGGAACTGGGATCACCCACAGACTACTTCACCTAATCCTATGGTGAAAGATAGTAGGCCCTTGCTGTTGCACAAAACAGAACAGGACAGTGAGCATTCATTAGCTTTTCCGTTAAAACACAAACAAACAAAAAACTTCTGTATAAGATAAAGCATTCACTGGTTACAGCTGAGGGCTACAACTGTTTAAAAAACCATAAACCCACTCCCCTCCCCAGCTGTTCCCTATCAACCCAGCCATAAAAGGATACCCCAAAGCTGAGGAGTCTAAGGGAGCTGAACACGACAGCAGTCACATTGCTCCCTGGTATATGTCCACAGGAATTAACATTAATTTCCTAACCAAGCCTAAAAGGGCCATCTTAGCTGAGAGAGACCTGTAACCCAAGTAAAAGGATTGCTTTATTTTCTCTTCTGATCCAGAGCCGAACGTGCTGTTGGCACATATATTTACCTCCCTGACAGTACAGTTCTGAAGGCAGCTAATTTCATTTTCAGGTGATGTCTTCACTTATTTAAATGCATGATAACATGAAGCACATATTGTGTTAATTCCATTAATATACAAAAGCTTGCTAGAGGTAGGGAGTAATTATGCTGGAAAACCTATTAGCTATGCAGTACCTTGTGTTATCACTACCATCTTATACAATATCCATGGGCCTTCTTTAACACACGGATGGCTTTTGTTCTACATTTTGACAGTTTGGATGCAGTCTTTGTTGAAGTGAGACTTTGCAAGCAAATTCTGGGCAGTCTTTTATGTTGATGCAATGTACCCAAGCATACTGCCTATCCTATCAGCTGCTAATGACCCAGCCACACAAAATGCAGTTAAGGGATAAAGGGTCCTATCCTGCTTCTTTTGAATTAAAATGACAAAACTCGTATTAACTCAGAAATGGAGAATGTTAAAAATGAAAAGGAGTGGAAAGACCTCACTAAGACTTTAAGCATTCGGATGTTATAAAAAGTTTACTAATTAGAAATAAATTGCTGTACAATAATTCCCATGTAGATGAAACTGTTATGGTAATCTGTCATTCCAAAGTAAATGCTACATCACAAGACAACCAGAAGGGCACAAAAAAGTCTATAAAATTTATTGATTAAACAGAGGAGATGACACTACTTTGAACAGATGAAAGACAGAGTTTTATCTAGAAAATTTATTTTATAAACATTTACCTCATCGTGAGTTTCCTGTTTTTTTAAGCCAGCACACTTCGTTATTATAAGTTCATGGCACCTCTTGTGAACTACACAAGTGCAAACTATAAACAAAAAAACAGATAAAAGAATGAGTTTTTATGACAACTGATTTTAAAGCAAAAGACTGATCTCAGAAGATGAGAAATGCTGGAACTTGAAAGGCTGCAAGTGACTGGTGACTTGGTGAGTCCTATGAAGTAAGTCGGGCTTACAAAGGCAGAAGATAATGGACTTTCAAGAGATCAATGAATTTTAAGAGAACTAAAGCATATCTGTCAAAATCTCAGTATGTAAAACCACAAATTACCTTCTGAAATATTAACCACAATTTTCCTCAATTTTTACATATTTGATTTCTTTATATGATAAAGTCCACGACCTCCACATTATATGAGACATAATGGCAAAAACAATTCCTGTGTGAAGAACTTACAGAGGAAAAGAGACATGAAGATAACTCATTGTAAAAGTCAAAGAACAGAAAAAACAAAGTCGAACATTCTTTCTATAACACATTATCATAAGTTGATAACAGTAAAACGTTTCAGGAGGCAAAAATGCCTTGTCAATATTCATACTGATTACTTAATCAATGAATAACATTTGCAGATACGACAGATAAGATTAAAAATTGCAAGGTCTATCATAGTGTGGGATTCAAGGTCATTAAGTGAAGAAAAAAACCTTCAGAGTGAAATAATGAATTTCATTTTCTTCTAGCTTTGGTCATTGTTGTAAGAAAAAAAAAAAATCAGAACTCAAGGAACCTCTGCTGTATGTTAATACAGTAATTCTTATTATAGCATGTAAAACCATTATTTGCATTTATTTATTTACAATGAGATTCCATCAAGTCTTTTGTAACTGAAAAATCATCACTAACTTGATTATTTCTACTTGTCAGATGAGAATTGAGTACAAAAATATCATCCCAAGAGGTGACTGTATAAAAAATTAAGAGTACAAGAAACTGAGTTCAAAAATGGGAGCTGAAAATAAAGCACTTCTGCAGTCTTTGCTATAACCTTCTCTAATGATGACCTCTATAATTATCTCATCTATTTAATTACAGTCTTTGCAATTACCTGGCATTTTTAAACAAAGAATCTTAAGCAGAATAAAGAATTCATAATTTTAAAATGCAAGAAGTGAAAAATGAAGAAGGCAACATCTGCAGATATGCCCCCCTAGTTGGATGTGCATCAAGAGATACCTAGGATCTGCTGTTCAGCGATGTTAACTGTGCCCCTACCTCATATATGCTGCCTAAGACCAACAGTTTTGAAAAATCTTACTGTGACTTACTGTAAAGACTGTATCTTTGCTGAGACAAACTTATTCTGATCATCTTGTGCTAAATTCTTAACACTGTACATATACAATGCTTGATAAAAGTATCTTATTATTTATATATTATAACATAAGACATCTATTCAAACTGCCCCCCTGTAGATTTTCTCTTACCTTGACATTGGTATCCCTGTTTTCCTATTACACCCCTGAAAATAAAACAGTGTTTTAGAAAATGAAGAATATATATTCTTAAAAACAAAAAACCATTTTTTCTTCTCTTTACTGGACATGCACAAGTTTAAAAGAATAGCTTCTTATAACCAATTGTCTGATAACTGCATGCCTAGATCGAGATCAGTTCAAAGTACGAACAACATTCCAGCTGCTAAGAAGTAGCAGGTAGGAAGATAGGCCATGAAGGGATTCAGACGTAAAGACACATTTACTACAATAAAATAGGCAAAGACAAAGGGTACGTAGAGAGGGAAGCCACAAGCCGGTAAAACAGTCATCAAGCAGGCTTCTACATAGAGAGAAGATTGCATTTGCCAATATTGTTGCTTGAAATCATCTTAGCTAACTAAAGCCTAACCTGCAGAGATTTCTTAGAGGAATGTAGTTGAGTTCATGTACAATTCACATCGTTTCACATTAAGAAAGATTGATTCATTACACACTCTTAAGGCATATTAATTATGGATCACATCAGATCTTATGTGTATTAAGGTGCAAATCAGTCTCTCTAGTTAACAATAGAGTTGCTGAAAAATAACTTGAGAACTGAATGTCTCCATCACTTTTCCCTATCTGAAAAATGCGAGTATTCAAAACTAATGTAAATAATTTCTAAAAGGGAGTTCTTGACATACACTGTAATAAGAAAGACCCTGTACACTGAGCACCCAAACCCTGGATCATTAGAAGTCTAATATTCCCATATTTCATTAACTTCAGTAGGATGTATAGGAGCTTGGCATTTCCTAGGAGGAAGATGGTGATACATAAGCACCTAAAGAAGAAAAACGTAAAGGTCTAATATTATGTCTATATCTACACTTAGGCACCTACAGAACACAAGACTGGCTGTCTACCTAGAATTTATAGTGTGTACTAGACAGGAAAAGATCGAACTTTGTGGCTCAGAGGAGAAAAAACACAAATACAACGAATTCTAACATTTGTGATGGAAGTTTAAGTGTCTTCTATTATCGTCTGCAAAACTGATGACAGCTTAATATTAAAACGAAGAGGAAAAGAACTACTACTCTACGCCATTTATAATTCAGCAAAACAGGAGGGTATGTTAACTCTTCAGTACAAAGTTGCAAAGAAAGCAAAGTCATACCATATAAAATCTCTGCAGTGCGAACAATATGTTGGTTGCCTAAGATAGGTGGCCATAAACTTGTGTCCATTAACCTGATGTACTCTGCGTCGCACAGCACCCTGTCGCTTTCTGGGGCGCATACGTTCCCGGAACACGCGTTCTTCATTGTCTTTGGGTGCTGAAACAGAGAAAAAACAATAAGCACTGGCTGTATCAGACACAAACACGGGAAAACTCAAATGCAATACATAAGTAGATATTCTTGAAAAATAAAAATCATCCTCTCTAGCTAGCAGTGCAAGATAACTTCCCTACGTTGTGGGCAATTTTTTTCTTTTTTAGCATCAATTACTAAAGGGCAAAGGTTTTCATTGCCCTGTACAGGAACTTCTATTTGTTCTAAACCTTTATCTGTAACTTCATGCTAAGCTGGGAATAACTCTTCTGTGCTTTATCACTATAAAGCACACTGGCAACCTCTTTAACAGTAATTACACAGTTAGATTCTCCAAAGAGCTCAGACTCTCATCTCATTTGATTTTCAAGGGGCAGGGGGGAAATCCACCAAAAAATCCCAGCATCCCCTGGTCCCCATACACTCAGAAAGTGCTGACACAAGTGCAAAAAAGCTGAGTACAAATACATATTGTCAAGCAGAACAAAAATTCCATCCAGAACTGATTACTTTGTAGAATTCCTGATTAAGATCTGAGCTTCAGGCTCTAATAATCCACTTTGATATTAATACAATTTCAGCAAAATGTTCAAGGGAAGGAAGTTGTTCCTCTTAACCAATTCCTGTTCAACTGCATATGAGATTTAATGGTAGAGGAAGTCAAAAATGAAGTTGATATATCTTAGAATGAAAATCTTTGGAAAAAAATCCTCCAGAGTGCATTGGGTCTTTTTTCCCAAGGCTTTATTTTGAAAAGTATCACCTACACCTCCATAGTATTCTGTATGCATTAAGCAAAAGCTGAGGATGAATGAGCAATGAAGAATAGTACATAGTTGTTAATGAAAGACAGATATTACAAGCATTCCTTGAGCCACTTGTGTGTCTGCAAAATAGAATATCAGATTTGGAGAGGACCGCATTCAGTCATCCATTGCTAACTGAATCTATGCATTCACTACTTCGGTGCATATAACATTCTGAAATGTATTTAACGCTTGTCATTCTCTGAATTTCAGCTACCCTGAATCATTATGATGGCCTAAAGATGCCAACTTTGGTCTGTTGCAAGCTTTTCTGTACACGAATGAGTTCTCCAAGCAACAGTACAGTATTTAACAATAACACAAAGAAAATTAAAAGTCCGAGAACAACTCAAATCTATAACAGTCTCAAATTCTTCTACAAACACTGAAATAAACCGTATTTTTGAGGGTTGTAAAATTAAAATGTATTGATTTAGGAATTTGTAGAAAATGGTCTTAAATTAAGCCAATGGATGGATATCTTGGGAAAATGCAGAGCACAGACCCACAAATCGAGATCAATTTCTTTCACTGCACAGCAAGGGCTAAAAACTATGACACTAGCAAATTCATTTATGCACTAAAAAGCCCAAGCTCCTTACACATTAACGTTTTGCAAAAACTTCATACTCAGAGTGGGTTTTCACCCTAAGAAGACACATCTGTGGGATGGCTAGAATGGCATTACTTTTCTAGTCTAAGTGAGCTCTCAGTAAATAAACACTGACTTATACACAAAGCTGCCCCTTTTATTTATGCCAAAGAACAATCAAAAAGCAATGGGTCTAGGTCCCCCTTCAAGAAATAGAAAAGAAGTACCAAATAGTTATCAATTATGTTTATTTTTATGTTGTCAATTATGTTTATTTTATGCATTAAGCAAAACTCTGATGTCCAATAAATACCACAGCCCCTCGAGAGAAAGGCTGTGTTCCACAGAGAATATGTAATATGTAGTTGGAAATCCTACCAAAGACTCTTATTTCCAGCTTCTGAATGATTTATTGACTTTACAAAGCTGCCGGTAAACTTTTAAAAGTTATTATTATAGGAAATAATTCTATAGTAACACAGAACTGTTCTTTTGGTTATCAACCAGATTGTAGAATTTGCTAAAGTATGCACCCTGGATGTGAGAAAGTTAAAATCCCATTCTCCTGGAAAGGGTTCCCAAAAAGTTATCTGCTTATATGAAACGAACAAGATGTTCTGACAGTGCACAGTTCACACTTGATATGATAATCAGTCTACAATACCGCTTTTCTCCTTTTTTTTCATCTTAAGTGTAATTCTTCACAGATAAAGCACCTGTAATTTTACAGAGCAGATAAAAATCCTCTTCTTGTTTTGGCTAGATAAACACACTATCATGACACTTTTTTTTTTCTTTTTTTAACCAAGAAAGTCTTAAAACTAATGTTACTGTATTACTTTCAGTTCTATACTTAATACTTTTATGAAATTCCATTTTTCACTTACAATCCTAATAGTTAAACAAAACAACAAAACAGTGTCTTTTTCAGAAAGGCACTGACTTGAAAACAGCTACAAGCAATACACCAATCCTGAAATTATCAGATTAAACGGCAGGCCTCAATTATCGATATCATTTCCACACAAAGAGCATCTCTGCGTGTGAGAAGGATGCTCAAACAGCTCAGGGAAATGTAGTTTTCTTGGTCTGTCTTGGGTAACATTGGAGGTCCATCAGCCAGTTCCCCCAAAACAGTCTCTCCTGTCAGTCTGCTGTTCCACATTTATCACTAAAGACTAGCACTTGGCCAAATCCATGCACTGCATCCTGCTTTAGTGTTGAACTGCACAGATGAACTGCATGGCCAAGAGCAGTGACTCCCCAGCGGTGACTCTGCCTCTACCTCACCTCACATGACAGCCCGCATAGAGTCCCCCCCTTGTCACTCGGCAGCAGTACTTGTTTGGGGGGGTTGGAGTAGCATCTGGCAATACGGTGCATGACTGGACACTGGATGACGGGACATCAGCCCTTCATCAAAGCAGGCCAAGTCACAAGAGAAATTAATTCACCCATGAGCTTCACACTCAGTTTACATCAAGTTCAGCTAGCTTGTCCACTGTTACCCAACAAAAACACATAAGCAATGCTTTTCCACAGTCCTCAAGCAAAATACTGCCATGTCTTGCACAATTCACACCGCTGTTGTGGGCCACAGGCACAAAACCAGGCAGTAACTTTCCCAGGTGACTCAGAAGCAGATGATCACATCTGTGCTGGCTCACACCCAGGGTTGTGAACCACTCATTTCTAGTAGCACTAACAATAGTCCTATGTTTAAATTAAAATCCATTTATCTCTTACTGAACAGCCATACCAGAGACGTTCATTTAACTGTCTGAAGACATCTCCTTAGAAAGAGAGTTACACTGCTCTCCCCAAACTTCTCTCATTGTTCGCAAGGAGGAAAGCAGAGATCACTAAATGCTGTCAGAAAACAGGGAGTACTTGGGAAAACCCCTAACATTTGTGTGATACAGCCAACTAGTGTTTTCAAGACATACTTTAGAAAATATGAGCATCCCAAACAAAACTGGCCTTTAAACATATTTTAAAAAGAAAAAGTCTTACAGTGGTATATGATAGATTCTAGAAAATACCATTAGGATACCACTTACTGCCCAATCATGGCATTTCTATTCTTAGCAGAGGACTTGAAATGAAAATTAAGTGGATTTGCTGTAGTCAGTCTAGAAGAAATTCCAATATGAACAACAATTTCTTCTCACAGTATTTCTACTAAATAGTCACATAGGATTATCATTTTCTCAGTAAAAGCTGTTTCTTTATGTAATGTACATTCTGTTCCCTGTTTTGATTTTGAGTCCTTCAGCCCTTTATATTATTCAGTTTATCTTTTTTTAATGCATTTATTTAACTTTCATTGTCAAAAGACGGAGTAAGAAAGGCTCATGATAATTTCCAAGCGTTCATGGAGAACGCTGTCAATGCAGCACACTGAGTTTAGGCTTTATATGATGGTACTTGAGAACTGGCAAATTTAGAACTAATTTTGTCTCAAAACTATACCCAGTAATGCCACTACTTCTTTTCATTGCAGCCAAGAGTAACTCTGAGTTATTTGGAAAACAATAGCATATAATTGCTTTTATAGACTCATACATACATACAAACATATTGCCTACAATTTTGAAGACTGAAAAGACTTGCAGGCTTAACTCCAAGCTCTTAGAGAAGTGTTACAAAAGTCAGAAGTATTTGGCTTGCAAAATTGCACAGAATTCATAAATACTTGCAAAATGGATGTTTAAATGAACTGTCTGGAACTACATTTAACACTGTTAATCATGTAGTATCTGTTAAGTATGTATTATAAGTCCTAAGTTAAAAGGTAAGAAAGTGACACATAATACTCAGCAGCCCTCAAAGGGGGGCAAGATTGGAGGAAAAAGACCCTGTACACCAAATAACAAAGGCTGGAACATGTCAGGTCTCATTTCATACTAAAATGGTTTCAGCATAAATGAGAATGGTTCAATGTGGAGCACTAAACTGCAATAGCCAGAATTATCCTGCGTAGCAAAATGTGCCATTTCCATTCCTTATCCTCTATGTTGCAATTACTTACAGAATTCTGACAACAAACAAGAAAATGGAAAAAAATACTGCAGAAAAAGAGAGAGAGAGAGAGATTACATGCACAGAGAGGTTTTTTGGCATTTACTATTGCTCAGAATGCTGACTTCTAAAAGGGAACACGCTGGGCACTTCCCTTAATCTGGAGGGGATAGGCATCAAACAGTGACAGCGTTTGGGGAAGAAAAAAAATAAATCGGATGTTTTAGTTAAACGGCTACTACCCCATGAAAGCCAAACTGTAGGCCATGTACAACGGTAACACTCGCAGCAACAGGGGTAGCTGCCAGGTAATCCCATGCAACAGACACCTCCGTGGCACTTCTGGCACAAAGTGCTTTTCACCCCGCACGTCTCTTGGGTGTCTTCACATTGCTGTCATCCGTAACTACAACCAGCATCCAGAAAAAACAGCTGTTTTAACACCAACTCTTAATAATTACAACAGAGCCTAACTGAACAACAAATGCAAAGGAACAATGATTGTACTGATGTTTTATTGCTGAAGGTTAAAAGTAAGAGCTTTTGTATCAGATTTAAACCTGACCACTTTAACCACTATGTGTGTACTGAAATAGAGCTTTTGTTTTAGCACTATGTAACATCTAAACGGAGGAAGGATATTGAGGCAGGAGAGGTAATTTCCCTAAAGTTCTGTCGGAAAGTGACAGAAATGTCCAGGACTCCTCAGGTTTCAGGATGGAGTGTAACCAGATCATTACGCATCAAAATCAGGTCTCAAAGGATTATTCCCAAACTCTATTTTGGGCCTCTACGGTAGAAGCATATATACTGCCATCAAGATTTCTCCAGGCAGAAACTGTTACAGGATTTTGCCTTAAGGCTTTAATCTTCTTTAAAGAAAAAAAAAAAAGGGGGGCGAAAAAAAAGCTAAACACCCCCATATATTTACATTTCTATCTCCTTTCTTTTAGAAAAGCCTTGCTTAGTAGTAATACGTGCAACAAACTAATCTTGTAACTTTGAGATAAAAAACAGCAAGGTAAATGCTACAATATAATTTCATAAAGCTGTTACTGATTAACACAAATTAATTGGATAGTTTACCACAGTCATAGAAAGCATTCAATTTTTCTATGTCTTTTTCTAGAAGTAGAGTATTTCCAGACTATTTCTTTAACAAGGAATAAACACACAGGTTTTGCTTACTGTATCTCAAATATGCTTTCTTTAGGAAAGCTGATAGGAAATTTCCTGTTTAATAGGAGAAGAATCACATCCTTAAATAACACTATATTGTTAAAGAAAACAAAGATGATGAGTGTTACCAAAGAAATGAAAAAACACTCACAGAATGGGTGAGTTTTAGAAGAGAGGTGTCTTGACAAGTCATGTCTGTTAACACGAGCTATTTTACTGAATGCATTGAAGAATAAATTGCATTTGAAAGTATATCAAGCCCAAACATGGTGGGTGGCTTTGTAGTATGGGCTCAGGCTCAAATTTATTTGCTTTCAAACACATGCTTATCTTTAAATGCTTAAATTCTTGTCTAAAAGAGAAATTCTGCCTATATGTATTTAAAGACTTCCCTTGACGTGCAAACAGATAAGTGACTGGGGTTGTGACAGGCACACATTTTTGTTTCAGGGGTTGTTTTACTGTCATTTTAAACAAAGAAAGAAAGAAAGAAAGAAAACAAAACAACAAACCAAACCTATAAAGCTATCCAAATGATTATTTACACATTATTCAAACCTTCTCTACATACTTAATTATTATCATGAACACATTCATTAGGTTCCTCAAAGCTGAAGGGAGAACAGTAACTCCCCACATCCTTTCAAATGGAAATACTTTCATATTCGATTCACTTCATAAAGGAGAACATAAAGTCCAGAAGTACTAAAGAGTCTCATAGATACTGAAGGTCTGATTGCAATTTCAGCACATGGAGAAGTCCGATCCAGTTTTCAGAAATGTCCCAATCGTGCTAGCTGGCAATAATTTGGACCAAGTGTTCAAAACCAGGAGCATGAAGCCTGGTACCTGCAGGGACACTGGTGCCACAGCTGCAGGCCAAGTGCTCTGCTGCAAGCAGAGGCTGGGGGTGAGGGAGGATGAGTTCTTTTATGTGCTCAAGCAAAATTCTCCTTCAAATGACTTGGAGACTTTCCTTAAGAAAGCTTTCAAGATGAGCCCTCACATGTTTCTGCTCTCTGTCTGCACGGTGCCTGCAGAATTAGTGACAACTTACACAAGCTTAAGGTATTAACAACATGGAATTACACATGGACTTCTTCAGATGATCATACAGCATGTTTTAATAAATCTAATATTTAATGAACAGATTTATGTTTTATAGGAACTGTTGATTGGACAACTGGTAGGGGATGAATATAGATCCAGGGTGCTACATCCATTTTTTAGACCCCTGGGGGCTCACACAGATGACATGGGTACTGACCTCATCTTAGAGGGTGAATGTAGCAATTCCTACAGATAAACAGCTGTCAGATCCACAAAGTAAGCAAATCAGAGATAGATTCCTCCTATTTCCTCTCAGTTTCTTTATTGGTGGTATTTAACATTAATGATTTTAAGAAATATGGTATTTCTGAAACAAAAAACCTGTAACTACAACTTTCACATTGCATTTTATTTGGCAAAAGAAGTTCTATTGCTAGAAATACCCCAGGGAAGTTATTGCTATATGACAGGTTTTCTGAAAAGTCCATTTCACATCTCAAGGTTTTTAAAATAAAATTTCAACTTCCAAGACTTTTTCCACAAGACAGAATTTAGAGCTTTTTCAGTTGGAAAGGAGACAATGTCACAGACAACAGGAAAAAAAAAAAAATCAATGCTAACTAAGGTTATTTCGGTCTTCCAGTGTTATCTTTCAGGAGGAACAAACAGCCTCCCTCTAAACACAATGCCCTTATGTCAATAAATCTGCAGTTGAAATCAGAGAAGTGGAAATGCATTCTACATACGGTAAATACTAAAGCTATTATTCAGGAGAAAAATCTTACTCCATGGAATGTAATGGGCCTACTCATGGAATAACTAGTAACGTAAAATAGTAATTTGTAAAATGTAGAACAGTTTTTGTGCCATAACTTCACATGATAAACTTAGAGGAAGAAAATTAATTTAGTTTGTGGCAGTGACATTCAGTTCATGTTGATACAGTGTTAGTAATGAGTAGCCTAGAGTTAGTATTGGTAGTGTTAAGTCCTGACAGGCTAACAAGGTGCAATAGCTCTTACTAAATCAACTACTTACTAAAGCTAAAAAAGTACATAATCTTTTGAATGAAGAAACTACCTATATAATACATTATATTATCATTGTAAGATTATTATAACTATGACCAGACCAAAAGCCATCCTTGAGACTACATTTCCCTACCCTTATTGCTGCAAGTCCGCAAACATGTCCTGCAATGTGATTGCAGCTTGCTTCTCAGAGCATGCCCAGCCGCCTGTGGCGGTCGATACTCTGGTGACACATGCTTATATTGACTTTCCTTTGGCTGTCTCCAAGGAAAGAAGGAAAATGTGACAAAACATCATGGTCACGGCTGCTGTGGAAGATGAACTTTCAAAGTGGTGTACACATGCATATTTATTTTAACAGAGCTCCAGGCTATCTGCAGTGTTAACTGACCTCTCTGCGGGGTCAACACCTGAGCTGCTGGCCCTTCTCAGTTCCTGGAAAGGAAACGGTGTTGTGATGCTAAGATGGAAAACAAGCATTGTGAAAACTTCAGGACAAAGCCCTTTTCCCAGCGGTAACTATTAAACCAGACAGATCCAAAATGACAGTATTTTAAGCATGTGTTTGTGATAGATCAGACAAGTTCAGCAGTCTTTTACTAATAGTTGCAAAAGCTACATAGAGCGCAATGAAACAGAACCTTGTGTGACTGGGGTTTCTGGTCTGTCAGAAAAGAGTTGTTTTTTAAATATTTTTTCAACCCCAGCTTTGTTCCTTTGCCATAGAATAGCAGAAGCATAAGTGGCAGGCACCTAGGAGATGCCCGAGCCCAGCCTCCTGCAGTGGGGAAGGGTCTCATGTACTTCAGGTATCCTCTGCTTCCATTTTTCTGATGGTTCTTGAAAATCTCCAGCAAGGGAAATTCCACAACACACTCGTGTATCTTGTTTCACTACTTTGGCAGGCAGGCTGTTTTGCTAATAGCCAGCCTAAATCCTTTTGCAGTAAACTATGCTGGATGAGTGAATGGCAACCTGAAAAAGCAAATTTTTTGCCAGCACAGAAACTATTGAAGTATCTGTAGCAAGGCAACCATTATCCCATTGTACACCACACAAAAGACCAGGGGCTGTGGATGGCCAGAGACATAGCAAGATGTCACAGAAAAGACGACTGTAGAAATTTTGCATAATTCTCAGGCCACAGCAAGACAGAAGCTGCTTTGAACTAAACAGGTCCCCATGGATACCCCAGTCCCATGATAGCTGCAGAAAAGCCGTGATATCTGAAGGTGAAAAGGAGAATGAAAACCACTTCCTGCCTCTAAGCTACTAAATCTCACAGTCGTCTTGCTGATTCCATTTCCAGATCCCCCTCCTGATAGTGACAACTTGCTTCCATCTGAGTTTAGAAATGTGTGTAAAAAAGCTCACTTGTGCTAAAATCTCCATATTAAATCTGATAATTTCACATAACCACATTAAGGACCTATGGTGTATAACCTACACAGGTCAGAGAAGATGGCTTTCAAAACATAGTTTTCTAATGATTATGCCCACGCCCCCCCCCGAAAAGCTGAAGCCTGTGATAAACATTACACATATTCAGGTTTCAGAGTGCTTCCAAGTGGAAATGAAATCTTCTTACCTACAGTTGGGAAAGACACCATTCCGAGGTGTCACCATCGCAGACATGAAAAGTACAGAAACTTCAGTAAGTTTACTTTGGGGAAGTGATTATTTTTGCATTTTCTTTTAATCTTTCTACATTTTTTTCTCAATAAAATGCTAACTACTTGCTTGTATCCTCCATAGGGCAGAGGGATTCCACTGCAGAACGGCTTGTGATTCAAAAGGGCCTCATACAGTGCCTACGTAATAACTGAGAAACCCAGAGAAGATTGCATAGCAGCTCCTTTGTCCCAAGCAGGAAGAATTCTTCCCATTAGTCTGACTAATTCTGGTATAAATTAAAAAGGCACTGAATCCTGAATACTTCTCTCAAAAAATGCTCAGGAAAACCAGAGGGAGTTTCAAAGGCAGGCAGAATGACAGCGATACATTAACGTTTTATTTAAAGACTTTTTTCTTATACTTTCAGATAATGGCAGCGATATTTTTCAACAAATTAAAATAGAGGCTGTAAAAATTTGGAAGTTATTTTCCCTCAACAGTATTAAAGTAATAAGACATAAAGTATCTGTACCTTTGTGTAGATAAACCCACTGATGAGACTGTAATGGTTCTGATAAACAGACGGGAATTTGACCCCAAGCAGTAGGACGTGTTACTGGAAGTAACAAATGAGAAAATCATCTTCATAGCCACTGTTTGCCAAATAGGTTCAGGGTTATCTGAAGCTATTTACCTGTTTTATCTCACTGTAACTGTACAGTAGCTTTGTCTGCTTAAACAAACAATTTACAATACTATTAAAATTTCAACTTACTAAGTGTTGGGAAAGATATCTTTCAGAACACAAACTATTTTTATTTCAGAATAACTTAAAAGGCTCTGTTCTCTGAAGTAAGTTGATACTTAGGGTTGTCCATAGAAACAGTATCTAGCCACTGTTAAATTATTTCTTATTCTTATGCCATGTTCTTGAGAATTTTTTGAGTATAGAGAATGCACTATAATATCTTGATACGTGTTAGAAACAAGTACCTGGTTGCCAGTGGTATCTGAACTCCTTTGTGCCAGCTCTTTATCTAGCCAGGAAGCCAAGCCTGGTAAAACTCTGGACAATCTGCAGGAATGGGTGAGGATTGGGACATCACTGAAACATGTTCCAAGACAGTCCCACCATGGCAACCTAAGGCACTGGGTCTGCATCAAGGAAAACCTGAGAGCCACTCCGTGGATGGCAGCCAGGCAGCCTGAGAGAAAGATCAAGCTTTCCAATACAACTCTAAGCAGTTTTAATCATGTTTCTCCTTTTGTTTCACCACATATCTTTTGTAAGTTGGTTCTGCATGCTACAAACACATGAATTACTTTTCTCTGCAACGGAGCCTGCAGGGCACCCAATGGGTAAAAGAGTGGGTCCTCATCTGAACTGCACAGATTTTTTCCTTTCTTGGATGGAGGGTGCAGGAGTCCATAGGTAATCAACCTTTGGACTTTTCATTTCTCACAACTCTACTGTTGAACTGAATAAAAGAAGTGAAAGATATTAATGTTACTCATCACCTTAGAAAGGACTGTTCTCCAAGACAGCTGCCACCAATAAACGTCTGTCACTACTTTTCCCTTTTTGGCCCAATATATAACCCATGACACACTTCCACCCGTGTTCCAAGATGTCACTGCTCTTTCTGGTTTACATCTTTTACTAAGGGCCATATTATGACAATCCTGTTACCCTCCACCAACATCCTCATTTTGTCCATTTCCTAAGTGGGCAATTCTTGCAATCATTTGTAAGGGACAAAAATCAGCAGCAAAAATAACTCATTCCCTCTTTCCATTGTCTGTCTTGCAAACGTGGGAGGAATTTTTCTTATTCTGATACCCCCCCACACACACACACCAAAAACTTAATTAAGAACGTCTCTGACTCACAAGCAGCACTATTAAAGCAACTCTCCCATCGATGTCTTTCAACATTAAATATATTATTACTAATTTTAATTCAGAGAACAATAATAGATATATTATGTAAAGCCTGAAGTACTCATAGGATTTATTATCAGCATACTACTTTAAAACCCCAATTTAGCAAAGCATTTCTGCATATGGCTGTATGAAAGAGTATATTCACTGTGCCTTGGATTTCAATCGAAATCTTCTAATATTTAAAGCACTACTTACCTGCCCGGCTAGATGTTAATTCTATGCATCCATTGCACAGAAAAATGGAAACATGTGCTAAACAGTATGTTCTTTCTCCCTGCCAGGCTTATGGGCACAGCATCATGAGGTAACTGCAAATGGTGAGTTTGCATATTGTCAGTAGAGCCTGAATGTGTTATATAGGTTTTTACTGGGGGGGACTGACAGATGACAGGGATGGGGGGATGACCACCCTCATGACCTATCATTGGCAGAAGTATTTCTCAGTGACGAGATTAAACAGGAGAAGTTTTAATGCTTCTTATTTGTTTTTGGGTTTCAATATACAGGTTATTTTACTGTCCAAACTCCACATAACAATAAAAATCCCAGAGTAATAAGGTGAGACCACAGTGTTAACTCGTCCTACTTTTGAAGAAAGAATCTGGGGCCTACCATGCATTTGCTACGAGTTCCATCATGTGCTCTGATTTGTAATATTAGATTGTTACTTATAAATGTACTGCTGATTGTTCCTTTTGCAGGTCTTCAAGCAAAAGACCAGTAAATGGATCTCCTGCTTCCTATGACTCCCAGCAAAGTTTTGCAGCATTTGAGGTTTTGCATAGTGTGCTAGCTGAAATACATAATTTACATGAGAACCCTGTCTCTTGTTAAACAAAGCAATGTGTATCTAGCCCTCAAGTCATGGAGAAAAGCTTGAAAAGTGTGACATGAATGCATCTAAAGACTGAAAAGCACAAAAAAGTCCTAGTGGAGGAAACCCTCCCTAATTTTATTATGGAAAATCTTGCTTATCTCTGTACCCTGGATACATGACTGCAAATCAGTACGGGGTTTGCGTGGTAAGGTTTTTTGGTAATGGGAGGGCTACAGGGGTGGCTTCTGTGAGAAGGCGCCAGTAGCTTCCCCCATGTCCGATAGAGCCAATGCCAGCTGGCTCAGAGACGGACCTGCCGCTGGGCAAGGCCGAGCCCATCAGCAATGGTGGTGGCAGCTCTGGGATAACACAGTTAAGGGGGAAGGGGGGGGGGGGGGGGCAACAGGGGGACAACGATGGAAACTGCTGCACAACAGCAGCCAGAGAGAGGAGTGAGAATATGTGAGAGAAACAGCCCTGCAGACACCAAGGCCAGTGAAGAAGGAAGGGGAGGAGGTGCTCCAAGCACCGGAGCAGAGATTCCCCTGCAGCCCCTGGTGAAGGCCATGGTAAGGCAGGCTATCCCCCTGCAGCCCATGGAGGTCCATGGTGGAGCAGATATCCACCTGCAGCCCGTGAAGGACCCCACACCAGAGCAGGTGGATGCCTGAAGGAGGCTGTGACCCCATGGGAAGCCTGTGCTGGAGCAGGCTCCTGGCAGGACCTGTGGACTCGTGGAGAGAGGAGCCCACGCTGGAGCAGGTTTGCTGGCAGGACTTGTGACCCCGTGGGGGACCCACGCTGGAGCAGTCTGCTCCTGAAGGACTGCACCCTGTGGAAGGGACCCACTCTGGAGCAGTTCATGGAGGACGGCAGCCCATGGGAAGGACTCACGTTGGAGAAGTTCATGGAGGACTGTCTCCCGTGGGAGGGACCCCACGCTGGAGCAGGGGAAGCGTGTGAGGAGGAAGGAGCAGCAGAGACAACGTGTGATGAACTGACCACAACTCCCATTCCCCATCCCCCTTGAGCTGCCTGGGGTGAAGAGGCAGAGAATTTGGGAGTAAAGTTAAGCCCGGGAAGAAGGGAAGGGTGAGGGGAAGGTGTTTTAAGATTTGGTTTTATTTCTCATTATCCTACTCTGATTTGATTGGTAATGAATTAAACTAATTTCCCCAAGTCAAGTCTGTGTTGCCCGTGACGGTAATTGGTGAGTGATCTCTCCCTGTCCTTGTCTCGACCCTTGAGTCTTTTGTTGTATTTCTCTACCCCTGTCCAGTTGAGGAGGGGGAGTGAGAGTGGCTTGGTGGGCACCTGGCATCCAGCCAAGGTCAACCCACTACAGCTGGTCAAACTTTGTGTCTTACTCTGTAAGACACACACATGGGTAGAAGACAAGACTCTCTGTGTTTGAAATGAGGTACAAAAATGTACTTTTTCTTAACTGTTGCTACCTTCTTGATATTCCAAACTTCCTACCTCCAGTGTTCACGTATTTATTTAGTCCCAATTCTCCAACCTTTGGTAAGTCAGATGTATCAGTGTCTTTCACATTTTCAGTGATTCGGTGAGCATGTGGCTCAAGCTTTCACACAAAATGAAAAGTGCTTCTGGCTTATGAAAAGATGCTTAACTGGACACTCAATTTCCAACTGAGTCAGAATTTCAGAAAAGATTTTACGCATCAACTGCTTGAAGTAATCTAGCAGGACCTGAGCCATTTTTTCTGACCTATGGCAGATTTAGTCTCTAATAAAAAATATACTCACAGAGGAAAAGAATTGGCAAACAACCTTCGAAGAGGCAACAGATGTGTTGATTGAGATGTATTTTGTTTTTCATAGTTCTCTAAAATTGATGTAATATTCAAGAATGCTTAAGAACTTACTGATGGAAGCAGCTGGCAAGTGGGAAGGGTGGGATGTTGGATGATGAGGTGCCTTACTGTGGGAATTGAGGGGGGGGGGGGGGGGGGGGAAGACCAAAATGGAATCAGACAGTTTTAATCCTCTCACTTTGGAGAAAGAAACTCAGAGAAAAATAGGACATGAAAGAAAAGGGAGGGAGGAATGAAAGTGAACCTAGGGCTGATGAAAGAGAACACACCAGAGAATACTCCTTTTCCTCCCTGTAGGACAAACTGTGAGCAGTGTGGCTCACATCAGTCAATGGCCCAAGCTCCAAGGCCAATCTGAGTTTAGGATTATTGTCAATCAGTAAATTAATTTCCTTTCTACCTATTTGCTGTAAAGAAAAGTTAACTCCCCCTATTACAGAAAATGCATACGTAAGAACTAGCAGATATATATGTACAAAGAGTCAGCTACAGAAAAGGACTCAAGTTCTGTGTTTTTTCCACAGGGATCTAGATACCTGTCTAGCAGTGCTCTAAGAGAATGGATATCCTCTTGCCTAAAGAAAATACGTTAGACTTGTTAAGGTTTTCCCAAAGATACTGAGCCACCCAAGTTCACTGAAACAACTAACTTCAAAAAAAAATAGATGCTGCTTTAGACCCGCTCTTATTTTCTTCAGATACGTGATAGTTAAAGCTAATTCAAACTATGTGTGTGCAGAACAACAGGTACGGAAAGCCAGCGTAGCAAGCTAAGACAGTTACATATTGTATTCCATTACATTACTCTAAACTAACTGATTTTTTTCTCCTTCAGCAAATCACCTTTTGTTACTTCCTAAGACTAAAAGCAGTTCAGTCTAACAAATCCCCCCAGCACTCATTGAAGGTTGACTTTCAAAATACACGTGAAGACTCTATACAAGAATTAATCAATGTGTGTGGGAGAAAACCTGCTTCTAACATTTCTTAAAACTGTAAGTCTTCCAAGAAAAATATTTGTTAAACTCTGGGCTGTGCATCTGTATACTGTAGCTGAAAGAGAAAACAGAACTAAGAACAAAAATACTGAATTTTTTTCTTCTCTTCTTCAGCACAAAGATCGTATCAAATGCTACTTCAAGACCCAAACAACTTTCTATTTAGTCCAGAAACTAAATCAGCCAATGAAAACAGAGACAAAACAATTCTTGGAATGATTGCTGATTTAATTTTTCTCTTATTATTCCAGTGCTCTAACTGTTTTCCATTGAGCAGTGACCTGCCTTCACACCAGCGGCACTACCTTTGGATATTCTAAGGTGTCAGGTAAGTTCTCCTGCCACTGACAGCACAAAACTCATCTGGAAAACTGTGCACAGCACGAGGAGGATGAGGTCCAAGCAGAATCTGTGGACAGCCAAGGGAATGACAAGGAGACTGCCTGTGGCACAAAGGACGATTATTTGTACATCTTAATGCTCTATATGCATACTCACATGAGGAGAAGATCTATCCTTGGTTACAGCCCTACAGTTATGCCAGAGAACAGAGACACGTATATAAAATCAAGCAGAATTTGGTTCAGTTTACTTACAGTAGAGATAAAAAAAGAAACCTTGATTGCCTATGTCCAAAATGTAAGGATACAAAATGTTCTAGCAATTATAAAATACTAACCTCTAAAACTTCATTCCATTTATTGTTTTGTTTATTAACAGGTCAAGAGATAGCAGAGACTTTATAAAAAAGCTTTCCTTAAAAAATTCAAGTCACAGCCCATGATCTCAAACCCCTTCTGTCCTCTTTGGTTTCCCAAGCACCTCTGCTCATATTCAAACACTACATAATTCATTTTAACTTAGCCTTATCAGGTTGCTGAATAAGGATGTGAAAGTCAGCTGGCTGTAAGTTGAAAAAAATATATTCAGTGCCTCCTTCTTGCTGCTGTCACTGATTTAGCTGTTCCCATGGTAAACTTAAATACCACCATAGGAAGCTGTATCACCTATCAATTCACAAGTTGGGAAGTGTGGTGTATGGAGATTTAACAGATCCCAGAACTGTCTGGTTGAAGGATGTGGCAGTTGAAAGCTGGAGGCTGGATTTCTTTCTCCCCCCTCCCCCCTTTTTTTTGTTAAACTTGTATAATCTCAAGAATAAGACATATGGCAGCATTTCCAAGTTGGTTTCAAAGAGATTTTGATTTCCCACTTACTTTCTCCAAGTGTGAATTACCTAAGAACGTGTCAGAAGTTCCTCGAAAAAATCCTTTTAACACTGGTTGTCTTTAGAAAAAAGACTTCTAGAGAGAAGCTCCCACTTTTTTTTTTTTTTTAAAAAACGATTTTGACAGCTCTATAGCTGCAGCCTCTGACTTGACTACCCATATGACACATCACAGCACTCATGAATTAGTTTTTTTACAATCGTTTCAATTCAGAAAAAAATGAAGCTTCCTTGTTAATAAGGAGACAAAAAACGCCCTAAGAAGGAGACCATCCCCCAGACTAGAAAGAAACTACTATCAGAAATTGCATAGGTAACAGCTAATGTCTCCTTCCTTCAGCAAATAGGTATCAAAAATCAAATATATTCTTACATGTTGAAAAGATTTCTCTGAACTTTTCTTTAATAAAACATTATCCTTGCCATTAGCATACCAGTAGCCAAATAAAAATATGTAATGCATTTTGAGAAATAAAGATGGAAAAAACCAAATTTTTAAGGTAATTTAGACTAAATAAAGCCATGTTTACAGTCTGCCTTTTTCTTCGTTCCACACCCAAAAAACAGTAAACAAAATATTTTAATGACAAAGAAAAATAAACATTTAAAGATTGTTTTTAACAAGTATAAAAGAAAGGCAAAGAAACAGAAACATAGCGTTTAAAGATTCACGTACTCCAAAAATCTCTTAAAGTAAAAGTGTCTCTTCACTACTTGTCCTGGAGTTGTTACAAAGCCCCCAGTAACACTTCATCCAATGCATGAAACCAAACCTTTCTTTTCAGTGTACTTGGAAAACTCATTGAATTTGAAAATCTAATACGACAGAGTGAATCCAAACCAGTCAGTTGTGAGTAGTGATTTTGTGATCCTCCATTTTTGAGACCACCATAACAAACTTACATTAGAAAGAACAGATTTTAGAAGATACAGTGAAACTGTCTGAACTCAGCTACATTAAATGTGTTTTAAATCCTAGATCCAAAAGCAGAGGTATTCAGAATAGCTGCCCATATTTAGGAACTCGGACCACTATGTCTGCATTGCAGAATCAGTTTGCTTATTCTCCTACATGCAAGAATATCATCTTAGTACACATAATATCCCTTGTTTCATGATGGGAAAAAAGTCACAGAAATGGGCCAAGAAAATTAGATGTAGCTAAGCAATTTTCAGGCAGCCCACACAGAACATTAGGGGGAAGAAAGCACTCCTTTGAGCAAGCATTAGCACTATTATTAGCAGCATCTAAATTTATTTAAAGTAATTATTCCAGTATCTATTCCAGCAAGCAATACAAATTACACTTGTCCCTTAGATAGAAAGACAGACACAAAACCATGAATATGATCCTCCCTCTGCATTGTACTTATCTTTACCAGAAGCAAGGAAAACAGGATAGAAAGCATTCCTGGAAACTAAGGGCAAAAATAAATCTTAGTTTAAGAGTGGCCATTTTAAACATTATGATTATCGTGCCAGAGCTGTGAGTTCGATGAAAATGGATTGTAGGTAATTTAGAAAGATGTAGAAAGCTGCATCACAAATTAAAAGTAGTAAGATCTCAGTTTGACATTTGTCCTGCTGAATACACAGAGATCAGCAAATCATTGCTGCCTGCCATCAGCAATGAAAGAGGTGTCTGGATCTACCATTGCACCAGAAGCACTTTTTGAATCATGCTTTCCAGAACATGGAACCATCAAAATAAACTGATCTAGGCATTTTAAACTGATCTAGGCATTTGCAAGTTTTTAAACTAATGGGGCAATCATGAGATCCAAGAAGCACTTGGCTTCGGACCAGCGAAAATCTCTAGTTTTATTTGTATCACATTTTTCCCTTCCTTTCTTTCCCACAATGTGTAACATAATGCTGACATTTCAGAACATCACCTATCTGGTCATACATGCAACATGAGGGTGAATTCCTACTAATAGCTACTGAAATACTACTGATAAGTTACCCTTTTTAACATGGTGTTATACCACTGGTCCCAAGATAGGAACTATTTCAGCCTACCACTCAACTCTAAGGAGCGCTACCTCTAAAACAACTGTTGGCTACGTGCTAAAATAGAATGGTCTTGATCCAGGACCAACTCTGATAAATTTCTGGGAGTTTTGAATTATATTGCTGTAAACTCACACAAATAGAATCTGTCTCTATACATAGAAAATAAAGAAAAGAGTCTCAAAATAACAGTTCTTTGGAATAGGTTTTTAAGGTGCCTTAATAACTTACTCATAACTAAATTAAAGCCAAAATATCTCTTTTTAATTTAAGAAATTAAAATAGACATTTTCCTCTCATGTAATATGAAATAACAGGCTATATTAGACTAGGCAAATAATTACTCACTTGCTAATTTTAAAAATTTATCTATTTATTTACATTTAATGGTATTATTTCTTTAAGTCTAACTCTTGAAAAATAGCATTTCTCCTTTGATCAATATTTTTCTTCTAACACTGTCAAACACAGACTCTTCCTTTCCCTCCACCCCTGGGTTTCAGAGGAACAACAGCTGGAACTGACGTGGCTGGTTTTGTCTATGCTATGACATCTTTCAAGGATTTTTTTTATACATCCTCTATGGACTAATCACAGTGACTATGCCAGCTTAAAGTTTGGGAATATAGTCCAGTAATGAAATGAATCTGTGATAGGTAAAATGATGAGAGCCACACACATAAAATAAAATGTTTATACTAGACTAATGTAATTTTTAATTTCAGAATAACATACAAGTAAGGCTGATAACATCAAAGCAAACAATTACTGAGGAGGGGAGTAAGCCAATGATTTTTCCTAATAAATCCATATGTAACAGCAAACTGTCTTATCCAGAAGTTACCCCATGCATATATTATTATTCATATATCACAAATACACGAAAAAACGTTATACAGCCTTGCCCTCACATCCTACTTGCCTTCATAACCAGCTTAACTTGGTTAGTACAACAGCAGTATGTGTGTGTGACTCTCAGTAGTAGTCACAATATCTCTGAAACAGCATTTTTCTACCGGTACATTTCAAAGGACTTTACCCAAGAGGCACAGAGACATTGAATGGCATGCCTGAGGCCATCCAGAAAACCTGTGGCAGATGACCTGTGCATGGTGCCTTCACAATCTTCACCCAGGATTTTCTTCCCATCATTTCGAAGCATCTAGAGACTAATATGGTGCTTACGACTAATATCAAATAATTGCTTCCTTGAATCCTCCTGCTTGATCATTAAATAAGGACATTATTTTTCCTGTGATTTTTTTTCCCCATAGCATGAAAAATACAAAGGGCATTAGCCCATGCTCAGTAGCTTTAAGTTTATATCTCTGTTTCTGAACCATATTTTAACTCTGTACCATGTTATAACTATTTTTACAGATTCAACCACCTCCCAGCTGGGCAGAAACTGGTAATCAAAAATCAGTTGCAAAATCTTAGAAACATCTGTGACACCTAAAACAGAGCTAACAATACCTACCAAGTGCTTTTATCTGTACTCTCTCTATATATATAGTATAGCTGTGTTTCTCAAAGGGAAACTAGTATCACAATGTGTTTAGCTAAATAAAAAGACAATGGGATCCACATACATCACTTTGTTTTGTTCCTAAGAAAATTATACATGTAGTAGATATCCTATAAAAGGCATCTTAACAGGTTTGTTATCACCATCTCTCTGGTTACCCAACTTAATCCTGTATCCTCTTTGCTTGTCTTTTGCAATTCCGACTGAACGCTCGTGACAGTTGGCTGTCCTTTGTGCTTGGACACAAAATGATATAAAATTCAGAAAAACTCTGTCCTATGCATTTAGAAGGCATAATGTTGTTTTTTCTAATGTTTTTCTAATGTTATTTTATTTGAAGATCATCATCAATCTAAAACATAATTAAATGTCAAGTGAAAATTACTGCCTCTCTCTCACACACCGTTTTCATGAACTGCAGAGTAATTCAGGCTGGAAGGTGCCTCTGGAGGTCTCTGGTCCAAACCCTGCCCCAAACAGCTCCAGCTAAAGCAGGCTGCTCTGGGCCTTGTCCAATCAAAATCCAAGTATATCCAAGGTTTACATCCATTCTCCAACAATTATCCTCCAAGTAGCCTCTGTTGGCTTACTTAAATTTTAGCTACAGAGACTACGGATGACAAAGCCAGGACTATACCCCCAAAATATGAGTTTAGACCAATTGATCCAATGATCAGACTAAAACATTTCCTTCCCAATTTAAACTATAGGAATTCATTTACTGTCATGTGATCTGTAGTACAAATGTCTATGTGCAAGATAAAGTTTCTTAGGTAGTATCTTCTTTTTATATCATGGAAAGGTCCTTTAGAAAAATACAAATAAAGCAGAAGCTAGAGCAGAACCAATAAAAGAAGCAGGGGATATTACATAACAATTAAAGTGCTTAACACACAAAATGAGTTAATGCAGGAAACAGAATAAAACATACTACTGCTTAAAGCTAGGACTGATACCCCAAATCTTTTGATATTACTTAACTTGAGGATGACCACTATGATCTTCTAAATACCTGTTTTCTTATCACATCAACATCTTAAAAATTGAGCCATATTCAATAAAATATTATACAATGTCTTAAGGAGTACATTACTATGGAGTCTAAATAAAAAGTAGAAACCTATTTATAAAAATGTATTTATAAAACTTATTTATAAAAGTTATTATTTCACTGATTGACTTGGTCATGACTGCCCCCTTCCTTTTTTTTTTTTCCTTCTTCTTATCTAGGTCTAAGAAAATAGTGCATATAAAAGCTGGCAAGATTTTTATATATAATTTACAATGTAGTAGGTAGGCAGGTAGGCAGATAGATCAATCAACTTTTTAGATTTAGTGTGTATGGTTTACTGTGAAAGGAGATATTTTGCATGAGAGACAGGAGTTCAGGATTTTCTGTTTTATTTTTGGTTATCACATCTTTCTAACAGATCATGATTCATTCACTCGTCTTCAAGGAAGATGAGTGCACATGAATATTTCTAAGCACGGTACCTGCACGGTTTAACACTCATTTGCTGCAGAAAGATTAGATCTCTAATGAAGTCTCAGCATTTCTGCCCATGTAATACATACAAGGAGCTGTGGAGAGCCCTACAGCTCAAGCTGGACTCAAATTCTGCAGAAACCAAGCTGCAAACCCGCACACAGTATGGGGACTTCTCCAGGCTGGACTGAACTTATGTTCCTAAATGGAGTCTTCAGCACAGGGATGCGGATGTTTGATACAGTGATGTAAAATTTTAGAAAGATAGGCTAAATATTTTTATTTAACATACATATTATGTGGCATGTTTTTATTGGCATATATAGGTACGTACACAGTCAAATCTAATGTCAGAAGAGATGTACACAGTTCTGCTGTGCCCTCCTCTCCCTGTGAAATTTATAATCACATCTGATTTGTGGAATTTGGACGACTGCAGAAGAAAGCAAATTTACCAGGATAGAAGCTCTCTCTTAGAAACTTTACTAATGTAAATTCTATTTTGCAAGTATGATACCCCCTTCATTACCACCTTTTACCTATTCTATCAAACCCAGGCATAACTTTCAGCCCTCTCATACAAAACTATGACCAAATATCCTAAGACATAGCAACACGTAGAAGTGTTTTCCTGTTGCAGAAAATCTATTCCTCTTAGTGTTTGAGGTTTTTCAAGACTGCTTCAGTTTAGTGACAAACTGAAGTACTCTGCTTCCAACTGTTGCTGAATTACTAAGAATTGGAAGTAATATTTAGAAATTTTAAGTAAGGAACTTCTGAGAAAGGGGAGTTCCTGGGAAACTTAGCCTCTCTAAAAACTAAACCAATATGTTAACGTTTAAAATCATGAAAGATAAAGAAACAAGTCAATTATTAAAGTAGGAAGACTACAGGAGCTGTAAAAATCCTGGGCATTTGAAAATAAGAGGATTCATAATCAAAGCAAACAAACCTTTGAACATGGCAGTTCAAACATCCCATACTTCCAGGCTCCAAGCTGAATACACCTTTCAGTTATGTGTAAACTCCATATATACCCCATAAATTATAAAAGATCCCTGAAGGCTTTAAGCTATGATCCAACATATAATTAGAAATTTCAGGATCTAACTTTGCCTTATGACAGTAAGCAGCAACCATGACATATTTTATCATACCCGTAAGTTGCACAATGTGTTATTTTTTAACTCATGCTATTTGTTTTAGGTACCTCAAAAATTTTATCCTCAGACACTCGCGTAAACTCGGTTACGCTTGGTACGGAAAGCTAACAGGAGTGTTTTTCCAGAAAAACCATTCAAGCTAACTTTCAATTATCTAAGTGTCAATTACCACAATTTTTTCTTAATTATTTAATAGGCACAACAATGAGATTCCAATTTTTTGGTTTTTTCACCTAGTCATAAATAAGTTGCCAAACTGCCTTCAAAGAATGCTATAATTTACACGGAGAGACCACCTGACAAAAATGAAACAGAGATCATTTATATGTAAAAATATTAAATAAATTTTAAATTAATAGAAGAAGCTTAGTTTATATTTAAGACACTGTGACATAGACACATGACAATATAAGCTGTTATTCAGTCACAGTGTTGTGCTGTCACTCGTTTAACGGGTTTCCTTTGCAGAGTGAATTGAATGTGGAGTTTGCTTCTCAAATAGGAACTCCAGAACAAAAAAATCAAATTACCCTGCTGAAAAAGCTCACACCCACAAAGCATTAATGAGCATATTATGTTTCAGGTGACTGCACTACCTTTTTTGTTTAGCAGAACTCACTTAAAGATTCTCTAAAGACTTGCTCCTGAACAGCTCTATGACCTAGTTTAAAGAAAATGTAAAAGGATTATATTTTTGGCTCTTTAAATCAAGGGTTTTTGGCATCTACAAACTTTGCTGAATCGTTTTGGCTGTGGTGCCTTTCCTTATCTGCCCAAGCAATACTCAGCAGTATGGAATTTGCTTCCAGTGCACACTGAAAGTGCTAGCACTTTGCAAAAACCATTATTTCTTCAGCGAAACATCTTTCATTGTATTTTACAAAACAATTTTGAAGCCTTTTCAATACATCCACACAATGTCCATCAGCACAGTAGAAATGTATTTAAACGCACCCAATAAAACCTCCAGAGAGTTGCATGGGTCTATCAAAACATGACCTAAAAAACACTGCACAAGAGAGCTCCGATGAGAGATAAATGAATAGAAGGCCTAGTGCTTCAAGCACAAAGGAATGAGCTCCGAGAATCAACTGCTAAGGCCGTTTGTCTAGAGAGGTTGACTTACTGAGTTTCAAAATCTGCAAAATCAATTAAAAGAATCAGGTTTTAACATTGAACATATTCTAACTGCATTAACAGTATAAGGGAGATGACTGAGCCTCAGAGTTAACGCTCAGTAGAGTTAATAAAAAAAGAGCTAAGTGATTTAATTACACCTTTCAAATCTGCCTGCACACATATACCCCATACTTCAACATTCAACCTTAGTTTCATCCCTTCTACTAAAAATATCTGTTATTACAGAGGAGTAAAAGCAAAAAGCTTATTCAGAACAAAAATTATAATTTCAGACAATGCATGGCGTGAAATGACATGTACCTTCCCATGTTAATGAGTATTTCAGTAGCAGCACAGCTTACGTAATAATCATGGGGTTTATGGCAGCTGGTTATTTTGACAAGAAATCTGAAGGAGCTGTATGAAAATAGCATGGAAAGAAGGAAAGAAAAGCAATAGGTCTGACATGTCAGATACCCTCTTACAAAGCATGCCAGGTCTGTCCTTTGTTACTTTTCTTGGTTTTCACATTGAAGGTCCAATTTTGAATCCTATGAATAGATAAAAAAGGAATTTGCAGCAAACACTCTTAAGGAATCTATCTGCAAACACATTTCTGCAAGTCCCTCTCCCACTGAAATGGAAATTGTTAAATAGGGAGTGGGCATTTTCTTATTTTTTAAGCAAAGCCTAACTTTTTAATACATTGTAGCGAATGGGGAAAAGAGAAAAAAGGTTTAATCAGTACAGCTCAACTGTGGTTGGAAACTCTAATTTCACTTTTGATTTCAAAATGTAGGGACCAATTCTGTTCTAAAATATCAAAGAAAGAGCATTATTACTTCTTTTCAACAGGAAAAAAGGCTAAAGCAAGAATACATAATTTACAGTAAATCCCAGCAGATGAAAAGACACAATTTTACTGAATGATATGTTTTTTTCTAAATGTGTATTTTGAAGTTCAATGTTTACAAACAGCACAACGTAAGTTAACAAACTCTGACCATCAAAAATAAAACAATTGTGATAGTTTATAGTCAGTTTTAATAAAAACCACAGTAGTGCGTCTTTCTTAAAATGGTCGTTGATTCTAAACAAGATAACCACATGGTGGCAGAAGAACCAACGTCTTGCTCAGAAAGCGTATTGCTCTCAGGAAAACATGCAACCTGATGGGTTTGTACTGCACAGTAAATTATTTGCCGCTTATAACGTTGATGAAAAACGCATTGGTTCAGTGTAACTCAACCCTCAGGGCTGATAAGGGTACATATTTTCCCAGAGCATTCTAGCTACTGCAAATTGAATTGTTACTTTATAGATTGAAAGTTTGTACAATTAGAAATTTCAATTTAAAATAAGATCAGATTATTTTACATCTAATTGTTAACAAAGTTTCAGAAAAAACCCAAACGAACTATCACTGCAATGCCACATTCAGCTTAAAAATCTGGAAGAACTCCCATTTGAAAACACAGTACAAGTAACAGCATTGACTGAAAATTTTATATACCCATCCATAATTTCTAAGAGTTTCTTTATTACTTTCAAAACAGATCACCAGTTAGATTAATAAATAGGGGGGCTCCTGCTACCAGTCTATGTTACATTTCTCTCCTCTATTTCATACTATAGCAAGACCCTCCCAGAACCGAACATACTGTGCCGTGAACAAGCCAGGAAGAGCTTGGGCTCCTCACAATCACCAGCCAGAGCAGAGCAGGGGCTGAAGGAGACAGGGCCAGAGCCCGCACAGCCCCAGCCTGCAGGAGTGCTCCCTGCGTGGCTGCCCCAGCATCGGTCAGCATCACGCCAGCTAACCGACACTTGCACCTGCACAGCGAAAGAAACTATTCCCTCTCCTCGACTTGTGCACAATCCTGCCACAAAAGCTGAAAAACAATTAACCTGCTAACCCAACAGGATGATTCCTGAATGAGCCTGAAAGCTTTATCAGCTCACCAAGCTCAAGTGAAACCAGGCAGAAAATGTACTGAAGCAAAGCTCCAAAGAATACCTGCTGCAAAATTTCTTATATATACATATATATATATAATGAATTAAAACAAATTATTCTGTTTTGCAACCAAAACCAAGGAGCCAACTAAAGGGATACTGCAACCTTTTTATACAGCTCACTAAATGTGGCTGCTACTATTTATAACTTCAAATAATTACACATAATGCTTTTACCTCTCAACAGCAATTTGTTTTCTGCTCCTCAGTGTTTCCTGACAAAACTGAAAATGCCCTCAGCTAGATTGCAGCAAAATAAAAGAACGAATGACGACAGATGTAGATCCCACAATGAATGATGTTGATGATTTCTTGTCATAGTCATAGATATAAGTCTGTAGCAAATGATAATCATTGAAGGTTTTTTCAGTTTGCTTTTGTGTTTGTGTATAGAGGAAAAAAAGATAGCACAAAGCTCCCCCCTTACATTGAGTGAAAAGTGTATTTACATTGGCATTTTATCTCGGATTAAGTGTGCCTTTTTGAAGCAAGTCTCCTGATCATCCCTATCTACCATGCTTTGCTTCACATCACCGAATGCTCTCAGACAGCACAAACTGGACTCTCTTTCTGCAAAACTAAGCCAGACAAGAACTAGCCCAAAGTAAAACCTTCGAAACACACATAGTGTGGACATTGGATCCTCAGCACTGAGGCTTTGCCTTACAAGTCCAACACCATGGTGCTGGACGGTTTGCTAATGCAGACTCACCAGGTTTTGGCACACCTTTAGGGAATCAGAGATAGAAGCAGTGTTGTTACTGCCTAAAATTATTTTAATGGTTTCTCTCCTCTGTATATTTCAAAGTGTCTATCATGGTACATCTCATTATTTGTAGTACATTAAAGTACAAGTGTATTAAAAACAGAAAAAACTTGTGCAAAATATTACTAAATGCTTTTTAAAATAATACCAGATTTAGTTATTGGAATATCCATACCAGCTTACCGATTTCAGCAAGATTAGTGGAAAAAGTAAGCATAAAACCACAGGAAAAATCACTGAAAATAACTGGGGGAGTATAATTTTCCTTTCTTTCCACAAATCACAACTACTACACAATACTCAGGAGCAAGAAACTACAATGGGAATCTGTACTAAATAGTTTTGGAGAGGATATTTGCATCATCAGTGTCTGAATGACAAAATGTTCATATTGGCAAATGGCACTTAAGCTAGGTTCTGAGACATGCAGTTAAAACAAAATGCTAATGTTTTTCTTCCTGTGATTTTCTTTCAAGAGAAATAAAATTTGAAAAAAGAAGTATGCAGCATGTATAACACAAATTAAACATAACTAAAGTAAAAGGAAAACATTTCTATTAAATAGTTTTTCAGCTCTGCTCAGCAGACATAGCCATAGTAGAACATATTCATTACCAACTTCCCACTGTATGTGATTAATTTCTGTTTGATTGGTGTCACTTATAGGAAGGACAAAAGTTTGAATTTACAGAAGTTGTTTTTTTAAAACTTGATTTTTGTTGCATTTGCAACAAAAGTTTGAATTATAAACTACCCTTCTAGAAAATTTCTTCCCTTACTACATTATACAAAGAAAGGTAACACTTCAGCTTCTCTTTAGCTTTATTAACTCACACATTGCTATTTGCTTAAACATCTACATTGCATCCAGGACTGAGGTGGCATTGCACCCCAACCATGCACGTGCATTCATAATTTAGCTTGGAAAAGACCTTACAAGGTCATCTGGCTGGGAGCCCATTCAAAGCAGGACTAACCTCAGTGTCAGTCAGAGCTCATAGCACTCATCTGTGTAAGCTCTCTCTTTCTCACTTGCAGCCTTATGACATACACCTGAATAATTCACAAGGTCTCACATTTCTCTAGCCACAGTACTAGAATAACAATAGTACATCATTTGTAACTTGTGAAACATTTTACTAATGCTTATACATCCCTTTGAAACCTTGAAACTAACATAAAAGCATGAAGTATATGAACAGAGGAAAACATAAAACTTTAATTTGAAAAAGGTACTTGAAGAAGCATTTAGATATTCAGGTGTATTCTCTAACTGAAAAAGTTAGGGAAAAAGTTATCTTAGATCCAAATTCCATGAAATCACATGTCTAGAAAGCTGGCTGCTGAACAGCAGCAGTCCAAACAACGCTGATACTGGTCACAGAGAGCTATTTCCTATTCAAATTATGAGAAAAAAAAAAATTACTGAGGTTCTTGTTACAAAGTCATTTTATACTGTCATAAATCCACGCTGCCAGTGGAAGAGATCCTCTCCCTTGTCAACTCTCCCAGAGCACCACCTCCAGCTCTCGCACTGCTGTGTGACAGGTTCAGTCAGGGCACCAACACACTGAAAATCAGCACAACAAGAAGGTCCAAAGAGAGCACAAACTTATGCCGGATTAGAGTGCATGTTTAAACACAGTCTCATTTTAATTTCCCAGAACAATTCAACATTAGACTGTATGCTATTTTTTTAAATTTATACCTTCAAACAGGAAACATAAGGCTGTACATTCTCAAGATTCTCCAAAAGACATCACCAATATGCCCTTACAAAAAAGCATACTGATGTTGGGCCTAGTAAACCCAACATCAAGGACAGTAATATCAGTCTATTAATTAGAGATGCAATTACAGGTATATCAGTTTTACACAATGAAATGCTCTTACATTTGCATAGCCTCTTTCATATTGGACTATCACCAGCTGATTTAACATCTGTAACTCCGATGCCCCACTGTTCCCTTGCCCTCCAACAGAGCCCTGCAAAAGCAAGATTCCTGCTGAAGACTAGAAGGTGGTGATGTTTGAGCTAATGGCTGGGGTGGCCCTTGCTAAAAAGCAGCATTTCCCAGCTTTGCTTTTCCTACCCTGCAGAGAGAGCAGGAATGCTGCTTTTTCAGATCAGCTCTATGTATTTTTGCTTTCATTCACCCTTCTTAAAACAGGAAAATCCTGGCTTGTCACCCTCAGGATGGCAAAATGTCTTTCCGCCCATGCTTCTGAGAAGATTTGAGCTAAACTCAGAGTTAAATGTTATGAAGCCAGCAGTCGGCTCTGAAGCCAAGAAAACCTGATGTTGCCCTCAAGGCATCCAGCAATAGCTGAAGCACTGCAACCTAAATCCTAAACAAAACCAGGACCCTTGCTATACGTGACCGCATTATTTATATCCAGTGAGATCTGGCTGGACTAGCATGAGAGTACAGATTTTAAATTTACTTACACAAATAAAAGGAAAGCAGTCTCAAACTAGAAACTTCATATAATAGCCAGCCTTATGAAACAGCCCCTTCCTGGCATCAGTGCCCAGGCTGTTAAACTGCTGTTTAATAGCAGTATGGGAGAACTGCTTCAATCTGCTTTTGATGATGTTTCTAAAAGTGTTATTTCAGCAGTCCTGAAAGCCACAACTGTAGCCTTCCTGCCGCAGGTAATTTCTGAAACTCATTGATGAAATTAAGAGACAATCTATCCTGTAACCTTACAATCAATTAATTTTAACAGACAAAGAAATGACAGGCATAGAAATTAATTTTGCTCCAATTTATTTCCTTATGGCATTCTGACTCTTAGGGATAGATCCAAATCTTGGCACCAATTTGGAAAAAAAAAGATGCAAAGCAGCAGTTCCCAGAAATCCTGTATTATTTCAGTGGATTCAAACAACTCAAGACAAGAGGAAAGCTGGATTTGCCGTGCATTGTGAATGATCAATGCTTGCTTAAAGGGACAGAGAGGAAGAAAAATTATACAGTTTGACGAATGATTTCCACGTATAGACTGCACTGGTAATTGCCATTCAGGAGCTTAACCCTCCTTATCGAAGTGTTAGAAACAACTTCTGCACCCTGTACTAGGGAAGTAGCACAGCTTGCTCATTTGGGCCAGCTCCTTCTGTTTTCCATCTTCCATCCCTTTTTAAAGTTCCCACCCCCCTGCTGCATCACATTCCACACGTCTATCCCAAGACACCAGCCAAAAACAGAGGACAGAGTGCCAACACTCTGAAAGCTTAGATAAAACTGCTGTGCTCTGCTAGCTTCTACAAATGGGGCTTCTGCCTCTCCGAACGTTCATGTCTGGATTCCTCCCCCTTCTAAGCCACTGAGCAGTCACGGCTCTTTTTGTTCCTTCCTTCACTCCCAACTTCGTATCATTTTTTCACACCACTTCTGGTGCACAGGAACAGCATCCCAAATGTGGCCCAGATTCTGAGGGCCTAAATGCTATTTAAATCCCTAAGCTATTTGGCTCTTAGAGCTGGGGAACCTCTGAAGATAGAAAGCCAGACAATAGGAAACACTAGGCAAAGGGATGTGAATGAAATTAGGCTGCTTGACTTGAATGTTCTCCCCTTCTCTTGTTCAAGAAATGTTGTATTTCCTATTTATTCCAGGAAACATTTATGATACAGAACTGAGCTTCTCTGTTTACTGCACTCCCCTAGTGCTGTTAGACTGCAAATTGTTTGGGAAAACCAATAATGGAAAAGTTTATTACAATATCCTGCAGACATCTCACAGAACATCTTAGCTAACATTATCATTGTTTACTTGCCACATTTGGTATTGCAGACTGCTACTGAAGGACAGTAATTTTCTTTGTTTTAAAATGAAGAGACATTTCATATGGCAATTTCCACCCTTTCTGCCATATAATATACCCTATGCCAAGGCATAAATACTAAGTACGACAGAGGAAGAGGCATAGCTGGAACCAGGCTACCCCACCCTCCCTCGCTCACAAGCACAGGGGCAGAATTATCAGGAAACAAAAATTATCACCTCGGTGATGTAGCTGCTTTTTAATTTATTTTTTTTTCTTCTCCAAGTGACACATTCTGATAATTCTTTAAAGCCTTCTTGCTGAATACAAGGGATCACCTAGATAGGCAGAGTAAGCTGTGAACACTGCCGCTCTCTGTCACAAACAGCTGATTTTTTTTATATGCTAGATCTGAACTAGTTCGTGGAGAAGCTAAGGCCCACTGAACTGTCAGAGCAGGAATGATGCCTCTGCTTTCTCAACGCTCCCAAATTCAGGTTTTGGATCAAAGCAGACAGCACAGGTGCTGTCACAAAATCCTTTTGAAAATAGGTAGCAAGATGACTTTAAATTGCTTGCTATGCAGTAAGGAGAGAAGGAAAAAATAAATAAATAAATCACACAGTTACCAAAAGGAATATATTCATTTCTGAATTAAATCCTTAAAGAAGCACTATGCAAATTTCTCAGTGTTTTCCCTTTCTTTGGTCTATGTTCACGTTTTGAATTTGGCAGTTTCCACGCCCACTCTTGACCACAGATTGTCCTTTTCTCCTTGATATTTTTGTGATTGCAATTAAACTGAAGTTTATGACTGTTCTAACACAGTTTCAATTTAAATCACCCTGATGATACAAAAGCATCTCTCCTTGCATCAGAATTACTGCTAACACCAGCAGAGTTCTCAGAATAGGTCAGTGAAAATAGTGCCACAGGGCCTTCAACAGAAGTATACATTTTTTTTCCTTATATCTATCTTAAGGAAGTGACTATTATTTTCATAGGTACTTGTGAGGGGTGAGAGCATCTCCTGAATAATCAAAATGCTAACCAGTTGTGCACTACGACACCTGTCTCTTTGGCCCAAAGAAGCCTACAGCAGACAAAAAGTGACAAAAACACAGAGAGACTAACCAGAATGGGTGGTCCCAAATCTTCTTGTGCCTGAGTGCTCTGCCAGGGATTTTTTGTTTGTTTATGTCCAGACTAACTGAGAACAGAGATAATGGAAAATATACCATTTTTCCAAAATGAATTTGCCCAGGTTCCAGCAGCAGCTACAGCAATTGCAGCTGCTCCTTGTCTTGTCTATGAGTTGGATGAGGTACTCTGTTATTTGTAAATGCTCATATAATACCTTGAAATAGCTTTCAAATCACTATCAATACACTAAACACAGTTTATGAACTCGCTTTGTCTCATGACAAAGCATAGAGGGCAACCCCATTCAGCAAACACAAATACAGAACAGCCTACATTATACATTTTAATTATTCATCCACGGCCTGCTGATCTAATGGAATAGTTCTGCAAAGCAACACGCAGGCTAAACGTTTGTACATGCTCCCTTTCATTTTTACCAGTAAAAGACAGGAATTGGAATTCATTTCAAAAAAAGACATATTGACTCCGAGAGGTATTATTGGATCTTTTACGTCTTGCGTCTCTGAGAGACTGATTAACATGCACAGAGCTCTGTACTACCATAACTAGACCATCTTGGTTCTTAAGAGTTCATTGAAAGCTCATTCAGAAATCTTTCAGAGATATGAAGAAGGTTGGGACAATTATGGTGAGTTGAATTATTTATTCCAAGAAGCAAATATCCATTACAAGTACCACTCCTCCTCCTCTTCCCATAACTCATGCCCACAGAAACCCAACCTCCTCTTCCAGTGTTTCTGTCTGTTCTATGCCCTACTTCAGTTAAGAGCCACATTATGCTCACACACAGAGGTACTGCTGTCAAAAACTCATTATAATCAGTATTCCTTACTTACCTGTATTTTAAGAGAGCTTATTGGCTCAGGTTTCATGAGGACTCCCAAAAGAGCTATCAAACCAACTTTCCTTGCTCACACCTGGCAAGAAAACTGTGCTCACTTCAGGCAGATTCAGACTCAGCCGTGGGACACACCTGCAGCACCTCCAGGAGGACCTCGTGGCACTCTGCACACCAGTGTACCAGGCACACAATTTGAGGAAGACCCAAGACTGACCAAGGCTTTTACATGTTTAAATCCTTTTGTTTTCAATGGTCTTTGGGTTCCAGGATGCCCTCCAAGCCTAAATCGAAGTGGTTGAGGTGAGCGGCTGCTCTGCCTGTGACTAGGCAGTCGCAGGGGCTGTGCCATGCTGCTCGTGCCAGAGAGAGTCACCACGAGCCACAGTGCTCCCATGGCGATTTGCACAACCTACTGCTGCCACCCAGCCCTCCCACAACAGTACCACAAAATAAGCAGATGAGCAAACTAGTATCTTCTATTCAAACAAAACAAAGTCCAGTTCTTCCTTTAGGAAAGGAATTGTTTTGAGATGCTCTCTACAATGTAGGGGAAGAATTAAAGAAACAAAATAAAAAGGAAGGATGGCTCAATGGTTATCAACCTAACTGGAAAAGGAGGACATAGCAGAAACAAGGATTTTCTTAACAATATGTAAGTATCTATATTTGTTACTATCACTATCTTCCAATTAAATTACTGGTAATAATAATTTGCACTTGTGTAGCATTTACACTCCATGAAAGTAGTAAGTATTAGGCTCTTTTTGCTAGTGGATAACCTAAGGCTAACCTCAGCTGGAAACATGGCCAGACAGTAAGAGAATCAGACTCTCAGGTACTAGTCTTTAAAGTAGACTTCAGATTACTAATAGGCAACAGAGCCTGCCACTAAGCAATAGTTTCTTTGTTCTTGATTTTCCACAAAGAAGAATATTTGCTAGTCTACAGGATCTTATATATAAACATATACTTAGTAGGCTTGCCTATAATGACTGCTGTTCATCTATTTTAAAGCTATACAGTGACTGGCTATTTAATTTGCTACAAACTAAACTCTCAATAGCAAGCGCAGTGACCACAGATTAGGCTAATACTGGAAAAAAACCCTTTACATTTATTTTCTCCTTAAAACCCAAGTCAGAGAGGACCTATGAGAAGCAAAGTTCTTGCAGAGCTTGCCACTGATGGCAGAGGCGGTGGCTGCTGATGCTTAGCCCCCGTGGGACATCTTTCTGATGCATAGCACTGGTATGCGGCAATAATCCATTCATCACTGCTTGAAACCGCCCAAATACCACAATCTGTGATCAAAGCAAGATCACTTTAAAACAAGTTAATGTAAAAGTTTGTGGTGGGTTGACCCTGGCTGGATGCCAGGTGCCCACCAAGCTGCTCTATCACTCCCCTTCTCAACTGGACAGGGGAGAGAAAATACAACAAAAGGCTCGTGGGTTGAGATAAGGACAGGGAGAGATCACTCACCAATTACCGTCACGGGCAACACAGACTTGACCTGGGGAAATTAGTTTAATTCATTACCAATCAAATCAGAGTAGGATAATGAGAAATAAAACCAAATCTTAAAACACCTTCCCCTCACCCCTCCCTTCTTCCCGGGCTTAACTTTACTCCCAAATTCTCTACCTCTTCACCCCAGGCAGCTCAAGGGGGATGGGGAATGGGAGTTGTGGTCAGTTCATCACACGTTGTCTCTGCTGCTCCTTCCTCCTCACACGCTTCCCCTGCTCCAGCGTGGGGTCCCTCCCACGGGAGACAGTCCTCCATGAACTTCTCCAACGTGAGTCCTTCCCATGGGCTGCCGTCCTCCATGAACTGCTCCAGAGTGGGTCCCTTCCACAGGGTGCAGTCCTTCAGGAGCAGACTGCTCCAGTGTGGGTCCCCCACGGGGTCACAAGTCCTGCCAGCAAACCTGCTCCAGCATGGGCTCCTCTCTCCACGGGTCCACAGGTCCTGCCAGGAGCCTGCTCCAGCACAGGCTTCCCATGGGGTCACAGCCTCCTTCAGGCATCCACCTGCTCTGGTGTGGGGTCCTTCACGGGCTGCAGGTGGATATCTGCTCCACCATGGACCTCCATGGGCTGCAGGGGGATAGCCTGCCTTACCATGGCCTTCACCAGGGGCTGCAGGGGAATCTCTGCTCCGGTGCCTGGAGCACCTCCTCCCCTTCCTTCTTCACTGGCCTTGGTGTCTGCAGGGCTGTTTCTCTCACATATTCTCACTCCTCTCTTCCGGTTGCTGCTGCACAGTCGTCCACCCCACCCCTCCCCACCCCCCCCTTCTTAACTGTGTTATCCCAGAGCTGCCACCACCATCACTGATGGGCTCGGCCTTGGCCAGCGGCAGGTCCGTCTTGGAGCCGGCTAGCATTGGTTCTATTGGACATGGGGAAAACTACTGGCGGATACTCACAGAAGCCACTCCTCTAGCCCCCCACTACCAAAACCTTGCCGCTCAAACCCTATACGAAGTTTTAATTACACATCAGATCTCTTGCCAAATCCTGCATGTAATTATACTACCAAGCAAATCCTTTTCGCTGCAGACACAATCACTAAAACTTTGGACAAATGCTTCTAAAAAATGCAGCTGTGAGAATGTCTGCACTGAGGCATATGTTTATGTGATGCTTCTACCAGTTTGGAGTTTTGTACAGAAATTAAGCTTTGTCTTGAAAAAAATAAATCCCTTAAATTGTATTACGCGTACAAAAAGACGAGTTCTTCATGTGTGGGCTGCTCTCTTTGAACAGTCTCCCACATAAACCACTGCACATTTCTCCTAAAACCAGACACTTATCTCAGGAAAAATAGATGTGCATTTCTTTTACCAAATTAGTTTGTATGACTGTGAGCAAAACCATTTTAAAAAAATGGTATTATTTGCCTAACTGCCAGAAGTACATTTTTTGTTATGATAATCATTCAATATTCCACATTCAAGCTTGCCAATTGACAGTTTACCAATACCATGGGTTTAATCAGTGGCATTTACAGCATTATAGTGTCATTAATAATTCTACTAAAAGCACCAAGAAGTAGTTCACATAAAGTTGCTTTACTAAACTCATTTATATTGCCAAGGCTGCCAGAGTTCCAGGCAAAAAAAAAAGTGAAATGCCCTATGGCAGGCCAATGATTTTAAAATACTGTCAAATCATCCTCAGTCTAGCTTTCATTATTAATTTGTAACTAACTCTTCAGTTGCTCAGCTGTAATCTTTCATGGAGGGCTGTTTTTTAAACAGAATACGAGGCACCAACACAAAAACGTAATGGGAACTTCCCCTCAGGCGTCACCTTTTTAAAATTTCCTCACATCCCACTCTCTGACAATTCACCCCTGTAACAGATGACTCTAAGCTTTTTCTTACCACTCAGTGGTACACAACCTTGCCGGTGAGAAAAGGGAGATCCAGAGCTCACTAGGAATGCAGAGGAGGGGTGGGGGAGATCCTCCGCTCTCTCCCGCTTCCTTGGGTGGGAAAGGAAATTGCCGAATCCTTTGCTTATGATTTCTCTGGCAGATAGGAGCCAGCAGAGATAGCAAACTGAGAAACCTGGCTTCTCTTCCCCCTGCCTGCAGTGCCCCGTGTCAAAGGATGCTGGTGGGGTGAGCTGCTGAGGCTGTCGCTCCCCAGATCCCCTCAAGTAAAGCATGGTGCCCGCAGGGAACAGCCCCGTCAGGCAGGTCGGGCAAGCCAACACTCTGCTCTGCCCTGGGTTGTCCTGTACGGCACGGGCATCCATCTTTTCCTTCCCCTTCTTTTAAACTCAGAGGACTAAACAACTCTGTCAAGTAAATTTGAGAATATCAGCAATACCTACATTTTAGTCAAAGATGCCATATACTGTGAAGTGAGATTACTTATTTCCGACAAGACCAGTACATTTATACATTACCATCTCCTCTTGAGGTTTTACAATCTACTACCAGTCTCCAGATGTTGTACTTTTGGACCATAGCAATGTAAAAGAAACTCTGGGTCCTCTATGTGAAACATACACGTCAATACTTCATTAAAAAACTTTTAGGTAAATATTCTCTTCGATACTCAATTTGACATAAACAGTAATTTTATTTTCACCAGCTTTTAAAGGTATTTAAAAAGGTATTCTAAAGGTATTATAAAAGGTATTACAAAATACCTTTCATAAAACAAAACAGAAGACATCCACTTTTGCCAAAAGCAGCAACATGAAAATTTCACCATTATATTAGAAAGCGAGCTCTGGTAAACTACTCAGTCCTTCTGGAAAACAAAAAGTTTTGCCTCCTCTGGAGGAAAAATGTAGGAGAATTTTCAGGGTTAAATATTTACTCAACCAATCTATTTAGTGCACAAATGCAGTAAAATTGGGTACAGATCTAGGGCTAACATTTGGATGTGTTACAGGCAATAACGGTGGTGTGGGTGTGTGTATATATATATATGCACACGCTCACACGCACAGCACCAGCAGGCCAGAAATGCATCTTATTTTTTTCCTCTATCTTTGTCTTTCCTCCCCCACCCCAAGTCTGCTAGAACAACATGAAGGAATTATTAGCAAGGTTCTGCAAATGCAAAAAAATCTGACAAAACTACATACAGCAACTGCATACTCATTGCATAATGATTATATTTAGCATATGCAATGCAAAAATTATCGCATGTAGTGACCATCAAGATGCTCACAAAATAACAAGACATTCTTGATACTGATTATTTTTCAGGGTAGAAAGTTTGCTCCTTGTCTATAAGAACCGCACACCTAGCACATTAATAATTATGCTGCCAATTAATGCCGTTTAAAGAAAAATATACAAAATAAGATCACCCACAGAGAAAAAGTTACACTATTTGACAGTTTTTTCATTCCACCCTTTTCTTCTTTTTCAGCAGCATATTAGCAAGTAAAAGTTCATATTAATAAAAAGGAAGAATCAGACTGTTGTTTGTACAAATATGAGAAGAATTTGAAATGCAGACTGGATTGGATAATGGTAGTTCTAGATAATCTGGAAGTGTTCAGCAGCTAGTATGTTCCAAACAGTGCCTAAGAGTGATTTTAAAGGAAGGTATTTAAACAATTGTGGCCTGAACAGTTGAACAATCCCAGCCAGTTCTTGATGCAACTAAATATGTCTCTCTTTAGAGAAAGAGGGGAGGTAAATTAAACCAACAAGCAGAAGTTAACAACAGTTATCTCCACACATATTTGGGCTTAATTCTAGTTATTTATGTTCTGACCATCTGGTCTATTTGACCAAATCTAGGAAAAAACAGCTTAAGACCACACACTGAGAAAAGATGCATAATTAAAACAAGTCAGCTGGATTTCTCACCTTTGCAAATTACAGAGAGGGAAATTTTACTACTAGTAGCAGTAGCGAATGATCAGAACTATCTGCATGGGGTTTCCCCATAGTTTTACATAAGTTTTCCCCTTCTCTCCATTCCAGCCAGAAGCATATAGAGTGACCCTTTCCCTGCTAGGGCAGATACTTAGTCCACCTAGACTTTAGCTATCTCCATCTCCTCTGAGATAACAGTCAGCTTTTTATCAGCACCAGGACCTCAGATGCTACACAAATATTTTACAGTCCATGATGGTATTCTTTTAACATTTTCAGGTAGACATGAAAACTGAATGAGCCAAACTTGGAGCCTTTTTCCATCATGGTATTTTTGTCTTAGACTCTGGGATTTGGCCAGACTGCCAGGGTCTGATTTCATTAAGCTTGAATAGTCTTTTGCAAAACCTAGTTTATGACTATGTGATAAATTGCTTTCTCCATTTGTATATTAATAAGCAGATCACAACTAGAGGAGGTTAAAGGCAGCATTGTGGAGAAAATAGTGTTTTTTAAAGTGAGAAAAAAGCTGGATGAAGCTCCCCCCCAATGATTTACGTAGTCTACTTAAATTCTACATGCTCCCACATTTAAATTTCTTGAATACTCCTAAAAAGAATAAAGAATTTCAAATGTTTCTCTCAGTGATTATGTTAACCTGGTTAACCTAACTGGTTAACTGCGTTAACCTAGTCTTTTTGCTTATTGTATTGCAAATCATAAGCAAAATCACTGCATAGACTATAATCCAAACTACAAGAAAACAACCACTGAGCACGCACACACACACCCCAGTGTAATCATCACCCCAGCTTCATACGAACCTTATTGGCAATATGGCCCCACCACAGATAACTGTGTGCTCCTTGACACTATACAGACAAAACCAGCTGCAAACATTATCCAGAACACACTAAGGTGACACAGCTGATGTACTGTGTCAGCTTATTACTAACCAGGTGTTTCAATTTCTTTTGTAGGTCAGCACACTTACTAATGTCTCTCTTGAAATACAAGCTTTAAGTAAAGGTTGATAAAAAACTATGAAGAGAAACAGTTTTGCCTGGTTTTAACTAATATTATTGCTGGAAATATTTCACTTGATTTTTAAACTGATGTTAATAAAACATCAAATATTTCAGACGAGTGAAAACATAGGGAGCTTTGCCATGCGGATAGATTGGAAATGGCAGATGATGACAAAGCAAATATCCCGAGGAATACAGAAAAACTTTACCAGCTCTTCTACGAAAGTTAAGCTCCAACCACAGCTGCAGACCTACTGTTTAACCCCAACCCTAGGGACATAAGGTTCTGTTCTGCATCTCACATCCCTTAATTAAGCAGTGAAGCACTTCTCTGATTTAACACCTTTGCAAGTGTTATTTAAGGATGTTAATGCAGAAATAGATTTTTCCTGCTCAAGAATTGATAGTATTTCTCTGCTTTATAACCTCTTCAGTGTAAATATTATCTTTTTGGCTTTCTGGTTTTCTCTTTTCATCATTCTGATGCAGTGAAGTACCTGCTTCTTAGAAATGCTCCCCAATTTATGGAATAAGCCTGAGTTACAACTGGTGTGAATTTAGCACTACACCAAGTGTGAGGTGATCTCAAAACATTCAAACATTTCTCCATCTCTATACTTAAGTATACTCTATACTTATACTAAAGGAGTACAAGTCAATGGTAAATCTGCTTGAGTACTAGATGACACGGACATAGCACCTCCAGTGAGTCTATCTGTCAACTCTCCAGAAAGAAAGAAATTAGATTTATTCTATATTTTAGATATTATGATAAAATAATAAATAATGCAAGTACTGCATCTATCTTATCCACATAGATAGAGCTCTGACCCACATAAATGACACCTGTAACATGTTTGCCAAATTTCTATATAGACTCCCAGAATGGAACCAAATCCTCAAGCATGACAGCATCCATTACATCAAATTTACTGGGACATAATTTTATTTTTGACACAAATAATTATGTGACACTGTAAAAGCAAGATTAGTTAAAATAGTTGGCAGTTAAAATCACCTTGCAAAGAAAGATACATTAGATTCATACTCTTTAATATAATAAAGGTATTAAAGAGGACACTTTTCGCCACAATATCTTGGCTTTTCTGATTATTTCTTACACTTTAAATGAGAAGAGTAAGCTTCCTGCTATTTTTACAAAAAGTCTTCTACGAGTTTTATTTTTAAAATGCTTCTTCTGCCACTTACTTTAAAAACTGTAGAATGATGAAGAAGTAGCTGGAAGGAAAACTTCATGAGTCCCACTGAAGCAGTTTATTCTGGAACACCATTTATAGAAATGTCATTTTGTCATTTTTACCCTGAACAGAAACTGTATGTGATATTTCCACCCTTATACAACTGAACTCATTATACTGTTTCCATAACAACAAATAGCAGTACATGAAATTAGATCCCAATAAGATTCTGAGAAAATTAAGTTACAGCCTGCTAATGTGTCTCTTAAAGACTCATACAGTGAATGAGAAACCAAATCTGCAAAGCTGGCAATGTGGGTACCTAATAATAGTGGTACAGCAGGTTAATATCTCATAAAGGGAATCCAGGAAAAACTGCCTTAGCCTGTACCCACTAGGTAAGGAAAAAAAAAAAAAATAAAAAATCACTGTTTGACACAGAGGCATAGGAACTGCTATACGGATGGACACCTTTAACTCATTGTTTTATCTGAGAGTTGCCCAAACAGCAGATGCTTCAGAAAAAAAGAGTAACTGCTCCATGGGGCAGATTGTCAGACAATAGCTTGTCACCTGGAAAATTTCTTCCTAACTCTTAAGGACTCCTACAGTCCTCCCCTTCTGTTCCAGATAATACACACAATTGAAGTCTTTAAACTTTTGTAATTGTCTATAGCTGAAGACTATATATAATTAATTTCTTTTGGACACTGCTTTGATTTTGTAAAACAAAAGAAGTGAATTGAGCCCATGACTGACCTCCTCTCAAAGGAACTTGGTCTTAACACTGCACCTACTGAACTCCAGTGCTAAGCTCTGTTGCTGCTCTAATTCAAATAATTTTAACCTTGCAGTGACCTGTAACACCATTGCCACACACACAATACAGCCACGTGTAAAGTCTATTCCAAACCAGAAGTTAGGGAAAGAGCCTTCTTTCTTCACTAGAGCCTATTTTTGTGTCTGTTCAATGACAGACAAAAGCACACCTAACAATTTTAATGGAATTTAATAAAATATTGCTACAAACTCGTAAGACAGTAAGTGACCCTAGATCATGCTACTTCTTTCTCCATCTATTCTCCCCCATCCTTCAACTTCCAATGGTAAGCAGCTGTACAGCATTCCTCTGACTCAGATGAATGGAGAAAAGAGTGATGGAGGTGCCTAAATCTCAATAAAAAGCATCATTCTTCAGAACTGCTAACTTGCTTCTGGTACAAAGCACGTTTTTGCTTCAGTCTTCTCTGGCAACCACTCTCCTCACCCCTCCCGAGTCAGTGGACAACATGCTGGGGACCAGGGGGGTAAAGCCCCTCCCACTGTAAGAGAAGATCAGGTTTGTGACCACCTGAGGAACCTCAACATATATAGGTCTATGGGACCTGAGGAGATGCATCCCAGAGCCCTGAGGGAACTGGCTGATGTAGCAGCCAAGCCACTCTTCATGCTATTTGAAAAGTCATGGCAGTCAGGTGAAGTCCCTGGTGACTGGAGGAAGGGAAACATTGTGCCCATCTTTAGAAAGGGTAAAAAGGATGACCCTGGGAACTACTGACCTGTCAGCCTCACCTCTGTGCCTGGGAAGATTATGGAACAGATCCTCCTAGAAGCTATGCTAGAGCACATGGAGGACAGGGAGGTGATTCGAGACAGCCAACATGGCTTTACCAATGGCAACTCCTGCCTGACCACCCTAGTGGCTTTCTACGAGGAAGTTACCACATCCATGGACGAGGGAAAAGCAGTGGATGTCATCTATCTGGACTTCTGTAAAGCCTTTGACATGCTCCCCCACAACATCCTTCTCTCTAAACTGGAGAGATACGGATTTGATGGGTGGACTGTTTAGTGGATAAGGAATTGGTTGGATGGTCGCATCCAGAGGGTCAACGACTCCATGTCCAGATGGAGATCAGTGACGAGCGGTGTCCCTCAGGGGTCTGTAGTGGGATCAGTGCTGTTCAATATTTTCATCAATGACACTGACAGCGAGATCGAGTGCACCCTCAGCAAGTTTTCAGATGACACCAAGCTGAGTGGTGCAGTTGACACACCAGAAGGACGGGATGTCATCCAGAGGGACCTGGACAAGCTGGAGAAGTGGGCCTGTGTGAACCCCATGAGGTTCAACAAGGCCAAGTGCAGGGTCCTACACCTGGGTTGGGGCAATCCTCGGTTTCAACACAGGCTGGGGGATGATGTGATCGAGAGCAGCCCTGTGGAAAACAACTTGGGGACGAAAAGCTGGACATGAGCCAACAACGTGCACTCGCAGCCCAGAAGGCCAACCGTATCCTGGGCTGCATCAAAAGTAGCATGGCCAGCATGTCGAGGGAGGTGATTCTGCCCCTCTACTCTGCTCTGGTGAGACCTCACCTGGAGTACTGCATCCAGCTCTGGAGCCCTCAGCACAAGAAGGACATGGAGCTGTTGCAGCAGGTCCAGGGGAGGGCCACGAAAATGATACGAGGGCTGGAGCACCTCTCCTACGAGGACAGGGTGAGAGAGTTGGGGTTGTTCAGCCTGGAGAAGAGAAGGCTGTGGGGAGACCTTATAGCAGCTTTCCAGTACTTAAAGGGGGCCTACAGGAAAGACGGGGACAGACTTTTTAGCAAGGCCTGTTGTGACAGGACAAGGAGCAAGGGTTTTAAACTAAGGGAGGGAAGATTTAGACTGGATTTAAGAAAGAAATTTTTTACAATGAGGGTAGTTCCAGGTTTTACACTGGAACAGGTTGCCCAGAGAGGTAGTGGAGGCCCCATCTCTGGAAACATTCAAGGTCAGGTTGGATGGGGCTCTGAGCAACCTGATCTAGTTACAGATGTCCCTGCTCTTGCAGGGGGGTTGGACTAGGTGACCTTTAAAGGTCCCTTCCAATCCAAAGCATTCTATGATAACTTTTCATACAGCAAGCAACATCCTGCATTACATACCTATCTACAGACGACTAGTATGTGAGGATGGCAAAAAAGGAAAAATTCAAAACTTGACTCTGTCTTAGCCCAATGGACTGCTTGTTTCAGACACCCAGACACCAAATTTTCAACATTTGAAGGATGTAAGCTGGTTACCTAGAGAAAAAACTGTCTAGCTTAAGCTAGATAGTAAGGTGTTTGTGGGCAAACTCTTTCCAAAAGATTTTTATCTATCATTCATAATGCTCTTTTACATAGCTATAATAAATAGTCAGAATGCAGTAGAGGAGTAAATGGATATCCTGGGGAGAGACCAGCACTCAGAATATTTGTCTGCAGGGGACACATAACTAGCCAAATTCAAGGACTGAAATCCAGGCATTCTGCCATAACTCACATGGCCTCAGGACCCAACAAAAGCATAAATAAATAAATACATAAATAAAAATAACTGAAATAAAGGACATTGTCAAGGCCAGAAAGTCTAAAATTAGCTGCAGTAGCCATGTTTTGGTTTGTATTGCGCAAGCCCTTTTCTGTGCCAAGCACAGTCTCTTGTGCTGGTCAGGTTACATATCAAAGCAGATGAATCGTCCTCATTACTATACAGAGACAAACCATCACTGTCTTTCAGCACCTGCTTTCTTCTCCGATTTGAATGAACAAGAAGGCAAAAAGGGTAGACTGTTCATGCTGCTGTCACAACGTTATTCCCACTTCAAACCAGATGATGTAGAGCTGCACAAAAGGGACGCCTTATTACAACGTATGCCAGACATCTACCTTTGTGGGAGATAGAATTGTAGCAATAAGGTCTTCATCCACACCCTGCTGAAAAATGGTTCTTCAAAGCATAATAACCCATTAGTTTAGGAACATAAGCTAGATTTCAAATACATACTTTACTTCTTAAAAGTCTGCTATGTTATGGTTTTCTTGCAAGAACTAAATTCCATTGTAAAGTTTCCATCATCTTACTGTGTGTTGCTCCTGAACTTCTAAAGAACTCATTCATCAAGTATTTGCTCTAATTCAAAATCATCCTACTGTCCTAGTAATGTTCACAAAAATAGAGGCCTGGTCTACAAAAAGTAATTGTGAGCATATAAATTGAAATATAGTTCCTTCAGTGAAGGATCTGATAATTTGCAAGAACAAATATGTAGAAACAATCCCTGCTCTGAGTCTGTTGTGATGACCACAAAGGCATGTTTTTTCCTAGTCCTTACAGGAATAGCAATCACAGTATGAAGTAGAAGCATATAGTATGCATTCACACTAAAATGCCTTTTACCAGTTTACCCATACTGAAAAGGTTTTGGTAGAACAGTTCGCATGTAAGTATGTAAGTACAGAGCACAACAGAAGTGGTTTTCTTTTAGGTTGAAAGCCATCTTCGGGGATAAGTCACTCCAACATGAGCCCAGGACATCTAGTCAGTGCATGTGAAGGACAGAGGACTTCCTGCATTCAAATTTGAATCACTTTTGATATTATTAGGAAATATTGTCAGTCACCCATATCTGGATGCAAGTGTGGATTATGAGCATTTTCAAAAAAATTCATCTTTCAAGCATGAAATATGGAGCACAGCCAGCTTCTAACTTCAATAACCCAAATGCAAATTTCAGCCTTTTGAAAACAAAGACAATAAGGTGTATTCTGGCTGACAAAACAGACATAGAAGGAGAAATATTCATCAGCAGGACATCAGAAAACTAAGAGTGCCTGTGGTCAAAACAGCTTTCTGCACAAGAACAGAACAGGTCATTGCCACTGGTACACTCCTGTCAATTTGGCACGTGGACCAGTCAAGCTCGGTAGGACAGGAACGACACAGAGAACTCTTATCCCGTTTATTACAAAGCCAGGTCTGCACGGTTTCACTACAGTCAACTGGGAGGCTGTAGACACAAACAAATTGCTATAAAGTAAAATATGAACTTAAATTAAAAATTCATCAATACTCCAAAATGAAAGAGGATTGAGAACTTCATGTTTGCTTTAGGTCAAAAGCATGCATACAGCAATCATCAGACGTACTGGATAACACTGCAGTAGAAAAAACTGATAAAATAATCAGTTCCTAATCCATTACATCTGAAGAACCTTTTATATCTCCTTTAAACCATTACAGTAGTTAATGGTGAAGAAAACAACTTCAAAACAAAAAAGTTCAAATGTCCGTAAGGACAACATACAGACAAAAAGCACTTAAGTGATACTGCTTCTGATATCATCTTATTAATTTTACAACAAATTATTCTTCAGTCTAGTGAATAGAACAGGAGAAAGTGTAGTTGTTACTCAGTAGAGACCCACATAGGCATGTGATTGCCTCATTGATTCTTCAATAATATAAACTTCCACTGCAAAAATAGTTTCTGCTCCTTGTAAAATAGATAACCCTCTCCAACTGATTAGATATGAGGCCCAAAGGTCTCTTCAGACAGAGAGAGAAATCAACGGATTGTTGTAAAAAAAAGAAAAAAAAAACAAACAACCAAAAACATCAAAAAACCCAACATATCCCCTCTCCTCCTCCCCCATTTCTCTTACTGTTTTAAGTTTCAAGTCCAGTAGTGACAACTTCATGATTTAAAATACCTTCTAATCTATGGATCACTGTAACAGATATAATCAGTAGGCATACTCTTGGATAAAATGCTGGCAACTTGAATAAAGTCAAGATCTGTAAGTATCAGCACTATTACCACTCCTCCTGCAGGATTTCCAAAAATAAGTCGCTTGCTTATCGAACAAAAAGTTGCAAATAGCTTGGTAAGTTTTCAAGATCGTAAAACAATTACAGATAATTAAGCTGAAGTTTTGATTTTTGTATGGAGTTTTCAAATGTAAAAAGAAACAGTGTCACTACTCAATTAAGGTCACTTTAGTCCTCTGGAACCTTTGAGAAAAAGCAGTACCTATACTAATACACACCCCACACCAAGTAAAAATAAAAGAATAAAAAGGCCAAAGCACGTGAAGTTTTCCTTTAAGGTTTTTTTCCCCCCATACAAAATTACTATTGCTACTCTTATACTGTGCAACTAAAACTAAATCTCTAGAGGTTAATAACTTGACTTTCTGTTCCTAAACTTTCATTTCAGAAAAGATTCCACAATTTCCGCTTGCCTGAAGCATCCATAATTACACTGACAAGAGAAATAAACTTTATTAATAAACTGCATGTTGTACTATGAGTGGCACTGACTTTCTCTACCTCTCTTCTTTGGTAAGACCCAGAAATTGCTGATGGGAAAGATGGATGTTTTATTTTTAAAGTTTTATTGAATATAGAAAGTATTAATACTTAAACTTAACCTGCCTTTTACATAAGTGCAGTAAAGATACCCATTGCTGATACTGCCTTTACACATTTCTGGACTTAATTATGTGCCATCAATATTGATGTCATTTGCTAAGAATCATCTTTCTAGTAGTTTCCTGTGCTGCTGCACTAAGGATGATTAAGTCTAGCAAGGAAGCTGTAGAAAATGTAATATTAATACTGCATTCATCTTGAAAGCTACACATCAGCAAGCTACAAAATATTAAATGCCAATAGAAAAGGTACTGCTAGATAATAAATTTTATGGCAAGAAATTAAAGCCCTATGCAGGAGAGCATTAACAGGCAATGAATTACTTATAAGACTTTTAACAGCAATCCAAATACCAATAGTTAAAATTAATTCAAATCCAGTGAGAATGTTGATGAAGTAAGTTGCAACTCCATAAATTTTGCCAGCAGGAAGAGCAAGAATAAGGGTAGCATAACCCCGCTGTCTGAAAAGGCACAGTTTAATTTTAATGTACTTTAAAAAAAATGGTTTCTCCAATTTGTAGAATGTAAAGAGTATAGGACCTTTGTTTAACCAAACAGCTTTTCTGGTCCAGTATAGAGTTGTTTGATTCTCAGAAGAGATTTATTTATCTGAGAGAGCAGAAAGAAATAAATTAATACCCTTCAGTGATTCTGGAGCCAAGTCTTCTCCCTTATGGGTTTCTTAACAGCAGTGCACAAATTGATGCTGGTTTGGTGAGGTTACAACAAAAGGAACAAATATGCTTTTGGAGAATTTAACCTAAAATATATGCATGCAAGTTGTTACACATAGATATAGTTTCCTATAATTTTAACAACTCTGGAATTAAAACCCCATGAAGTTAAAAATAAGATATTTTTAATTTTTGCTCGAGAGCAACCATAGACTGATGTTAGACAGTTAGACTGATTTTGAGAACTGTAACAGACAATAAAAAAGAACCTCATTCATCTTCAATAAAAATTTTGATCATAGGTTGATTAAGTGAATCTCAAATCAATTCTCATTCCTCCCAGTACTCATTTAAAAATGTTAAATAATTAGATAACAGGGCACGGAAAAAGTTTTCTCTAAAAGTTGCCTGTAGTAAAACAGATTTGAAAAGACCTATTAGCTGTGAATATAAATGCTAATATGTAATTTAATGCAAGTAGTATTGTTTACTAAGATAAATAATTCACTCTTTCCTGGACTGTCTCCTCAAAATGTGTTTGCAATTGAACGACAGAAATTACCAGCTCTTCAGAACCATCACAGCTTTAATGATACCTTCAAGAGAGGAAACCTAGGCCTAGAGGACTTCTAATCAGCAGGAACACAGTAATTCCTACAGGCATGAAAGAAGAAAGCTCCCTGATCCTTTTGGCATCTACTTCTTGTTTTCCTGGTGCATTACATACTAGTGAACACAGTAAGAGGGCGAGCCTCATATGAATTTTATATTACTCCTCCTCCAAGCCCTCAGGCTTGGACTTTCAAAAATGGCTAAAGTTATTAAGTGCTCCTGAAAGCCAGAGCACTTGGTACTTCAGCACATCTGAAACTCATCTTCTGAAAACCAAACTGTATGTCAAGAGCCTAGTCTGATGCCTTTTGGAAGCAATGGGAGCCTTCTTACTATTTCGTTTGACTTTGGATAATGTTTTACAGGAAATACAAGGAATTGCAGGTGAACGGGCTCCTGTAATGGACATGCTCATCCAGTCTGCAAAGCAGTCCAGGCAAAAACTACTGCAGCATGTTACAGACACAGTATAATTAACTTGGAAATAACTTCCAACGCCTTTTATACATTAAGTCTGCAGATTTGTATGCAATTTATGGATGCGACAGTATTTTCCCTGTGACCAAATATTCTGCTAAGTATCAGCCATGTTGGCTGTGATTTCCTGTGACCAGTTTTAAAAGAGGTTGCTTCTTGGTTTCACTGGAGCTCTCTCAAACTTTTCTCAGGAAATGTTTACAGAAATATGTTCCCTAGCAGCCATTACATATGCCCCTGCTATGCTCTTCAATCATTATTTTACGATGACAACTAGTAATAATCTCCTGATGTATAGAAGGCCATCAAATACTTTGCTATCCTCTTTCAGGACTATTCTGCATGTGCAATAGCCAGTTAGAGTAATAAAAACATCAACAGAAAGAAAACATATTATGAACTTACTTGTTTAACAATATTTTTAATACTTTGTTTTAATAATTTTTAAATAATTTTTTTAATAATTGTTGCTCCATTCCTTTCTTAACATCACTTCATATTTGCTCATTATGCACTACAATGGAGGTTGGTCTTGGAGTACCAGATAACCACCTCCCGTGGGTGAAAGCCTGGTGTGCTAATCCATGCCAACAGCCCCACTCTGGCTATCTCATACCAGCAGGCTATTTTGCTACTTTCTCTGCCCAGATACATGGCAGAGGACTAAGGAAAAGGTAGGGGAAGATCGCTCCCCCATCACTTCATCTTCTGTAGAAAGATTAGTAAAAACATTCATCATGCTTAAAATACATAAGGTCTTCCTAAAGCTAGAGAAAAGCCAACCCTCACACCCCCCATGAAACAAACTTTCACTTACCAGTAAACCTGGATGATGAAGTTTTAGGAATTCAAGGTCAAATAGAAACTTAAAGGTGGAAATGAAAGTCCTGTGGATTTGCAAACGTGCCTAAGCAGATATGGTCCATAAATCATCTTTCCTAAATCCTAGTTAATTGAACTATGATTTAGCAAAGTAGGACCATACAAGCAAGTTAATTCAAATTACATTTAACTGAAATGAAGGAAGCAATTCACACCTCATAGCTATTGTTTCAGGCTCTCTTGTAAACTCAGGAAATAATTTCAACACTTCTGAAGCTCTTTTCATGCTTGGAATGTTTTCTTTGCAACTGTTTGAAAGGCCTCAAAAACCTATGCTACAAATGTCAACACCAATTGTGCTCTACCTACTCGTTCAAGTATTCTGCATATTTGACCTCTGAGAACTTGATTATTAGCAGAAATATAGTCTTTATTTGTGTAAGTTCTCACATAATACTATTTCTCACTCAAGCACCTCAAATTCCTGACCATTCTAAGGAAAAATACCTCCTATATTACTTCTGTGTAAATCAAAAGACAGAACAAAACCGACCTCAACTACACTAATTTTCCATCATGTACTTCCCCAACCCCCTGCCCCGCCCCAGTTTCTGGAATTTTGCTCTAACTTGTATTATTGCTAACCACAGAACTGAATTTCACTTCATGTTTCTAGTTTTACCATGAGGCCTTCTAGTCATCTTATGACCCGTGCTCCTCGTGTTTTCGTCTTTCCCAACACATTATTAGCCACCACAGCACACTCAGAAGCAGGGAGAAGAGGAGAGAAGAAACTAATTTCCAGCAGTACAAACAAGTATCATTTAAACAATATGAAGAAACATTTGGGATTTTTTGCATGGAATTATATATCATTACTATGCGAATTTAAATCATGCATAGGAAGGCCACATTTTATATTCCCAGAAATTCATGACATTTTTCAGCAGTCAGCTCTATTAGACTAATGTAATAACACTGCCAGCCACCATGCATAAGTCATAAAGTGGTATGATTGGATTTGTCTGCTCATTGCATTTTCAATTTGAATAATAGTCATATTATTCAATTGAAAATATCTTTTTTGTCTAAATACTCTACTGTTATATTTAGTTGGAGCTGAGACAGCAGCATCAAACACTAAGGAGGAACAGAATAGGCTATTTCTATTGCATTGGTATACAATCAAATGCCTGTATTTTGTGAGGCACTCTACCTTACTATAGCGCTAAAAAGAAAAAGTCTCATCCCCTTATGCTACTGCTATGAACAGTACAGTCATCAGAAATATTTTGAATTAGCAAAATTAGTCTAAATTTTCCAAATGTTTAGTTGCCAACTTTGTAAGAAAGAGAGCTTTGTAGTGGTCCAAAAAGGATGGCAAGTACAATGTAAGTGCTTGTCTACATGGAGAAGCAAGCTGGAACGGCTGTTCCACACCAGCTCCCACAGCAGATGCTCTTATTTCAGAAAAAGTGCTTTTTTTACACATTAAGAAAGAGTAGAAGCCAAGGCACCCTGAGGCTTTGGCTGTGTGGAGTAATACAACACTCATAAAGAGTCAATGTGAAAGAGTTACTGTTTTTCAATACATGCACTAGAGTATTTCATAGGATTTTAATCTCTCCTCCCTTTCCTTTCAGCCAGTAGACAACTCTTAAATGATTTATAGAGATCGATCAGGTTGAACAATGTTGTAGATAAGAAAGGGCACCAGGCAGGACTTGACCAGAAGAGGATTCAACCTTCTGATCCAAGAGACTTCTCCAGCATGATTTCAGACAGGCCATACAACATTGCTGTAGCACTGTAGTTCATCTATAGAGGGAATCTATCTAATGGGGGGAAAATGTGAGGTTTTAAAATATTGCATAGCAAGGCCAAAAATATTTCGATTTTAAACATGAACAAAATTCCATTATATAAAGACAATACAAATAAAACTGTGTGTTGAAAAAGAACTTAACTGCTCATACTAAACAAGACCAAAACAGGTAAAAAAATATAGATAACTTTTTTTTTCCCCCAAAAAATAGTATAGAAGTAGATTGATTTTTGTTCTGCAATCTAAAAAAAAAAAAGTACACTGACATTTCAGTTTATTTCATTCAATGTTTATACTGTCATTTTGTCTCTTCCTTCCCCTCCCATTTGCCACTGAAGTAGACTTAAAAAAAGAGGATAAAGACGAAAGAATTTAATTTCATTTAAACCTTTGTCAAAAAATTTAAGTTCGTTTTTTCCCAAAAACCACCCCTTACATTTAAAGATGGGAAGAGCTCTTTTGCTTTTATATAATCAGTTCCAGAGGCATTTGATTTATTTTTCTCCAGCTAGTGAAACCATGTATGTACATTTTGAATCCAAGAGTACCCAAGGGAGAAAGAGAACATAATAGTCCTGTCTATATCTTAAATAACTTTCTCATTTCTCAAAATTGTTAGCCTTTCCAAGCATCTGAAACAATAATCAAGCTAAATCCCTTTATTTTTATGTTACATACAAGTGTTTTTTCTTTGCCTTGATTTTTCTGAAATCCTCAAACAGAAAAGCCCTCAGAGCATGGGGTGGGGCCTTATAGGAAAACAAAATAGTAAATGAAACTATATAGTGGGCTGTATTATGTATTGCTCTCTGCCAGCAAAGGCCAGGGCTTGGGCTGTGGTTGTGGTTATGTCCCCCTAATAAGCTGGAATGACCTCAGGTGGAGGGGGTTCATAATTCACATGAATGGGTACCTCTTCCCCAAAACATTGCCATACGCACATACAAACCAATGATTCATGCAAACAACATTGCAAACAAGTGATGCATATGCGTGCAAGGGTTTCAGAATTTTTCTTCAAATTGCATTTATTTTAGAAAACTGGTAGTAATTCAAGAAGTAATGGAAATCATTACCAGAAGTGCGACTAATAGGATTTAAACTGACTACATGTGAGAACAAGCATGCACTTTGGGTTTTTCTCGCTTTGGCGGCAGATTGGTAACCAACTTCATCTTTTATGATGTTATTTACAGGGACATCTGCAGATGTTGGAGCAGCCACCAGAGGGCTCCCATATTTTTTCCATTCAGGTTAAAAAAAAGTTGAGATTTATAATCTTAATTTTTTGTTAATTTTGCCTTAAAAGTTTAAAAAGCAGAATTGAAAGATGGAAAATAACAGGCTGCTATGATGATCTTAAAAAGACCCTTGGTAGCTGCAAAGAATATTTGAGAAAAGGTAAAAATCCCCAGATTTTGAAGGCTGGTTTAATGCCCATGCTTCATACATGTAGCACTAAACAAAATGGGCCAGAAACTAAGTGTGTGCAACCTGTAGACATTTCAGTGACATGAAAAGCCTAATTACTGACTATGTCATCTGGCACACTGTCTCTCTAGGGAAGGCCTAAAAATTACTCTTAAAAGTAGTCTGGGAAAAAAACCCAACAAAAACCCACCACACCGCAACCAAGAAACCCCAATAGTGCAAAGGAAAACTTCATAGAGGCGCCAACAAGGGTCTAAAATTTATCTTCTGAGAGTCAGTACTCCCATCTGCAGAAGGAACCTTGCCTTTCCAAGGAACAAGGTAAAAAAAAAAAAGTAAAAGCCAAAACCAGTACAAGTCTGAGCAAAGCTGTGAAATCACACAGGCACACTCAGAAATAGCATTAAAGTAGATACGATTAATTGTATTCCAGTTCACGAACCAAAGGGAGGTGTTTGGTGACTGTAAAGATGGAAATCCATGTGAAAGGTATGAATGTCACGAACTGAGATAAACCAATCCATTCACAACCCGTGATAGGAAAGACGGCATTTTTCAAAGACTGATGACAAAGCTACACTGCCTGAACTGCAGGTAGGGTGCTGCGGGAGGAGTGGTAGGGAATCTCTGGAGCACCTTCAGCTGAAACAATTCAAACAACAACTGGGATTAAGAGGGTTGAACCTCCAGTAGCAACTTTACTACTTTCCTGTCTTTCACTTCTATTTAACACGTAGGCACAGCCATCAGAGACGCAGGATGGAAATTATTTGCCCAACAGTGACCATGCAGCTTGTTGAAGAGCACAAAAAGCTGCAACATTCTGGAACAAGTTAGTCCTAATAGCAGAAAAAATAGCTCAGGAATAAATACCTTTAGAGCCATACATTTATGGTTCACTGTTTGGACTAATGAAGGCTGTAATTCAACATTAAAATGGATCCTGTACAATTTAAAACAATTGTTAATAAAACCATAGTAAGATTGTGAGAAGGCAGAATGACTTGCTCATAAAGGCATTTTTAACTCAGTCTGCATTCCCAGCTTTGTATGAAAAAGTACTTTACCAAAACAAAGGCAGAATGGAAGCAGTTTGTAAGATGGAGAAGCCATTTTCTAAAATTTAGATGCATGAATTCATAGAAATATAGCAAAATAAAATACATACTTTATTAAACTACTTGCAAGATATAGAAGCAATTTCTACCCCATTATCAAGGAGAAGCTGAAAATATCCATGCATGTAAGAACTAAGGGACAGGAAGTGTGACAGTGCAGTGATGTTAATTTAGTGGTCCATCATCTGCAGAGTGTGCAAAAAAAAAAAAAAAAAAAAAAAAGAAGGTTGAAAAATGTTGTAGCATCTGTATGTTTATATCCCTATAATCTGGGCAATCAAAACAGGAAAATTCAAGTCATGAATGAACTTACAAGGTGTAGCCTCAAACTATACAAATATGATTATAAATAAAAATTATAAAGACAACACCAGACAGCAAAATATCCTAATGGTGTTACCAGTTGTTACACAGAAGCAGAGTAATTCCAGACAGAAAAAGGTGTCTAGTATTTTTTAAAAGTAAATACAGTTGCAAATGTCTCATGCCTTCAAGTTTTGGCATCACTAATGAAATTGTCATAAGTGGCACCGAAATTTGATGTCGGGATTTCTGTTTGATACCAAGTGGAAACAAAAAAAATATTCCAAGGAGGACAGGTAGTGAAACAGCAGGTAATAATGCTGGACTGCTATCAGACCATAACTCTATACCAAGTGTGAGACACTGTCAGTGTCCAGCTAGACATCAACTTCAGCAGAAGGACACTACAAGATGGAGAAAGTTATCAGTGCTGTAAGCTTGCGTATTTGGTGACGTTTGTAGCATCTCAGCACTATTTGGAAGAAGCAGAGGGGCCCTTCAAAATTCTTCTAGAACAGAAAAGAGCCATAATACATCCCCCATAATAATAACAACGTCTAATATCTCTCAAATAAATACAAAACAAAAGAGTATTTACCAAAGAGTTAACCAAATCTAGTCAAGGTCACACATTCTAGTGATGATATTTAATAAAAAAAGTTATGTAACAGTATTCCTTTGTTAATTTCAAACTTGTATCTCAAAACTGAGATGCTTGGTTTCCTCTGAATGTCCCTAGCGCAGTTCTCTGCTGGCACGGGACTTGTGGCCAACAATTTTCAGCCACATTGGTCTCATTTGAGCAGTGCTAAAGTAAGGGTCAAAATAGGTCATATACTGGAAAACTAGTCACAGCTACTGCTTTTTTTTCCTCTGCTTTTCCATAAACAGCAGAGAAAACTGGCATTAAGCCAAATACTTATTTATAGACAACATTTATTTTTAGGTATTTATTTTAGTCACTGGAGAACAATTGCAGCTAAATGTACTTACTACTATCTGGAAATCTATTTTTTGAAATATCCTCTGTCAATGTAAGTTTTTGTCGCTCTGTCTAACTGTATTTTGCCCTTTATGTGCATGCTGTGTGTATTAATCACATACATTTCCACCACATCTGGAAGCTGTGCGATTTTCCTAAGTAAAAGACACAATCCTGAAGTCCCCCCTCAGGTTTTATGTAAAAAAACTAATTGCTCTGCATACTGGTTTTCTTAAGTAAATGCTGCAATAAGAACTGAATACTCAGGATTTTATACTATTACTCGAGTGAGCTGGTCGTCGCTAGTAGAACCAAGTTTCTTACAAACCCTCTGCACAGTAACCTTGACCTAGACTTTCAATTCAGAGCCATTCATTTCCACTGCTGAATGAGAAAGGCTGTGGCTTCAACACCATGTTTGTTGCTTACACAGGCAAAACAGCATGAAATTCAAGTTGTGCACCCTCTTTTCACAGGCCAGAGCTTTTCTACTGAATTCAAGCTTAGAATTTCATGCTTGTCAGGGATTCTTCTCTTACTTTATAAAGCAGTAACTTTTTCTCTTTACATTTTCTGCATCTTTCCCCTTGCCTTCTTTCAACTGACTGATTTGTCCCATGCTCAGGACAAGGCCTGAACTGACCATATGTTTGCCAGTTATTTATCGACGTATGTTCAGGTCAACCTCTGCAAGGTAAGAAATTTTTGTTTACCCCATTCTGCAGACTGATAACCGAGCTGGAGATTAGATGATTATATAATACAATTACAAGTGTTTGTGCTTGTAAACTCTGTAATACCACTGTAATGCATTTCAGCCAGCTCTTACATTTCAGCTATCAGCAGAGATTTTCAGAAGTTTCTATGCTGTTTACAGGGCTCAGAGGGACGCAGCCATTGCATTGAACACAGGCCTGAAGAGGCGCACAACCACGTGCACATGCACAAAATCAGCTTAAGGCTCATGACTCCTCACAAAACCTTCCTGATTCTTTTTCCTCTACAGAAAAGAGGGAATTGTAAGGACAAAAGACCAGAAAAACAATTCAGAGATCAGCAGTTAAAATCACGGAGTATGCAGGATGCCAGACAGCTATCCCAGCCTTATCAGGTTTGGAGTGCTGCTGCAGCAGGTGAGAAGTGACCTATTACCTAGCTTCTCATTTTCTTGTTCAACATCTGATACTACTTTCTGTTGAAAAGGTGACATAATTCCTCACCTTGTGATCCACTGGTTTTACAATATTTCAAACGATGCAGTAGCACCGAGTGTCTTTAGAAGCACTGTACGGACAGAATGCAACGCAAGCCTTGTACAATTTTTTTCCCCTGCAAATGCCATAATGGCTTTTCCATTATTAACGATAACTTAGAATGTTCCAAAATGTTGTAAGGTGGTTACTGGACCCATATTCTACCTAGGCTATTAACTGTTTCTCTGATTATATCAAAATGCATCTCAATTCCCCATCTACCTCCCTGCTACAATTGCTTCATCAATATTCATAAGATCCAAGAGCTTGATATTGATTACCGCATCTAATGGCCTCATTATGCAAAGTCATCGTGACCTCTGAAGAAACTCTACTTTTGTGACTTATCTAGATGCTTGCTCAAAATGTTTTGAGACATTGGTACCAATGCAGGAGCAAGCAGAGCAGGACAAAACCCACCACAGCATCTTTAACTGTCGATACTCTGATAGGATGGACTTTTTCCACGCCTGTTATGAGATGTCATGCAACACTAAAAGCTCTGTCACATTATCCCCAACTTAACAGGAGCTGTTGTCATCACACAGCAGAAAGAAGTAGTTAATATTAACTGATCATTATTAACATTCATTACGGAAAATCAATCTGATTGTGCTATAACCTCCTGCTGCAGTCAGCTGGGTGATTCTGATATTTACATAATATTGAGTTCCTGCTAACCAAAATTATGGTGGTTATATAACATCTTTCAATGTCACGGTGATTCTGCAAACAAAATCTATTCCGTTTATCAGCACCAAGGTACAAAATAAACGCATTTTGCAAACAGTTTCTAATGGCAAATCTTTTACTGCTTCATACATCCAACATCAACAGTGACAAGCATTCTTCTTGGGAAAGATAAGAACATAACAGTGCAACTACAGTGTGAATTCATCTTCTATTTTCAAAATCTAACTTTTTCTGGAAGAATGATATTCAGTAAGAACTGACTTAAAAAAAAAAAAAAAAACCCAAAAACAAAAAAACAAAAAACAACAAACCACAAAACAACAACTCTCTCTCCTTTTCGTATGTTAAGAAATCGAAAGACTGAAAATAAGTTAGACACATTCTAGAGTAGCAATTAGGAATAATGTGTTAAACTAAAGAAATAACCCACAACAATGAATGACCTAGAAAAGAGGCAAGAACATCATCACTTGGATTCTTTAAAAACAAAACAAAACAAAAACACACAAACAAAAAAAACCCTCCAACTCAGAAACTATCATCTGGATTCAAGAATAATTTAGTAAAATATTATTGGTACAACTGCAGCTGTTCCATTATAGTTAACTATGAAATTATTATTGGGATGTTTTCTGCTACCTACATCTGATTAAATCAAGATGGAAAAAAATTAGTACACATACTTTTTCAGGGTCATGTCTATCCCCCTCCCTTCAAATAATTTTTTGTGGATCAATTACTCAATGTGTCAATGTTACCATGACTGTCAGGCTGGTTCTCTTCTGCACTCTGGAATAATGTTTCTCTGTCAAAAAGTAAAGTTTTCATTCAAATTTGGATTTAATGTTGAAATATAATTTGAAGGCTCCCAAAATAATCTAAATATATTATAAGTGTTACATATATATTTACACACAAGATGAGCACATTATTCCATTCTTTAAAATGAACATTCGGTTAAAGACTTTTAGAATATAATCGCACACTACTTTTGGACTTGTCCACTACAAGTGTGTTAAGGCAGAACAGCTTTTGATTACATCGCTTTAATCTTCTTTACTAAAAATTAATCTAACCCAAATATAAGCTTCATGTATTTCAAATAATTTAGAGATACATTTCCCCTACACACATATGTAACTGAAAATTTGAATATCCTGAAAAGGTGAAACATTTTTATCAGTCTGAAATCACTTCAAATGATAAGACTGAAGAAAAATTGTCAGCCGCAGTCAGAAAGTAGAAGCAATTGATTATTCTACCTGAGAGCACTTAGCAAGTGCATCTATAGCTAATCTCCTTGGTTTAAAACATGAGTCATGCAGCATTCTCATCTTTAGAAGGAAAATGCAGCAGAACGTAGGCATCTTTTATTCAGGCTTGACTTTTGCTACAGTTGAAACTCTTCTTAAGTAAAGATGGAGCAAGATTAGAGCCGTATTTGGCCTATTTTATGCGGTACTATAGCTAGTTGCTTCAGAATTAGCTGAAACGCACCTAAAAATTATACAAACCAAAATATAGTTTGCCATGAAGTCTGTATTACTTTCATTCCTCACATCAAAAGTAAGTCTACATTATGCTGCAGGATAACCTTAAAACATGGCTCCAAAAAAGTGATTGCCTAAATAGAGTAATTCATAGGTATGCCATTCACATTTGGGCATAGTGTAAAAGCCCAAATTTTATCTTCATTCAGAAATTTCTATTTTTGGAGCAGTGTGATCTAAAAGGACAACATTTTTCTCCAGACAGGGAACCAAAATTAAAAATTCAAAGCACATACTCTCACTGTGTTTCACAGCTGAAATACCTGCCAATTAGCAACTCTGTCAACAAAAACCTAACATTACAAAAATTTCAAAGGTAGAACTAATTAGGAAACAAGCATAATGAACCAAAATGATATGACTTCAAAACTCTAAACCTTCAGTTAGTATTTAGATGCATGTTTGAAGTGAGAGCATTTACGTGTACGAACTGGCACCTTTGATTTAAAGACCTGCAAAAATTCATTTCCCAAATGTAACTAATATAGATGTGTTTGCTATTTATCACATTATAATCACTATTCATACTTTGAATTCCAATATCCTTATCATGGCTTAGTCCCTGGTATCACAAGCAGTTACAAAGAATCTGCTGAGGGTAGGTAGAGGCTTCAGAGGTAAATCTTCAGCACATGCTTGAGCAGGGATCCCAGGGGACTGAACAAATTAGCAGCTATAGACAGGCAGAGGGTGGGACCTTGCTCTTGAAGTCAGTCCAAGGGAGGAAACAGCAGACCATGACTACTTAGCATAGCTATGTGCTGCCTCCTAAATAGGGCAGCCTTGGAAGACTGCGGGCAGCCCAGGGTAAGGTGCTACTCACTCTTAAAGGATTCCGATCTTACCCTAAAAAATTAAACTTCACTACACACCAACAGGCAAGTACAGTTTATTAATTTATTTTTAAATTTATTTCCTTACTTCATTTTTTCTAAGTCCTAATTATTAGTAATTTTTTCCCCAACTAGTTAGGCAGGCCTATTTATTGATTATCCTTCCTACCAATACTTTCTAACATTTGAATTCAAGGCACTTCATTTACGTCATATGTTTAATTCTAAATATAAACCTACTCTGTGTCTGCTTCTGACGCTGCCATACCCTTGGGCAGAAAGGCTCCAAATGTTTGGGAAGCTGCAATGTTAAATGCTGCAAAAAACCAGTAGCTATATGAATGAAGTTGCCTGACTTGATTTTGCACCTGCTAAAAGGCTATCAGCCTCTCTGACATCTTTTTCAGATGCTCCATGAATATCAGCAGAATAAAACCAAGACATATATAAACTCTACGAATGGTACTAATAGGAATCAAGGGAAATTACAGTATGCTTCAAATTACAGTCAAAACTGTTACTCCATTTTGCTCCTGTCTATGACAGCCACTGTTGTGGTAGTACTGTTTAACAATTAGGCAATCACTGATTAACCTGTAACTTATTTTTTTTCCTCCCTCTGGGAAGCCATGTATCAGACATAAGTAACAAAGCCTACCGATGACAAATTGAAGTCCTGTTTCACAAAACCTGAATGACCTGCAACATTAGTTCTGTGTTTAGTCCCTTGTAGAGGTGCTGAACACCCGTAAGATCAAGTTACACAGGTTCAGTTCTAAAACCCTGCCTACAGAAGCGCCACAGCAACGAGCTGCCAAGGTCAAAACTGAGCTCTGAGAGTCAGCGTAAAACCAAACAGGATCTACGGAAACTTTTCCAATGGCAACAACGGACTTTGAAAAGTTACCTAGGTGGCCAAGATCTTTCATCCAGATTATAAAACCAGATACTGTTATTGCAAAGTACCAGCTACAGTCTGAATACAACAATCAAAGCCTAGACTGCTGTTAAAACAATCAAACTGTGTGACATAATATAAATTTATCCTGTTACCTTTAGTATAACAGCTTCTAGACATCAAGATCATATGGTCCTTTCAATAAAGTAGTTGTTCATAAAAAAAAGTAAAATCAAAATATTAATGAGTCACGTAAATTCAGATGAGGTTGGATTGTGCAATCAGCACAATTGTGACACCAGCACAATGAATCTGATTGAAAGAAATGAATTTTGCATGGATGCTTTTCAGTACATATTCAACCAATTGATTAAATTTATGTTGTGAAAATCCTATTAAACCTAGTCTGTAAGGGTACCATAGAAACTTCATCCTATTTCAAATAATTTTTTTTTTGTTATCACAATATGCATGTACCAAAGTAACAAATACTGTTACAAAAAAGACTCAGAAATCAGCTAAACTTCAATAGAGGATGATCCAAAACCCCCTCAAGGCTGAAGGTTTAAAGAACAGATTTAGTGGTCTTGCTGGATGGATGCTCCATAGAAGAACAGACTGGGTTTGTTCCCTGCAGATTTTTTTTTCCATGAGATGGACAGGTCAAAGCCCTAGCAACAGACTTGCTTCCTAAAGCTCTCAATCATCTTCTGCTAGGAATTACAAGTACATATCAGATATTTGTATCTTATGAGATAAGATAATTTATCGAGTTTATGTGAGGTCTTCAAGATGAGGGTGGTGGATCATTCAGTGTCAAAGACTGGACTATTACACTGAAATATGTGTTCTCAATTCAGTTCAGTATGGCAAACTCTCACGACTATTAAGCCCCTCAGATCACAAGAGTGCTCAACAGGGGCACAAGCTTAGCTTCAGGCCACAGGCAAGAGGGCAAACTGTCTAACCAGCGGATCCATCCCTGACAGCAAAGTGATGAATCAACAGCTACACAGTGCACAGAAGGGGACTGTTACAAATAGCCTGCGTGTTTAAGTTACATTTGTTTTGACAGACTTGTGGTCAAAGTAATGAACAGTTTTTTCAACAGCTCCTCTAAGGAGAAAAAAAAAAAGCTAGGAAAACAGCAGGTGAAATAAATGGAGATGCCCATGACAGAGAAAGGCGTTTCCATAAACCCTGGAATTACCAAAGTCTGCTTTCCTACCGGTTTGAGATGAACTCTCTCTAAGCACTTCTGAACCCTCCACAAAGACCCCTCCTTCACCACCAAGCCATTTATTTTCCACTGAGCTTGTAGGAGCATAATTATCTTTGACAATTCTCCTGCTCCATCACATTTGAAATAAGCCAACAGGTTCCCAAGAAGGAACAGTACCTTCTTCATCAGGAAGGAGGGGACACAGACACAGAAAGACAGAATAGCTTTGAAGCTGTTTCCAGGGGGAGTGTATGCTGAGGCACAGAGGAAAAACATGCTAAAAATCATGAGAGGCAACAGGCCTGAACAACATGGGCTTTCCATAGAATATTTCTTTTTCAATCCATCCTTCAAGTTTTAGCAAATTGTCATCATAGTGTTTTTGAATAGTATGTACCTGAGCATGAAGTGTTTCAGAGCTTCCTTATGAGTACCTATATTTAGAACAGCACCTCCTAAAAAATCAAGAAGTTTCTGTTCTAAAGTTATTTTGTCAAAATGCAAAGCTGAGTGGAAACACTATTTACAAGAAATTCAGTTTAAAAAGCCCCACGCTACTTAAGGAGGTTTAGTTAAGATCACTGATTTATTTATTTATTTTGATTGTAGAAAAACCTCTTGGAAAAATGGCTGGGAGAGGATGGGAAATAAGACTTTTGACAAAACTCTGAATTATTTTCAGAGGCTTCTGTGCAAGATATATTCTTGTCAAAAAACTCTCACAGAAAGAAAAAAAAAATATTTCCTGTACAGTTCTGGCAACTTGCCTTTCAGTGACCAATAATAATAGCCCAGTAAAAACAGAGCACAACACACAGGATCCAAGTGTTTCCTCCAGATGCACCTGCAGATGTCCCTTTGCCTTGTATAAGAAAGAGTACTGTCTCTCCTGAATCTCGTCTTTGGAGGATGATAATTTGACATAAATACACTTAGTTCCATCATCTGGATCTGATTTTCTCAGCATTTCTATTACCTTCTATAGGTTATTCCACAAGGAAGAGAGAGTTCTGCATGGAAATAACTGAAGACAAGAAAGTATTGTTTTATCCACAGCTTGTGTATGAAATTTAAGGTAAGCCTAACAAAATTACACATTTCTGAAACTGAAATGAAAACAGGGATACAAATGAGAAAGCCAACTTAGGCTAAATATTTAAAGAATCTGCATTTGCTGTTAAGCATGCAATAGAAATACACTGTTATGTTTCCTCTTTTACTACTGCTAAATTTCACTGTCATTGAGAATTTCTTCAGCCAACACTAAAAATGTCTTTGGCTAACACAGAAAACGTTGCAACATGCTGATAATTAATTTTATTAAGTTTCGTCACAGAGATCCTTGCTGAAGATGCATAGGGGAAGGTGTCAGTCAAACTACACTAGAACTTCTTGCACTGGGCTTATAAAAGTGGTTTTGGAGAGAGCAAAGAGGAAGCGTGCAGCCTTTCGGCTGCATGACTGCTCGGCTAGGGCACCTCCCATTCCTGATTCCTGGTTTGCAGAATACTGGGAAACAACAGAAGCAGAAACATGAATGGTTTGTTTAAAGTAAAACATCCTCCAACAAGAAACTCCATTGGGTTATTCAGCTCAGCAAGTAGCTGAGCACTGCAGTGTTATCGCATATGAAAGGATGAGACAGAAAGGCGCTCAGTCTAACACAAGAGGGGCGTACAGCACCGGGAAACGATTGCAGTACAGAGAATCCTCATCTTCCACAAACACAAACTGTGAAACATTCTTATAATGACAGATACAAAGGTTTGGGTGAATACTTCGTGTTCTGCTCTAACGCTGCACAGCTGTTTGTGTACAGTTGAAGCCCAGAGAAGCGCCTCTAGAAGCAGCAGCGCCAGTAACGTGAAATGTTGTAGATGTTGAAATAAGACCATCTGCTGCATTCCTAGTCACCGCAACAGGTTTAGATGGGAACCACAGATAAACAGAGCCTCTGGATGTAGGTGCAAAACAATATTACTCACATTATTCTGCAGTTTCTGAAAGTTCATACATACAAGAATCAGACTATTCCACATCAGTTAAGTCACACTTTCTTTGCTGCCTTTCTGTCTTCAGTCTATTTTATGCAATTTACCAATTCTACTATCTATCATTTCTGTTTTTTCTGGAAAAGTATACCAACATCTAAGTATACTTATTCAGTATGGTGTTTACTTATGCAATACCATTTCTCAATAAACAGGATCATAGTGAAAAAAGCTAAATATAAACTTACCTAGGCAGAGATCCACATGTGAACCAAGTAACAGAAGCTACTTTAAAATTCCACAGGCAGTTAAAATTATTAATATTACCATTTGGAATTAGAAAACTTAGTTATAACTTCTGAAGACCCTCGTCCCCAAGGAATCCTTCCAAGAAACACTGGTATAAGATAGCCATTTGTAGACTTCATTAACATCTTCCTATGCATATCAAATTTATTTAACAAGTCAACATAGGTGGCTACAACAACATTGATGCAACCCTTATATACCCATTCTGAGTCCTTGGCAAACTAGTAAGTTTCACATAGCATCTAGGGGCTCAAGGTTTATAAATTCTATGCTGTCCTATTCTTATTCACATCCGAGTTAATTTAAGCAATAACTTAACAGTAATAATAAAAGTCTATTTTTTAATATAGAATGTACTTTTCTTACGTAATTTTTAAAAAGTCATTATAGACAGATATAAGCAAAATACAAATGATCACAGTTCCATATTACATCATTTCTGTTCCTTAAAGAACATATTTCATATTGGAAGGAAGTGACAGGCTTTTCTCCAGGTATCAGTAATAAATAATCACCAATAACATACGCTCTCCATTTATATGTAATTGGTTAAAATCAAATGCTGCTGTGTATGAGAGTTTTCAAGTATCGCACCAAGAAGCTAATTTATTTATTTGGCTCCCATCAACTAGTATGTGGATTTCCTCAGCCTCATCCAACAGGAGACAGTGTTAGTGAGTGGAGTTCCGTGCTACATTCGCTCCTTTTCCTTCTTTCGACTGACAGTGAATAGCGCTCTGAACTGCAAAAATACAACCTCATATGCAGAATCACAAATCACGCAAGATTTACCAATTGTTAGTTTAATTAGTAAGAGCTAAGACAAGAAATCTTGTAAGATTTAAGTATATTGCATGCCTAAAGGTAAGACACAGTGAAATTACTTTTCAAGGAATGAAGTAAGTATCCAAATACCACTTTCTATGGCTAATTTCCTCTACTTGCTCAGAAATGAGCAAACAGTGGATGGAGCTCCCTTCTTGAACTATATCCACAGGCTGACTGAAGGAAACTGAAATTCAGTAACAAAGTAACACAGTGAGCAGTATGCAATTTTCTCTACCAATATGGACAGTGTTCCAGGAGAAGTTGTATCTGAAGGTCACAGAGGATTTCATTCCTCCACAGCTCAGTTCTTGTTCCATGCTGAATGTATCAGCAAGGGTGTTGTTTATAACGAAAGGGGTTTTTTTGTTTGTTTTTTATGTTTCCATGAGGAATTAGAGCTAGACCACCAACTGATTTCACATAGGCCACCCAAGTATTCCCTCAATATCAAAAGCAGAAAGAGACTTCTTTTTAAAACTTCAAGATTTTGCTTTTGTCTATAGTACCGATTATAATTTAACACAGCAAAACACCACCACAGATGCAAGATTTTTACTGTAAATCAGAAGAGAGGAGTTCTGCATAAAAGCAAGGACTATTTAAAGACGGGACAAACGCGGAGCCATGATGGAATCCATGCATTGCAAACAATGTTGACATCATGGTACAGTTCACCCTAGAGAGTCAGTTTTCCATGCCCTAGGCAAATGCTCAACTGCCTTTTATCAGCACTATTAGTCATTACCATGACAGCAATATAGGATGAAATCAGCATCCGTTACATTCCATAGTTACCTTAAATGCCATCCAGCCACCGAAACACAAAGGGCTGGAAAATTACTTGGAGCAATATTGTGCTTTTGCTTGTGCTAGTGCATTTTTCAATTGATGCAAACTCATTAAGACAGTTAATCAATTACAAATCAAAATCCATTCTCTGCACTATTAATGAATGCAACTTTGTTTAGGTAAAAGCATTGTGTTGAAATACTTTGAACTAAACATTAATGGTGTATGAATTCTGAATAACAATAGCAAAGCAAACTCCTCCAAGGATTTTCCCTTTTAAAAGTAATTCTTCCATCATCTAAAGCAACTTCTTGTTGTTTTCTTTTATAAACATATATTATATTCTTAGCAATGTGTCATGGATGAATCCTAATTGTTTGAAGTTCTCTCACAAAAGGAACTAAGCACTAGTCCAGGAAGGACCTGCAGAATCACCCTTCTGCCTCCTTAGAAGCATACATGCTGCCTATTTCGAACATGACCTTCTGCAGCTTGTAAAGGATGCTTCAGCTATTTTCATAATCAACTGCTCTCTTCTTCCAAGAGTTTTCAAGTAATGCAGTGTGGAAATTGCACTGTCCGTATCTGACATTACAGTGACTAGCATAAGGATAAAAGACTTGGCAAGAGGGAGCTGGTTTGATACTTTACACTAAATCTGTAATGTGGAACATTTTATTAAAAAAACCCTAATTAGCACCTTTTCATTAAGCCGCGGCTTTTTCCCTATTTGTGTCACACAGGTGAGACATAGATTAAAGGACCTGATTTACAACCTGTACATCAGCAATCCCCACTTGCCCTGCGTGAATAAGGATCACAGCGCTGGATCCTGGAAAGAGATTCAGTCATAATTCAATAGCTTTAAAATGAATCACTTTCATGTCAATATTATTGCATGACTTTATATCTCAAACTTGATTTTCTTCTCAAGGAAGTCACAGGTGAAGCCTACCATGGGTTCTAATGCATCTCTGAAGCGACAAAGTGTTAATGCAAGTACTGAAACGACTGCCTAGCTCTGATCCTATGGGAAAAAACCTGCACGCCAGATCTTTGTCTCAGCCTTCATCAGCAGCTGACGGGAAAGGGAAGTAGAGCAAACCAGAATCTGCACCAATCGCTTTTCCTCTAAACTGACAGAACAATTTGATGTATTTCCTTTGCCTATGTATGCAATTCAGAAATTCATGTTTAAAAGTTACTGCACTTTAGTTACAGATTATTCAGAAGTTTTGATTTGAGAATATAATAGGGAGCAAGTAGCTGATAGCCCTCCTTTAGGGAACTGAACCCAAGCTCCAGTGCCCAGCTCCCAGAAAGCAACTCTGTCTTAGCTAGATGGCCTAAGGCAAAAAATAAAGCACTTGCTACTAGCTGGAGGCTCTAAAGTACTGCATTGGAAAAAAAAAAGAAATAAAACCAGAAATATCAATGCTTCTAATGGTATTTTCCTCCAGAATCAGAAAAGTGCTTTCTTGTTAACAAAAAGGATTTAAAAGGCTACCGTCATGTAGCATCCAACACGGAAGTATCCATTAGTTTTATATAGCCTTTTTCTTCACAATGCCTGACTGTCTGAGTTCAGGCTGGTAGTATGGGCATCATGAGAATTAATCTCAGCTCCAGCATGCTCCAGTCTCTTTGCAGCCCTATCAGCTTGATTCAGTTTTCCATGCATTTTATCCCTGGCAGTGCTATTTAATAACAGTGTTCACACACAAAGAGAATTGTGATGCAGGGTAAATTGATGACTTGTCCAAAGTCACAAATACTTTTTTGCTGAGACAGCTTCCTGAGTCCTGTATTCACTGACCAACCCACTAGCCTATAATCCTCCCAGTCTGGAGGAACGGCAGCATCTCTGCCTCAGTTTCTCCATGTAAAAACACATCTTCTAAAGATGTTGTAAAGCTTACACAACATATGAAGTCTTCTATGATGATAAGAAATACCATATAAATGCAATTATTATCGTACACAGGAAATCTCGTCTGTTTTCCATATAAAGGACATCAGCAATACCAGCAGAAGGAGTAAGACCATGGTGTCAAAATTATGGTTTATATAACATCTTAATTCTAAATTACATTACCTATTCTCCTGCAACTTGTTTTCATACCCTCAGACAACAGATGTCGATAAAACACTGAGAATGCTTTACATGATATTTTGCTGCATAGTCAGTTGCTGCTTAAATTTTACCGAGCTTTTCATACTCCTTACTTGCAGAAATTCTTAGCCATCTTTTTTCCTTTTTGGCTTTTTATTTAGTTTTCAAATAGCTATTTCTGTGCTTTTGCCACAAGCAATATAAAAATTACCTCTAGGCCATTAGCAGAAATAGGAAGTAAAAGCAAATAACGCAGTCTTACAAAACAGTGCTGTTCTTTGGCAAGGGCTTTAAATATTGCGATGTAGCCACCTCAAACTTAACAATGTCAAATAAAGGAAGTGCTCATTTTGGAGGCTTGTCACTAACTGTGATGGAAACACATGATGGACGTAAGTGGCTTATGTTTTCTTCATTCAAATGAATATGAATGTGGTGGGGGCAACTAGATGCAAAATTCATGAGATGAGCACTGCTACTCTGGTGAAACCACAACACAGTGCAACAGGAACAGGTAGCACTAACGAGACAACAGAAAGTCAACCAAATCAGTAAAAGGCTACTTTGAGTACTCTAGCATCTTCCAGTTAAGTGACACAATTTATTATCCCTAGGAAGACTCCAGACAGACACAATGATAATCTAGAATTAAAACTGTAAGTAACTTGGTCATTTGAACATAAAAAGGATAAATGTTAAATCAATATAAATAAATATGCCAATACTACTACAACCGTTATCGATTATTAATGTGTTTGATAAAACCATAATGGAACTACTTGCTTTTCTGATGCAACATATCAAACACGATAACATTTTTCCAGGCACTCACAAGAAGCTTTTCAGTTATAAATTATTTCTTTAAATTACAAATATATATATGTGTCCTTTTGACTGATGGAATCAGTTTAATCTGTGATGAATTAAATCTAGGAAGAAAAGAGAATTTTTTTCATCTTTTTCTATCTTTTCAATTGTAAGATTAATTTTGTTTTGGTCATTTGAATGGTCTTTTAACAACATGAAAGTATCTCCTATTTATTCTGTTTTTCCTATGGATTCTGTTTATCTTCTCAAACACAAAATGTACAAGAAGTGGTGTTTTGGATTGGCATCTCCATGCCTCATTATCGCCATATAAAGGCAGGCTAATTTATCCTTAAAATTTGTAATAAAATACAAATATTACAATTTGCAATGATTTTTTCCTTAGCATGAACTCTAAATAATAGACAGCCACAGTTTCACTGCCACACCAAAATAGCGACTTCACCCCACAGCAATTACATATTTCAGAGCCTTTCCGAGACAAATCAAAGAGGACAATCCACTCTGGTGGTTCAACTGATTTTGTCATCTATGTAACTGCTTTTACTTATCCTAACTATAGCAAGCTTTAAAAATCTCGGCAAGGAAGGATTTACAGGAAATTACAGCTCCAAATACCGATATCCAAGTAAGAATCAGTTTTGCCGAGGCAGGGACTTCAGACTTTGGCCTGCCTGTGCTTCTGGAGACGAAGCTGGCAGGAAGTGGAAGGGGAAGCAACGCACTTCGGGCTGGGATAAGCAGCTCAGCAGGAAGCGAGGGAAGGCAGCTACAGGCCAGTCAGCAAGATAATGAATTCAATCCAACCTTACAGTAATGAGGAGAAAAAGAAGTTTGACTTTGATTTTTAGCTCCAAATTCAAACAATGCGATTAATGGTCGTCTGCTCTCTTCCTGCCATTGTAACAAGGCATAAAACAAGCTTTGTTTGGTTTAGCATTCAGAGCAAGAGAAGACACTACTCGTATGCACTGGTGCTGAGAGCTGTGCATAATCAAATCCTGTACAAAGAACCACGGGACAGATTAAGGCTTTAGTGTCTACAGGGATAGATACCAGGTGGGATTTTCACAAGAACCTAAATGAGATAGATGGCTACATCCCAGGGAAGTGAAAGAACAAAAGGAGAAAAAGCCTTGATTCCACATTGCTTTCTGTGGAAAGATATTTGCCTCAGGAGACTGTTTGCCTAATTGCCACAACTTTTCCACTGGGTTCTCTAGAAGGAGCTACCAAAAATAGGCACTAACCAAGTGAAAAAAGAAAGAAAGATGCTGTCTTTAAAAAAAAAAAAAAAAAAAAAAAAAAAAAAATTAAAAATCTTTCTTCACAATTACTGAGGTTTTGTGGTTTTGTGCCCGTTTCTTAGAAAATGACCTTCTGAAATGCTATTGATTACATAGCTACACAAAAGTAGCAGTAAATTTCCAAAAAGGATATCAGTATTAAGAACACTAAGAGAATCATTTCAAACTGGAATTACCTAATCTTTAACAGCACACTTCACGTTCAGCTCATCTGTAATTAATGTATACCAACCTATGAGGTCAGTCCTCAACTGTTATTTGAGGAAGAACGACTAGAAGGGAAAAGAAGGAAAAGATTTAGTTGGGTGCTATAAAAATAGGAAACTAGTTATAAAATTTAGATTCTACTGAATTTAACAATGCCGTTATTTAACTTTATTCTGAGTAATCCTTAACAGAAACTTCAATTTTCTAATTAAAAACCCCAACCGTATGTCTCCCAGGAATAGAGAGGAGAAGAATGAATAAAAAGAAAACTCAACATCAATGCCAGCAAACAGAAGAAATAGATTCCAGATGTTTAAAGACAGATTCTTTTCTTAGTCTTTCTAGTGTAGGTATGAAACTGGAACGTTGGATTCTTTCCATGTTGTCTTCCAAATCTCTTATTGATGTAAAATTGTTCCAGTGGAACTGGGCTGGCCTCATTACAATCACAGAAGAAATACTGCATGGCTCATGTTATCCAAAGTTTCTCAGACCAGAAATGCTGCAACAATTTCAGTTTCACCTGTTCTACAGCAAATCCAATCCACTTTTAAAGTCTTTACGCAGTCCTTCAATGCTGGTAATGTTAGCAGTAGCAGTATTGCTAGAAGGACTCAGTCTTAGACTATTATGTAAATACAACCCTGAGAGACAGTTGCGACTTCAGCAGCATACGGTATTTGTAACTTAAAAAAAGAATTTGGTAACAAAATAATTTCATTTTGATATTTTATATGGTTAAGAGACTTTGGGCAAAGAAAAAGATGCAAGTTCTCAAATACAACTTTTATAGCCTGTACATCTGCCATATACACAGTAAAGGGAAACTGCTTCCTCTACTCTGACTATATATTAAATTAGGAATCAGGAGTCTTGTTCCCTACAAAAAAATATTAACACTGCAGAGAAACCAGTGTAGAATATATTGGACAGCATTAGTTGCATCAGCTTTTCACAAGGTTATTTGCAAATTACTTCAGGATTCTTAAAGGCTTTCTTCTCCAAAAGCAGTAGCAATGAAATTAAATACTTTCCACTACTTTCCATAGTTTGTTATGTGTAGCTAAACTGGCATAGAAAATAGATGTTTGTATTTCCCACTCCAAATCTTTCACTGAGTCGCCATTCTCAGTTTGTAAGGAAACGGTGAGCACAACCACCCCAGTGATTCATCCAGTTGGTGGCAAGAGTTCTACTGACTCCTGCTGAAGCCCAGGAAATGGGTGGTAAGCCTGAAAACAATACAGAAACATAGGCTCATGCTATTTGATAGCTCATATTCCAAGCCAGCCTTTCTGGAGCAATATAAACTTAGAAATCTGTAAATAATGAGGACTGTGGTGCTGCACAGAAACAGAAACGTGAAAAGCTGGATCATATCCTAATATGCCAAATGGCTTTGCTATCCTAGCTGTAAGTGTGTGAATGCACAGTCCTTCAGAGAAGACATCAAACAAGATACTACTGAGTATGTGAAGTCTCCCTCCCCATCTCCCACTCAAAAAATTAGGAAAAATACTTGAAGAACAAGATGTGATTTCCTTACATAACTTAGTCAAACACTCAAGCACAGATAAGGGAAATGCTTAATCTACCTAAGAGAAGCTAAATAACTTTTAGTGATGTATACGTTCTTCTGAAATGAACACAATCAAACCCTCCAAAGCAGCATCTTAACAAAATAAGAAACGTCATTTCTGATACCGATTACATCCCACGAAGACTAAATGAAGAAGTAAAATATATCTTATACATGTTATATCTGATCTTCCCTGAGCATGCATAATTTATGCTAATAATAAAGACCAGGGATGACAGCCCTTAAAAAAAAAACAAAAAAAAACCCCAAAAAAACAACAACAACCTATAAAGATTTTTAACCTTCAAATCTTGAAAATCATTAGTAGTCTTCAGCTTTTGTTTTGTTTTTGCTTGTTTAAGATCAATTCTGAAATCCACTACACCACTGAACATTGGGAGAAAAATCTATTTATTATGGTCAATTTGCCACTCTCAAATTTAAAAGTTTAACTAAGAATTAACAACCCCTGCATTTGTACACAAAGGTAAATTATTCCGTAAAATGTCCTGAGATGGGATCTTGAAAAAGGACCCCTGATTACAATTTAGTAACTACAGCCAGCAAAAAGAGTTTAAGAATAATGGTTCCTTAAAAAACAGCAAAAAAAACCCCCAAAACTAAAAGTTCATTTAAGATTCCAAAACAGGGGTAAATTATATTTTATAACTGCAAGTTCATTACATCATGCTGAGTGTACTTTCTACTCTTTCAATGAACAGTAGGTAGTTACCTGAAAACAAGATATAAATCTAAATCTCAAGTCCTTTTCCAGTCTTTAACAAGCTCTTTCTCTCAAGGAAAACTGCCACTCATTAACTTTAGCCTTGCAGCACAATAGGCAGAAATACTCCTATTTTCCAGAGAAGTCTGTTGACGCACAGAAGAATCTTCCCCGAAGTCAAGATGGCAGATGTACAAATCGCTCCAGTTATGGAGTTTAACCAGAAAATCCTGTCCTCAAAAACATTATTATAAAATGGGTTCATCAGTGATTCCATAGCATACATCAAGAGCTATAATATTATCTTGCCTGAAGTACGAAATTTGCAGTCTTGAAGTATATTCAGTATAACTATATATTTCTATTTACTCCAAAAACTATGAACACAGGAAAACTGCATGCTCTAAAACAAACATCTGCCATCACAGATATTAGCAAAATCTGCTGTACTTATGGAATGTACACAAATGAATTATAAAAAAAACTTAGAATTCTTCATAAATTTTAAGTCTATTTTTCTTCAGAAATACTTTAAAGCACTTGAAAGTATTTAAAAATGTATTTAGTACACAAGCTGTTCTAACACCAAAGTAAATCAGACACTGAAACTCAAATTGCTGTAGTTTAAAAAAAAAAACAAACCACAAAAAAAAGCCAAAAACCCCAAAACCCCACTATTTAAATTTTACTTACTGCATTTGCAGCTAATGAGACCTTTTTCTTCCTCTTTTTTTTTCCTCTGTTCAGCACGTATTCTATGTGATTCTCACACTGACATTTACAAAACACTGAAATATTTGTGAACTCTGCTTCTGAATATAATATTAAATATAATGTTAACTGAACACATGGGGGTGCATTGCTTTTTTACTAAATCAACTGAAATGCACAGGATTATTTTTGTAAAACTAAGAACTCACCCACCGAGGCAAACCCTCAAACTTGATCTTCATATTATGACCTCTGCATCTGAAACTTTCTTTGGATGTGAAGACAATCCCACAGTAATCATCCGACTTTTACCAAGCCCCAAATAAAGTCTTGCACAGGATTACCAGGAGAACTGTATTGCTAAATGGGCACTCTTTCAAAAAAGAAAACAGGATGGCTTCAGTTCTTTGTCGTACAATGTTAAATACTGCATCATATTTTTAATAAAGGCCAGACTAGATTTTCAAGCACCCTAACTGAAGTCTGAAAGTGATTATACATTCACACAGTTTCATTTTTCTGAAGTCTAAACGGGAAAAGAAGTTCTTTCTTCCTTTCTAGTTCTTTCTTGCTTTATGATATTGCTGTGCAAATGTAAACAATTACATTGCTCTGAAAAGAGAGAAGTACAGCTGCTTCCAGTATTTTAGACAGAGGTGAACTGATACCCTGGGTTACTTTTATCTACTACGGAAAATTCACGAATTGCAGTGGAAGATGTCTCCTTTAAATAGCACCATTCAGAGCAGAGCAGACTTCCAAGATGATGGGATGGAGTTAAAAAATAGTACATTGAAGATCTTTTGAAAACACAGAGTCTAATAAAGAAGAAAAGCACATGTTTAGGAATTAACTGGAAAGATCCAGTTTCCTGGTACTGATCTGGGAATTATAAACAGAGAAGTAAGTAGAAAGGGCGTATTTCTCAGTGTTCCTTTACAACACTGTAATATAAATGAGATTTTCTATCTGTTCTGTCTTGGAGGAAGGAGCCCGCTGGTACAAACTGCAGTTATTAAAACTCCTCAGATTTATTCAGGTTGAGTATTTTGCCCCAAATTCTGATATTGCTTCACTATTTATTAACGGTTAAGTTTAGTGTGTGTTACAGAAATATAATTTCTGAGAAATATACCCCAGTCTTAGCATAAGAGAAATCAAGGATCTATACTGCATGCAATACCTGAAAGTCCAACATATCAGGCAGTTGTTTGTTAAAGCTGCTACTGCAGATTAAAATCTATAGTTTACATTATTCCTGATATCACACATAACTCACTTTTTTGGAAGAACACATTAAAGAAATATGGCAGAAATAATGAAAGCAAACTAAAAGTCATAGCGTGAAAAAAAGACAAAGGACTAGGCAGTGTTTAAATCAGAGTATCTATCTCAGCTTGCAATACCTTCCTTAGTATAGACCTTCTGAAAATCCAGAGAAATGATGAAAGGGCTTGATCTTCCTTTTCAGACTTGCATCTTGCTTTCTTTGAAGTTTCCTGTTAAAAACTCTAACTTGCAAGTAATACACACATGCTCTACTCAGTCATTTTTATGTCCAGAGACTGCCTTTTATAGCAGCAAAACAATTTTTCCCCCACAGGTAAGCATCCATGAAAAGGCTCTAGCGGAGAAAAGGAAAGAATAAATTCTGAAGGACAGATAAAGGTACCTACAGAAAATGAACTGCTCTACCTCATTATTTTAGAGGTAACTCCTACTACACACAACAGTTTACCAGAGTATTTCTATTCTTTGACCCAAATTGTATCCGAATGAAGGTGAGGCAGGGGCGAGAGGGCTGGTGGAAGGAGAAGCAACATTAGCAAGTCTCACAAACCATACTGCATTCTGAGAATACCACAAGAATTAATACAGTATTGACACTGCAGATGTCTTTGCAGAGGCATTTCCAAGAACGTGTTATGATGAGCAAAATCTTTAAAGAAAAAAAACCAAAACACAAACCCACACTATTATAGTTTGGGATAATGAAGTTCCAATGCATTCATTCTACTTTGGCATTGCAAAATCCACAGATTTAGTTAACATTATGCCTTAAAGATCTATAACAGACTGAAGGTCTACCAAATTATGAGCACAGCTGCTGTTATAAAAATAAGAAAAAGGTTTCTGACTATGCAAGTGTAATCTGCAAAACTTGCCAACAAAGCTTCTGACTGACAGAACTACTGCCCTTTTGTATGCAGCTCTTTTTACCTGCTCTGCAGTAAAATATTTTTAGATATGTATTTACTTGAGCTAGTAATACTGACTTGTGAAATACTGAGATTATAGTTTGCTTTATTCTCCAGAAGTGCTTACCAGAAGAATGGCTTATTCTCCAGAATAAGTGGCTTACCACTGAGAGGCATAAAGAAACACACGTATTTAACAGTACCAAATGTCCAGTAGTAAAAGAGAGTCCAAGAGTCCCTCTTAATGATGGCCACGTTCACTACAGACAAAGGCTTCCCATGGGTACTGCTCTTTATTACTCTAATTTTAATCTCTAATTTTTGGGACACTCACTGTACTGCGTAAGCATTACCTAAAAACAAAAGTAACAGCAAGTATAAATTTTGCTGATTTACAGAATATGTAATGTATTAACTTTTCTCAAATGCTTTATCTTTACTGAAACTCCATATTATACACCACAGGCTTTTAATATTGTTCACTCTTCCTAAATGAGAAGTGCAAAAGACTGAAATTATTTAAGATCCTGTGGCAGACAAGCACAGGTAATGGGACTGTCTTTTTAGAACATCTGCTTATTATTTTTAAAAAGTCTAAGAGTTTGAAATTCAGGCTTTTACCTAAGAAATAACGATGGTACTTTTCAGTTAAATGATTGATTCTTTTAAATAGCTTTTAAACATTAAAAATTATTTACCTCTATTTAATATATTACAACACTTTTATGCTTATTTTCAATGCATTCATGAAATAAATACGCAACCATGTGCAGATTTTGAGCCTGTACTAAGAACAAACTTCCCTAAACTGACTTCTGTTTCCATGTGTACTAAAGTATTTATTTTAACCTTTCAAGACTATGCTCAAAAAATACATAGTTTTTGAGATTCCAGCTGTTTACACTACTGTAGAACTCAAAAAACAGAAGTAGATTTTCAGGCTATGTTGAAGGCAGTAAATATTTGGTTAATGATGTTTAGAAAAGACATTAACACTCCCAAAGTTTTCAGAACCTCACCGGTACACGGAATGGCCAGGAACATGGCTAGACCTGTCTTTAATGTATTTATTACCTCATCTATTCATGCCCTAATCAATTAATCAAAATAGACTATATCAAGACTTTTTTCCTCAATGATACTAACAATAAACAGACTTGACTATTGTTAGGGAGACTAAGGGTGAAGAGGGAATAGATTGATTCAGAGCACACTACTGCAACAACAAAAGTGTCGAGCAAAACACTAACAGATCATAACAGAGTATAGTTATGTATTTTATGAAGTACAACAAAACACATATATAAAAACCATAACATTATCTGTATTTTTCACATCATATCATGCTATACAATGAGCATTGGATTAATTGGTGTTGTGTCCTACATTATGAAATAGCTAGCCATATGCAGATTTCCAAAAATGTATTTTATTTCAAATCTTATTACTAGTTCGTGTTTCACTTATGTATGAGAACACCACTATAGTTTTTATTTTGCTATTTTTCTCCAGTTTTCTTCAAAAAACACACTAGGCATACGCAGTGGCAAAATTAAATATGCCTATTCCAAAAGCCTTGCACAATTTTGTTAGGAAAAAAGCCAACATATGGAAATCGGAGCTTTTACTACATAAATGGAGAAGAGCGGGACAGCAGTTTGGAACATGGTATGTATATGAGTTTCATTACTCTTCTATTTCAGTCTAATGCAATTTTCCTTAAACAAGTACAAACTCTTACAGTACAATACAAAGGCGCCTTTAAACCAAATCTTCTACCAGTGTCTTGCTCCCTGCGAAGCACTTGTTTTGGCAAACAGCTAGAAGCCTGCCAAGAAAAGGTCATCGATCTTTGCCTGAAAAGCTTGAGCCAGCTTTATACAGTAAGGGCTTATTACAAACACACAATGCTTACCACATGTTCCATCAGCTAACTGGATACAATCCAAGGGATGGCTATAAATCCGCGGAGCGATGTTTGTTATGAAGGCATTTGCCACACAAAGTCAAAATTACATAAGCACCCTCTGGGGAACCTCTTCACTGAGCAGTGCAGTTTAAAAGGATCATGCACCAACAGACTAAATTGTCACCAAGTACTGATTTGTGTTTGCACTGATACCTTTAAAAAGAATTTTGGGTTTGAACAGTTAGCCTGCAAGGTTCATTTTCCCAAGCAAATGCCTGTGCCATTACTGAAGTCAGCGTCAACTTGCAAGAGCAGGAACTTAGTGTGGACTGTCACACTATTATTTCACAGCTCCTCCTCTCAGGCTTTCCAGTTATTGTAATTCGGGTAACACCACACAGGCATCTGCTTTCAGATGCCATGCTATCAACAGGTGAAATTTTGTCTCAGGAGAAACATATCACCTGCCAGACCAACAAGTAAATATGCACCAGAGTCAGATGAATTACAGATATCTACTGACATTAACTTATTCTAACAGATTTGAGAAAACAAGAAAAAAACCCATTTATTTGAAGTTGTTAATTTGAGATATGAAAAAGTTGTCTGGCTGAGCATCATAACCTTCAAGTTTCCATATTAGTATAAATGCAATGCTTGGGGGGGGTTTGTTTTTTGTTTGTTTGTTTTTAAATAAACAAACTAGAAACTCGAGATCTGGATGGGCAAAGATTTCTTCCACTTGTAAACACAGTCATAAAATAGATTAATAGTTCCAGGAAGAGAAAGAAAGAAACCTAGAAAAAAAATTTCATTTTTGTAATAAGCATCCACACTTCAGCACAGAGGTATTTTAAGATTAAACCAAATAAGACCCAAGAGAAAAGACATATTAGTAATAGTTTTGAATTATCCCTCCTAAGAGGAGAAAATGAAGACATAGCAGAAAGAGAAAACTTTGCAAATCAGTTTAAGCTTCTTTTATTTCTTTGATTTTACCCTTTTTCCTCACTTGTGGTTTGAATGAGTGCTGATCTTCTGGTGCTGAAGAAATGAAAAATTGAATGGAGAAAAAATAATCCCCCAAACCCTACCTACATCAGACCAAAGCTTCACAGGAAATAGGTTCTCAGTTGATACACTGCATAATGAGTTTTGAAAACAAAGATTCTGGTTACATTTGAAGTTGGCTCACATGCTACTGCTTGCTGTTGTTCTGTTAAAGCAAGGGAGCCTACAGAATGAAAACTGAAAAGCTAGTGTAGCGTCCTACCTCCATCCAAACTATGAATGAAAACGTGAGATTAGGCCTTTAGAAGAAGCAGAGCCCTCCTTACTGAGACTGAAGAGAGCAGAGCAACAAATGTCTGCCTGGTTTCTCCGATTGGAGATCCTGCTTTACATTGGGAAGGGAGCAAAGGAATACAATATGGACACTTCAAACCCTATCTTCCTGAGCACACAATATTCCTGGGAACTTTCAGGGGGAGATGCATTTGTGAAAGAGCTGTAACTCGTAAACCTACCTGAGTCAAGTGATTGAAGACAGAAACCATCCAGTTAGCACTGCCAGTTCAGCACTGTCCTGTTCAGATTGTTTCAGATTACTTTAACACTCAGAAAAAGCCCCAGTCTTGAGTCTAAAAATATAATGTTTATGTGGCTTGCTGAGTCTTAGTGAACAGCTTCCTAGGCATCGAGCAGCATCCTCACTTCACAGATACATTACATTTTATCCCTGGAAGATTGCCTGCCCCAATGCCACAACAGATCCATTCGTGTGGATCCTTTCCACTCCACCTACAGCTCCGGAGAAGCTGCTGAGTCTTGTTGAGGTCCACCCTGAGGGCAGTGCACTCTCACTCCACCTTTGCCTCTCCCCAGGCTCTATATGGCTTTTCCTAAGCCACTTCCAACACATCAGCTTCCTCTCAGACATTAAAATACAGAGGAAGGTAAGGATGTGTGTGTGTTGAATGCTCAATCAAATTTTGTGTTGCAAAGTAAGACATAAGAAGGTCTCTGCAGTGAAGCTATTAAGGGACTCTGTGATTCTTCTTTTCCATGTGTTTACCATAAGTGCACTGTTTATCATACAATAATGCACTCCATCCATTCTCATTTAAAAATAAAAAGAACAAAAAAACCACAATCTAGAAAAGAGGTAGCCTTTGAAAACAAGTGGTTAAACCAGCACAAACAAAAAACTAATACAATAAAGAAAGTTGACTCCTGTGTTAAAATCTTAAAATGCAATTATTTGCAATGAAAAGCTGGTTACCAACTTGAAACTTTCTTTTAGAGAGAGATGCTACTGCCAGGAGTAGCAGCAAAGGTGGGCTAGTTACATCCTGATGGAAGAGATGTATCAGTGGGAATAAAGAACAATTTGTACCTCCTAAAAAAACCTGAGAAATTTCTAAAAAGAGGTGAGCTGCTCTCCACCTACTGCAATAATATTCAGCTGAGGTTTATCTACCTAGTCATATACTAGAAATTCTAAACAAACACAAGCATTCTTTCACAGCCTGTTCAACACCCTAAGATCAGCAGGTGAGGGCTACCAGAAATTATTTCATGGTCTGCCTGATGAATCTTTGAACAGCACTACAAACGTCCCAAAATGGCAACAGAGATAATAAAAGCCCCCCAAAACGCAACCTGTCGAAGTTCTATTCGCAATAGAAGACATTAGTAAAAGAAACCACCACTCTTCCCTAAGGCAAATTCCTGAAACAACCAAGCAAAAAGACTAGCTCCTGGATGCACGTCATTTAGACTTTGATATTTCTGGGTAAGCACCTTCTGCTGTTCTCTGTTCAGACAGTGCCTAGCACAACCAGATCTCATTTTCTGGGCCCTTAGAGCATAAGAAGCATAATTAATGACGATGATGACAACTACAAAATAGTCTAAGGAACAAAAGCTCTGACAAATGGATATATTAGGAATTGTAGAGATAGTAGAAAATACCCCATGAGTTGAAAACTAACAGATCTTTGCAAAAGGATGCTACAACATGGAATAGAAATACAATTTTTCTTACTGTATTGATTCTACCAAAGTCAGATGCCTGGAACAAATCCTGTGGATATTCTAATTAACACACTGTATCTATGTTATAGATTTACCAAGTATGAGACACAAAAATGGCATTAAGAAGCATACCCTGCTTCTACCGATACTATTTCCTGCAGAACTTCTGCCATAACAGAATCACAGAATAGTCTGGGTTGGAAGGGACCTTTAAAGGTCATCTAGTCCAATCCCCCCTGCAATAAGCAGGGACGTACACCAATCAGCAAAAATTGTATTTGCAAAACTGAGAGCCTTCAAGTAAATGAGCTAACAAGAACTGGGAAACCTCTTCTAAACTCATACATTTTGACTTAAATGTTAAATATATAACCTGACCTAGTCAGAAGTCTAAGGACTTCTTTGTTGGACATTTCAATGCAAAAGGCCAAATAATCAACCTAAACATAATGTTTTGCGTTCACGAAATACTGCCATAACTTCAGCTAACAGGCTTTACTGTTAAACATCACCTCAAGTTCTTCATCCTGTGAAACTTTAGTATCTTACAAGCAGATTAATCTGAAGATTAATATATTAGAAGATGTAATATTTTGTAACTACATAACTCGTAGACATAACCAAGAACTTCCAACAGGCTGCCTTCTGCAGTGCCTACCACCTCCAGCATGGGCTGTGGTGTTTTACTGCAATTCAACTGCCTGCTCTGAAATGGGGAATCTGTAATTATATAGAAAGACAATTGCATAATGCAAATTGGGACATCTAACAATGATAAATAATCATTACAATTGATTAGACATAGTACACAGAAAAAGAGTTTTGAATAGTTCTTAAATTTTTATTACATGTTACCTATAATAAATACAGTTAAAAAAACCCCTAACATGTCAAGGTCGTTCTGAAGTCATTCTACAGTTGATTCAATACTGACATATTGCAAATGGTAACTTAATTTCTAAGCTGGTAGAAAGCTACCATAAGTAACTGTATACATTTGTGTCACACATAAACCAATAATTCCAAAAAAAGAAGATATCTACAATGACAAATGCAGCAAGGAGGTCACAAGCTTTTAAATACAGCAGCATCTGTCTTTCAGTCTATATAAAACTGACTTTGTTGAAAATGTTTTTAATCATTCCTGAGGCAATTTACCTCTCTTACCCACTTGATGGCCATCTGTTATTCCAGTTTATAAATTGAATCATTGTGTTGTCATATTAGTTATGTTTTAAACTTTCAGCCTGCATTTGGATATTGATCAGCTACACTGGAGCTCTTAAATATTTCTGAAATCATTCAAAAAGCTTCACTCACAAAATTCTATAAGAACTAAAATAGATCAAAAAATGCCCCCAAAGCATGTCAATAAAACAGTCAATGAGTGCACTTCAGCCTAGAAATAATGCATATGCTACAACACCACTGAATTAATATAGAAAATCCATATGACCTCAGACAACAAGCAGCACTGAAGAAATGAGTAAGACACTGAAGAAATGAGTAAGACAGCATGTCTTATACAGTCTCCTGCTCATCCGAAGACTGATAAACAGACACACCTTTCTCCATAGCTCTGGCAGAAGTTGAAGATACACGACTAAAAACCCATGCAATCTCTTAGATCCAGTTTGTGAAGTAACAGAGAATAAATATGATAGACCTTTGCCAACCTAATTACTTCTTACAAACACCGGTCTACTATAAACCTTGTTTTTCTTACAAGTGCATATATAAAGTGGAATCACCAGATATTTGGTTAATAGCAGAATTGACTGATTACATGCTTTGCAAATCTGACAAAATATTCTGGCAGAGTCACAACAACCACCCATATTTTGAACTGATCTCCCAAAAGCAATCTCCCAAAATCTTCTTAAAGATCCTATGTGCCTGCATACGGCACAACACATGGCTCAATGAACTTAACCAAAAAATTCCAGCTAATACTAACGGATGCTGTGTCAGGTCCATAGAAGCTCCATTTTTTTGTTTGACCAAAGGGATTTGTTTTTAAAATATCCCTTAAAGTTCTGAGTGGGCAGTTATTATTTGTCAACACTTTAAAAAGCCAATAAAAGTATTAAAATTAACACAAGTATTTTTATAAATAGAACTTAACTGGTTAACTGTTGCAGTTATTTTAGCCTGTGAATGGATACCTTAGTGTGTATCTACATTTGGGAAGCTTCCACTGACACAGCTGTTTCCATTCATGGGAAACACAAGTGCATGTTTACTCTGAATGCACAGAGCCATTCTAAATAAAATAAATCTATAGAAGGTAAATAACCCTGCAGATCAATTTTGGCATTGAAAGTGTAAAGACCTGAATCACAGGTGTTAGGGAAATACTGGTTACATAGTTTAAAATGGAGAATTTAAAAAATGTATTTTAAGAGCTGTTTTCTCTCCCTCTTCCTACGTCCCCATTAGCAAAAGCCAGCTAAAGTATTTTGCAGGACTGGTTTTGAAAGCACAATATGGGGGTGTTCAAATTTTAGCAGAAAAATTTAAATCCTAACTTTTGATAACATCACCTTCTGCGTGACAAACAGTTCATTTAGCATTTTCTTTTCAGTTTGTGGGCCAGCCAGTTCCTACTACAGAATTTACAAAAGATTGCTAAAATAAGGAGTTACTCACCCTCCCCCTCAGTGCAGAACAAACATTCAGAAGCTATAAGCGGGCTCCAAAATAGGATTAGTGTAAAAAAGATGATGATAAAAACGTTCCTGTTGCGTTTGTTGTTCTAAGGGCTTTTTATGTAGTTTGCTTGCCACTTCTCAGGCTTTAGCATTTGTGTTTTCCAACCTTCTTCTGCTTCAAAGACTAGAATTGAATAGGAGCAAGTTCTAGAAAATTATGTTTTCAGAACAAATCCAAATACCTTGAGATTTGAACAATCCACTGTGAGAGTTGGCAGTGCCACCAGATATCCAGTGGAGAGCAGTCTAAAGTCTTGGGCTTTCCAGGCTGCCCCCTCACAAGTGCACTGTTGCTGCTGGAGAAGTTGAGCTTCTCCTTCAGGCGGCTTCTGAAGGAAATTTCACAATATAGGAAATGGCAGAGAAGCTGGCACAGCTCTCCCATGGATTTGTAGCTTGTCTTTAGAATGGGAGAAAAATTGCAAGTAACAAAGCCAGCAACTTAACGCTTCTTCCTACAGTTCCACGTAAAAATACCTGTCAGATGCTGATATTGATATTTAAGTCTGTCTCAATGTGATACCGTGAGGCAGAAGTACTCTTTACCTCCCTTTGTAATCTGCCATATTTCCATCTGTTCTGTACACCTAAGCCACACAAGTGATCAAAGTCCATGAATGATTCAGTTTAGAGGAGGGGGAGGGAGGAAGAGAAACGCTGTACTTTTGTTGAGGAAGTCAGTTTATAACAATGAACTGTTTTCATTGTTTTGCCATGCAAGAGCAAATAGTGCAGAGGGATAAGCAATCTGGCAGCTGGGACTAAGGGACAATTGAATTTTAAGAGGTATATGGTTAACAACATCTTATGTCAATATTATATGAAAGCTTACTAAAACTATTGAGAACATACTGCTAATGAGAATGGCTCTTCTTTACCCACCATTTAGGATTTCATATGTAAACTTTCAATTTACATAGCAATTTATTCATATAAGGGGTCACTTGCAAAATTAGGACTTTAGCCTCTTGGAGGCAATTTAATAGAGGACAAAGCTCTCTGCCCATACGAATGGATTCAACTAATCTTAAGTCAATTATACCAAAACAGAGTTGGGATGTCTATCTTAAAAATCTTTTAGAAGTGCCAAATAACTGAAGTTACATTATTGATTGCTGATAATTAGAAACCTGCATGTATCATATAGAAGAAACAAGTCCAATTTTCAGTACACAGACAATACTGGTTGGCAAGTATATACTACATCTCAATGGCCGAGATTTTTTTATTGCCTATTTTTTTTTTTAAATATTTCTAACTGAGAAATACGCAACCTGATTGCTTCCTCCAGTTAAAATTGTTGCTACAGGTGTTTTTATTTTCATAAATTGCCAATTTTTTCCCCTCCAGAATCTGAGGTGAAATAGTGATACCCATTTGCGCAGCATGAAAAGAATGCTATGTACTCTGTTGTTATTCATAATGAAGTTGAAATCTTCAAAAAACAAGATCCTGGTTAACAAATTAGATCAAGAGTAGCAATCACCTCAACCAACCCTAGCCACTCAAAAGTCACGCATTTAGTCTAACCTTAATCTTACGTTCCTGTCATAGTCAATGAATACAGATCAACTACAGCGAACTGCCCCATTGAAATGCATAAAATACATATCAGATGTAGTCTATTTACATACATATTTATATATGTATATATACATAGATCAAATTAAATAGGCATTTTTGAAACATGTAGAATAAGTTACTTTCTGTGTGGGTTAAGAGTTTCTGTTCACTACAGAAGGATGCATACAGTTGTTATGTTAAACTAGGTGCTTCCTAAAGACAGCTGAAGTGAGAGGAGGCTCATCCAAAATTAGCTAGGCCTCAGCACTAATGAAGCACTCTAAAAATAGGATTTCATAAGATCACTAACAAAACACAATAAAAACAAATTACGAACTGTTGTACAAACCTAGTCCAATTTCCCTTGTGAGGAAAACTGTAACTTTCCTAGAGAATTTTGCAATACTTCTACACAACACTTTTCCACGGTTATTTAATTGTATGGGAAAGATTTAAAACTATACAAGTTCTATTGCATTTTGTAAGCACACCAACTTCTCCAGGGTTCTACCAAATTCACCTTAACTAAAGCCTCTTGGTCTTCCCAGGGGCTTCCTATAAGACAGCATTTCATAAGCTGTTTTCCCTCAGAGGCCTGTTTCCATTTGAGTGCTCCCCTTCAACGCTAATGTAGCGACACAAATTCTAGTTCTGCAAATTTCTTTCCAAGCACCTTTCAAGTGTCAAAGAGTAATGCACCACATAATACGGGAGACATTACCATAGCCATTTTTTCTTTTCCTGTATAAAAGGTTAGAGAGTTTGAAAGAACTTTTGAAGAACAACATAACACCATTCATCCTGCTCTTTGACAGTCTGACACACCTGAATGCATCCTGCGATGGAATAGTAACACTATGCTTGTCTGAGTATCAATTAACTATCACTGGAAGGTTGGAAGAACATCTCCCAGCCCTATGACAGAACCACACCAATGCCTTTAACCACATTTTAGTTCCATCATTGGCATGCCAATTAGCAAGATATGTGGAAACTACTACTAAACTGGTATTTTCTTCAATATGCAGGAAGAAAAAAATGCAGACCATCTTATATAGCTACAAACTGTGGCTATAAGATGAAGTTTAAATAATAGTTTGCTTTGTTTTTAAAATTCAGGATTTAGAGCAATACTTGTTTTTGCAAGCTACTATTAGTAATAGGTCAGAGCACAGCAATTCATTACAAAGAACAGAAATACAAACACGTTCTTCCACTGTTTCTCAACTGTGCCAGCCAAAATAATTTCGTTTTCTGTTTCAGCTCCTGTTAGGGTTTATGTGAATCTTCTTTATGTACTGTGAACCAACAATAACCTTGTTCAGCTGAGCTCTATGAGCTACTGGGGAAAGCTGATCAGCAGACATCATTTAAAATAATCAAACCCAAACCAACCATCTAGGCCATTTCAGCAGGTCAGGCTGTCATTGCGAGCATGACTAAGATACACAGATCTGCTTCTTCATAAATTCTCTTATTCCCACCATATACCACCTGATTCTGTTCCCACTTAACAGCAGAAAGAATCTTGAGAATTGAATAAATATTTCTCTTCCATCTTTCTTTGGTTTTTTTCCCAACATGTAACTGCTGTGTCATAAAAATGAAAACACCTCTTATCATTACAATGTTTTGGTCATTACTGTACTTGAAAAAGAAAACGTTTAGTGGAAAAATACCAAATATTAGAATAATTTAAAAAGCAAATAAACTCTCCCCCCTCACCTTTGACATCTTATCATTTCTAGCTACATAATGGTTAGCATTGTTCCAAAAATAAGAATTTGGAAGTTTCTTCTGGAAATTAATACCACTAAACTACTTTCATTTCATTACTGTCCTTTTAGCTGGTATTGTTGCCATCAGTGATTAACAGAGTAAGGTGAACTGCAACTGCTCATTAACTCACAGGCAGATACTTCAAAATGTGTTCACTTTAACTTGAGCTTATATAGATTTAAGAGGATATTGGCACAGCACCTCCTCTAATACTTCCATTGCAGAGGCCCTTGGAAGATTGCATTCATGAAAGAATAAGATAAAATATTGAAAGTCCCTACCTTCACCTGACGATCCTGAAAGGTCTATGATGACATACACTCTCCCTTCTGGCTCCAAGTCAATCTGCAATCAAGAAGAGAATTAGAAGAAAACTTAGAATGGCTCCCAAAGCAAGTGACTGCACACGCAGGAAACAAAAAGTTTCCAAAACTCGTGAAGCCAAGGTGTAGGCAGGATACATAGGCAGGTGTACAGTTCACTACCAACAGAGCCTCCTTTTGCAAAGAGGTGTTGAGGACCCTGCACCTTCACTGAAGTAAAAAAGAAGTGTGTGTGTGCTTAGCATTTGGAAAGCTTGAACACAGTGAATTTTACAAATCAAATATTTACAGCACTGTTTTGCCATACATTTGCACCACTATTTCCAAGGAGACAAGGGAGAAAGTTAAAAAGTGGTAGTATCGAATAACTTTTTTACTGTAATTTATACTAAGCCCAGCTATGCAAATGTGAAAAGCAACACTGTGACCAATTCAGATCCCAGTGAGACAGATCAGCTCTGGTCACAGAACAGGGGAAATGAAGACATACGGCTCGTACAGCCAGTTAACACACATTTATAATACTCCCTTTGTATGCCCACTGGGAGAAAGAAATACATGCTTTATCCTCTTTTTCTGAAATACAAAATCTGTTTATTTCTGCACCATTCTGGTAGATTTTAAGGAGTCTTTGCTCTCGCGGAGATCACTTTCACTCAGCGTGAAACAGAGGTGCTCAGTATTATGCTGCTGTACTTCAAGATTTCATGGGCTATAGGAATAAGCTCCTGTATGTTTAGGCACCGCAATGAAGCGCTCATTACAAATCCTCCTGTATTTTACCCCACATTTCATCAGGAACTCTAAATACTACTGGATTTGAGTATCTTAATGGTGCCCCACACATCACAGACAATTTTTGCAGCCACCCATCTCTCAAAAATTAAACTCTAACTAAAACACTACATAATCGATAGCTCGTCCTGTCACATAGCAGTTGTCACATAATTTCAGAGACTGAGTGAATGGATGTGGCGTACATTAATACTGAATTTTCATTCTATTTTAGTAAGTAAAGCACACATAAAATTGCACGTCTGCTGCCAGGGTGCCTCAAAGGGCCTTGTCTGCCAGGGCCTGTCCTGTGTCCCATCGCTCCAGCCAGGAGCAGGTAGTCGGGGAGGCACCAGGGCAGCCCCAGCCCTGGGCATTAGGCACCTCCCTGGGGATGGGGGCAGGCCAGGCCCAGGCCCAGGCTGGGATGTGGGCCCGCAGGTAGGCCCGGCTCGGCAGGGCCCATGGCCGGGCAGGGCAGGGCAGGGCAGGACTGTGGGGAGCTGGAGACCAGCCCCGCTGTGGCGTTGCTGGAGCAGAGGCTGACGACCCCAGGGGCTGACACTGTGCTGGGCTGTGGGCAGGGTGGGGGGAGGCCCAGGGGCTGGGCAGGGACATTGGGGCCTGTTGGTGCCCCCTGGGCCCCGACACCCACACAGGACGTGATGAGATCAGGCCTGCCGTGTACCAAACCAGGGTACACGGGGCAGGTGAGAAAACGGGAAAAGGAGGAGATGTGCCCCAAAAACCACCTTCTTCCCCCAAGTGAAAAAGCGGCAGGACTACGGGTCCTTGTTGGTGCCAGACCAAACGGACGCAGGGTGAAAAGAAGGGAGCGTGCCTCACCACCGGCGTCCAGCCAAGCCCTGCTCTCCAAGGGCAGAAACCCCAGAACTTTCCTGACGCCTCTGCTACACCGAGGCAACTGCACGCGGGGCTTGTGGCTGGGAACAGACCACCTCCCCTCCCACCCCCCCGCGGCCCTCCTCCTCCTCCCGTGCCAGGCTGCCCTGCCGCAACAGGGGAAGGTGGGCCTTGCTTCGCCGATGTCAGCTCTCTGGACGATACTGAGCTGCCTCCTAAGTCACGAGTGACATCAGGGTGTGGCACTAGGCCAGAATAAGATGATAATCAGGAGATCACCAATTCACACTAAAACTTGGGAGACCAATCTGTAAAGTAGCAAGTAAATGAGGAAAGGAAGGAAATGCCGAAACATATGGGCTATGCCAGGCTTTGCCCATCTGCATTCCGCGGGCAGCTCCACGGGGCCACCGTTTTTGTCTCCAGGTTTCTCTCATCACCTGAGAGGACCTTTACAAGAGGGGCACCTCTGCTGTTTCACTCTTTTGGGCCACAGCTGCTGAATACATCAGGGTGACACAAGGTCCTCCCTCCATGAACCAGCTTCCCATAAAAGCGCTTCTGTGCCATTGAAGAGCCAGCTGGTAGAGGAGTTCACAGGTCCGGCTGATGTCATTGGACCAACGGATCAAGAAAATGATCTCAGCAGCTGTATTGTAAATAGACGAGGCAGGAAATAGGTGTTAGCAAGGCCAGGGGTTACTCAGAGGAGAGGAAAATGAAAGCGTGGTTGAGTGTTTTTCCATAAATAAAGTGTTGAATATTAAGTAAAGACATTTTTAACAATTTCTGAACTGGCAGCATGAGTTTTGTGGGGGAGTTTTGGGGGTTTTTGTTTGTTTGTTTTTAAATAAAACTACTGATCTTGAAATATTGCTCCTCTCCCTTTGCAGTTTTTAAACAAAAAAAAAAATTAGAAGATCAGAGGCACAGGTGCATGAGTAGACTTTGATGTCTGTGCTGAGGGAGGCTTTTGAAAAACTGCTATAGCACTCAACAGATGGCTGTATTAAAGACAGGCATGCCTAATGCTCTGTTTGTGTCAGCACTATACACTGTTTGGTTAAGATTTCAGGAAAATACTTTATGCAGTTCAAATCCCAGTGTGCACAGACACACACAAAACTCCACCACCATCCCTGCAGAAGAATCAGGCATCTTGGAGGAGTTGGTGACCACCATCACAAAATCTCTGTTCTGCCCATTTAAGTACATACAGCATTGGAAGCAACTCAGGAAAAAGACTGGAGCACTGAACCCAAGTTTCCATTACCCATCAAGTGGACTGTTTTCATATACAACTTATTAGCAATGCTGCTTACTGATTTTGATTCAGAAATTTTGCTGATGCTCTAAGCAGAACGAAGTATTTCTAAAAGGGAGTCTCTTTTGCAAAGAAAGTACATTTCAGTCTTAAAATGTTCTAATACCAATGAGAATAAAATGGGCATATTCTTAATTTTAGATTTATAAAATACCCACATTTCGTTTCAGCAAGTACCTATGCTGACAGTCTCATCAGTCACATGAATTAGTACTTTTGCCAGAAGCCAGCAGCTCAGCTGACCTTACACATAAAAAGAATACCCCCAAAAAAGCAGAATCCCCTAAACTGATAGGAATCCTTCTTTTAATCTCAGGTATTTTACATATCAAAGCAAGTATGGAATGAAAAGCACTGATTCTCATTTTGCATAAAGCATTTCTAACTTAATGCCTAGAAACATAGTGGTATAAATACCTCCAAAACAGTCACATTACTAGGATATAAGCTACATGCCTTTTCTTCAATCTGCACATTAAACTACACTTAGAAAAAGGTGGAGACTATGGGATGTAATTTTATAAATAAGTAACAAAAGATACGTACAGCACAATCTAAAGTTTCCATGAATTTTTCACCAAATGCCCGGAAAGTTATCACATGTGAAATGCCCTTAGACATATGTAACCAGAAACAGAATGACTGGCCAAATTCAGCTGAATATAACACACATCCTTGAATGCAACAGAAATAGTCTGATCACGGCAGTTCTGATTCTGACCCTTCCCTTTGACTACAAATACTCCTCTCTGAATGCAGTCAAGCATTTATACATGCAGAGAGACGCTATGAGAAGATATCTAAAAAGACATGACTGTTCAAAAGGACAGCAGGGAACACGGCAAGATGCAAACTAGGGATGGGACAGAGGAGTTGACACGAGAGCAGCTTTGCTGTAGCAAGACACATGGCAAAATATATGCCCCGCGCGTACACACCACATTCTCCACACGCAACGAAAGATGTAACAACTATCATTGAGCAAAATGTTTGATCACCAAAGTGTTTTATCCTGTTACTGTCCCATGCTATTGCTGTGACTTTTGTTAAAATACAGAGTTTTAGTACGTGCAAGCAAAATTAATTGTAAAGGTACTTCAAACAACTTCTATATCACTAAAATAATCCTTATGTGGCAATGTATTGAGATTAGTCCAATGGTTGCTGGAAAACAGCACAGATCTTGAAAAACTCCAGGCATGAATAAAGTGTATTAGTAGCCTGTTTCAGGGAACAAAAGGCAACAATCCATAAAACCAGACATACTTTCAGAGGAAAAAACCCATGTTGAAACCATGGCCAAGTTTCAGCATATTGAAGGCATTTATATAGTTTCACAGTCATTAATGGATTTTATTTTCAACACCCTTCTGAGACAGTTCCCCATCTGTAAAATGAGATACTCCCAAAGGTACAAACTAGACTAAATGACTTGCCAGAAAGTCGTAAAAGTAGTCTACAGTTAAACAAGAACTGAACTGTGGTCTCTGGAGGCCCAGATTGCCCACTGGACCATTTTGCACACCCTATGGAGCAAACTGAGACCTGTTGTAAACAAGTGATAAACCGCTATCTTCAGTGGCTCAGTGCCCCATTACCATAGGTTTTCATTTGATCATAATAACAGAGCCTATCAGCCACCTATGTTCCAACACAAGAATGTCACCTAAGATTAGGTGTACCGTACTCAAATGCCAACTTGTCTCTTGAGAGAAATTTAAGGATAATCAGACATAAATCTCAGATCTGAAATAAACAATGACTAGACAAATGCATTTTCCATAACTGAACTTCCTAACCACACAAAGGTTGAGTAAGCTTTCCTCTGATGTTCGTTAGCTAGACAGTATGTGAAACGCAGCAAAAACCCTTCGACCACAAAGCTGTTTAGGATTTTGGCAACAGTATAAACCTAAATGGACTGTATAAGCAACAGAAAGAATTAAATCATAAAACCTGCTTTGCACCTCTTGTTGTGATGTTCTAGGATTATCTGATATTTGGATAGCTTAAAGCATAAACCTCCAAGCACATGATCTGCCACTGCAGATGGTTATTTGAGACATGTAGGACTTGAGAAATCAGTATGTATTAACCGTTACTGAGCATAGCACAACAGAAAGTTTCTCTTTGAAAACACAACTTCGCTGAAAGGAGGAGGGAAGGGATTGTGTGCTTAAAGAACTGATATCTGCAAAGGCTGGGGGGCTTACATCTGCTGTTTTGAGGGGCATTTACTTCTCCAATTTTGAGAAAATATTATTTCCATGAAAATGCATAAGAAAGGACGGTTGTAATCTAATAGAGAATGACTGGAGAAAGAGTCTGTGCTGGTCTTTTGTTCTTTAACCAAAAGATTTTTCTGCTTCAATTTGAATAGCTAATAGAGTACCTATTTTAACTTATTTAATAGAAAATAAAACATTAATAGTGACACTTTTCAATATAGTCAAAATTACTACAGACCAAGTAATTTAAAAACTTTCAAAAACATCATCACTATTGGAACAGAAGCAAACACTTGACCAAAACAACAAGTAGAGGTAAGACTGAATTTGCAAACTTCCCCCAGCATTCATGCCTGAATCCCTAGCAAGCTCACCTAAAATGGATAGCTTTGCAATAGGTTCTGTAAGGTCAGCAAAATAGCTGAGAAGATTTTATTTAATAAAATTATCTGAAAATTAACAGATTTCACGTTACATCATTAATTACATGAGGTAAACTTGACTTTTAAAGAAATTACCTAGAAAGCATGTTGAGAAAACTCCCCTAGAATCTCTGTTTGCCTCCATGATTTTTTTCCCCCACAGCCTCTTGCTCTTCTGGCCAAAGCAATCAGGTTCTTTTCAGAGCCAGTGCACTGCCACAAAGTTCACAAATCTGCCTTTCATTATTAATGTTACATATTTGATTATTATAATTACAGAGAAATATAACACAGCTTGTCGCATTGTAATTGACCACAACGATATACATAAAAGTTAAGAAATTTTGGCCACAGGGGATTCTATCATTTATTTACTCATACTCAAAAGTCAACAAAAAGACATCAAACATCTTGCATGACCTACAGAAAAGATCAAACACTTTCCAGTGCCAGACACATAATACAGAACAGAAGCAGCCAGGGAAAAATAAGATTCAGCTGAAATAACCACAGTATTCAAAAATCAATTCTAAAACAAGAATCCTTCCATTACTTAATATAGCATATACCAATATTCAATTGCAGTGTCCCGAATCACACATGATACGACTTTGATCTTCCACGATCTACTGTACCTAAGGCCTCCCAGGCACCAATGGAGGAACATTTTTGAATGCATGGCAACACACAAATGCACGTGCGTTTGTGTACAAGCACGCACATGTCCACGCTCAGAAGCCACGTACTCAGTGTCACACAAGGAAGAACAACTTTTATGGACCACTGTACTTGGACTAGGGGTTCATGGTTCATTTTCTGGTAGAGTCCAGAAAGTGAACTTGGACAGATGGCTATATTTACATGCAACAAGACAGCAGAGCAGTACAAACAGCTGCAAAGGCATCAAGCAGCATGACCACAGAAGGGTCACTGCATGAAACCAGGTTTCTGACTCCCTGATCCAAAGGGAGGAAGAGCTTATCTTCACTTTCTTGAAAGCTTCAGGTGGTGACAGTATGTATGGCACAAGGTATTAACTATTTTATTAAGGTGTTTAACAGTTACATGCCCAAACTGGTTACGGCTTCTAAACACCGACAATCAGAATTCATGAGAGAGGGAAATAAATCAGTCAGAGAGAAATTTCTTCATGAGTGGAAAAATAAGTCAATAACCTTAAGGGACAAGGCTGCCTAGACTAACCATTCAGGACATTCTGCACATGAACAGGTCAATGGAGACTCCTACCAGTATGAGTGTTTCAGGCACATGTGTGTGCTGCTTTGTTGGTTTATTTAAACCCAGTACAGTTATTCTGATGATGTAAATATCTTCCATTAGTAAGTCTTATGAAGGCAGGGGAATAAGCCAAAGTTACGTAGCACATTTTCACTGTACAATAACTGTAACCACACTAGAAATGGAGGTTGCATTATTTTAGTAACAGTAATGAAAATAAAGTACAAAGAACCTACACAAGCCCAGAGATAACGTGAAGTACAACGCCTAAGAGCTGGGTTTGGCTGAACAACGCTCAACTAGACTTCTTGAGTGAAAGGACAGTAAAACCCCCTACAACACGAAAGTCTGCATAAAGCCATTCACTTGAAACATCTGCTAAATGGATTTCAAGCAAGAAAAGAAACTCTTCAGAGCACAATCACTTTCCCAAGCAGATGGTTATTTGATTTAAGAATAAAGGAATTGCATCATGTGGTAAGATCTGACCTGTAATTTCATCACAAAGCTTTTCAAAATCTATTCTTTAATGCACTAGTGCAGTGGTACTATCCAAACCGTAGGGAAATAATTAGCTGTCACAAAATATTTAAAACACATTTATTGTCTTGGCTTATGGACATTTTTTAATGTCATGCTACAGAATTGCAACCACAAGGGAGGGGGTTACCTATACACCTAGAAATAAAACGTTGAATAGAGAATCAGGACTGCAAGCCCATCATGGTTAGCCAGTGAATACATGTTAGAAACTGATAAATGCTGTCAAATTATTTTACTGCAGTACAATTTCAGATGACCACTTGCTCATACACATAAGCCAAACTCCTAGTTGGCACATTTGTTGAGTTTCAGGAATCACCCAAATGTGATGATTTAACTGCACAGATATTTGGAGTTTCTCCCAAACTGCAATAATATTTCTTCCGAATAGATGCCTTTGCAACACTTTGGACAATCATCATGAAATAGTTATCTGTATAACAGTAAGTACATGGATAACTAGAGGACCTTAGGATTGGCTGGTACTTTTCCTGGTCATATACAACAGTTTTGGTGCACTGCATACATTTTTTCCTTATTTCCTTAAGTAATTTCCGTTTCATCTTACTTCCCTTAAGACTTACTGTGTGAAGTCTTACAGATTAAAATATCAAAGCAACACTACCTGTTTCCTGTAAAGCATATGCTCTTTTTCTTTTCTTTATGGTCAAAACGCTCCTTTCTTGCACTGTTCTCCTGCCAGGTATGCTCTGGGAAACTCAAGACAGTGTATAGTAGGAAATATCCACATTACATTACTGTACCAAGAATAAAGGAAATAGCTGTGCTGATTTTTAGACCTCAAAAATCAGGGAGATTAACAGCTGGGAGATCCAAGACTGAGGTGGCATAAATTCAAATCCTTCCTAAATAAGGTAAAATAATCTCCAAAGGCAGGATATAAATAACTGCTAGGAAATTGTGATATTTAGATGATGTGAAGCTGCCCTTCAGTTTTTCACCTGTTAATCCTATTCTAGTCCTCGGTAAAAAAGAAAGGTTCTAGAACTTGCCTATTAACCAACTGTATTTTAAAACAAAAGCTAGAAACATCAATGACACTCTGGTTTGAGTAAAGCTCTCGGCTGCCTCCGAGGGAAGAGCTTCCCAGACCAACTATTAGAAAATAAATATACCTTACAAAAAACATCAGCACAAACTGGGCAGACAGTTCAGCACTGATCTCAGACCCTTCCCACAAGAGCTTCAATGTTCAGTCTTTCAAACACTACTGTGCAACACTTTTCAGTAGCTTTCAAGAGAGGTCCTACTGGACTTACAATCATCAGCTGGCCAGTTAAAAGAAAGCAGCAGGGAACTGAATCCACTTTGGTTTAGTTCTAGTTCAGGTTGAGCTGTAAGTAAAGCCGTACTGGCTTTGTTCCAGTTAGCAGCAAAACTTGCATCTAAGCAGAGGTTCCGTTCCAATTTAAAAAAAAATTAAAACAACAACTACTGTTTATGAGTTTGAGTTCAGTTCAGCTCCCTGGGAAGAAAGGAGAAAGGCCTTTCTTATCTGACAGGCAACCACATTAAATGTTCTCCCATTTGTATTCACGGTAAAAATTAAACCTCCATTAGGAAGGAAACAGCTTGATTCAATATGCTGCAAATGGACAAACTGTACTTCGATGACACTCGCTGGAACTTTTAAGTAGTTTGTTGATGTTTGACACCAGCATCAGCTGCAAACCAGAGTTCATCAGCAGAGAGAAGAAAAACTCCGAATGGTAAATCTTACTCGTCTCTTTTGCCAATTTGAATTTAGATACAAATGAGATTCCCTCCCCCTGCACCCCCCAACTAAAGTGGCTGAAACTACAGAATACACAATTAAGATAGCCCTGGAGGTGTGCCCAGAAAAGTCTTTGATCTCAGCAACTGGCTATAAATTACTAAGCTCTGTCCCCCAAATTTCCAGAAAATGAACAATATCTTATTTGAGGAAACATCTCTAGAAGCTATCAAGACTCACCTGAAAATTCTCCAGCACCCAAGCTCTTTCTGTGCAAAACTGGTCTTTTAACACAACAAAATCCCTCTTTTTCTTCACAGTTAACTGAAGTGTACCCTTCATGAAATTTCGGCCAATAATCAAGCTGTCCAAGCACAGCTGAACACCACAGAGACCTTTAAACATATAGTGCAGTCACTGACTTCAGTTTTTGTCTCAAGTCGTGCCTTGGCACCTAAGGCCAAAGAAGAACGTCATAGGGCTGAACTCTAACTATCAGGATGGCCAAGCTGCTCTGAGGTAGTGCCAAAGAGCAGCAGCTCTACGGACTGCCACCACCATGTAAGAAACAAAGAACACTACTCCAGGTAGGCAGAACTTAAGAAAGCTGATGCAATAACATAATACAAAGACCCAAATATCTTCAATTAAAAACCACAAGTGAATGAGAAGAACAAAGTATCTTGGGAAGAGAGACAATCATGAGAACGTACAGAGCCAAAAAATATATATACGGCTCAGAAGTGACATGAAGTTGTCACAAGCAAACAAGAGGAAGTGAAATAATATTTCAAGAACAAAACTATGCTAGATTTACTCTAAAAATGATACATTTTATTTTGGAAACAGAGCCATACTACTACTTTTCATCTCATTCTTAAATCTTAGAATGCTTCTCATCACTACTTCAGCTGTCCTGCTATGTTGAAAGACCATTTTTTTCCTAACATAAGGGCTAAGCTTTTTAAAAGTAACAAAAAAGTTAGAACAGTTTTTAAATCAAGACACCAAAAACATGGTAACTTAAGAGGTTTTATTATTCATCCAGGGAACTGCAAGCTCATCATTTTTTAAAATAAGATCTCTCTGTTTAAATATCCTTGTAATTGATCATTTTTAGTAACTTTAACGCACTTTTTAAAAAATGTGTCTCCTACTTTCCCATTCAAATACCCCTTTATTTTTTATGAAAGAAACTGGAAATAGAAGCAAGAAAGGAGTAGTCCCCTTATAGAATTCTCTAAATTTGGTTATAGAAAGGGGAGGAGGTTGCAAAAAATACCACAAAAAAAATATTTATTTCCTAGTTTAAAAAAAAATAATTCTTCAGCAAGCACCAAGATGAAAGCGTGACTAGACAGGCTTCAAAAATTACAAATAAACATTCTTCTGCTGGGTTACGAAGATGGAAGGAAAAAGTATGTTCTACACAAATATTCTGTATGTCCTTTCACATACGTATCTGCAACCTGAGGTGCTCTACAACAAACACTGACATTACAATAAACAAACATTGAATGATATACAAACCACAATAGTAAAACAGAATTGGCATCAAGTATTTAAACAAAAGTATCCTTCCTGGAAATAACTCTCCTACTTACAGCCTGCCAAGAATTGCATCAATTCAGAGACTTTGTTCAAGTTGTACTGAAAGTTCAGTTTTAAAGGAATTTGAAAGAAGAAAGAAGAAAACAGTATTAAGAAAATAAAACACAAGTTACTTGCAAAAGTATCTTTGCTTTTTTAAAAACAGTATGTTTTTAAATGTTTGTTTGGTTGAGAATGAAGGACTTCATTCCGCCTTCACACTACACGACACACACCACTGCAAGCAGTGTTTACAGAAATCGGCTGCCGTGCGGATATTAGACCTTTGCCATTCCGAGCACAAACACAGAGCACACGCAAGATGATGCTGTATCTGCATCGACCCCTCTGAGCCCCCCGACTTCCCCGTCCACCACCCTTTCCACAGTGGGCTTTTAAGTAAGGGTGTCTATAACTGGGAACTGGATGCACTTTTCAAGTCTCAATCCGATATCAAAATAGCAAGATCATTCTCATTTCCTAAAGGAAAAGGTCATTTCTGAAAACCTTGTATCAGATAAACATTTTGCCAGTAAATGTGGCAGTTTTAATCACACAAAGCTACTCAAATTAGATTGGTTCATTCATTCAATCCCTGAAAAAAGTAAATTCGAAAATAGCGCTAAAACATATACTTTTTTTTTTTTAGGTGTCTTGAACAAATATGCAGAACTGGCAAAAAAACCCTCAAATATTTGACAGAAAATGTAGCCGCCAATGCTATCTTATGTGCATTTCTAAAAAATTGCCAGAGGAACCAGCTTTTTTATTTCTAGAAGAAAACATCATTGGAACATTCTCTCTTTGGTTCTATTTTTTTTTTGCCTTTAGAAAGTACTGCAATGAGATCTTTAGATACCATTTAATAGTGTTGGGGTTTTTTTTTTTAAACATAGTTTTTATCTTGCTCTGATGATGTTTTACCCTCTGTTTAATTATCAGATTAGAAAGATTAATGAAGTTAATTCTGTTAACAAAATGGCTATCCCGAGGACTACAATTATCTGTGATTCATTTGGACTTCCTCTGCAGCTTTAGCCATAACAAACCCAGAGCAACTCTAAGACTCCTCGGATGTCAGCTACAAAACACTTTGTTAAAAGAAAAACAAACAGAAAACTGCTATAGTCTGTGCTACCCATGTTTAAATGTGAAAAGGAAGATCAAGTAAAATAAAATTTAGTAGCTTGACACATGCTGCCTGGCAACTTATATTCCATAAAACGGATAGACCAGACCGTAACATCTTGAATACAGAGATTACAGAAAAGGAAATGGCAAAAATAGCCACTACTATTATTACTGTTCCTGAAAAGTTAGGCAGCAGAGTGGAGTCCACCAGCCAGAAGTGGCACACCAGGAATAGATACATCTTCAAAATTCCCTAAGAACAAACACGTTCTAGTGTATGCGGCACTAACTGACGTTTTTCTTTAGCATTCATTTTCATTTACTGCAGTGTTTTGAACTGAATCACATATGGAGTTCTCACATGTTAGATACAAGTTTGACATGAAAGATGCTGGGTAAACCTTTTTAAAATCTCACTCTTGAGACATCCATGCAAGCTTTCCAGTATTTCCTGGATTTAAGGGGGGGTCAACAAAAATTCCCCCCTGACACTTAGCCTGCCTTGTATCGTAGCAATTTTGTTATTCCTCTTTTAGTCCATAATCAAACAGAAAGTGCAGAGTCATTTACATGTGCATTTGGATTTTGTTTTTTTAAAAAACTGATTATAATTCAAACTTTTTTTTTTTTTTTTTTTTTTTTTAAAAATACAAGAGTATTCAGGTTTGGATAATGTCTCTGTAAGAGCTTAGGTTAGATTTTGTACAGCCAAATAGTCAGGGCTCCTGGAACTGGACTCAGGATAACTGAAGAATTTTTGTCCATTTAGATCTTAAAATTTAGTTCTGAATGTATAAGAACCATCCAGTTCTGGTAATGGAGGGCATAGCATGCTGCCTACGTACTCTTCTATCAAGCCAAGCAAGCAGAGCAAAGCTAACGCCTGTCTTCCACAGAACGCTTTCAGTCTTTTCTGAAAATGTCTAGGGATGAAGGATCTGCTACATCCCTTGCTAACTGGTCTCATTAGTTTATCACTTCTAATGCAAAAAGAAGTATGTGCTTTGCTGTTCATTTTAATCTATCTGGCTGGCCTTCAGTTCTTGTTTTACGCTTCTCAGATTAAAAAAACCTTTATTTTTTACATGTTACTCTATTTTTTAAATGGTACTTTACATACCCAAATTAAGCAACCTCCCATTGTTCCTTTTATATAAAGCAAACCAGAGAGCTCAGAGTTTCTCCCTATAAAGAATTTTCTCCAAAATTTGAATACTTTCAGAAGTCCTACTGTGAGGTCTGCTATTGACCTGCTGGGTTACCCTGGGCAATAAACTCAATTCACCCTCCATGTGCCTATTTCACATCCTATAATTAGTCTTATTTAGAGTTCAAATTCTAAAAAGTTCAGGCTCTCCTTAACACATTTATGCAATCAGACCCCCTCTTTACCGTTATCTACGTCAGAGTTTGCAGGTTCTAGGCACGCTGCCACATTAATAGTTTTATTTGAACTGCTAAATTGACGAGCAGTAATCGGTCATTGTAGCCTATTGATAAACTCTCACATCCTTCTGCTATGGTGCACCTACCACTTCCCAAAAAGCATGGAACCTCACCACTTGATTTACAGAAAAATCTCCATTTGGGGTTTACAGAATGAGGCTTTGCAATTCTAATTCCACACAGAGATGGAAGAGATAGGTCTTGCAGCAAGTCTATCTGGCCTTCAGTAAACTTTTTGTCTCAACTTCCAACCAGTTTTTAAAATGTTGACCACCCATAATCCTCCTATGTGCAACCTACAGAAGAAGGAGGAATAATTTCACACCTGGGGGAAGTGTCATGAAAAATCTGTCATCTGTAATGAGCGTGGAGGCAGGCAGGACAGGCTTCTTCAGGAATGCATCTCAGTTTTGGATACCCTTGTTCCTCATTCCTCCATCTCTGGTTGGCCTACAATTTCCATAAGCGCTATCCCACACAGCTTGCAGAAATCTCTGCCTTGGACAGCCCTAAAATCAAAACTTTGTCCTATCAAAGTTTGTTTCAAAACTCTCTCTCCAGTCTTACCTGAAAAAAACTTATCTTAAAAGGTGATCTGAAATGGGAACTACGTATTTCAATTTTTCACTAGAAGTGTAGAAACAGTTCCCAAAGACCTGCCTGACCAGAGTAACAGCAATAGGCGCTTTACTCCAAAGCTTCAAGGCCAGAGGTGGAAGGAAAGTTACCTTTGTGTGGGTTTGGGGGGGTTTTTTGTTTGTTTGGGATTTTTTTTTGTTTTGCCCCCCCCCCCCCCCCCCTTTTGTAAATGCAGTGGTTTTTCCTTACTAGTAATAAAGATGAAAATGATTCATGCACAAGTATGACCTTGTTAACCATCCAGGCAACCCGCCTTTAAGTAAGGCTCTCTGGGGAATCCTATAGATCTCCATGATGTCTGTGTAATATTGCAGAGTGAGAGTTTTGGACTGTTTCCATTTCTGATTCTCTGACCCTATCCAATCTGTTGCTTGTGGCTCAAATATGCTGCATTTTAACTTTTCCCAGGAGTCTACACAGTTTCTCTTTTGGGTTGTTTCAGATTTCATCCTCTGCAAAGCAACTGCCTTTAAAAGTGCTTTCAATTTATCCCATTACAAAATCATTCCCCCCATCAAGGAAAAAGGTTCCCTCTCTAAAAATTCAACACACATATATGTGTGCATGCTAATCAAGTTGCTAACTATTGAAGATAAAGATGCAGTGAGATCCAGTAAAGATAAGAAGATAAAAACGCTCTCAGGATCTGACCCAAATAGCAGTTGGTATTCAGCCACGGAGATGTGACTAATTTTGGGTAATTTGGTAATTTTTCTTATACTGTCATCAAAAAAAAAAAAAAGAAGAGAGATCATGCACCTTTGGAATTGTGTGTTCAGAATTGGAAGTAACACAATTTAGCAGCATTTTCCACATACCTGAGGGAATGCTGGAAAAAAACATGCAATTGCTGTTTTACTGTTAAAATTTCTTTAAGATCACTGGTTACCCTCTTTTTTTTTTTTTTTTTTTTTTTGCAAATCTAATAAAAACCAGGTTAAGTCTGAACTCTGACCTGCAATTTGTTCCCATTTTCATCTTGGATCATTTCAAAATAAAATCAACTGGTTTTAACATTATGAACAGTCCCAACAATAAGCCTGAAACATTACCAGGTATTTTAGAAGTATTTTAATGAAGTTTCTTCCACTTCATGACAAAGCTGAACGCTCTCCGCCTAATCCGGCGATGAGGAGAACTGTTACCCCTGGGGACGGTCAGGATCCTACAGGCATGGAAGTAACATCCATAAAACAGGTACAGCCTGAAACACCCTACAAGCGAGCAGAAGGCACAGCCTGGCAGCCACACGGGGCTCTCCCGATACCCCTCACTCCCTGCGCCCTTCACTCCTCTACAAATTGAAGCCTTTTATTTAAGGCAGACAGTGACAGCTTTTCTGACTGCTACCATAGATTTACCACAAAGTAAGGGAACTTTCGACTTCGCTTTGCTCTCACTCCTTAAACAATATTGAAGGAAGGAACTGGACCTCTCTGACTCAGCAAAGTATGAACTTAAGACCTGACTAGTTTACTTGAATTTATTTTATTACCATTCAAATGAGATGAGGTTCCCATCCTCCCTTCACCTTTTGTTATAAAAAATGCACGGTGAAAGATACAAGCAGCAGCAAACACGCTAACATTAAAAACAACAGAGAGAGACTAGCTCTCATACTGCATAGGCATGTTGCACAGATCTCACAAGCTCCAACAGACATTTTGGCAAGAAAAAGCAATACTGGAATAAAGACAATACACACAAAAGCTAAGTTAGCATCATTTTGAGACCTGACATTTTATCTGCACAACCAATGCTTCTCAAGAATTTTTTTCAGATACAAAATCAACTAACAATTGATGAATCAATATTTCATTCAGAATTATTTTCATAACACGTGGCTTTGATTTTATAACCATGAATGAAGACTCATTTTTAAAACATGAAGAGATACCTGTTACATGCTGGAAATTGTCGTTAATTCTGAGTGTTCAAGAAACAGCAGCTCATTCTGGGAACCACAGTCCAATTAACTTATATCAGAGCAACAACTACTTCAAATACCTCCTACTCCGACTCTTGAATTCCTATTTTATTGTAGCTTTTTCTAGGAATTTAAGCAGTTATTTGAAAAGATATTTTTATACCAAAAGATTTCAGTAGCTAAGGATAAAATCTATTACTTGCATTTAATTATTACTACGTAACTATAAAATTACTGAGTATCAAGCTTTCTAAGAGCTGTAAATCACTGTTATTTCTGCACAATGTCAATATTTAGTAGTGTTTTGTTTATGAAGTCATTAAAAATGGTAATACAATACATATATAAAAAATGGCTTCCTTCTCATAAGGCTAAGCAAGCAGAGTACACATCAAACCAAACTGTACATTTTACTCTCAACTACTTATCCTCCTCTTACCTCCCCTTACTTTGTACGTAAATCAGGATAATTACTGAGTTCACAAATTTCTATAAAGAATCAAGTTCAATGGCAGTGTAAGAGCTGTTGGGAAGGATCATGCATTGAAACACTGCTAGCTTACGGCAGCTTTGCCCTCCACACCGAATTTAGATGACTGTGAACCACCGTCAATGAAGAGAAACTGAAAGCTACTGAAACATTCACTGGGCAGACAGGAGGTCCTTCCAGAGAGCTTTGAGACACTATTTCAGGGCAAAACTGAAAGAAGCTTTCGGAGACCATGGCAGCAGCAGTGGGCTTACTCGGCTGCAGTCTGGAAGCAATGCCTGAATCAATCTTTAGAAATAAAAACAGCTGAACTCAAAAGATATCCCAAAGACGATGAGCTGCCCCAAACCTACCTAACTGCCAAACCTCCTACTGACTGTAGTTTGTATTAGACTGATGTCAGAGACTCCGGGTCTTTCGCACAGATGGCTCTAGCAAAGCAACGTTCAAAGAGCATCTCAACAATGTTTGGGCTTGGTCATCCAAAGGTTTTAAATAAGAAAAAAATCTGCCAGACCTCAAGGCTCCATGTTTACTGGAAACATATTTGGGGAGAGACGGAAAGAAGTTATGCCCTTACTGGCACAATATTTTGTTTCTCTCCCCTAAATCACCTCCCTCTCATGACCACCTCTACTGCTAGAGAACAGCTCCCCCAAAAGAGATGCAGCTAGTGAAAACAGAATAAAAGACTGACATAGTCCAGAAAAGGGCATTTGGTCTCTCTGAGAAATCAGACACACGTAACAGCAAAACCATCTAGTTATCAATCTCAAAATCACTCTCCTTGAAAATACCTGGTACTACAGTAATGGTTATGAGCACGTCCATGCTTTTCTTCTGTCTTATTCCATTACTTGTGGGGCATTGATTTAACTAAGTGTCACTAAGCGGATGACACAAAAATAAAGATGCCTATGCAATGATAGTCAGGGATACTTTTATCTCTCAAGTGTATTACAAACCACATGTAGCCCTCTCTGGAAAGCAGCATCAGAAGAATACAGAGTAGGTTTCAAAAGAGAGGAACTTCAACAAGAATGCTGAATGAAGTCCTATTTTAAGCTCTACCACAGAATCTTTAATATCATTCTAATGCTGCTAGGCTCAGATGTGTCAGGGAAAAAAAAGTGCCTTTTCCTTTTAAATTTTACTAATTTTATCAAACTCAAAAAAGGAAGGTCTCAGCAGACCTGTATTAGAGTGTGGCATTCCAAACCTAAGGTTTAATTAATTATCTTACTCATTCTGTAGCAGTATGCATCATACAAATTCTAATAATAAAATACCTTGAAACTAAAATGAAATTACATACTAAGACAATTTTTGTGAAGCAGATTAAAAGTGGGGATTCATACTTGCTACTTGAAGAAAGCAAGATACTGAGCAGAGATATAAGGTGTGGTTTCTACATTCTGTATAAAAAACACCCCTCTGGTCCGCAAATCTCTATCTGAAAAATTAATCCAGTTTTAGCTTATGGAGATTAATCCAGATTTAGCTTTTGTTTCATACTTTAAAAACAGTGTACACAAACATGATTTTTTTTTTTTAACTCTGAGGAGTTAGACAAATATGAACAAAGCTCCCACATAGAATAATCTTCAGAAATCATTTCCAATGTGGAAACACACTACTACTCTATGGGAGGCTAAGGACTGAAAAAGGGGAAAGCAACAATTCAAAAGCGTGTGAGCAGTATTATTCCCCTTCCCTGTTATTTTTAGTTTTGCTCCCTTTGTTCTCCTTGGAAGTGCTTGTGCACAGGGTAAAAAATTAATCCTTAACTTTTATATGCACAAGAAACAGCTTTGCACACTGAATTGCATAAACTGTAGTGGAGTCTACTAAATCAGTATTGGACCCTGAGTGTGCCCCATGATGTTCAGAGACCACTGGGAGCATCCGACGCTATAGCTCCTACTGAATAAATGGGCATTCAGTATTGTTACCTGATGTCTTTGTAGCCTGCAGGCAGGTCAGAAAGGCCTTCTCATGAAGTTGTATTATTCTTACAACACAAGTGCAAATTCATGGAGGACAGAGGATGAGCGAATGAAAATAAGCAACACAGATGGAAAACAATACTGACCTCCACAACTTCAAAGGACAGAGGAATATGGAACACCATGCACAAGCCAAGCTCCCATTCCCAATACACAAAATTCCTGAATCTGAGAGGCCTACAGAGATTTTCTTATTTTCTTCTTTGCAACTTCAGCTGTGCCACATTTTTGCTGTTTTGCAGTCACATAATTTCTATGCAATCTACCTGATATTTATAAGCTGTTACGATCTCTTAAGTACTATTGTAAAAGTCATTCTAAATTTGGGACTCTAAGCAAATGAAAACATTATATCCATTAAGCCTCTCTTAAAAGAGTTCAGTCTTGATGTATCTACTAAAAACACATTAGAAAAGAATTAAGATGCAAATCTGCTTGATCCTCATTTGGTAGAAGTAGGACTAATAAGTTGGCACTGCAGCCTCTGTGCCCACTGCATTCCTTTGTTTCTAAAGCTTCAGATAAGCAAAGAATTTTGCACTGCTGTGTTACAAGCCAGAAGATTCAAGGAAGATTTCAAGACTTTTTCTGATGTTATTATTGAAGAGACATAAAACTGAGGCACCGGAAAAGAAATAAAATAAATAATATGAAGAAATGCTTGCCTTCCCTCAGGAGAAAGCTGTCGAGGAGTCTCCTATTACATGAAAAGAACACTGTGCAAACTTTTATAGGAACTACATGATTTGGTCCTTTCTACACAAAACTGGTTACATTTCCTGGCCCACCAAAATAGAGCCTGGTATACACAAAGTCTTTGATTTATACACCTGGAGCTGCAAATACTCCCTTTACAAGAAGCCTGGTTTCCTCTAGGTTGCATGTTCTTTCTTGATGAATTGCCAGGGAATTACCTATTGCTTTGGAGAACATCTGTTGTTCCATCTCCCAGAATCACATACACATCCACTTCTAGTTACCACGTACATGAAAAGTTTTGAAACTGCTTCTCTCTTCAGAGCATGTGTTAGGATGAAAAAAAGAAAAGGAAATCTTCCAAATTTTATAATCATATTTTGCCTTTGATATTGTTATAAGCTGTCTACAACAGAGAGAAAAAACAAAATTACTTCTGAAACTATCATGGGGAATAAAAATAATCTGAAAGTGACACATCTATGAAAGAGAAACAGCACTAATTTGGGCATACAGTGATCTCATAGGGTCTTACATCACCTATTAATTAATCTGAACTTCAGCACAAATTCAACTGCTGAATTAGTTCCTGCTGCTTCCATACCAACACAGCAATTCTGTGTTTCAATATTACGACCCCAGGTCAAGCATTAATTTAAAAAAAAAAAAAAAAAAAGGCACAGGAGCTAGACTTTATAAAGAAAAGATTTCTGTATAAAGAAGTCAACTTGAGCTATCTAGGCAATCGAGTTTTAAAAAAACTTTGGACATGCTCTTTTGTCGCAGACTAAAAGAGCTAAACTAAACCCTCTCAAAGTTATTTTAAAAGTAAACACGTGACTGAACTGTGATATTTTTTGCCCATAGTACACAGCAGTAAATTATGTCATTCCTGCCTATACGATATAGTCATCTTAAAAAATCCCAAATTGTTCAAAGAAATTTATGTTGTTTACAGCAAAAAGCAAAGCAAAGCAGGAGCAAAAAAGTAGGACACATTACACAGGTCAAACAAGCAACAAAAACCTCCCTCCTTACTACCACCTCTCCCCCTAAAACACAGATCCTCACGTGAGATTTGACACTAGCCGTAGAGTCAGTGAGGCAGAACATTTGAGGAAGATTGTTCCAAGTGACAAAATCTGCAAGACACACATGATATATCACCCACCGGAAAAGACCCAAACTTCATTTAAGACTGCAATACCAGAAGACAACATCTAACATGCTACTCATGCAACCCTTCAACTACTAGCATGCTTGAACGAAGAAATTTATAAGCGTCTACCTACCAGCTGATTTATCTACATTTGGACAACTTTCACCTGAAATTAACTGAGGCTAGGTTTTCAAAACGTACCTCAAGGATTCAAGTGCTCAAAGTCTCCTGCACTGTGCCCCCAAATCCTCAGCACACCTTTGAAAAAAATCAACCCAAAACAGCACTAAGTACCTGGGCCAGGCATATTGACCTCGTCATAAGCTGAGTCAGATGCTTGCGGTATCAAGTCCAACTCTTCTGCCAACAGTAATTTCAGCTCAGTAGAGTAGCTCTGGCAAAACATTACAAGACAATGTAGGCTCTCAACAAGGGTAATGAATTATTATTTCTGCAGCAGTAATGTTGAAGGGTGCCTGTGAGAACTTTTAGCCCATGTAGCAGCTCCAGGATAAAACACCCACGTCCTGTTCTGGGGAACTTCAAGGAATAACAGAAGCTGGTTTGGCATTTCAAGCAAACCCTTTTGTTCCTTTCCTCGGACACCATTCACAGGTTTCTGTTGCTTTGTCTTCTTAGGTTTTCAGTATACGGATTTATTAATTCCCACTAATGAATCAGTGGAATTTGATTTTAGACACAGTATGAGAAAACAAACAGGAAATCTGGGAGAGAGAAAAATCTGTAGAATACATACTTTATCTTAAAAGGAAACAGGAGAAATTATGATACGCTTTCAACCAGGAAACTGAAAGGTACCTGAACCAACGTACAAAATACAGAATTTTTTCTCCTGTTCTCTTTTGAAGACCGAATTTGCAGCAGATTAAAACTGCAATTTTACTACTTATGTGCTTAATATAAATTGGTTTTATCCATTTGTACTGCCTCATCATCATGCAAACTAGCCCAAGCCTGTTAAAACTGTAAACCTAAAATGCTCTGTTCATTTCAGCTGAAGAAAGCTTATAATGTTATATTCAGTAACACTTTCAAACTCGCTATCAGAAGTTCCTGAACTGAATGATACCTGGTATCAGCACAGACGACAGCAGAAACACTGTGCATAGACATACGTGCATGAGAGGGTACGTAAAGAAAGCATTTCCCTGCAACTTCACAGACCCTGCATACGATCTATGGTGTGCGCGTGCACGCACGTACACACGTGCGCACACACGTACACACATGCGCACACACATACACATGTGTGCACACACGCAGGGCATGCTGAGGGTCTCTCCTCCCCACTCTCCCATTCACCACAATTGCTTCTCTGACGGGAGGAACAGCTTCTACCGGAGCAGAGCTACATCTGGCCTCACGCTAGTCTCTGTCACGCTGGGAGGACTGAGGTGTCATTTCAGGCAAACTAGAAAAAGTACATATTTAAACCAGTATGAACCGAGCTGAAGTTGGCATGAACACCATCAGCAGCACGCAAATGGAGGAACAGACATATATCCCAGATTTCTTACTCTCACCAGGACTCATCACTCATGGGCCATTACTAGTAAGCAGGCTGTCCTTTCTTATCCGTCTCTACAGCCTCCAGAGGCACTCCAACTTGTAGCAGAATTAAAAAGCATTTTTTCCATTTTTATCTCTCAAGTAAGTACAGCAGTATTTCTGAACCTACTGAGACAGTTTCTTAAAGACTCCTTGCTTGAAAAAACAGACATATGCACTACACAAACTACACATGCTCCCCAGAAAATAACTGCCTACATTTATTTAATTTTATGATTAAATATTAATGTGAGCCATTTGACAATAAGCCTTGTTACAGTACTAACCCAAAAAGCCCTCACAGTCGTGCAGTTTGCTCTGTGTCCAAATATCAAACTCCAGACTGCTGTCAGCGGTTTAATTTTAAAATCTTGATTAAAATTACACTTTTACTACAGTTTAGTACTAATCTACGGAACAACAGTTATGAGTAGATCAAAAACCCATTTGCATATTATCAACAGAGCAGTAATTGCTAAAGACAAAAAGAAGTCTTCCACAGTTCTCTAATATTTTTTTCTAAATCCTAATCTATCACGAAGATTCAGGACAAAGAATACTTGGAGCATATATGAGCTTTTGAAGGATGGTTAAATTACATTGAATTCGAACTCCATCATGTTTATAAATCCTCATGTGTCTGTCATGTCCCAGGCCAATAATTAATGGGAAGGGGGGGGGGGGGAACACGACAAAAAACCCCCAATTTGTACGAGCTCCTTGAGCTTCTCTGAGCTCCTTCCCTACAATTGATCCAAAACACTAATCAAAGAGATGAAACGATGATACAGCCTTTTCCCAATGATGTGATGTGATGCTCCTACGCCCCACATAATTTTCAAGAGCCTTGTTTTCCTTTGCCACACAATCTTCGCACCCCAACGGCTCTGTGCTACGTCCTTCATCCCGTCAGCCTCGTGGATCTTCGATGAAGGGTTTTCCCAGCCTCGCTGGATGACAAAGGGTTAAAAGAGGTTTTGAGAGCAGTTGGCTGATTTCGTGATGTTCTCCAGCAGGCTGAACAAACAGGAAGCCCGGAAATGAGTGATAATTGTTAAATAAGAGCTCTTAAAACACCTGCTTAGCTCTAACTGCTAACTATTAAACCATTATAGCAAGTTAAAAACAAAATCCCCCAGAGAGGTTTCCACCTGCTTTCCCCATCTATTTTCTTCATTTATACAACGAGACACCCAGAAACACCCAGCGGCTCTGGAAGCAGGACCCCCTCCAAAAGCGAGCACAACTTGGAAGGCGGCTGCGCTCCAACGCCCTCCCAAAGCCATGTGGGCACTCGCATCCCTTCGCTCTTCAGAGAAACGGCCATTTTAAGTCAGCTTGGTGTTTCTGAAGTTCCCACCCAAAGGTTTTTCCAAACGTGACCCTCTGTACTTCTCTTCTGGACAGAATTCGTATAGCCGTTCACCCTACAGAGCGAGGAAGCGGTTTTGCAGGAGTCGGCCATTTTGTAAGGCAATTAAGCGAGAAGGAAAGGATTTTCAGGTCCAGGCTGGAAAGGTGTGGACCTTCCCTGCCATTAAACTCAGTGGAAAGGCTTTCTGCATTGTTAAGGTCAGGAATTACAGGCAGAATCACAATTATTTAGTTTGTTTCTTAAACCATGTGAGATGTAAAACAAAACAAAAAACCCCACCAAAAAGCTACACAGAAAAAAGCAGCCATTAATAAAATACGACTTCTTTGGATAAAGGACTACAAGCATCAAAGAAAAATCATAGCTGTTTGGACTGGTGCCATGAGTGTTACCTCTATTCTAACTGCCCTCCTTCTAGGGTAGTGCATTTTCTAGGAGGGTTATTGATGGCCATTGATAATTTTCTTGCCTTTCATGCAAGCACTTTCTAGTCCATTAAATCCATTACTCTGGAAAGCGAAGAAAAATTCTTTATGATTTACATGTCTGTACTTGTCTTGTTTCCTTAAATATCCTTAACAAACCAGTTCTGAGGATTAAGAAGAAAATTCTCCCCTCAAATTTCAAATAAATAAATAGAAAAATAAATAGGAAACTAAGGGAAAAGGTGGCAATTCATCCACTTCAAAGAATATTTGTAATTCTCTTGTCAAAAATGACCTCATTTGCAACGAATAGGCCCTCCATACACACAAGGTTGTTTACTCCAAGCAGAAGTCATATTTTTTGCAACTATACTGGTTTTCAATGAAAAAGAGTTAGAATTTAATTTCCTTTCTTCCCCGACAAACAAGCGAAGTTACAGAAAGATGAAATGGAACAGAAAGCAGCAGATTATTCTAAAAGATGTAAGCAGACGAACGGGACTTGCTCATCAGCAGCTTGTGCTTCTAAATCACCTCGGTAACTCCGAGAGTTCAAATTGCATCCATTGCCACTTGCTATGAAAAGGAATTATTTACAACATTTCTGGTTAAGTTTAAAGTTGCATGCCTGTCATTTTCTAAAAGCTTATAAACTGATAGCTTTTCGATAACTCAAGAGTACTCAACATCTGATTTAAAAGTTAGAATTTAAAGTAGATGTATGTTTGAAAAGAAAATCAAGTGTGTTACCACAGCAGCTTGGAAACAATTTATTAAACATTCGTGCTATTAGCCTAAACAGAACAACTTAAACTACAGCTCCCATCCAAAAACCTGTTGGCCTTGTCAAAGGTCAACAGGAGACTAACATGTTCAAGAAGACTTACCCTTCTCAGAAACAAAATAACTGAAAGCATTCTTAACTTCATACATTTCGTCCCACACAATGCAAATAAAAAAAAATTACAACAAAAATTACAAGCTTATATGAACAGCTCTAATCTACAAACACAGAATAGTATAAAATTTATAAATGGATTACTAACTGCTCAACTTCTTTAATAAAATGAGTTTTATTTTAAAATCCTTAATTTTCTTCCATGATTTGGTTTAATCCTTCCCATTATGAACATCTACAGCAGAAATCAGATTTAAGAAGAAAACGCACGGAAGAGAAAGCTTCAAAACCACTGGTCTGAATACACAACTACTTCCACGTGCCACTGTAAAACAACAATTTCGGTTTTATACTAACAAATTAGGCCTTGAAAAGCCCAGCATACCTAACTGCTGCACAGTGCTGTATGTTTTAGTAGGCCGATGAAGGACCGAAAACCTCAGACACAAAAGACACAGGAGAAGAGAGCAAAGCCATCTGTGAACGCTTCTCCTCTGCATGATACTGCCCAGCAGCTTTCCTTTCTCCCCTCCTGCCTCAGGAGAGGAAGCTCTTTAGGACTCACATTGTGCCCCGGGTCTTGAGGCTTTGACTTCCCACAGCATCTGCGGGTGCTACTTTGCAATTTTGCAAGGCAAGTGCTGCTGGTAACGGCCCCCGGCTTTTGCAGCAGCAGCGGGTGGCTTTGGGTGGCTGCGCTGCCTAGCCACAGAAACCCAGCCGAGCCATGGGAGCACGGCGATATTCGGCACTCGCCATGGAGGTGTGAGCCCTGCAGGGTGCAGGGAGCACAGGCGCCTCTCCTTCCCCGCCACCATCACCCCATCCCCTCGCCTACCGAGCGGGAGCCCCGGCAGCGACGCAGCGCAACCGCGGCTGGTGCTTTGCAGGAGGCTGGAAGCCCGCTGCTGTCCAGGGAACTGTGGCTACAAGGGGCAAACGCAGAGTTGCACAGCCTAAGCCTACGACAAGGGACTAGATCAAGGGCTGCACGGGACACCAAGGAGCTGGTCTTACCCACGAAGGACCAAAGCATGGGATTTAATTGATGGATCACATCAAGCGCCCAAGAGCCCACGTCAGCTCCCAAGCTGACTTTGGCACAGCCTGCCCTTCAGGCAGGTGAGACAGTTGGCAGGCAGGGACCTGCATCCCACAGTTAATGGTTCTTCCTTCAAAAACCTTTCTTTGGCCAACAAAGGTCGTTGCCACACTGCATAGGGACAGCGCTGCAAATCGGATCTAACTACTTGAATCTAGCTTGTGTATCTCTCTGCCTGTACTCCCCACCACCGACTCCACCCCAAGCCTCTGCCTGCTCATGGTTTATGTCCTCCAGCCGCAGGGAATGAAATGCATGTTGCTAATTAGCCTTGTTAACATCCCCCCAAGAAGCTCCCGCTGCTCTATTAAGCCATATTGTTGGATTGCTGGCAGCAGCTGTGGGGTGTCTGGCAGTTGGGGACAGGACTTAACTCCTCGCCTCATAGGGCTGTATGGGCTCACCCACCCTACCATCAGTAAGAAATAGTAACATCGGAAACTTGAACAAAAAAACAAAATTAGAATCCCCACAAAAAAGCCTGGAAAATCTTCTTGAAAGCCTGAGCAGCCACACAAGCAAGGCTGGAACTGATAAAGAATGCTCCCGAATTAAAACTGGCTAACACTTCTATAATATTATCTGATGCTCTGTACTCTTTTCTGCATTCTCTCAAAATTTCATGTGGTAAATCAATCATGACAAACACAAATATCTGTACTTTCTTCTATCCGCAGCAATGGACATATTTATATATATTTGATGCTTTACAGCCACTGCAATATTTCTAAGTTTTGCTGTTCCAATAAAACATTCTCTGGCTTATTATGTAGCAATAACACTTTTCAACCCAATTTTCATTTCACTGAAGATCTGCCCAGAGAAGGACAAACAGCTTTTAAAACTGCATCTTAACTCCTACAAGCCTGGCTATTTCAACGCCGACTGATTCCTGCTCAGCTAAAACTCATGTGAGGCCACATAAACCCCCCAAAAATGTAGCACCAAACCCAATCCAAAGTACAAAAAGAGTGGACACCATACCCCTGTGCCTGTTAGCAGCAGTGTGTGCATCAGTGAGTGACCTCATCTTTATTTATTATAGTTCTAATTCATCTCAGGAATTAAGATACCCTGGGTTTTTTTATATATGGAACAAAGTTATTTGTCAATCCCTTCTTTACTATGCACTTTAATTTTTATATTAACAACTGAGTCGCTTGGGGAACTTCTCAAAAGACAAGAAAGATGACAGGATGCTTTTGTGCTTGTGATATCAAGACTGAATTTTCAATACTGGGCAAACACTAAATGGATAATTTTCAGATTAGTCAAATTAAATTCAATAACATTTACAGAAATACCAATATGAAAATATAAACAAAACCTGCTGCAGTGGGAAGTAACCGGCTCAGAATTATCATGCACTCTCCCAAGGCTTTGCATTTTGTTCAGGACTTGAAATTGCAGTCATCTCATTTTTGATAAAAAAAAATTTGTATTCCTTTTTTAAACTGCTGTCCTCATTATGTGAGAATCAGAAGTTTCTTAAGAATTTTGACTCTGCAGAAGAACTTTCAACCTCCAAGTTTAGAAAGCTTGTCTAGTTCATGTCAATAAATACTTCTTAGAGGACATGAAAATTACATTATTAATTATCACTCAGAACCTTGTGATAAAAACAGGATGGATTGCTATGGCACAGAGAATTCTATGGAAGTATGTTATTCTTTGGAAAATTGTTATAAAAGATCGAAGTATCCTGTGATGATAATAAACTCCCTGAATATTTCCTACTTTTGTGCTATATGCATCTCTAAATCTTTAACAGAAGATTTCTGCCACGTACCTGTACCATCCCCAGAGCTCCAGCACTCCACTGTGATCCAGCCACATGGCACAGGAAGGTCAAATTTAAAAAAATCCAATGTATCACCTTTCCCAAGCAATAATTGCCGCTCTTAGAAATCACATAATGAGATACTATTTCTTGCAATTCACCAAAAGGAAAAAAAATCCCAGTTGGGCATTCTCAGGGTGACAGGGCTGCTTAATGGGATCAGAAGAGAAATAATTTCTAATCCCGTCCACCCCGTTCAAATCCGTCTTGTATCTCCATCAAATACATATGTTGTAATGACCTAACATGGAGAAAGCATTAATAGTATTTCGTTTATAAGGTTAAATTCTGACCTAACTTTAACCCCACAAAATGTCAGTGATATTCATGTGATTTCAGCTGCTGTTGAATACAAGCAAAAGCTCATGAGAATTTTTGCAGCAGCACCTACCCCAACTTGGTTCACAGACTGTTGTCCAGGTCTATCAGAAACAGAACATGAATTTTGCAAACCACTGGGCAGGCTATCGGGCAGGGTTAACCCCACCTGGATAACCAGCTTTCATGAGGTTCTTATCTCTGTTTTTAGCACTAGCATAGAACAGTTATTCCTTTTCCATCCTCCACTCATAGCACTATCCCTCTGATTGCCAGTACTGTACTTTTCTTTAGCTGGAAGGGAAAAACTATTCAGACTAACACTTTTATACAGAGGAGTGGCATCTTACATTAAGTTCCTTACTCTGCTAGGCTTCTTTCACAGTATGTCCAACTCAAGTTTACAGCTGACAGGTGTTTGGCAGGGGACATAATTCCACTCAAAACCATCCAACATACCCACTGTTAAGAAAACATGGTTCTCACTACCCTGGTGGTTAGTACCCATGGGCAATATTGACAGTCCTACTGTCAAATATTGATTTGACAGTATGAAATCAGATCCTACTTAGCAAACGCCTGTATCACGTAAGTCATCCTTACAACATCCTACCTGTCACTTTTACCGGAAATCTCACAGGAAAGATAAGATACTACAGGTTGTGAAGGTTAGCCTTAAGGTTATTGGGCTCCATGCAGCGTTGCTTCGCTAAACCTAACAGCACCAGTATAAACAACACCAGTGAAAGGCAGACTACTGAGAATAAGAAGAGAGTAGAAGGTCTTCAGGTCAGAAGGTTGTTTTGTGATGGAAAAGCTGAAGGGTATTTGGTCTACAACCAGCTGAGCAAGGATACAAATTAGGACTGGTGAGACGAGGAAGCAAGCTGCTTGCTGGTGGGCAGGGAGAAGTCCTTTTAGTTAGGGCAAAGTATTTAAGTAAGTTAGTTGTCAGTGGGAAGGGACCGTGCACCTGAAAGCACAGCGCTTCTGGCTCTTGTGCTCAGCGCTTCTGAGCCCAAGCACTTCTGGGGCAAGCAGCAGAAACGGCTCTCCCAGAGTAGTTCTGGGAGGTGTAGAAAAGCCATGAAAAGACAAGTAGATGTATGTAAGTTTTTTCTCTGTTAGTTAACTCCTGCAAATTGAAGCAATGCTTAATTTACAATCCCTACGCTTTTTTCCAATGGGTACCCAAAAACCTGCCTTCGAATACTTTTTAAAACCCAACTGTTTCTTTGTTAGAATTAAGAAGGGTTACACAGAGTTACAAGTGTTTAATTCCTTTCTGTCCTTCCCATCAATACATTTACTGATTTTAAGGACCAAATCCTTCCCTTGCTGCTTCATTATTCATAGAAGAGACAGAGGACGCTGTTTGCCATTTATTTCTGCTGAACGACAAATATTGTGCTGGTTTTGAAATAGGTCCATGGGAGCAATAATAAGAAAAAGCCAATCGCTGAAAGCTGAAAAATAAGTGAAAGATAAAAGGGCCATTATTCCGAAATCAATAACACTGCTCCCGAAAAGGCGTTCTACGCCGAGGTAATCACATTTGCTGCGGTGGAGCTGCAGGAGCTGCAGCAGCTGCACGGTCCGGGCGGGTTTGCAGGCGGGTGCTGGTGCAGGTCGGCAGCATGGGCAGAAAGCGGGGGGGCGTGGGGGGCGGCGAGTGGGGCGGGTGGCAGCAGGGAAGAGAGGACACAGCCAATGCCTCAATTTTGTTTGCTCAGTGGCCAAAGTCTACCTGTACCGCACAGCTGAAATTTCCTGGCAAAATTTCTGAGAAGGTACTTTGCAAGCTTGTAACCTACGGAATCCTAACACATTCTTTTTGGTAAATTCAGCTCTCCCTCTGAATACTTCCATTTGAAAAGATCACCAAAATGAGTAATTCGCCGGGGTTGAGACTTCCATAACTTTCTACCTATTTTTCATTTTATCTGGGTACATTTACAAACTATGTTATGCTCCCTGTAACCAAAAACATTACAAATGTTTTCTGGAAATAAGACTCTCTGGATATGCTGTATTCATGACACCATAATAAACATACCAGTAATCCCAAGGAAAATTACTTTTGCAAATTCTGCAGAATGAGACATTTTGATAATGTAACCATTTCCCAGAATCATCCGAGATGGTAAAAGGGTTCAGCTATTGCTATAGGAATTATTGATCCCATCTAATAGAAAGCCATATGTACAAACTCCCTGAAGTAGTTCCAGAAACAACCTTCGCAATGTGTCGGAGCGGATGGAAGGGGAAAAGAGCTGGCAGGCATTTTCAGCTTCTTCAATGAGGAACAGAGGAACCAAGTCAGGCAGGGAACGTTTGGAGGATTTTCTCCAAAGCAGCCATAGGCAGCACTACATAAAGTCTGGTGGATATCTGTGGGTCCGATTCTGATCCGCATCCCATCTGAGACACAGTACGCAGCATTGCCGCAGTACGCAGCATTCTATCAACTGACACTTTCAGCACAAGAACAAGCTTCATTAAAACCTGCACGTAATTATCAATGCACAATTATTGTGTGCACTTGAAAGTAATCTTGAAAGTACCTGAAAAATAATCTTTTATAAATAAAGTTTTGCTAGTGTTCATTTTTTAGCTTTATATGGACAGCAATTCCACACAGTGAGAAATATCAAACACATTTCAAGAGTTTTGGTTCTTTTTATCAAACATTCATAAGCAAGATTTAAATTCTACTTCCAAAGAACAAAATCAGCATATTTTAGAAAATCCAGTTTACCACTAGTATTGTAGTTCAAGTGTCTTAAATTCAACTGCAAATAACAGAAGGGATCAGGATGAAAAGGACAGCCTGTTAACTCACCTAGTATGAAGCCCTGAAGATGGATAAACTTACCTCTCATAATGCTATTATAATTCAGGACCGCCTTTAAAGCTCTCGAACAACTTTGCAACTTTCAAAACACAACATAAAACCCAGAACAAGGGGGAAAAGAAAACCACTCTCCTTATTTTGCAGTTGAATTAAAATTAATTTAATTTAACTACATAAAGGCAGATTGTTTCAGAATACTTACCAACAGATGTTGCAATATAACAGACTTCAGAAGCCTAGTCCAAAATAACAAGGAAACCAATAAACACAGACGCACAAACAGTATTAAGAAAGATAGTCCCGGCTTGCAAACGACACTTCAAAACACCTATGGAAATGAATGCCATTCACAATACTGTATGTTGTGAACTACATATACTCCTTCAGACCCTGGGATCAGTATAGATTTTAGACTTAACAGATGTGAGAAAAGCTTCAGGCTGACTGCCCCCCAAACTTCCCTGATCCCAGCACTTTGGTCTTGAGGTTCCTGCTAGCTCTGGCTCTTGGAAGTTCTCTCCTCTGATGGACACGCACCCAGTCTTCAATTTGCATATCTCAGTAATAATCATTTTCATATCTTGGAAAGTATGTTCCCTGACTTCCCACTGAAGGAAGTTTCTAAGACTGGAGTAGAAATTTTAACTGATTACAGAACACGTACGAAGTGGTGGAGACAGTATTTTGCTCTGACTTAATTAAATTTAAGCAGCAAGACAAAGATTGAACGTGTCTGGAAATTACAAAGTAAAAGTGAATAGTCCTTAACAGGGAAAAGGGGGGGTGGGCAGGGGAGAAGGAGCCCTTTTGCCTCAGTTCGGCTCACAAATAAAAGAGAAGGAGTGGGAGCTTGTGAATTTTCATGAAAAAGAAATGGAAGAGGAAAGGGATTACCATTATTATTTCAGAAGACAATGATGTACAAAAGATACATAAAATATATCCTCTCTGAAATTAATTCTGAATAGTGTATTTATAGATAGTGTGCTTAGCTATAGTATACAGATCTTTGTATTTCCAGAATTTAATGTCATAGTGGAATCTACTCAGAGTGAAACCCTTAATATACTGGATGTTTCCTGTTACCCAATTTCCTTTCACTGTATTTCAGTGGAACAAAAATTTTGTAGACAGTAGGGTAACTTGGCAATGTACATTTGAAGAAATACGGATGAAGCTTCAAATACATCATATTCTACTAAACAGCACAAAAATTGAAATACACAAATGCACGGTAAATAAGGTAACAGATTTAAAGATACGTAACGTTTCCTGTTTTTTTCAAATCAATTCAGCATTGACCCGAGATAATTTTTCATTCTGCTCTCCCAGTTTCAACTCCAAACCTCCAGCCTACAAAACTGGCTGGATCAAAAGCCAATATTGCAGATTTTCCTTGTAGTTGTACTACAATTCCATCTCCGGGCAGGAATCTAAGAACAACCTCCTCTGTGGTTTACTAATTATCTCCAAGACACAAAATTCAGCCCTGCTTAAAAGTTCCTCTCCTGTAATCAAAGAGAAATGTTCTCTGTCGTACTATTTCTGCATCCCAGGTGTTTTATTGAAGTCTTTCCTTGGCATGTGGCATGGCTCTCTAGCTCCTTTACAGAGATGACCGCAACAGGCCAGGACATGTTATAATTTAGATTTCTGTCTCTCACTTTCAGGTCTATCAGTGAAAATCCACTTACATGACAAGTGGAAGGTAGCCCCAGTGATAGCTTTAAGTGTTCAACTGATGGACCTTGTCAAAAGAAAATATATGGGCAACGTAACACATGCAGAAGTAGGAGTACCAACATCTTGCTGAGCTTGTGTAGATACTACAGTGAAAGCCAGAGGAGTTCAGTGAAAATTAATTCAGGACTTTCCGTATTTCCTTCTGAAATCAAACATACCAGTGTCAGCACACAAAATCAAGAAAGGTGATAGATTTTTTTAAAGGCTGTGCATATCATCAAGGCCAAATTCTCTAATATCTAACATAGTTGATAATTTCCAAGAGTTGATTACTGCTCTCTTCTGCACCAGACAATAGTGTAGAGGTACAATTTAAAGGAACTGCTCAGTGAGAGTACAGGTGACAGAATAAGGTCTTGAGAAATTAAAAAGATTGCATAGGAAATGTACTCATAATTAGATATCAAATAGGATGTATCATAAAATACATGAAGTGCAATATAATTAGCCATTCCAAAGCTGCAGGCATTTTTCCTGTTTATATGGTTTATTTCTAGATCTTGTATTACACATTATTATTCAGATCATTCAGTTGCTGTCTTAACTATCTAATGTGTGTCCCTGCAGACATACAACAAGAAGCAAGAGGATAACTCTATATGAATAGTAATGAGCTATGGAGCAATGATCAGGGAAGACAAATTTCAAAAAGAAAGAGGGAGGGAGGATACCTGAATAGCTAGTATACCTGGAAAATACACGCTGAAGAAATCAAGGTCTTGGTTTCTCAAGCCATAAAATAACATAATTAAAGTGACATACGCAATCTTATTTGCCCCTAGAATCAAAAAATGGTACTTTGGGGTAAAAAAACAAAAACAAAACAAAACAACAAACAGAAAAAATGTCCCTCATCTCAATTTTTAGTAGCAGATAAGAGGAAATGAGGTATTTGAGTTGCAGATGTTACCACATTCTTGACGACACAACATTCACCCCAGGAAGGAGGTTATGAACAGGAAAAATACCCTACCACACTGCCATTCTCAGGCCTACTGAGAATAGAAATTATAAGGGATATTATATATCCCTTAGAATAACTTCAACCATATTTCTCTGCATATGCAAACTCTCTCTCAAAAAAAAAAAAAAAATCAAGCTCAAGTAAGGTTAGCAATGCTCAAAGCATATGGTGTAGGATGGATTGGAAAACCTGCAGGAAAATTAGAAGGAAAAGTTGGGCAGCTGGCCTGAGCTAAACCTCATTCTCGCTAAATAATGTTTTTTCCAGGCTACAGAATAAGCAAGGCAGTAACTTCAGGATACCTTTGTCCTCTTTGAGAAAGAAGAGCAAAGAAGGCAGACAGAAATTATTCTTGCTGCAACATATCCATAAATGTTTGCCACATTTTTGGGGAATAGCTCCTTAGAAATCTAGAGGGATTTGAAATAGGGATTGAAGAACCACTCCTCCTTTTATCAAGCCAGTTCTTCTCTTTCATACAGTTCTAATGTAAAAAAAAGGTCTTTTTAAAAGATGCTAACAAAGAAAAATATGGCAAAGCAAATAAAAACACACTTATGGAAATGCAATCATATGCTAATTCTTCACACAAAATATTTTTCACATCTAGTAGCAGCGGGAAATCAGATAATATTAATAAAAGAAACTTTGAAAAATTCAAAACACTTTGATCCTTATTTTCCAGATTCTGTACAATCTGAAAATTGCAAGTATTTCTGTCAGTTCTCTTCTCTATCATAATAATGTAACAGCACTTGCTGATTAATTCTAATTACCTTTTATCTCCTTAAAAAAATTATTTACTTTAACAAAGACCATTGGCTGCTGGCTAATTTATTTTCACACTCCTTATCAGCTTTGTCCTTTTTCTCTTGGTTGCATGTACTGTCAGAGAATTACTATTAAATACACTATTTTAGCATGCAAAAAAATTGTACTAGGAGAGGCATAGAAAGATGAAGAGAAGATGGTTTAGAATCCATGACAATATTGCAGAAACATTGTTCTGAGAAGAAAAATCTGTTTTCACAAATCTTGTCTAGAGTAGGAATGTCAATGTCCATTTTTGCTTAGAAAACTCCTTTTCGCAGCTGAATGACTAATACCTGAAGATCCACAAAAAGCAGTGGATAAAATACAGAACACACGCATGAACAGATTTTCTAACTTGACAAACAGCGCAAGCTCTAGCGCTTCAGTACAGTTTTGATCAACCACATTCACAGGTGTATTATTATCTTTTTCCAAATGCTGCTCGACCACAGGTGGGATATACTTTCCTCTCAAAAAACTAAAATACTCCCTGGTAATTGCAACTCAAGCAGGTAAGGATAGGAGAAGTACTGAACATACTGTATAACTGTCTTCAAAAGTCCTGATTAGTGGAAACAGGAGCAGTGGTATTACTTCTGAAACATAAACCACTGTGATCACCCAAACCAGAGCACATCATCATCAATCAAGCCTGGACGACAACTGACAGTAAACAAGATACGGTCTTCACAGTTTTTGTCCAGCAGAAGTTACATCCTGCAATAAATAAAATGACAGGAAACACTGGGAAAGTTACCTAAAGAAATAATAGGAAGGTTCTAGGGTTATTATGAAAAGGGACACAGCCTATAAGAAGGCTTGAGGTTACAGAGTTTTACCAGAGATTTTGAAGGTGCAAGAGTGACTTTACGTGGAGTAGGGGAGAGCTTGGATGAACCAGGAGTTTCATTCCCAACTACAGGACAGCAAACGTAAATTTTGATTCTGCAGGGCTAGAAAAACAAATGGAAAATGGCAGACACCCGAACCCTGAATGCCACCTGAACAGATTAAGCTGAAAGGTGGTAAGTACACACTCAGTCTCCACCAGTATCCAATACTGATGAAGTCATTTACATCCTCTATATGCTTCAGCACTTGTATGCCAGCCTTCCCCCTTATTCCTCCTCTCTTGCAGCTATTAGGGATACCAGGTCCACATCCAAATTTTTCTCTTTATCTTTTGCTTGCGACGACTAAAACGTGAGCAGTACTATCACTATAACAAATATAGACCTATAATAAATATCTTCTGGTTGCTTTGAAGTCCTGTTCCAAATAAAGGAACCAAACATCACGCGGTGCTTCTTATGAGGAGGTTGGATCCCAGATACTCCTCCCAAGCCAACTCAATAGTTTGAACTTAAAAACTTTCTCCAGCCACAACCCTGACCTTCCCAAAGTATGCCATACGTGCCTCACCCAAATAGGAACAGTAAGACGGAGCATCAGCAGTGATGCGGCACTGAGCAAAAAAAAAAAAAGCTTAGCAGTACCAATTGCAATTGATGAAAAACAGATAAAACATCCTCAAGCAAAGAAAGATGATGAAGAGTCAACAATATTGAATATGACGAAAACACATAGATTTGTCTCTTTTATGGATCATATACGTTTTCAGAAAGATAGGTAGCAATTTACTTGCCAAGAGATATGTAAAGCACTAGATCGAATTCAATTCATTGCTGGTGGACTGGGGGAAAAAGGAAAGAGAAGAAAGAGCGGTAGCAGTGACACTGTCGTAACTATTGTTCTGCTGTTGCTCTGTGCTTTAAAGGCAAAGTGAGGTAGCGCGCGTGTTAGCGATTCCTCTGTTAGCATTTTGATTCAAAAACACAATGATTGGGCATGGGAATTAACTAAAACCATTACTAATGTATTTAGAAGTAATGCTTAGGTTCTTAGGACCTTGAATTGCTAAGCTGCAGACTGATGACTAAAGCGGGGAGATTAATTAAATGCTATCATTAAATCCAAGAAAAAAATTGCTACTTAGCCAATTCTAATCATCTACCATTTCAGAAGAAAAAGTGTAACGAGGCAACAAAAAAATTAATTTAATCGGGTGTCATCCTCTCTCCATTTCTATGAACCCCCAGTGGACCCTGATCTGAAACAAATGGGGGAAAAAAGGGAGAAAAAATATTCTGGAAATCACTTTATCCCAAAGCTTCAGCCAAATCCTACCTCCTGCTCTGTTTCATTGAACATTTTCAATATATTTTTGCTCATATATCCTACAACGCTTTCAATATATTTTTGCACAAAGGCACAAAGAGAAAAAGATGTGTTTTTCTAATATTCTTTACAGGTATCAGAAAATCGGCACGTTCAAAGGCTTAAATTCATCTGCGCGTTGCAGAGGCACTGACACAGTAACATTACCCAAACAGGCTGTAGCGCAGAAACACTACTCTGTCCTTTGACGGTGTACTTGAGAAAGCCGCTTGTGAAGAGCCACATTTGGCTCCCTACACCTGCAAAATATTTCCGATTATCCAGCAAGAGTAACTTCAGCAATACAATGATGAGATTTTCCCCATAGTTTGGGGAAAGAGAAGAACTGCTGCACGTTCAATAGAAACATATGTTATGACTCCAAGAGAACAGCTAGGTAACAGTGATCTAAAGGGAGGAGCGTGACAGGTCAAAATCTTCACTCCCACTAGATGGCAATATTGGGTTTTTCGCAAGTGCAGAATATGCTCTCATCGAATGGAAACTGCAGTATTTTTCATCTTTTCCAAAAGTTGCATTTTCTGTTAAAAAAAAAATCCAAACCAGGCTTTATTAATCACAGGAGTAGGGAAAAAAGACTTTATAATGCATATAAATTAGCCAACATATGCATTAAACCATAAATAGAGACTACGGTACCTCAAAATGAATAATAAATGCAATATACGCTTTTAAGGCTGATAGGCTTATAATTAGGCCCACATCAAATTAGATCTTCAGTTTAATCCTTTACCACTGTATCGGCAGGATGTGGCAATGGAAACAGCACATTTAAATCCTGCGGGAGAGAGCATCTCAATTTACTCTCAAACAACTTCCTGTGACATTAAGCAGGAGCTTAGAGCAGTATTAAAGAAGCTCCAAATTAAAGGGGGCTCCAGTTCTAGCTCTCATGGTCAGAGGAAGGGTCACTATGACAGCAGGCCTAGAAAGAGCAGCCTGATTACTTAATTAACCTTCCAGTTTTTGAAAGAGACCAAATCTCTGCATGCATACATAAAAACCAAAATGCTTGAAGACATGTTTCTAAATTCTTCAAATAATTCTACAAAAAACATTTTAGGAAGTTTTTATGGTAGCCTTAAAAATATTCAAGTAAGAATAGAGCTAACGTAGAAACCCATTGAAATCATCACTCAAACAAAAAAAACCATGCTCTTTCAAAAAATCCTAGAGCTTAAAAAAGAAAATGCATTTTTCCATTGTGAACAGTTAAAAAGAAATAGCCAGATGCCAGTCATCGTATTAATTCCTATGTTTATCTTTGCCCTCTAAAATTCACTGAAGGAGCAGGGTGTAGACACGTCCAGGACACAGACAGCAATCTGCAAAGGATGACAGAAAGGCCCAGTGACCCAGACACACGTAGCACACCGGATGAAGGATGATGTCTAGGGATTACAAACCCAGGACTTGGAAGAATCAAGTTCAAGGTTACATTGACTTGAATTCCTGCGCTAATCAATGGCCCTTACTTACAAACTGGAAGCCAAGGAAGAATGGGGACTGAGTTTGGAAGATAAATGCTCTGTGAGGTTATCAGACACTACAACAGGGGACATACCAAAATATTAATCCCAGTTATACAGCATTTTGTTCAAGACAGCCTGGTATGCTCTGATGCTGCATTATAAAGTTTAATCACCTGCAGAAAGCTTACACTCTTGTTACAACTAAAAACACCAGCTTGCAATCTCAGATCAGTCCTGACTCCTGAACTCAAGCTATTTTAGAACACGAGACAGACAGTCATTTAAGTTCTGTTCATAATTTATTATTCCGCTTTGCCAGTAATCTCATTAAACAACTCTGACACAACTGAATGAAGCACGATAGAAAACCATTCCTCCAATATCAAATATTATATGTATATTTCCCAGATACTTCCCAGTATTTCCAGTCTTGAACAAGGCCTTGAAAAAAGTTAAAACCTCACAGATTCTTTAAACAGTGCTGGAAAACAATGTGAAATCTTTAGTAACAGTTAACTGGTTCAATCTCATAACTGCTTACTTAAAGGTTTTGGAAGGCATTTTGCATATTGTCAAAATATCTTCAAGTTACAGCTTAACATATGTTCTGGTGGTGGTACGCTGGCTTCCAGAAAAAGTAATCTATTATGAAAATCTTGTTTAATAAATGGACTTTTCCCCTTCCCTTCCCATCCTTTTTCCTCTCCTCTGGAATATATTTGCTTAGCATATGAGATACACAGAAAAACTGTTTTCCTCTAGGAGCCAGTAATACTGTCACGTTACTTTTAAACAGCAATCCAGACAGGGAGCAGAAATTACATGCAGGGTAACTGAAACTTGCTCTCCCTTTGGGCAATCTAACTCCAACCCCATGTCTGTCCACACAAACTTACAAGCACCATACACACATGTATTTTACTGTGTTTAAAATGGAATTTAAGAATACTGTATATCTATCAGCATGTTCCCAAGTGCTCTCAGAAAGTATTAAAATTTTCCTGAAACTAGGTTTTACATGAATGAAAAATATTCTTATCTTAGGAAGCCTGCATGTACTGCTTCCTCCCAAATTCCCCGTCGTCATCAAAAGATCCCCAAACGCTACAAGGTTGGCGCCACAGTTTTTAAATACCAATGCCAAAGACAGTTCATGAATCCATAACTGAGAGCACCAGTCAGCTCCCTAACAGTGCCAGTCTCATACAGATCTGTCCCAGTTTTGGGACCTCCTTCAACAGAATCAACATCAGTCCTTTCATAAGGACGTGTAGTATGCTACAACAGATGTAACTTAAAGACCATATTTTACGCAACAACAAAAGGAAAATGGCCTTGTCTCCAGCCCCGTATTTTCCATCAGCTGGTGGTGCTACAGAAGATCATGCTCCAGTGAAGCACAGAAGCAATGACATACTTTATGAAACCATGCTTTGTTAATGCCCGTGAAAATGAGAATCATGATCAGTAACACCACTGGGCCACAAGATGTAATTTGAAACATGAATGTCATTCTGTACTGCAGTCAGACAAGGGCTGAGGTATTCAGAAATGAATGAAGGTGACTTGGATATATCCATGCAGATGAAAAAAGCTCAAATGCCCTCCTATGTAACACTGACTTTCCTCATTTCCCAAGGAGAGGATTCTGCAGGAGCTGTCAGCACTCTGCACAATGAAGCCCTAAGTGATACTGCTTATGCTGCTGTCATACAGCACAGCCCATCAGATGCTGTACTATGCAGGTATTTATAATCAGTGGGTCTCCAATTAACCAATCGATACTCCTCCGCTGCTTTTCAATGTGTAAATCTAGCCTCTTCTTCCTTGAGACTCGATGGTAACAACAGATGAAGACACGCTTGAGTATTCTGGATGATATCAAACATCAGACAAGCCAGACACTTGCAGAATTTTTAGGTTTGCAATCCAAACTCATTGGTTTGGCATGTTTGATCCAAACACATCACTCAGACCACTCCATTTTGAGTATATTAATTGTTGCATACTGCTCTAACTTTGCAACCTGTCCTCTTTTCTACCATGTGGCAGCCATGTAGAATACCCGCCCTCAGCTCACACAGTCATAGCTACCGTGTCTTCATAACATGTTAATAATACATTGCTCTCTTTGTTTGGTGATTAAGGCTTAGAGTCAAAACCCAGGCACTTGATAGTTGTGCCAAATATGTGATAATTTTGTTTTAAAGGCTAAGAACACCCACTGTGAATTGACTGAATTTGCCAAAATTAATATTTCATTCTCACAATAGCCATATGCTATTCATTTGTACCTTAGCCTGGAAACAGCCATTATAAATATAAAAATCTCAGTAAAAACATTTTGCAGCAAATTAAAACAATTTATTGCACCAACAGAGAGGGGCAGGACAGAACCTGTGAGGTCAAAGAGAGTGAGTAAGCTTGACTTCAGAGAATTCATCAGAAAAAAAATTATCGAAAGTATTCCAAGCCCAAAACAAGAAAAGAGCTTCCAAGCACGACAGAAGGAATGTAGGTAAGTCACTTGGATCAACTTGGTTGCAAAGAAAACAATCTTATCATACAGAGCTAAGACAGATTGGTCAGCGCTGGGATGGAACGCTGCACGTGAGGGTCAAGTTTAAAACACCTCTGTGTTGGGCTTTATTGTATTGATACAGAAAAGTAAATGCAAATATTGTCCAGACCCTTAAAAGATCAGGCGAATCCAAACAGTCTTCCTTCCTTCCTTCAGCAAAAGTAAACATTTAAGGCAGAACCTGCTTCAGCTAATAGCCAGCAAGCTTTCCTCCCAGGTTTTCCTTTCTTGCTCTCTGCAGAAAATCCCAGAGACAGAGCGACAGAGTGCGTGGGAGGGAGAGTTAAGGAAGCAGAGGGGAGAGCAGAGGGTAGGGAAGTAAGTTTATTCTCTACAGACAGGCCAGCTCCGAAAATCCTCCTATGCAGTCATTTCTTGAGCTGAAAGGAAAAGACCAGTGCTCTCCCTGTCTGCATCCCTGCACCTCACCACACTTCAGGAACAGAAAAGCGGACAGAAGGGTAGAAGCAAGAACGCCAGTGTTACCACTGCTGGACTCAGCGGTATAACACTCATTACCTTCAGCAAGGCCAGGATTTTATGCCAGATTCACAAACCAGTCATTTATAAAATTCCAGAACAGGTCCCCAAACTATCTGTCAAGGAAAAGCAAGAATCTGATGAGATATTTTCCCCCAAGTCTGCTCTTTCTGTAAGAAAGTTTTATTTTATTTGGCTCTAGCTGTAACGTATTGCTAAATGTCATTGTAAAATGCAAAAAATATTCATTCATAAATATTCAGTAACATACTGAACTTACAATGAACTGCACTGGCTGTAGCAGCAAATTTAACTCGCAACACACAGAATCCTAGAAGCCACACAGTTAGATCTAATTTATTCAGCTGCTGATAATAAGAGAGTTGCACAATAATAAAGCAGATCCTTGCTTTTCAAACGACATAGCACATGCTCGTACAACAGCCTGGTTGCAAAACTCCGAGGAAGGCATTTCCATTAACCTTCAGGACCTGAAGCTGTTAGCATAGACAGCAGTTGCTCTTCTACAGATGTATCTCTCCAACAGATTCCCCCACTACCTTCACAGTCCCTCACTTTGCTTTCTCTCCCCATCACGTACGAAAAAATACAGGCTGTTTATGAGGCAGGGGGTCTTGTAAAGGCAAACTGCACCCTTACAATGATGTAGTGACGTTCATTCTGTAGGCAATTGCAAACATATACCTACCCACGCGTGGTACATTCTCTTTTGCAGTCCTTTGACTGCAGGGCCTTACATGCACAGGAATCAGTTCAAATGCTGTAGAAAAACAAACTTTGGGTGTGAAACTTCAGCTGCCTAAGAACACAGAACTAAGGTTTGAAGCAGGAAGTGAATCACATCACATACAACTGAAATGAAAAGTTTGTTACTCGGTGACCAACTTCCTTCTTAGGCATGGCTATCCTTCTAGGCCAACCCTATGGACTGCCTTGATTCTTGCAGGAAAAAGAGAGGCACCATCTCAAAATGGGGAGATTCATACTCTAAAACCAACATAAAATGCATGTTTCTACCATGAAAAACAAGGCCTGGGTGTCATGACTACAAAAAAGACACAGTTGTCACTATTATAACTGCAGTTCTTCCCATTTATGTTCCAATCACAAGAGAGCTTTTCCAAGTACCGTCCCTTCTAAGCCACTGCTAAAGAACTGGTACTTGAAGTAAGACAAGGAAGTGCTGACCACAGGAATACTAACATCTCTTCCAGTAACAGGTTTGCAGCCTATCAATCTGAGACAGCTGCTCTGGCAGCTTCGAAAGTACTCATTGCAAGGTTTCAGGGATACCACTCTACCAGAAACTGCTGAATAAGGTATTTTTATTGGTGTTTTTATTTTGATACTCTTGAAAGTATTCATCTTTTTCCAGCTGATAATGAAAACTGAAGTTAGTGATAACAATGATTCAGTGATAATAATGATCCATTAACTTACTGCAAAACAAAAGATTACTATTGCTTCTTAGTTAAGGACTTTTGAGCTCCACATTTCTGTTGCGGAGTAATATTCTGGAAAGACAAGATTCACACCAGGTATAAATCAGTGCAACTCTAGCAAATTCCAATGGAATTGCATGAAACTCCACATACCGTAAGCCATTCTGCACAGTTGCCAAAAAGAGAGAGAGGAATTGGGCTACAGAATGGTTTGGCTCACACTGTCCTCATGGGAAGAAAAAGTCCATGGACACTGTTCTTCAAACCCAGGCTAAAAAGGCAGGACAGAGAATGTTTAAAAGGCTGAGCCCAGTTTACTCAGCAGTGTCTATTAAGGAGTTTCTGAACTTGTGAAAAGGAAAGACATTTGATTTATAATTGTAAATGTTAGAAGTGGAAATATTTCTCTAATACTAACAGAATCTACCTGAAAGTAAACTTAAAGCACAGGAAAAGAGCAGCAGCAACCATGATAAAGTCACTAATGGAAGCAGGGAACTGCTTCCTTTTCAGCAGTTACCATTCAAATGCAGAACACCTTTAGCAGCAATTTTTCCTAGAACAATTTTTCAGCTGTCTTACCCTACTTCACACATAGCCAAATCCCAGCCCCTAGTGAGAGTGCAGATGGCAAAGCTGAGGACTTAAGAAGGAAAAGAAGAATGGTAGAGAAAGAAATTTTTGAGACATAGCCCAAATTTTACATAAGAGGCTTTTAATTCCCTTGTTTTCCTGCTCCAGAAGAATAGCTGGTTGCCCTTCTGCAATCATTTTACATACATTACTTTTATTTTCAAAGATACGTAAATAGAGAAGACAGTTGGATTTTTAGAAGATGAAAAACAAAATTCTCCTTCGTACATGCAGACTCTGCAGACCGGGTGCAAGGCTGAGGTTGCTGGCGGGGGGGCTGAGGGAGGAAGTGTGCAACCACAGACTTAGCAAGGCTGAAAGAGCGTTTGCCGTATGCAGCAGTGGTAGAAAAAATAAGAAAGAAGGAGGTACTTCTGCTTTTGTCAGTACGCAGGTTCAGTTTATTACAAGAACATGAAATCACAAAAAAGTTTCTCCCAGCTTCGTTTGGGCAGCACCTCTGCTTTTAAACAGACTGCTCTTGGGTGTGTTCTCCCCCAAAACCAGGCAAGTGAGCATTGGCATAGAACTGATGCAGCCACAAAGACCGTCCAAAGACCCCCCTTCAAAGACATGCTCAAGCAAACAGCCCGAAGCTTCTATTTAAAACTCTGTATCTCTGATCCTCCTCCAGGCTAGCAGTGCTGCAAGACAGGCTGCCCAGCCGCAGAAGAGGAGCACCTGGAAAGAGATCTGCAGAGAGGAGAACCTGTCACTGACGGGAAAGTAGCTGTCAGAGCACATGGACCTCAGTCCATCCCCTGCAGTCCACTCACAGTCAGCAGGCAGGTCTGCTTTGAGGGCTGCAGGATCATCACTGGCAACAACTTCACAGAGTTAAAAGGGCCCCTTTACCAAAGTAAGTGAAGGCAAGTACGCCTTTACGCTGAAACTTCATCTTTTACAGGCTCTGCTAATTGCAGGTAGTTACATTTTATGTGGAGGACTATTTGTTATTTGTTTTTCAAAATGTATTGCCTTTCAGTCTAGCTGGCTACCTCCAACTTCAGAAGAAGAAGTATTTCTATACTCTAAATAACTCATTTACCACTCCTCTACGTAAACGATCGTATTCACTGACAGTAAGGTCCATGGTGTTTACCTTTATGGTTAGAGTTAACCTTCATTTCAGCAACACAGGCAAAGAGTTCAAACAAATCTTCAGGGACAGATATGCTGCAACACTTGAACCACTATGAAAATTCACTACAGAAATTCCTACTTGCACCTTTCAGACAATTTCCAAATAATGATGCACCACTGCCTTTTGCCCTACGAGTACTTATCCTATGACTTGAATACCTTTTGTAAGGAACTCTGTCAAAAATTTTCTAAAGGTCTAAATTGTATCATCCTGTTCACTCACTACTTTAGAGGCATATCCAAAGAACTTCTGTGCAGTTTTCCTCTGCACGAAACATGGTGATTTGGCTTACAGTTATGTCTGCTTAGGCATTATAGAAAATTATTCAGAAATATACAGAAAATTGCTCCATCCAGACTTAGTATTGTAATTAATTCAGCATCTGAGTGCAGGCATTTGGACTTACCATCAAGAACTCCAGATATCCAGTATGTCTTCTGCAAGATACCCTTTCTAAAGAAAGAACCAGCTGGAAGGCAATGCTTTAAAGGGGCTATGGGCACAAAAATGCTTTTTCACTTAGTTGGCTCCATCTGTTTGACAAGTTATGAACAGACGGTCCGTATCTTTCCAAATACATTTTACCAGTGACCAGAAAAGTCAATTTTTCAGCAGACAAAACATCAGCATCCAGAAGTGGAGACCAACCACTTTCAGAGCTGTTCCCCTTTGAACTGGAACAGTTTGTACAAAAACAGATGTAACATTCGCAGATAGAAATATGGACCATTAAAATAAATGGAGGCTATTTTTCTTTAATCTGGAGAAGGAGTTAGAAAGGAAAGGACACAGAAATGAGAAAGAAATGGGAAAAAAATCAGAAAACACCTTTAGGAGAAAAGGGGCCAAGGCATTTGCCGTTCAGTTGTGGAGCGAAATGGAGCTGTGGCTACCAGCTATCCTCTGCTTGCTGGCCCAGCGTTTGGGCCCAGTTTGCCTCATTTGGGGTCTATGTGAAACAGTCCCCATCAGGTCACTGCTTCTTTACTCCTACAACCAAAGAAGGAAAGGAGAACAATTGTGTCCATTTAATAACAAATAAATTCAGAGTGTGTGTCTGTCAACACCTCCATCTTGCATGCATCCTCTTAAAGCAAAAATGAGCCCTCACTTCTGCTGCTCCCCCTGCCAAACAACTCCACAGTCAAGCAATTTCTTTTCCAAACCAAGTGCCTGCCCATTGGAAAAAAAACCCTGCCAGTTCCCCAGCCCTCTTCCAACCTGGAGGCCCACCGTTTTCTCAAAAGCCCAAGAACTCTGTGAGGATATGTTCTTAACTTGCTGTCCAGTAGTCAAATTGCACCTGCATTGCTCAGCCTGTTTGGCCAAGCTTGCTGCTTGATTCGCCTTGGTCCCAGAGCCAGGATGGACTGTGCCCATGCCCTGGGACCAAGGCAAATCACAGACTTGCTCCAGGAATATCCCACACCCACAGGTGGAGGAGCTTTGCACCTGCTCCTCGGGTGAGGCACAGCGAGCACGGTTGAGAGGTCCCAGAGGAGGCCAGCAGTGGCCCGGCCGGGCTGTCCCTGGAGCGGATGAGGAGCAAGCTTTCCATCGTATGGAGTCAGGGTATAATGCTGGTCTGGCACCATGCAGTATTAACTGCCTCGTTAGCTGGCAGGTGTTAGCAGCTACCAAGTATTTAGTCACTGAAGACAGGTAAATTCTACATTCAGGGTCCAGACAACCAGATCGTGGGTATTAAAAAACAGTGGTGATTTTTTACCATCATCATCTAACAGTGAACAAAAAAAACTCCATTACACCTAGGGAGATTATACCTGAAGTCTCTTGCCTGGGATTCCTGCTATGGCAACGAAACCCTGCATGTCTCCCATCAGACAGACTATAAAACACAGTTCAAGGTTAAGAAAGCAAAGGTACAGTGAAGAGAAGACCACAGCAATTTAAGAGATAATTCCTCTGGACTTCAAAAGGTTAGGAAAAAGGCCAAAAAAATTGCTGTAGTCCAATTCAGCATTATCTCTCGGCAGTGGATGTTGCCTTTTCCAGCGCCGATTCACATCCCCCTAAAGACAACCCATACGCAAGGAAGTGTTTTTTAGAGGGCAGATTTACAAGTGCAGCCTTTCAGGGTAGTCATGGTCCCAGCAGCAACAGGCAGAGATTACTGTAGTCATGACTCAGGCCGCAAAGGTGCTTCTTCATTATGCTGAGCAAGACACAAGTCCCAGCCACGTAACATAACCAGAGAGAGTATTATGAAGTGTCTTCATGTTTATTGCTCTGCCCCACCTTGCAGTATAATCTTTTATTTGGTAATAGTGAGTTTTCAAGAGAATCCATTATCTGACGGGTTCTTTAAAAATTTGACAGGGGAAAAGGAGAGAGACCGAAGATGGTAGCAGAGAAGATACAGGTTTGGTAAACTCCTAATACTTCCAAATGTTAGTACAACAGAAAGTCCTACTGTTAAAGTAAAGCAAGATTTCAAGGGACGTACAAACAGGGTGAGATGTACCTGGCTTAAGAGAGGATAATCCTTGGCCTCCAGATGAAATTTTCTTTAGTCACTTTTACTGTGTTAATATCCTCCACTGCAAATTTCAGTTTGGAGACTGTCCCAGTTCTCACTATGAACCACGAGCCAAATTATTCACATTTTCAGGCTACTGCAGTAACTGGAGTCCTACAGAATATCGAACCCTGCAATTATTAATGATACCTGTTGTTCTAGCCCCAATGTCCAAACTCAGAGCTAAGGAGACAGTCAGTCAGCCATTCCTATTAGGGTTTGAAATTGAAAAAAGCTTTTCTTAAAAATTTAACTTTTATCCTACTGTATTCTGAAAGCCAAAGCGAATGTGAGAGCACAAACAAAAAATAATGTTAAAGCTATGACCAGTAGAGACAGAACTTTGATCAGTGGTTTGAAACAACTCTCTGTGGTTACTGCACGTGTAGCCACAGCAAACACAACAGTGGCTGAGGCTTCTAGTGGTCAAAAGCAAAATACAACCAACAACAAGAGTTTTCACATGGGGGCCGTGCATGAAATTACTGGTGCTTGGTAGCAGCCGCATGACAGTTTAGGTTCTTTAAAAAAAGTCTGCCATTAAACTGAAGTAACAGTCAAGCTTACTTGTTGTATTTTTAAAATTATTTTATTATAAAGCTTGTGAAACTTCAAAAATGCAACATTATTTATCTTGTGCAACTGGCTGCTGATGCTGTGAGGTTCACACAAAATTGAAGTACAAAAGCAGAGTGTTGTGCCTTCCAACTCCAGCAAGCCCAGCTGTAATGTACCCTTGGTCTGATTTGATGTAAGGAAAAAGACTCATATTAAGTTTTCTTGTCCATACTCAGCAGTATGGAGCAGCATCAGAGAAAGAATTTAATGAGCCCTCTTCAAATCCCTAATTCAGAAGAGTCGGACAGATAAATTGTTTGTACCTGCATCCTCAGTTACCTGCTTGTCTGCCACCTCTTCTCCCATACCTGCCCGCTATTTGTACCCTGTGAAAAGCAAAGTATGCAGCCTTTCTGGAGAGTGAAAGCCATTACCTGCCCACAACCAAGCACAATGCGTATTTGAACAGGGCCACAAGGGACCACTCAGTACATTAAATAAAACTTCAGTATCACGCCTATCTAAACCATCCTACTGGTAATTGACTTAATGGGAGACTAAAAAACCTGCTGAAAGGAATTTAGTCAGATCTGCTACAAAGACGTGTGCTGTGTTGTTACTGTAACACAGCTGTCAGTCAGTGAGGTTTCTGTCCTATTTCCCAAGGATTTCTGCATAAACTCCGGAGCCTGCACTCTAGGGGCTTACACAATGTATAGAGCTGTGGTGAGACCTCCCAGCTTGGCTTGAAAATTTTAATTCTGAGATTCAAAATCATTTAATGAAGATGAAATACAAATCGTGTCTTTTAATAAGCCTTTAGAAAGTACAACATAATCACAGCCTGCAAGCTGGTTGATCAGTGACCTCACTAAGCAGCAGATAAATTTTACGATGTTTTAATTCTGCAAACACCACTCTCAATAGTATTACACAGAAATATTTACAGTCTTGGAGAAGTCATTAGAAAGGTTGTTCTGCATTCAGGAAACGCCGAGGGCTCCAGGGACACTAAGCTCTGAATGAAGGGGTGTGATTCCCATCTGACCAGACAGCAGGTTCAGCGATACTCTGGTCTCCCTCTGTGTAAACCAGGTGCCAAGGTTAATTCTATCGAAGTCAACATAGTGGTATTGATAAAGAACAAGCCCTAGAATTTCCAGTAAAAAACTGCTTCCATGTAATACAAGAGATGCGGCTGTAAAATTCACATAGCGGTTACTTAACATCACACGTTAAGCAGGCCAGTGGTCTATTTCGTAACATACCCAATCTGCTGCTGGTAACAACTGCTTTTCTAAAGAAGTAAGACATCTTTGTTACGAATAATCACAATATAACCTTACTGGAAGAGGGCTAATTTCCTCTTAACACTAGGCTCTTTGCAATGGATTTATATCAGTTAGCATTCCTATTTCACCTTTGTTCTGTACAGAGGAATGGGGTAGGGGGGAAGTTTTCCCTTTCCCATTAAATAAAAAATATGAAGAAAGAGGCTGAACATCAAATATTTGGTACAGTGCAGGAAAAGAAATGCAATGTGGCTGCAGTAAAAACAAAGGATAACACAGGTGGTGTAAAAGACTTTTCATGAGAAAAGGCACATTAGAAGTCCACATGATCTTCTCGAGTACTCTTTGAATCCCAGTTTTGAGTATCAAGGTGGACAAAATTAGACGGTGGTTCGTTGGAAGCACAGAGAGGCTTTAGTACATATATTGGTTCATTGGCTCTGTTACAGAAAAATCCAATCATATTCTTAAATATAAAAATAATGCCCCAACTGGACTGACAATCTTGTTTTTACAGAAGACCAAACACTACAACAGTTATTCATTTCAATCATTTTAAGGCAGAAATACTTCACGGGATGCAGCTTGTCTTCCTTGTGACTATGGCAACACACGCTCTAGGATAGTATTCACGGAGTCTTTAAGCACCTAAATTTGGGTGCCTGTGCCATGTACCTACTTTCTCTATGAAACTGGTTTAGAGATACAGACCTCTGCTCGGAGTTGTTCTGCAAAAGCACCCTTTAACTTACTGGCTCCCCAGGAAACTTATTCTCCCAGTTTAGCTCCTAAATTCAGCTCTGTAATGAAGAAAGTCTGAATACTCCCTGGCTGACTTTTGCCTTGCCTGGCATTCCAGTTTGAAAGAACTATTGTATTAACTTTACAGTCTGTAACTGTCTATCAAAGCATACATAGCAGAAGCACAAGCCTTTAAAGTTTTAGGAAGATCCACTCTGGTAATTTCAACATTTTTAGCTAAATTAACGATATCGTGCACATCAGTTCATCTCTCCTCACTTTGACAGCCCATCCACCAATGCTGAGTGCCCCAAACACCCACTGAAATCAATTCTGCGGCAAGTAGAACTGCTGTAGACACGCTGCTGCCATAGAGACTGGTAATGCTGGCTACCCCTTTTCTCTTTGCTAATAACCCTGTTTTATTTGACTAACTTCTTTGTCAGAAGCCTAGCATAAGAAGCCTCAAATGCATAACTATGATCTGACTTTTAAGAAGGAATAGGATCACTAGAGTAATTTTTCTGAGATCTGGAACGCCTCCATCCACCACCAATCCCCAGCGCATTCTGACGTCTAGCATTACAGGAGTGCCCCGGGAGCGCAGGGGATGTCCCTTCTCACACCCTTCCCCTCCTTGTCTTCAGCCACCATCAAGACGAAGAGAAGCAGAGAGCAGCTGTTAATAAGAAGCTTCTTTATCGCAACTACTGGTGCTACCCCCTTTCATCAGTAGCTTAACGAGGCCAGGCAATACCTGCATTCCCATCTCTAATACTGAAACTGGTCCTCTTGAAGTCAGTTTACAAGGGACTGAACCTTTTTTTTTGATAAGTGAAACTGGAAGAAAATAATACTCAGGATTATAGTACCTTGCTGAACATACCTCCTCCTGCAGTCCTAAAACTTTAGTTCAAATCTTTCTCCTTGGCAACAAAGAGAGACTTGGGCTGTAGACGGTGAACACACTTGATAAAACCTCTTTTATCATTCACACTTAACTAGTATATTGCCACTTCTTTAAGAGCCAAGAGATGCATTACTCGCCTAGCACCAGTAAAAATGTTTTCCATTCATTTTATTCAGAAGCTATTTCAACTGATGAAGAAGATACAGAAACCTACAGATAAGGCTCACACAAAAGGCCTTATCTTTTCATTTAGTCAAGGCCTAAGTTCCTTTGATAGGATAATAGAATATTTTTTGGTTATCTGCACTTCAGCTCCATCAGCCCAAAGGATAAAGTATAAGCTCCATTCTTTTATTTGAGGCCAGCAATAAAAAAGGTCATGCAGAACGAATCTTGTACATTTTTAAAAGAATGCTCCATGCTTAGACAATCCTCTTCTGTTTCCCTCTCAAAGTTTAATGTCCCTTGCTAATCTATTTATGCTTTTATGTGTGCTCATCATCATGGTACCTGAACACTGTATTAAATCAGAGACATAAATAGTGAAGCTTCCTGTGGCGTAGCTAACCCACGCTTGAGTCGGTGGGGAAAGCTACTGAATTAAAGCTATATTCTGCTTATATCCATGAGCTATTTTGCTCAGCTATGTTTATTATTTTACTGCCTGCATTACAGCAACCCCTAAGCAGACTTGCTTAGTGTCATACAATGTCACATTGTACATCAACTTGTAGGTTCCACCTCACTTCATGAAGTTCTCATTTTCATGTTGAAGTTTGTAGCAGGATGCTACAAACATCCCACACGCCAGTCTGGGTATCCCTCATCAAGTGGGACTCCTGCACAAAAGGAGGATTAGGAGCATTGGTCATGCTAGATAGGCGATCACACTCCCTCTCTACTTTCACCCTCTATGGAGTGTCAGCTTCCCAACTGCCCTTCCCTTCTGCCTTCTACTGCAGTGCCAAAGCCTAGATAATACCAAAGGAAAAGCCACCATTTTTCCACTTGCCAAAACCAGATTTCCCCAGAGTAGTGAAAGACTCGCCACAGAAGGAAATCATCATGCAGAAAGTGAGCTTCCTCTGTAAGCCATCTGATCTGATCCAGTTTCACTGAGACTGTTGATATTACAAATCTCATAACAAGTTATAACTACAATATAAATCCTCTTTGCTCTAGGGATGAGTCTTGCATAAACGGTATTACAGATGTCACACGAATTTGCAAATGTCCCTAGAGGAAACTAAGACCCACTTTCCAGAATTTGTTTTAAAGAAAATGTTTCTGTCTGTACTGTTCAGAGTATCATCTAAATTTACCTACCATAATGAAGGCAGTCAAAACTACACTATTTCTATGGTAGAAAAATATAGTCCTAGCATACCAACAGTGAAATAGATCGAACGGTCACTTCCGAAGAAAGTCCCTGTCTACGTAACGATCTGGATTACTTAAAAGATTTGGGAATCTGTGAAAGGATGATGGTTGTAAATACTGAAGAAAGTCTTGAAGCAAGGATTTTTATCAGTCTGAAATACAAAGGCATAAATTAACAAAGGCAGTCTGCCAACCAGCCCTGAAGTTGATCCGCCAGTAAATGCAGCCATGAGGATTTGGTTTTTCCATTCAATGCATCAGTACTTCTGTATGTTTCCAAGCATTGTATCACGTAATTAATCTAGATGTTAAAAGTTTTATTTAACTTTAACTCTTCAAGTTAGCTGACACTTTTCCTCATTTTACGACCACCAGTTCCCGTTTCCCCTACCTGATTCTTTTTAAAATCAGGTTAACTACTACAAATGCATCTTTTTCATCCCATTTTTTTCAATCTCTATTTTGTTTTCTGTCATTCCTACCCTATCGCACTTTTTCATAAACCATTACAGTAAAATTATTATACAATTGGCTAATCCACTTGTCACAATGCTACAACTTTCCCAATTCAAAGCAGAAGCTAAAAGAGTGACAAAGCAACAGAAGAAGAAAATTAGTCATAGACAAATTCAGAGCAGAAAATTTTTGCTCAGTTTTGTGCATTTTGGTGTTTACATGATTTTATTTGTAAGTAACACTTAAAAATACTAAAAGTCTCTATGAATGACCCACGGAGGTAGAGCAGTAGGAGGACTAATCACACTTATTTAGACAAGAGCAAAAGAAAAAGAGTGGACCAACAGTCATGTAGAGGTTTGGGTTTAAACCATGTAGTTTTAAACCTGCCAATTTTCTTTTTAACCAAGAAACTCAACTCCTTGTCTTTTGCATTCAGCACGCATACTTCTCAAAATGCTCAGATAGATCAGAAAGACTTTGTCAAGACTTTTTATAATGCCTGCTCTTCGTAGCCGCTGTCTCTTCCTGGAAAGAAGGGGATGGGAGAGAGGAAAGTGTCAGGAAACCCTGATGCAAGTGGTTCAGCTCACACAATGGCATCTTCGATGGCATACCTACTTCTCGCTGAACCCAGGGCGGCTCTCTGATGAAAACGCGGCAGAGGAGTTTCAACAGGGAATACTTGCAGGCGGCTTACACATGAATTTATTTTCAGGATGATACCGTGTAACAGCACAACTCCAAGCTACACTGATTTCCCACGGCTTGCTGGGTATGCAGGATGCCACACACCACCTCTGCCAGGAGAACATCATCCAAATAAGAATGTTGTAGGTGATTCTCTCTTACTCACACCTGTATTAGCTCCATGCTCAGGGTTAATGCATTTACACATATTTTACCAAGAGGTTTACCATGTGGGGATCCTTAAACTGTACTGTATCATCAAATAAATGCTTGATCTGTCTCTACTTCCTTAATAAACTTGGCTTGCTCTTTTTCAGCCTGCAAAATTACCAAGTGCTAAGATACCATGGTGATGGGAAAAACAGAAAACACCGAAACAGACCGATTCTGTTCTCTTTAACTGAAATGCAAATTCCTTGTTTCACACAGGAAATTTTAGTCAGAACGACTGCATAGACGCAAATCTTCCCAAAGATGAGTTTTGTGAATGAACAGTTAATGTAACGTAAAGCCGAGCTTTGTCCCCACAGATGCAAAGTCAAAACAAAGAAAGAATGAAGCAGTAGAAAAAAGACAATTCTATGTAAAAATAAAATAAACTGGGATCAGGTCATATTAATCTATACAAACAAACAGAGAAACAGACATACAAAGTGTTCAGAAAATTATGGTTACAGAAACATCATGGATTGTATTCAGTGAATCATTTCTTTCTCCAAAACTGTTGGAGGTCAGGCCTGTTGGTAACTTGCATGAGCATGTTACAGGACTCTCAATTCCTCAAACATTTGCCTTTGAAGTGACACAGCTATAATGAAAACACAAAAGCACCACGCACACAAATCAAGCGTAGTTAACTTGGGAGAGAGTTTGAAGATCAATTTATTACTGTTTCATTTGTGGGATTTTTAAAATGCTTGGGGTCCAGACAGTTACATTTCAGCTTTCAGTTGTATATTCTCTTTTTAAGTTTCTACCCTTCAAGCCCCTGCTTGGAAGACCAAAGCTGGAAAATATAAATTACGGAAGTTTAAAAACTAGAAGATGGATAAAATCTCTCATAATTATTTAAAACTTATAATCTTTAAGGCTCATCGCATGTTCTTTGCAGTCTTGACTTACAATTTGAGAGCAGAGACTAGAAGTAATATTAATGCAACGCAGTGCAAGCAAAACTGAGTGTCATGCTTCGTTACACGTTTGACCAGCAACCATACACATGACCTTCAATAGGTATAAAAGCCAAATTTTATTCTTTACATATCACCTGAGCAAATGGACAGCTGGAGCAGGCAAAATTAGACAAACCAGCCATGAGAGGAAAGAATTGTCATTGCAAATTACTGAAAGCTCAGAGCTGCAGAGCCTCTGGTACCATTATCCTCCTTTGTACAGAAAACTTTCTTTTTCGAATCACTCAAATTCACCGAATCACAGAATCGTATAGGTTGGAAAAGACCTTTAAGATCATCGAGTCCAACCATAAACCTAACACTACCAAGACCACCACTACACCATGTCCCTAAGCACCTCATCCAAATGTCTTTTAAATACCTCCAGGGATGGTGACTCAACCACTTCCCTGGGCAGCCTGTTCCAATGCTTGATAACCCTTTCAGTGAAGTAAAATTTCCTAATATCCAGTCTAAACCTCCCCTGGCGCAACTTGAGGCCATTTCCTCTTGTCCTATCACTTGTTACCTGGGAGAAGAGACCGACCCCCACCTCTCTACACCCTCCTTTCAGGGAGTTGTAGAGAGCGATAAGGTCTCCCCTCAGCCTCCTTTTCTCCAGGCTAAACAGTCCCAGCTCCCTCAGCCGCTCCTCATAAGACTTCTGCTCCAGACCCTTCACCAGCTTCGTTGCCCTTCTCTGGACACGCTAAATTCAGTGTCATTGCTACCTTCTAACACAAAGTCTCTCAGATGATGTTTTGCATACCAGCTCAGGATCTCTGTAAATAGCCCCATACACAAAATAACTGAGCCATCTCATACCCTGTAGGTGGCAAATGATTAGGAACTTAAACATCTTGCAAGTCTTGTCCAACATTGGTTTACCCCCAACTTAGCTACGCAGCTGTCAGCACACAAACCACTAAGTTTGTACCTCTGTTTCTACAACCACAACTGTGTCAAGCAGCATCTGCTAACAAGTTTAGTCCCCTTAAGAAGGATTTAAAATATTTTATCACATGAATTGAACACTTTATCATGTGGATTTCAGAGTAATAGTCCTTTTGATTTGCACACAGCTTGAAAACATGTCAGACATTTCTTTCAAAATCCCTTGCCAACAAGCTTTGGAAAATGGATTTTATTTCAGGCGTTCTGGACTGTTATTGACAACAGAACAGTTTTTCAGCCTGCTATAAGAGTTTCCAGGATCCCAGATTTATCTCTCCATCTCCACACTTCTTGTTCCCTAGCGGCTTGTGTAACTTACCAGTGATACATTCCTCTGCATAGGCTGTCAGTTCTGTACCCATTTGCAGTGACGTTTTTAAGTCACTAACAAGATGACCTAATCAGCATCTGTTCTTGCTATGCCCATGTGCTGCCATGACATTTATTTCTTTTTACCATGATTTTTTTTTCACATGTAAATTAATGTTAAGAAGTTCTAATGTAACAGGCAAAAATGTAATGTTTTTTCATAAGCCATATCCCAAAATTGTTTCAGTGACTTCTAAATTATTGATATACTTCACTGGTGACTACAAACAACAGGATAAGTGCTTGTTTTACTTCTGATCCTTTATTTTTATCCCTCCTTTTTTAGGAGAAGCTCTGCTGTATAGCATGCTATTACACGTGGTTTTCCCATCCTATTAGGAGCAATTCTGGACACATTTACATCTCTAGCTCAGTTGTATAATGGGTCAAAATTAATGGCACATTACTTGAAATTTACAGGATTTATTTTTGTTTCCATAAAGCTTAAGATAATCTTGGATATGGATTTTATTTCCAGGATGAACTGCGCACGCTGAAGATAGAAAGCAAAAGAAAGACAACTTCATGGTTTCCAAGAAGCCATGAAGATGCTGACATGCAAGATGTAGGAGGAACAAACTCAGAAAAACCCTATGAGAGAACATAGATGATGGTATGCCAATGGATGCATGAAAGGCAAGTCTTAGAGTATTTACAAGGGTCTGCTGGAAGGAACTATCACTGCAAATGCACAGAAAAAGACAGCAGACCAGAGCCTGCATCAAGGAAGGGGCAGGAAAAGGTACCGCATTGCACATCACCGTAGGCATGGCTAGCCTTTCAAAAGTACAGCATGATCTCCCCTGCGTCACTGGGGCCCACTAGCTGGTACTGAAGCGGAGGAAGAGGAAGATAACAACCCACCAACCACCTGTCCCCTCTGAAGCATCTGGTGCCAATAATTGTAAGAGAGCGCCTTAATTTCAAACTCCCATACATACAGACAGATTGTCTCCTTACTCTCACCCACCCTTTCAGAACTACCTCTGTCTTTGTTCGGATCTTTAAGACGGAACTCTGGTAGCAGGGACTCAGGTAAGTCGGAAACAATACATATTTTTCCTTTCTCTTTGCCCCAGAGGAGGTATGTACAATATTACATCATTAGAACACATAGCAAAATGTTCTCTTTTGGTTGTACCCTGCAAACAAAGTCCCCCTTAGCCTACTCATACAATGGTTAGTGCATTGCACACTCATGAGACAGAGAGATTAAAAAAAAGTCACAGTTGAGTATGTAGAGTACCTTTATCTCATTAAGCACTGAATGCAAGAGCATACTCTGTAACCTCAACGCTGTAACCACATATTCTTCTAACCAGCAGAGCATAGCAGTCAGCTCAAATCCTTGCAATGCAGTCGTATCATGATATATTTGCATTGAATGTCATGTTCCAAATTGGAACTGGCAAGCATCTTAGCCTCACACAACAATGCCATATGGAGTTACATCTGATACTGCTCGAGCAGAACTCCCTTCCTATCCAGAATACATCAAATGGCGCCACAGATATGCTATGGCATTTAAATAGTAATAATGCGGATGTGAGGGCTAAATTAAAAATGTGTTGCATATTAGAAACAATTTGCGCACTAAGATAAAAAAAGTGATTCGCTGGCTTTTGGCAGCAGAACTTACAGATATGAAAAAAAAGCCTTTTTACTTAATTACCTGTATGTCAGCTTTCTTAGCGTAACAATTACAGGACTAAAGACGCATCGAAAATATGAGCCCAGAGAGAAAAGCTCAACTAACAATACAGATTTTGTTGCAAACAGATAGAAGAGGAGCTGAGCACTGGAAGTTGTGCATCCAGTTAGAAGAGGGTGCATGGCGGGGCTGGCTGTCAGAAACGGCAGCTCCACTTCAGTTACTGCTTTAAAACTCTACAGATGTGAGTTTTGTGCTTGTGCAAATCAGGTTCATGTTTTCCACTTCCACAAAGAACAGCTGAGATGCACGCATTCCCTCACCAATACGCCTCTGCTCTGGCCAACCAGGGTCACATGCAGGGAAAGAAAAGTAGTTCAAATCTCTGATTTTACTACTTTACAGAACCCATAGTTTATACAGTTGCAGTGTGCTGTCGCTCTCAGCACAATTCAACTGCTTGCTGTCAAGAAAATTAAAAGATTATCAGTTATAACCCATTGCAAGAATTTTTCTCTTTTTAAGACCAGACCACTTGCCCAATTCACGCCTAGACCAGACAGCCAGACAGAACCACTCACTACAGTCTAGATCAGGATTTGAGAGCTATCATGTCACTGTAGTCCTGTTACCAGTTGACCGGGCTGCCCATCATCTCTTGGGAAATCTGTTATTCAGTGGAGATGACTGTTCACGGTGCCAGTGTTGGACAACAGAACCAAAAAGCACAGTCTCCCAGAATAATGATACCATTACTTTTATGAAGGAGCAGATTATTCCAGAAAGCCAGACAAAGAAGGTTTTGTCCCAGGATCATTTACACAAGTTTTTGGATTTTTTCAAATTAGCATGTGGCATGATAAATAGTTCAAAAACACTACAATGACTAAGTATTTGAAGGGTCAAATCCCAGAGGTTTTTCTTCAGCTCAGACAGACTCACTAATGACTCCACTGGGAACACAGGTGGAGTGAAGGCAACAGGATTCCTTAAGTAGTTTTCATTTCCTGGAGTACATTGCTAACTACTATATGCAACCTGTTTTCTGAAGGTCCTCAAAGGTCAGAGCACTTCCAAGATGTCCTCTTCTAGCAACAGAGAAACAGGCCTTACTAAGCCCTTGAACAAGGTAACCACCTGCCTCATCCTCTACCTGCTCTGCAGTATCACTGGCCTTCCAGCAGAGCATAGCAAAACTGATTCTGCCATATGTTTTCAGAGATCACAAGTTAATGCATTTATAAGACAACTGTGCTAAGATAAACTTTCCAAAGCTCCAAAGAAAAAAAAAATTACCCTTCAAGTTACTTCATAATTGTTATTAATGCTATAGCTTCAGGTATTCAAACCGTTCGGAGCATGCAGAAAACACAAATATATTTTGCATAGCACAGCATGTCCATGCCTGCCAAGTCCCGCGTTGCCCCAATGAAGCACAAAAACTGGCGACTCTGAGGCACACTCCTAGGGCCCAACCAACCAAACCCATCAGAGCCAAGAAGTCAGCAAAATGACTATCAAACTACAATAGCCTACTACCTTTCCAGTAACTTCATCCATGTCATCAAAGCTACCAAGTATCTGGGTAGCTTCTGAGCAGCAACCCAGAGACAGCAGTCGACCTAGCTGAAGAGGCACGTTCGCCACGCTGCTCACTAGCGCAGGGATCAGCGCAGACACCCCTCGAGACAAGTCCACAAGAAGATAAGCCCTAAATGTCCCAGAATCCAGAACTCTCACAGCTCCTTTCCCACATGCTCTGTCACAACAGTTGGTTTCTGACAGAAACATCCTGCTGCCTGTCATCAGGCTTGTGTTTTTCAGGGCAGCCAAGCCACTCCACTGTGCCTGGTGCAGTGGAGGCAGCCTCAGCTCCAGAGGCTGCTCTTTCACACTGGTCAGTGCGCCATTGATAGTGCGCAATTTAGATACTTATAATTTTTTTTTTTTTTTTTTTTTTGTTACACTTGGCGACTCAAGAAATATGTAGGAGATTGCAGTTCTCTGGACTTGTGCTGCTCGGTGACAGCTTCTCATTTTTAAACAGTTTTAAATCACATGCATCCAGAGAACAAACGACGATGCAGTATTAAACACCAGCCTTCCAAGGTTGTTATTCTTCTTCTGACTTCGAATAACAGCAGTGATACTTTCTGCTTATGAGGACAGTTTATGATGAACTATGGGTGTGTTAAAGATTTAAAAAGCTTTAGAACATAATTTGTGTAAGAACTTTCAGCAAGAAAGGATTCCAGGAGCTGGTAACTTCCTGTGAAGCAAAACAGTGGAATAAAAGAAACTCCAATTTCCATGGGAACGTGAGCCAGGCTTTAAAACAAAAATGTGCTAAGTACAAGACAATGCCAGCGTATAAAGTTTGTCAGGTGATCATTTTCACATATTTAGGAACTAATTGCATCATAAAATATGTATTAAATATAACTTGTCTGTGCACGAAATCCTTTTGACATTTGAGTGGTTATCATTGAACTATACCTCCTTGTACAAATTTTAACCTAACTTCACTTATGTGTAACAGTTCTATGAAAGTCAATGCAATCCATCAATCTCACAGAAGTTTTGCCTTAAACTATCAAGCCTTTGCTGCTGAATTGCTTTAGACTAGACCTGACATGCCCAATTTTGCTGACTGACGCAAAGACCACATAGCTATATTCAAAACCAATGAAATTATATTAAAGTATGTTTGCATGCAGCTAGTGCTACATGAAAAGACAAGACTTGTGCTTGCTGGTTACAAATAACCAGGCATTTCCTAACCTTCAGCTGGTGCTAGGTCAAAGCTATGGTGCTCTGGCACTGACAGTAGTATGTGTGAACTGAGAGAAACAGAACAAGGACCTAATGGTCAAATTCTAACTTGTAACTCAGTGTATTAGGAGCAAGTAACAGCAAGTCTGAAGCTTTATGTGCCATGTAAAACCATGTTATCCTCAGGCAAGTAGGGAAAGCTTTTCAAAAGCAGCTAATGGTTTTGGATGGCTAATATATTGGGAGCCTCCAGGAGGAACTGAAATGGGCTCGATTTTCAGAATATGAATACTTACAATGTCCTGAAAGATGTCCCAATTTGCCAGTCAAAATTTGGTCTACCCGTCATAAAGTCCTGCAGCTCAGCAATGGAGTGGTTAGGTAATCACTACCACTCTCGGCCTGGTATATCACGTCTTACACATGCACATCCAGAAGTGTTCAACTCCACACAAGATATTTTTCTCTCCCTGCCCCCCCCAACACCCCAGTGGTTTCAGAGGACTCAAAAGTCCCTAGCAAGATTCCTGTGTGAATTTTTAAAAGTAGATGAACTAACATTAGCTACATTGGGAATCATGGTCCCAATAACAACAGCAATAGCTGACACTTGTCAGTGCAGCTCTCATTTATCTCTCAGATTAAACCATAAAACTTCCCAAACCTGGAATTTAAGTCACATAAACTTCAGAAACCACCTAAACTTTTCATTCATTGGTCATCTTCATTCTTCTTTCAAGCAATACATCACTGACAGCAAGATGTATAAACAAGGGAAAACAAAGTCAAATTATTTAAAGTCATCAAGAGCCAATTATATTTTAGCAGATACAATTTATAAACATATAAAGGTTTTAATTTTACATATATCATTAGCACATGTAATAACCTTACCTTGGAATTTAAAAGTACTTTCTTCTGCTGCATTGCTTAACTCTAGCTGCTATGTTACCAGTATATTGATCCATATTTAAAAACCAATTAGATTTTCGAGAATGCTTAAGTGATTTAGATGTCTAAGTCCTATTTTCAAAAAGAAACAACTGGAGTGAACAGGACATATGTTATCGCTAGCTGATGAACTGCTCTTGCAGATCTTACCCACAATTATTCTAAAGAGTTTTTGTTGTCCTCTCAGCCTTGTTGCTGTTTCCATAAATGCTATGTAATTTTTTTCCCCCCATTTCTTATCCTTTCATTAGTAAGCTACTTGTACTACTGCTTGACCTAGAGGCTCAAACCAAGCTTGAGAGCTTCATTAGACAGTGAATGTGTTTGAACAGAGCTTAGAAAGAGACAAAGGAAGCCACATCCTCTCTGCTAAACACTGAGGCACACAGAAACTAGGACCAAAAAACTATGAAATTAAATAGGCAAGGTGCATTTGAGAATATGGGCCTAAGTTACTTCCTAAAACTATAAAAGTTATCTCTGGAAGTTGCAGAAATTAAACTCAAGTTGCTGGTTTCCCAACCTATTGCCATAAATATTTTTGATTGCTGTTCTCATGTACTATTTTCACTTCAACACACGTAAATCTCTTTTGTCTTGGCAAAAGCCCTCGGCATAATAATGACATCGTATGCTGCCTCCAAAAAGTAAAGGTATGGGTGAAAGGATGTCTGCCAGGAGGGCAAACTCTCTGCATCTTCTCCCACAACCTGCATATCCTTAAAGAGAGAAGACAATCTTACCATTACCAAACATACTTGCCCAAGGAAAAACCAAATTGAAAATTTAAAAATCACAGCATCTCACCTACTTAATTTATTCCTCTCTTACTAAGCAACATCTGTTCCTCTGTGTTCTGAGCTTACATGAACTAAAAGAGAAATACTAAAAACTGCATCTAACTATGTTTTAGTATCAGCACACACATCCACAACACTTTACTAAAGAAGATGGCCAAAGCCCCAGCCTCATTCCTAAATGAAAAGTAAAATCATTTGAATGCAAGATTCTCTACAAACAAAAGGTAGCTGCTAGTTTCTTATTAAGAAGATAATGACTAACAAGCAGGTAGGCTTAAGCTGTGCAGAATCTGTTGTTCTATTTTTAGAGTCTGCAGCCCCAGGCTGAATGCTGAGGTACTGTGAATTAAGTGAATTATGCTAACATGCTCCACAGTCGCTTACGAGGCATGCTTCCTAATATCTAGGCAGGATAAGAGTCTAAAGAACATCTGTACAGACTGAACGAGAGCCAAGACCTCAGTGGATGATCCCGCTAACATCAACTTTTTGTTGAAATTATCTGGACTAGACATGCTGTAAGAAAACTAACAATTTGGGGGATGTTTCTTCCCAAAAGAAATTATTTTAAAAGATAGTTTAGAAATGCCAAATAAACAAACAAATGGCGTTCTGTTCACTTTTGGCAGGATGTAAAAGATAAATAATCTGATCATGTGGAAAAGGAGCTGACTTCCAGTATAAATACATATTCTAATCTCCTTGTGTTATAAAAAGGGAAAACGACTAGGATTTAGGTCACATCCTCCACGCTGCAGAGAATATTGAGAGATAGGCCCCACATCTGACTTCCAACATAGCCTCTCTCCACGTGACTGCGAACGGGCCCGCTGTCACTTCATATCTCCACGCTTTTCCCTGAACCACAGTGTAAGACCGGTGATGCCACCATTTGTTCTCCCATGGATGCTTTTTGATTTGACAGCTCAGATCAATGCTAATCACTGGGCAACTCTAATCAGATCACTCAGGATACGTCTTGTTACACCTCATGTTAGGATGCAGAGTGGAAGAAGCAGGTAGCTCCTGAAAAAACTTTCAGAACACAGTGGGGCTTATAAAAACTCTGGCAGGAGAGAGGAAATTCAGTTTGGCAGGACCTAGAAGAAGCCTTGGAAGAATCAAGAGGCTGCTTAGACCACAAGCAAAAAACCACCTTGTTGTCAGCAAGGACTAGGAAAGCATCTATCATTGCTACCATACAGGCATACAAGAAAAATACAGGACAAAAAGAGCAAGCAGAGAAAAGAACCTTTCACCCTAAATAACCATCACGTTACACAAGGCAACAGACAAGTCTGGTGAGCTGAATGAAGTTCATCAGATTACCAATGAATTGCCACCCCTACCTGCAGGCGCAGAAAAAAGTAAAAACATTATTTTCTTCCACGGTGGCTTCACAATATAACTTACTCATATGAAAGTGGTAAACACCACACATGCTTTTTTTCATCTGTTGCTCATGGGAACTCATCCAAAAATACACGCGAGTTCCTCCGAGCAACTTCACAGCCTTATCCAACATTGCAAATGACACAGTTGATCCAAGACTTAAATTTCTAATATTGTAAAGCTAACTCTTCACTGAGCTGGATTTACAATAAATCCTTTACATCCAGAGGTAGAAGTTCAGGACTGACAACATTTTGTAACATTTGGAACTGGGAATCATGTCTGTAACGTATACCCAATGCTTACATTAATACTCATCTGTTCAGATGGCGTGGTGCCTACTTCGAAGTCCAGCTGAACCTGGTCTCCAGGGCACAGATGCCAAGAAGTTATCCATGATTTTCATGGCAACGCTGTGGAGACCATACATACGGCAGAAAGGCTCTTTCTTCTCCCCACCTACGTGGAAGCCCTGTCGTTAGAGTAGCTCAACTGCACTTCTTTAAAAGGCAGAAAAATTTTCAAAAATGAGTGAAAAGTGACAGAAAGATTAATTTTGGGGGGTTTCTGGCTGCCAATTAGACTGTGTTGCTGCAGCTACAATGAAAAGATTATACAATGCAAAATACCAGTCGCTGTCCCCTTCACTCTGCACGTGGGCATACGGGAGAGACAAGATACAAGGGCCGAGATGAACGGCTCACTAGCTATTACAGAGAAAGGTAAAGCGACAGAGCCCTGAACATACACCAAAGCACTAGCTTCAGGGAATCGGTGTTCAAAACAAGTGCATTGCATAGGACCTTTTACATCTGGTATTGCTTCTTGTAATCTGTTAACAAACACGGCACATTGGAAAAACACACAAACTTATGAGGGATCGCTTTTCAAAACAAATTTGCAACTTATGAACATGGGAAATTCTTAGGAAAGTAAAATGGAAAGAAGACCACGGCCTCCACATTCTGTTAGCTGATCCAAGCTAGAGGGAGCAGCAATCTGAAATCCCAGACTTGAGGAATACTAAATGCAAATACACGTGGTGGTTCACAGTACAGACTGGATAAGAAAGCTAAGGGAGGTTCTGATCGGAAGCAAGGAACATGGCATAGCAATGTCTGAATTGTGTACCACACTGAAAAGAAAAGTAGTAAAATCTGTTAAATATTAAGGACATGCTTCATGTAGGAAGTTTAACTGTGAACAGAAGAAAAACATCTCTTGCATGAAATTCATAGGTCTTGTCAGATACAGACAACAACAGCATCTGTGTGGTATCCTGTGAAATCATTCCTTTTAAATGGCATTCTGCAGATGAAACACAATTTTTTGGCTACAGTCTCACATAGTTTTGAACCAAACTTCATATCCACTCATATCTCCACACACACAAAGGACTGACTAAAGCACCAACTGAATTTCATGCAATATGTGCATCAAATTAAAAACAAAAAACAGAAAAACTCACCTGTGACTAAATGTTCACAACAACGTAAAGATATTTTTCATTTTTTGACAAAAGAGAAGTCCTGTTGTAAGACTAAGTACCTGTGCATCCATAATTCAAAATAGCACTTCTCACCAACTATTACATCAATTAATGCTTTGAGCATTTAACATTTAAAGTCACTGTTAACGCAAATGATACACCGTATTTCTGTCAGGTTTCTATTATCACACATTTTTATGTGTCGAAGGGAAACACCTCATCACCCACCACAGCCAGGTCTGACAGAAGAGCCCTTCTGCCCACCAGTACGAGTCTGGTTCTCCCTCTCCACACTCCATCATCTCTGTGGTCTCGGCCTAGAGACATCCTGGTAAGCAGACAACAAATTTTTTTCCTACTGCATACCACCTTCCTACTAGACCAGGCTGTACCTTACCATTATCTCTCCACTACCATATCTCACAGCTGCATCTCTCACCTCGGTACCGCCTACTCAAGCCTCTTCTCAAGAGGAGTCCTTCCAGACCCCACCACCTCTGGGACCATCATCTCACAGCACGCGTTGCTGGCTGGCTGGTTAATCATGTCTGGGAGGAGTAGTGGGTCTTTCTGCTAATGGGCTACACCACAATACGCATAACTTGAACAACGCCCATCCATGGGAGCTGCACGTGTGGAGCGACTTTGAAAACCGGGTCACAATTCTCCAAAAATTAGATGAAAGAGCAAAAGGAGGGACTTTGGAGTGCCTTCTAGTGAAGGGCACAATTGCAGTGGCTCCCTCTGCAGCCTAGCTGAATTCGAGAACTGAGCAGAGATGTACTGACACCTGGGAAAGAGCAGAGATGAGACGGTATACCTTAAATTGGGATCACTCTGATCCTCTTCAGATAAAACACATGGTAGTCCTTTGCCTACCTGTTTGAACAACCACTCTTTCATTTAATAGAAATTTCTAAGATAAAGTATTTTCAGGAAGCTGATAAAAAAAGAAAAAGACTGAAATTTTGCAAAACCAACACTTCTAAAGTACCAAAGATAGATGCCAGAGAGATGGAGGGAACCAGAGATGGCCTAAGTGTCTGTGACAGCCTAGACAGGTTAAAAAAAATCCCTCTCCCATCCTGGATGGTCCTGTCCCAGATCATATCCCTGCCAGTGCAATCAGGGCTAAAAACACTCCCCAACCCCAGAAACATCAACCAGTTTAGCAGCTAGCATATACATATGGTACACCTAAACAGTCTGAATGACTTAAACAGTGCGACCATAGTCTGGGTACACTGTGTTTCTAACTGTGACAATTGTCAAATCTTAGAAGGGAAAAAAAAGAAAAAAAAAATCAGAAGCAAAAATATGTTTCAAAGATAAAAAAGATTTTTTCCCAGCTTTCAGAGGTGACCACCAGAAGCCCAACAATTTGAGATTCATATAATTAGGGAAGGCAGAAGCAAAAAGCAATATACCCTCTTTCAATTCCACTGAGAGGTACCAACACACCCTATAGCCAAAAATTCCTATCATAAACTCAATTTTCAATCTCTAGGAATTTTCCTATCTTGTTATGGACAAAATTGTCACGCTCCAACCCCAAAACAACCCTTCCATCTTGCCACCACTATCACGTCAAGAACACTGTTGAACTTCTTAAGTGGCTGGAAGCCTCTAACTTCCAGTATTAACTTTACTCATGACTACTGTAAAGCTAGTATAAAATTTGCATGTGCTAACATTATACTCTTTCCTTGATAACCAAGGTGGCCTAAGGACTAGCATTATTTAAGGCCTGGTGAATGCAGTAACCCAAGAAAGTGTTGTGCTTAACCCCACGTCAGCGCCACTCTTAGATTCCAGTGGCCAGCACAGAACTGGTCTGACTGGCAGTGGGCTTTGGTGCCGATTCATGAAGAGCTTCAAGTCATTACTCTGGATTTGCAACAATATACTTTTTGGAACCAGAAAGACAGACGAGGCTGAAGTCCTGCTCTTTTTGCCGTAGAAAACTTCCAACTTCAGCCAGGGTTTTAATTGTGAATTTGCCACTTAACTACTTCTTGTGTATTCAAACTCCCATATTTATTCAAGTTATATAAATTTGCCTCTCCTGTGAAACTTTTCAGATTACAATGACGAGGATCTAAAATTTGCAAACATTTCTATGTTTCTTCCAGCATGACTTGAGATTAAGTTCTATTCAAGGCCTTTAATTTCTTCCAATGATGTTTAATACCATCTTATATGATTAATTATAGATAAAGAGCTTCTTACTGTATTCTCATGCTTAAAGCTATTTTGGCTAATTAATGAAGTACTCTATTCATCAAGACTTGAGGAAGAACTTCATTTTACAGATGCCTGACATTCAAAAACTACAGTTCAGGACAGTCATTTAGCTTTCTTCATTTGAAGAAACTTGATTAGCAAATGTCTTAAGAAGTGGAAGCCAAAGGCAACTCCTTCAGGACTGTTAAGTTTTTCAGTAGAAGAATCCTGTAAAAAGTTTCAAACAGGCAGCTTAATCATCAAAAGGTACAGACTCATAGTATCAGACTCTATTTATGAATATGGATCATATTCATATTGTTTTGGTTGAAGCTTTATTTTCCAAAACATAAAATAATTTCTGCATTAATTATTTAAATGACTTGTGTTAAAACAATGCTCTGTCCTAAAATAAAAAGCTGAATCTTTATTGGAAGAAAAAAAACTTTTTTTTTTTTTTTTAATTTTCAAGGTTATGTATATTAAAATATAAAAATACACAAAAAAGTTTGGGTCTTCTGATCAAGACAGAATAATAATTATTCTAGACTGAAATCACCTTTAATCTGTGCTCTCTTTAATCAATAAAGCACTTTTGCTACTCAGCCCACGAGCCTTGAATATTTTCCTTCCAGCTAGAAGACGTGGTTTGGAGTTTCACGCGCACAGGCGTATGCGAGATGGAAAATACCCAAAAAAGAGCTCATTGTCTAGCTAACTGGTACCAAATGTGCCAAGTGGTTGAAAGGCCTTTCTTTAATGTGTTAAGATATATTGTGCCCACCTCAAATTCTTTAAAGTGTGCAGAATCACCCTCCTAGAAGGAGACGGGCATCATCAATTTGTTTAAAATATACTATTCAGCTCGGCTTCCCATACTGAAGATCTCTCAGAAATATGCTTTTTGAGTAGTACAGTTGTCTCTCTCAATTGTCATGAAAAACCCTTTAAAAGATGGCACGTGTAGTATTCATTGAGCTGTTATTGAAAACGTTGTGAGCTGCAACAGCAACTACTTTTATATGGCAAAGAAGCACCCTACATATTGTTGTATAACCTTCCAAAAACTATTTCTTTTTATGAGTCTTCTATTAAAACCTAACCTTCTAGTGAAATAATTTCACATTAGCAAAATTTGCCATGAGAGAGTTATTGTATTACCACTACCCACATAACATTACCTCTTCTTACATTCCAGTCCGTATTAGCTTTTGAATTCTGCACCACTGCACTGAATCTGCACTGCTGAAGCCAATGAGACTTTTGGTACTGGACTTACAAACATTTGCTTCTGCACACAAATATGTACAATATAATAATTGCATAATAAGGTACAAATGTGACAATAACACACCAAACGTAATTTCTACTCTAAGTACTTTTTCCCCATTGTGTTAATGTACTATTACAGTTAGACAGTATTGCAGTAAGACAGCAATTGAATCCCACACATTAGCACAATATTACATACATTATTCTCATACCTTAATTCAACAAGCCATCATAAGTCAGCAAGCAACACAAAAAACAGACGGACTCCAAATGAACTGGTATTATGACCTATACTTGCATTCCTCAGAAAATAAAGACGTTAACCAATATTTTCTCTTATACTACAAGCCAGTGGTAACAAATACGTGTTTGACATACCATGCTGCATGCATATACTTTAGATAGAAGTGCTTGAAAACTTTCAAAGATAATGAATAATTTAATCAAGTTACAGATTGTATCTATTACACTGAGATAAACCCAGAAAAGTGCCTCCAGGAACCCTATTGTAGGTGAAGTAAGTTGCACGCTAGAGTTTCTTTTTGGAGAGTGACTCTTATGTTACTGTTACAATTTATTAAGCCAAATTACATGAACTACGTATCTGGACTCCAAAACAATCCAACAATTCCATACTGCAGACCAGTATTTATTAACATTTTTGTTTATGCAAATCCCTGGTTTTTATATCATTTTATTCTAAAAAGGTACTAAAAAGAAGAAACTGAAGAAATGTTAATACACTGCATAGTTCTATGAATCTATTTTCTCACCTACCCAAAGTTTTCTAGAGAACACCAAAAGCGTCCCAAAGTGCCAGAAAATAGATGTAAAAATTAGTATACTGAGATACCTCTTTTGCTACCTACCTATCTCGCAGATTCAAAAAGGAATTTCAAGCAGGATTTGTACACATTATCTCACTTGGTATGTTAGTTTAAAACAGTTTAAAAAATCTGCAGCTGTTATTTGGGTAAGTATCGTTTTAGACAAGGGAGCTGCAATACTCAAACTTGTAATAGTGAAGAAGGTACAAATCGTGTCCCTTTTGAAACAACTCTGCAGCGGCTACAGGCTTACAAGTGAACGAAATGTAGTTGCCTTGCTCTCTTTTCACTGTCGGCGATAACACCTTCAGCCTCACTTTGTGCTAACCACGCCATGAGACGGTTAGTGGTTTTAACCTCCCACAGTCAGCAAACACAAGGCTGTATGTGCAGAGAATACGTCGGGGAAACAGATTCATTAAAACTTTGAATTTAGAGGACCGTTTTAGTGAAGTTACAATTGGAACTGATTGTAATCTGCTGTGTTGGTATAAACCCAAGGTCTCCACTGCAAGCAAGTCAGTGTAAACACTCTGCTATTCTTTGGCACAGAGTTGTGGACTCCTACTCTGATTCCTCCTCACTGCAGTTTACACCCTTCTCTTAAGATATGTAGTACAGCTTTTTTTCAAATAAATGAAGTTAAGCAAAACTCATTATTAATTTTAACTGTCATGCTTAATTTCTTGAAGGGTATGTCCTGTATCTCCACTGAGGCCAGTAGGAATATTTCCACAGGTTCCTTCTACTCAACATAATTCAACATGGAAAATATTAAATCAATTTAATTTATTCACAAGGATTTATTTAATGAATTATTGACATGGCCCTTCTGCTTTGAGAAGGAGATCTGGGATGGAAACAACAAGCTACCTGCTCAAAAGAAAGAGCCTATGAATCTGATTTATTAGCTCAGTGATGCCGAGTGCACAGTTCCCTCCACATTTCCGCCATGGGTATGCGGGCAAACTCTGCAGCTGTGAAGTTTCCCTCTTAAGTCAAGAACATCTATACCCAGCTACATTTTTAAAAGCACACAGATTGCAGAAGCAACTTGTAACAAAGTACAGAGCATTTTTGTTTCCAGCTTCAGGACCCATTCTTTCATGTTTATAGTTCTTGTACCTTCTCCAATAAAATCCTGCAATTTCTAATAACTTAGTGGAAATTACACATCAATCCATTGATTACTATGCTACTGCAGATGTTACTTTTCAGAAGAATAAAAAGCCTGATGTTCATCATAATTAAAGTTCTCATTTGTTTGTGTTGGCAGGACTTAGATGCTGTTCTTTGACACAAAGGGGAAACAGCTGAAGAACTCTGCTTAAAGAATCTCACGTAAGTTTCAAGACAGGAAATGAAGAGTATTTTTAAAATTATTCTATATATTGATGTGAGCTACTAGGTTTTACCTTCTAGCACAAAACCCAAAAATGTTGTAGCTCACCAATATCCCAGCATATCTAGTAACAATGAATCATTGTGGAATCTTTCAATATGAAAAGCGGTAAAAATGAAGAGTGAAATTCTGGTTCCACTGAAGTTCAGGCAAAGCTCCCACTAATCAAAAGAACTCCTTGAAACTTTGCCACTCACTTCATTGAAAACAGAATTTCAGTCAATATTGTTCTTTTAAAAAAAGAGTAAAACTCAAATTAACGGGGTGTCTGTGAAACTGTATTTTTATAGGAAGTTTCTGCCAAAATAGTTCAAGACACAACAATAGTATTTTTCAGTTCCTACCTCACCAGGAATTTAGAATTTGCATTTACAGCTTTACCATCCTAAAGATTTAACATAACTCTGTATGCATGTGTCCCACATCACATGTTCTATGGACTATCTCTTGCAGCATATACACTTTCACAAGCTCTGTTCCTCACAGGCTAGCTTCACAAAAGACCTTGAAGAAAGAAAAAATATTTTAGGATGGTTTGCAAACACAGCGACAGAGCTTTTGCTGAAACACGGTGCAACAGGGAAGAAGAGGTGAATACAAAACAGAAGAAACAGAAACAGCTTACAAGCAGTACGCTTGGTCTGAGCATAGAAGGAAGCAGGACAGGAGACAAATGTGAACGCTGGACCAGGAGCACATGAAATAACAGATGATTTATGCAGTGTTCCCAACAAATAAATAACTTCCCTTTAAAAGACTACTATGGTATCTGGTTGCTGTGTTCTTAGCAGTTGCCTTCGACGGACAAGATGATCATATGATTCAACTGAGCTCACAATCTGCTGTACGTGTTGTCCTGGTTTCGGCTGGGATAGAGTTAATTTTCTTTCTAGTAGCTGCTATAGTGCTGCGTTTTGCATTTAGGATGGGAATACTGTTGATAACACACTGATGTTTTAGTTGTTGCTAAGCAGTGCTTACACTGGTCAAGGACTTTTCAGCTTCCCATGCTCTGCCAGGTGCACAAGAAGCTGGGAGGGGGCACAGCCAAACTGCCCAAAGGGCTATTCCATACCATATGGCATCATGCTCAGTATAGAAACTGGGGGGAGTTGGCCGGGGTGCAGTGATCGCTGCTCGGGGATGGGCTGGGCGTCAGTCGGTGGGTGGTGAGCGGTTGCATCACTTGTTTTTTTTCCTTAGGGTTTGTTCCTCTCTCTCTCTCACTGTTTTCCTTTTCATTACATTTTTTAATTATTATTATTATTTTATTTCAATTATTAAACTGTTCTTATCTCAACCCACGAGTTTGCTTACTTTTGCTCTTCAGATTCTCTCCCCCATCCCACCGGGGGCAGGGGGAAGGGTGAGCAAGTGCCTTCATGGTGCTTGGTTGCCAACTGGGGCTAAACCACGACACGTGTACAGCTAGGAAGCTTAGGCATATTACTCATTAATACAAGTAAAATTTATTGAATCAGTATATCTTCTGAAAGTTATTATCCTGCATTTATGCTTGTTATTGTCATTATGCACTGCTGCTTAATAACAAAATCCATAGTATGTATGGACATCAGAGTCATCACCTAGAATTTTATATGAAACCAGGAAAAAAGTCACAATCACAGCCTGGACATCAAGAAATACAATTCATGTTCTCAAGGTCAACAGATGGTGTTATCCTTTCACATGTCAGCGAGAGTGTTGGAGATTCCCTTAATTGCTAAAAGATGCAAATTGAAGAAGAAATTAACCCAAGCTCTAGTGTGAACATCACTATCTTAAAAAACGGCAATTGGCTTCCAAAAAAGAAGTGTATCAAGAAGTTGAGTCACAATTATAAAAGGGACTACACTGGCAGCCTCAAAATTATTCAGAATTTAAAATTATTTAAGCATTCAAGAAACTACTAAAGAGGTCACTATCTTCTAAAATACCTACTTTTAACATGCAAGTACGGGACTCCAGCAAAATTAAAAAGACTCTTTAATGTAAAAATAATTACTTTTAGGTTAAATTCAAGATTAGGTAGAGTTACATATAGAATCTTAAATCAGAGGACAAATGCTTTTTCCAGCATTTCATTATAGGGACTCATCTCTGCTCTCTGTACTATTTTAAAGGAATATTGGTTAGTTTACTGGAACACAAACACAAAGAATTATCTATAAGGCATCCCTTTTCTGCAGGCATTGCGCCTATGACCACTGTTATTTTTCTATAGAAACTTCTTTTATTAAGAATATCCAAAACTCAAAGCCTCAACTAGAACCTCTAAGATACTGCCCTGATTAGGTTACAAATGTATATGTTATGATATTCATAAGAAAAATAAAGGTTCTCTTAGTATCTGACTGTGCTATTGGAAATCGCTTATGACTTTCCCCACTTTGGTTTTAGTGTATCTACCCAAGGGAGCATTGAACTGCCGCACAAGTAACCCAGCTCCAGCTATGTGCATCCAAGAAGTGAATCCTCTTCCCTCTTTCATGCATGTTTTACAACCAGTCAGTAAAAGCTGTGCAGGACTTGGAAATGAGTCCTTCCAAGAGCACGCCTAGAGTTTCAAGTGCCCAAAATCAAAGACTACACATGTTATAGTGTGTAAGATTAGCTCAGTCATCTTGGCCACACACTTGCAATGACTAAATTCAAATACACTAAATTAAAGGAGCTGCATAAACATTCATCGAAACTTGCATTGTGTGGGTCTATGTAAGTCTTGAAGACTTACCGCCACAGAACATTATCAATGTTCTTTCTATCGTCTTATCGGCTACAGTAAATGAACAGGCAGTATCAAATAGTACAAATGCTTGTATCAATACATAATCCAGGAGAAGACAAGCTTGCCTCCAGCACCCGATGAAAAACTTGCCAATGACAGTAATATTTGGATGTCTGCTGAATGGCTGACCTCTGGCTGGGAAAGGAGGTTATGTAGACATCTGACTTCTGTGCAAAAAAACTAAAACCATCCCAAAACTCAGCTGAACCTGCTGTCCTAGACATCTGTTGTATCCATCACAGGCAGTGGGATCATTTAGACAAGAATCGTAATTAGTTACTGTTTGTATAACACTAAGATAATGCATCTTTGGCCCCCAGATAGTAACATAACACACGGAAATAAGAGTAAAAATTGCAATACTAGACATCTTGCAATCCAAGTAGTGTCTCCCTTCCTTAAATCTCTAGGGATAAGTAAAGCGCAGATAGGAGCCAACTAGACATTCCAGTTCATAAGGCTAAAAGCACCGCCATCAGCGACTTCCACAACCCAAAGAGAATTTTTGATACCTTGACGAGACTTTGTTCTGAAGGGAAACAACCTATCTTCCTTCTTCTTTATAGTTACTCCACCCCCGCTTCATGGTTTCATTCTCCACCTCTTGTCTTCTGCATACCCCAGTGTCAGAGAATTTGAACTATCTCATACCATAGAGAAAGCTGAGAATGCGTGAACATCATCTGACGTGATGTAATAGATCAGATCTTTTTCTTTGCTAATACATGCTTGGAACAGGTAAGAGTGATCAAGGACATGAGAGACCTGGGTACTACTCAACTGTTATAAATTAATCCCTCTCTCTACTCCCTTGCAAGTTAAATCATCTACCAGAAAAAAATGGATAAGACATCATTCACTCTTTGAGGCAGCAATTTTCTTTTTGTGAAATGCCTATTAAAACAAGACATTTTTTTTTGCTTACAGCCTAACCAAAATTAGAGCCTCGGGAACTACAATAAAAAATAGAAATAATATGAGATTTACATCTCTATTTAGAACAACGTTATCCCCTCAAAAAGCTCTTGCAGAACTGTGTGACTAATGCTAACTAAGCTAACTAGCAACAATTTGCTAGCTTCCCCATTTAATTAGTATTCTGAAATGTGATTTGTGAACCAAAGGCTGCTGGGAGAAAGTGTATCAAATCAGGTATATAATTTCTTATTTATTAAGAACGCTAGTAATACCAATAAAATTTTAAAAAATAAATATTAGACAGCAGGCTGCAAAGGAGAAGGGAGACTCAGCTTCTGTCATACTGAAGGTCGTATTGCCACTTAGTTTTTTTACTCATTTTTTATTTAGAAAATTATTTATTTATTTTACTCTTTTTTTATTTAGAAAACACCTTATTGTTACCCATAAACAAATGAAAGTAATCCAGCCTCCCTTTACAAATTTACATAGCCAACTGGTCTTGCATTTTTTGGAATTTGCCATCAAACTTTGTCTTATAAACTAAGTAGTTAATTGAACTAAGACACATTTTTCCAAGCATCTGAAAACTATCCCCGATGAATCCCATTACTGCTGGAAATCAACCTGGCTGCTTCCTAACAGTTTAGATCACCTTTTCAACCATCCACATCCACTCGGCAATCCCCAGGATCCGTAGCAGGGCGGAGGCTGCTATTGTTTTAGCTTCCTGGTTGAATAAAGCAGCTTAATCCTTACTACCATCATAAAGGGACCGGCTGTACCCTCCGTTTCGGAGAGGTTTAAATTAGCTAAAACCAAGATTCGCAATGTAAAGAAAGCGAGCAGTGAATGAACACCAGCTGACAATATGCCACAGCACAGGATTTCTTCTGCGCTTAGATAAAGATAAAGTTGTCAAGGACACCGCAGATCAGGGAATTTCTATTCTCACACTCCCCTAGCGTAAAGGCCATCGTTGGTGAGATTTAAAGACAGGCAAAGTATTTGCACACAGCATTAGGGCATACCCAGGGTACTAACTACTGCACAGAGCTGGTCAGAAAATGGCTTCCCTGCGCCATCCCATTAAAATTGCAAACTTATTCTACTGTGTATTAAAATAGAACCAATTATCTTTGGATGTCTTGAAATGAAATGGGAGGGGGAGGAGAAGAGAGATTTACCCCCGACCAGTAACATAGTTAGGCTACTCAGATGTGACATAGAAACCCACAGTCGGCAAAGAAACACGGCCTTGAAAGTGCTCTCCTGCATGCCATCGAACCGCTCCCATCACGAGCTGCTGGCTAGGAGCGGTAATTCTACCCAGGACCTCATAAATATTCCTCCTGTGTAAATTACGTGAAAACGGCTATGCTCTACTGAAAAAACTGCAACAGATCAGTATTTCCAAACTAAGAATTGGATTAACAAAAAAGTCCTGACCAGCTGGAACAAATAGGATAGGCTAGAGGCCTCCAGTTTGCTGATCTGGCTTTCTCCTGAACTTGGGAATGCAGACCATTAGCCTTGCTTTTTGGCACACTCACACATCTGAAACAACAAAGCAAGCTACCTTTATACTAGCAACCTTTATATTAGTCTCCAGGTAACCCTGCCTGCCAAGGAATTTATAGCTTCGTTCCATGGACAATGGAAACCACACTAATGATTTATCAAGCTATCATCCAGGCAAAATTCATCTTTGGCACACGCACCAACACCCACAAGCGTCTGACCAGCTATACACGATGACACGTGTATGGCATTTTATACGTGACTCAGAGTGTGTCAGTAAAAACTGACAAGGATTCCTGCGTCTCTCTAGGCTACTGACAACAGAGGTATTCTACACGCTAGCGTCTAACCACAACCGCTGAAGCACCTAACCCAGAAAAGCTTTGTGTCTCTCTATTCTCCAGCTAAAGCAAAAATATAAGACGATTATAGAATCATGCAAAGAAAAGTTCGATTTGGTTAGATATTGCCTGTGTATTTTAATTAAAGTAACATACACTGTAGATCATTTCGTATTTTATAGACAACTGGACCCATATAGCATATAGATTCATCATGTAGCTTGAAACACCCCTACGTCACATTGGTCAGGCTCCCTGACCAGTGGTTACATTGGTAATACTATGCTGCAATGTGGTATAAGGTTTTCTAGGCACAATTTTAGGATGGCTACATTAAAAGGAACAAAGACAGGAATGAAGTAAAATTGTTATCCTTCCAGTGTTAATGCTATACTACCAATATTTCTCAGCACAAACAAACACGAATTATAACATATACATACATATATTAAAAAAAGCATAAAATACATCAATACTTTGCTATTTGGGCCTTGCAAATCAAAGAACCTCCTCCTTCCAGTTTTATACTGCTGGAAGGTTTGAAATGCTAAAACAGTTCTTGGCAGAAATGAAGCAGTGGAAAGAAGCAGAGCATTAGCATTCATATGAATCAGTCAAAGCCACACAATACATAAAATTCTATGGAGTGTGCTATTTGGCTTTGAAATTTGCTATACAGAAGATACATATATTTGCTCATTTACAGATTAAACATTTTTATTTTTAGGAAGTGTAGTGTTCAGTACCCTTCTCTTAGGTGCCTGAGACTTTCTGAAAATCTGAAGTTAACACTGATGCAGTAATCTTTATAATGAGAAATATAAAAAAATAATATTTGCTAATATGTTGCTCAAATTCTATCTGTAGTTTTTTACGACAATCATGTTCTTATTTGTCAAGATCTGATGGATACAACTTTATAATACTTATTTTTCAAATGTCGTCACTTTTTGAAAAAATGAGGTATAAAATATTCAAAGTGGCCATTGCAAAGAGTTGTTCCAGGAATGCTTTGAACAAAAGTGCAAATGATACTTAAAACTCATACATCTTCATCAAAAGCAACTTCGCAAAGCTAAATGGGAAAAGGTTAATCTTTAAGAAATCACACATCCCCACAAATAGGTGCTCTCACAGGGACAACCATTCAAGAAGGGGGGAGGGGAGGCCATATAGGCCATATTCAACAACTAGCATGAAGTTGGAACATACTACTAAAATGTTCATTACCATAAAAAATGCCAGGCATATCTGCAGGCTGTATGTCCTGAAATGGCCTCTCCCTTTCCTGCCTTCCCTCACCGCTTTGCTCCCACACTCACAAAGGGACCAAGGCTCTTCACGATTCAGGTTCACTATCATGCCCCAACGCCAGCAAATGTCATTGTGCCTTCCCAGTGACCACGAGATGCCAGCTGCTTCCTTACTGCCTTTCTTCCCACTTGTAACTTGCAGCAAGCGTGTTCCTGACTGCAGCCACCCCTGTGTTTCCTCTCCCTGGTTTCCTATGGGACGGACTCAGCAGCCCCTACCATGGCAAGACTTCCACTCGGAGTTCCTGCAAACCCTTATAAAGGCAGAAATCCTGGTGCAGTCAGAGGAAGAGCCTGTTTGGCAGCACTCTGGTTGCACCTTCAAAGCCTAAACTAACTTTGTTTCAAGTTACTGTAACTCTTAACCCCATTTTCATGCGGTTATTTTCCACCAACTGGCAACTAATTACCATGTAAAGATACTAAAAAACCCCCCATAAGATAAATGGTTACCTGTCTGTAAGCAAAGTACCATGTCACAGTATAGTTCAACGTTCAGTAAGAAATTTACGCATTTTTATGCCGTGATAGAATATGAGGTGGTGAATTCACCATGACACAAAAACAATACAAGCAGTGCGCACCTTAGTCCTTTTGCATCTACATTCAGCCTGTCCATGCTAAAACTTATAATGCAAGATGAAAGTCAAAGGGCACGACCAGTAACTCAAATCCAGCTATGCTTTATTCCTCCTAAACCTCTGGCTATGGATGAGCAACACTGAGACGCGTTTTAGATTCTCCCGCTACCTCTGCACACCTAACCCTGTGCTAACCCTGAGGCATGAAGTTGGCATAATTTTTAGAGAATTTGTTATTAGTGTTATCCCACAACGAAGTTATTTAAATTAGAGGAAAAAGGCGATAGGACGGGGAAAGATATATGTAAACAAATCTCACTGCAGTAAAGAGTAAAATATTATTTGGCAGACCATATGGCTGGCACAGTATTCTTCTTGAAGAAAATCCTCAAAAGACCTCTCAAGCCTTAGATAGGCTGAAAGCCCACCAGCCTTCCCTATGCCTCCTTCCCTTCCTTCTCACACGAAAAAGCATATAGGAAAAATATCATCCTCAGCTAGGGATAAAACCAAAACAAAATATTTAATGGGACATCCCAATAAAGCAAATAAAACACAGAAAAAGTGCACTATTTGTAGCTTGGGTGCCTATCAATCAACACAGCTCTCCTACAGCCAAAAACCTGGAGGGTCACACAGCTCCTGCTGTGAGTAAATCTCCGGGTGCCAGACCAGCGCCTCCTCCTCCAGCCTGCCAGACAAGCCCCTGGGGATGGCCAGAAGGTAGTCCCCTTTCTGAGAAAAGGAACGCCTTTCCCTTGTATACATTTCTCTAAAAGCTCCTGCTTCCTTCCAATAGCTCCGCTCACTTTGGTGATAAAAGTGGCAGCTACGGTTCCCAGTAGCCAAACCACAGCAGCCAACACCTCTGTCCATGTCTGCTTGCAACAGCAGCACCTCAACTGCAAAGGCACCCTAAACCGAGAGTTTAGTCTCTGCCTCATACAGCCAAGCCAGAAGATGATGCTGGTTTCAAAGTTGTAACTTCAGAGCAGTTCCAGGAGGTTTTGAGACAGACATGTGAAACCAATTGCTGAGCTAGGGGGAATCTGACAGAGCTAGGCCCGTATATGGTTGTTCTTAATATGGTACTTTGTACTTTGCTACTAGAGACACATAAATATTTTATTTTGGGATTACAAGGGTTGCAGACAAGGTATGCCAACTAATGTCAAACAGAATAGCTTTACAAATTCCAGGAAAGTTACGTGCAACGTTTAGACAACACATACCCAACAACAGGCTTATTCGTAGTTACAGTAATAAGAGACGAGACATATACTCAAAATAAATGACCCCACTGGAAAATTCAAGGCACATTACTATAATTAAGCTAGAACATTTTCTGCAAAGTCATATTATGTAGACTTTTTAAAGCGGGGCTTATATCTGTTCATAAGTTTCGGTACTGAGACATCATAAACTTTATTTTCCAACATTTTAAAATATGATTCAGCCCTGTTCCTTAACAAGACTGATTAATTTTTAATTACTCTTAAAAATAGTTTTGGCAAAACTGGCTGTCAGAAGTTCATTAAGTACACGAGCAACTTTTTTGAGCATCTAAAAGTCAATACTATCTGACACTATGCTTACGTATCTCTCACGTAGGGCATAGTACTGTCTCTCCAGGTATTTGATCGTACAAGCCCTTTGATTTCTACTTCATCCCCGGTCTATGAATTAATGTAAAAACTGGCCTATGATCAAAGATCTCTATTGATTGATCTGCACTGCTACTGCATGGAAGTGTCAGCGTCCACCGCGAGGCCTATGCCATACTGCCTTCTCCTAAGGTACCTGAAAGTCCTACAAGACCTTTAGTTTCACTTCATTAGGGCTTATCACTTGCATTTATTTGGATCCACTGCATTCACTTGTTTTTTGAGAATTCAAGGAAAAATTTCTTAGATGTTTACCATATCCTATAGATAAAAACAATATAGGCTCTACATAATTAGCAGCTGCAATACTTTTATAGGAATTTCAGTTACAAAGCTATTATTTATTCATTTTCTTGCTCAAAAAATGGCATGTCACTCAGTGATCTCTGTCACTGGCAAGCTTTTAAAATTAAACACTAGAAATAAATTGCCCCAGGTTAAATAAAATAATCCAGCAAACAAAACAAAAGCAAAAGCACAAACGGAGCACTCAGCAACATATCCCCTCTTCATCATTATCTAGCTCTAGCCAACACCCACTTCCACACAGAACCAGAAGAAAAAAGTCGGCCTTGCCGTATGTCCCAGAGGTTAGCAAATCTGGGCTGTTAAACAGCAGGAACTGGCAAATTCTAGAAGTGCAGAGTCCTACAAAAGCCGCCTGCCAGATACTTCCCTCTCCCACTCCAAAGAGGCTTCAATTCAACGCCTTCCAGAGTCTATATCTCTGGCAAAAAGGCTGTATTTTTGCATGCATTTAGCTGTATGTGCAGTATCTGCACAAAATTATTACTGCTAATTCACTCCACCAGACTAAGCGTGGCATGTTACCTGCTATGGTCATAAAAACATTTTTGCCTAGTTCTCAAACCTGCCAGTTACTAGGTGTTCTTTCACTGCCTTTAAGCTGAAGGCAGAGAGAGAGAGAAACAGAGCAAAAGAAAATGGGGGGGGGGGGGGGGGGGGGGGGGGAAGTGAAAGCAAACATACACAAAAAAGTGCCTGCAGAGCCAGATTTTTTCAGCGTGGAGTTTCAAATACTCACCACTCAAAAATTCAAACCAGATTTTCAAAAGACCTAAGCCCCAGTGGTTTCTATTGTGATACTTACAATTAGATAGTTAAACAGATTTTAACAAACTGGTCAGTTATTTAGTTAACAGCTAATGAACTCTACTAAAAAAAAAAAACACTCTTGTAACTTAAAATTACATTTATTTACACACAAAACATTTCAGCAAAAATTCATGCTCTGTATTTTGCAAGCCTTTGTTATTTATTTAAGAAAATATGATCAAAATCTCCCAATGTTTTTTTTTTTCCCACGATATGTCACTTTTCACACAGCTGTGAGAGGATGAATTGCGGCAGTGAAGTTCATGGTAAGGATGAGATTTTGAGTAGAGGAATTCCTGTTCACTGAAGGTCATGCGTCAGAAATACCCTTTTCTGTATATCAGGCTTTAAAAGGACAACACCTCACTTCCTGGCCTGAGCTGAATCTGCTGTGAATTTTCAAAATAACACTGATGTGTTTTTAGCGGTTCAATTTGTAATGGCTAACTCTGCAGTTAAAAACCTCCAAAGCCCAACAACAACAAAAACAAGGCTATCGCCCTGTAGCTGGTTGCACTCAGCCTGCCTGCTTGTGGTTTACTTGCAGAAAATTTCAATAACGGAGGAATTGCTTTATTTTCAGGAGCGGGGCGAAAGAAATATTTTCCCAATATGATCTGTTCCTATTTATCTTCACGCAAGCTCTGTGAGGAGGGAATATAAAGTGCTTTTTAGTTTTAATATTTAGTTTATTTGCAAACCATTTCATTTTGTGCTTGAGCACAAAGAGCAGAAAACAAAACTAACTTGAAGAGAAAAGGGAGCAACGACTTTATTTTCTCCACCCCTTGCCAAAAACACTACAAAGAATGGAAAAAACAATGTCTCACTCTAAGCCCCAGAACTAGTTAATCAAAGCACTCGATGATCACACACACCAGCTAGGAAAAAAATACTTTTCTACTGATACTGTACTTAAAACCGTTACCTCTGGCAGCCTCAGATGGAAAACAGGAACCGCCATGCTTCTATCAGAGGTCTGCAGAGTGAAGAAATCTTTCGGTAGCCCCCCCAAAACACAAAGCAAAGGTGCAAGAAACCTCCTAGTGGGCAATAACTGAATAACCAGATCAGCAAGGGCAGAGCAGTTGCCGAATCCCCCTCAGCCTATATTTGGCCCATATTCAGATGCACGATCACCTGAGGATGAGGTATCGACTGGGACTGGAGGCATCAGAAGAGCCTACACAAATTTGTAGTTAACGTACTAAGGCCTCGGCGTCAAAGATGTGTAAGAGCAGAGAGTTCCACATATATAAACACATTTTATAAATCATCCAGTATGGAATAATTTAGGTACAACCACATAACCTTGCAGTACATCTTGTGAGCATGTTGTTTTAGCCAGGTTACAGGATCACACTACGCACAGATCAACGCGTAAGACCGCAGAGGATGGTATATGGCTTGCAACGATAAACTTCTCATAAGCATTTTAACAACAATGTCAAGGCTCGTTCATCAGGCACACGCGTTTCTCTGGGCTAATACTGAGGCATTTCAGACGTTATTTGTTTTTTTTAATGTTGCGATTATGATCCCAGTTTTCCTCTTCCCACTCAGGCAATGCTACCTAGCGGGACCGACAGCCCTGCCAGCTTTGATTCACCCTCGCCAGTGAAAACAAGGGGGTGAGGGAAGAGGGGGGACAGAGCTTTACCCTCTTCATTTAAGAAGAGAAGTGCTCAGCTCCCCGTCAAATCTCCGGATAAGCACACAGATTTCAAAAGCTCTCCAAACAACAGTGCATCCTTGTGCTCCATGTTACCTTGCAGGAGATTTTCTCCCGTGTGCGACCTTCCCCCAAGGCCCCCAACTGCCCTGTTTCACAGAGGGGCTTCACAGCCCACAGAGTGACCCAGTCCAAACTAGCTGAGGTATCACTATTTACTGATCGTCTTCATGAGCTAAAAGACAAACAGGAGTTGCAGAGAGTGTACCTCTTTGGCCATCCGTTATTCCGCAGATACTATGGAAAGGGAGGGGATAAATGTGGTGCGCTCTGTTCCTTGACACTCAGGGAAACCACAGGAACATTTAGCCCTAACGTTCAAAACCAGCACAAGGTATTTTTAAAGCTCTATAGGCTTCTGGACTCCCCTTTTGAAGCTGAAAGTCTGCAAGCCAAAAATATCACACAGTTACTTATTCGTTGTATTGGTAAACAAACTGGGAACAGTTCTTGCCCAACTCTTGATCACTGCAGGCCTGGCTGCTGGAAGGGAAGTCATATCTTCCGTTTCAAAATTAATCACTAATATTCAACTAATGTTGCCACTATCTGTACAGTGAAGAGTAAGATTTTGTCTGGTCTTTTCTCAGAGTAGGCACTGTCTGAAGCACATTTACTTCCACACTGAGAACCCAGAGATTCAACAGACAGTCTGCAAACGTTTCAGAGGAAGTTATCCTTATCAGTATTTTTCAGGGAAGTCCTGTACACCAAATACTTGGGATCAAGAAGATGTAACGGGAAGTCTATACCCTAAAGGAGGTTAGAAATGCAACTACCAGCATAGCTCCCCTTTCTACCACCTTGCTTTTCAGTGTTAAGATCATCTTTTAGGTAAGACGAGAAACACTGACTTCGAAATAGTGACTTCTCCCACGTGACGATGTCATATGATTATGCAATATTGTCCTCTAAAGGTTGCTGTACATTAAGGAATATGCTGTATTTCCCAGGCTTGTCCCTTGCATTATTTTCTGGGTGATTTGCATCACCGCATGGTGGGAAACAAGGCTGCCCAGGCTTGAGAGGAGATTGCCGCCCCTCACAAAGGAATAACACTTCCTTTCTGGCTTGCTAAATTTGGTTTAGCCTCCCTGTGGCCTCCCAGAAGGTGTCACCATGCACCAAGTGAAAAAAGCTGCCCTAGAAAACAATCCCCCGCCCCAAATGATTACAGCTCAAGTTCTGTACTTCATATATTTCCTGGGTGCTGCTGGTCCACGGGCATGGAGGCACTCTTTCTTCTCTTTCTCTGGAGCACAAGGAAGGCTCTGAAGCCTCATGATTAATTGAGCATGGTCAGCTTGACTCTCCTCAGGAGGAATGAGGAAACAGAGGTAGAAGAACCTGTTTGATGAAACTCTGAGTGCTGAAACCTGATGCAGGAGCTTTGGTAGAATTAAGCACTGTTTCTTTTAAAAGTCTGTCTAATTTCTCCTCCCCTTTGCCTCCAATTTGTTTATAATCCATATATTGGAAGGGTCAATGAACACACAAGTTCTATTTAAGCCATGGAAAACACAGCAACACACAAACCCTGGGAAAAGTATAACTTAATCAAAATCCCTTTGACTCAAGATGGTCCAAGCCTTCTATACAACATTAGCATAGATTTAATGTTACAGAACAACAACAACAAAAAAAAAAAACATGCCTCATTTCTGTCATGCCATTAAAAACTTCAGTACCATTTCAGATTTTTATTTCTGCACACTGCAATAACCAGATGCAAAAATTTTAGCCACTTGCTCATCATAACAGCAATAAATTATGAGGACTGAATCAGTCTGACTGTTGTATGTACATTTCTCAGTTCATGCTTAGAACATATAGATTTCCTTGTGTAACTTCCAGAAACTACTGTGAAGAAACAGGTAGTTTTCCCCTTCAGCATGACTAGCAGTGAAGTCTCATTATACCCACCCTTAGCTCAAATAACGCCAACAATGACTGCAGTCAGAATACTGGTAGCAAATTAACCTCATAGGGACAGTAAAGTATGTATTAGTGGGAGAGGAGGAGTCTAATTCAAACATCCTTTTCAAGCTCTGAATTTCCGTGCAGGCCACAGTGTATTGAGATACCCATACACCGTGAATGGCTCCACTGAAGTCAACAAAGCTAAATGTGAAGGGCTTTGCAATTCATCTGAAAGTGAAGCACTACACCACTACATGCTCCTCTACCCAAAGGTCTTGATTGCACATTCAATACATTCATCAAAGTGATATCCACTTAGGAATCTACTGATGAAAAGTACTACATAAATTCGGCATTATTTTACTCTACTTAAGGGAAAACCATGTACAAACGCTCCTAAATATGAGAGCAAAACCAAAGAAGGATTTTTTCTTTTGCCAGTAAGCATCTGGTATTTTGCTTTACCCTCTTGATGTCTCATTTTCATATCAGAGTTCTTATTAGTACAACAGTCAAGCAAGGAAAATGTGAAAGTGATACAGTCCCTGTAGATCAGCTTCTGTCTTTACTCAAGTGCTGTACATGTCTGTACGTACAGAGCACCGATGATGTGCACTGCAAGCAATATTGGCAGTTAAAAAAAGCTGACAGCAGTAACCTGATTTTACTTCAGAGAGTAGATCTAATCTTAGGACCTGATCCTGACAGGAACTGAGAGCCATAAACTTACTGGAAATCAAGCAAGCTCAGCATTTCACTGGAGACACTCAGCACCTCGCAGGTTCAAATCCATACTTTTTAAAAGTCACTTCCTATTTGTCCTTTGTTTACCCTGGCTTATCCTGAACAGCGAGGCTTTCCGACAGAGAGATAACTTTGGAAATGATTACTCTCATATTCTTTGATGATTTCAAAAGGCAGGAAAGAATCTCTCCCCTTTCTGAGGGCCGCCCAGCTGAAGCAAAGAACGTTACTTTTTTCAGGCATGCTAATAAAAGCCAGTAATAACTCAATTGAGTTGCCTTGGCCTTGAAATACCTGACTGAACTTGCTTTTGTTCTCTCTCAGCAACGTATTTTCCTTCTGTATCTGCTTTCACACAGTTATCGTTCAGACAACCCTAAAAGGGAGGCTGCCCAACATCTCCCCTTCCGGACAACATAACCTCTTCTTCTGACACATATTCACAGCTTTAATGTGTTTTATCCATTATACCTATCTCACATTTGGATGGAGCCACTGGGAAACACAGTGTAGCAAAGTAGGTCTTCAAATTAAGCTTTCTAATGATTAAATATGTTAACTGTAACTAAAGTCTCTCTTTCTCCAGGGAAAAAAAGAACACACAGGTGGTGGAGAATGGCATCTCCTTTCCTAGATTCCTAACAGGAAAAAAAAACCAGAATGAGTTGAACATACATACCCAAATAAATGAAGATAAATTATTTCATCCCTTCTCACCCTCATGTACTCCAGTTATTCTGAGCCAAAACCAATTGTTTTGGGTTTGGTTTTGGGTTGGGGTTTTTTTGTTGTTGTTTTTTGTTTGTTTGTTTGTTTTAAATCAGGCTAGCACATGCATGGTCTTCTGTGGCTATATACTCTTGTTTCTGATCCAGGATCCCTCATAGGAGTTTTGACAAATGCAGCCTGTCACCATGATTTTTAAATTCTGCCAGGAGCAGAAGTGAGGTACTTCTCAACTGAGGAGATGCAAACAGCAACCAATGAAACAGTGATTACAAGTACCACTGGGAGAGTAAGGTACAAGAGGGATGTGGTACTGGAAAAGTAGCATCCCTTAGGACAGCAGGGTTGAAGGGAGGTGGCATTGATCCCATGGGTTTGAAGACGTAAGCCCTGGGACATGGGATCTGAGCTTCGGGGCCGATGACATTCTGAGGCACAAAGGGAGTTACCTACCCGGGGGTCTTCGATTACAGCTCTTACCGGGAGCCTGGTTTGTGAGCAGAGATACTTTCAGGACTGCCGGGTACCCCTCCCATACACTCTCTTTTTTGCTGTTGAAGTATGTCAGCCTTGAGATGAACATCTAACATACTACTTTCATATTTTAAGAAGTGAGGACACAAATGTTAACTTGATACTGAAGCGATGATGACTGATATGGTCTCACATTGTAGAGTGGACCTGCCAACAATATTAATAAACAAATCTGTATTCATCTAGTATTCATTCAATTCTAGTATACATTCAAAGCATTCTGTCTAAAAGCTCATCCTTAATTAGTGTTACTGTTCCAGGAAAGTAAACCTGTGACACCAGGAGAATTTGAAGAGAATTGGTTGTATCTGGGCACCAGGTCTTCTCATATTTGCCTAATGCAAGAAAATTGTAGCTTCTCTACAGTCAAAGGTGTCACACTATTATAAGCCTACAGTAAGAAATCAAGCTGTTAACATACTCCCTTAAGCCGCTATTCTAATTGAACTTCATGAGCTACATACATTTGAAATCAAGCAAATCCATAAGACTGTATTCTAAGGGCACCGGTTTCTTGCTGTAGATCACTGACCAGTGTATTGCAAAGTCAATATTCATTTTGGATGGTCATACAGAAATGCATAAGTTGTGACTTTAAAGTCAATTCTCATGAACAGATGAAAACTCTGAGTAACTGAAGCCATAAGTTCATCACCTTTGCAGTCCAATGCCTTCAGCTTCGCGTAATACCACAAAACTGATATTCCTGTCACTGACTACTTTTAGTATGATGGGCCTTAACAATCCACATTTTGACATTTTTTCTGTAGTGTCTTCACAATACCTTTTGGATGAAAGAACTGTAAGTAAAAAGCTTTACTACACTTACAAGTCCAGCTGTTAAATTTATACTGTCAGGAAGCTCAATAATATACACAATATCAAAAGACCCAACAGAATGCCACTTCTTCACTGTGAAAGGATGGCAATTGGTATGTTGTGTCCTTCCCCCACTTCATTTGAGCTCCAAACTCAATAAATAATGAGCAATTTTGCAAAGCAACTCTGGTAGCTAAGCTGACGCCTCCTTTTAATTTCCCCAGAATCTCTCTTCCTCAAATTCACAGAGCCTCAGTTGCTATAATCTGCACCAAATTTATCCCACCCAGGATCAATCCTGAAGTGTAACTTGTTAACCCCAAGCCACGTTAGCATATCCGGTGTAGTGACTCTGTGGCTTTTTCAAAACCAGGGACAGCCTCGTGTAAACCACAGGCTAGTAGTTTGCCAGGCAGGCAACACCAATATAATCTCACTCTATCTGTTTCATAAACACACTCAGGTGTTGGGCTATCAGGCTTTGCTGCACTGCACAGCTGTTCCACAGCACACACCAGCTGCACGTACTCCCTCTTCACACAGCTCCAGCTGTAGGATCCTCAGCCTTTCTACTGCTAGTAACAAAGACGAGGCCCTAAAAATGGAAAATTAAATGTTCTATTTCTTCAAATGCGTGACCCAAATGGAAGTCCCCTTTCCTCTGAATTTAGTGCATGAACGATCAAATGACAAACACTTCAACTTTACATTTTGTCTGCTGTTGTCTTCTACCATATTAACTACCGTTACGGGATGCTAGATGATATAGAAAACTATGAGTTAGGATGACAACTTTCAAAGGTGCTCAAAACAATTCGTTCTACATTTCAAAGGGATTTGCACATCCCACTCTTCAGCCCCTTTGACAGCCTATGTATATTCATACACAGGTAGGCTCAGTACCAGAGGCACTCCAAGTACATGCATGCAGGATGCCTCCACATGGCAATTTTTTCACTGTAAAGTAAAGCTGGTGCTGCCCCCAACTAGTCATCCAGAGAGGCAGCCCAGCTTCAAACTACTGACTCTGCTTTGACAGTCTCGAAGCCTGGTTTTATAGATCCGTACTCCTACAGAGAAAGCTCCAGCGTCAAGAACACAGCAAGATGGAGGCCCTGCATTTCTGTTTGTTCACTACAACTGAAGGAAAGCATCCCCACAATACAGTGGTTGCAGAATTAAAACAGAAAAAAACCCCAACCAAACCATAAACCCAATAGCCTGCAAAAGCTATGCTACAAGAAGGAAATAGAAATATGACGGTACGAATCCTTCTTTTAGAAAAGGAGAGTAAGAAGAGTGATTGACAGATGAGGAAGAAGCTGCAAGACAGAAAGAAAGATATCTAAAAGGTATCAGGCAGAAACCTTATTTCAGTAGCCTAGGTCTCAGCCCCAGTCTCCCCTCTGTAAAAATGAGGGTACTGATACCTCCGTTGCAAAGCTCTGAGATTAAAACCATAATGCTTGTGCCATGCTTCTGGGTGACATGGAGGAATACCATTTCTCCATCCATTACACTTCCTCTTAGGAATGCTGTGAAGATGACTATGCTCAAGATTCTCCAGACTCAGATATTCTGCTAATGAATTTCATTTCTACCTGTGAGAGATAAGATCTATGTTATTGCTATGTGTAAACCTAAAGCAGACAAAGGCCTCTTCTGGAACCACTGACATAAAAGGCTGGATTATTAATTTTATAAGAAGATTTTATACCTGAATTATGAGTGAATGCCCACCACATCATTTTTCATTACTGACATCCTCATTTGTTTGAAGGAATTATGTGAATAGAAAGAAAGGCAAAAATTACAGAAGAGAGAGGAGATAACGTGTTATATCACAAGTAGATGCAGGACAACTAAGTATGTAAAAACTTGTCTGACCAGTTCGCAGCATGCAAGATTATGATGAAGTTATTATACATCATCTCATGGCTCACTAAAACTTCAGACCATAAAGTAATCGGGACCAGGAACACTTTATGCACTGTGAAAATTAATTCACCAACCTCACCTGTTACCACAAACACTAAGGAAAACCAAGCAATACTGATGACAGCCATTTTTATGTTGTGACCTGTTATGACATTTTGAAACTTTTATTTAAATAAAGCCTGCTGCAAATATGATCTTCCTTATTTGTGTAATCTGGTCTATTACAAAGTGGCTTCACTTTGTTGACCGCCCGTCTTATTTACATGTTCCTTGGTTTGGCACACAACTTAAGCTTCAGCCTCTTTCTCTGCTGACTCACATGAATAAAAACACTCTCCCTTGACTACTCAGACAACTACTGCTTCCCCAAGGGCCATCAAATACATTTTTTAAAGTTGCAATAACACACCATTTATTTCTTTTGCATACTTCTGTTCTGAAAAGTATAGATCTGTATTTTGTTATGCATTTTCTATGGCTTTTGCACGTCACTTCTATCTCGATACACAGGTCCAAACCCTCTTTAGATCTTAGGTTGTAGTTTATGACCTTATTGTCCAACAGTGGGATAATAAATTTTCTTATTTTAGAGCATAAGCTCCTCCAGGAAGAAACCATGAATTTTCTGTTTCTGCACAACCTAACACGTTGCAAGTGTTATCAAAGAGAAAGTATTAACTCCTACATTCAAAACTGTCACCCTGCCAGAATGTATGCATCCACACTCCGAGAAGGTTTCAGCACTTCACTCCTGTCTTACTGGGGATATCACTAGCATCAAGTACTTTTTCACAGGCGCATAAAATGCCTCCGAGACTTCACATTATTTGCATCGTACAGCTGATTAACTGTGCATAAAGCTTATATACAGGGGTTCTGCAGACCGGCACACTGCTGCTGGGAACCAGATTTTACTTGGTAGTCTGCAAACAGGGTGCAGGGCTGATTCACAGTTGCTGGAAGAGCTGCAAACTTTTTGGCAGTTGTACAAAACATTTGGCCTGTAATTTGTCTTACTGATCACTGCCACAATTACACCCAGGTCCCAAACAGAAGCAGCCCATACAGTCCAGTGGGAGATTGCTGTAGGGAGAAGAGGCTTCACCAGAGCTGCCCCCATTTCTCACTCTGCCTGCCTTCCATTTCAGTCAGATGCTTTTTTTGACATCGGTCTTCCAGGAACAGCATAAAAGACAAAATGACATTCTCACACTTCACATCTGATTTTAAATCTGATTTTAAAAACCGTAAACTCTGGATTACACTACGGATTCTGAAAGCTTTACGGTATTAATAACAGCGATACAGCAAAACAGTGCTTGGCTGGAAAGTGCACACATTTTAAACCAAATGTAACAGTTGGAACATGTTACAGCCTGTCAGTCTGATGTCCAGAGTACATTCAAACAAGGCTAGAGATCAGTTTCATTTTATTTGTTCAAATATCCAATGATATACTATTGTTTTATTAATGAAGTATCCGTCAGAAAAAAACCCAAAATGTTAAGGTTTTTGTTTGTTTGTTTGTTTTTTACTTTAAAAACACTCTGAACAATACCACTTGCAAGGAAACATGTACATACCAAACTGAAGAGAAGGCTGGTTGGTCAGCACCAACAGTTGTAACCAACGCGTTCACAAGCAGTTCACAATGCACTCACAAACTCATTCATGAACAGCTTAGAAGCTGACCTGAACTACAGGTACGACACTGAAATAACCACTGATGAAAAGACAGCTGGGTAACACTTTCAAAAGACTGCTGAATCAGGAGCCTAAATTCTTCATGTGACTTCCACATACCATTTACAATAGGCCTTAATTCTGAGAAATACATAAAGTGCAATATTAAACATACAAGGAATTGAATTGATGGTGATGTAACTACCCATCTCCCTCACTCAGCTAGTAGCACAGAGGAATCACTATGTATGCACTAAATGATACACGTACTCTCAACAGTTTCAGCAACAGGGAACACCACTCAAAGAAATTCCCATTAAAATCAATATAAGGACATCAGCTTTGAATTTGAATCAGCAAGACAACTTATGCCCTGTCTGCCCTCCAGTCATTAGTGTACAGCACACACTACAGACTTAAACTTCTTTTCTGTTTGTTTAAGGTATATTGTTTTTTGCTTACTCACACATCTACTTACCAACAAAACCAACACAGAAAACTTTCTGCTTTTTGCACTGCACTGGACTGACCACAAATGGAGGTCAACTGTACCTGATCTATTTTTTTATACCATATTACTGTTGTACAGTGAACACCTTTCAAAAAAGGATCAGGACTACTAAATCCCGATGTCATTTAGTAGGACTACAGTCCTACTACTACAGTCCTACTAAATGACATATACAAGAAGGTAATATTATATCCCCTACCCAAGGCATCTTGCAACAAACGGGCAAAGCGGACACAAAGAATGAGTGTGAACTGGCAAGGAAAGAGCACCTAAAGAGATCGTAAGAACTTGTCTAGGTCGTGGTGTCTGGGCTGCTAATGCACCACGGAATTGTTAAAAATCAGTTTAGCTGAATTTGTATTTTAAAACCTTTTACATGGCCTTATAAAAAATGCATATGCAAAGCTACCTCCTAAATATGACCACTAAACCAATACTCTTTTTAAAGTAATGGCCTTTAGTTTTTATAAATATATATGGATATATATATATATATATATATATATAAAAAAAAAAAGAAACAATGTATTCCATAAAGGTCATCAGCAGGAGCTACAAGGTTTTGCTCTTTAGGTGAAAAGCACTGTGCTTGCTTCTGATGCAATGTGTAACACTTCTGCAAGATCAGTATGAGAGGTTAATAAAACTCTTCTTTCCTCTTTCCTCCTCTCAAAGCCTTGACATGGCTCTGAGAACTTGCTGGCACAAAGACTAAAGGTGTGGAATAAAACTTAACAAAGCTTATCTCAGCCCAGTGACATTAATACATAAGATTAACCCTATATATCATGTCTGTATTTGATTATTGTACTGGTAGTGCTCTAACCCAGCTACTGATAAAGAAAAAAGCTCAAATGTAATAATACGGTTAATACCAGCTTTCATGGAATTATACAGAAAAATTCTGTAGTTCCCTAAAAGTGGGTGAACCCAAACATTCTTAAAGCTATATGGGATACTCAGAAACAACTAGAAATTTGGGAACCATGGACTAGATCATAAGGGCTGTCCCCCTAAACCTATCAACTCCTTGAAGAGAAACACCACATCATGCAAAGCATCAGGATCTCCAAATTTCTGCAGCAAAATTTCCACTATTGCCTCTCCCCTTGAAATTTTAAGTTATGGACACCAAGCAAAGCTGAACTGATAGGCTGCTGCCAAGCTACCGCTACAGCCTTCCACACTGGTAAGCATTTTCCTATTATTTCTTTTGGCTTCCCCAATCTGCCTTTTTTGACTTGTGCTTGGACTGTAATTTTTTGAAGACAGAAACCATAATTTTGCTTTATATAGAATAAAGATACCAAACAATACTAGGTATTTTCTGTGATTAGGTGTCCTTGAAAATCCCAACAGTCAGTACCAACTAAAATTTTACAATAGTGTTTCCATTGCCTGGGGGAGTCCAGTTTTCAGGGACAGATCATGTTCCTTCCAACATCCCACTGACTCTGCTAAAACCTCAGCATTTTGCTTGAAGTTCAAAGCTACCATATTACACTTCTTCCTTCAACCACTTCTGTAGTATAACTAACTGGAAAGTCAGTGCATCACTTCTGACTGAAGATAACTGCTCTGACAGCCACCAGTCTGATCAGTTAGTTCCCTGCTGCTTGCTGAGAAGCACAGTGGGGACATGCTCTGGATGAGAGTGGCTGGGCAAATCCCATAGAATTTCAGATACTGAAATGCTTCTGACACAAGTCCTATTGACACGAGGAGCTCACAGGTCCACCAGAGTGACAAGAAGAGGCAAGGAGTTGGAGTGGTGGGAATAGCAGCAATCTGGATATATGGGAAGTAATAACAAGAAAAATGAAGGGAAAGTTAAAACAGACAGCCAGGACTTGAGGACAAGGTGATAGCAGTGAATTAAGCAGAAAAGAAGTGGGCCATGAGGTTAAATGTTCAAGAGATGCCAAGGCACTATGGGGTTACAAGGAAGGAAAAGGCAAGGAAACTCAGAGGAAAAGGAAAAAAAAAAAATCCTCAATAAATCCAACTGGAGCCACGTAAGAAAGAGAACAAAGTGGACACAGCATGAGTGACCTTTAGCCTTTCCTTTTCCAACACATTCTCAGACATCGTTTTCAAAGACCACGGATCAATCTCACCTTGAAATAAAGGGAAGTTGACAGATGCTGTGAAGACTTATGCAATGAGTAAATATGGTCCCAGCAAGAAAACTGTCCTTGCAATAGGTCTCTGTAGAGATCTATAGCAGGACATTTCATTCACGTAGCCTGCTAGCCTTGCCAACATCAAAATCTTATGCGATCCTGTAAAGGTGGCCCTATCATTCCCTGACCATCTTGAAGCCAGAACAGATAAAGAAAGATGGAGAATTGGCAGCATGAAGACAGAACAGATGATAAAGAGGAAACTGAAAGAAAACAAGGAAGGAGAAAACACTACTGTATTGCTGGCATTTAATCTGTGAAATAAAGCAAAGCAATTCCAACCATTTCCTCATCACCTATGTAGAGTATGCATCAGCCTTCCCTTCATGTCTCCACTACCACTACATACGCTTTATTGCTACCATGTCACTATCTAAAGATACTTATAAATATTAACACTGACAAAGCCATATATTTTTAAATGACATTAAAAAGGCCAATGTACTGAAGAACGAAGAGTTCTAAAATGCATAAGAAGCCCTGGTCCCCCATGATAAGAGGCTTGTTACATATTTATACTGTAAAGTACTGAAAAATACTAAGTTGGAAACACTAAGTATGAAGTTTGCCTACTCTTCATTTAAGATACAGAGATACAATGGGGGCTCGCTGTTCAAACAATGCAGAAGTGAAATGTATGTGGTAACATCTAGCCATTATTCACACTTTTTTGTTCCTGCCCGTGATGAAATTGCCCAGCAGGACACCAGCAACAACCAAAATGATTCTATTGTCTGGAACAATTAAATCAGCTCAAGTTAGCCGATATAAGGCAGAAATGGTTGCCTGCAAGGCTCCGGTGGAATCAAACTTCGCCTTAATTCTAAAAGCAATGGTCTTTCTTCACTTTTTTTCTTCAACAATTCAAGCCCTACAGAGTTCAGTGGGGGAAAAACTCTTAGAACTGTGTAGCTTTTCTCTAACACTGCTTCTAATAAAATAAACATTAAAACTCCTGTTATATTTAATGGGAACATGCCAATATCACTAGGTTTTTTAGCTGTGCTATTCAGAAATATGTGAAATCTTGGCTTCTGTAACTTCTGTTAAATCACAGCAATGATAATTTAAGATTTTTTAACTCTTAGAGGAATGTAAATGAGAGGACACTCAGAAATCAACTTTACTAGCAATTCGAGCTACTGAGCGTGAATAATGAGTAGGTAATAATTCTGCAGATGTTCTTACATCATATTCATTTGCATTTTGCTTTACTAAAATATAGTGCAAAGTACATAACTGCCATGAAAGTTACCCAATCTCTAGCATTATTTATTAGCTTTACCGTTGCAGTTTCATATTAATATTGCCGAATATACTTTTTAAATCTTCTAGTGACTGCCTGCCAAATAGGAAAGCAGTCGCTTACAAATGCAAGGTTAAAACTTTTTGTCAGCCTTCTGTAATGACCGCTTTGCCCCCAAATGGTAGAAACCCCTGTAACTGCTACAATTTGCATGACTCAAAAGGGCACGCAAAATATCCCCATTCTTCAGACCTTGCTCTGTCTAGCTTGACAAAAGGGTTCATTTGATTCCTCCCCCCAAGCTGGCAGTTTTCCAAGCTGTCTTTGGACTTCTGATCTCATTCCATATCCAGACAGTTCCAGCCCTACCTTTCCATATGGATGGAGGGAAAGTCTCTTCTCAGTCCTCTCTGACCACAGATTTCCCATTACTTGCATACCCTATTGTTTCCAAAATCTTACCATGAACTGTAGATGTCTTTCTCTTACAGTCTAATAACTGGGGTGAGGGAAAGGAGATTAAGACAGTACTGGGTAAAGCAGAACTGAATCCAACCAGCCAATTCCAAGCAGAAAGGCTCTTGCCTCTAATTTTTTTACAAATTGTATTCACAGCCTCCCTTCATAATTTGAAACCCCCCAAAAAGTTCATTTAAATGGGAGTTTAGTTAGGGAATGGAAACTAATCACACTTGGATGGCAAGTCCTACAGTTCCAACTTAAATCAAATCCTCATTTTGGCCATATTTAAAGAATTCTGGATGGGGAAGGCACAGATTTAGTTTTGATGGCTAAGGAAAGCAGAAACCAGACTTGCACGTGCAAGATTTGCAGAAGAATAATAAATCAATAAGAGTAAAATAAAAGTAAAGGATGATGTTAAACGTTATTTATTCTCGGTTTTCCCTTGGAACACAGGCCTCAGTTGAGGAAAGAATTTAAACACATGCCTGCATGAAATCCAGTGAGCCCCGTGAACCCAGCGAACCCAGTGAGATCAGAGGTTTACTCACAACCATGAAGTTCTGCATAGTGTCTATGGAACCGCCTGAGCTGGAATAATGATACTCACTGTCCAAAAACTGGTGCAAGAAGGACATGTAGGAATCATTTTCACCCCACTTGGACATTTCTTAAAGTCCAGCTTTGAATTAATACCTATGAACTGTACTCTGTTACTGGTAACTTTGTTCTAACAAATACTGTCTACAGAGTTCAGTAGAATTACTTTCACTATGTGGAACTTCGTATCAATATCGGTATTGGTATTGGCAACAATATGATGCGATTCTGGTCGGTCATGGGATCAAATCCTGACCTACATGTATGAGAATTCAGTGCTAAGTGAAATGCATGCTCTACTACACACACTCTTCATGCCCTGAGCAATTTTTTTTCATGTCTGAAGTGAGACTTCAAAAGCTATATACTGAGCAAAGCAGGCAAAAAAAAAACCCCAAACAGGTCAGTGAGCAACATATGGCCTTCAACTAGTCAATTTGCCTATGCCAGCTCATCCCTGTCTCCTACATAGCTTTCTGCTGTCACCAAAAGGGCAGCTGGAGTATGTGGAGCAGCAGCAACTATTCTTTACCCTCCTCCAGGTTTCTCTCCATGCCTCATCTCTTCCTTTCCCCACTTTGCCCTTTCTGTCTCCCTGCAGTAGCAACCGCAGAGGCAGCCTTTTCCTCCCTCTATTGCTTCTCAGCCGGCTGGTAGGCACTGCAGGTAAGCAGGAGCTGTTAGGAGAGAACATTTCTAGCAGGGAGTAGGAGTAGATTTATGCAGCTGTAGAAAGGGATTGATACGAGATAGTGGGTGAGCTGCATGGTGACGGTACCACATCCCCAGCCGAGGGAAAAGAGGAGGCACAGGAGGGAGACAGGCTGGGGGAGAAGGCAAGGAAGACCTCTACCTGCATGAAGTGCTCTCCAAAATCTCCCACCTCCTCTTGGCAACCGCCCGCCCTCACGATTACGCTGAGTCCCCGTGAAACCCTGCTGATCCCCGGTAGCTCCCTCACCCCCCAAACCTGACAGACCTTGCTCAGTGACAGCCTTGTCATGCAGAAACCTATCAAACAGGACAGCAATTTCCCTTTCATTTCAACAAATACTCTTCTGATAACAATGCTTTTCAGCAGCCCATGAACCGCAGTTGAGATGAGATGTAAAGCTTTCACAAGCAAAATCCTAGGCCTTTCAACACCATCAGCACAGATAAGTTCAGCCAGCAGATGAAAATAAAAAAGAAAATATGCTGCAATCACACTCTGCTAGCCCAATGCCAACCTTCAGCAGCGTATGGCACAAGCAGAGGTTAATGCGCAGGGTAACCTGCACTAAAATGATGACAATTCCACTCCCTGTCTGCCAGCTACAACAGATCACCTGCTGACTGAAAGGAGTTCCCATTTCAGCAACAGAAATGGTATTTAAAAAAAAAAAAAAAAAAAAAAAACACCAAACCCAAAAAAACCCAAACAAACAGAAAAACTCTGATAAGCACCTTAGTCTTTCCAGTCAGTTCAGATTAGAGGCGCTGGAAGGAGGCAGTTCTATGTCTCACATCCACGGACAGCTCACGGGACCAAGGACTCGGAAGAGTTTTAATCCCTCCCCTGTTTTTGCCTTTTGGGTGACATTCACAGCTCCGTTAACCTGGGTGTCTAACTGTATAGACTGCAACTTAAAGACCTAGTCTTTCCAATAGGAAAATGTCTTCAATAGTACACTATAAGCATAACATAAAAATACATAACTCAACAGTTCAACAAGTATGTAAAAGAGTGTACTTCTTCCCCGTGCCATTTCCCATAACTCATCATCAACTTGTTATTGAGCTATTATATTAATTCATAATAAACTTGCTTTACGCAATGGTGGCCCAGTTGCATGACTAACTTCACATTGATAAAATGGAAATATGAAAGGATGCTTTTAAAAAAGTATAATGTTTTAAATTTAGATCTTAAGAAGCAGCACTGAAGAGAAAAAAAATAGTATGGAAGACATTTAGGACTAGCAAAGAAAAGCTCACCAAAATCTGTGTTTTATTTTTTTCCTGACAGCGTTAGGGATTTTTTTAAGACAGCAGAAAACTAAACTTGTTTCATTAACCTAAATATAGCTGTAAAATATTTTCAGTAGAAAGAGAGTTTTTTCTTGCTGAACGTTGTGATGTCCTGACTGATTTAGTGAGTTCTGCTACTCAGCCTGCAAAAGGATTTCTTAGGACGACTCAATAGGTTTTCTCATGAACAGCCGGGCTAATGGCTAAGACCCTTAGATGGAGTCTTTGGCATAGGTCCAATCACACTGATTTCATCTATCATCAACTCTGGAAAGTGGACTTGAACTCAGAACCCATACTAGCAATCATCCGAACACATAAACATTGATCATGCTAATTCACAGGAGTGTAACCACAAGGCTAAATATCAACAGAATTTTCCTTCCTGATCTCAATTCTACTGATTAAAATGTAGCTGCATTACCAACTCAAGTGCAACGTTTACATATGCCACATGTGAGAAAGCTAGATAAAGACATACTTTATTATTACCTGAATTATCTAACTCAAAAACATATAGCCACAGCTTTCAGGTTATTAGTTTGTTTTTCAAACAGAACTTGCAGGTTGTTTATTGTTCTGTATTTCATATTTTTCAAAGTATAAGTTCACCAACATCCTCTTGAATACTCTGTGCCATTCTGTATAACATTTTATGTGCTTACAGAAAAGTCTGTAATGTCATAAATCCAAAGCTCTCTTTAAAACTGCAGTGTAGCCATGACTAAAAAAATCTGCAAAACTGACACTTTTACTGTGCTATGTCAGTATTGATGCACCACTGGAAAAGCAGCCATCTTTTTAATTGTCACTATACCTTTTTTAGAAACCCAAACAAATATTTTATATTGATCTTAAAAAAAAAAAAAAAAAAAGCATATATTTTGTTTAAAAGCTTCCATCCAGTAAAATCTGAACCACTGCTTTAGGCCACAACTTTGATTTATATATATATATAATATATATATATATTTTCTTGGAGTATACATATCATAAGGTTAAAAATCATTTTTGCAACTGCTGAATACTCTGTAGATAAAAGGAACCGGGATTTTGCATATTTATCTGACTTGTCCTAATACAATAGACAGTATCATGATTTCAAGCTTTGTACTTGTTTATCATTAGTGTTTCCACTGTAACCATGGCATCAGTATATAGCACAGGCTTAACAGTGAGAAAAATACCCAGTATTTTCCAAAAAAACTCATCTCTTAGAAAAAATACAAGGATTTGCACAATGGCAAAAATCAATCGAAGTAGGTGAGCTGCCTAAAGAGAGAAACAGTTTCTTTTTAGGGGGAAAAAAACCCAAAACATTGTTTCTTTGCAAGTCTTTTCTGCATTTTGGACTCCTGACAAGAACCTAGAAATATAGTACAGAATGAGTAACATAACCTTGACCCTAGTGCAGATATTATAAAACAAATACTGACATTTGCTTACAAAAATACATGCAATATTGTACGAGATCGAAAGCATTAAAGCTATTAATATATTGACAAGAGCTGTTCTCGGCACATGAGCATTTTCTCAAACCTATTTAAATAATGACAGTCCAGTCCTGCAAGAACTGTTGCATCATTCTGAAGGTAAAGAGGGGCAGCAGTGCAATTACACCAAACACACTCAACAAGTACGTGGTACCCAGTTCAAACTTTCAGGACTGCTTAAAGGGAAATCCTCAGAATGGCATAAAAAGACTTTATGGTCTCCAAGAGTGTTTCTTAGTTTGCATTTATTTGATATTTCAGGCAGTAAGGAGGAATGGGTTCCTGCAATTGCTGCTTTTAATTTGCTTGTTATAAAGTTGGGAAAGAGTACTACAAAAATATCTGCCTTAAATGCCAAGAGTGAAATGAAGGAATTAGTCCTCTTATTAAACAGAAGAAACTGACTGTACCGTACCAGATCTTAGTTTAACATTGGTTTAGGCCACGTGCATTCTTCTTGTACTGTTAAATCTATTCATTTCATAGACAACTTCTCTTTTTCAGGTTTTAATATAGACTCCAGACACTGATGAAGATACCAATAAATCCACTATGGACTTTACAGAGATGTCATGGCCACAGGCCTTACTTTAACTCAGTGAAATCAGACAAAAAACGAGTGTGATTTTGTAAAAGCCAGTTCTCTGAAGGTCCCTATCTATTAACAATCCAATAAACACACAGTATTACAATTACACATGGTATTACAGTGACACATTCAGTAAATGGGAAGATTTTGGAAAGGGTAAAGCACAAGCCTATAAATACTTGCCTCCCCACCAATTCTGTGATACAGGGAGGGTGGTATACGCTGTGTATTACATGTCCTTCACAAACACAATCTAAACGATGAGGATTTACAGAACAAAACGAGGTAAGTGATGCTTCAGAAGCTGCATTATATTGAGCTGACCAGTTATGATCCACTGCCATGTCCCCAATTCTGTCACATCAAGAGACAACAAGCGTAGTCACTCCCTCGTCTCCTCCCACCCAGTGAATGCTGGACAGCAATGAATCCTGGTGCAATAAAACACAGCATTTATCTGATTCAGCTATGTAGTTCCTCCCAGATCATGTTTACAATGGGCCTCAATCCGTTAAATTCCACTATTTATGTAGGGAACGTGTTCACACGCTTGAGTTCACCTTAGAAATCAGAGCCAGGACATACCCCAGCACACCACCCCCACCAAAATTCAAACTTGGCATCTGCAACCTGCAAGGTCCTTCCAGATTTGGCGACAAACTCACAACATGTACAATACACAAAAAGAACATACAAAATTATTATTCTTTCACTAAAAATCTGTAATGACGTCCTCATCCCATCGGTCTCAAAGATGAAACCCCCTTTGACTTCAGTGAGAGCCACAACTTGATTATCATTCAATCCAGGTAAAAGACATCTGCAATACTGCTGCATTTGTCTTTTCCTGATTTGGCTATTTTTCCTCTGCCTATCACCCAGTTTTACCATCCGAGCTTACTAATGTGTAGCTTCTACAGAGCATCAGAATCATCTAGATCCTAATTATCACAATGTAACGTATGTAGCAGAAGTGAAAAATACCTTAAAGTTGTAAACATAAAAGTTTTAACAGGAAAGTTATTTGGCTCCTAATCAGCATAAATAGAGCCTAATTCTTTCATGCCTTTCCATCATTCCGACATCTCTTTATACCACTGCATTAAGTAAAGAAGCCCCAAAGAATACGTGAAACTCAGAGCTATTAACTCTCGCTATTTTTACTTTGGTCCTGGGTTCTTTGTCTGCTTGCCAAAGAAATACTGCCCTGACTAGTACCCTTGACCATAACAAATAAATACACAAAAAGATGAGCATACACATTTCAGATGGCTGGTCAAGCAGGGCACATTTAAAATGAGAAGACAGCTACTATTGTTTTATAATACATCTTATTTAAAGGATATACCAGTTAACTGTTTAACTGCAGAAACATTAAATGTGCATATTCACGTTTCCTGTGTTTCTTTTGTTTGTTTGATTTTTCCATGCTAAATCACAGTACCTGAGGATGTCAGACCAAGGATTTTCCAGCTTTTTTGTACTCCCACTGAGGCGTGTTAGCCCCTAGGTCTTTAAGACACTGTAGAAGCTGTGAGACACATTGTGTATACAAGCAACAGAATTTGTCTGGCTGGGGCCAAAATCCACCAGGACCCTTTTATCAGTTTCAGGCATTTAAAGAAGCATTGCATTAGCTCTATGCATAAAGGTGCAGATCAGCTGGGGGGAAGGAAGGAGGAGCATCAGTGCTGATGCAGTAACCTTTCAAGTGACACGAAGACCCCGAAGTGTCTCATATCGGAGGTCAGGTCTGGATTTTTAAGGCTTATCATTGCCAGGCAGACCAAGAGCGTTCACGCTGAAATGATAAACTCTGTCTAAGTGCTGGATCTGGGTTTTGCGGTAATGTTCTGTATGGATGCATTTGGTTGGGGTTTTTCAAACACAGTAAGATAACTAGACTTGTATTTATGTAACGTAATTTCAGAAACTGAAGCGGTAATTATACATCTCTTACTTAGATTCAGCATATTTTTCTTTCCTCCCTTGCCTGCAGACCACATGCATTAGATATACAGTAACCATGCCTATCTCAATATAACAAAGCGAGGAAATAATGAAAAGCCTTCAGAGCCATTACATGGCCCTGGCAACCTAGCTCTGCAAGACAGATGTTGCATCCAGAGCCGTGCCACTGAAAATCGTACGTACATGTACGTATCCACAGCGCGAACACTTACCCAGTCCTCGAAGTGGCGGCTCCCGTTCTGCAGCAAGTCCTCAAACTGTATAGTGCAGTTAGCTACAAAATCGTCGTACCCGATGGGGGCATCATGGAAAACAGCCATCTCTATCTTCCTGCCATTACAAACGTCGGTGACAAATTCATCGTTCCAAGCAGGACTGTTGGTCTTTTGCTTGGTTGAGGTCTGCCCGATCCTGGAGTCGTCCACATTGAGGGCTATGTAAGGGTCCAGCAAAAAGGTCTGTGGCCTGGGACCCACCGCATGCCTCAGAGACCACGCCGTGGGTTTCAGATTCACCGCCTCGCAGATCTTGATTTTCAGCAAGCCATTGAAAACCACCATGGCTGGATGGCTGCACTTTTCCCGGGATTAAACACTCGCACAACGCACTCGCACCCAGAGGGAGGGAGGGAGGGAGGGAGGGAGGGAGGACGGGCGGGCGGGAGGTCTCGCCAATAAATAGGAGGGCAGGTCTGGGAGTGGGGGAGCAGGATACAGTGCGGGTCTCTTCGCCTTACTGCTGCTGTTACCTTTGATTATTTAGCCTTTGCTCTTGCGACACCCAGTGAATACATTTATTTTCTTGCCCGTGTTTCTAACGGAAAACAAGGGAGGGGGGCCGCCGGGGAGGGGGAGGCGGCCGCGGCTGCAGAAACCCCCGAATGCAATCAAAACCCGAGCATAATCAACCCTTGGGGCGAGCGAGAGCCTCCTCCCTTCACCTAGACCATAATCCCGGATCAGTCTTTGCAGAGGAGGCAGAGCCGCGATCCCAGGCTCCTGCACACGCCAGTCCTGCCCGTGCGCCGCACAACAATACACGCACACACACACACAAATCAGAAACACCGGCCGACCCACCAGCCCTGCCTACTGCACAGCCTCCGCTCAGCAAACATCCACCCGGGGACCTTCCATCCGCGCCGGAGCCGCCCGTCCTGTGCCGCCGCCTCCTCCTCCTCCGCCGCCGCCAAGGCCAAGGACCCAGCGGAGCGACCCCCGCGCATGGGGGGCGACGGCAGCGGAGCGGGCCGCGCGGGTCTCGGCGGGCTCCGGCTGGGCGGCCGCCGCCCTGGCGATGGGCAGAGCCGCCGCCGCCTCCCGCCTCCCGCCGGCCGCCCCCCGCCCGCCTCCCGGCCGCCGCCGGCCGCCTCCGGCCGCCTCCGGCCGCCTCCCTCCGCGCCGTACCGCGCCGCGCCGCGCCGCGCGCAGCCCCAGCCCGCCTGCCGGTGCCGCTCCGCCGCTCGCTCCAGTGCAGGAAATGCGCAAAAGACGTCAGTGTGTGTGCGAGTGTGTGCGAGCGTGTGTGGTGAGGGTGTGCGGAGGCAGCCCCGTCTGTGCGTGCGTGCGTGCGTGTGTGTGTGCGAGCAAGCGGGCGCCCGTGCAGAAAGTTTTGCCTGTTGGGGGAGCAGCGCGGCCGCGGCCAGCCGGGAAACCGCGTCTGGGGTCGTGACTCCCGCGGGCCCCGCTCGCCGCTTCTCCACACCCGCCGGGCGGCTTTCCGCGGGGCCTCCGCCTCCCGCCTTCCCGGCCCCGGCCCCGGCCCCGGCCCCCCCCCCCTTGTCCTCCTCCTCCTCCTCCTCCCAGGATAAAGTGGTGAACTAAGCGTGGAAAAAACACCCCCGGCCGCCTTCCTCCCCAGCCGTAAATAGCCCGCCCGCTTTTATTAACGTGCTTGATCACGGAGGTCCTGCCCCCGGCCGCTGCGCGGCGCTGCCGCTACGGCCACGGCTACTTCCACCGCGCCGGGCGCCTCTGGCGCCGCGGGGGCGACGGACGCCCCCTCGCGCAGGGCTTTCGCCCCTCGCTCTCCTCTCCGTGACAGCGCCGGCCCCGGGACCCCTCTGCCGCGCCCCGGCCGGCGCCCGACGGGCAGCGCGCCCGCCGCTCGCCCCCTGCCCCGGCACCGCCGCCTGACAGCGCCGAGCCCCGGCCCGCGGCGGCAACCGCCGCGGCCAACCGCCACCCCCCCCGCGGCCCCCGGCCGCCGCCGCGGCGGCAGAGACACCGCTACGTCAGCGGGGGCCGGGCCGGAGGAAGAGTTTCCCCGCGGTGTGCGAGCGCCGGGAAGTGCCGTGCGCCGCCAAGGGAAGCGGCCTCCCGGGGCCCGCCCCGCCCCGCCCGGCCCGGCCCGGCCCGCGGCCGCCCTTCCCCCGGCCGGGAGACCCTGCCTGGGGCTGGCGGGCCGGCCCGGCCCGGCGCGGCAGAAAACGCCTCTGGGACGCCTGTCTCCCGGTGGCGGTGGGTCGCTGCCAGCCCCTTTGTTCCGTGCGGATCACCTGGCCCGGCAGAGCCGGCCTGCGCCTGCCCCAGCTCGGCCCCCCGGCGCCCCGCGCCGCCCCGCTGCCCCTGGCTTTGAGCTGGCGCCGAGGAGGGGGCACCGCGGGGAGTCGGTCGCCGCTGCCCTGCAAGGGTACTGAGAAGGGAAAAGAAATCTTCTGGAAGGGTGAAAGGGGGTACTCACTACGCTATTGAACGTTATCTACACGTCACGTAAGGTTTCAGTCATTTTCATCACCGTGGTACCAAATACTGGATTAAATAACCGGGAAACTGTGTGCAGCCTGGCGCTCTCCTCCTCAGAACAAAAGTACTCAGGAGCTAGATGGTTTCCTTTGGTGAAAATTATTACTGCCTTATTTATTTTTAGTTACCGATTTTGCCAGTCTTTTGTGAGACAGGCATTGGAAAAGGGATGGACTTTGCCCTTCGATGGGATTTGAATTCTCTGTAATATCGCAGGAGAAACCGAGGGCCAGCGCTGGCACCCCAGGAGGGTGGCTGGGGTGCTTCGAAGGTTCAGGCAACGTAAAAAGAAGAAACTCGATTGCCTGGATCCAGTTGAGTAAGAACATAAAAGATGAGCACCCAGTCCTTGATCTGGACCTGATATTCCTGACTGGAGAGCAAAGAACAGATAATTATGGATTTCTACAGGTAATGGCTCAGGAGGCAGGTGTTATATTTGGAGCTGATGAAATAGCTCCAGTATCTGTGCTTCTAGAGTAGTTTCCAGATAGAAGATACAGTACTAATGAAGCCTAAGGGTCATGAGAGCATTCACGTTAATGGAAGAAAGACTTTGTGGTGCCTGTTGCCACTTAATCTACTAGTCAAAGTAGAAGTACAGTAAAATCTCCATGGTCATTATCGTCTTGACAATCCCCAAGCAGAATCATTTGATACAAAGCTGTGATATGGAGCCAATTACGGGCAATGTCTTCCTTCGCAATTCAGCCTTTCCCGGGCTCACAGCAGCCGTGATACGTCTATCGCATTATTTCTGTAAAGGACCGTACTCGCAGGCCCCACCAGAAATACAAGAATCACTTATTCCTTTCCTCCCACCCCCATTCACAACCTAGCATATATAGTACTATATATTAAGCTATATGGTCTTACATTTAGTGTGTCAGAAAGAACGCTATAATTAAATCTTTCCTCTGGATGTGTTTGTGTTGTCTCTCAATAACGGTAATGTAAACAATATGCTCTGTTCCCTTAGATATTGGAAAACATAAAGGCCGAACTGATACACTGTTTAATTTTTTCTGTTTATTTTTAAGAGGCCTGCAACTACATGTATTCCAAATGCCCAAGGTAAGATTTAAGTAAACACAGTCTCCATGGTGAGTTTAATGACCTAGCATCTCTGTGAGATCACACATGCATATTACGGAAGTCTGAATAAATACAGACTATTAACACAGCATACAAAATAATATAAATAAACCTTATATTTGGCTAATTACGTATACAATCTACTGCATACATAGCTAGGCCCCGATATCTAATTTGAGCCATCTGCACTTTTCCATGTGCCAAAACAAGCCAAGGTTTGGTTTCACAAATGATGTTTTCTAAGAAGACTGCCTGCATGAATAAAGATTTACAAGCTCACTTAGGATCAGACAGCTCAAGCCTTACACTGCTTAGGAAAATACATGTACCTTGCACTGTTTGCATTTAGTTTTATATGTTTTTTTTTTATTATACTTTGGGAAAGCATGTTTATGTCAAGACTGAACTTTTAACACTAAGCAGTTTTTAAGTTACCAAAAGACCCCGGAACAATATTCTTAAAATCCAGTAACTTGGGTACATTGAGCAACACAACAATGCTTCCTGCAAAATTCATCCGAAAAATTGGCTCAGTGGTCTCAAAAACTCTAAGTAACAGACAGCAAAGAACATTCCAACTGTAATTACCATTTTCCACTTGAAAGTTTTTTAAATATTTGTTTGCTTGATTTTTTTTTTCTGTTTTCTTGCTGTGGGTTCGGAAGGATTTGCTTCTTTAAGAGTTGAAGAGCAAATGCTGTTCTTTCTGTTTCTCACAGGAGGGTCAGGAGAGGAAGATACAGCACATGCAATATTTCTCCGGCAGAAGGGCAATAAGAAGCACTCTAGGTGCATTTCTGTACTCTGTTACAAAGGCTACAGCAGAGTAATAAGCCATGCCCTGTAGTTATTATGCTTTAGGTATTCTTCCCAGCTGTGGTTTTTTTTAAAAGGACACAGAGGGCCTACAGGTACGCAGACGCAGGACTGGTTAAGGAGATCTATCTACTCCCCAGAAGTAACTTTTTCTGGTAGAAGTCCCCCTGGTCAGGCCTCTGAGACCAAACTGCACGTAGCTTTGTGTCAGGACTGCTCCCGGCGTACGCTGCTCACCTGCCGGAGCATCTGCACATTGGTGTTTTGACTTTTCATGAGTGTTGCCTCAGCCCGACCGATTACTTGGCAGACAACTGCATCGTTAGGGCGCCCTGTAAAGCTGTAAGGAAAAGACCCCCGAGAGATCATAAAAGCGCAGCCTATTTGCACCAGCTTCTATCTGCATTCTTACTTTAGGAAAGAAAAATACATCAAACGGGTAACGGATAGCAACGATGGCAACACCAGCATGCAGTCATCTGCAGACAACAGCCTCCCAAGGCACGGGTTTACTCCCTCAAATCCTCTCAGGCTGCTCCTCTCCTGTTTCACACCGAGTGGCAGGGGCAGGGGCATGAGCAAGGGCAGGGGCAGTGGAAGGGGCAGAGGCAGGGGCAGTGGAAGGGGCAGGGGCAGGGGCAGGGAGGGACGAGCAAGCTGCAGGCAGTTTGTTACCTTCAGTCAGCCCCTGACCTTTCCCTGGCCTGTGACTCCTCAACAGCTCTGTGGAGAAACAGCACTATCTGGTGGAGGGAGTGAGTAAAGTCCTTCCAGGACCCGCCATGGGCTTTATTCAATTAGTGCAGCCACAATTGCAACTGCTTCGGAGGTGTGCTTGCCCACGGTTGATAGATAGTTTGACTGGATTTTCAAGAGGATTTTTTTTTTTTTTTTTACAGTCCCAGTGGCAGGAGAATATATCTGGCTGAGTCTTTACAAAACCAATGCTTATATCAGTTTCTAGAGCTTTCCTGAAGAACTGCTTAAACCTTGGAGAAATGTCAGCAAATTTTCAGGATTTTCCAAGTACAGCAATGTGAAAGAACAAGAGGAGCTTTTGTGTTGTTTAATTTTTAAAAGAAGTGTAATTTCTTAAAGTTATACTAAACATGCACAAGGAATAAAATCAGGCTTGCATGCAGGAGAGATTTTCAGAAACATCTTTATGTCAAAAATGAAATAAAAGCCAGAACCCAAGTTATAAACCTTGTGAAATTTGAGGAACTTTGGCTCTGAATCCACACTGGACATGAACATAGTCCAAGCATCATGTATGTGAAGATGTTCACTACTATGAGTACATCCACTGAATTCCTTTGAACTTAATGGATATGCTTATACAAGTGCAATAGTTGAGTGTTAGTGGGATCAGTCCCCTCCTGGCAAGAAATCAAAGATTGCTGGTGAATGCTGACTATCTTTGAAAGTCAAATTATTATTCAGATATCTAATTTTGGACACACGGTTATGAAAAAAGCATCCTCAAGAGCATTTTCACTCCTGTCATGCTGCAAATGATCTTTAGGGTATACCAATAGCTAATTCATCTTTTCCAAAGATGAAGAAAAAGCCCAGTCTCACTGAACTTGGTCCAACCTCCAACTCCATTCCAAGGTTACCTTTGTGTCCAGCCAATTTCCTACTAATTTATTCTTCACTCGTGAAGCATGTACCTGAGGAAGTTACTTAAGGCACTCCTAATGTTCTCTGTGAAATGTCTCAGCAAGAGAGATCTTGTCAATGTGTGATTAATTAGCTCTCCAACTCCCTCTAGTTTAATTATACTTTTGGTACTCTTCCCAACCTCTTTCAAAAGAACATACTAAACTCTACCTCAATTTGTTAGCTTTCATTAGGAATAAATCTCTCAGAAAACATCTGCATTGCAACTGATACGGGGACTGTGGGATTTGCAGCTTTAAGGTACCTGGTTCTGGCAGACACAGTGACACGGTGACTTCACTGCAGTGTCTACCAGCCAGCCTGATTTCAGGCATGCACCTGGTTTGCTAGCCAAGACCGAAACCCATGATATCTTCTAGCAGTTCTTATCTGAGCTAGATAGATTAGAGCCAGCTTAAGCATATCTCCATGTGCCACAAAAACATACCACCAGTTGCAGAACATATGCTTAGGTCACATCTGGACTAGAGACTTCTGGCTCAGTTAGGTAGTCCCAGACAAACACAGCTGTGCCAGGGACTGTCACCATTATGGTTTTTTAAATTATTTTCTTGCTTGTGGATGGTGATTTTATTATACTGATACAAAAAGCCTTAGCACCATACATCTCTCTGGAAAAATATAGTGGTATTTCTATACTGGAAATGTATTCCAAATATATAAATAGGCACCCACTTGGTCTAATACACGTATCCCCTCAGCCTTCACATATATAGCTTTCCCTGCTGGCAGCATTCACTGTGGGTTTGCCATTTGCAGGATTGTGGCTATTCTAGACATGGATTCGCTGGAGAAACTCCTGGAGGGTAAAACCCATATCTGATGTGGTTTTGGTTTATCAGCCCTCATCTAGGGAATTTACAACAGGTTTCTTGGGCAGGGAACCTTGCAGTTAACTGGCATTGCTCAGGACTGTAACAGGAGTCTGATGATATTCAGACTCAATTATTAGATTGTCCTTGCTGGGAGTAATTTTGGGACAGAGTGACAAGGAGAGAATTCTGGAATGGATCAGGCTGCAAGAGAGAAGCCCCTGCCCTAAATCAGCCTCTCCACTTACACGGGGTGAGCCTTGGAAGAAGTGGTTTTCTAAAGGTACAGCTCACTCTCCGCATTAGGACCAGAAGAGGACAGGAACATGAACTTCAGTCTTGCCTTTCCAGGCTGTTGCTTTCTTGAGCAGCACACAGAAAAAAAAAAACCCAGTATATATGCTGCTTGAATTAATGATTTTGTATCATACCCCCCAAAAAAACCCCAAACAAACCTAAACCAACCATGCAGAGTAAGTAGGGAAAAGGACAGGTCCTTTTCATTCCTTTGTACTCTACCAGTTAAGCAATTTCAGGCAAGGAGCAAGTGTAGTCTAGTGCTAAATGCAATTCCTTTCATCATAGGGAAGCTGGTCCTCAGGCTGTCACAGTCGTCACAGCCCCCTGAGGCTGGACACGCAATGCCTTTGGGGATCGGTTGCCATTTATCCATACTCCTGTTGGTTTTTGCTCTTTCTATTTCCCTCTGTAGAGGACCACAGTATTGTTGCTACTGGAAACTGTTCCCCATTTGAGGTGGACTTCCCCAAAAGAAACTCTCTGAGGGGATCCGAGTGTGTTTGCCTCCAGGAAACAGAATTGTCTCTCCGCTTCCCCACACACTACAGGAGCGCAAGCCATACAACATACGGCAGGATACAGCATATTCTCCCCAGAAGAACAGGCTAGAAAGACCTACTGTTCTGCTGAAATATTTAGTGTGAGTACCCCAGAAGAAATTTAAAAAATAAGGGAAGCTGCAAGTCAGGGCAACTTGATATTTGCGTGCCTAGCCCTCACTGGATGTAGTAAGGTTCCTGAGAATAGTGGCAGGGTATACGCAGTTAACTGAAGCATAGCTAGGATTCATCTTGCTGTCTTACCCAGAACCCTGTACAGGGTTTGGAGCATCTGTCACTATTACTTGTGACGCTCAAAGGCAAACTCATTTCACAGCTGATAAGCTGCGGCAGAGTAATAAGTGTGCCCAAGGTGTAACTATCATTACCAGCTTCTGCTAATTTTTTGGATGATTTTAAATTATGCATCAGTTCGGTAGTATCAATTAAATATAAAAAAGAACATGCTTTTCAAAAGTAGGTATTATCACCACTGTACAGAGAAGAGGACTGAGAAAGAGAATGATTAAAGGGCTACATTTTGGAAGTGTCTCTGAATTTTGAGTGCTTTAATTGTAAAATATCTGACTAGAGATATTTTAGGTATCTCAAGTTAAGTGGACAGTTTTGAGAATTTAGTCCTAATCACCTGCTTAAAATCACACATGAAGTCATTAACAAAGTCATTAATAAAACCTGTATCTCATGATTCCCACAGCCTTCCTCTAGCCTTTTCCCACTGTAGTATTCAAGAACTCAAACTTTTTAAAATTGAGAAACTAAGGCAGAATAAAGAAGTGATTTAATGATTTACAGTATTTGCAGTATTGCCAGTCAAGACATGTAGGACATGCTGAGCTGTGTTTTCTACCTGGCATCAATAACCAGCTACGATGATGGCCAAAGTGTAAAAAGGCCTATATGTAAGTGTATAACACTATACAATCTGAAATGTCAGGATTTGGGACTCTTCAGTAGACTTATTCCTGCACGTGTCTTGGAGAACTGAAATGTAGTACGTAGCCACACAAGTACATAATATTTATGTCTTTAAAGTGGCTAAAGCCAAGCTTCATTTCCTAGTATAGTTGCCAGTTTCAACTCTTTTAAGATGTGGACAGAGCAGCAATGGTTTTTGCTCTAACATAAGAGAAGGAAGGGAGTCAATGCTGGGAGAAAACTTTGAGCTGTGGACTGGCAGAGACATCTTTTCCCACGTGGTGATGCCTAATGGGCCTCCACTGGCAAATGCAGAACAGAAAACAGTTGACCACTAAACTAACATGACTCATGACTTTAGAGTTCACAAACAGAATAAGACACAAATGATGAGCAGGTCACAATTACTCCTCCACAGTTTATTTTACTTTTCTTTCTCCTTTTTACGTTTGTGGATGTGGTTGTAAGTTGGTCATACTCCATTTTCTTCTGCATTTACATGCCCAAAACATACCCACCTCACTATCTGTCCAGCTAAAAGCTTCATCCGTTTTTCTTACTCTTTTCTATATTGGACTGTAGAAGCTCTCAATAATGCAAAGAATTTCATCCTTCAGTGTAATCCCAGCTTCTTCTAACACAGCACAAGAGGGGCAGAAGGCAAAGGATGTGATCCTGCAAAGCAGAACACTTGCGGCAAGACAGGGCACGATCCACTCACATTACATACAGGTGTAGGGAACTTCTGAGCCCAAGCAAAGCACTACAGGTCTGAGTTAGTACTACTTAACTAGTAATTATATCTCTGTAACCTCATAGCTTTCTACAAAACTTTCACACATCTATCCTCAAAGCACCCTCTTGACTTTCATACTTTCCTTTTCGGATTTGATAGCTATTCTATAAAGGCAAAGAAAATTTGTATTTGATCTAATTAAAAAACCATGTTTTCTTCCTCATGAAAATGAAAGGAAACAACAGTTTTGGTTTTTATTTTATCTAAATACATTCAAAAATAAGTCTAAATTTACCAGATAACTTCCAAGAGACATCCTTTTGCTCACTCTCTACCATAAATATTTCTGCTTTTGGGCATATGAAGCATTTGGGGGCAAAAAGAAAAAAGCAATAGTATAGACTACAAATGTTCAGTATCTGAAACCAATCTAGCTCTCAACTGAAAATAATCCATCATGGAATTTAAAGTTTTCCTATGAAAAAAGAAGTTTGGGGGTTTTGGGTTTTGTTTTTATTTTTTAAGGAATGCAGACACTCCAAAATAAATGTGAGAGCACTGACTGCCTTCATCTAAATCTCATACAATTATGTCAGTTACTTCTTGTTATCTGAATTTAAACAAACTAACAGGGCGATACTTGCGCTGATGCTGCTCTTGTGAAGTCAAATAGGTAACTGATCCAAAGGAACCAAAGGTAGGGCTGCTGACTCTTAACAAATCCAAGATAGGACAAGTTACATGAATTATTTTTTCCAGGTAGTCTGAATGTTAATTAAAATGTTTAAATTAGATTAGTTACAGCATTTCTTTGAAAAAAAAAATTACTAAAACCCATTGTATATTTATTTTTTGTTCTGGCTATAACTGTCAAAATAATGTGATGATAATGTATGTCATAATCATAAGGGCATGGCATTTTTTCTGAAATGCTATTCAATAAAAATGTTTCCCATCTCTAATTTTAATAAAACTGAAGGAGTCCCTTGGGAGATCCTCAATACCCACGGTTTTAAAATTCTATCTGAGTCTGGGGAATCTGGTATCCTTCACCCATCCTTAGTGGAAGTGGAAGAAAGTCACTTCATCTAGAGGTCTAGATGTGATGCTTTAAAAAGTAGCATAGAGAAAATATTAATGTCTCTGCTTTTGAATTACTCTACTATTCTTGCCGGTACCACAGTCCCTACACTACCTCATTCTTAATAAAATAAATAATTGAAAGTATACATTCATTCAGATCATGTAGTACATCGTTGCTTCACTTTTGTTTTCCCCCATTTATTTGTTTTAATCTGTTTGTTTATACTGACATTAACATATCTTTGTATCGCTTTCAAAGTAATGAGATTTTTGTTTTGTGCCCTTATGCTCCATTTTGTATTTGAATTTTTTAGACTACATTTAGCCTGGAGAGAAATGTTGGCACTTTATTTATTAGGATAAACACATACTTATAAATTAAAGGAGCACTGTTCCTTTATGTACCTCTTCCTCCAACATATGGAGATAGCTTACACTTGCTCCAAAATACAGAAAGCTGCTATCTGTACTAAAGAGTCATAAGGGAGAGAGGAAGGAAAGGGGGGATAGCAACCAGGTTAAAAACTCTAATATGGTTTTATAATTAGTAAGTATTTAGTATCACAGAAACAGCTATTATGCAGTATAATCAAAGTAGAATTTAATCTGTAATTCTAACACATTTTTCCAAGTCTGTGCTGATATATTTGTAACTTTACAAAATACTTATATTGGACTGAAACTGTTCTAGTTTTGCCTAATCTTTTTTATACAAAAGTTTGAGTAATATCATTCCAAACATTTCTAAGTTATGTGTGGACTAATAACATAACCTTTTTCAGATATTTCAGTAGCATATTTTATGCCTGAATATTTCAATAATGGCAGAGGACAGAAACATCACACCTAGTTTGTTTTGGGGTGGTTTTTTTGTTTTGTTGTGATCTAAGAAATGCCAAGCCTGGAAAAATTAGTATAATTGTTTCAAAGTTTTAAATGAGACATTTTCCTCAAGAAAACTTTGTCTAGGTTTCTTTTTCTTCTCACTCTAAAAGGACAGAAACTAACAATTTCAAATGCACTGGGATATCTAAATATTGAATCTCTGGTCTCCAGGGCCAACGACAAGATCATGAGGCAAAGCTCCCATTGTACTTAGCACCTTTTAAAGTTATGGCACTGTACTGAGATATAATGGATCAAAATACCTAATTTTAACAACTTCTATTTTGTATTTTTGGAAAGAGTTCAGATGTCTTCTGCTGATTCAGAAATTTATCCATCGACTGGCTCACCGTGAATATCTATCAGGAAAACAGACAAGCAGAAGTGAGAGTGAGTTCAAATATTTCAAGTCTGGGATTGTTTGAGTAAAAAACACTGAATTCTACTTCATCCATTAGGTCATTAATGGAATAGTTCAAGCCTTTCACTGAAACATAATACTCCTTACTTTGGGAATACAAGTCTACTGATGAGAGACAGCGTTCAGAAAGGTATTTGAAGTTGGCAAGCTGTGACATGTTGCCACTCGCCTTTTTCCATAAGGACAGTGCGTTGCCGCGTGGAATATAAAATGTGGATGGTTTTCTTCTCTTTCTTGATCATTAGTGGATTGCATGAAATGGATGATAATGTATTTATTGTAAACTGTCTAAAATACCCTTTATAGGGATTTTTTTTTTAGCTTAGCGGGTGAGTGCTTATTTACGGTCAGGAGACAACCAGTAGTTGTATCATAGCTGTTCCGAAGCCACGAAGCTATGTAGTGAAGCATATGTTCAGTTTAAAAAGACATCTGTAACTTCAGCAAAGTGCTTCAGAATAAAAAAGGACATGTAGTGCATATACAGTTTTCTGAAGTGGTTCCCCATTTGCCATAAGTGAGTTCAGGGAGCTTCAGCTGAAGCTAGGGGAGACCAGGCAGCAGCGCTGGAAGGGTGCAATTACTGCAATGGAAAGGCACAAATGCTCCATCCTCAACAGATGGGAAATACAGGATTGATTTACAGGGCATGATTAAAGTTAAACATGTTCCTGGGAATTGTCCTGGATAGGAATGTTTTCTAGATTTGTCCTTCAAACAGCTGTTCAACATACCTGCATATATCCTTCTGTTTTACAAGACAGCTTCCCAAAACTCTCTTAGGAGGGCAGCCCAAAATTCATTTAATTCAATGGAGGGCCTTTCCAAACTCTACCGGAAACTCACTCAGTACCTCCTTTAATGGGTCAAGCACTGGGACTTGCATCTCTGTGTTTCTCTTTCAAACTTCCAGTTAACTTTTTTTCACAGGGACACTTTATAGAGAAGCGTTTCTGGAACTGGGCAGAAGAGATCTATCTACGTACACACAGGACACTGATCATACTGGTCATTTACGGCAAATCAAGATTGATCATACTGGTCATTTATGGCAAATCTTCACAACATAGGCTAAAATCTGCACACAGCACTCCCATCACACAAAGAGGGAATACAACAAGCTCAGAAGAGTTTGTGGCTGATCTACGAGTGAAAGATTACATATACTTACATTAGTACTTCACATCCCTGTGATGGCCTTTCTATGTGAAACTGGTGATCATACATATGAAATCCATTTTTGCTAGATACAATTTCCCTGACACAGCACTTTCTGATAATAGCTTACCCTCTAGTAAGTGTCAGTTTAAGCAGTTTGTAGTAAACTGGTAGCTTGACGATACAACTTTCCTTGGACAGATGAAAAGTGGTGCTAAAATAATGTTTCTGCACATAAAGGATCAGAGTCAGAGCCCAGTCTACATTTACTACTGGTACTTACAGTGGTGACAACATTTGGATACTTATTGTACCGATAGAAAAATGTATCATGAACCTATCAAATATCGGGACACTACAACAGCTTCAGGACAGAGGCTATGAAATTTTAGGGCTCTCAGGCTCTTTCTAATTATGAACTGCTCACTCTTGAGCCCATCTTCTGATGGGCTGGCTTGTTAGACAAAGCCTGCCTGCATGCAGTAGAGGCTGATACACGGGCATGCAGCCCAGGCTGATACAGGGACACACTCGTCTTCCAGATCTCCAGAGCCATAGGAGCAGGAAACTCAGGCAGCTCGTATCCCCATTTTTCTCTGTTCTCTCCTGGAGCAGTCATGTGTTATCTCACTGTGCCTCTGGGAGAGGAAAGGGAGGAAGAAAGGAAAGATACAGAGCGGTGGAGCTGGGCCACAGGGAAGAGGGCAAAGGGGAGTAATGGGAGTACTCTCTGGTATCGTGTGTATTTGCGACTGGCATACTGTTGTGACACTGGGTTATTGTCCATCAACAGCATTTATTACTGTTGTTACTGAAGCAACGCTGCCGAAGTAGGGGTTGTTACCTGATGTCATTTTGTTTGACAACAAGTTGAGAACACAAATATCTGCATTTTTTGGGGAGCTGATGTTGAATTGCTGCAAATGTATTCAAATACAAAGAGACAAAACAAATGAGTTCATTTGATTTTGCTTCCCATAGAGAATCTTTCTTGTTATCTGCTTTCTTGTCACACTACTGTCAGGTCTAATAACATAGGCGTCATCTTCTACTCTGAATTATCTTCAGAGTTTGTCTTGCTGATTTTTTCGACAGTAAAATCTTCAATCACAGCCTGTCCAAGATACAATGGAGCATCATCCTGCTTTTTCAGTTATGACAGATGTATTCCTGCACCAATCCTGTTCACTCAGAATGTTGTAAGGATTTGTGTAGGTTTTTGCCTAAAACAACATACTGGTTGCTCTCATTTATTCCTGTTCGCATAAACTCATGCTGTTGATTTTCACTTTCAGGTTCCTACGCAGCCCATCCCCACTCTGCCTACAATGGCTGCTTCCTAACAAGATGTCAACACCCTTCTCTGATCACTGACTCGTAGAAGCAGGCAAAACTCCTTTCTTACTTTTTAAGTCAAGTACAGAAGTGCTTTTCCTATGCTGCCCTTGTGCCTAGGAGTTCCCCAGAGACACCTGCCCATCTGCCCACCGGGCTTCAGACTCAAAACTCTTCTTTACTGTGACTCCTACCAATGTGCGCAATACCAGTCTGCTGTTCTTCTACCTACAGCTTGGTAGGATCCTGCTCCCTCACAGCAGCTCCCAGATCTTATGATAATATTAATAGAAACAACAATAAGGACTGAATCAGCAAAAGGTATTTCAGAGACTTGTATTCTTTCCGAAAGGTCCGCATGCAAAACCAGCTTCGTCTGAATAATGACAGACTAGGAAAGAAAAAATAAGGGACTTTCAAACCCTTATGTAGGTGCCCTCTATACTTGTCACATGTGAACTTGTTAAATCCCTACCAATAAAAGGTAAAAAGGGTGAGCAGGCTTTCTGGTTTTACCAGCAGTAGTAAGCAAAAACCCCAGAGTTTATGGGCAATAACTCTTCTCCTTCACTGAATGTTAGAGATCACTGTAAATCTACCTTCAAAGGTATTTTAACCAGTGTCTCTTCCTATAGCAGCATGGTATTCAAGCTATTTAATATCACCTTCCCTCTCAAAGATTGATCACACATTTATTAAGATACATCACTTTGATCTTCTAGCAATTGATCTCACTTTTACTACCTATAACTGCCATTTTAAAGAGACTTTTTTTAGAGAGTGGGAGTTTCAAAATAATATTCTCTAAATAAAACATCCAAATCCCCACGGTCACCTAAAGCCTTCAATATGTATTTATAAATCCCAACTATAAAGTAAGACTAACAAATAATTGCATTGCAGTATATTTGGTGAAATGACTGTACGTTTCTTCAGCAGTGAAAGGTGAAGTGGCCAGCTAAAATGAGAACTAAGCAGCTAATGGAAGAAGACTTCATTTAGGAATGTGAGGAAGTGTAATATGCCACGCATATCCTAAATTAAGTCTCGTGGCATTGCAGAGCTATGACTGCAAAGTCATCGCGTGTATATGGGTGGGAGTCGGCAAATAGCTGTGATGGAAGCTCAAAGTTTCTCTTTAATCTTGTAATGTGTTCACTGGTATTTTATTTACAGAAGCAATTACTTCTGGCTATATATAGTTAGTTGCTGTAATAGTTATTTTACAGAAATAGCAACCAAGTTTTATGTGTCAACATTCTCCATTCACTGGAATTTTTGGAACTTCTTGTCAGGGAATGAATGACCTGCGATGCTGCAGGATAACACAGACAGAGACAAGCAACCAAACTGGCCATTTTCTAGGCCTGCTAGTACTATTAAAGCCAGGGTTGCTGGGCACTCTTTCTTGAACCTAACCGCATTGCTTTAAATCTAGCAAAGGCGAGGCATTACCTATGTTTATGTTGCTTCCAAAATGTTGGCCTGGTGACCAAATACTGTACGCACTTTGAACCGAACAGATATTGCGACCCAGTCTGCAAGACTGGCCGTAATTATTTAGCAGCACGGTCACTAGGACTACCAACAGAACCATTTCCAAAGTATTCTTAACAAACCTGCAGGCTGCCACGCTAGTAAAAATGCAGACGCACGTTACGACCACGAGCAGAAAGCAAGCCCTACCTTCACCCGGGGACGGCCACGCCATGGCCTAGCTGTCGGCGGCAGTCATCAGTGCCAGAAGGGCTGGATCTGAGAGGAAAACACACCTCTGCCTTCAGCCAAGAGCCGCGTCTTTCTCAGCTCTCACCTAGGACCAGGCTAATCCCCCTCCAGCCACAGCTCTGCTGAAGACGGTGGAATTTCAGGCAGGTGAAAAAGGCCTTAAGTGACTCTTATTTTCATCTTTACAGCTGTGTGGACTTGCCACATGCATAAAAACCCACCTGAAGTCTTTTAAGTTTTAAAGCACCAGCTGGCTTTCGAAGATGGGAAAAGAGAGGAAGCGATGACTGCGAAAGAAGGAAGTTCTCTAAATGGTGATTTGTGTCAGGACATCTAGTGTTATGACTCCATTTTGACTACATACAAACTTTCTGATTTCAAAATTATCCACGGATTGCTTGGTTAGAACTGTTTAAGTATGCTTGCATAAACTGTTGTGGCAGTAAGTAGCAGACAACAGGGAACACGGCAAACATCACATACTGTTACTGTCCATGCACTGACTGGGACTGGTCAAAATTTTTCTGGCAGGAGTTTTCCTGTAAAATCTACAGTTACTAAAATCTAAGATGCTTATGCAGCCCCTCTATGTGCTAATACCTGAGCGTATCATAGTCATTATTTATCCTCACACACCGTTTTAGGAAACGTTATTAGTAGCCCATTTTACCGATGAGGAACCGAGGCACAGAGAGAGTCTCTCATCGAAGGTCACACAGGACATCTGTAGCTGAGAAGGAAATTGAGATGCAGATTAATGTTCCCTAGACCAAAGCCCTTTTCATAGCTTGCTGAAAGCATCTGATCAATTTGTAAGCACTTAAGCTGCTATTCGAACAGACAGGAATAATGGACACATTTTGAGGCCCCTCCACTTGGCAACATCGTCTCCTGTTTTCAGAAGTGATGGATTCGGTCCCTCTGTAAGCAGACACGCGGCTTCGTGGCTGTTGAAGGTCCTGACCCAGGTGCTTCTGCTGAGTCAGCAGAGGAAACTGGAGACTCTGATTTGCCTCTGAGGTGTCCTAGTCCCACAGGCAGGGAACTGATAGGCAAATATATATATATATAGGGGGTAAAATAAATGCTTTTATATGGATAATAGTACAGGAATAATGGGTTTTGCTAGTTCAGTGGACTAACTTTGAGTGAAGTACGTCAGTTCTGATTCCCCCAACTGTGACTTTTTCCAAAAAACTGTTGCAGCCTAGAAAAAAGTTTACTATAATCTTGAGCATGCTTATTTACAGAAATAAGAACTGACCTCTAGAGAAGTAGAATTGCCCTCTAGCAACCCCTAAGCCACCGTTTGCTTCTGATTCTGAAGAGACCTTCTCTTTTGAAATAGATACATGCAGTAACCCAGGAACAATAGTCTACACTTCAGTCTACACTTCTAAACATCCTTTGATATCCCTTCCCTTCCCTTCCAAGACTTAGTTCTTTCTCCATTCCCTTATGTATATAGACTGGACATACTAGCACGTAATGGACCTTCAAGACTAATTCTGCAAAACAGTTGCTGGATCAGTTGGGAGGAGAGCCACACTGTCTTCCTCTCTGCAGCTGTACAGTTAACAGATCATATATGGAATGCCAATGGATTTTGAAGATGCAGGATATAGTTCTCTACCTGTGCACGAGGCATGTAATTTGTCGGTGCCTTCATCCTTCACAACAGGGAAACAACAAGGCTGCGAGGATAAATACCAGTGCTTTCTGGAGCAATTCAGAAGGTCTTCAAACACACTCTGACAATAGGTATTTCATCCTATACGTGCACAGGGATTCTACATCATATGGACCATGCACCCTGCGTCACCCACACATAAAGAAGGGCTGCTCTAAACATGTACAGAGCAATTACACAGCAATGGCCAGTAGATTCAGTAGGTGTCGGACTAAGGAAGTTGGTTGCAGTGTCTTCTTCAAAGTGGAACTTAGGATCTGAGCATAGAGGACCTTCATTTTGAGAAGGCATCATGATAAATACTGTAAAGACTGTGGGGCATTCAAAGTCTGCAATGGTGGAGGTCACATTAGTATTCTGGCTAGGCAGGGCATAGACTAAAGGCAGGGTCTAACTCTCTGACCAAAGCGATAAGCTTGCAGTAGTGGCAAAAGTAACAGTGACATGGAGCTTCCATTCACAAGCGCTCACTACCACACAAAATAAAAATATTGGTGCTTTGTCCAGCTGGCAAGTACAAAATATGAATACAGTGCAAACTATTTCTTGACAGATCTCTGCTTCTGCTGATTTCTATCAGTCCCAAATGAAATGGTTACTTAATACAGATCACCCATATCACTGTTGGGCACACAACAGCATTTAGGAGTCAGAGGCACAGATGAGGATGCCACCACACTGTATGTTTGTACAAATACAGGCAGTGAGATGGTCTCTTTCTCAGAGACCTTTCAATATAAATATAAGGCAGGAAGAAACAGAAGAAAACAAAAACAGATGGGGATTACAAAAGCACTTTGAAAGTATATTGGCAAGATGGACAGTAGACTCAACACTGGCCATGTTCTTCTAGGCCTTGTAGACAAAGAGAAATTGAGGAGGTTTTGAAGCAGGGCTTTTTTTTGGCAGATGCTCTTATGACTGCATTGTTTGCAAAAGGCCTTTGCTAATTAATTGGGAAATTACTGCTTTTTTCTTCTGCGAGGCCACGCAGACAGGTGTAGACAGATACAAGCAAGCTCTGCTCATGCTCTGAGCTGCCCAGACACAAGCTAGCTTCCGTCTGGAAGATGTAGAGTCATGTTAATGTGGCACCATGCCCAAACTAACATACCCTGCCTCTCAGCAGTGCTCATTAGCTTAGGTTCATACACTTATCTTACTTCTGGACTGGGGCCTTCCGGTGTCTGACAAGCTACGGGCACCAGCAGAGTTCTCCTGTCTTTCTGGCCTCCTCTATGTACATATACCTTTATGTCATTGCATGCTGTCACCTCTTGTTGAAAAATGGACTGTTAAAAATCACCAATTCTCTTCTCCCAGTTGCACTCCTAAGGAAATTTTTGTCAGTCTGCCAAAATGATAACAAAACACATGAACATCTCATGGTTCAGCTCACACCATCACCAAAGCAGCAGTAATGGCTGCAGAAGCAGCTAACTCACGAGCTGCCAAAGCACTGAGCTAGGAAACAGGAGTATGGATTACATTCTTTATGAAGCCCGAGCACAGACCATACGACCCTCAGCACGTTCCTGCAACGTGGCCAAGAACCAGGTTGCACTCTCATACCATAAGTGATCCAGCATCTGCCCCCAGTGGCAAATTTTCAGGAGCACTGCGAAGGACTGGATTTCCTCCAGTTCTCGAGAAGGAGAGAGCAAGACCCAGCACATTGCCCCACTGGCTCACCTCCCTCCCTGACACTTCAGGTGGCATCAATTTTCCAGCTCCCAGAAAAAGAGAAGGAAATGCAGCTATGCTGCTGAGTTTCTTCCCACTGACCACTGTTAGGACCCGTAATCCATCATCCTACACTAAAATGACAAATTTGACTGGTTTTATATTGAACTATGGCTACTGTGGAAAAGATACAGGATTCAATCCCCACTGGTAATATAGGACATGGGACAACTGCACTCAATGTAGTTTTTACCTTTCTATCAGACTTACGAAATTGCACTCAGCCATATGAGAATGCTACTGAGAATGCAACGTGAAGGACACAGTGGGGGGGAAAGGGACAATTCAGGTTCCTCATCAGATTTTAATTCTGCCTCCTTGTGGCTATTTCAGTATGATAGTCTTACAATTTTCCATGGGATGCCTCCCTTCATCGGTAAGTATTTGCACAAAGGGCAGTATAAAGATTACACAAGGAGCTCTAAGCAAGAGGCTTTTTGCTTGGCTTTGCAACCTAAATAATACTCTTTAAACACAGCTTTAATAAAAACATATCAGTTTATACTAATATATAGATGAGAGATTTTACCGCGGTTATACCTGGACTGTCTTCTGCAAGCAAGTACACGCTTGTTTTATCTAGCCTGCCGACTTGCTAGGAAGCCGTAACAGCATAAAGCTGCAGCTCACGCACTCTCCGTTAGCCGGGCCCATGAGTACAGGTTAAGCAAGTGCTGCACTAGCTATGGCTACACAGCTTTTGGCCAGCACAGAGCACAGGTGGATCTTTTGCTTGTAAAAGAGCACATACCCATACCTGGTGCTGAAGAATTTTTGAGCCCGAGCTTGAGAAAGCATTCTATTCAGGGCAATACTGGAACAGACTGACACTTAAGTCCTTCTGAAACCAGAGGGGTAATCTGTGTTTAAACTTAGTCCTATGCTTTAATCTGCTTTTTTACTATTTCGCTATCCTGAACAGAGGTAAATGTAAGCATGTGCTTTCCTGAGTGGAGCTCTAAAAGCATTAACATGCAGCAGTGCAGACAATGATTTATTGGTGTCAAGTCTAGCCCCTATCAAAGAACAATAACACAAAGAACAAGAATTACATCTGGGACATAAAAAGCTATTTCACTTTGGAACTGTATTGCATTGCATTAGAAAGTAAATCCTACACATGTAAAAGAGGAAAAAAGCCTTGTATGATTAGACTAATTTTATTGAAAATAATCCAAATTAGGGAGTTTCAAATTTTATATACTTAACTTTAGTTTACAACTGGTTGATTCTTTTGAACTGAACTTTGAAATAATTGGGTAAATGCCTTTTTAAAGGTTTAGAGAAACGTCAGCCTTAATCTTTTGCAGCAGGGGTCACTATAAACAAATCTAAAAAAACCTGCCAGCACAGAATACATATGCCAGAACAGACAGTAAAATTGCTGATTATAGATAAGGAATGGTGTCACTGTAGGTGAGCATGAGAAAAAAACCCAAATATTTTTATATGGATAATTTATTTAAAATCACTTGTACAGGCTTAGACCATCCTGACAAGAACGGTGACCTAATTTCAAACTATTAATAGAAGAGAAATAAAGTTGACTCCATGATATATACTTAGACATAGGAATTTTAATGCAGTGCATCAAAGGATTCAGATGATACAGGCAGTATTTTTATATTCTGCACAAAGTTTCACTGTAAGTATTACAAAATATAATCAGAGCAAGTATTTAAATATGATTTTAAAGCTATTTATAGCCACAATCTTTTGTCCTGTGTTATATAGTGCACCGAGTTCCTATATTTAAAGGTTGTTTTCACATTGGCATAAGAGCAGCATCTGATCTGAAATATAAAAAATCAGAACCTTACCTATTATAAATGACGATGTTTCAGCTGAAAAACGGTCTGAGGTTCTAACATGATTTCATATGTATGACATTAGCTGGTTAAATTGCAACAGCTCAGTCTTAGCAATGGATATTTCCCTAGTATTAGACTAAACTACCCTTAGCTCAGCTCTTACTAGGACAAAATTCCACGTGAATCAGCTCTGAGCCTGCAAACACTTACACACTCGATTACCTTTAAATATGTGAACAGTCCTGTTGAGGTCTGTGAGTCAGATCCTCAACTTGTGTAAATCACAGGCCCTATTTAAATCAACAGAACTGTAACAGTTTATATCAGCTGAAGATTTGGCACCAGAGATACAACCCCACGCATAAAGACAAGTATGTGCGTAAGTCTCTCTCCAGGCCCCTGAAAGCTATAGAGGTCAGGTAAACTTCACAGAAAGAGAGAGATGGCATTGAGCATTATTGTGTTTAAAGTCATTCCAGACCGTTGAACACACATTTATTATCAAGTCGAGATGAAAAATTATGAATTATTTAAGTTTATTAGACCTTACGTTACATTTAAGATGTTGCCGTTCCAAGGCTGGAGGACAGCTGGCTGGTAGTTATGACCACAAGTTACAAATATTTATGATACAAAGCAGAAGACCTTTTAGGGTAATGGAAGCTCGAAAGGCGGCTTTAATGTAGCAGCCTACTTGCTCCACTCTTCTAGCGATGACTCCAGAAACCAGCACCCGTTAAACTTTACCTATGAGGTGGACTTCACAGGATCCTTGCTGAACGTTAACTTAGTAGAGAGAGATGAAAAAGGAATAGATGCAGAGATTGCGGGGCAGCATAACTTTATAGGAAACTTGAAGATGAGCGACTGACGCTTGGACACTTTTTCCAGCACTAGAGTGCAAATGTTTATAGTTATAAGGGAAAATAATGCAAGTGCTAGTCTGCATGGGTAAAGGAACACGACCATCCTATGTATATTTGGACCTACATGCTCTTATCCACTCGGTGGGCTGAGAGAAAGGGCATGTATTTATTTCTACGTCTTCTGCAGCCACCTTTAGTAAGTGTCTCAGCTTCACGCAAGGACGATTTCTGCTTCCCAACACCCCTGTGAAAAATAACTAACCCCACCTTACGGTGGGGGTTTTTTGGCTAGCAGAAGCAGTGGGAACATTTCTAACACCTTTCAAGCTCCCACCAACCAAGAAGTGAACCCAGACACTTTGCATCTCCACCCTTCGTCCTTAGTTTAAGTGAAAGGCGGCCGATCCTTTTGCATCGCAGCAGACGCAGGGACGCTGGCCCCACAGCCTTCACCCCGCGCCACGCGAGGGGGACAGCCGGTAACCACCAACACGAGGGGAGGGGGAGAGCCGATAACGACCACCAAACACCGCCATCGCGTTGCACCTCAGGCACCTCCAGGCCGCGTTGGCCGTGGCGTGCGGTGCTGCTGCGTACGGACCTCCCCGGGGAATCCTGCAACCGACACCCGCCCGAAGAGGCAGGGAGGGGGCAGACCTGGCTTGACCGGACCCCCTTACTCAGGTCTGCCGAGGCACGGGGAGAGACACCCACGCCTGCACGGGAGGGCCGGCTTTCACCCCGCCCACCGCCGGCACTAGCCCCGGCACCACCACACGAACCGGCTTCCCGCCGCCGGCCCCCCCGCTCCGCTCCGCTCCCCTCCGCTCCCCTCAGGGCGCGGCCCCGCGCCCCGCCCGCCCCGCGGCCGCCGCTCCGGCGCCACCTGGCGGCGGCAGCGCGGCCCGCCGGTCCGGGGCCTGCCGCCAGCGGGAGGCGGCGGCGCAGGGCGGCAGCGGTCGGCCCCGCCGCCCCGGGGGCTGCCCGGCCCCGCCGGCACCGCTCGCGAACCCCCCGCCGCTGGCGGGAGCCGCGGGGGCGGGGCAGTGGGCGGTCCCGCCTCTGGCCCCGCCCCCCTCCGGTGCCCGCTTCCTGCGGCGCGGCGCGGCGCGGCCGCTGCTTCCTGCTCCTCCCCGCGGCGCGTCGGGCGGGCGGCTCCGCCATGGCTGCGCTGGCGGCCCTTTCAAACGCGGCAGCCGGCAGCAGGGGGTAACGTCTGGGGAAGCCTCCCGCCCCTCGCCGGGCCCGGGCCGAGGGCGCGGGTGAGGCAGGGCGGGCAGCGGCCTGCGGGGCTGCGCTGGCCCCGCCGGCCTCCGTGCCGGGCCCCGCCGGCGCCGGCAAGCGGGGGGCTTCCTGTTGTCTCGGTCGTTCAGGTGGAAACGAGCCATTTTCTTCCTGGGCCTCCGTTTCTGTTCCCTGCCTCTCCCCCAGCCCGGCGGGAAAGGGCTGCTGGGGGCTCCTCTCGCCCTGAAATAGTGCCCGCGGCCCCGCTGTGCGAGAGCCGCGGGTGAGCGGGAGCAGGGATGCGGGCGGCAGCGCCCCGGGGGGGCCGGGGCAGCCGCCGGGCTGGGGCTGGGGCTGGGGCGGGAGGGTGCGGGGCTCCCGGCCTCCGCCGGCATGCCTGCTGCGCGCCCCGCCTCCCTTGAGGGCAGGAAGGGGCTTGTGAGGTGGCTTATTCCCGTGGTTCTGCCTGGGAACCGATGCCCTTCCCAGGCATGGGGGGTGAAAGTTACCTCAATCAGTCCTTCCTCTTGAATGCTGTCAAGAGATCTGAGGGAAGCGGGGTGTTGTCTGGGGGAGAATGGGGCTTCGAAAGTACATAAAGTGTGTTTCAAGCTCAGTCACGTTTCTGGGCTGAAAAGCGGTGATTTGGATGGTAGTGAGTCACCAAGCAACAAACAGTGCTTTACTCTCAACTCCCCTTGTGCCTGCAAGACTTCTAAATGAATGTTACTGGTGTGATGAACTGTGCTATGGCTATCGCCACGCCGAGCAGATGTGCGTCCTTCAGGAGCAAACATCCCATTGAATTAAGCTGGATGGGAGCATTACCTTATGGCTAGTTTGCTGCATTGGAGGAAAGGCGTAGCTGCACATGATGTAGCAGTCTGTTGGGGAATCAGAGGCAGTATCCCCCTGGTTTCAGATCATGTTCTCTGTTTTTATAGGTGGTTTGAGATAAGTGGGTTAAAAAAAAACGCATGGAAAGTGTTCATTCCCCTGCCTTCCTGTGCACACCTCTTCTGGTTCATTGGCAGGCTGCTGCATAACACAGGTTGTCCCTTTTCCCCAGTGGGACAACTACTTATAGGAACAGGCTTGGAAGAGAGTGTGCTTTCTAAGGGCACAGCCTTGGTGGTTTGCCTTTTTGGTGGTACTTCTGTAAGTAGTAGCAGTAGGTGGTACTCCTACTAGTCTTATACCTTTTCCTTTCTGATTAGCGTTGGGGACTGTTTTGCTGTATGTACGTACCCTATATGTCTCTCCCTTTCTTTCTGGCTGTAATTTTCCAGTCAGTACTGGAGTCTCCTGATTAGTGTCTGCGACTCCTTTCTCAGGCAGTCCTGACTGGCTTTGTGCAGGAAAAGTCCTTGGAAATCTACAGCACCAGCTTCTCTGAGCAGAAGTGTCTGGGAGTTCTCCAAGGTTTTAACCTCAAGAGGACTACAGTAAGTTGGATTTATATTTTGAAGTACAACTTAGTTGTTATAGGTGATAAAAACCTTCTGGAGTGATAGAGCTGTTTCCGTACAAGTCCCTACCATCAGTCTGCATAGCGTTTTTCCTCCTTTGCTGCTGACAGCATGCTCACACTTTGATTTCTTCTTAGCATGTTATTCTAGCATGCAATGGAGGTGTCTTAAAATGACAAGCAAAATCAAACTGTTGAGAGCCTACGTGTAATTATTGAAGTGGGCCGTTCTGCTGCTACTAATAATGGTCTGAAATTCACTTGTCATGTGGGATTCGTAGTGCTTTTTATGTCCTACCCCAGATGCTTGGTGTTATAATAAACTGTCATTTGGCTAGTACTGTGTGATTTAAGAAAAAGCTAAAATGCAAAATTCTATTATACTTGCTATTTTCTTCATGCTAGAAAAGCAGAGGCTGCAGAGCAAAGTTTGAGGAGCTTCCTGCATAGGCAGATTTCCTTTCTGGAAGGAACGCATTACCTTAGATTAACTGGAAGAGAGCTTTAGAAGTTCTGTGTCCTTTTCTGCTGGAGAGGGATTTTTTTGCAGTTACTGAAATGAAATTAATTTCCAAGTATATGTGTGGTGGTGGTGTTGTGTTTGTTTGGTTCAGTTTTATTTGTTTGGTTTTTTTAAATCCTGTACCTTCAGGTAGAAGAATCTATTTGAGTTGTAAGATGCAGTAGACTTTGTTGATATTCAGATCTATATTTCTCTAATTATGAGGGATTTATGTGACTTAATGTTGTAAGGTTATGAGATCTAAATTTGCCGTAATGTTATAATCTTTTCTGTAACTTTCAACTGTTAAATACAATTTTTTTCTGAAGTGCCCTGTAGAAGGTGTCACAGTCTATTAGGATTACTGGAGCAATTTCTGACTCTGAAAATTGTTGCTCTAATGGTGGAGCTACAACACACAACCTTGTGCTAGTGCTGGGCTTTTCTGGGGGTTTTGGGAGAATGGTGGGGGGAGGAAGGGTTTTTTTCATCTAATTACTTTTAAACTATTATTAAACTTTTCTTTCTACAAGCAGTTGCTTATGCCACCTGGATTCACATATGATGAAATTTACTTTTAATGGGTTGTATCTTTGCACGAATAGGGAGATTGAAGAGAATATCAGTCTCTAAATGAGGATTGCTCTTTAACATAAGGCCTTTAAAGCCTCAATCTACTTATATTCTCCATGCTGCCTAGAACTCCTATTTGGGGAGGGAGACCAGAGGAATGATTACTTCCCTGCTGTATGTTTTGTGCATATCCATGTTAAGATTCTGTACAGTGAAGTATAATAAGAGCTATGCTGTCACTGTTCTTTATTCCTGGTGTGGCCCAACACCAAACTATGCTAGCCTTATTTTAATGAGTAGCTGACAGGCAGGGAGAAGTGTGCTATTTACAGCCATCAGGATAGCTCGAATGCATTGTGGAGCTCTGCACTGGATGCAGAGAATAGAAGTGGTGGGAACAAAAGAACTGGCAACAAAACTGATGCCAAACTGTTTGGAGAGTAGACCTGGGAGATATATGTATCTACAATAGCAATGGTTTAAATAGAGTTAAAGAAGAGCTGAAACTATCTCAGCTGAAACCAGGACAGCTGGACAGCGTAACAGCTCTGCAAAGTCCTCTTTCATTTTTAAGTGGGAACTACTTTTGAAGAACACGCTGTAACTGTTTTGGGTTTTGTGGAGAAGCAAAGCATTAGTGATGACTGTGTGAAACAATGAGAATTCAGGTGTTTTAAGCACTGATTGCTTAAATTGCACGCGCTGCCTGCTGTCATTTGGGAGATGGACAAGCAGAAGAGTTTTGGTTCTCTTGAATAGGGGATCAAGGGTCGAGTGTGAAGGTTCAGTGTTAAGGTTTCAGCCTATTGTACAGAGGCAAAATATTGTACATGGACCAATCTGAAATGAAGCAGGAGCTGGGAGCTAAAGTATGTGGGCAAGGCTGAAGTTTCTAGCTCCTAGCTCCTGTTGTCTGGCATGGAAGTAAAATACTGTTGGTGAAATGATTAAGAACTCTTTTTCTCAAGGAACAACTTTTTTTTTTGATGACTGCAAAGTTTCCGACAACATGTATAAAATAAGAAAAAAATAATGTGTTAGCAAATGTTACTTTGAAGTTTGCTGGCCTCAGGTGTGAGGACAGCTGCTAGAACAGAGCTGTAGGAGTTCAATATGCCAACTGGCAAGCCAGTGAGATCCTACACAGGGATAACTTGTGCGCATCACTGGATACTGCGTGTTTACTTCCTTTGGGTGATAAGTACAGGAGGCACCAGTAATCCAGGCACTGCAAACGCCTGCGATAAGGTACAGCAATACTGAACACGGACACAGGAGGGGAAAAAAGTTTACTCTGACTTGTGTCTGGTATAAATTGGTTACTCTTCATTTTTCAAGAAGCAATCAGTTTTGTAATTGGCTCTTCTACATCTATGGGACTTTTCTGGATTTGGGAAGGGGACACAGATCTACGCAAGCTCTAGTTTCTTTCCTCAGAATAGAAACCAGCCCTCACTTTGCATATGGGTACCTGGAGGTGACAGAAAAGGAAGAGGTAAAGGCAGTTTTCCCACTGAGGCCAGTCTATCTGGAAAATATAATAGGAGGTAAGCGGCCAACTTCATGCCATCTTGATCCCAGCATGCTGCGGGAGGGTGAATAAAGCTCTTCCAAGCTTCCTCAACACTTGAGGCAGGAGATAGGGGGACCATATCCCAGTAGAAGCAGAGCACAGAGCAGGCAGTAGCTTGTTTGATTGCCTTGTCATGTAGTCAGTGCAGTCAGCATTGTAGACACCCCATGTGGAGCATAACTGTGTTTGCCTGTTTCTTGAGTCTTCCAGCCTCACTTCAGGGACTGTCCCTAAGCTTTTTTTTTTTTAAATCTGTAATAGTTATTTATCATCATCAGTGGCATTTAGACTTGTTGCTTTTCCATCCTCTTCCCTGCTTCCCCCTCCGCAGTGAGTGAATCACAGAAGGACTGTTTTTCTTAGTCATTAACTGTAGGTGTTAGCACACCCTAGCGCAGGCAGCTCAGAAGGAAAATTTAGCCGACAGCTGTCTGGCAATTTGGAATCAAATCAGAAGTACTTCTGAGGATTCGAATAAAAAAATGATTCTTTGTAAACAAAAAGAATATATGTAGCAACTGCAAGATTCTTTTTCTACAAATATAAAGTACAGTTAGTTTGATGTGTATGTTATTAGAAGGGGAGGTGGTTATGACTTGGCCCCACCTCACAGTGAAATATCGTGACTTTTTTTTCCTTTGTGATACCCCACGTTTGATATTCATCTCACAGATGTTCTTGGGTATGGGGCTTTTATTTTGAGTTGTAGAACTCTGTTTTGGCTTCTGACCATGGCTTGTCTGTCATGGGGAGTTATTCTTAAATAAGTTTTGTGCTTTAAATTCACATCTTACCTTAGTTCAAATTAACTTTAAATGCAGGTACAAAAGCCTTTAGGAACAAAGTTACCACTCTTCTTAAGAAAATTTAGTAGATTAATAATATAATCAAAGTTGGAGTTTATGTATCTGAGGCCAGTCCCAACTCACTACGTGCTTATAAGAACTGACACAATATTCATGAGTGGGACAGAGGACAGATTCTATGCTGGTCTTATCTTCTTTGATCTTCTGGATCAAATGCTGTGATACTTTTCCAGCTTTCTGAAGGGCTGCAACAAACATTTAAAAGATGATCTAATTATTTTTAAAAGTGGAAAATGCAAGAAATCAAAAGAAAACCACAAACAAACATTGAACTGTCCCATAAAGACTTAGCCTTATTACATATAATTTTCTATTCTATTCCATGCTTTCCTGTGCCATTTTTATATTTGCTATATGGTAATTCTCAGACTTAAGGATGTAGGAGCAAATACTGATCTGTTCATGAAGAATGTGGAAAATGCCTGGTTTCATAAACCAAGGAGCTTGTCTCCTATTCTTATGCTGATACAAAGACTTAAATCAGTCACCAGTGTCGGATGGCAGGAAGTACAATTAACTTTATAGAGCAAGTTTTACTCTTGCCATAATCTTACTTAATGTAATAATACAAATGTTGAGATATTTTGAGACACTGCTCTTGGCCACTTGAGGTGAGAGGGAAATATTAGCAGAAAAAAGGCCTTCTGGATGAGGCTTTCCTTTTACCTGGCCTTTTGGGTAAGCCCCAAAACTATCATGGTGCTATGCTGAGTGTCCAAAACTGGCAGGGAAGTCTAGAGAGCAGTGTTACGTAGGAGGAATGCTGACCTCAGGTGAGAGAACATGCCTGTTGGCTTTTTCCTTCTTCCTTGCTATGATTCAATGGGTAACTATGAAGAAGCTGGTTAGAGTGTTTAAACTGATCACTGGCTTCCACTGCCTGGAATACTGAAAAATACCTACCTAGTTGGATTAGCTGAAGAAGCATGACTGATAATGATATTGTAAGCTAAACACCTAGTTTGCAAACAGAGAGAACTGTGATACCTAACCATGTGAAAAGTGTCCCAGTGCCTGCAAAAAATGGATCAGAGATTCATCTGGCTCAGGTGTTACCTAATTCTGGAAATCTTGGTGTTGCAAACGTGAATCATGTTTTTTGTTTCTCCCATTCACAGATTAAAGTACAATATAAAATGGAAACATTATTTTCATGCCTCTGAGGTAATGGGAATAAAGAAATAGTTAATTAAAGACTATGATAATGCCCGTTCAGCTATAAAGAGCAAAAGAAAAGGGAGAAGCAGAGTGGCTGGTTGCAGGTGTCTCAGAACTGGCAGTGAAGTGTCACCTGGGAAGCTAACAAGGTGAGTAATATTTTTTGTGTTCTGTGGAAATTTCTGTTTTCCTGTGGTAGACGTGTATTCTAACCAGTCACATAATGGGATTTCAGTCAGTGGAACAGCACAGAAATGCTGACCTGCTACTGACCATGAGGATTGCTACAAGAAGGCGTTTTGCAAGCAAGCTAATAGCTAGTGCTATTTGATGTGGGCCTCATAGTCCTCATTCTGCTGTGGTGCTGAAAACGGTCACTTAAATTCTGGTACTGCTTTACAAGGAAAGCCATTTATAACAATAGTTATGCTTCTAGTGCTTGAACAGAGGCCAGAATGAAGTTGGATTAAAGAGCATTTCACCCTTGAGTTAAATGGCACTTTGCAAAATGCTTATCCAGTTTGTATGTGCAAACATGGGACTTTAAGGCTCTCATCACAGTGGTAAGGCTGGATCAAAGGTCAAGGTGCAAAAAGTTTTTTGGGTAAGAGAGCTGGAGAATAGAATGTGAAGAATGATGAAATTGTACCAGATATAGGTAAAATATGTTTATGAATTTTATAGTTATAGAAATGCATTTTTTGTTTGTTTACTTTTTCAATTTTCATTTTCTGGCAGGTAGAATTTTGAGCGTACCTAAAATTCTCTAACTAAAACTGCCAAATATGATTATTGAAATTCATGGTCCCAGCCATTGCCAAAAATTCTGTAACTGATTAACTGAAATGCAGCTATTGTAGGTGTGAACCTTGGGTCAGGAGAAAGTCTGTGCCTTCCCTTTTTACCTTTGGTAATTGTTTTATGCATTTTCTATATCCTAATGAGCAGCTCTTTCAAAATCATTGTTTTTATTATGCATACAAGCAACGGGTAATCTTTAAAGGTGAAATTCTGGATCAAAATGGACAATCTTCTTGTAGTCCTGTTCACATCAAAACCATATGCAAGCTCACTTTACTAGATCTTAATTTTATTTTCTGTGCTGCTTAGATTGATGGAGGAAAGACTGGCACAGTATGTAAGCGTTACCCAATAATATGTCTGAGAACCAGTACTATTTTTGCTAGGATAGCTTTACATGTGAGCCAAATAATTACCTCCATTTGAAGAGGAAAATAATTTGAGAGGCTATACTGCTGGTTTGTCTGTTTGCTCAGTTGAAAAGATTGTTGAATGTGTGCTGCTGTGGCCTAAATTCTTGGATACTAAGAAATCCAAACTTGCTCTAGAGGAAACTTTTGTGATTGGTGAAGACATTACGAGGGCATATTTGACAGTCAGTTAAAGGGCTGAATAAGAGAATACAACTTCAACCAAATGTTCTATTTCCCTCTTCTCACCTCTGTTTCAGATGTCATCTCTACCAAGGAGGGTGAAATCTGAAGCCAAAGCCCTTATATCAGAAGATGATGAACTACCTTCATTTCTTAATTCGTAAGATTACTTTTTTCCTTAGGATTTTTTTTAGAGTTTATGCTAAGCATGAGTGATTGCGTAAGAACAACATTCAGTTTCTGAGAGGTTGATTAAAAAGTTTTAATGCACAAAACTTTGATTATAAAACACAAATTACTTATGCTGTTTCATGCTCACACTGAAGATAGGGTGAAACTGGATTGCCAGTTGTCCAAACAGAATCAAGTGTGTACACGTCCTAGTGACCAGCTTCAGGAAAGCTTGGTAAATTGTTCCAGCCATTAGCTCTGCAACAGCATGAAAGAACTGTATTAGTTGAGTCTGCCTACCTTTCTGTTCATTTTTCCTGTTTGCTTCCTTTCATGTAAAAAACCACTCAGACTGGCTTGCTTATGTATTTTTTTTATTCTTCTCATAAGCAATATTGTTCACTCGTTTGTTTTTCAGGAGCTCTGAATCAGAGGAGGAAGAGGAGGAGTGGGAGCCAAAAAGCAAAATCGCCAAGAGACCTCGGTTGCCAAAGAAAAATGAGGCAAAAACTAAAAAAGTTGCTGCTCCACGGTCAGCTGTGGCCAGGAAAAAGGTCAAGAAGGTAGCAATAAAAGAGGAAATGGTGAGTATCTGTAAGCAAGAGACATTTAATTACTGTGGTTGGCAAGTAACATGAGCAGAATTTTTCCAGCTCTGGTTCACTTGGTTGCCTGAGTCTGATCAGTTCATCTGATTCCACTCTTACTGTGAATATTCAGTATGTTTGATAAATGTGGCTTTCTTAAGTATTTGAGTGTCCCAGATCTAGGGACCCTCCTTTAAAATTTTGGCCAATGATAATGGGACATGGTTTTCCCTGGAGATGTCTTTCAATAACAAAAATAAATACCTCTGTTCTTCTTTGTGTAATGAAAACTGAACACTCTAATATCTCTGGTTTCTGTGTTGCATCTTTGATGTCTTCTACTTTTTCAGCAGCTGGGTACCACAGCAAAAAGAAGGCCTGTATTTATGTTTCCTTGCATGGCTGTTCGACCCAGAAAGGATCACAGTTTTATTATGATGAATATAAGATGCACTTCTATCAGAAGTTACTTACTTCTGTCAAAGATTAACATTAGAGGTCAGGTCATGACAGAAGCCAGTCCTTCTGGTTTATACTAATGTTTCTGAATGTTTTGACATATGTGGCATATTGAGAAATACATTCTTGGACTCTGAAGATGGTCTCTGGGGAAATTCAGGAAAGAAGGTGTGGCTTGTCCAGGGTTAAACAACATCTTAGACCAAATCTCAGTTCCAGTTCCCATGCTGCACATAACACCTCATTAGAAGAGTGCTTCCCTACCCTGCTTTTCCCTGTTTTGTTGAGATGAGTGGAGGCAAGGACTGTAGGTCAGTGGCTTCTGAAGGAGAGCCCAATTAAAGTCCTTCCAGGATAATTTTATTTGATCTTTTAAATCACAGTTCTGCTGGGTATGTTTGTATCTTTTCCTCCATGCAAGATGTATTTCAGGTTATTTGATTTCTGGCTTGGCATTTGCCTGCCAGACAGAGACATCACTTGAGAAAATGATGTCTGGTATCAAGGCTTCCTAGGTTTTAACTGAAATGTTGAACCAGTTTGTAAGAGTCAATACTTAAAAAGGTTTCAATGCCTTTTTGGCAGGATGTATCCTTGCCTATTGCTCCTGCAGAAGATAATAGAATGCAATTTCTAAAACCTAAGGAAGATGATGTAGGCACTAAACCAAAAACTTTAAATCAAAAGCCAGAAGTGCCGAAAAAAATGGAAATAAATTTATTCCAAGGGAAGAATGTAAAGAGTTTGGAGAGTGATGAAAAACCCTCAACAAGTGTTCCTGTAATGGGAAATCAAGTGAAACATGAGAAATCTGAGGAGGATTTTGCATTCGATGAACCACCTTTTAAAAAGATTAAGTCAACTACATGTCCTGAAGGAAAGCCTGTAAAAAACCTAGGAGGCAACAAAGTAAAAGAAGAATTTGAAATGAACTGGGATATTGTACAGGTATGAGATCTTTTCCTTTTCTGAGGTATCAATGAAACGATTTCCTACATAATTAGTACTTAATCTAACATACAATTTGAGTCCTCTTGGTGTCAGTTGGAGTGTCAGAGAGTCATTGTACTGTTAAGTAGTCATTTAACCTCTGCTTAAATTGTCATAATACATGTATAAATATAGATGTTGGTTGGTAACTGTTAAAAGTTCAAACTTTAACATTATTCAAATATCTGTGACTTAGGCAGTCCTTAGTATAAAGCTAGCCTGTAACAACAGTTTGCGCATTTCTTCTGTCTCAGCACATGGGGGTTTTTGTGGATATAGTCAACTGAAACTCCTACAGGAAGGGATGCTGAAAGATTTGGGATGTCTGTGTGCATAGTTTCAGAATTTTTTAGTGTAGATCATTTTGTTGTAGAGACTCATTTGAGAGTGCGTATCAATTTACAGTACCATCAAGGAGGAGATTGCATTCTTGGAACAACAGTGACATCAAGGGAGATATCATCTTTGGTTTTGTATGATGTTAACTTTGAAGCTGTTCAGATGAAGACCGTTTTAGGATAGGTCCTGTTCTGGGAGGCTGGGTATGGTTATGGAAAATTTTAATATGAACAGAATAGGAATAGATTGGGTACATCCTATTCATCATCCTTAGTATTGCCTGCTTAAGAAAGCTGTAAAATTTTGTTCTTGAGTCTTCTAAAATATTCCTGGAAATGCAGATGGAGAATTTGATCTTTATGTATTGCTGCTCTAAAAGCAGTGAACATGATTGTGCAGGAGTTATATTTTTAGGTTTCAGAACAAAACTTTCGAAAGGCTTTTAAATCAGCTGTCTATGGGAATAACTGTAGCGAAGTACAAACAAACTGTGATAGTTAAAATGTTACAAAGCTAAGGTACTTATATAGTTTGTCCTCGATTCTGTATTGATACCCTATAACTTTAGAAAGCCCTATTCATACAAAACCATGTTTAACTTTGTGAGGCTGGATTCATCTTGAAACCTTAAATAATACCATGCTAGTTTCCAATTAGCTGAGTGGGATTTGGATTGGCTTTCGATTTGTGGGGTTTGTTTGTTTGTTTTGTTTAATCATGAGGTATGTCAGTGTTGTTTTAAACAAAAAAGTTCGAAGTTTTCTGAGTTGCCATGTGCAGTTTGTTGTCTTTCTGTTTGTTTGGGGTTTTTTTAATTGTTTGGTTCTTTTCTGTTCCCAAGAGGCACTCCTTCCTGCATTTTTTTCTGTAGTTACAAGTTTCTGGAAGCATTGGTTGCTGCATGTCTTTCTGAAGTACTGGGTGTGGTGGCTGGATGCATGGGAAGCCTGGCATCCCATCTTAGGGAGGACAGTAGTCCCTGCTGGCCAGCATAATATTCTGGGGGTGGTTTTGAACTTCGAGTGAGAGGCTGTTTAAAGCAATCTATCACCTTTTTAAAATGTCTGGGGTTTTTTGTTTGTTGGTTGGTTTTTTTTTTTTTGTTTTTTTTTTGCTTGTGACAGGCCTTGTCAGAAATAACAAATGTTGAACCATGGGTGTGTGCAAACTTAATTCGCCTCTTTCAAGAAGAAAATACAATTCCTTTTATTGCTCGGTATCGAAAAGAACTCATCAATAATCTGGAGGCCGATGCCTTGCGAGAAGTGCAGCAAACATTGGAAGAGCTACGGTAAGTAAGTTAATAGAGGGAGGTATCTGGGGGGGGAGGTAAGTAACAACTGGCTGCTGCTTCTGTGTCCCTGTTTTGGCATTTTGTACACACTGCAATTATAAAGGAACTCCTAAAGAAGAAAGCTTAAAACTGAGGTAATTATGCTCGATGCCTGTTTTTTACTCTAAGTAACAAGAAATTTAGCATTATTAATTCCCAAAGAAAACCTAAGATCTTAATCTTTCTGCAGTTTTAGTAGCTTACAGTTCCTGGAGATACCTAGCCCAATTAGATGTAAGCTGCGCCCTTAGAAAAAGAATCACTGAGAATCCCTTGGCTCCCCACTTGGAACAGCGAAGCCTCTAGTGAAGAGCACTTCCTGAGGTTGTAGTGCATCAGGAGGGCAGGCTAAACCATCACGGACCATTGCAGCAAAGAAATGATCAGCAAAGCCTGCTGTGGGGGTGGATGAGATTTGCTCTCACTACTTGCTTTTGGGTGGCTGTATGTTCTTGGGATGGCAAGGGAACAGACTTGCTAGCTATTCTGTCAACATGGTGTCTTCCTCCTTGTACTCACTGGCTATCCCCTAGCAGGAGATTCTTTCCAAAGAGGGAAGGTGGCCTGAGAGAGTTCTTGCCTGAACAAGTAATTTAAATCATAACAAAATACCTTTGCTGCTTGTGGTTGCTCACAGGTGTCTTATTGAAGTTCTAAGAGTTTAAAGTCTGGTACCCTGTACTTGATACTGCAGAACTATCTTGATATGAATTACAACTGCAAGTGCTCATCAAGTGGATTTAATTTAGGGCCTTTTCATTTGGCTTCCATGCCAGTAATCTTGCAGAAATGCCACAAGGTATTTTGATACAGTTTTGAACTAACTGGAGAAAGAGAGTAATAGTTAGAAGCTCTTTTGGATTGTCATACTTGTTTTGTTGAGGATTAGCATGAGATACAATCTTCAGTGGTTTGAGAGAGCTTCAGCAGTGTAATAAACAAGGTCACAATCAATAGCCTTTTTAATCCAGTATGAAATGTGACTGTTAATATCAATCTCTTGCATTTTAGAACTGTTGCAAAGAAGACACATACAATGATACAGAAGTTGAAGAAAGAAGGGAAATTATCCGGATGCCTTTTAACAGCATTATTAAATTGCAGAACTTTGGAAGAATTAGACCATGTGGTCAGTACACTAGCCTTTTTCAGATAATCCTTAGTTTAAATGTAATCTTGCGTAACTAAATAGTGCATAATACAAAGTACATAGCATGACTGAAATATTTCCTTGCCTTTTAATAACTGTATTTTTTGTTTGTTTTGAAGTCTGCTCCTTATAAAACTGGGAGTAAAGGCACCAAAGCCCAGAGGGCCAAGCAGCTGGGATTAGAACCTGCTGCTCTCTCCCTTCTGCAGAATCCTATGGAACTCAATCTCTTTTCTTACATTAGACCTAATACCAAAGGTAAGCACTCTGCTTCTATGAGCAGTAATTTCTTAAATGCCTGAAAATATTTTAAAGGGAAATTATTTTAATTGTCCTGATGTTTCATTATGCAACTATTTTAAATTCCACAGTTCTTTTAGCAGTATGTGGTAGATTTTCAATTTAATGTCATGGCTCCCAAACCTTTCCGACCTTTTTGTGCTGTAAATAGTAGTAATTCTGGTATACCAGGAGACAGAAGTCTGGAGACGTTAGAGTATAGTTGACATCTGTATTTACTGGTAAGAGAGAGGGAACTGCACCACACACCTGAGACCTCTCCGTGGTTCTACTCTTACTTGAATTGTTTACTGAAGATTCAATGCTGATGGTATAAGGGGTTTATGCTCATACTTTTTACTGAGGTAAATGTCACTTATCAAAGCATATCTTAATAAAAACTGGCCTTGGCTACTGGGAGCAAGCAGGAGAGAGTTTTTGCTATTGAATGACAGTAAGGGTTGGAGAAGGTGTCATCTCTGAAATTTGAGTAGGAACTTTAACGATATGATTGTCACACGTAGACTGCAAAATTGTTTCTTTGTGAATGCAGTTATGGGTGAATCTGTAGGGGGCAATCTCTGACAATAAAATACAAAGACTGCTGCAACCTTCTGTATGGTGTTAAAATAGAGAAGTGCTTTTCTTCCCTGCCCCAACATTTCTTTTCTGAATTTTAATGTAAAAGTGCTGAACCTACTGGTGAGGCTGATTCTTACTCTTCCCACTTCTGTTGTTCTTTTATTTAAATACTGTTTATAAAATGATCCTAACTTTGCACTGAAAATCAGTTACCAAATATTCGGGTTGTTTAATTACTGCATTTTAGCATATGTCATTATTTCATACAGCAGTACCTTGCAACCATCTATCTGACTATTCTGGCAGAGTCTAAAGAGCCAAATGAAAATCTTCACGGTGAAAGTTCAAATAAATTATTTAGGGTGCATTCAGAAGGGAGTGCTATTTGTTGCAACATAAACACTTCAATTTTTTGAATCGGTACACCTGTTTTCAATTTTGTGCTAAAAATAATGTTGCTTAGGTTTATATAATGGTTACAATTTGAAAGGCGTATCAGAAGCTACAAAAATACACGAACTGGGTCACTTCTATCAACTTGGGAGCCAGGTTGACAACGTATATACAGTTTGAGATCAGAGTGAATTTCTGTTAAAGGGATCAGCCATTTGCTGTGAAGAAAAGTTTTCATCAAATCTTAATATTCAGTTATTTTAAATTCTCAGTGTTTTTAAACTTATACTAAAAATAAACTGAAATAAAACCAGCAGTTCGTGTTTGAAAGCTAGATATTTGAAAGTTATGGAAGTAGGCTCACCAGAAAACTTTGTTCTTCCATTTAGTTGTATGCATGGTCCAATATTTCTCTAATTAAACAAGTATGTGCTGTTTTCACAATGGACACAGTTAATGCCTATGTGAGTGATGCTTGTTGAATGGGAACTTTTTGATTGCTACTTTCATCCTGATTGGTTTTGGTCTGTTCTATCTCATTCAAATTCTCTGCTAGAATTAAAATAATGTCACCATGTACACTTCTGGTACTTGAGTGTTTCATAATAATTCATATTCAATATAATGCATGTGTTATAATTCCCTTAGCTTTGTATTCTGATGTTACATTACTTTTACCATACGAAACACTAACTCATAGATGTAAAGAGCCAAATTCCACAACTTCCGATCAGTTCAGGCATTTAATAACATATTCTTATTCTCACATTTTTATTTTTCTTTCTGGCAGGTAAGTTTAGCTTCCCCTTCTTAAAAAAGGGCAAGATTAATTTTTTTATAGTGTGTAACTCTGTAGCCAATCAGAAGCAGGGTTCTGGATTCAATAAAAATATTAGTTATTAGAGCTATGTAGTTTTTTTAAAATGGCGTTAATAAAGCTCTTCCAAGATATTGGTAGTCCATCAGACAGCAGAGTAAAAAATAATGTGTATTGAAGGAGACAGTAAATCCTGTATCTGCTAACTCTAGGATTCTTGCTTTTTGCTCTGAAGCATTTGTTAACTGACTGTTGCTAGGAGCAGGGTTAAATATATTGATTTTAAAATACAAGATGTCAGTTTTATTTCATTACCTTCTGGTTCTGGTCCAATTCAACCACTGTGCTAAGGAGAATGCTGTGCCACCTCTTCTGGTCTTTTGAATTGAGAGATGGTTCTGTGTGCTGGAAAGCTGAATGATTGTTATCAACTCTCTAGGATACTTTGTCTGTGGAGACGTTTTATAACTTCACTGTTTGAACAGTGTTTCGTGGGAGAGGATGAGAGTACCCTGACCTCAGAAATGTCACTGTGTAAAAAAAAATGTAAAAAAATGTCACTGTACAAACCAGTGGAAATATAAAACTATTACACAGAAAGGACAGGATTGCTTGCAAAGATTTTAGGCAATTTCTATATCAGTAGCAAAACGTGTAACCTTGTGCTGCAATTACTCATTTTATTACAACTGCAACAATTATACTTGAATATCCAATTTTACTGTTGTCAATAATTAATTTGCATCATAAATGTCAAGATCTGTTAGCATCAAAGTCACATAATTAGTACTTTTCTCTCGTTTTAATGTCATTTTGATTTATGATACTGCATTGGTCACTTTAGGCTCATTAAAAATTGTTTCAGATGTTTTGGAAAGGAAGCTTAGTTAAAAAAATTCAAATGAACTAGGATTCTTCATTGAAACCTCTGCAAATCAGTTGGATATCTTGCATCAGTTTTCTTTCAGCTTGTATATGTTTTATTAGTGCTTGTGCAGTTGTGTAAAGTAATTTTTCATATCAGTTTTTTAATAATTATTAACTGTTATTTCTTCTAAGGACTTTCAACTATCCAGGAAGTAGAGGCTGGAGTACAGCATATTTTAGCTGACATCTTTGCTAAAGATAAAGATACACTGGATTTTATCAGGAAATTGTAAGTTTGAATTTTTTTTTTTTTTTTTTAATTTTCTAAATTTTCCTGGTTACATGGTAAGAGTCAGCCTCCTAGTGTGTAGATATGTCTTTCATTTTTTTTTTTTAATGATGTGAAAACAGTGTTACTGTGAGATTGCATTAGGTCCATTCCTTGACTTGTGCTGGAGATGTTCTTTAGCCTTTCTGCCTATCTGGCTATCAGTGGAGAAGTCTCCTGTGAGCGTGGCATGACACTGTGACTCCCAAAGACTGTTCCATATAGAGCATATCTCCCTTGCAGTTAGTGATCTCTAAGGGAAGGTTTTCTCTCCTTATACTTCTTTCAAGCTATGACTTTCCAGAGGTGTATCTGCTCCAATATTTACTATTTATTTATTATTGCTCCAATATTTACTGCTTGACACCAGCCAGTGTAATTAGCATGCAGTGATGGTTGATTTTGGCGTTGGAGGGCAAACAAACGTGACTGTTTTTAGAGCAGAAGTTACTGATCCTTTGACTGTGTTACCTGACTTTAAGTTTTCTTATATTATATAATGACTTCAAGGTTATTTGTCATGTCCGGGAGGGTTGACGTGACAGAATAATAGTTGCTTGTTGTTTTTTTTTCCTCTGCTGCATACCAACTGGGACAGAAGTATCAACTTCTGTTGATAGAAGTCCCCAACTGGGACAGAAGTTATCAAAGAACAGATACCTTCCTAGGAGCATGCAGCATTGGTTTGAATCTGCTTGGTTCTGTTTAGTTGACTCTTCTTTGCTGTTTATTGTGAGTGGTGGCCAACTTCATCAAAAGGCTAGAGCACAGCAATGTGATAATTTCAACGATGGGGTTGTTTTGTAAAGGATGTGCTGTCATTACCAGACTATCACTTTCATTCTTTTGACCACTAGAAGCTCCTTAATTGGATACACAATGCTCTAAGGATACATCCTGTTGATCTAAAGTGTGTTGTATGTATCATGACAAACATTCAGGAAGCTGTCTGTTTGGAATCCCTGTTACTCCTAAAAATAATGAAAAGTTTTATGGGTGCTAAGTGCTCAAAGGAAGAAATTAATTCTGAGGCTAGGTAGATTCAAGAGAGATGTTGCATTTCTATAAAATAGATAACTGCTATAATTTTTTTGCAACTTCCCCAAATTTGTTGTGTGAAGTTGAAGCAATAACTGACCAAACTGAAGTGCAGATGGTGGCTTTTGAGTATCCATTCCCTTCAGGAGAAGGGCTGCGTTCAGCTTTTTCTGAGGTCTGCTTGAATTTCTTCTCTTGGTATGTTCCAGTCAGTATGTGTTATGTCAGTCTTGGCATTAAGATATGTAATACAGTTCTGCAGGTAATTGGAGTTAACGTAACTTGTAATGGGGCAGACTCCAAAATTCATTTTTATTTAATACAAGCACTAATGACTTGTTACAAGCTTCATGCTAAAATACGTTATTAACATCGGTTTCTTTTATTCAGATGTCAGCAAAGGTACATTTGTATCCAGTCAGCCTTGGCAAAAGTGTCGTCCAAAAGTGGAAATGAAAAAGATATCGATAAATTCCAACTCTACCATGAGTTTTCTTGTAATATAAAGAACATTCAGCATCATCAGGTACACCTACAAATTTGTATTTTTTTCTCAGAATTTTAACTATAGCAAAGGTGGCTTTGCTTTTTAATTTTGTTGCTTAAAACTGATTCTAAAGATACTTTATTTTGCTTTTCAGTTATCAAAGGCGATAGACTTTCAAATTCTTGAAATGCAGGACTAAGCTGTTAATCTCTGTCTTCAGAAACTGAGCAGAGGACTGCTTATTCAGAATGTCCATTGTCTAATTCATTCTCAGTAAACAAATATTTATAATCACCGATTTCAATACTGGCATGATTTATTTTCAGCGTGTGTCATGCCCTCCCTCCCTTCCCCCACTGACAAGTGCATAGCAAGTGCTATCAGGAGGGGGATAAAGGCTAAGCAATAATTTATGGTCTGTGGGGGTGAGACTGGGGCATTGCGTAATAGAGGAAGCTGCTTGGTTGGAGTGTATGTGAAGCAAACTTGGATAAACTTATTCTTTGTTTCTTTTGGATGTTTGCTGCAGCACTGAGTCAGAGTTCTCCGAGCCATTTGACACTAAACCTGTCAGGTGAAACTGGTGAGAAGTATCAGGGAAGGATCCAGAAAATTGAAATTCAAAGTGACCTATAAAAGCAGCAACATCATGTAAAAGTTGAACAATCAAAATAGAAAGGCTCAGGGGAATATCCCATGCGCTACCCCAAAAACGGGTTTGTTTTGCAAGTCATCAGTATTCCCTTCTGTGAAGCATCTTTGGTTATCCTAAGCCCCAAGCCTAGACCGATGTGAGGAGAAAAAGAAATGAGGGACAAAGCAAACTTACTAGCTGATGAGAAGCTGTTGACTTGATAGCTAGGCTGTCCCTGTTACTGAAGTTCAAAGGCTGAAGTGTGGTGCACCCAATGCAACTCTCAAGACCTTTGCCCTGATTCATTACTAATCACCAAGAGAATTCTCTTGTTTTGGTCACCATTACCTAGCTTAAAAAAAAATCCAAACCAAAACCAAACCAAAGCAAAAAAACCACACAAAAAAGACCCTCTTAGCTGCTTCCAACCGGAAATGTCCGTTTCCTTTAGAAGGCTGCCTTATTCTACAGCAGAATGCTTTTCCTTTTATATCTATGATATGCTCTCATTTTCTCTCTGCTTGCTATTTTAAAACAGTGTTATGTTTTGGATTAGTAAAGGATTTTCTTGCATGTCTTGACATGAATTTATTACAAAAAATATTTCACAACATGTATGGGCTAAGTTTAAACCCCCCACCCCCCCTCAATATGGATGGTGTTAGGTGAAAGACTAAATTACTACAAATGATTTTAATAGACAGGTCTTCTGTAGATGTTTGAAGAGGTACCTGTAGTTGTTCTCTTTGTAATAAGTATGAACATTCACCAAATAATTACTGATATAAATACAGTAAAAACTTGCTTCTGGAGAGTCTGGAAGAGTCAATAGAGCAAGCTAAGACTACTGTAGTGACATATCACAAAGATTTGTAGATTCATCAGGAGATTAAGTGTTGTGCTGTATGGGGTTTTTGTTTGGGTGCTTTACTGTTGAATGAATACTTTGGCTGTCAAAGACCATTTACTTTTTTCCTGCACTGAGAGTGGCAAATACTGAGATATGCAATGTGTATTGGGTGTACAAGTGTTTCCTGGGATGATTTAGTTCTTGTCCAAGGCATCTTTTTTTTTTTTTTCTGTTTTACATAAGGAAAACTGTTGCTTAGGTAAAGCCAGGGCTAGAAACCAGATTTCCCAAACCTAGTCAGCACTCCGACCATGTGGCTGCACTGTTTCTTATCCAGGATGTGTCCTTGGTTTGTCTGTTTGATGTTAAGGTTAACTTGATCTGTTCTGGTTTATTTCTCCTTTTGTCTGTTACTAACCTTAATGCTTCTTTCTTTTCCCATTCTGGCTCTCCAGTGAAGTAATAACCACTGTTCTTGCAGCTGGTAGTTCTGTAGTCACAGGATGTTTTTGCGCTCTTATGTGTTTTCTTTCATCTGTATATTACTGCTATTGACTATTCTAACACATTGAATATTTCTCTATTATGAATCTTAAAAGTCTGAGTTGTTTGTGCTTCACTGAGGTTTCAGGGACCAAGGTATGTCAGGGCTCTTTTGTACTAGTGGAGGAAAAAAAGCATTTTATGATCATGTCTGACAAGTGCAGTTTGCAGTTCCCTGTTTTGTAAAGATACTGTAATTTCTCATTTCTGTTGATTTTTGGTTCTTTGTTAGTTTTCCAGTTCCTTTCTTTGTCTCCCTTTTGTGTTTTGATGATGAAGTGAGGAAAGAAAAAAGTGTTTTCTTTATTTGCCATTTCTTCCTTAAGCTTAACCCCTAGTATTGTACTTCTGAAAGTCTTTCTCGTAACCTTCAATTTCTTTATTACCCAACCTCACTACCCTGCTGATGCAAATTACCTTTTTTTTTCCTTTTTTATTTTCTTGGGTTATAACCATTCCTTTTAATACCTAAAAGTCTTTAGTTTTTCCTTCGCCTAAGACTTTGAAGAAATACTTCTTTTCTGCATTCAAAAAGCTGGTTAAAAATGTGTTCTTGAATCTGCTTTGGGAGAGGTGTATATATTTTCAAGTGAAGAAATTCTCTGGTTTGGTTCAGGATCATTAAAAGAAGCTTATACCTAAAAAAAGACATAGGGAAGCCTGAAACTCAGAGAGATTTATAAAATTTAGTAATCCCCCAGGACTGCAGGTTAAATAGCTGTGTTGGAAGAACACTTGCAAAGTTCACTGTTTTGAAGACCTTCTCTATTCCTTTCATGACTGCGCACAGACAAATGTTCTCAATGCGTTTAGCTGGAGGCAAAAGTCAATGCGTTTAGCTGGAGGCAAAAGTAGAAGTCGGGTTTAAATCACCTCTTGCAGAGTTGCAAATAAGGGATTCCATAAAATACTGCACTGACACTGGTCATCGCCTGAGTATGGAAGTGCTAGTAATCTTAAAGGTCTGCATACAACCCTAACTCTGCTCTAGTTTACATGTAAGTAAAGGTGATGGGCAGTAGACTAGCAGGTTACCTATAAGAGAATAAGCTGTGTCTTTATGACCAAAGCATTTGTAGCCGTGAGCGTGCCTTGCAGCGTGTGTTACAATGAGGTAAACTGGTGTGCAGTAAGGTGTAGCTTGGTTCTGTGGTTCTGCAGCTGTCATTGCACACGCTGTAGTTCTGGGTTACTTTCTGTGCCGTTGTCATTTTGTGTATTGAGACATGCCATGAAATAATCGGGACTGGCGTGAAGTTGGGTTGTTTGACTGAAAAAAATTAAAATACTGAACCTGAAATGAGAAAAAAACTTATTTGTTTAAAAAACCTGACTCCAGATTTTGACATGATTGGATGCCTGTGGGTGTTTCCAGCTGGAACATTTTGCTGTCGGGAGGTTCAGCCACAGTTCCTTCCTTTGGCAGCAAGGAGAACCTGACTGGACTCTTAGGATGTAGTTGGGTAGCCACACCAACACTGTCATAACTAAGGAAAAAAAATCTTTCAAGAGTTTATTTGAATTTTTGACTAATTGTAAACAGTTCAGTGTTTGTGTATGCCTTGGGGTTGCTTTCCTCTATTTGGAGACGACTGAATTGGTGGGAGGAAAAGAATTCATGAATAAAGTGTAACGTCTGAGGCAAGTGCTCTATTTTCAATCTCATACTTAAAAAGGAATTGGAAATTAAAGTCCTTGGCAAAATATAGAAAGCTTATTCAGTGAGTCTAAGTAAATCTGGAACATAGAGGAGAGCTGTGCAATGTGAAAGATGTTGTATTTTTCTGATAAACCGAATAAGGTTTGATAAATCTTGTGACTAGATCAAATTACTGTTCTTGCTTTCTCTTAGAAATGTATGTTGTTTTTATTAACCCTTCCCCTGGATCTGGTCCAGTCTTGCACAAAAACAGTCTTTCTCCAGACCTGAAAGTTTACTTTGTGTCTAGAATAGCTGTATTTGAATCTGTTACTTAAAAAAACCCCAAACAAACCCACCTTTATTATATTAGGGGGAGAAATTCAGTAATTACTTTCTTAACTGAGCATTTCCTGGATGATACTTCTTCTCTGAATGCATGCCACTTAAACAATCTGCCTGTCCTGTTCTAAGAATAAAAATGTAAAAAACACTGGTGACTGCAATACAGCTGGTTTAAGTTCAGGTGACTGACACATTCTGCGGACGGAGTGCCAGGAAACAAAATGTGATGCAAATATTGACCCCGCTAACAGCATGCTGAATGATGACATTATAATTCTATCAGATGCATTCTCTGTCATGAGCATCATTTTGATTTCATTTTAGCTTGACATTTAACTTTCTCTCTTTTTTTTAAAAATAAAATCAGAATAAACATGAAAGCATTTGATTTGTTAAAATGTGTCTTTCTAATCTCTACATGAAAACATTTGCTTTGGCAGTCAAGGTACCAGATGCTATAATATTTCACATGCAATCTTTATTATTAGCTTTGTTGTTCAATGATATGTCAGGCCTGGTATGTCACAGGAGCGGTAAGGCTGAGGAATATAAATTGGTACTATGTCCTGGAGTCATTTTAAACCATTGTATTTAACATATGTGACATGTCTGAGTTAGCTAGTGATTGAATTAAAGTTCATGATTGACACAGAATGCTCTGTTGTGACAGTGCTCAGGGCCTGCTACATACAGCAACATGTGTAGTCATACAGGAATGTCAACTTCTAGAAGGTTTTTTTTTTATTTTTGCACTTCGAAGTATTTTGGAAGGGAAAATGAAATCTAAAAATGTGTAGTTTTTATTTGTAGCTGCTTCTAACTGTTATTCTGTTTCTAAAATCTCTTGACCAGTGAGTTTTCTTAATAAATACTATAAGGATTGCTTCAGGTGAACACTCATCATCTTCATAGAGAGGTTAGACTAGTAGGTACCCACCAGTATCCTCCAGGATCCACCACTTGTATTGTGATCCTGGTTTTAAATGTAGAGGCACAGACTTCCGTTTGAAATAGAGCTCTGTGTGCAAATAGTATGTGTGCAACCAGGTTTAGCTTTAGATCATGAATATGCAGTTGTGTACACAAGACTCTGCCAGAAATATGTGCATACATTTTAAGTCTGGAGTGTTAATATTAATGTAAAGAGTGTATCTACAATATTTTCAAGCGTTTATGAACTAAGTGAGAATAACTCAAAAATTCATCCTCTTTTGAATTAGGCTAATTGCCTTTGTGTCACAAGTTCTGATTCATAATTAATTTTAAATTTGGATTGATCTTTGGAAGCAAAATGAAGCCTGAAGCTTAGGACTAACTTTTTCCCTTTCTGATCTCTAGTTCTGATTGGTATCACTTTTGAATTAATTTCTTGAGTTTTAATTTGGGTTATTAAACAAGATTATTCTGCCAACTAAATTCATGCTGACTTGTATTATAAGTGTGTTTAAGATAAACTGGATCTTGAGATTGCAGACTCCAGGAAAAAAGTGTGATTTGTTATGCCACGGCATGATTTAATCTGTGTTTAAATTGTGGATGTTATCTGTACATGCTAGTAGTTTGTGAACTGATTTACTGTACCACCATCACGATTTGCTAGAGAATGTCAAGCAAGTGCGTACACAAATGTTAAGTTTATCTTTTGGATATTTTGTGTGTCATCTGTCTCTGCCATTTATGTTTGCACTCAGATTCTGGCCATTAACCGAGGGGAAAATCTGAAGATCCTGACAGTGAAGGTCAACATTCCTGACGGGGTGAAGAATGAATTCTGTTGGTGGTGTGTCAATGAAAGGTCTGCATGGATACATATTCTTACAGAAAATTATTTTCTATAGACAGCTGCATACTGAAATATACCTCACATGTCTCATTACATTAAGAGAACAATTTAAATGAATACTTATTAGGTTAGATGAAATTAGCAAGTGGATAACTCTTATTCTGTATTTCCAACTGGTGTAGCATTATGCTGAAGAGATCATGCCTTTGGCCGTATTTGGGGAGTTCTAGCACCATTCTTCAAGCAATTGAATTTTTTAAAATTTTGGGTTATTCTTTTATTTCTTACTGATTTGCTCTTACAAGTTGCTTTCCTTGAGCCTGTAGTGAGATGTTTAGTGTTGCATAATTTTGAGATTTTTTTTGCAAAAGTTTAGGTTAAATATATGGGGTTTTGTGCAAATATCTCTGTCAATCTTTTTCTTGGAAACTGCAGCTTGATATCGTCTGTTGGAGAATATTGTGATCCAAACTGTGCATCTTCCTTGCGTGTATAAAAGGCAGGTTTCTCTTTCTAAATAGTTTGAGATATTGGGCATTGTTCTGAGGATGTCTTAGAAACGCCTACCTTTGCATCCTAAAATTGGATAACCAAAAGGAGGAAAAAAGATAGGAGAAGATGCACTTTTTTTAATGTACAAAATTGTATACTGTGATACTGCTTTAGCATGTATTTTTCTTCCACACCAAGTCCCAAGAAAAGGATGTGGTAAAAATGTTCCTTGTCACTGTAGAAATTTAACAGTTCTGTTTCCAACACGCAAGCCTCCGAAAGAGTTAAAATATTGTTTGGCCAGATAACATAATACGATCTAGAACTGATAGTAAGTAACTTTTTCTCTTCAGGAAAGTATCAGGATTCATAAACACACCTAAGTTTCATTCTAGTTTTAATACCTGTAATGGAATTTCTGTCCTCCCCCCAAGATGTATATTCTGTAAGCAGAACATATCTGTCAGTCTTGCTTTTACTGTGTCTGTGACAGAATTTGGAAGCACTGTGAGCCACAGATAATGGAACAGCTTGTCACTGCTACACAAATGAAAGTGGGATGTAAATTGAGATATTTTTGGTTGATTACACTTTTGTGAGTCATTCTGAGATAAAAAGAATATTGACCTTGGAAACGGAACTACTTATTAATACTTAGCATTCATGAGGCTATATATGCTTATGGCTTTTTGCTATTTAAGGACAACTTCTCCACCATCAGAAAACTTCAGAAGGAATGATTTTAGTAGATCTTGGTGCGTTAACATCTAGGACAGATTCTGATCTTCCTCATTAGATTGACAACTGTGTTATCAAATTGACAAATAGTAATTGTGTATTCTGCCCTGCAAGCTTGGAAATGACTGTCCAAGGGTGGGAGTTGCATTATTTTCATTGCATCGATTTACTGGTGAGAGCAGAAGGTTAAGAGCTTTTGTCTGAGGCAAGGATTTCCGAAGTTTGCAAAGGTATTACCTAATTCACTGAAGGTCACACTCAAAATCAGTTGCAGAACCAGAAATGCCACCTTGCTACAGAGTTTGGCCAGTATTCTAGCCACAAAACAGTCTCACCTACTGCCTATTGAATTAGTAGCAAATATGCTGACCTTTATGTGTTCTTCTGAGGTGAATTTTTTAGCATTAAATGCCCCTGTGATGGAAGGTGGGTTTGGAAGACTGGAGTTCTTCATTATTTGCATTGACCTCCATGTGGATGCTCTCTAAGATGACTGTATTTTCTTTGCAAGTTCAGAGTACTAGCCTGTAGAAGCATCTATATTTCCTTGAAATTCAGGTTTGTGCTGAAAACTTAGGAATATCCTTATGCCTGACCCTATGGATTGTATTTTTCCCCAAAAGATGGCATCTCTGTGGTTTGACAGCCAACCTAGCTCCATTAATACCAGAACTTCACTGGTCCCAAAGACTTAGTTGTGAAGTGGGACACGGAAAAAGTATCATTGAGAAACAGCTGGAGAGGGGCTGCTTAGCTGGCTTTGAGTGTAAAGACAACATGGAATTGTTCCTTGGGAAGGGGTGAGATTTTGTTCCAAAGAGGAATTGCAGCATTGAAAATGAGGTCTGGTGTTTGACAATCTTTTTTTGGTTTCCAGACAAAATTCTCAGATCCTATGTAAAGTCCATGGTACAGGTCTTAAAGACATGCTTTATCTGTGGTTACCATCTTGGTACAAGTTTCCTGTAATGTTTTGGAGGAAAACAAAGCTCTGCTTTTTGTGCTTCAGGTCTAAAAGCCTAACTGTGCTCTTCCTGGAACAGTCATTGATTAATACAAGTGGTTCTTAACGTGGGCTGTGCTAATTCTGTAGATGTATGGTTTTACCCTCGGAGGTGGATCAGTAGTCTAAGCCATCTATGTTTATGGTGGTCCCTGTTGCGAGCACACGCGTGTGGAGAGCTGATGAGCGGAGTAAGATGATATTATTTATGTGGAACTTTTCTAAATAGGGCTTCATTTAAAGGGCTTCAAAAGTCAGCTCTTGATTAAATAATCAAGAAAAATCTGTTCCTATGGGGAAGCTTAACTAGGCTCTGATGATCTTTAAAAATATACACACATGCTTTTGCTTTGTTTTTTGCAGCGAACTGGATTTTTCTCTTTCCTCATGAAGTATTGGAATGCTTAAAATGCAGTATTTGCTATGATTGAACTTACAGTTGGGATATTTTTGCATTTGTAGCAATTTCTAATAGGATGTTGCCTACATTTTTACTTGTATATAGGCAGGCAATAAAAATATCTGCTGTGATAACCTATTTACAGAGAAAAGGCTTGCTAACTAGCTTTAATGGATGGAAGAGAGGGGGAAACAGCTGCCAGGTTTCCAAATTCATTCTTATTTGTGTGGAGGATACTTTCTGGGGGAGTGCAGTCATACTTGCCACCTGTAAAAACTTCATTTTTATAGAATTGGATGGCAATAAGAGGGTTTGAAGCCTTTGCCAGTTTTATATAGGTATGGAAAGAGTCTCTAGTTACAAATAAGTATAATAAAACTATTTGCAAAAACTGTTAGCAAAGTGATGAGGTCATGTGGCTAAGCACTCACGACTCTGGATGTTGTAAAACTAAATCGTAAGCTTAATTCTGCTCCCATGTCTGTCTGCATTAATGCAGTGTTGACTCGATCACGCATTTCTCAACTATTATATGCGCAGACACTTAGAAAAGCTGTTTTGGGAAATTGTAGATGTCCTTTAATAACTGAAAAGCCGTCTGGGTAGGAGCAATTTAGGATTCTCAGTATTTCTGAGTGAGTGTAAGTAAACAAAGTAAAAAGTAAAATTCAGTCCTGTTTTTGCCTGGGCCTGCATCTGGACACATTATCAAATAGCCATAATTCTATCATGTTGCATTTAAAAAACAAAACAAAACCCTTACAAAACTTACCCAGACGTATTAAAAAAAATACGTATGTATTTCACTTTGCAGTTAGGGACCCAGGCATGTAAAAAATACACTAAATGAAGAAAACTCTGAATGTTATCAATATTTTAAAAAGAAATAACAGGTGGACTGTAATAGAAAATGTTCATAGTCTTTTTTTCTGTTTAAGTATAATATATGTGGCTGCGTCTCCTCAATCATTGTCCCTACTCATTGGGTGGACAGCCTCAGTGAGTCAGTTCTGCTTGTTCAAGGACTTTCCCCCCCACCACCCCCATAGTAACTTGCCCAAAACAAAAAAATCAATGGAATAAATATCTGGGATCTCTGTTCTGGGGAGCTTTGAAATGAGGTGTATTTTAGGACAAAATCTGAAGTAATTGTCATTATGGCTATGACCACTGTGCACAGTCGTCTTAGAAAAGGCAATGCTCCAAAGAGTTTGGCTTAGAAAATGTCAGGAAATAGTCTTGTGTTTGCTTGGTATTGTTTATTTTGTTTTCCCTTTTGCTAGAATATTATTTACACTTTAAATATATCAGCAACAGGTAAAAGAGAAAAATAATTTGCAAATTGTTTGGGTTTTGTTATTGTGTGGTGGTGTTTTTTTTAAGGACTGCTGCAAAATTGATAGATTTCATTTTGAGTTTGAATAGAGATACTCAAAGCTTTCCAAATGAAATTTGAATTGGGTTTCATTAATTGACATAAGTTTAGCTCTTGATTTTTCTGCCTGGGCACAGTTGCCTTACAGCAGTAGCTCTGCAGTGACACTCACAGAGGATGTTTAGTCATTTTTTTATGTATAGAGGAATAGCAAATAATGCAACCCGAATGGAAATATGGAACCAAGTTCTTCATTCAGTTGTGGTACGCTTTGACTTCTCAGTGAAGAGTACCATTTTTTTTATATTTTCTTTAAAACGTAAAATATGATTGCATTCTAATACCTAACAAAAAAGAGAAAAGATAGGCCTTGTCCCTTGTCTGATAGTAGAACCGTGGGCAACTACTCATTCCATTCATATTTGAAGCTATGATTTCATTGCCTAATTATAATAATTCAGCAGTTTATAGGACATTACACTCAATGTAGAAGTCTTCATTTGTTTTTATCTGAGTTTTGCATAAGTTCTTAAAATATTTTTTTATTTTTCTTTTTCTGTTCTTTTGCAGATGGAGACCAAAACAATTTTTAAAACCAGAATTAATGAGGATACTACGGAATTCAGTAGAGGATGCATATAAACGCCTTATATATCCTCTCCTCTGTAGAGAATTCAGGTAAGCCCAGAATGAATGTGTATTTTCATACTGCCAATTTCTTAACAATTCCTTCCCCAACTTTTTACTAGAATATCTTTTATCCATTTGAAAATATCAGCATGGTTTTAATGCTCTGTGCTTACAGAAGAAATGAACTATGTAGTCTTGGTTCTGTAGATTTAATTTGTGACCCTATCCAGTTTAGGCTACAGTAGAGAAATGATCTTTCTGTGAAGACATTTTACATGTTTATGTATTTGTTGCTTGTACATTTATCTATTAAAGTACAGTTTAGATCTACATTACCATAATAGTTGCATCTTTATCCTTCTATTAGCATAAACCATTATGCCATTGAATTTTCCCAGCATCTCTTCATGTCACAGCAAAAGTACTGTCAGTGACGTTGTTCTGACTCCTTCTATTTTACCTGTCTGAAAGAAACCAGCAAAGTAATTGTTCTGGTTGGAAGTATCCCTCATGTTTGTTCGCAACACTTTGTGGTGAACGAATCAGTGATAGTGTTAGTCTGATACCATTTTTTGTGGGCATTGTGATGTCTCTAGAGAAGTCAGTAAACTTATTTCTGGTGATACTGTAGTAATGATGTCATCAGACAAAGTGGGACTTCTAAGATCTGTAATATTGTTCTAAATTTAAAGGAAATTTAAAACTTAGTATCAAAGTAACATTAATTAAATAGGTTATTTTCATGGTGTAGTATAGGAGTTTACCACATAATGGAAATTATTTAATGTGTCAAAAAGTCTACATTCTAAAAGAGTTATCTTCTAATGGCTAACAGTACTGATGGTGTGATTCTTCTCTTGAATACAAGAGAAGCTCCCCAAAGCATAACATGTTTGGTTCTGGCAAGGCTTTCTGATATGTGACCTAAATTTTAATACCTGTTTTGAGGTAGTTCAAATGGAGTTTAGCAAAGAGACCCTGATTCTTGGACCAGAAATGTTGAAATTACTTGTATCAAAATGACCTGTGTTGGTTATTCAGTACCTAAAATCAGCAATCACATTCTGAACTTTAGTTCTTCTGTACCTGCCTGGCTGTGCTCTTATGTTTCTGTTCAAAATGGAGTTGTTTTCCTGGCACTGTTCATGAGCATAATTGGCTGCATGTTCTATGTTCTTCCTCTCTGAAAAGAACTGTCAGGTAAAGTTTTGAACAGCAGATATTTCCAATGGCTTTTGGGTTTTTTCACTACAGTATGCTGTGTTTGCTCATTACTTTGCAAGCAAGATTGCTTCACCTCTTTTGATTAGTGAGCCTGTTTTTTGCTACTTTGAATTTCACAGATTTTTGAAAGTGCTGAGTTCACTTTTTTGTTTTGTGACCTGTAGCTACTGTAGGTACATGTAGCTACTTTAGGGGAGGCACTGTCTGTTGTTTGGCCAAAATGATGAACGTCTCATGATGGTGAGTCCAACTGTTGGCTTCTGTCACATGAATGTGAAAGTGGTTGTCGTTCCTAGCCTTCTCTACAATTGAACTCTTTTACAATAAAGAAAAAAGACTTACCTTTTAGTGGGGTTTGATTTTATCCTGTATAAGCAAACTGACATAAGGGTTCTTCAAGGCTCTTTTATTGTGTTTTTGCTTCGTGGTTCCTACCACAGGACTGTTGTGGCCTGTGTGTGGTGTATAACACTATGAGGGCTGCTGCAGCAGTAGGTTGCTGAAGATTTTCTGTTCTCTTAATTTAAAAAAAAAAAAAAAAGCTCACAAGTCATAAATGCAAAGAATACAAAGCTTGCTGCCTGTTCCTGGGTGGATGTCTGCTTATGTTTTACTCTCTGTGATAATTTTGCATGATTGGTGGTGTCTGGTTAGGAAAAGCTGAAACATCTCCTATAGAGAGGAATGCAAAACACCTGCCAGTAGTATTCATGGTCCATGACCACTTAACCCTTATCCTCTTTTATTCTCTTTCCGCCCATACCAGAAGCTGATTTTTAGGACTCTTGCAAAGGGCTGCTAAAGTATTCAATACCTCCTTTTAGCATTAATATTTCCAACCCACCCCCCACTGTTCTTTTTTTCTTTTCTTTTTATTATCATTAAATGTTGGAACAGAAAGTTTCCAAGAGTGTATTGAAATTTCTGGTGCTTCTAGTGATCAGAAGAATGAAACTTGCCAGCAAGACAGTTACCTTATTTATTGTTTAATTTCCTTTCTTCCACTCTGTCAGATACCATCATTTCTTGTATCTGGTATAATAATGTCCAGTGTTGCTTTTGGCTCTTTGAAATACATTTTATTTTGTTGCAGTAGTGCATGGAATGATTCCGTCAGGTTTTGATGCAAGTGATGTGGCATGGACATATTTTTAATGGATAATCCTTTCCTAATTTTCCATGCTTTCTTGAAGTGAGTGCTTTCTCTCCTGGGTCTTCAGGGACACAAACATTTCTCTGTATATCTTGTTTCGCACCTGAAGCTAGTTTGCAGATATTTTTCCACGGAAAGGATTGCCTCTCAGACTGTATATGGAAGTGGGGCATTTTAAATCTCAATTTAAAAACTGACTCATAACATTGAATATAGAAGCTAGTAGGTTGTGATTAGGTTATTTGCTTTTATTGCAATATACCTGTTAGTGATATACAATCTGAGTGCTTCATAGAGTTCAAGGGAGGGGCTTGAAATTCTGACTTGGTTGATACTTTTTCATAAAGCAGCAATTGAAGGGTTTTGTTTTGTTTTTTACAAAATAACCATTCCTCTCTTGTTTAGAGAGGAGGACTGCCATCCGCCTCTGCCTTATATCTCTGCCATATTAATGAGAATTGTCACAAATTGGAAAAACATGAAGCTGGGCATCTTGCCATTTAGATGAAGCCATTAGTGCACTGAAAAAGAGAAAGATATTAGATTGTTTGGGGTAGCTTGATACTTGTTCAAGGATCAAATGATTATCCCAAACTTGAAATTAAGGGCCAGTACTTGGGACAGTAGATCATGTCATTGATACAAGTGTTGAGTGAGAGACAGTTAGAGAGAAAAGAGAGGTCTATATTTGAAATTAAAAAATACAGGATATTATGTAATAGAAAGGACATACGTTATGTTCCCCTACGCACCTGGCACTTCCAGTAACATTTCCTGTTACTATAAAAGTTTCTGTATATCCATGCCAATTTTAAACATGATTTCCATAAGGTGCACATAACTAATAGCATGTGTTCAGGGGCAATTTTAATTCCTGCACCAGTCTCCCTTCACAGGCAGGCTGATGTGAATTTGCAGTGTGGGAGGACTTGGCCTTGTGGGCAATAGAGACCCCGTATCTCTGGGATAGATGGAAAGCTGGAACTTGGCCTGTCTCTGTACAAAGCGTCCAGTCCAAGAGCATTCAACCTTCCCTTGTTTACAAGCCACTTTTCTTCATTTCTGTGAAACTTCATTTCTATGCACATGTGGCTGGTTGAATCTCTGTTGTGCATGTATGTAGAAGATCCATATGGCTGTGAGGCTTAGGTATTTGCTTTGTTTTCTCTGGTCTCTCACAAGTGGCATCAAATTGTTCTGTCCCTGGACTCTCCCTGGAAGAAGCTCATTCTGTGGTTTAGATTATATTTGTTTAATTTTTTTAAGAATGGGAGAAAGATGCTGCAAGACTGAATGACCAGGAAATGAAACGGCAACTGAAATTCAGTGGAGACGAGTGTAAAATGATGCTCGCAAGGGGAAGGAATTCTCTTTTTATATAGAATATTATGAGCTCTGAGCTATCCTGACACTCAGGAAAGATAGCTCCACATAAATGTTAAATGCTTAGAAGAGAAGATTATTTAGTTAAGGAATAAAGACAAAACAGAGAATCATTGATTTAGTTGGCCTGTATTTAGAATATTATTGGCCATTTTGGTCCCCTCACCTCGGGGGCAGGGGGTGAAGTAGTAAAAGGATTCATTAGAACTGGAAAAGGCCCAGTGAAGGGGAACAAGGTGTGACATAATTTCTATGTGAAGAAGGATTGACTCTAGGCTATGGCTCTCCAGCTTGGAAAAGAGAGGACTTAGAGATGAATGGCGTGTGAAGAGCGGCACAAAGTTTCTAGGGATAAATATTTACTCTCTTCCAGTATAAGACCTAAGGGGCCATAAAAAATTAAAAATAATCAGCTTTTAACCAAAAGGTGGCAGCTATTTGCACAGTTTGTGACGGACCTGCGGAACTCACTGCTAACGGACTATGTGGACACAAGAAATGTTCATGGGTTCAGCAGGAGACTCGATAGTTGGACAAGAGATCTGTTATAGGCTACTAAAGAGACAAATCATGTCAAGCTCAGGAAACACTCTCAGCTGGAAACAGTTGGAGGCTCTGACAGGATTATGGGACAGGTATACTAGTACTGCTGTATCAGTTTCCTAGGCAGCTCCTTATAGCCACACTTGGAGACTGGATACTGGGATAGAGGGACCACTTACCTGAACTAGTGCAGCCATTTCCATATTCTTGTTTTTAGTGGTAGCAATATACAGAGTGTCTGATCTTTGGTGCTGAGGGCACATTTGAATTGCTAAGGAGTCTTGGAATGCATGTATACCCTTCACCATCTCACTTTAAATCACATCTGTGTTAATTTGGTTTGCTTGATACAAAACCAAAAAGCATGGGGATATAAGGGAACCTTTGGCTGTTGCACAATTCCTTAGAAAATGTTCAATTAACAATGTGTGAAAGAATCTAGACCTATCTCTAGACTGCTTTACAAATGAGAGATGATGAGGACTTATTAGCTCTTTCTGTACCGCTGTGGGATGAGACAGGGCTGAGCTGGTGGTTTGGTTGAATCTGGGCAAACTCAAGTCAAAGTCTTAAGTTCTTCCATGTCTGAAAAATTGCTCAGAACAGCTTCATCTCCCATCATGTCAAATAGCCCTTATGAGGGTTGTGTTTGAAGTGTTTGTAGCCTGCTTGTGTCATGCATTGATTGACCTAAACTAAACTTGAGTAATATCCCCCGCCCCATTCTTATAGGGTTAGTTAACTGGAATGCAGCTTTTTTCTTCTGTAAAAATAAACCCAGATATTACTTTTTTCAGTGATGGGTAAAAGGAAAAGGAGAATAAGGTCACTGGCCACTCTTTAAGTTATATGAAGGCTTTACTGGATTGCTGTTGCTTGCCTAATTGTTGTAGTTATTGACAATGTAATGCAGCTGAGAATGGCAATGAATACCTACAAAAGAAAAAAAAAATCAGCTAGGTGATGAATATTTGTCCCTGTTACTTTTTCAATTTTGCTTTTTTTATATAAGATGCCATACAAAACCAAAAATACTTGTCCTTATCAGTCATTGTCTTACTGGCCACATCTGGCAAATAAGACATCATGCATCTTGTACACCTTCACTCAACGAGACTGATTTGTTTCTCATAACGCTCTGCAGTAAGTGTTCTTGCTTGAAGTCATCAAAGTCAATCTTTGGTGCACGGACTTTCTTCTTTCTGTTGAAGAATATGGAAAAGAAAGGTAGGGAACATCATGGCCCTATCAGCTTCCTAGTTTGGTTCTGAGGAAGCAGAATACCCTCCTAGAAAGAACTCAAGTCTACACACTTCTGTGATGACTTAAATAATGTAATTCGTAGATGAAATTAAATGACTCATGAGTCATGGTGTGCTAGCAATTAATTGGATAGGCCCTTCCAGTTTCTCACTAGTACCTCTCAGCCTAAATTATAATCTTTTTCTTTTTCTTTTTTTTTTTTTTTTTTTTTTTTTTTTTTGCTGGGTAGTGATTTTTCCTCCAGAACTGGGAAGTTATGATGAAGTCAATCCATGCCTTCTTCATATCCACTGTTCTTTGCAATTAGGTATCAGCTTTGGCAGGAAACTGTTCTTCGCTCAAAATTATGAGTTGATGTCTGAATGTTAGTTGGTATGTGTACACTCTTATAGGTGTTTCCATTATGCTCTTTATGTTGATTTACTTTCTTAGAACCAGAATGAGATGATGATATAGCTGATCCTTTTTAAAAAAGTGTCAAAAACTTGATTGGAAGTGTAATATTTAATTAAAGATAATGAAAAGATGACTGGAAAAAGCCTTACAACTTTGGAACAATTCAAAAGTACATTTGAAAGCTAATTGAGCAGAAAATGTTTTTTTACTTTCATCCTTCTAAGATCAAAGTTGACATCTGATGCAGAGAAAGAGTCTGTGATGATGTTTGGGAGAAATCTCCGGCAGTTGCTTCTGACCAGCCCTGTGAGGGGCCGTACTTTGATGGGAGTAGATCCTGGCTACAAACATGGCTGCAAGTTGGCAATTATTTCACCAACCAGTAAGTTTCCATTCCAAGTATTTTTGAAAGGACTGATAAAAATATATTCATTTAGAGGAAAGGATAGTTTCAAAACCTACTTTTTTATTGAATTGATTTTTTTCTTAAGCTTTTGGTGTTTTCCACGCATCCTGTCGTGCAAATTCCTTTCTTCAGGCTTAAGGCGAAGTTTCTGGCACCTGGATTCCAGTGTCTCTTTTGGTGTTATTACTTCTCTCTAAAATAGAATTTAAAATACCTTCTGCTTTCTTGAATACAGGTTCAAATAATTGTGCCTCTCAGTAGTCAGCAAAGAGAACACCTGGCATTTTTATTGTTTAACAAAGAATTTGAATTTAAATACTTTCTGTAACTGCTTTTTTCATGGGTGATATCTTGGACATCTGGACACTTTATCAGCCCTTTTTGTTTAGTAGTATGTGTGTTAATGTGAGAAGTCAGAAACATTGTATTTGTAGAACTTTTTAGTTCAGTTTTTATACAGATATAGAGCAGAGCCTTTCCAGTTCATCCTAATCTGATCTGGGAATACATATCCCTTTAGGCTCATGCGAAAATGGTTTGTTTTCTTTTATTTTGTTATTGCTTTTTGTCTGACAATATATCCACCCAGGGTGGGTGTAAGGAAAGATGTGTTCTTGACACGTGTTAAAGTGGCAATAAAGGTAAGGTAAATGATTATTAGCTTGCATTGCACCGTAAGCTATCAGTACCAGTTAATACAGAGTTATTTCCAAATCTGGTAGATGGGATGATGGGAAGAGTTGGCATGGGAGTTCTAGAGCTCCTGGACTCCAAGTCCTGAGACTGCATTCCTAATTCTTGTCTCTCTTTCCTGGATCTGTAAAATATACTAGACTAGAGCAATAAATCTTTTGCAGTGAATTGCTGTTTTTCTCTTTGATAATATAATAAACTTTATTTGCCTAATATGACTAGATGCTCATTATTTGTTATGTGGATATGTCCCCAGTGAACTAGAAAATGTATTAACTCATTTTGCTTTGGCAGCCAAAGCATTTTAGTCCTCTGCCCACCACACATTTCTTCTAATTGGATAAAAAATAAAAAGGAAAGATGGCTTATTAAGAAGCTTTCTTTGTGAATCATCAAATTAACTTCAGTAGTTTGCAGGATATAGCTTTTGGATCTTTGTGTTTTTTATTAAATGGTGGCTTTGCCTGTCATTGTTCTAGGTCAGATACTCCATACTGATGTCGTTTACTTGCATTCTGGTCAAGGATTTCGTGAAGCTGAGAAGATAAAGAGGCTTCTGCTACAGTACAAGTATGCTAAAGAAACTTCCGTTTATAACTCTTTCTAACCAAATGTAATGAAAATCTTCACTATGTAAATACTTGCTTTTGGGTGGGATAAGAATTCTAATGATTTAACTGGAATTACTCTTTTTTTTTATGTAGTTCAGAGTTTATTTTTTTTTTTTAGTCTATGTTCATGCTTTTACACTATGTATACGTTAGAAGCATATGAAATCAAGCCATGACTATGACTTAAGGCTGCATGATATGAATGTATCCCCATAAAGCTCTGTCAATCTATTTATTTTTAGGAATAGAAATTAACATTCAGCTAAGGAATAAGCTTAACCTCACTCTTCCTGCCCCCCCCCGCCCCCAAACCACTCCTCGATCTTTCCCTGTTCCAAAAGCCATATTTAGTCTTGGGAAGAGTTTTATTAAGCAAAGGAAATCCTGCTCAGATAGATCTCCAGACGGACTTGAAAATAGGGTCAGCATGATAAAAGGGTTATTGTATCCAACTGTTTTGGGATCCCCTGTGGACAGACATCTGGTCCACTGAGTCAGCTGCTGAACTGCCACAGCATACAGTCCAGTTTGTCTTTAAGCATTAGATTGGCTTTAAACAAGGTGATTTGATGGCTGACTGGCTGTGGTGGGGGCAGTGAGAGGCAATGACCTTGCAAGCTGTTGCAAACTATGATGTTCCCATTAAGGAATTAAGATTCTGATTGCTTGGGCTTCTGCCCTTTTTCATGACTCATGACAGATGAGGGAAATATGAGGTGAAAGGGTTTGAGGACTGTAAATACCATTATGTTTCTCTTATGAATATGAAGTATCATATTGGGGTTTTCTGCAGATATTACCACTGTTCAATTCCATTACAAATCAGTGAAAATTTTGACTCATCTCTTGAACTGTCACATTGAAAACCTGTTAAACACAATGTGATATTACTAGGAATATGTTCTCATTAAATCTGAACCTTGCATTATATAAAATAAGATGTATTGATCATTGTCGTGCATTGAATGCTATGTATGAAAAAGTCTAAAAGAATAATTATGAGTAACTGTTCATCTTTTTACCCCATGCAAAGCTGCAGCACTGTCGTGATTGGCAATGGCACAGCCTGCAGAGAAACAGAAGCTTACTTTGCTGACTTAATTATGAAGAAATATTTTGCACCACTGGATGTTGTGTACTGGTAAGATCGCTTTGCTTGCTGTGATACTCATCTGTTTTGCATATTTTAACTTAACAGGTAGTTTTAAATGTAATTTTTTGGAAGTGTTTCTTTTTATTGCCTTGTCTTTCTGTTTTGGAGTCAAGCTTGACTCATCCTTCTTAGCCAAAAGAAAACGGCTGTAGCTCTTTGGAGCATGAAAGTAGTTCTCCTGAGTCAGTAAGAGAGACTCACTGAAGCATTTTATTTTCTCTTCCTGAGGTTCACTCTGTTGCTATTATCATTGTAACAAAGTATGTGAGAATACCAACTCAAACAGCCAAGGACCTGTGTTTGGCATTGTGTGTTTATTTCTTGATCAATGAGGTTTAAATGCAAATAATAAAGCTTGTGTTGTCTGACTATGGTATGGAATGCTTGCTAATCCTATGTGTATTAAATGATCTGGAAATAAATACTTTGTTAATACCTGGCAGAAAGTAGTGAAGGTATTTGTCCTCTTTAAACTTCAAATTTTATCCATTAGTTTGTTGAAAACTATTCTGCTGTTGGTTTGGATGGAAACTGTACTATATTGCTTTCTTTTCTCCCATGCTCTTTTTTTTAATTCACACCTTTATTTTTTTTAAAGCATTTTTGGTAATTACCTTCGACTATCTTTTGTGCTGAAGTTTAACAGCAGTATTTACTTTTCCCTGTCTTAACATACTGCAATAAGTTATCTAAATTTTTGAAAAAGTTATGACCTTTCTCTGTTCAAACTACTATATACATTTAATGGAGCCTTTTCTCCATAGATTAGGAAGTTATCTTGGAGAAATGTTCAACAAATGTATTATTCCTGCTACCTTATGCTATCATTTAATTGCACTTGTTCTTTGTTTGTAAGACTTCTAAGTGAATTTGCAGCAAGATCTTATACTTAAATCTCCTTTTTATTTCAGGAGACATGGTAGGGTTTTTTTTATTTTAATTGTTTGCAAAGGAAGGAGGCTGTTCAAGCTTCTGAAAAATTAGGCATCCTTTTTTCTGAATCCAACTGGAAAACAGTGGATTTTTAATGACTGTAGAGAATGGAAAACACTTCATACTGTGTGGTTTTTGGCAAATGTTGAATTTCACTGTTGTTCACTTCATATAGTTTAAAAATCCATTATGTTGACATAAGCACTTTGTCTGAAAGACTAATAGTGATTTTGATTTATTTATTGGTCATATGCTACAAAATGTAAATAACTAGTTTACACAGAAAGAAATATTTATACAATACTGTGGTAGATGGTTTTCTCACTGTGTTTTCCTCTTTTGCTTTAATATTTTCTCCCTGTTTATAGTTCAAGATTATAGAATTTGCAAAATAATTATCAGTATTGATTTTTTTTTTTGCCAGTAGAGCTACTAAATTCTTGGAACTGATAAAAGCTCTTGTGCAATAGGAATTAGTATAAATGCTCTAAGGCAAGAAGTCAGGTTATCAAGTTGGTTGCTTTTTCTAGTAGTGACAGATATTTTTTTTTTTAACCTTTCACTTTTTCCAAAACTACTTGTGATAATTGTAGGGAAAATATATAAATGCAGTTGTTCAACTTGCAAGATTAACTCCTGAAAGTGAAAATTAGCATAATCAAAACCATTTTTGCTTTCAGTATATGTTTGTATTGTTAATGGTTTTCTTGCGCCATGCTCATATATGGTGAAGAGCTAGTCCCTACTTCAGAATTAGTATGCGGAACACTGAGGTATTGCATATTAAAATAAAAATCAGAAGAATGTAATTTTTTTTGTACTGCATGCTATAGGTGATGTATTTGATGGTGTTGAACTTTGTGGACTGCTGTTTGTGTGTGCCTTTATATATGTGGGTTTACAAATAAGGTGGACTTGCAGTCCTTGTGTGTCTCTGCATTTTGACAGTCTTAACCGAGTTTCTTTCTTGAACATAGGGGTTCTCATGTTGCCCTTTCTGTTAAACTAGTTTTATGTGCATCTCATTGCATTATCCAGTGCTGGGGTTTCCCAGCCGTGCTGCTGAATCCTGCAAGATAGGTACTCTGTTTGCTTTCTAGCTCCAGAAAACTTTCTCCTTAATCTCCTTGGTATTTCTTAGTAACAGAAAGGAATGATGAGTCCAGACATTCACCCCCCCCGCTTCTGATAATCCAGTGAAATGCCTGGAATTTATGTCATTTTGAGCTCAAAAATGTAAATAATACTTACTAAAAGAGGAGCAATTAGTACAGAATTCTAATTTGAGCAATAGGTGACAGTAGGCGTACATTGTGAGAACTGCTATACCTCTTGAGGGAAACTATGAAAGATGACTTGGAAGAATGTGCTCTGCTGATCATCTTGATTTAAATCAAGAAGTGCCCCAGAATGTGCACTCTCAGATCAAAAAAACTTTTCTGTGTACCAAGTCTTCCCTTGATTATGTTGTTTTCTCTTGATAGGGGAAAATATGAGGGCTTCGCTTATACATAGGCTGAATACAGATCTCTAATGAGTTCTGTGGAAATCCATGGTATGCTCTTGGATCAAGTGATCTCTATAAATGGTTTTTCAATTAAAATCTCTAAGAAACAATTTAAGTAATGTTGGAACAGTTTGTTTTTAAAGATGATCTGCTTCAGCAGATTACAGTTGTAACTAAAAAATAGATTGACAAGTCAATTTAGTGTTTGAACTGTAAAAAGAAAAATGAACTAAACCCAAAACCCGCCACAAAACAAAACAAAACAAACCAGAACGAAACAAAATCCTCCAGTACTTAAACTGTAACAGAACGAGTCTGTTGCATCTAACATGATACCATTTCCCAAGCATTCGGCTTGTCACAGTGATGCACTGACCTGCACGAATGTGGAAATCCTTGCCCAGCAAAACAGAACTCAGTTCATTGCTCTGTGCAAGTTTCGGAGAATTGCCGATTATATTTGCATTTACGATCTTTTTCCTTAAAGGAGTCCAAATGTAAAGTAGCTTGGCAGATGAGGCTGGGTTGTTTTATAGTGCTTTAAAACCAAAATCCCAATCAACTTCTTAAGCTGTCATTCAGAAAGGTGGCTGATAGAGAGGTACTACAGACTTTGGCTTCCTTGGCAAATAAAGCTTGTGATAGGATACTAAAATTTTTTGTTAGAAGTGGAGAATAGGATCAGAAATGATTATAAAAAAATAAAAATCTGTTCATATGTTTGTTTAGTTCATCATATGGAAGTTGGATCATGCATTTTCAGGGAAATGAGACAATAATAGAGTCTGTAATTTTAGAAAGAAGGTGTGTGCAGTGTGCAGATGCATGCACAAATAATCTGGACAGGTATGCATTCTAATGAAGGTTAATGATAATAACCAGCTGAACACTTAATTGATTGCATGCATGTGCAGTACATGCTGAAAGATGCTGAAATAGTCTCTCTAATACTAAAGTCCCGTACAATAATTTCAGAATTGTGCATTAAGTTACTCCTTGGCTTCAGTATCTGACTCTAGCAAACACTTAACTACAGACTTAAATGAGAACACCATTTCACCTTTTTTCAGTTGTGTGGCAAGAATAAAATTAACTGATTCTCACTTTAAAATATTTCAGTTGTATCAGTATCAAAAGAGACTGCCAAAATAATTTTCTTCATTTCAGTTTCTCTCAAAAATATTGCAATATTTTATTTGATGACTGCTTTGTCTTTTTTAATGCTAATAAATATATGAAAAGCAAGCAATTAAAATAACAAATCCTCAGCAATGGCAAGTACAAACTATGTATAGTTTTACTGAAGTTTTCCAAAGAGAAGACAAATCAGTGAAGACAGTAGTAGGAAATGAGGCATATGGCACGATTTTTCGTGTGGCTTAAAAACCTGTCTGGACTCAGTTTGACAGTTTTTGATTTAAAGCAAATATTTTTCACTATTTTTGTAACCAACATGCTTTCAGATACCTACATCCAACCTAAATAACGGCAGGATTTTCTTTTTTTTTTAAATGTAGTTTCCCTTTTAAAGCTATGTTTATTGACTTAGATTAGGACTGGACTAGAGCCCAGACAGTCATATCTAGTCTTCAGGTTTTTTGTTACAAATCAGTTTTTGTTACAAGGTTCAATAAATATTCTTGATTATTTATGTTAGTTCTATTGTGAGTTCTTGCCAAAGATACATTGTATTATAACCAAAACAGATGTTCTGTTTTAGACAAGTGTATTTGTTTTAACAGGACCAGAAATGTAAATGAAACAACAGTGTGTTCAGCATTAACATGGCAGATGATCAACTTTTAGGATTTCATTGGCCTTTTTGGATTAAATTAAAATCTTGAAAAAATATTTCAGGAATCTCATTCCGTATTTCGGTCACTGCAACTGTTTTTCTTTGATTGCTGTTGGTTGTAGGCATCTTAAAAATGAAAGCTATCTGAATGACAGGTGAACTATGCTAGAGCAGGACAACACAAACAGCTCAATCATCATATTTGGAAAAATAAAATCACAATTTTTCTTTCAGCCTCAGTGGTTTCATTGTCACAATACAAACATTCTTACTGGTCTGACTTTTTTTATGTGCTTGTTACATTATTGCACACTCAGAATAAAGTATTTCAGCTCATATTTAAAAGAAAGTTTGATAGGTATCATGAATTGTTAATCGTTTTCAATAAGCAGTAAAGAATGCAGCCAGGCAAGTGTATTTTTGTTGTTGTTGGTTTTTAGGTGGCTTGGTGTTTAATTTTTGTTATACTTGGTTTTAAACTTGATACAAAATCCTTTTCTGCCACTTTCAGCAAAATCTTTTCTTGCTCTTGAGACTTTATAAGCAACGTAATTAATCATTTACTGCTGTTTAAGTTCAAACACTTCTGTACTGTGACAAATAGGGGAAAGTCTGTAATGTCTTGTAAAGTTCTCATTGGGTTTTCTTTAATGTTTAAATTGTCTGCTTTAGAATACTTAGAAATGTTCTGCTGAGGTAGAATAGGACTGTTTAATACCTTTTGAAGTTGGACCTTGGTGGCAAGAAATTGATTTGGAAATGTTTGTTCTACAGGATTTTAGGTCCGCTTGTATTTTATAGGTGTCTGCACATGCTTTAAATATCCTTTTCAATTTAAATGTGTGTTTTATGTTGTTGAATATCTACATTATACTCTCTCAGCTTTAACAAATGCCACTTTCAAGTTCCATGCCTCTACATTTCTAATGTTACACTAGCTTAATTCCCATTACTTTTCTGCTTCATAGCACTCGCAGTTTGAAAGGGACCTAACATTCGGGTTCACATTATGATAATTAGGTTTCAAAGCAGTGTGGGGGGATTAAGATGTCTGAAGTCTAGTTGCCGAATAAAGTTCAGAACTACTTGTAAAACTTGTTTGAGTGGTTAACAGAAGTGGTTTTATTTATTCAGTGCTCATGCAGCATTAATCCGTATTTCATCAGGTACCCACAGTGCTGTAACTCTAGATATGACCTTGGGACTTAATTTACCCCATCTCAGTTTTCCTTATTAATGTGCCATGAAAGAGGTACATGAAAGATAGCCAACATCAAAGCACCTTTTCAAATAAAGTGGTTGATATGAATCCTCTGGTATTTAACGCTGTCTGTCAAATGTTTCGGCTGGTTTGCATCCTTTTACAAGCTATTGCTTGCTGCATTAATGCAGTTGTTTCAAGTCTGTTGAGAGTACAAAGGGGGGATAGGGATATGGGAAACTTTATTCCTATTTCTTTTTGATTATATTTTCTTTAAGCTGTTATTTTTGTCTGTTAAGCTATATAACTCTATTGATGACACATTTATGTACGCACACCTACATACCCTAGGTCATTAGACGTCTGAGACAGAAGGTGGAAAGTAGTTTGGAAAGTTTTGGCAAAAGGAATACATCAGTAGAAACAATGCACACATCTGAAATGTGCGCTGAAGAACCTTTGTTCTGCTTTCATCTCTTTCAAGCTGTAGTGGAGTCATGAGAAGTCCTAAACAATGAAGAAATAATTTGAGGAACAAACAGGTTTAAAATGTGCGTGAAGCAGACATAGTCAATGAAAACATTTTAAATTATGTAGTGATTTCCAGCAAACCTGTCTTCTGTCCCTTACTTAAAAGTTACTGTTGTGATTATTTACCACAGCTCAGTAAGAACTCGTGATCATGCACACTTCAAATGAAAAATCATTTTGTGTATATTTATATTTACAGGAGACAGTCCTGTGAATTGGAACCTCACTCTGCATAGAGACTTCTTCCTGCTACTCTTGATTATTCATAACTTTAGGTAGTAATTAGTCTATTCTTTGGCACAACATGGACTGTAATAAGTGTCCGCATTTAAAATAGTATCCCATGTTTGTTCCTGGTGCATCCACAGACTGGTATCTACGTTAAGCTGAACCCATACTATATTCAAAAGAGGAAATTCAGAAGTCATCTTAGGTTTTGAAGCAGTGCAAGAAAGCAAAGATTCCCCTTTGCCCCAGCTCTGTTGCTTATTTTAAGTCAGCTGTAGACACCAGTACCATCTCTAGCCGTGTTTTTATGAGGAGAGGAAAAGAAATGGGTAAGCAGTGAAGATATAGTGGCACGGGTGAAATAGGAGATGGTAATTTCTGGCTTGTATAGCATGAATTTGAAACTTTTTAAAACAAACTTTATAAGCAATACACTTGAAATAATTATGGAATCATCTTTGAATTCTGTTTCAGAGAAATAACTTCACAGATTTTGAGATGAGAACAAGGACTAATTGGGAATATTTCAATGTAGTTAAAGATATTATGAATTCCTTTAAGTTCAGAAAAAGAGTAAGATATATGTGGAGTCTAGACTTTAGCAATATGAAGGCAGGGGGTCAGGAAGTAAAAGTAACTAGCAAAAGAAATCTAAATCTTGAGGAAAAAGTCCATTTTTCCAGAACACTAGGACATGCCGTTTGGCTTGGGTCCAGGGCAATCTACGGGAAAACAGTCTTGGGGGAGAGCGGAAAGTTATTCATGCAACTTCCCTTTTATGTTTTCTCTTATAAAGAGAAAATCATAGTAACAGTAATATCAAGCAGGGATTTTAAAAGTTATGTATTCTCAATATGTAAATCTCTTCAGAACTTTAAAGGACACTAAACAGATAAACAAATAAAATAACTTCTGTAAAATTAGGCAATATTTTAGGATGAAGAGCCATTAAGTGTGTGACAATATGTTCGGGGCAACTTTGCATATTCTTCAATTAGGAATGTACTGATCTCAAATACACTCTTGCAAATCAGATAATAAATGTGAGAAATTGATCACAATAATTCCTCTCTGCCCCTTTGTTTTTTAACAGGGAAGTCATTTGTTATATTTAGGATTGCAGAATGACTTCTCTATTTTCAATTTTATTTTATGTTCCCCACTGAGCAGTAATTTGCACACAGGCTGTTTTCTTGTTATTTTCAGAGAAATAAAACACAGCTTTTTTAAGATAATCAGCTAGAAGACATCTGGTGTGAAGTCAGGTGAAGAGGGAGAACCATCCAAAAATATTTACAAACACAAAACAAGAACATGTTGGAAAGGTAAAAGGTTATTGAGAGATGCCAGACAAAGGATGTGCAATGAACAAGTGCTACCGTTTCTGCACTGAGTGTGCCCATCAGGTCCCCTGGGAGCAGTGTTGGAATGTGTGTATTGCATGGGGTATAGTCATAGAGCAAGACTGGGCATTTTGTTCCTAAAGCTCACTTAAAATTAAATCAGATTTTTACCAAATATGTGTAGCAGTGATTTTAATGTTCAGCATAGAACTATTAAAACTATACTGTCAGTAGGGGATTTTATTTTTGGGATGTGCTTGACTCGGTAGTAGAAGTCTTTAAAACACACTTTTTATCACTCAACATCGTGTGCTGGTCAGTGTTTCCAATGCAATCCCCTTTCTTAAGAGCTTTCTATGATGACAACGAAAATTACTCTGGCCTAAAGTCTCTTGTTCAAGGCTACTTCCAAAGCTCAGAAATGAAGAAGGATTTAGTAGATTTAAAGAAAAATGGATGACTAGATTAAATTTGCTAGATTGCTACAGTGAAACAAAACTAGTTCATTTCAGTGTCTGATATTTTTGAGGGGGTGGAGTACCCAACAGGCTAAAAATAAGCTTTTTATTTCAGACTGTAATGATTTAGGTTATTGTTTAATGTGGTTACAACTTTTGAAGTTTTTCTGTGCCGTTTGGTCAACACCACAAGGTTCTTATTGGTTTAATTTCAGAGAAAGATTTCCAGGAAGATCTTACTTAGCAGAACAAACATCACATAAGGCGATATTATGACATGCCCACTTCTCCCAGAATCAATGTTCTTATTTGGTCTGACATCCTTCTTTCTCTGAAGGGTCACCAAACCACCCTTCCTCGTGATGGCTGACTCGCTCGCGTGATGTTTGGAGTATCAGTAGAGATACCGAAGGATGAAACTTTCAAGTCGTTGTCTACGTCTGAAAGGTTGCGTGCAGGTCTCTGCGCTGCGTGTGCCATCTCGTACTTCTTGGCAGAAGGCAAGGAGCCTTTTGTTAAGAGTTGTCTGAGTGGTGGCCAAGGTCTAGGGATGGCTCAAGGAATGCAAGAAGCCTGAGGAACTGGTTTAGCTGGTGGAGGAAGCGGTGCAAAAAGAACGGGGGTGCAGTCAGGGAGTAAGGGCAGGGCACTTTCTCTAGGTAATTCCTCTAGACAGAGGCACTGAAGTATAGTCTATGGGAACTTTGCACAGCTTTGAGCTCATTTGAGCTGTGGGTTCCTTGTCTTTTCAATGCAGCAGGTCATGCCAAGAGAACAGTTCCATCTCTTCTTCTGTTCCCTCCCCTAATTGTTTGTGAGCGTGAATGGATGGTGTACAGTCCAAGCTTAAAACTGAGGTTTGAGCTTCAGTTGAAAAATGTGACCTAATGACATATTACTGCTTCTCATAGTGAGCATTGGATACAGACTCTTAACAGCTGCATCTATGAGTGTTTTCCCAATACTACTTTTTTTTTTTTAGTTGGAGTGAGCTGAAGTACACTTGTTCCATTTAACTCTAGAGTATGTTTTAAAATGCTATCTATTCAACATAAGGCTTAGAAGGTTAGGTTTTGGTCAGTTACTGTGAGACACCACAAAAAGAAAATGAGTCGTGCTCTGTAAGCAGCTAGGATTGTGAAGGTTTAATGACGTAAGCCTTAAATGTTCCAAACTTGCTATTGATACTGATCTCAAACCAGAAAATCTTAGGCTTTCAGGTAAGCTGCTGCAGCACTGTTTTAAGAGCTTCCAAAATTAGCATGTATGGTTCAGTGTCTCCGTAGTTTTAGGTGGCTTTTTTTTTCTTTAAAGTAATGGCATGCGTGGTTACCTCCATTTCTCTTGTAGTGGAAATGGAACGTAATCAGATTTGGATGTTACCTGCTCAAACAGAAGCTGAGAGAGGTTAGATAGTGGCTAAGCTGAATGATGGTGGATCTTTGTATTTTTGATTTGCAGACCTTTGAAAATTCACTGGTGGCAGTTTAGTAGTCGCTCCAGAGACCATAAGCCTACTGACAGTGGGCTGGTTTCTTTCGTGTCCTTTGTCAACCTCTTGGAAGAAGCCTGTGAACCACAAGTTCAAAACCACTGGGTTTGGACCTGAAAATACCAAGAAGTAGAAAGACCCAGAAACTTCATATTTAAAATAGGTGAAATTGCGCATAGGGAATCCTCCCTCTCATTTGTATTTGCAGAACTTTGATTACGGAAACTTGCAGTGTGGTTCTTTGTTACCTGTCTGTGCATTTTACACTGCTAGCCTTTACCCATTGCCTGAGGTGAAATTGCAAGGCTCCACGCTAGTATGGTATTGCCATGGTAGCAAAGTCTTTGATACTGAGAAGTGAATGTAAATTAAAGCCATTAAAATGTTAATTTATGATTTGAGCCAATATTGCCTTTCTAAAATAAGTGATGCTTGTGGTATTTGGGATATTACTCTATTATCCTCTTCATACTTAAGAGACATCAGAAACATATGTGTGTCTTAAGTGACTTTGTCATGAAATAGCTGTGGCAATTGGTAGATTTTCACTAGTAAAGATTGGGAAAATTCATTTAGGCTCCTCGCTATGTAAAAAAGCTCCAGCAGGAATTACTTCTGGAGTCCTGTCAGGAGTTAATTTAAGTAGAAGCATCCAAATATAGTGTGATTAATACTGAGAGCATCTAGATTAAAACTATATAAATACAAGATGTATCCTCTGATTTGTGAGGTACTAAGACTGAGTGTTATTGCAGTCTGACCCAGTTGTATATTTGGATAGTCTTTTGCCTTCAAGTAGGCATTCTGTAGGAACCTAATGGAGAAGTAAGCATTTTTCCATTTGTGTGAGGTTGCCAGTAATATGTTTTTACTTAAGTTGAGATTCTGCCAAACTTCATACCTATTCATTTGTGAAACCACATTTGGTGTTCTGCATTTCAGCTCTTACTGGGCGTCCTTTATTGTTGTGAGATGGGAGCTACAGATTTATTTATTTATTTTAACTTGCTGTGCTATTATCGTTGATGCTGATAGCAGAAGCTTAGGTTAGGTGGTTAGATTACATTGGGCTAACACTCTACATTAGATACCTTAATTTCAGAGGCTTTTAACTGGTAGAGAAGTTACCTTTGAGATGAAATTCTTCATCCTAGATCTCTGTTAGAGAGTGTATATGTGTGGGTTGCACGTATTTGTAAATTATGGTTGGAAATGTTAAAGACAATGAAGGAGTGAGCATATGCAAAATGCTGTCATTAGCAGGGAAAAGTTTCTTTATTCTTTGAAGTATCAATACTGTTGAGATCTGGTAAAAATGAAAGTCTGTGGGCAGATCCAAAGTTTGGATAGAAGTCTCCGTCTGAAAATATGTTCAGGTTTGTTTTGAGCAGTAAACCTCAGGAAATTGCCACTTGTACAGCTGCTAACAAATTCTCCCAGTACCAGGAGAGCAACTATTACAAACCTTGATTTTAAGAACAACAACAACAAAAGACAAAATGGCTTGGATTTTAGGGAGATTTGAAATTAGATGTTAATGACTTCTAGGTGTCTGATAGCCTGAGAATCTTCCAGGACTGAAAAGCAAATACAACGTGTCTATCAGTAAAGGAAAGGGCTCTTCCCCTTTGCAGTTACATAGAATTGTCATTTCTATTCCTGATTTCAGGCTATCGGCTCTTAGAGGCTGCTGGCAGCGCAGCCGTGAGTGCTACCCATGCTGCACCTTCACCTGGAGTAACTTTGTGTGATACTGAAACGGGGGGCTATGCTTGCCTGGACTCATTTAACTTTTCTTATCAACAAAGTGTATGGCAGTCTTAAAAGCTTCATGAATGACATTGAAAGGAGCCACAGCAACAGGAGATACTTCAGCATACTTCTGATCTTTTCATGGCTTGAGAGGCAGAGAATGTAGACGTGCTGTGTGTCTCAAAGGGCCTTTGAGTAGGTTATTTCAGCTTGAAAAGGGATTAGATTTAGATGACTGCAGTGTCAGATGGTTGTAACTGAAGGTGCCTATCGAGGATAATTCCTTTCTATAACTGGATCCCAGCAGTTTTGTCAATGATGAGTAAGTGGAGGGAAGGAGAAATGATCCATTTGTTGTGGGTGATACGGAGGTGAGAGAGAGTACGTCTGAAAGGAGACAGCAAAAAGCACAAGCTACGTGAAGCACCTTCTTCAGTACCAGGTCCTCCTGGCAGCAGCAACTGGGAACAACGGGCAAGCGGAGGGGAAAGGACAGAGGAGAGAGTGGTGCTGGTTTTCCTGTTCCTTTTCAGTTTTGGGAGGTGTGTTGCTTTGGTGGCTTCACATACAGTTGTAAATGCACTCATGTCCGTCTAGCAGTTCTGTACATTAGTTATTTTCCTTTCCTCCAAACACCCAACACTCCTGAAAGCAGATTTGTTGCTCACATAGAAATAACGTTTTCACTTTAATCCTGCTTGCAACTGCAAGCAATATCGCAGTTTCTAATTGTATTTTATGTAACAGCAAAAACTATTCCAACAGTTCTGTTGTCTGTGGAGCTTTCTAAATAAAAACTGGAGGTGAGGGGAAAGATGTCCATCTATATGCAGTTATAGTTATTGCTAATATTAAATTGGCTTTTCATATAAAACTCCTCTCTCAAACCTAATTAATTTTTGTATTTTGTTAAACATCTTTGGCAGCTAAGGCAACATGCCTACTGCCTGTTCAGTTCTTTTGTTGGGTTGAACTAGAACTAACATTTGGATAAAATACATTTTGACATTTGAATTTGACATAAATGTTTAAGGGAAACAGTTTAGACATGCATTTTCCATGGGTGATTCTCTTGTCAGCGTTACGATGTGTACTGTAAATATACTTTGGAAGTGGGCTTTCAGTAAAATCAGTGATGCATTTATTACTTGTTCCTGGTCTATTTTTCCTCATAGTGTAAAATCACAGCTCAAAGTTACTTTGTAATTTTTTTTTTAATTAAAGTTATTTTCTAGAAGTTAGTTTGTCATTTTTAAGTAAATCAAACTGGATATTCCTGTGTTACTTCTCGGTGATTATCTCTCTGCTGAAGGAAACGTTAATTCTAATCTTCTGCTATAAGAGTAAATAGAAAGAGACATTGTCAATTTGAATGTTTTAAAATGAAATAATTTTGAAATCATGATACAGTATCCTTTTAATATATGCCGTTTCTTTAGCTAACAACAACAACAAAAAGACTTTGAAAGCAATGCTTAATTCCTTTTAAAGGAATGCTTAAGGCTGTCCTCTTCTCTATTCCTCTTGTTTTGCCCTGCTCCTGCAGGCCCCGGCTGGCTCTGCCTTTACCTGCCTGTCCACAGCCGCTCGGTGCCTCCTCCGTCGTAGCTTTCTCCCTGGGGAAACTGCCTAATGACCTCCTGGCTTTTCTGGAGAAGACCGCTCACTGGAAAGGCCGTGCTGCTGATCATTATTAGCAGAGCAAGTTAGGGGAAATAGTTTTTCTTTTTGCTGGCTTCTTTTTGGTAAAGCGGTTACTGTAGGTTGTAGCTTACTGGACTTCTGACACCAGCAGGAGTGATGTTTTCTGATTGAGACCGGATTTGTGAATAAAGGGTCGTTCTGGTGCTAAGTAAGAATGAAAAACTGGTGGCATCTAATTCAGAGCAATTCTCTTCAGTCTTATGGTCTGTAGGGAATTTCTTCCAGCTTTTTATAAAGTAAAGATACAGATTAAATGTTGATTATAATGCTTTGTATACATATATTTTATTTAATATGCAATGCAGAAAGTGCAAAGTTGATTACTTTTTGGCCAACCTTAAATACCGGCATTATGAAGCCAAGCTAATTTGTGGTTAATAGTTGGTTGTGATAAACTAAAATTTATATTTAGTGCAGTGAACTTTGGGGGAGATGCTTTATGCAAATTGGCTTTGCGTCATCTGAAATACCAGTTTTTGCACTCAGTACAAGTTGAAGCTTTTAATGATTAAAACAGGTCTCATTTCAAAATTTTAATGGAATATGTGGGTATGGTTTAAGTTCATGTCTACTCCTTATTTATAAAGCATTTGTAAGTTAGTTTCCATTGGATTTAATGACAAAATATAAGCTTGGGGTTTCCTCTTTACTGTGCCACAGTTGATATAATTAAATTGCATAAATCACATGGTACTTGTGATGATGGCGATGTTGTGAGCCTTTATGAACTTCAGAGGAAGTTAAGACTTGGAGCTTGTGAAATGTGTTTGTTCTGGTTCTTAGGGTTTTATTAAACGCAAATCCAGGACATGCCAGTTTGTGGTATTAGTAATTTTAAGGTTTTATTTATATTTTCTAAGAAAATGTTTCAACTTCTTGAACAGAATTCTGAACATACCTGTCTTTGGCTAACTTTAGAAAATAATTTTCAAATTTGTATTTTGGAAGTATTTACGTGGCTTTTTAGGTCTAGATTCTCCTTTCTACAATCACATAAATTAGTAGCAAAAAAAAAAGTGCAGGAAAGTGGCAATTAGACCCTTAATATTGAAATCTACGTCTATACTTCCTTAATAGAATTTAGATCTGAATTAGTTGAACTTTTATTTATGCTTAGACTTGGAAGCCTATCCTTTCTCTGGGGGCTAATATTTAATGTTTGTGCCTTGTCCTTTTCCGTCTGGTGCTAATTGTGGAGGAGCTTGTTACCCCTTCTCTGCAGTGGATATAAGAAACGCTCTCAGCCTCATAACCTGCCCAGTAAAAGCCCTGGAATGGTCCCATGCAGACCTCGGTCATGTTGTTGTATGTGACGACGTTGGTGCACAAATGTGAGCTTCGTGCAGCTTTGGCTCGGGGCCACGGAGATGCTGATGGCAGCGATAGTACTGGCCTGTCTACCAGGGGCAGGTTGAGGATGAGGCTTGGCTCTGCCACCTTCCACGCTAGCCAGCAGAGCTGAGCGTATGCCCGAGGGCGGAAGATGCTCTGCCGTGTTAAAGGGTGCTGCGTATCGCACCCTGGCATATGTTCTCCATAACCCCCTGGAGGAGTTGGCTGCGTCAGCCAGAGTGCCTCCAGGCTCTTCGCTGCTGCGCTGCCGTGGAGCCTCTATCAGATGAACTCTTGCTCTCATATGGACAATTATTATTTTGCTATTGTGTTGTCTCTTCTTCTATAGACCTGATCTCCAAATTGGTTGGTGTTTTGTTTGTGTGTTGGTTTTTGGTTGTTTTTTTTTCTTTAAGTAACAGCTGTTAGTTTTGAACTGCAAGAATAGTCTTAACAGTTTAACATCAGACACTTGAAATTAAGTGGGCCTTCTCTGTTACTGCAGGAATCCGCAGGGCACACATTTCCATTAATTTCATTTCTGAACAATTTCAGGTTTTCTTTTCGCTTATGGCATTTGAGGAAGCTAGGATTGTTCAGCGAGTTTTCAGTGCAACACTGTTTGAAAACAAAGAGTGTTCACTTTTAAAATCTCCGTTTGTTTCTCAGACGCTGTTCCAGGGCGGAGATATACTTTCCTGAAACGTATACATGGTGCTAAATGTTTAAACTGCTGCTAAAGAAATTATGAACCTCAGTTTAATATTACCAAAACCTCAGTTCTCAGTTATAGAGGATCGAAGTGTTCCTGTTAAAATGTAGTGGGTTTTGGAGTCTCCACTCATGGAAATATTTGAAACCTGACTGGACACAGCCCTGAGCAACTTGCTTTGCTTGTCTCTCCTTTGAGCAAGTGTGTTAGACTAGCTGATCTCCAGAGGTGCCTTTCAACCGCTGTGATTCCCTGACATTCAACAGTTTCCAAAACCTGAAAGAATCATTCCAAGACCCTCACTCTTCATTGCTGGCTTGTCTTCCAGGATCCAGACATCAGAATTCAATGACCAATCCAGAGAAGTTGGTTTGGAGTCGATGCCTGTTGCCCATATGATAGGGTGCCAGTATTCACAGGTGTAGGTTCTGATCATCTGAACTGTCTGTGTAACGCTCCCCAGGAGACTCTTCAATTGAGTTCCAGCGTATCTTCCTTTCTTGCTGCCCGGATATGAATTGGCAGGAAGGCTTTGAAATAACTTGCTCTCATTTTGAAGTAATATGAGATGGGGAGAGAGAACAGAGCTTTGAATGGGGGAAGGAGGACATCAGTAGTTCATTCTGTGGCTTTGGTTTTGGGTGGAAGTTAGGCTGTTGATGGATTAGTGGTTTTTTTTGCCTTCCAAGAAAAAAGTGAGTATAAACTTCCTGGTGCAAACTTCATCATCAGTTGGAGAAAACAATATGGTTGTATTTGAAAAGGATGAGTCAACTGTTTTACTTTCGTGAGTGCCTTTGTTTAAAATTGTGTAACTGTGACCCGCAACTCCTCAAATGTTTCTAAGACTTTCCTATTATAAAATGGGGGATCAAAAAGAGGGTTAACATGATTAAAAAGATGCATGTTCCAAGATTTTTTTCTGCAAAATATTTGTCATGGTACTCACAAGTAATTAGATGTATTAAATGTGTTAATGAACCTTTACGCTATTTTAAGGTATTTTATTGCTAGAATTGCAAGTGATTGAGTATCTAAGTACTGTGTAACATACCTGTGACTGGAGAATCACTTTGAAAATTGTCATGTAAAAAGGAGGACATAAAGTAATTTAGCTGTGTTTTTATGATTTAGATGTAAGGATACATCTTCAAAAACTAGAAAGCCATCTTATCCTATGCTTTCATATTTGGATAACTAAAAATAAAAGACTATTTTATAGTTGGGCATTTTTTTTCAAGTCTAAAAGTAATTAGAAGTAAGTGGTTAGAAATGAAGCATAAGAAATTTCAGTCCAGAATAATAATTTTTTTAAGTGCTTGTAACTGGATGAAAAACGTTTTAAATGAAGTGGTCTTTCAGCATATGTTTATGCCAGTTCTACTGATATTACTCATGGAAAGTCTCCAGTGTGGATCTGTCACAACCTGAGGGAACAAATTATTCCCTTTTAAAGAAGGGGGAAAACAAATATAGCACTACATAACTGAACTTTTTTTTCACTAATTCCAGGTATTTATTTTTGTCAGTTTTTTCTCCCTTTTGGTTACAGTCTTACTAAAGGAGTTTGTTTTCTGTAAAAACATGCAATTGATGAATCCATTTCAAGTTTGTGGGGATTTGGTGGTTATTTCTATTTGTTTTTTTTCACTGAGGTTGATACATACTTCTGTTTGTAATACAAAATGAGATGGTATCCACTGTTTTAAATGGTTAAAGGATAAACAATAATACACCTAATGTTTAGCTCACTTTCATTTGGAGATATCTTTGATTTAGATGAGCATTTCTTACTGTAGATGCCCAGCGGTTGCATATATCGGTAAAATAATAATATTTAAAACTATGACAATGAGGAGCACCAGAGAAGACATGAAAGAACCCTAGAGGCCTAAAAAGAGAAAACTGTATAATTTAATAACAAAGCACTCAATCTACTTATGTTGCTCTACAGACATTTGAGTAAGCGTTGTGGTTTAACCCCAGCCGGCAACTAAGCTCCACACAGCTGCTTGCTCGCTCCCCCCCCGGTGGGATGGGATAGAGAATCAGAAGGGTAAAAGTGAGAAAACTCATGGATGCAGATAAAGACAGTTTAATAGGTAAAGCAAAAGCCATGCATTCAAGCAAAGCAGAACAAGGAATTCATTCACTGCTTCCCATGGGCAGGCAGGTGTTCAGCCATCTCCAGGAAAGCAGGGCTCCATCATGCATAATGGATACTTGGGAAGACAAACGCCATCACTCGGAATGTCTCCCCTGTCCTCCTTCTTCCCCCAGCTTTATATGCTGAGCATGATGCCATATGGTATGGAATGTCCCTTTGGTCAGCTGGGGTCAGCTGTCCCAGCTGTGTCCCCTCCCAGCTTCTTGTGCACCCCCAGCCTCCTCGCTGGTGGGGTGGGGTGAGAAGCGGAAAAGGCCTTGACTGTGTGTAAGCACTGCTCAGCAGTAACGAAAACATCCCTGTGTTATCAACACTGTTTCCAGCACAAATCCAAAACATAGCCCCATACTAGCTACCATGAAGAAAATCAACTCTATCTCAGCCAAAACCAGCACAGTATGTCTTCTTACCTTTAAATCTGTGTTTGAGGAAAGTAACTAAGCTATTAAAATATACTTGTTAAGGTAAAGGAAGCTTCATTTGATTTTTTTTTTTAAGTTTTGCATGAAAAATGTTACCTTTTTCTGAAGAATGAGTAACCTACTCTTTTTCTTAACTTTCTTGGGGTTTTTTTCCTGTCTGTTGCTATAATACTTTTTATACTGTAATGCTACAGTTCCTTCATAGGTGATTAATAGATTTTTCTGGAAGCACTAAACTAGTACCTCAGTTTTACAGCCTTTTTTCCAATGAAGAAAACCAATTTCCTTGATGGACAGAATGGAACACTTTTTGATCAGCATCAGCTTTGAATAGTCATAAACTAGTCATAAACTAGAGTATAGGAAAATGTCAAAGCAAACTGGTTTTTTCTGTATTAAAAAAAAGAAACAAAACAAAAACACAAATGGGGACTTTAAATTCTAAGAGCACTGTCATGATTAAGTTTGCAGAAATTTTTTTTGAGAGATAGCAGCATATAATTTTGATCAGATCTGCATGAAGCACCATTTACTTTATGTAAGATTTTTCTCAAATATGTTGAGCTGGAGAATAAACACAGGAGGCAAATGTATCTTCTGTGAACTAAAGCAGACAGCTTTTCTCTTTTTTAGGTGAATTCCAAATCAAAATAAAGTAAGAAGAAATGACACGGCTAGAAAGATGTGGTCACACGTTTCCTTAGTATTTAATACCTCAAAGAAGTTTTCCTGCCAGCACTCATTCTGATTCCAGAATGCTTAATTTATTTTGAGTTTCTCTATATGGAAAACCTTGGTACTTCAGAGTTCAGCAAGCTGTGCCAGGAAGTGTCTGTAGTTTAAAAATATTTAATATGATGTTGTCAGATACAGCCTAGATGTTACGAGGGATGGGGAGGGAAGAGGGAGGAGCAGCGCAAGGGCATCAGTGATTCCCTCACACCGTGCAGAGTCTACACTGCATGGCTCAGCCCTAATTGAAGGGGTATAGTTGACTCCAGCCTTCCCTCGTGGATTTGTGCCGGGGAGAGGGTAGCTTGCTAAGGAGAGATCAAGTACTAAGATCAATGATACTGTAGAAAAGGGGGGGAAAACCAAATAGAATAAAGCCTAACTCGAGCCAAAGCTACAGGTCAGAATTCTGCATGAACCAGGCTGCGGAGGCGGCACGGCAGCGCTGGCCGGGCTGCCTCCCGACTGCCCAGCGTGAGCATTAAAGGAAATGACAGTTGCTGGAGGTGCCGTTCCCCAAGAGGCATTTTGCTCCATATGTTGTGGTCTTGTCCAGTTATGCTCCACTCTGGGGACAAAGTCTCCATGAGAGTTAATGTGACTCTAAGCTCCAGCCTTTGGTTTGGCATAACTAACTGTGTTTTAGCCACAGCAGTTGCTGCATCTGTGTTGCCTGTTTTACCAGTTAAAAGTGATTCCTGAGAGCAATTATAGCAACTGAATTAGCATGTTCTTGTAGCCTTTCTAGGTAATTTCAAACTGACTGTTCGCATGTGACACTTCTTGATACAATTTTTATTTGACTAAATCTGAATGCTCTATGAAGTTTGCTGATGAATGAACTGGTTGAGAGGTCTGTATTCACTGGAGAACCCGATGGACTCTCCTTAATGGATCATTGGTATCTTAAATGTCCGGTGTCCCACAGGAGAATGGTGGTGTGGTAGGACGCTGCGTGCAATAGGGAAATTTTGAAAATTAGACAGACTTTAGGCAGGCGTCAGTTTCCCCGGTTATAAACTGCTGGTGACAACACCAAATACAGAAGGTACTAGCAAAGTCTACGTATTGCTTTATAGGCAGGAATCTTTTTTTAAAAAAAAGTCCTTATTTGTTTCCAAAACCTTAGTTCTTGGTGCTTTATAATGCTCCAACTTGAATAACTATGCATGAACATGAACTGCCCAGTTCCAGGGTTTACCCTTTGTCTCTACTGTTTCTAAAAGCAGCCGGGAAGGGCCTTACCTCTTGCAAGATCCTGCGCGGCTGGCGACGGGCTGGATGAAACACCAGCTTTCCCCATGTGCTACCACTGCAGGGGTTTCTGCTTGGCTGAGCTGAGAAGGAGCTGCTGGCAGGACAGCGTTGCTGATGGCCTTCTGCTCTGGGACTTGCAGCTTGCTTAGGTCTGCTGTGTTTCGTGGTGGTGTGTTGGGCTTGTTGGCTTCACCAAGCTCTTGAGAACTGGGAGGGGCACGGGCTGCGTACGGCTGCTCATTGAGTTCTTCAGCATGGAATGGTTTTGCTAGGCTTTTGGGGGAGCAGCGTCATCCTCTTTTTGGACCGTGCTATGTTTTTAATGTATGCATCTAGGCAATTTCATTTCGAGAGTCTCTATAAATATGAAATGTGAGCGTTTAATGTCACCTAGTGTTTCTCTTCTTTTTGAAGCATGACTGCCAAAATCGGTTGTGTGTCTTGGTCTCCCTGTGCCCCCTCCCAGTGGGTAAAAAGAGGTTAGGTAAAATCTTGTCAGTGTTTGGCTATATTTTTCTCTGTTGTATATATGGTTTGTTCTTCTGAGGTCATTGGGATAATTTAGTTGTGTAAAACTGTGTGAGTGTTGGCAGGAGTGGTCTTGACCATACCCATTTTCATGCCTATTTTATTTTTGAAAGTAGACTCTAGGATTTTCATTTCTTATGTCAGTCCTGAAGCCTTTTTTACTGTCTTTCCTTTGGTCTTATGTTAATGTTAATTGTCTATTGATAGGTAACTTTTAAACGTATTTGAATATGTTTAATTATCATTATTTCTGCTTAGAATTACTTGAATACTATCATATTTCTAATCACATAAAACGTGCTTTTTTTTTTTTTTAAACTTGTCTTCTTACGCTAAGGTAATATTGTATTCTGCAATGTTATCCATATTGCCACGATTTCTCTTCATGACGTTGTTGCAACGGGGAGTAGAGCAGTAGTTATATTCTCTCTGACGTTCCTACTATACTACAGCGTTTAAAGTAAAAAATACATGACTTAACTGCTTTTTTGTTGGATGGTTAACTTGGAAGTAGATTTTGGACCAGGAGTTCAGATTTTAAAGCTCTCTGCAAGAGCAGAAGGGAGCTTCAACTCCAACTGCTTTATGAGCAATGACAGGACCTGTTTTCTGAAACTGTCAATGAAAGCGGTGGGGGCAGTCACAGGTGGCTGTCACCTTCAGTCTTGAGACACGCCACCCTAGGTCTTTCGCTTTTCACTGCAGACATGGGACGTGTATTTCTTCTGGGGATGAATCCGCAGCACCAGTTTTGTTCCGATAACAGCATCTGGCACTAGATTGATTTAACAGGCTATGAGGTTTGCTCTTTTCAGATATGCACTTGTACGGCAGCTTCTGTGCAGCTCTGACATGGCCACACGCTACTGTTGTTTTTTCTGCCTCCTAGCACCACGTGTGAAGCTAAAGCTCTTTGACACCTGCCATTTGGACCCTTTTCTTACTGAAAAATGTCATCGTTTTCAGACAAGATGAAGACAGATATCTGATCTTTCTTCCCTTTGCAGGGATGTGCTGAGGACGTGGTTCATACACAGATGAATAAAGGATTGCAGGCCATAGCTATCCGGTTAGTTTTATTAGTGTAGTACAGTAAGTGGTTTTTGATTTAGGGGTTCATAGAGTTATATCTAATACAGAAGAAATTAAAGCATGGTAACTTATTGTTATATCTTGCAATAATTCTCAAACCTGTTTCATTCTGCTGCAAGTAGCAACTGTCTGACTGTTCTAATGGCAGGAAATTTCACACCACTTCTTGTTAGGGAGGAGAATGAAGGTTGAGGGATTAAAATCAGAAAATTTTGACCTCTTCTGATTCTGTAATCAGTGAAGTATTTTGTGGGATATGTTTTCTGCATTAATCCAAATCTGGAAGTTAGTAGAAGTGGGCTGCATTTTCCAAAGTAGTAACTTTTTTAAAGGGGAGAACCTTTTTAGATCCTATGCTACAATTGCTCCTCCTATATTCTTGAAACCTCTTTTGTGCAAACAAATAGGCAATCAGGTTGCGTGTCTCAGAACATAGTTGTCCTTATGTTTGAAATATCCTTTTATTATGTTTGATTACAGTCAAAATGCTCTTAGAATGTAAAATCAACATGCAGCCCTCTTTTACGCTCCAAAGCAGTGAAAGTTGAAAATGTTGGGCTTTGTTAGGCCTAATATTTCCCAGCTTGCAGGGGAGTGGGTAATACTTGAAGGCTACTATTTCAATAACTGTATTTTTTAATATACTTACTAATGTTTCAGTCTTTGTCATACATTTCTTCTGAGATTTGGATGCAGGTCTCTTTAGTTAAACTGGCTTTGATTTCTTGTATTCCTTTTAATTTTTTATAAAACAGACATTGAGGAACTCGTGCATTTTATCTGATGCTGAAAGACTAATTTGGTATTTCAAACCATTAAATTTTTCTTCTGCATATTGTTGTTCATCTGAAAGTGCATACTTCAGTTCTGTAGCGAAGTTTAGTTCTGCATGAGCATACTGGAAAAAAGAAAATCAAATATTGTTCTAAGACTTAATGTTATTTTAAGATAAGTCACTATTAATGATTTGAAGCAACGATACAAATGTGATTAGATTATCTTGCCAAACTCTGATAGAAACAGGCCTAATTCTTTTCTTTTCAGTAGGTTCTAAAGATCTACGCTGTCTACCAGGAAAGCCATCAACTTGACTGGCACTAAATATCATTTGTGTCTGAACAGGAGAGAAAGAATCCTTAATGCAAGGATGGTTGCCTTGAAATTCTGTCATTTCAGAAGCTGCTTTATAAGGTGCTTATTTATTGTCCCTGCTGTAGGGTCAGCAAGCTGTTTCAAAAGTAGGGTTTGTGACTGCAAGACGTACTGTTGTTCTGTGTTGTAATTTGCTGCATGACAGAGTTCCTGGTTTGAAACAATTTAATAATTTTTGCTTTAAAAAGTCGATTGAGTTGATCAGGACAAGATTGCTTTCTTCTTTGTGTGGTATAATTTCTGGTAAACTTTGTGAAATACCGAGTGAACTCATTCATACATGGGTAGACACATTTACAGACTTTTTTGTTTTGAATTCAAAACACTGGTTGTAAGCAGAATTTCACCTAATATTTTCTATGGAAACTTACAGAATGTGGCTGAGCAACAATGCAGGGTCTGTATCATGGCTTATCATTTGATGCGCTGTCTGAAGACACTTTGCGGGCTTAACTTCTTGTGTGCTGGGGAGCTTCTGAGCAGGAACTGTTCTTTAAAACTTGTTCCTCCCTCTCCCCCCATCTAATTGAATGGCTTCACTACGAGTCACTATGAACTTTTCTGTAATATTTTTGCAAAAGACTATAACACTTTTTGTCTAATGTGACTGATTTTGAAAGGTGGACTTCCACATAAGCAAACTTGTGTAGTATGTAGTAACTAAAAGTTTTGAATGAAGCAATGGAAATGTGATGAAAATTCCTTTGCTATCTAACAGTATATTTTGTCATTGGAAAATGTATTTAATACTGGACTATGTCCTGAGTTCTATATATTGTTAAAATTTAAAGCTAAATCTTTAGATTATTTAAAAGCACAGATGAATTGTATGGGCTTTGGCTTAATTCTGTTGAATAATGATCGCTTTGTAGTATAATCTTTTTTCATGATCCTAACATCTGCCTTTGTCATACCACTAGCTCATTGGAAGTGGGGGAAAGACCAGATTTTGAATTTCATCTCATCTGTCAGAATGAACAGGCTTTTAAAAATCTTTTCATAGAATCATAGAATGGTTTGGGTTGGAAGGGGCCTTAAAGATCATCTAGTTCCAACCATCCTGCCATGGGCAGGGACGCTTTCCCCTAGACCAGGTTGCTCAAAGCCCCATCCAACCTGGCATTTCAGGCTTTTTATTCTTTGAATACATTATTGAGTATATACCAGAACCTTTTTATCTTGCACTTGCATGACATATGTTCCTCATAAGAAAAAAAAGTAAGGGCTTGGCTGTGTCAGAGCCAGGGTCTGTCAAGCCTGATATCCTATTGTTCCTGTGGCAGAGCATGTGTGGCTGAATAAATCACAACATCTCGCTCAGCCTGCACTGAACTGCAGTCTCCAGTCAGCCGTATTCATCACCTCCCCAGCAGAAGGAACTGCGCTGTGCACAGCACGTAGGGACTGGAGTGCTCATGTATCCGAACGTGAGACCCTGGGAACAGCAGGTAACTCTGCCCATGACAGCAAGAAATCTGCAGCTTGCTGTTGTTAATGACGAGGAGGAGTTGGAGGGGCTGTCAAAGTCAGTTCTGCCATGGGTGCTCTCCTGCTTGACAGAAGAGGAAAGAGCAAGATACCAGTCAAACTGCAAATAAAGGGATTATTGCTGTTTCATATGAAGAGCTGCTTTGACCTCCCCTAGGTGTTTTTCATTAGTCGCCAAAAATGGATACGTAGGGAGACATATAAGAACAGACATGGACATCTTATTTCTCTAGTACTTCCATAGCTCTCAACTATTTTTGGTTTTAGGCTCTTCTGGAGCTCGTTGTGATTTCTGTTTTCAGTAAGGCCCAATGGATTTCTCATTCATTAAATAGCCCAATCTTCTTTGGAGCCTGTACTCAATACAGTCTTCCCTGCCCCTTCTCAGTTTGTTTTTATCAACATAGTTAAAGCTTGTAGCATTCCAATCGATCTTCTACATGTAACATTCTTTTCTAGCAAATAGTTGGTCATTTTATTTCATTTAGTTTTTCTGTCCTCGGTAATTCTTAAGCCAGTTATTTTAGTAAGTAACACTGAATAATCCTTTGACCCTTCTAGGCTTCTGCCCTTTGTAGGAGCCTCTAGCCTTTATTGCCACAAGCTTGTGAAGAATATATTTATCAGTTAATATGTAAAACGTTGGGTTAGAGGAGTTAACCACAATCACTAAATTTTGATTGGAAAGGGAGTTATATTTTGGCAGATCATCATTTCATGACCAAATATTAAAAACGGCCCATTTTGAGCTTGACATACCCTTTGCTTTTAGAGTGACCACAATTTTCTTCCAAGTATTAACACTGGTCTCTTCTTTGTACTGGTATTGTTTCTTAAAATATTATTTTAAAGGCTTCAAGTTGTCAGTCAGGGTTTTGGAGATTGTAGGAACAGTAAGTTATGTAAAGTTGGATAAAGTTACTTTTTATCTCTCTGTACTTTATTAATCCAGTGTTGCATTTGACTGTGGGGAAATGACTTCAATGTAATGAAATAGTCTGAAATGTTGGTAAGGTTCATGAAAACATCAGGAAGCTGCATCCATCTTCAACCCTAGAAGCCTCTAGCTTGATATATCTTTTTTGTTATACTTACTGTAGATTTTTGCACATAGTTTTGAAAAGGTTTTCAGTGAAAACTTACTACCTAAGAACCTAGTAAGTTTTAAAAAATGTGCCATTACATGCATGTGCATGAAATTATAATAGAGTTAAACAACCGTTGGTAACTCTAGTTTGTTACATGTAATCTTTACCATTATGCATTTTTGTAGGTATATAATAGCTTTGAATTTTTAAAAAAAAGTTAGTATTCTTAGATTTTTTTTAACCTCTTACAAAAAGGCTTTTTTTCCTGTAAAAATTAAGAGATTGAAAATCTGAATGTTTTGAACGAGTCTTCAGATGATAATCTTTTCACACCAAATATGTAATGTTTACTTAATCTGACTAAGAAAATAACTTGCTCTAGTAAATGTTAAAAGGCTCCTTAAAGTGTTTAGAAGACAGCAGGCATGGTCTCTCGCATGCAGCTGAGGGACCACCAGGTGGTGCTAGTGGAATAGATTTAATGGTGGTTTACCAGTACTTCAAATGTGTCTTACCAAATGTGAATGAGACGGGTGCAGTGTACGAAAACTTACTTTCTATGCAACAAGCCTGTTTGTACAATTAAAAAGAGTAAATAGAAATATTGTGTCGTGGCTCTGTGGTTTGGGCACTTTTAATTTTAAAAAGTTGGATATGGACGCTAAGGGGAAAAAAATTTCTGTCTGTAGGATGGATAATGTGGGAAGCAGACAGTATGGAGGAATAGTCCCAGATATTTGACCTGCTTTTTTGTTAATTCAGAGAGCAGTTTATGAAACTTGTCCATTCATGTATTATAAGCATATCCTATCATAACCACTTGCTTATTTACCTACTACATTTTGACTTCAAATAGTGAAATAACTTTTTAACAACGTTGTTTTAACTGTTAAGATTTTGGGCAGTGCAAGAATCTTTCCCCTTCAGGAATGCACAGAAATAAGGAGGGGGTGGGGGTCTAGTTTTTTTTTTTTAATGCATTATGTAGCTTAAAAAGTCAAAGTAGAAACAAATTCTAGTTCTCAATATATACAGATTTTTACATACAGTTTTTACCAACTCTTATGAGGGTTTTCTTCTGACTCTCTTGAAAATTGTATCCTTTAAAAAAAAAAGGGGAGTGGGGGAGGTTAGAGAACAGTGTGGACCGCAGTAGTTTGTAGTAAATTTCTATGGCCTACTGATTTGAGCAGGTTTGGTTTTGTCTTAATGTGCCCTGACATAAAATATATATATTCTTTGAAAGCATGATGCAGAGCATTTTACAACATCAAATTGGCATAAATTATGCTATATATCATCACCCTTTTAAAGAGGAGTATTAGAATTAAAAAAAAAAAACCCAAACCAAAACAGAAAACCACAAAATGTCTCTAAACCAAAGTGACTGTCTCTTGTCTAGTCAGAAAGCAAAATCCAGAACAACTGCAAACAAAAATCCCCAAACCTATTTTGCTTGTAATCTTAGTATTGTGACCAAGCTAAATGTTTTAGCATTGTATGTGCCAGTGTCACATTAGTAACCACCTCACTGTAGTTGAAAACAAACTAAATAAAACCACATGACAGCCACTAAGAGGTCTGTAAAATCTTGGTTGACTATGGTTGAACGCACCAGAGGATGGTTGCTTTGGAGTTTGTGGCCCTATGCATTTACTCTGGGTAACAAATTTATTTACCGTCTGGGTTTTACTGTCTTAGGCACAGCGGTTATGGGGTTCTGCGTAAGCAGAAATTCTCCCCCCCCTTTTCCGAGTCTGCTACACCAAATATTTCATAGAATAACTGCATGCGTATACAAAACCGTATCAGAGTGGATGTCAAATATCCAGTGTATGCTGCTTCTGAAAGTGCTTTTTATATCTTGTTTTGCTGCTTGAGATAAATTTTTACTTGGCTTCCCTCCCTCCTCCTCCCCCCGGTGTATAAATCTTCTTGCACTTGAGGAGAGGAAATGTGCTCTTTTCAAATGCTTCTTTCTTCCATCCTGAGTTGAATTTTATTTACTCATTTTAGCAAGGAGTTTTTGTACTACCTACCTTAAAATTTGGCACAAGTGACTTACTACCATAGAATGATAGTATTATTGCGTTCCTCTCACTTCTGAAAATTGTCAGTGTAGCATTAATGAGAATCAATAAAATGTTGTGTGTTAAAATTCCCATCCGTGCCACGTTGGTTTTTTCACTGCACAAAATACCGAGAGGGATCAAGCAATAAGCTGCATGTAGTAATACAGTTTATAGTACAGCACTGTAAAAACATGTGCAAAACACTAATTTTTAAATTTTTTTTTAATCAAAATGTAATATCAATGTATTTAAATTGAGAAATTGCATGAGAGGTTAACTTTTGGATCTGTTAGAATACAAAGAGATTGAAGAGCGATTAGTTAAATCTATTAGAAGTATGTGCTAACGTGTGTGGTTTTTTGGAAGCAATTTCCAAAAAGGGAGTGCTTGCCAGATGCTGCTTTTATAAGGTGTGAACAGATTAAGAAATACATTCTGCTGCATTGTTCTTTAAACTACCCGTTCATCAGAAAAATCAGTTTGATGAGGCGTCTGTCAACATCTTCATTTTTCAGCAGTTAGGTTTTTGTGATATGACCATATTTCTGAACTCTCCTATGGGACTGTTTTCTGAATGTCATTTATAGTGAAGGAATGCCCATAATACTGAATCTTTTTAAAAGATCATGTAAATAGTTTCATTTTCATTTGCCTTGTTCAGCTGATCTGAGCAATTTTTTGCTCTGTTAAACCGGTTGTTTGAATGGGTCTGGAGTTATGCTAATGCAAAAGAGAACAGGATTTTATTCTCTGTATTTATTGAAAGATCCAGTCTGTCTGTAATATTGAAAGGTTCTTTTGAGTTTTGAATAACTATAAAATCTGACTTGTGTGTACAGCACTCTACCAAATTCCAGTTTTGATTGGGAGGGGAAAAAAAAAAATTGGTAAAAACAACAGTAAGAAATTCTTATATCTGCGTTTTACACTATTTACTGTTAACATGCTTGGAACATTGAATGGGAAGGTGTTTTATCTCTTGGGCTATTCTCCAGTTTTTTCTAAAGGGAGGGGCTTCTAGGTATCAGTTTCATTATTTAAAACATTGACCTGCTAAATGTTCTTAGAGGGGAAATGTATCGTCTAATTTTAAACCAATATAAAGCAAAGTTATGGTTTTTATTGAAAGGTCTGGTTCTTAAGGGCTGTGGTTTCCCTCCTTATTCTAAGAGTGGAATAGTAAAAGTAAAAATAGTTCTGAAACTGACAGTATTCCTTGCCAGTGCAGTAGCTGCACGATGCCTTAATTAGCAGCCTGAAATTCAAGTTCTGGTGAAGTTATTTGAAGAAATATACTGTTGATGCAGTGGTGTCAAAATTTCACAGCTGAAAATAAACTTACTCTGTGAATACTTGATTGCCGTTTTCTCTTGAGTGGAACTAGGGCACTCGAGGGTTTTTTAATTATGTGTTGCGATTTGAATTGGTGAGTTTATCATCATTACTGAAGGAGTTTGAGGTGTACGGTAGATACATGAACTGTAGTTTAAGTTACTGAACACGTGCAGCCCGTGTTTTTCTTTGGGGATGGCAGTGAGAGCGGGGAGAAGACAATATTACATGCTGCTGAGAAGCGAGCTGCAGCTCTGTGCCTCAGCCTGTATCAAGTTGGGTTTCTTCTGAGTATTTTAGGCAGTTAGCTTTAGACAGTGTGTGTGCACACTCACGACTTGGGTTCAGGTAGTAGTTTAATTGATGTTAGACTTTAGAATCTCGGTGTTTTTAATGAAATTGTCGGGTAGGTTTTTGTTTTGTTTGTGGAAGCTGGTTTGCCTATTTACTTCTGGTAACACTTGTTTCTTGTGTTCATTTTCTCCGTTGTAAGATTACTACAGGGGCTGGTACCACGCACAGTGTGTATTTACAGTAGGGCCAGAATTGAAAAAGAATGGATGTTGCAGGTCAGGGAGGGGTGTTTTGGCTTAAATGGAGATCTCTTCCTTTCTACCGTCTTACTTTATTCAGTTGATTCAAAATATTTTTAAAACATGAGACTTTAAAAAAAACCCAAAATATTCAATTAAGTCACTTGCTAAGTCTTTCAGTTATGTTGTTCAGTTGTGTGGTTTTTTGATTATCTGCTATTTATTTTTCAGCATTGTCAGCGAAGCAGGAGCATCTATCTACAGCGTCAGTCCAGAAGCATCCAAGGAAATGCCAGACCTAGACCCTAACCTAAGAAGCGCAGGTATGAAGAGTATTTCATTTTATCACCATTTCAACACGGAGCTCAATTCTCAGTTCTCAGGCTGTATTGTTTATAATATTAAGTATAACAAAAGTATAAAAAGTGAAGGGTTTGGATGTTTAGTTTCTAAACGTTACTTCTTCCATCACTTCTCATTTGAAGTCCTAGGTATGCAAATGACATCATCTTCTACTAAGGCCTGTAACGTAAATGTCCTTGTGGACGTACTCCTTCAATAGGCTGGTGTAGGAGAATTTATGGGGATTAATATAACCAATGAATTGCATAAACTTTCACAGTTGGACGTGTCCATGCCCGCAAGAGCTAGATCTCTCTTCTCTTTTCCCTTGTACGTACCCAAATGTCTCTAACAATAATAAAGCATTTTAAGGGCTAGGAAAACCGTAGGAAGAGAACAGATAGTTTTAAGGTGTGCATTCATCCTGAAGGATGACAATGGCACTTTCTTTGCCTTCACTGTGATCACTTTGAAGTCTTCATGTAGCTGAATATAGTCCTCAAGAAATACTGTTTAGTTTTAGTTTTTAAAAAACTTATCTATTTCAGCATAAATGTCACTGAGGTATAATACAGCTCAAATTCTTAGAAATAGACAAATGCTGTCACTGTTATAATTTTCAGTCTTTGGTAAAAGAGTAGTCTTTAAAGATCAAATTCCCAGCAGCTTCGTTGTTGTCCAAATTTTACTCAGAGATTTGGTTTATTGGGAGACAGCTGTAAGGGCAGATCTAAGATTATTTTGGATTACTTCGTTTGTGTATTTTTATTTGTGTGTCTTTTTGTATTTGGTTTTGTCTACACTAGTTTTTTATTTTCTTGGTTTTCCTTCAATTTGCTGTCGTATGCAATCAAATCACATTTGAAAATGCAGTAACACTCATGTATAAATCTTTTCCAGCCAAAATGCTACTGTTCTTAATTTTATTGTTACTTTAGCAGGTTACTGGCCTGGAAATCCTCAGGAAGGTGTAGAAGTAGATCAGCAGAAAACAGTTCTGAATTACGGGGTATTTGGGGGTAAAACTTTCTAGGATTCCCCATGTTCCCCTTTCCTCTTATTTCCTCAAAGGGGAAAAAGGGATTTGTGTTAACTCAAGTGAATGTTTTTACAGGAATATTCTTTAAATGTCTGTATCAGCCCTTCCCTTTGCAGGACAGGGCTCTAGCTTCTTTTTACTTGACTCTTTGCTCCCTGTCTGCGAATGAACTCCATTGTGATTATTTCTTCCCTGGGCCACAGATTTTGAATGTGTCATGGTATGGCCAGAGTGAATATTAGGCATGTGACATTTCTGTATTTGTGACACATGCCACTAACTTTCCCTTGGGCCAAAGCTTTTTATATTGCTGATATATTAAATGTGTAAATGAACAGAAAAACACTGAAAAGGAGGAAATCTAATTATTAACAATATACTTTTCCAGATGTAAATTATTTTCCATTTTTCCAAAGTTAATTTTTGGACATTTCAGATCCTTTTATTTAGTATTGTGAATCAAATACAGTAAATGAAAATCAAATTTGTAATACATGACAAATTTCAATATTAATTATCTGGAGTTCATAATTTCTCCGTTATTACTAGGAATTGCTTCAGGCATAACTTAAGTGCTGTTGCATCTGGTTTGAAAAGCATCAGCAATTTTAACATGCCACAGCAGTACCACAGAGTAGATAGAAATTGAAAAAGGGTAGGATAGAAAGTGAAAAATAATTGCTTAGTTCCATGGATGTCAGCTGTTACGGAACTGACAGCTAGAAGTATATTTATTACAATAGAGTCTTTCTAGAAGTTTTAGACTTTCTTGACATCTTTTGGTGTCAATTTGTAATTAGCTGCGCTAAAGCTGTGGACATTTTTTTAAAGCTGAACATAAAAATGTGACATAACATTAGAGGGAAACATTAACTGATGTTTGGGGTTTTTTTGCAAACTTTTTTTTCTTGACTAGCTTTTACTTTTGTACTTTTGATTTTCCTTTAATTTGCAGCAAACAGAAAAGTGACATGGTGTTAAAGCTGACTTGCTTTTTATTTTAATTGTTGTGTTACATCATGTCAGGTTCCGTGCTTACATGATAGCATTTAGTACATTAAAGGAAGCTGACAGCTGCATGATGAAGTGTGACATTTATAGTTAAAATAAAAGGTACAACTGACATGAGATATCTGTGATCTTAACGCAGTTTGCCACTTTAACATTTTTCTCAACACAAACTTTGTAGAAGGGTTTTGGGTTTTTTGAATTACACAGGTAGGCCTATGTTTGTCTATCAGGTACATAAATGTAAAATATTAAATAATGCATATTATATGAGAACTTTCACAGCTTGTGATATGATCTCTGTCATATTTGTAGTGCTGTTTAGCAACTGTTTGTGGTAAGTTTTCACTTTATACAGAGAAATAGAAGACACCAATCCTGATAAAAATATTATCTAATTAATTTCTCCTTGGCTGAGTGTTGTATATAGGGGGAAAACCAACGACCTTTAGCATTTCTTGGGGGTGCTAATTAAAGATATTAGTTAAGCCAAGAACTCAACTGGTTATTTTTTTTTCCCCTTGAGCTGTCTTTGAAGGTCACAGATGACATGGGTTTGTAGTAAATGATTGAGAAAGGTCTCATTATAAACTAATAGTGTATGTATAAACTATAGTGGAAAGTCTTTATAGTCATCCATACAGCACTTTTAGTCAAAATTGCCCTTGCTTGAAAAAAAAAAAATAATGCTTGTTTCTTAAAGAATTTGCTGGTATCTACAGTGCAGAGAATGGAATAGGGTTTCTCCAATTTTAGAATTGTCCTCCAGAGATGGCTACCTTCTTTCTGGCACTAGGCAATATCAGCTCCTAATATCAATTCTTTACATTGAACCAGATTATTTTAAATTTTTATAGCACCAAATTTTAATATTTCACGGAAGTCCAGAAGCTTCTGTTCTGTTACTCCAATTCCTAGAAAATCTTGTGGACTGGGACGCTACTAAGTAAGTAGTAAAGAACTTGATGAAACCTAGTTACTTGTGTTTGAGTAGAGTGAGAAGGTATATATCCCCTTCTGACAGTCATTGTAGGATTAATGAGCAGAACAGCTATTTCTCAGCCTCACAGAATTAGGAGATAAGAGGCTTATAGGCCAGAGCAATAAAAGGATTTCCTACCTGATAGGCTGAGGAAGTTCAGCTGCAGCAGATTAGGAGGGTTCTGCCTAGAGAACAAGCCACTGGAGTTCAGTAACAGGGGTTTTTGGAGGAACTTACAATAGGGTTGCAGCCTGACAGAGAAGGGAATGCAAGGTTTCCTTGAATTCTCCTTCCCAAAAGCTGTGCCTAAGGACAGGCTGAAGATTTGCGGTGGGAATTTTTGTAGGGGAGAAGGGACACCATAAAAAGAGTGCTTAGCAAGCTGGAAACGTTGATCACCTTTGTGAAGCTTATTAATATGTGCCCCCTCAAGGCCTTGTGACCGCCTGCTCTAGAGTTAGAGGAACAGCAGCGAGGGGGCTGCCAGGCTGGGAGGGTGACTGCAGCTCTGTTTCTGCCCCGGCATGTGTCCTCTGGCCACCTTCTTAGAGAAGAAGTCAAACGTTTAATTTGGTGGAGTTTTCGTAAAGCCGTTAAATTAATATTTACTTGGCTGTCCTGTTCTTTTGTTGGTTTTTTTTTTTCTTTCTTTTTTTTTCCTGAGCTACCATCAGTGTAACACTTCATATTTAACCTTTGGTTAACTTTTATTCATGGCAACTTTCAGGCAGAGGTCTTTCACTGTAAGTTGTCCATAAGATCTTCTGGATTACTCTAGGTCTCTGTGGTTGAGATTTGCTTGTGCCTTTTTTAATGGAAGGCCTGGATGCAAGTTTCCCTTTGCAGTACTTGTAAGTACTGTGCTCAGTGAACAGTTACTTTGCCTTGCAAGTTTACCAGTAATTCTCCTTGCCATTAGTTGTCTTTCATTATCAGAGCAGTTGAGAAGACTGTCTTGATGTGGTATTCTTTGCATGAGTAAAAGAAAACAAGCTAAACTCAGTGGTGACAAGCATTCCTCCCTCAAACGACACACTCTGTGACAATCAATGTCGACCTGTTTTTGGTTGCTGTTACTGGGCCTGTGAACTCTGGAATTAAATGGTTTTCCAAAGGTTGTTATCCTTTGTTTTACATCCATCCTGTCCTATATAGTTTTGCCCAAGGGTTTATTTTGTTGTGCAGAACCTGTATTCCTAATGAAAATGAGGCTTCTGGGATGAGAAATAAAATGAGTGTCTGCAGGTGTCGGTGCGTAGGCACTGCCACGCTTTCTGTATTTTCTCTCAGATAGTGCTTCTCCACTTCTACTGTTCCTTGTTGTTGCAAGTGCTTCTTGGCTTGAACAAGTTTGGCTAGACAAAATGGGAAGACTGTGGAGGGACAGGTGAAGTATATAGAAAGTGTAAGCACATATGACTCGTGTTGAAGGATTGCCACACAGAAATATGGAATTTCTGTACTTCCTGGATGCCTGCAAACTTTAAGGTATGGTCAGCTGGTGGTGGTTTTGTTGATGCCCTTAGTACAAGGAGGATAAAGGATGCACCAATTGTTTGGCATGTGCTCACATCAGGATTTTCTTCTTCTGCCGCCTCTCCACTTCTTGAAGTGGATACCATGATGAAATAAATGTCGCTTAATAACTCTAAGAACCAGAGGAAACTACTGAATTCTGGTGAAATAGTGGCCTGATAGTGGAGAATCACTATGAGGCAGTAGTCATGCTGGGATTTTACCCTGGTTTCGATATACGCTCAGTTATATTAAATGAGAAATGCCTTCATTTCATTAAATTGATGAATTGCCTTTCATTTTGAGATGACTGCTCTAACAAATAAGCAATCTCTTCTTTATTTCAGTATTTAAAAAGCAAAATAAGAACCTAATGCGCTTCATTGCATTGATTTATAAAAACGCAGACAAACCTGAATATGTAGAGTTCTTTAAACACAGGATGAGGTGGGAAAGGGGGTTACGTCTTTTCAGACATCACATTTGTGTAATCATTTGTTAGAGGAGATCTCACACTAGGCCTCTCCTGTTTATTTCCATACCTTAATGCAATCATATGCATATGGTTTTTAATTTCCAATTCTGTGTTCAGATCCTGAAACAGGAGCAACATATTTGGGCTTATCTAATGCAGCAACTCCAAGAAATGCTCATTTTCCTCTCAGACATGAAGGGCCTAGGGTTCTCTGTCAAGACCACATAGTTGTGTCACCCAGTTGAGAAAGCAATGAATGTAGATAAAATATTCCCTAAAGTTACTTTTTTGCCAAGATTTGGAATACTAACAAGGCAACCATGTGTGTCATGCTGCATGCACAGGTATGGTCCAGTATAGAAACTGTGTTGCTTCTAAGGGATGATTTCTGAGGATAAAGAAGAATCTGGGAGAGCAAAAGGTCACACAGCACAGCTTGCCTTAGCATTGTCAAATCCCATCTGCTTGTCTCCTCTCCACAGGGCAGAATACATTGGATTATTGTACACTCAAAGTTCAGCACACCACTTGCACTTTTCCTTGCAAAAGAAAGCCTTGTAGGCTTTGGGTGCTTGTTAGGACTTTGAGACTGTCATGCTACAGGGTTTTATTCCCTGGGGTGCTGTTAAAGATAGAGACATACAGTTCAGAGCTGTCATACTGGCCAGCAAGTAGAAGGTAAAGATTGGAAAAAATGTAATTTCTTTTGACTTTATCTTAAGGAAAGTAAAACAATTTGATGATTAGATGTGTGGGACATAGTGCCTTGATGTCTACTTGAGCTAATTTCTTCATCTTCTAAAGAGCACTACTCCCCCTTGGCTACTCAGGAGAGAAGGTCATTTTTCAAAAACTTTATTGGACAGAAGTCTTATGGTTAAATCATTCGCACTGCTTTCTAAGTGGAAGCTTCCTTCTACAGCTAATCGTAGAGGATTGGTGCAAGTTCCACAAGTTCTCAGAAAGAGTTAGAAGAAAGGAAAGTAAGCGCTGAATTCTGATGCATTTAAACATTTTGCCAGCCCGTTTAGTTGGGTTGTGTGCAATTACAGCAGTACAAAATGAAATGGTACTCCATCTTTCATCTGCTGTATTCTGTAGCATTTAAGAATGAGTTTAATTATACTGCTGGAAGGGAAAAGATGCAGCAGTTAGAAACAAAATGGATGGGGAACAGCAGTAATAGCTAAAGAGGGGCTTGTTCCTTCTCTCCCCATAGGACCCAGTTCCTACTAATGAGCAGAAGCTCATCTCAAGGTGTGGGTTAGGCTCTACAGCTTAAACAGAAGTTATAGGGAATCTGTGGATAACTTTAAAAAACAGTCCCTAACTGCAGATAGTCTGGAAATGACTGGGCGTCCTACAGTTGAGCATGGACATGTGTGCCTGTTTCAGGATTTTGAGAGAGAGAAAAATGGGCTTGAATTGCCCAAAACCAGTGGCACAATGCTGAATGGGTTGTCACACAGGTGTTAGAGATGTTTGTAGTCTTCACTTTCTTTGCTGTTGTAGACAAGAATCTAACGTTTTCCAATCTGTGCAAACCTCATGGCATGTGTGAGAGATGGTATATAATCATTAACATCCTGCTCATCGGCACTGTGTTTCCTCTGCAAATGTAGAGTGTAGTAGGAGGCTGGAGTAGAGGAGTTCGATCTTCTGTGGGATCTGCAAGATCAAGACCCACCTAGATTCCCCTAGGCTTCTGCCTTGTTACAGAATTAAAACAGGAGATTATTTTGAGCCCAGTGAAAACTCCTCTGTCTGGCTGTTTTGGATCAGTATTTTCACTATACTAAGAGAGTTGGGTGTGTGTATGTGTAGCTTTTAATTCAGCATCATTCTCTGTGCACTTGTTAACGTTTGCAATTGATGTGTAATCTTCGCATGCTTTGTGGAAAGATGTGATGTTCACCTTGCCTTCTTCTCATTTACCTATTTCTCATATCTCAGAGGGATCTGGGTTCAGCAGATGGACTTGGCCTTTTATTTACAGAGCATCATTTGCTGCGCTTCTGAGCAAACTGAAAATACCCCACCAGTTCTTTCTAAAAGCAATCTCCAGAAGCAGAGCACTAGTCCAGGCTCTGATAAAGGCTCTGCCTTAGCATAAAAGAGTTATGACAATTATTTACTTCCCTCCCTCTGGAGATGTAACTGTGCATGTGTGTGTCTGTGTATTTTCCTTAGCAGGCTTTGTTGCTGCTTTGAAATGTGGAGCCAGAGGAGCAATGAATACAAGGATGCTCTTCAGTTCGATGCGTTTTGGTTTCCTTTTAATATAGCAGTATGATGCATTGCTCACCAAAGCTGCTTTTCTTACTCTAGGCATAGGAAAGGACATTCTGGTCATTTATGAAAGGTTAGTTTTTGTTGTTGATATAAATGAATAACTCTTGTAAGTACAGAACTTCAAGTAATTTTTTTACTTTTAGTAGAAACAGTAATCAGTGGCATGGTGATGCAGTTAAAATTAGTACCAGTGGTCTGAATGTGAAAAAGCATGCTGATGATGTCTACCTTTTAAGCTGAGCAGATGGGGAAAGATTTTTCTGAATTTATACCATCCTGTAAGTCTAACTCATTTCTGTGACAGAAAAATCACATCAGGCTTCAATTAAATGATTATATGTCTCCCATCTCACCTTGGATAAAGAAAGTGCTACTATCCTGTGATACAGAAATTACTAATGCTTGAGAAAAGTGTTTCTGAGAATGTGTTTCTAAGAAAAAATATTGACTTTAAAAAGCTGCATTGTAATATTCAGTTGTCAAGCTTTTCTCTTTAAATGTATTTACTTCCTTTTTGTATTCAAGCCATCTCTTTTAAAGATTTTTGTAGTAAATACATAGAACATTGTCATTCATTATTTCATTAATCTTAGGCAAATAACAGATTATCAGTTTTATGGAGTTAAAAGTAAACTAAAATGTAACCTTTTTAAAACAAAAACCTGCTCACTTGCCACAGAAGAATTTTGGATGAAATGCAGCTGTTGAGCAGTTGCTTAAAATAAATTGCATACTTTAAACCCACCAAGAAGATATATGAGGATTCAAAACTGTGTCACAAATCCTGACCTACTGAGAAAGAATGCTTAATGAAAAGACTACTGTACGTTTCACTGTATCCTTTGCACGGAGGGTGAAATTCAGGTCAACAGGATAGAAAGCTTCCAGGACTCAGGAAACCTGAACAATCGATCACTGAGTAAACATTATTGCAGATACTTATGGAGAGTAATTGATCTTGAACACAATAATAGGCTTTATAAAAGGATTTAAATAAGTTGTAATGTTTCCATATCTACCCTGGTATGATATATTGACAGTAATTACATATGTGCCTGTGAGTTAGTCTGTGATTACCTCAATATATTATTTTTTTATTTCATGGACATTGAAGTTTCAACACGGACTTTTAAGGTGCAAAGGTTAATTTAAAATGGGAGGGGGGATGAGTTACTTGGATGTTATAGCCACATGTCTCAGCAAGAACAAAATACTGAGGTTTTATAATAAAAATACAGAATGTTCTCATTTATGACAAAATTGAGGTTGAACTAATCACACCCTAATAGCTTGTGGTTGCCATATATTTATTTGTAAAACCATCTACTGCCTTCACATCTGGAAGCTTCACTTTGTTTCAAAACACAAACAAATGCTTCCACTCGTCTGAGGTAGCTAAACCGTCACAGTTACTGACTGGGGTGTGTTTTTATCCTTATATAAAGACCTGTGTGTTTAAAGGAATGCCATCGTTATGAAACTTGGACTTTTCGCCAAAAATGTTTTTCTGCTTGTAGTGGCAAGCAATATTTGAATGCTGCTGTACCTAAAAGAAATTGAATTTTTTTTTTCTTCTTCCACCTGTAATCATTCCTAGCAGTCTCTCATAGTGCATTTGGCAGAACTTTGTATGTTCATTTTCACTCTTTCCCTATCTACAGCCATTAAGCGTTTGCTTTATGGCGTGGCTCTTAGAGCAATGCAAGAGGAGCACATGCTAATATGCGATTGTCTGAACACAGAAGTTGGCAGGCTGCCTCTGAAGCAGGCACAGTACTTGAAACTATAATGAATTTTGTTGTGTAGTTGGTAAGATTTCTCACTGCTCTTGCACCCTAAATAGTGTGCACATCTGATTTGGGCCATAATGAGTGCTTTAAATCTGCTCCATTACTGAGAGGAGGCAGGTAGCCTAATTAAGAAGTTAGCACTAATTCTGCTTTTGTAAGGACTGGCAGCTGACATGGCCCTTGTATAGATACCATCTAGAGAAATAGTTGGAAGCCTGCTGTATTGTTTTTGCCCCTCACTGTTGAGAGCGGGCACTATTTTCAGTCTTTAGTCTGAAAAGATTTAGCCTGAAAACTATTATCAGTATTCCAGAGTGATAATTCTGTCCTTTTTCATCCCTGTGAAAAAAGATATCTCTTGCTGTAGAAAGTACTAGTAAAAGAAAGTTATCTGACATGTACGTGTGAGGAAAATAGTCTTAATTTTAAATTTGTCAGTTTGGAATTAAGAGAGATTTGATCCTTTTAAGAAAGGAGGAGCCAGATAATTAAGTACGTTTGCAAGTTCATGAGGGCACATCTGCTCATTAGCCATTAGGAAACAAAACATTTTCGTATAATCTCTTATTTTCTATGAAGATCAGACACTGAGACTGACATGAGTTGTACAAGCAACTCTTACGGAGGCTTTTCACCCACCACACTGTCATTGCAATTCATCGCTGACAGGCAAAAATACTTAACTATCTGGTGGGTTTGTCTTGTCAAATAACCAAAGTATGGAGTGAATCAAGACCACCAAAGAGTTAAATTGCCTTTCTTACAAAATGTCAGAAAAGTCCTAATGACGAGACAGGATTTCAGTAAATATGCTTTCTGTAACTTTCTTTATTTCTCATTCCATTTCGAGGCGAAGTTCATCTGCATTAAACAGAGAGGACCACCTAGGCCATCCTGTCCCCCCAAGCTTTAAAATTTTATATTGATTTACTGCATGGCAGCACAACATGTTCCTGTCATTCCAAATATTGCAATAATGTTTTCTTCTTAATTGACAACTTCAAGCATTGTGTCTATCAGGTGTGCAATTTTTGTGGTGATTTTCTAATAGAGGGCCATGTCATCCTGATCTTAATACCCTGTTTAATATTGAAAAGTTTTTCTTCACATTTTACTTAGACTAGCATATTTTAAGAATGGCATCTCAAACATTTCATGTTTGGCCCTGCTGATTACTTTTGAGAAATCTGATTTTCTGCTTTTGCCCTGCATGCCATCATGTAATTTAATTCGTATTTGCTTGAGCAGAAGTGAAGCATACCTTAATAACTGTAGAAGTGAGAATGCACTGCCTGTTTCATTTTCAGTCTTCTAAAAATGCATGGTTTCTAGCCATTCCTGAAATGCACTTTAGGCATACAAATAGTTTTAGACAATACCTGTATAGTGTAAAATAGTTTAATATAAAAAAAACTTTTGAAATTTATTGATTTAATTTTTATGGGGAGAATGTAAGACCATCACGTTTTACTGTTTCTGATTTTGCAGTCTGGTCCTTGATAGCAGACCTTGCGCTTCTGCAGAGCCCTCATGATTCCAGTAAGACTCTGCTTGGATTCCAAGAGTCCAGCCATGTGGATCAAATTGCCAGAGCAGAGCCTCATTGCTCCCTAAAAAGATCCATCTATTGCAGCGTGCTAGTACTGTAACACAGAAAAGATGGCTTTGCCTGGACAAGAGACGGTAGTTGCTAATCTGGACTGAATTGGTGCAAATGTGGATGGCTTTTACCTTTTCCCTTTTGTGCTCTCTTTTATTTTGAATTTGAAAAGTTCTGGAGTAAAGTCACGGCTTTAGTGGGAATTCCACAGGTCAGCTATCTTGCTGGTACAGCCATAGGAGCTGCATCCCTTAAACTGTATAACTGACTGTTAGTTGATCTTCGTGCTTCGATATTGTAATGATTAGGCCTGATCCAGGAAAGCACTTAAATGCCTCTGTAACTTTATGCATGTGAATAGCTTTGCTGGTTCCGGTGGGAATACCGGCATGCACCTGTGCTGAAGTGCTTTGCTGGATCAGGTCCTACGCCTCTGCTGGAAGCCTCCTAGGGATATGACGGCATTGTCAACCTAGCTATTATGACAAGAAGAGTCTGAATTTTACTTTTTAATTGAAGGTTCCCATGAGAAGGTTATGCTTGGAAAAGTCCTGTATCGACCTACCCATGTAGTTGTCTATTTTTAAAAGATGTAATGAAAGGACATGTGGGCAGTGAGATATATTTGCTCTCAGCTTATCTAAAATGTAACTTTTGAAATGTGTTTTGCCATTAGGTGGAACTAAAAGAAAATGCTCTGAAACATTGTATAGTTATTAAACCAGTTGAGTTTAAGAAAGCTTGCTAAAGACAAGTATAGTACCTATACATAGACATAAATGCATTCAGAAGAAATACATAGTTTTAAATGTTTCCTGGTTTGGATCAATACTTTCATTGGTGTTTTGTTCCACTTTTTTGTTTGTTAGGTGACTGGTGATACGTACCACTAGTGTTTCAAAGTAATTAATATGAACGATTGTTATAGGCAAGCATTTCGGTAGTAAGCTATCCTTGTGTGAGCAATAACCGGTGTACTTACACTGGTTAACCTTTTGTGATTTTTTTTTTTTTTTTCTTTTTTTGACAAGAAGGCGTATGTGATGGCCTTTGAATTCAGAGCTTCTCTATCAGAGGCAGGCATATCAGATGTCACCAGCACAGTGCTTTCTGAGCCTAGCTAGCAAACTGCCATTGTCAGCATATGTTAAAATGGATAATAAAGGGTACGAAAAGTCTTGCATGACCGAGCAGTGAACTTCATGTTGACTGTGCATTTAGCAGTGCAGATCTTGAAAAGCGAAATCTCTAATGCTGTATTTAATCGATAAACTTTGCACCTGTGGTTTGAGAAGCCTGTGTAGCTAATAAATGTTAGATTTATCTGTTTTGGCTTCAAGTATCAGTGTTTAGTGAAGTCATTTTCCAAAATGCTATGAAGTCTTTAACACCCTGCAGTAGTGGTTGTTGCTGTTTAAATTAGGGCTGGAAAGATGATTAAGGGACTGGAGCACCTTTCATACAAGGAGAAACCGAGAGAACTGGGACTGTTCGGCCTGGAGAAGAGGAGGCTTGGGCAGATCTTATGAATGTGTATAAATACCTGATGGGAGGGAATGAAGAAGAGAGAGCCAGACTCTTCTCAGTAGTGCCCGCTGTCAGGACAAGAGAAAATGGGCACAAACTGAAACACAGGAAACTCCATCTGAACGCAGGAAAACACTTATTTAGTGTCAGGGTGGTCAAACACTGGAATGGATTGCCCAGACAGGTTGTGGAGTCTCCATCCATGGAGATATGCAGAGGTATTGCAGAGATATTGCCCAGGACACAATCCTGGGCAACCTGCTGTAGCTGACCCTGCTTCATCAGGGGAGTTCAACAAGGTGATGTCTGTCCTCAAGAGGTCTGTCCAACCTAAACAATTCTGTGATTCTGTAAAGGTGCTTATATATTTTTATATATATATATGTGTCATATGTATATGATAATCATAATCATACTTGTGATTTTATATATATATGTGTGTGTGTATAAAATCAGCTATTGACCTCTGTAGGTAGTTCCAGTTTTCCTGTTTAAACTTTATGTATGTATTGTTGACCAAACCACCATGCATATACACGTTTATTCCTGACTCCTGTCTATTCTTTTTCTGACCCTCTCTTGATTTTCTTAGAAATGGATTTAAGTGTAAAATAAACTTTACGAAGTGTCTCTTGGAATGACTAATGCCAGCTGTGGGGGTGTGTCTGGAGGTAGCTTGTAAAGGATCACAGTTTTCTTCTGTCCCACCCCATTTCTGTCATTCTTGCACAAGTGCACATGGTAGGAAAAGCAGCCTTAGCAACAAGGCCTGGCCTTGGTTTTTTGTTGTTTTGGGGTTTTTTTGTTTGGTTTTGTTTTGTTGGGTCTTTTTGGAAAGACTTTTGGGGTTTTTTTTGGCAAGGCATTTGCAGTACTTCCAGACACTCCTGTTCTTCATCAGTGTTTACTTCACTAGGTAGAATGCATGTTCTAAGAGCTGCTAAACCATCCAGCCTGTGCTTACTTTACTCAGGAGGAAAACAGTTTATAAATTTAATACTGGTAGAGTGGAACTCTTTTAGTTCAGTATACATGGGAGGGAGCACAGTTGCAAATACTGAATGAAACTCAGTATCTGCACAATTAGACCAAGGTTGAGAATTTACAAATTGACATTTTGCAAATAAGTATTTGTTCTGAGGTTGAGTAAGTAAAGGATTTATCAATAAATATAGGCTTCAAAAATGCAGTCTTGGTTCAACATGTGGATTTAGAAGACCAAAGGTTCTTCCAATGTGCTCTTAAAGGCACCAGAAATGTTGGAAATTGCTTTGTTTTTTTCTAAACATGGTTATAACAATGACAGATTGCAAATGGATGTGTTCTGGTATGCAGTTTAGATTGGTAAAGTCCAAGAACCATTTTCAAAGTGAACACTGAATCTTATGGCTGAATTATATAAGTATATACCTTAGGAAATACTATATTAGATAGTAACTGTTCACAGACTTACTTCCATTCCTTTTTAAATGTTCATTTGTTTCTACATATCTGTGATTTAAGGTCAAAGGATACTTCAGAGTTTAATTTTAAATGTTACATGTGCATTTTAGTATGGATACAAGGGAAAAATTTAGTGTACACAGTTCTATTTGTTAAATCTGTGGCCTGAAAAAAACTTTTTTAATGTCATGATTACAGTTTGAAATCTCCTTAGGTCTTTGCTTGAATTATTCAATTAAAAAGTCTGATTAATGTACATTTCATGTCCCGTGTCTAACAGTGAAAAAGGATTCTGCTATATTATTGATTATTTCCAGGTTAAAAAAGAGATTAAATGTGTAGAAGATTTAAAACAAAAAAAAAGGCAAAACCAATTACATTATTCTGATTTGTAGATAAAACCCACAGTTGTTTTCTAATTCTATTTTTCAGTTTCCATAGCTAGACGCGTCCAAGACCCATTAGCCGAGCTAGTGAAAATTGAGCCCAAACACATAGGAGTTGGAATGTATCAGGTAAGATAATACATATCGTTTAATCTAAGTAATCTGTCATGATATAGTGCGACAAAATGCTGCTTTATAGTTGTCAACTAGTTACGTCTCCTTTAAAAGATATTTGTAGGGTTGATAGAATGGTAGTAAATACTTACAAGTCATAGACTGCTCTTTTTTTAATCTCTACTTTTAACGATTGTGATTGAGACTCTGAAATGGCTGTAGCCAGATTTATACTCTATTAAAAACATCAAATCAGACAGGTAACCTGATCTGTAAAGCTTTCTCTTTTTTGGTATTGTTACAGCCATGGGGTTTTAGCTCTTTGTGTAAAATACAATGAAATATTGATCCTCCATTTAGAAGTCATTAATTTGTACTATTACGTGCATTCCTTCTTAGAAGTTTGTAATAAAAGCATTTGTTTTGAAGTTTTTCATTTAGTAAAGCTGAATTTGAAAATGTTTGACAATTCATATTTTTATTACATTTTGTTCTGAGAAGTAACTTTTACCTTCAAAGGGTCTTTACAAAGTGAATGGTATTGAGAGGTGGTTTGTAAGTTATTGTCATTTTATAGCATATTGACATCCATTCAGGAAAGCATTTATGCATGTGCTTAAGTCCCACTAAACAGAGAAGTAAAAAAAATAGACAATTCAGCATGTGCTTTTCTCTATATTTTTGAAACTATAGAATGTGAGTAAATTTGAAAGGCTGGAACAGAAGTCAGAACAGAAAGAACAGAACTGTCTGGATCTGTACGTTCAGGTTAGCACATGAGAGTTAATGGGATAGAATGCAATTAGCAGCCTGGAATCCTTTACTGCCACTGCTAAAGGCAGTGTGACAAAGAAAGGTGCTATGAAAAATTTCAAAGTAGTATATGTCCTGTTTTGTGTCTTTTTTTTTTTTTTTAAGGAACTGAGGTCAACATTTTAGTCCGTTAAGGTAGTGCTCAGTACTGCTTTTGCAAGCCCTACTTGTATTGCCACAGACTGTAAAATCTACTCATGTTGCTTGCTAACTGCAAAACTTCTCAGTAAAACTAACTTATATAATTAATCTTTCGGTATGAACTCTACCATAGTTTTTGAGGAAAATTAGATTGAAGGGCTGAAATACTGTCGATTTCTTCAACGTATGTATCCAGATTTCAGTAGAAATGTGCTTTAATGATGACAGCTATAAATCAGGGGATGGTCATCTGGCAAAACGAGGAGCTTCAATCTGCAGCATAGTTGGTTTCCTTACTTGTGGAGACCCACTGCTTTTATTTATAACAGTAGCAGCAATAACGACAATAGTGAAAAGTGGTACAGATTTCTGCTGGTCCTTGCTCTAAAGAAAAATGTATTTAACAACAAAAAAAAAATCTTGAAATGCTATGTCAGCACTCTGAGAAGAAGTTGGCTGCTTTTTTTAAACAAAATTTTAAAAAATCAATTCCAAAATGGAATATTTTACTATATGAAGAATACTGTGAATTTGTAAGTATTAGGAACTTGCATCGCTGTGGCTAGAAGGTATTCATTTAGATTCACACTATGTGCTTTAGACTACGTGCACGTTGTACAAGCATACATCTAAAGCAAAAAGGCACAGCGTTGTTGGTGGTTGTGTGGTTTTCGGAGCGTGGTATTATCAGACAAGTGTTGCAATGAATGTATTGCAGCAGTTCACTACTGTCTCAGTGACTGAAGCTGGCGTCATTTACTTTGCACTGAAACAGAGCAGGGTAAGCACCATGTTCCTGGCCCTTTCAGGGAAGCTTCTTGATCCACTAGGTCCACTTTTACAAGTAGACACCCAACTGCATTATTTATTCATGTCCAAACTGGTTATATGAAAAGTTTCAGAGAAATAATTCCTAAAAGCCTGGTAAACGTAGACCTCAAAAATTGTTTTTTACCAGCTATCTGCACTTTTAAGTCTCATCATGGTTTGGATAAATCTTCTGAGATAGATAGACCTCCTGTCAGAATTCTTAATGATCACCACAGAAGCTATAAGGTGCTCACTCAAAGGTACAGAAATTTGTGAGGTACTAGAGCTTTATGTGACACTATTGAAAGCAAATTTGCACTCTTGAAAGCAAAGTCAGAAGCTTTGCCACCCTTCAGGTATGAGAGCTCTCTCGTGGCAGGGGAGGGGAAGGGAGGAGAGAAGAGGAATTAAGCTGTTATGAGTGGTCTTCCCTCAGAGAGAACAGTCACTTGCTGGCATCTTAGAGGGCAGCCATGGTTAAAGCTCTTGTGTCATACAAGGAGTCCCAGAGTAACAGCTGATATAATCCCTCAGATAGAGAGTATATCTGGTACAGGATTTTATATTATCCAAGTCAATTTGAAAAGTTTTGGTATACATAAATTTATAACCTAATTGCTAGCTGTAGCTTTTTATTAATTTCTGGGATGAAATATGCAATGTGCAGTTGAAATCAAAAACGTAACAAGCTTTTCACAGAGCACGTTACTTTCGTAGCCCACTGTAACTGTAAACCTAGCATTTGGGTATGCTCTCTCCTTTCTTAAACACCTTGAAATTGGTATTTAGGAATCTGACAAATCCAGGTTTTGGCATTCTTGTCCTGAAGGACAGAGAGCGATTAGTCCTGCACCCAGCTTCTGCGTCTTTAGGCAGAGGCAGGCTGAGGCTGCGTGCTGCTGCCGATGACCGTGGGAGCCGTATAGCACAAGCAGGATGGTGGTTCCTTGGGGGACGGTTGCACGCTCGCTGTGTGTTGATCGAAGTGTGAGCTCCCTGAAGGAGCGGTCCTGCCTTTTCTGCTACTCCTGCCCAAGTGCCCCGATCCTTTTCTGGTGCTGGTAATGGCTACACGATGTCCTGGCTTGGCATAAGGGAAGGGGCAGCGATGCACAGCTTGGGTGGGAGTCCAGCTGGGGCTACTGCTTTCACAGCAGCCTGGGTTTTGATTGACTTGAGACATGGCCTCTCTGACAGTTTAAGATAGCCAGAGGTCCCAGACGACTCTACTTGAAAGGCAATAGCCAAGAGACATTAATTTCTCTGTCTTTTTTGGGAGTTTTTTCTGAGAGATTGCAGCGAGAGACTGGCAAAGCAGAACTTGCCTGACAAGGGCTGTAGCTTTTGTAATGGGACTGTGGCACCGGAACATCGAATGTTCAGCCGAGTGACCCCCTCGGGCGGGAGCTGCTGCTGCTGTCAGCAATGACGGTAGTGCTCCAGGAAAGTGAAGTGGTCGTGTTAAATCTGCTGCTCCCAATATGAGCTTTCTCCAAGTCTGTGGAGTGTCCCTCTGCCCCCAAGAGTCCTGTGGGAAGGGGCTGCATCTTCTGTAGTCCCTGCTTTCATGGCATTTTGGATCCCTCCCACCTGGCCTCTTGGTACTTCACGTGCATGTTTGTGAGACTATTGGTGTTTTCTAGTTTTTCTAGTGCAAGTTTTCCAAGCAAATCTGCTCATTTGAGTATGGATACTTTGGGTATGGAAATACGAGTTTGCAGGTAGCAGGCAATCTCTGTAAATGGAGTCCCATCAGTTGGGATTTGTGTTTACTTATTTTAGATGACAAAAAAATTTGAAACTTGGACTTGACCACCTGCTTTTATTCTCATTTCAACGGAGTTTGCGCACTACCAAGAAAATCAGGTTTGTCAGAGAAAAATAAACGGGCTCCGGATCGCCTAACAGGTATTTCCTTAAAAAAAGAGAAGCACAGCCTGATTTATTAGGGCTTCTCTCAGACTAAATTCCAGTTGCCTAGAGGTCCTTGTCTTCCTTCATCTTTATCTCATTAGGAAAATTGTTCTTTCCTCCCAGACAGCAATCTAGCCAAAATTAATTTATCACCTTCAGGCCATATTACTATGATTTCTTCTGTAGTTGAACATGAAGATGATGCCCAGACTCTGCCTGATACAGCATATGTTTGCCTTGTCACCTCCCCGTGCCAGTTCAAAGCTAAATTCCTATTGGGGAAGAAGCAGTTAGTGACTCAAGACTTTATTATGCTGCAAACTGAATTTTGGCTGATGAATTACCACTACAGTTGTAAAGATCTTGCAAGATGTAGATAAGAACTGAGAACAAAGCTGCTTCACAAAGACTGCGGTTAGGGAATTGAATTCCAGAGCAAAGAAAATGAGTACAAAGTAAAAAAGATGCCAAAAGAAGAAAAAAATTCCTTTCTCTCAAATAGAAACCCAATGTTTCATAGGAGAATAAAACAGCACTAGCATAAATTTTCTGTCCCAGTCCCCATCAAAGACAAATAGCCTCAGGTAAAGGGGGAATTAAATTAAATTTTTTAAAAGTCAAAACCTGAATCCGTATTATAAGGCAGAGAAAGGAGAAATAATGCTAAGGGACTATGTTAAGTTTGGTTGGTCTTTTGCTGTTCATTTGATGTGCAAAATCCCTGGATGTTAAAAAAATCAGTAACCTCTAGGAAAAGAGCTAGGTGGAGCTCAAACTCACCTGTAGCCTAAGAACAAAATATGTGGTGTGTGTTGGAGGATCAGAATTTTTGACAAGTCATGTATAATATTAAAAAATGTGCACCATGTCTGATCTTGAAAAAGCAACATCCTATTTGGTCTTTATAATTTTTGGAGTGCAAAAATCTCCTCATGATGTATTTTTGTACATGGTAACATCTTCACTGTTTAACATGTTTGGAAAATTAACATCCCAAAAGGATGCAAGAGATAATATATGTAGTTTTGTAACCTCTGAAGTGGACGGATGCTTGAGTCCAGATGTAGCTGGAACATTTTGTGTCAAATAAATAAAATTTGTAAACATACTCTTAAGGAGCAGTTCCTTCAGGAAAAAAAATGGTTGAGCTAATTCTTGGTTTATTTTCTATATAACACTGGAAGGTCCTGATCAAAGGAGAGTTTCATAAAGCCTAATCAGAATGCCTAATAATTAAATTTGGAAATGCCTTTTCTGTCCCTCTTGTCCTTTTTCCTCCCCGTGTTTCTCTCGTTATTGAAGTGCATCAGTGTGCATTTGATTATTACCTGTAGGACATTTTATTATTTCAGTTGCACTTTGGTATGCCTTTTAGGCTTGGTTTTTTCCCCCAAAAAGATAGGTATGTTTTATCAAATGACAACGCAACTTTAGGGAACGCTTTTAATCAGATACACTTCCTCCTTAATAGGACCAGTACTGTCATAATGACAGTATTATGGATATAAACCAGTTTTAAGTTTACAGCCAGCTAGTTAATAGCAAGGCATCTCACTGAAGTCGTATCTCGGTTCCTGTTGGAAAGGAGGGAGGCTTTTTTGCTTTCTCCTAGAAGGCCATGAAGAACGCTTTCTGCCGTCGCAGGCCATCTCTGCGTGGGTCTTTCCTTCCCTGCCTCAGTGCCAAACCCTGCTCATGCTGATGAGGGGGACCTGGTGGGCAGTGGTGGAAGGATCTTACTGGCCTCTCCTGCGCGTGGCTGAAGCTGCATGTAGCCCTTTTAGTTGGTTGCATTCTTTAATCATCATCTTCCTCCCTCAAAAGATGTGTGTGGCATCACCTCTGTCAGGTCTGTCTAAACCTCCAGTGGCTGCCTGGGGTGACCGGATGGGTATGAGAGGTGTGGCGTTAACCTCATTTTTGAGTATGATTTCAAATCTTATTACTTTTCTGCACACCCATCATGACAATTATTTATGTGAGGCAAAACTGACTGTATATTGATGCTTAATAGCTACTAATTTTGGAGATGTTCGGGGGGTGAACTATTGCAAAATTTTAGAAATACAGGGATCAAAGGGACACCAAGGGTATCTCTAAGTGCAAGAGTAAGATCAAATACAGTTGGGTCAGCCTGATACAACTGTGGGCTGAACAAGCCTACAGCATTATTTCCATTTGCTGTCTTTCTTGCAGGAAAAGCTGACTTCTCCCTTGCACTGCAGGTGTTTGTCAGCCTATTTTTACAAAACCCTAGCAAAGATAACTTGGTAGCTTTATTTGTTAAGCCATTCTGAGGCTTAACAAACTTTAGATACATTTCTTGACTATCTAAACCAGTATTTTGGGTAAACTAAATGTTGTGTGGTTTATTTAACAGTGGAAACTTGAAAATTAGTGTTTAAATAGGAAGCTGCTAGCAAAAAAAGCTGCAAAGTAGTTGGTGAGTACCAACAAGAGTTGTCATAATCTGAACATTGGCCATCTCAAAGAATCAGTGTGCGGTTTAAGAAAATACTTGTCGCCATTTTTCCTTAGAATACATATACAGTTTTTAATGGTGAAATATAAGAGACTTTGTATCTTTCTTGGTATCTGATTTTGCTTATATATCCTTTGCATAGTATGCTCTTATTTAATAACATGGAGCAAAGTATTGGAGCTGGCCGATTTTTCTCGTCAGGAATGTACATTTTTCACTGAGTATTTAAGAACTTTATTTCACTTTTTTATTTTTTTTGTTAACTAACCCATAGGGTATATGAGTAGTTAGGTGTGTTACTTGGATAGCATAGGAGAATCACTCATCCATGATGTGAGACTACGGTGACATACGATGTGCAAGAAGGTCTTTTTTAAATCTCTGAGGTGTGATTGTCAAAACCACCTCAAACTTGAGCTTGCTTTATTAAGCTTATTAAAACAAATTTGTGTTGGTTTGCAACTTACATTAAGAAAATGTGATGTCTTATTAGGTGAGCAGTGCTTTATATTGTGTGATTCGTGTAGCTCCTGTGGAAACTCAGTTGAGCAGGAATGTTGTTTGCTGGTCAGAATTGTAGGTTGCAGGTTTCAGCACCCAGTAGAACAGCTTGTCTACAAAATGCTTCAGCATTCCTTCTGTATTACTGCACTGAATTTATACATACAGTGAGGCAGAGAACTGAACCTCCTATGATAAAATGGCAATTTTGTGAGCTTGCTTATGGTTTTCTGTACTTTAATTGAAATGGTTGCATAAAGAGAACCTTTGCTTAAACATTAGGTGTCTAAGGATACCAGTGCTCAGTTCTATATATCTCAGAATAATCAAACCACTTATTAATGAATGTATATCACCCCTTTTTTGGCAGTATATGGCAACTGGTTAATTATGGGTGTACCTTAAGTCGAAAAAACTTATAATAGGAAATACACTGGTGGACTGCAGTCTGGCTGAAACTGTAGGGTATCATGAGAGAAACTGGCTATTCTGATATTACAGAAATTCCTATACAACATAGACTAAAGGATATGTTGCCATTATTGTAAATAAAAAAATTTATTATAGTAACTGGACAAATTCTGGGCTGCTTCTGTATTGCATCTCGACTCTGAACTCACTGGGACTTGAAAGACAGGGACACGTGGGGTAGTATTTCACAGTGCTCTTAGCTCTGCTCCTCAATAAAGGAAACTCAAACCTCTCCTGTGAACCTGTCGTCTCCTGCAAAGAGACTATTGTCGCAGAATGTTTTTGCGGCATACTGCGAGGGATTGCTTGCTTTGAAATTTGTGGAAAAGGGAGAGGAGTACTCAAAGTTTTAAGGTGTACAAAAACTTTTTGAGGGATGGGGTGTGGTGGTTTTACCTATGAAATATTGTTAAGGGCAGGGAAAAAAAACGGTGTCTTGTCAGTAGGGAAAAGGTGTATTTAAAAAAAAGTGGATATGTAGGCTGGTGAATATGTTTATACTTAATGCAGAATTTTTAACACCCAGCAACTTATGGAATCCTTAATTGTCATGTAGTAGTGGTGAAGCATTAGCTCTTTGAGGAAAGCAAGCAAAAATTGTATGTGCTTTTTGCCCAATATCATTTTTAGGGTAAATTATGTGCTTTTCAAAATGAAAAGTAAAGCCCTGTGAACCAAGCCATCTGGCATCCATGGAAGCAAAATCTTTGCAGACAGCTTTGTCAGGGAGAGGTAATCACCCCGTAATGTTTTTTGGATGCTTCCCCACCCCAGTGAAGTAGGTCTGCAAAACTTAAGATTCCTTTCCAAATAAGTTACACCTCTGGCAAGTTTGTGTAATTTAATCTGCAGCAGCAGTTTTGCTGGCTGCCAGGGATGGTTTGTATCTCCTTGTAACTTGGCAGAGTCTCTCCGGTCGTGTCTACCTATTCTCTGGCTGGCAAAGAGAAATCAACCGTCCCATCAGCAAAGCACGGTAAACTTTAGCTAGTCTGTTATGGCCAGTTATAACAAAACAAAGGGACGTAGAAAGAAGCTAAGCGTTGTGTTGTGAATGATTTTAGCTAGTGCGCTGTGTGTATTCACTGGCATCTCCAAGCAGACGTGCCAGCTCGCTGAGGTGAGATGCTGCCCCTTTAAGGAAATGAAGGAAAATGTGTGCGTGTATTTACAAAGAGTGCAAGAGCACAGTGGTGTTACCGCATCTGCACATGTCACTCACGAAGCTGCCCGTGGACTGCATCTCTTTTCACTGCTGTCACCAAAAATGCCCTGTAGACAGCATTTGAAAACGTGTCAGAGATGTGCCTTTGTAAGCAACCTGAACTGCAGGTAAATTTTGGACGTTACTGCTAATAATCCCCCTCTCGCATTGCTGCTATTTATTATTAGAGAGTTTGTATCTGCATATGCGGGGGTTTATAGAGCTGCTGAGGTTTTAGCAAAAGTAGGGAAGTTTCAGAAGTGTTGGTATACTGAGGTGGGATGATCTAAGGGTGTTGATAGGAAACAGCTGCCGGACAGATTTGCCCTCCCTTGTCAGTTTGTTTCTGATTTCTTAATTACCAGCTCTCTTGGCAGAAGTTTGTTAGGAAGTTTTTTGTCACCGTATGACAAGAGACTGGGTGCAAACTCTCTCGTGTGATTTGTGCTCTAATTGGATTAAAATTATACGAGTTATTGTTCACGAAAAATATTGTTCACGACAAATAAAAGTTGTTACTTCCAGACTACCACAAAAGTGGCAGATAGGAACTCGTGAGCAGAATTTCCCAGGTATAGGGTACCCTCTGTGCAAGCCTCTTTAATATTTCAGTTTGCTTTGGGTTTTTTTGCCTTGCTGTAAATGTACTTGGGCAGAGCTAGTTCAAACACAGGCGAGCTGAGTTACGATCCAGCCGGGCAGATTTAAACTCTTGCGGGAGACTGTGCTGACGTGGGAGCCAAGTGGCAAGAGGAGCAAAATGGGAGTTGTGAGGCTGGGATCCTGCAAATTGGCTCGACACAGCTTCTCTATATGTCCGTTTGGAAATGCTTGGTGGACTAAAAGCTGAAAGAGGAAAGAGGATGCTACAGTCTATCTTTTCAAAAGTATTTTGATTGAACAGCTTCTAAAATGTATGAGATGCTGTTGGGTTTCCTGTTTATATTTCAAGTGTTTAATAGCCTTAAGTGAAAAAACACAATTTTAGCAATGAAAAATTGTTCAGCTCCTTTCATCTAGGTTTCATTTAAATTTGCATGACTTGAGTTCTTTACATTTTTGAAACATTCTTAAAAGTACTACAGTAAAAAACAGCCAGAGAGCCGCAGACTACTCTCAGCAGTACCTATATCCATGATGTGATATTTGTGTTCATAGAACTTGCGTTTCAGGCTCAAACATTCATCTTTTGTGTGAAGTAAGTTGATCTTTAATATGCTATGTTAGAAATTCTGGTCAGATTTTAATGTAAATATTGTAATGATAAAATTGATTAAACTATGACCATAGTAAAAGCATCTCTAGTGTCCAAAGTCAGGTAAAAGTGGCAGTGGGGATGTGAATCACTTGCTTTGAATGTGTGTGGGGTGTCCATTTAAACACCATGAATGTAAATATTATTTGTTAGTGGAATTCCGTAGTCACTGCTTGCTGTGCAGTGGTCATCTGTTGCATCTGTTGTTTTGGTTTCATGAATTAACAGTATATTCATTTGACTTATAAGGAAAAATACTAATATTATCGTACTTTTGAGTGATTCCATGTGGGTTCATAGCACAGCAGCTGTTGACTTGATATCCAAAAATCTGGAATCGGCAATAAATTTGTATTCACCTTCAGTAAGAGACCATAAGTGGCAATTAAAATTCTGATGTTATTTTAAACCCATAAATGGTTTGTTAATATGTATGGTTCTAGTGGTAGATATTATGTAAAATAAGAACTTGATATGTTTCGCACCGAAATACATAAAATAATTATTCTTACTTAGTTTGAACAAATATCAAATTACGGAATGCTGCAAGAACTCTTTCGTAGGTTCACTTGAGCTATGGATTTATTTTTCTCAGTAACTGTTTACTATAAAATGTAAGTAAGTGATAAAAGTCCTACACTTTATGTTTAAGTTGTGGTGTGGTGTCAGTGTACATATTTGTTTAAATATTGGATCAGTAATCAAATTTTTCCTCTCTTCCTTAAAGTAACATGAACTTAAATTAATGTAGGATGAATTTGAGTTAGTGTTGCTGTTCCTCATAATAATCCTGTGACAGTTATGTCATTCAATAGATAGCAGTGAAAATTGTAGTCTCTTAACTAAGAGACAATGTAACATACAATATAACGATATATCTCTGTTTTGTAGTTTGTTGCTTTTTAGATTTTTATCTTGCTAATAACACTTTTTCTAACAAACAGTTTTGAAAAAATCATTTTAGAAACTAAAATTGTGTTTCACTAGACAGTGATTAATATCTGTGACCTTTATTTTTGGATCAGGAACATAAATATACACTTTTTTCTATGTCAGTCATTGTCTAAGATTTCATCTTTGTTCTGCTTTCCATTACATACCATGAATTATATGAAATTAATTTAATCGCTACTCCAAACAGAAATTAAATGTGCCCTAATCCAGAGTTACGTTGTTTGCTTTTACAACTGTAAGTCATAAGTAATTAATTTTCCTTGGAAAATTAATTCACTTACCATTCCCAGTAGCATCATATGTTGACACAGGGTTATAGATAGTTTAATATTTTTGTTCAGCATGTTGGCCTCAACTTTGGAAGACCTTAAAGCAAAACAAATTCAAATTTACTCAACTGTATATAATTCAGGGTTATTTAAAGTGAATGTTGTCTTTATTGCTGTCAACCAGCTGACGATGATGATTCTAAAATTATATTTGGTCTTCCATTAAACTGAAGTCTATGGACAGATGTGAGTTATTTCTTAAAAAAAAAAAAAAATTGTTTCACGTCAGAGATTTGGATAACACGGCCACTGGAATGCCGTTAGTAGTAGAAAAATTTAGCTCCTCAGAGAACATAACTATATATTACAAAGCCTTGGGCTAGAGGCAATTTTTTTTTCAACATGCGTTATGTTGCTTGAGAGGCTAGTAGGTGATTCATTATTCCTGTTGCACTCAGAAATTTCTAAGTTGACTTAATTTGGAACATTGTTTTCTTTCCTATATTGTCGCGTACAGAAGGGCAGCTTGTTGCAGCACCAAAGGGGGATGCGGACACTTGTGTGGGTGGCCCTGCTGCCCACAGCTGACTGTCCTTCAGAGATGGCATTGAGTAGCGTGGGCCACAAGTCTTCCGGAATGAGAGAGGCAGCTTTTAAGTCTAATCTTTCAAGTTTGCCAGGAGGACCTTTTTTTTTTTTTTTTTTTTTTTTTTCCCCCCCCGTGCAGCTCCATAAAACATGGTGTTTATTACTTTGGTTTATTTTTATTTATTTAAGTCTCCCGGGTGAAACTCCAGTGACGGTAGTGTTGCAGTTCAAACAAGCAAGGCTTATTTTATAAATGTCCCTTTGTGGGTTGGTGGCTGCGTTTTGCCTGAATGCAGGGGGTCGGTATCAGTGGCATTTAATTTAGAATTTTGGGGGTGGAAAGTAGAAATTGACATTTAATTCCAGTGTAAAGTTACTGCTAGATCAGGCATAAAAATATTATTGCATTAGCAATCACAGGAAGAAAATAAACGGAGTGCATTGATAATATACAGTGGTATGGCAGACTGGTGTAAAATAGAGCAGTAGATGGAAGAAAATACTTTTTCAGATGCTTCTTTCACCACAACACATTTTTATCAAGTAGAGAGTGTACAGAAAAGTATTCTACTAATAGAACTAGGTCCTACTAATAGTGCCAGCAAAGGTAAATTCATCTGTACACAGCAAAACTGTGTATAGAGAAATTTTATGGCACATTTCTTGTACAATCTCTTATATATACAACATCAATGAATGTGTTGACAGAGATCTCCATTAAATTCTGTATCTGTTACTTTCAAATTCAATTATTTTGTGTTTCTTGGTTCTATGTAAGACACTTAATGCCTCTGTTTGTATCTGTTAATTTAACAGGTCTCAGTAGGTACTGCTAGCTCTTTCATTATTATGGCTTAATTACTTTCAAAAGGCTTCGCTATGATATTTAAAAATACAGAATCTCCTGCAAAGAAAAGGTCAGTCTGGTGAACTGAGTTTGGCCATGTACTTCTCCTTGACAGTCACGTATGCTACTGAAGCTGCATCTGACCTACTGCACTGGGCTGTTCATGTCTTCCTTACCTGGGCTGTCAGTTTTAACAAAGTGCAACTCTTACCGAGCCTACAGAAGTTGTTAATTTCTTCTTTCCCCTACTCTGTGACATGGCGTACCTTCTGTCTCAGGAAAATGAGAAGCAAGCACCAGCTGTATCCTTTTCTTATCCTTTTTTGCAGGAGCTTGTGCTGATTACACATACGAGCAGCAGGCTCAGGACACCCTGCCCCAGTGTATCAGCATTCTTCTCACAGTTACCTTTCTGTGGTACCGTTATCTATGTAATGTATGTAAAAACGGTGTTGTGTATAAAATATTTTGGGAGCCAACCAAAAGCTGCTGTTGTTCTTCCAAATTTCTTGGCAGTGGGAGTTTGCGTTTCTTTTGGGAATACTCCCATTCATTTTATGATGACAGTGATTGTCTAAATTTGCAAGAAAAATGAAGTTAAAATAATTATTGTTTAAAAAAATCAGCAGAAACTACTTCTTCAGGCAAAATTTATATTTTGAGCTCGACTGTAGTTTTGGATTAGGTAATTCAGAGTTGGCACTAATTCTGAAAAAAACATTGAGCTAGTACAATAGGAAAAAGCCCAAGAAGCATGAACAAATGCGTACAGTGTCTCCTAATGTAAGTGCCTGGCTCTTTGGAGGCCACCAAGAAGTCTACAGTGATTGACGTGCGTTCTGGCGACGCTCCCCTGCGCCCCCCCACCCCCCACCTCCCCCCAACAGCGTTGAAGTCAGTCAAAGTGTATAGACAAAGCTGAGTGAATACCAGTTTCCCCAGTACAGGGGCTATTTTTTCAGGAAGTCTAACTCAAACCAGATGTTTTGCTTAGGCCTAGAGTTTGTTGCTGCCAAGCATCTCATCAGAGGTCAGAGTTCTGGGCTCAGGGCCCTGCTAGAATTCTTTCACAAATTGCTATTCGGTGAGGTTTTAATCCTAATGGAAAGAATAATGTGCTTGTAAAATCTGCAGTTACTACAAACACAGTATACATATTGTGGACTTCAAATGACTACATATTTCATTCCCATAAACAGGGAATGCAGATGAATGCAGTGTGTAATAGTTTTAGACATTCAAACTTAAACCAAGTATATAGTTTATACTACTGTTAACCATTTGCATTCTTAACACTCCTGTAAAATGAATAGTAATCTTGACTAACGATTGGCAGCTCGAAAAAGAAACCTGAAAAAAACCTCCAGCACGTTTTGACTTGTAAGCTGCTTCCTGAAGTAAATAGGAAACCTTATGCTTTTCAGAATGTTCAAAAAACACTCTGCTTGCTAAGGCACTAGGTTTGGCCCAGTTTGTTTCTTTCCTTCTTTCCTTTTTTTCTCTCAGTTTTTAGACAGTTTGGTAGCAACATTTTATGCTCAAGTTAATCTTACTTCAACTATTTCTTCATATAGCTAATTACTCTGAGGTTTGGGGAATGAATAGACCGTATATACTCCAGCTTACTTAAAAACAACTGCTGGTGATACAAAGTGATAAGAACAAGAACTAGGGATGAAAAAATCTCTCTCTGTTTTTGTCGTCTTGTTCGAAGCATTATTGATAAACTTCTGCTGTGATTCTACTGGAGTGAAGTTTGAGTTTGAGAAAGAAATCTCAGGTAAATTTGCTAGGGTGCTGCAGCCTGCAGCTGGTGAAATGCAGCTTGATATAGTATGAAGATTGAGATTTTGAATATCAGAAATTAACGTATGCTATAGAAAACAGTGCTACAGTGTGACATTGGATGATGTAACTGCTGTCTCAGTACAGTGAGGCTATAGTGATGAGTTGTTAGAGTTTTATGTTGTGTAGCATCTTAGTTTTCAGTGAACGCTGCTGAAGAATGGTATCTGTTATTTTCCAACTTTGATAACTCTTCTTTTAAGTCTTAGAAATATGTTCAGTTATATTTAATATAACTGCTGCTTCATCTCGTTCCAATTTGTGAATTTTATGTAACTCATAAATGTGTTTTCATTTTGGTGAAAAGTGTAACAAGAAAAAGTTCGTGTCTCTCAAAGAGTTAATGTTATCTTGTTCATGTGATGATCATAAGTCAGTGACGGTAACGCTGGGAGGGAGGTAAATATGTATAAGGCAATATGTCTATGTTAATACTCTAAACTTTGAGACATGCTGAGGTGTTCCTTTACCGTGCAGTTTATTCTTTTTTTTATTATTTTAATCATTTTTATTATTTTTATTATTTGATAGGAAAACTGCATAATTAATGTTGATGTTACAGTACAGGTGTTACCTTTCTGGGGGGGGGGGGGGGGGGGAATCTTTTAAATACTAGTGTAACTCTTTAGTAAGCCTCCCTACTGGCTAAATTTGTTTCACAGCATGGAATATAGAGATTTGTGAAATAAATCAGTGCTACATTAGTCTGGTTATTGAATAAGAAATCGATGAAGTTGGTATTTGGACAGCAAACTAATTTTCAGAGATAGTATGCGTTTTTCAGAGAATAGAAAAATAGCTTTGTTCCTGCTATATTCTTAAAAAAAAAAAAAAAGGAGAATGTGGCCAAAGTGTTGTTGCTAAGCTTCTTTTCCATTATAGTGTACACTTGTAATATTTTCCCCTTGGTCTATTGAGTAAAAATGACTTAGGTTTGGATGTACAGAACTGAATTAGAAAACTTGAGTTCTTTTGATGGGTAGATAATAAATTTTAACTTTGTTGTGTTAGAATCTGCATTTTGATTAACTGAGACTAGAGTTTTTTGTTTAATAAACCCATAAAACCCCATAAAGACATACTACTTCTATTGCAAGTTGGATTATCTTGGTGCAAGCTGCTGCCTCAAGGTGAGAAAGCGAATATTAAACATGGATTGAAATTAATACGTACAACCTAATCATTCAGATGCAATAAGAAAAAGTGGAAACAAACTGCAATCTTATAAGAGAAGCTTCTTCATATTAATGAGTTTCCATTTGCCAATAATTCTGTCATTTGTAACTTGAATCATTCATCACCCCTGCAAATGGTTCTTTCAAGATGTTATTTGCAATTTTGTCTCGTGTTTTTGTCCTTGATGTTGTGAAAATGACCGTCTACTGTTACAGGAATGAAAAGAGATCTCATTCAAACATCTTTTGTGTTTCCACTTTCAGTGAAAAATGTTTTTCAAACCTGCAGCTGGTTATTTCTGCAGGAGTTCCCACTTATATTCAGGTTTGATTGACATTTTGAAATGGCAGCTTTTCATGAAAAGCTGTTAACTTGTAGAATTTGGTTATGGTACTAAGACAGACTGACTTTGTTCTACTGTTGGGGCCTTTCCAACCTAAACACAGCCCTGCATCTGAATTTAATAGTGCTACTCAGCACAGCGAGCATGAGCTTTTTTTGTTTTTCTTGTCTTTTTTTTTTTAACACTGGTGCTTCTGATGTGTTTCTGAACCTGACCTGATAGGTACTCATCCTGATATCTTTTCTGTCAGTAATTGGGTTAATTGGCATTCTTCTTCTTTCTCCCTCTCCTGGCCTAGCAGGTTGTGCTAAGTTGTGCTTCCGTAATTTGAGCAATGGAATATGTTTTCATTTTACATGATGAAAATAAGTGAAAAATGTTTTTTAGTGACTGCATGAGTACTACAGCGCCTGTCTTAAGATAAAAGGGACTATCTGCAGCCTTTATTACTATTTATTTTTGAAGTTTTGGGCGTGAGGGCAAGCTTATGGTATTAAACAAATCTTCTGAGCAATAATTACTGATTTAATTTCTAGTCAAAAATTGAGAAAGCAGTGCATAACATAATTATTCTGCCCTTGTCTTTACCAAGTTTGTCTTTAATATTATGCCAGAATGTTGAAAATGGGAAAGGGAGACATTATGCAAAACCAGTTACCCTCTGCATTTCTTGCCAAGCTTCTAAATAAGGATGTAAAAGTACCTATATACATTAGCTGAGACGAAGAGGAGTATTTTTAACTTTGAAACAGATTATTATTTACATAAGGGAACTGAAAAAAGTAGAGATCCAAGCATCCCAGCGTCCATCGCTGATGTCTACTGTTATTTTACTCGAGTGTGAGAAGTAAGACATGGGAAATATTTGGGGTTTTCCACATGTTAACTGTACAGTCCTGTAAGAATAAATTTGTATAATGTGTATGAGGGAGCATTTGAATCTTGTTTTATAAGGAGGTGAGTAATAGTGTCATTGATTACAAGTGATTGTACATTGTTGAGCTGCTGATGGATTAAAAAACTTATTTTCTGCATACTATAGGTAGAATTTCTGATCAACTATTCTCTTAGCTGGCTAATTACTTTTATAAAAAGCTTCTCCAGAGATTTCTACCTACTCGTGGTGAAACACAAATTGATATACTCATCCAACTCCATGCCACGGTAGTTTGTGTAGGATGCTGAGATGGTAATGTAAAATATGTCCTGCTTATACTGTGTCTGCAAATGTCTCCTGTCATTTGCAATATGGCACTGATACAGCCACATTTGGGTTAATATGAAGAACCATGTGTGTTCTTGCTGTGAGATAAAATATGATTTGCTTGATCCTTTTCTTTAAAATTATCCAGACTAAGTGAAAGTGAATGTTTTCTTAGATGCTTGTTCTGTAGTTTGTAAATTTTAAAATGAATTTTTGAGTACCAACCAGAAGATAAATTTTATGTTGATGAACGAATGTTTACAGTTCTGTCCAATAATTTTGAATGAATGCTTGCGAGCTTAATATGAGCTTTCAAAGTAAAAGGGAAAGCGTCCTAGTTGCCACCCGGATGTCACTGTTAAAAACTAATACACGCCACCACTATTCCTCGAAGCAAAGACGGGATATGTGGGTACAAGCTTTTCAGTATACCCTTAAAGTCACTGTGAAATACTAGACCAATTGAATTAAATGGCAAACTGCCCACTGACTTTAAATGGAGCCAGGATTTTGCCCTTTAACTCTATCAAGTCCTAAGGGCAAGCAGATTTCATTCTTAAACAGACCAAACATGGCAGCGTTTCAAAGGAAGGTTGAGCTGGTGTAAAGTTTGACCCACACTGTGCAAAATGCAGAGGGCAGCACGGGGACCTTGAACTGCCCTTGGAAGTACAAGGGGAACAGGTAAATGGCTACTGTCCGGTCGGATGCAGTGGAAGGTGGAAAGTCACCATTTTGAAATGCTGTCTTTCATGTCATTTTCTATAGGAGAACATTCTTTTCATATGTTATTGATTGCAAATGAACATTCTTCGTTTAGAACTGGGTAGAAGAATACAGAGAGCAGGGGAGACTAACCAATGTGCCACTGCTTCACACTGTTGCCGTGCAGAGTAAAACAGGTTGGATTTTTCATATGACTCTCCCAGCAAAAGGGCTAAACATTTAGAATTTATACTCTTTTTTTTTATTACATATTTAATGGTAACTTTTTCTGGTATTCCTTCTTTAGCATTCTGTGGTAAATTTTCAATAATGTGTATGGTCATTTCATATGGTGTCCTTTTTTTTTTTTAAAGAAGGATCTGTTAACACAATGTTATTGATAAATTAAGGACTGAAACATTGAAATGATTTGCTGTCACAGAAATCTTGGATTGCAAGATAAAACTTTAAAGAAAAATATTCATTTCAACCAGGTAAGCATACATTTAGGGTCTTCAAACTCACTTGTTTTACAAGAGCAAGTGTAATACTTATTTGCAATGGTGTAAGTACTGTATATTATTATTAAAGAGCAAAACGAAAATTATTTGGTGAGCCTGGACTTTCTGCCACATTTTTCTGGGCAGAATTAAGCATCCTTATAACATTTTTTTTTTTTTTTCCCCTCTCTAATTCACTGTTTTAAGTTATCATACTTTATTTCAATTTAGCTTCCTCAACTTGTGTAAAAATGCTGCTGTGAATCAAGATTCTCATACCTGTTTGCTCCCTTAAGATTACCATAAATTTAGACATCACAAAACCTCAAAGTAGGTGGGTTGATAATCTGGACATTCTTTGTAAGTATTAAAACCCTCGCCATCTGTTTGGGTATTTTTTTTCCCCCACCCTTTATTCCTGCTGTGTAGTTGTCCTTCATTTTATTTTAATTTGGCTGATGGATGCAACTATATATTAATGAACTGGAGGGGGGACGTTGAGGAAATATTATTTCCATTATGTACTCCTAAATTTCTGTCTCTTCAGTGGAAGAGGTTTATATCAGTGACAGGTCCCATTTATCCCTAAATTAAAGCGAAACTCTACTTTTCATCTTAATTAAGGCTGTTCTAAAGCAGTGTTCCTGAACATGCTCTCAGTCTTGTCTTCTCAGAAAGTGTAAGTTGGCAGGGTTGCCTGCTGTCTTCTGTCTCTGCAACTGTTTCTCCCTACGGTGGTGTAGTAAAAACCATGTTGGTGAATGTTACGTATATATGTTATGATGAATTGGTATCTTGGGTAAATCTGTTTTTGCTATAGCTTTTCCTTACTTGCCTGAGTACTTTACTCTGAGTAGCACTGTTAAAGAACCCAGGTATTTTGCTGAAAACACTTGTGAGTGTGGGTAGGAAGGGAAATGGCACAGATTTTGGCCTGAAGTTGTGCAAAATAGTATGCCCATGCTCTTTATTTTCATAGCATTCTTTCTCTCTGTGTACACATCATTAGACTGTCTTTCTGTTTTATCACATCCTGAGATCTGATCCTATGTTGCTATTACTAGGTACCATATAATTTCCCAGCTCTATTTAGTAAGCCACTATGCTTCTTCCATAATCTTTTCTGACAAGCCAGTGTCCCAAGTAAATGGCATATCTTAATGTGTTGTGGAGTTTCGTTTTTCAGGGCTTTGGGAAGAAGCGTGCTAAGGCTTCTGTCTCTTTGTCTGCATCCTGAATTTTAGAGAGACCTTTCAGAATGGCTTTTTTTCTGTGGGTGGGTTTTTTGCCTTTTCTTCTTCCAGTCATAAAATGTGAGGTACATAACTAGGAGAAATAGAAAAGAGATTAATATATAAATTATTTAAAGATATGAATGCTTTATGAAACCTTTTGAATCAGTTGGAAATGAGAGTGAATTCTGGGCAAGTGCAATAGTCTTCTGAAAATGCCAGTGTGGATTTACATTCCCAATATCCAAAGAAACAGCAAGCTGGAACTGGACTCTTGTATGTGACAAAGGAATTGTGTTGCTAAAATTTCAGGCTGTTGTGTAATAATGTAGTTTTTGCATAGCAATCTGTTTGCAGAATTTGTGCTGCTTCTGGGTATTGGAAATGTTCTAGTGCTGCAGCTCTCCAGGAGAACTCTTTCAGTGGCTAAGACTTGCAGACAGAGTTTCAGATTGAGAAAAAACATATTTTAGTGCAATGAGGTGCAGCATGTGCAGATGGGAAGACAAAGAAGAAGAAATTAAACTCTCCTGAAAAATCTGAATCTTGAGGTATCCATTTCTTTTCTGAGGCATTAGAATCAAATGATGGAGAAGACTAAAAGTACTTCAAGAAGATATCTGTGCAAGCCATCATGAAGAACATTATCAGTTGTAGCTTCTTGTTTGTTCCAAGTATAAATTTCAAAATGGCTGATGTGGCTAGGAGCGTTTTTTCTTCTTTTGAGAAACATTTTCAAGAGGAACTAATTTCTTTCATGTGATGTGACATAATGTAGAGCCTATGTGCAATGATCTCTTCTGTTTTTCCTAACTATCTGTATTTCAATATACTTTGGAGCAGGTTTCCATACCTCATACCTAGGGGTCATTGGTATGCATATAACTTGAACCATTTGGATGTTGGTTTCCAGTTCTCTTTTGGAAGCATACATGCAATAACAACAATCTGCTCCTCATAAATCCCATCTAACTTAAAAGAAAAGAAAAAAAAAAAAAAACAAACAACCAAGCAAAACCAACCGAAGTACAGGCCATTTTTAATTTTTCCACATACCTGTTTTACAAAGTTAGTATCTTAGGAATATACTTAACTGAAACAATTTTGGAGCCATTCATCCTATTTGGTTGTGCATGTAAGGTGGTCTAGTTGATGTTGCTAGCAGTTAAGTAGCAGCAGGAGAACTTGGATTAGCTTTTGGAGACATTTTTTCCCATTGCTAGGATTTGACTACATCTGCGGTATTAAATAGTTTCGTTTTCCAACTTCTTGTCCAGACCTTAAATCTGTTAGTCTGAGGGGATAGCCTAGTTGAATCTAAATCTTGATTCCTGCCTGAAAATAACTTATGAAAGAGGGCAGCTTAATTTTTATCACTGAACTGGGCATATGAACACTTCCTCTGGAACAGCATATAATGAATTCAGTTACAGCACTTTTTTTACTCCAGCTGTGATAACTAAGACAATTGCTTAATGAGAAGTGGTTATTAACTTCTGAAGTGAAGGGTATTTAGAGCTGTGTTTTAATTTTCCCATTGATGCATGGGACAACTCAAAACAAAGATATGAAAACATTTGTAAGCTGACCCTGGACCATGCAATCAGAGAACACAGCGATCAGTGCATGAACATCATAAAATATTGGAGAGGTAAAAATGTGTGCTGTTTGCTTCTGGGTAATGATGCTCAGGTTGCAGACAGGAAATGAAGAATTGTAGTCTGTTCTTTTTCATTTACTACTACTTTGGTTTAAGATAAATTCTTGTGGTTTTGATTTGTCATCTGTAAAACTGGGACTGTTTTCAGGTACCTATATCTCGGGAGTGTGAAGTTTAAAGGTTCTGCAATGTCTGTGCATGTGTGGCTGTGGCAGGGGAGGTTACTGCTGTTCTAATTTCACAATATCCTAGCAAAACCAGAACTGTTACTGTAAAAAAATATCTCCCAGAAGTTTTGTCACCTACAGGTCAAAGTAGTCTGAATAAGTACACCAAAACCAAAAGTCACTACTTTGTATCTCTGTACCACCAGCTATGTATTTTCTGCCACTGAAGTCTGAGAGAAGTTAAGAGTACTTCTAATGTTTTATGAAAGGACTTCAGAGTTTTTGACAATGCACTACTCACTACTCTAATGTGCGGATTTCCTAGACTCTTATGAGCAGGATCTAGGCAATCAAAAAGTGGTAGCTAGAGATTGAGTTCAGTGACTGGTTTGCTCTTAGTTACAGGATGAGTAACTGGAAAAATACCATGTCTGTTCTTGTATACAGCAGCTATTTGGTATGTCTTTTCAGGTTGCCTAATACCCCAAAACCCAAATCTAAACCTGTTTAAAAGGTTGTGTTCAATTACTGGTAACTTAAAAAAAATTGAATGACTTTGGATTTTGCTTTCCATCCTCAAACCTTCCACTCTGTTTACAAGCTCCCAACTGAAATGCTCTCATGTCCTAAAGAAGGCTGAATTAAAGTAAATTCAGCATTTTTCATTGCTAATGACAGTGAGGCACAAACCATAGAACCTCGTATAACTGGATCCTGTGTCTTTTGTGATGGGCAAAGTCATATACATGTTATTTTAGACTAGTAGCATATTCTAATTATGTCTAGTCCTAATTATATTTATAATGTAAAACACTCAGAAATTTCTCTGCCTATCTGTATTCAAAAGGCTAACAGAAATGCAAATAGAACTCAAATGAAGACAGAAGCCTGTTAAGTAGATCACCTCAAATGAATTCTTTATGTACATGTAGAATTATTCATATATGTAAATGTTTAGAAAGGAATATTGAAACACTAAATTCCTGATTCAGCTAAAACCTCTCAATATTTGTCTATTTTAAAACAGAAAATGATATTGTAGAAAGTAGATTTTAAACCTGCATCAGAACTGTGTATGTTCCAACTGTGGCATATGAAGTTGAGAGCTTTGCTATGGTAGAAAACTAGCAAGCTGAGATTTGATAAGCTTCCACATCATCTCTCAACTCTGATCTCTTTCTGTTGTGATGTGATGCTAACCCCTTTTCAGAATTGCAGCTAGCCCTGGTCTGCTGAAAGCATTATATCCTTGCCTGTGTAGGTCAGAAAGCAAGAGTCTTCTGCCTGGCACTGAAATGTACCTGAAGACAGAGCAGTCTGAATATTGCAATTAAAACACCCTTGTATAACTTTTTTAACCTACACATAAAATGCCTTTTTTTGTGGCATTTTTTTGTGGCAAAACACAGGCAGCACCGAATCACCAATGCTATTACTTTTTAGGCTGCATTTTCCTCTTCACATTCTTGACTGCCTGTGTTTTTAAAGGGGAAAAAAATAGACTGGTTTCCTGAAACTTTTCCTCTAATGGAGCTTCATATTTTGTCTTCTTCTTAGTTTTTACAATAATATGAAAAGCTAATTATTTTTGTTCTAAGTCTACTGAACTATCTACCGTAGTTACTGAAAAGTTCCAATCTCCTACTAGATTCTCTTTTTAATTAAAATGACTGAATCCTGCAAACACCTAAGCATATGCTCAATATTGAAGTGGTTTATCAGTAAACTTTGACAGGTCTTTGCTGCAGTTGAGTAAACTTAGAAGTGTGTATTTGCAGGATTGCCTTTGGATGCAAGAATTACCTTTGAATCTCAGGTGTTACACACCAAATCTTTGTGTGGCTGAGACCTGCATCCTTGGTTATATCTCGCTCTGAGATGAGTTTGCAGGCTGGGAATAGCATTAGCTGTCCATGTATCCTTCTTTTGCATCAGAGGGTAGAAGTTGCTTGGGCCAGAGTTAGTGATGATGACTTGCCAGGCATAGCTGTCTTCCTCATCTCGCCATGATTTGGATTAACTCTGCTCCTAGCCAGCCATGTGCTGTAGACTTCACTACAAGACTTGCACGGGAGCTTTCTTGCCAAGCTTTGTGTGTTCCAGAAGGTGAAGCTTGGCCATAGGTGATCTAAGGTGTCTTAGTTGTCTCATTTCTGATCAGAGGAACTTCTGCCTTGTGTGAGGAAAAGTACAAAGCTTCATGCCTTAATCTAGGTTATTTTGAAGAACAACTGTCTTATGGTGTTCTTAAAATACAAATTCCATACAGAAAGGAACATCCAATAACAAATATTTTTTCTCATATTTAAAAATTCTGGATTCTTGTAGTGTAAGTAATAATTTGCCAAAGCAGACACACATTGAATAAGCCTATGTAATCATTTGGTTGATCCTCCTGGTTCTGTAAAGCACAGATAAAACTTCTGTTGAACTTCTGTCCTTAATTAACGTAGTGGGACATCAGCCAGTGATTTCAGTGGAGCAGGCCTTGACTCTGTATTGCTCTTCACATTGTAAAGTAAGGGTATACTTCTGCAAATGCTGGGAGGCAAAAATAAGTGCTGCAAAATCAGAGATGGTTTTAATTCCCTTCTTGCTCGATGATATACTAGCTTGCAGTTGTAAATGTTTGTACAACTAGAGAACTCTATTCCCCCTAGCTTACAAACTTTAGCAAAGTCAAACCTGAGGCAGTACAGTTGCTTTTTGGACTAAATGCTTTTAGAATTAGAATTCATAAAGATACCTGGTTTTTAAATGGTAGTTTTCAGGAGTTTCTAAACTATTAAATCTTAAATTCTCAAATACTTTATTTCTTATTTTATTTCTTTATGATTTCCCAAGCTTGCCTAAAACTTGTTTGGGTTAATTTTAGATTTATGAAAAAAATCTTTATGAAAGATTTTTGAAAAAAATTCTTCCTTTATGAAAAAAAAAAGATTTTGCAAGGGAAATAGAAGGCAATCTTTAAAATGAATGATGCCATAATCTGCTGTCAGATTACACATTTGCAATGACTATATTCATATATGCAATAGTTAAAAGCTCTAACTTTGTAAGTAACTTGTGAACTTTGCAAGTCAGTAATAGTAATGCAATGATTATTTACAAATCTTCCACTAGAGAATACCTAAGAAAACTTCATGTTCCAAGCAAGTTTTATTAATTTGTTGCACTACAAAATTTTATATTGCTTTATATGTTTACAAATAATTTAAACACTATATTTTTATAATGTTTTAAACAAGCCTTTTGAAGGAATTTCCAGATCTTGAATAAAAGTAAGGGTTATGTTATGAGGCTACAAATCACAGCATCTGTCAGGGATACTGGGAAAATAAGTGCTTTTCGATTTTTGCTTTTCCCTCCTACCTACAGAGATCTTATTTAAAAAAAATACGTATATGACAAGAGTAGTCAATTGCTATTTCCATGTACAGGGTAGTACATGCATTATTCTTGTTTATGCTATTCTACTAGTTCATTTTGATTTCTCACTTTTTATATTATGCTAATCATGTTAGTAGTAACAATCATATACTGCCAATGATGGTGGTTCTGGAATGTCGCTTGGTGTTGGGAATGAGCGAAATGTTGGTATTCTCTTTCACTTGTAAAAATTGTCATTGAGAACTTAATTTTTTAGTGCTGACATGTTAGTGCAGCTAATTTATTATTCAGTCCTGTCAACTTTTCAACCTCCAATGTGCAAACATTTTGCTTGTGCTATAATGTAATAGGAAAGGTACTAAATATACATTTTAATGCAAATTTTGTTAAGCTTAGTGCAGAGCAGATTTTTAAAAAGTCACAAACTTACTACCTCAGGGATTTTTTTTACCAGTTAATTATTTATGCTTTTGCTTCAAATATAACTTGCTGTTACATGTAATGAGTGGTGCTGAAATTTGTTTCAGTTATCAGAGATGTGAATGACACAATGGATGCTTATGTACTCTGCCTGTCAAATCCATAAACACTGGTACTGAACAAACTTCTGTTTTCTCACGTTTCCTGGTTTTCTTTCAGCTTTCAGTCTTCCATGGGTCATTCAATAAACACTACCCTGGGTGACTTTTTTGAGTTGCCATATGTCGATCAAAATGAAGTGCATGCTTTTTAGTAAGCAGAGAAAATAAGCCTGCTTTATTTGAGTTTGGCTGTGTCTTCTGCAGGACAGTGTCTTGCATTTTGTTTCACTCCTAGCTTATTTTTGCCTTTAGCTATGCAATGGAAGAGGCTGGGAACGCAGAGGGGAGGAGTGCCCGATGAAAGCAAAGGAGAAGCCAAATAGAAGAGAGGGAGAGAACTGAACAGCAGGATTTGAAAGTGTTCTTTAAGCATATTCAATTTGAACTGATCTGCTTTTTTTTTAAATAAGAGGGGTATGACGGAGGGGTTGAGGAAAGTCAAATTGCCAAAAAGCTTTTTCCTGCAAGCGTTTCAGAAGGTGGTGTCACATTAAGTAAAAAAAAATTTTCCCTCGTAATTGTATCATGACTAATTCTGTTGGTGTGGGATTAAAAATCTGCTGAATGTCATTGTTTGGCATATACATTCTTTTCTAATGAGGGAATGGATATGTCACTGTATTAAATATATTCTCAGTGCATTGCTGATATGAGTCACCTGGTGTAGCAGTTGCTAAGTGTGTTTGTATACTAACTTTGAAAAAGCCAGTGAGCGCGGGAAGTTGCTTATGTGAGACATCTAGGATATGATAAAATATGTATCAACTGTACAAATCTTTCCTTTCTAGAAAATACCCCTAAAGGAATTTGCATTTTTGTTGTAGTTTTTAATAATGTTGCAAGTACTACATTCCTCATTAGAGATGAGTGAGGGGAACCCCAACTTGTCTTCAGTGGAGCTGGAAGAAGTGTGTGTATTTATACAGACTTTTACCAAGCTCCTCACATCTCCTGGGGGCTCCCCTTGCTCTGAGTTGGAACTTTATACCCAGGAGCTGCTGTTCCTCACCCATCTGCTGCAGGGGGATGGATGGTCACTGACTTCAGACTAAACAGAATTCCCACAGATGACCGGACTCACCTGGGCTTCGTGACTTCTGTCTTGTACCTCTAGAAATGTACTATTCCTTCTCCCTCTATCAGTGTAATCTTTTTTTTTTTCCCCTTTTATCCTTCAACATTTTTCAGGAAAATCCCCAACTGAATTTGTCGCCTTTCAGCAAGGTGATCTACGAAACTCTACTCCTGATGATCCTTGCTTTATCTTTCTGCAGTATTGCAGGGTATCCCCTATATTTGTAGAGCTTTAACAGCCCCAAAATACTGTTTTGGACTGAAATTGAAACGTAGGCTTTCCACCTAGCAGTTTGGGCGATCACCTTTGCTACTTACTGGAAAAAGAGAATGTCTCACTGAAATCTCCAGGAGTTACGCGGTTGATTATAATTGCCATTCAGATTGCTACCCCTTAGTTGCATAACAATGTGCCTTGGAGAAAACTGGTACCTGCTCTGGACAGAGGAAGATGTTTTTGGATATACGTCGTTTTCTGCTAGCTTGCTCATGTCAAAGAAGTTAGCTTTAGAAATCGGACATATTTTAGCAATGGGTTTGAATTTGCGTAACTAGCTTAGCAGTATTACTGCTTCTGTTAGGACACAAGCACATGTAAATATAAGATGAATTTCAGCAACTTGCAAGTAACTTGAAGCATTTACATGATGAAGTTTTCTTTTTTTAATGTCAGAGCTGACAGACTTTGTTTTTGTTTCATAATTTTCTTTGAAAATATAAATCCATTTCTCTCTCTTGGGATATTTCAGTAATAGTAATATGCTGTTAAAATAAACAGAATTTGGATTTTTGAAAACAAGAAATGATTCAGAGTTAAGTACATAGGATTACAATATATCCTATAACAATATAACATTTGGCGAAACCACAAATAATCTTCAAAAGACATTCTTGAAGTTAGGTCCTTTTATCAAACATCAGAGGGATAAGCATGTTTTCTTAGAATCTAGCTGAAAGGGATTTTCCAGAGGACGCTAGAGATTAAAACCCCCCTCCTGAAATTTCCAACATTTCCACCTGACATGTAAGGTGCATTTTTAATTTTTTTTCTAATTCTGCACATGAAAAGGTACTTATCATTAGACTATTTATGTTACATTAGTCCTGCTGTAACTTAAGGGCTTGCCCTGAATGCATTTTGCTTTTGTGGTTTCACAAGCATTTGAAATGCAATTGATTGTATGTAGGCCACAGCACTAGCAGAGAATGTTTTTCCCTTTTTAAAATTTTAAAACATGTTTCCATGGATTGAATTCGGTAAAATAATACAGTTTTGAACTTTTCCTGGGATGTGTTGTCCCACCTAATTTCTCATTCAGTAAATGTTATTCAGGCTGCACAGTTATACCACTTTTTAAAGAAAAAAAGTATTTTTTCAAGAGGCATGTTGGTTAGTCTTACATGCCAATATTAGAATTCATGGATACAGAAGTTAATGGTAGGTACCAACAAAATAATGTTTTATGAGGTGTTAGAAGTGTTTCAGGACTTACTTAAAGACAGAAAAAATTAAATTGCATTTACGTCCTTGAAGGTTGACTTTTGGATTCAAAGGACAAGTGAGGTATAACTTGATCAAAAACCAAGATAGATTGTCTGACGTGCAGCTCAGTCTTATTTGGGATGAACGTTGGTCTTGTTATAATACTGTAAAGCCAAGCCTGGGTCAAGAACCTGCAGGCTGCTGCCCAGACTTGCGAACTCTTCCCCTCCCCACTGCTTTGTGACCAGCATCATTAGGTCATGTCTGCACTACGTTTGTAGGCTCTGCAGAGTACGAATAGTTCTTGTTCAACTGCTTTGGAAGGTGCCTTGCTTGGCTCTTGGGCATTGTAAAGTAGTAACGATGCACGGGCTGGTCATGTCGATGTCTGTAATGTTTGTAAATGTAAAATAAGTATTTAAGAATTGCTGTGCGTAGCAATAGAATTTTAAGCCGTTTGAATTTGTCTTTCAGAGAGACGTGCAATCATACCGTATTTTCTGAAATTACAATTTTTATAGGGGACCAGGAAAAGGTTACGAAATGCATTGTAGTTATGTGTATTGTTTTAGTATTTGTGGGGGGGTTTTAGGTTGCCAAAGGTAAAGAGCTTAGAGTTGTGATTTACTTCCATGTAAAAGCCGCTAGTTAGCGTTGTTCTAGTCTAGTACTAGAAATCTAGTGTTTAGTGTGTTTGGTCAGGCAAAGTTAGTCAGTCTGCTGGTCCACCATCTATGCTTATGCAGATTGACGGCACAGCCTCTGGGCTTCATGTGAACAGTGGTTCTTTGGCTTGATAAATTTGTCATGCTGATGACAAATGTATTTTTACAGTGTCTGTCCTGGTATACTGCTAGAAATAACTGAGCTGAGAGGCTATTTAAAATACTGCCTTCCTTTTGTGTACATCAACAGGTTTTTGAAACTGGAAAATGGCTTTCAGTTACAGTTGTAGTAGCACCCTCTCAAGGAACAGATAGTTTTTTAGTAATGTTAGTTATTTCCAGTGATTGTTTGTAGCTCTTAAAACTGAGCGAAACAACAATCCTTGCTCTCTGCTTCATACTGTATAAAAAGAAAAGATAGCTGAAGTACTGGGGGATATAACAGTAGGACAAAACTATCATGTGCATAATGGACAGGTGTTCTTAAACACTGTTCTTTAGTGTTAAACGTTCTGTGCGGTGTTTAATGAAAGTACATGAAACGAAGTTATATTGATTTTTTTAGCATGGGTTTGCAGAATGGTGGTTTTAAAATATGCAATATAATATTCTTTTTCTGGTAATTTTAACAAATTTACCACAGACTAATTTGAGCGGTAATCATGACCAGAAATCAAAATAGCAGCCCTTGATTTCCTTCCAGGTTCATGAATGTAAGTTACATTTGGGATATTTGGGATACTCTTTATAAAAATATTAGAAAAATGTAATGTTTGCATTTCATTTATTGGTCAACTACAATTATTTACTGTAGCAGTTTCAATTAATCAAGTAATTTAATTTTATGTATCTTGTTCCCTGGCTCACTTGATAATTCCTAAGGCAAATACTAAAATACAGTTACAGTGCCTGATATTTCTAAGGACAGATTAATTTCTATAGTCCTTCCCACAAAAAACTGAAACCAAACAGATGTCTAAGTACTTCCCAATGCTATCTGTGAAGCAAGGTGGCTTTGTTGTCTGCAGAGTGATGATAAATGAAAGTTTGCAGATTTGCACTGGACATCCTGCAGTTTGTGGCAAGTCCTGTATTTCTGCTGGCCTTAGTTTCCATAAATTGGGGGTATCAATCCTTTTTATTGCTTGGAGATCATCATACAAAATGAAGTCTTCTGCTCCAGATCTACTCTTCCAGCAGTGAATATTTTTATGGTCGTCATTTCTAAGTATCCTTTTAATAAAACCTTAGTGATTTATTTGGGTGGTAAATTCAAGATGATGTTTGAAAATCACACCAAAGGACATGCTCCTTACTTGTTAGGCATAGCTGTCGGGGCATCTTTTGTGCTTGACTCCAAGGAAGCTCCTGGTACGAATGGTTCAACTGGCTGAGGGAGCTAGTTTCTTCTGGTTTTGTAAGGGGAGTAGTGGGGGCAGTTGTGATATTTGTTCCAGAGATAAAGACAGTTAATAAAGAAGACTATTCTGATTAAAAAGAAAAGACAATACTTTACAGTTTTAGCGGGGACACCCTCATGCATAAGGGTGCATTCAGAGTTAGTGTTAGTATGAAAATGTTTTATTTAGAAGAATTTGCAGGGGGTCAGCTGATGCAACAGTCTACCCCACTGGTGTGTGGTAGGGTTGTTGGAGGCTGTGCAGCATAAAATTCTGCATAAGCACACTTTGAAAGTAGCCTTGCATATTGGACTTGGGCTTTATTTGCACAGGTATTATTCTGATGCACTTAATGCAACAGTTGAGAGGGATTTCTGTCTTTACAGCCCTGTTGTAGCAAGTGAGTAGCATGGAGTATGTGTGCTTCTAGTAGTGTCTGAGTAATCTGATACCACCGCAGTGCATATAAATAGTACATAGAAGTATATAATATCATCTAACCTCTGATATTTGAGAAGATGAGTGAAATTTTTGGAAGGCTGGAAAATGCACTGCACTTTAAACCTTTCTGAAGTGTAACCTGTTAGCAGGAGGAAGTCTTGACAATGATATTGGGATGATAATGTTTTTAATTATCTACTTTTATGAACTAAATTTGTAACGCTTCTCTGTGCTTTTTACCAATGTAAAGAGGGATGTAGAAATTTCTTCATCATAGCAAAAGTAGACTGTGATGGTCAGGAGCTGCATCTTGGAGGCAGATTTGCTGTCTGGAAAGTTTTCCTAGTGTTTGCAACTTAACATCATTCACGAGCTGAATGTAGCTTGCTTCTGTGAGGTATGGGCAGCTTAGGGGTTGTTTTAGCCATGCTCTCATGCTTATCCTGTTCTGTCAGATCTACCCATTCACTTTTTCTTTATCCATACCTTCACATACGTGCTGTGATGTACATTCAAAGCGGTACAACAGTTATGTGTTGGAGTAATAAAGAACAACTTGTGCATGTCATCTTTTGCTTTTTGAATGGTGGCTGTCAAACAGCCATAAAGTTAAAGGATACAAATCATCTTTGGGAGACCTGAGAACTCCTTGTCTTCCTGGCAAAAAAAAAAAAAAAAGAAAACCCCAAACAGTTGAATATCACAATTTTTCCAAAGCGTGTGTATTCTGTCACCTGAATTTTATACAAACTATTGCATCCGCAAACTTAAATCTTCAGATAAATTCCAGCTTCACAGGATCTGTGAGCGCTGGTCTGTCTTCCACTGGCAGAGGTATTTCAGGAAGCTTTGCTTTTGATTGAGATATATTCTTTCCTGGTTTTGGGGGGAGTATAGTTGGCAGAATTGCTATCTAAGTTCACTTCCAGCAGACTGGAAATAAAGCTTCTGCTGCCTCAAGTCTCATCCAAACAACTGTTTAGAAAGATTAGGCCAAATCTATGGATTATCTTCTTTGCTACACCCTATGCTATAAGGCGTTGTAGAGACGATGACAAATGTCTCGGTTTTGAATCATGTAACTGCATGTTATTCCTTCTGAAGAATGATCATCATCTTAGGGAATGAGACTGAAACAGCAGTCTACCCCAATCTCTGCCACAGACCCTACTTTATATTCAGAGTAGTTATTTTAGACCACGCTTTTTTTAGAGGTGGCCAAGAACGGCTACAGTTAATGGAACTTGTGAAACTATATGATAATCAACTTGGAGTCAGTAGCCTTTCCTAAAAGCAGATGGAAATTTTGAGTACTCTGCACTTTTTTTCTCCTTTTGCCTTCCTCCATTATAACGAAAACAATTTTTAAATTAGTATCTTTATTTTATTAAATTTTTAATTTGTGATTCATCAGGGAAAATCTAGCCCAGTATTTGGCAGCTGTACGTGGCAAAGAAGAGAAAATGTGGGTGTTGTTTCTGAACAGTTTTATTTTGGTTCTTGTACTGTGTTATATAAATGCATCCTTGCATGAGCGTGTGTGAGAGCTAGAAGCCTCTAGCTCTAGTACGTACCCGGCTGATGGCAGGAGGAGGGAATATATAGAACATCCTCTCTAAGAGAAGCTGCATCTTCAGTAAGTCAGAAAAATAGAAACATAAGACTTCTTTTTTAGGGTGTGTTTTTTTTGTTTGTATCTCTTTATTCAGGGAAGAAGCCATTGTGTTGTAGTAGCAACACATCAGTAAGTAGAAGCTAGCATTTGATCTGCACAGTGTACAGGTGTAGGCTTTGTGGTTGTAAGGCCAAGACTGTGTGCAAATGCAAGTACTTATGCATGTACGTGGCTTTTTGCATGTGAACTCTATATAGGAGGAGTAATATTGGTGAAATTTGCGCTTCCTGTTTGTAAGTAACTTCATTATGTATCACATCATGAAAATACATCACGTTACCGTTACTGGAAATGAGGGGGCTATGAAATACATTGCTGCAAGTTTTACGATTGTTTCTGTTATTAACCACTACTTGATGAACTACCAATATTAGTAGATTGGCATCGATGCTGTTGGCATGTTAAATTTAACTACGAAAACTTTGAAAGGTTTGAATGGCTTAGAAGGTAAAACAAAGTAGTGGATGAAGTGTTTGGTGTCTTGGCTTGGATCCAGCTTGATGTCCTAAATGAATGCATCACGAAACCACAACAGATCAACCCAGATTTACATGAGTGACGTATAAGAGCCCTGAAGCTAAGCCAACATAGTGATTGAATTAGCTCCTGCATTTAGAGAGGCTTCTCCCTCCAGGTCAGACTTCTAAGCACTGATGGGCTTGTGTGGGGAACTAAAAGTTATAGATTGAAGTATGCCTACATTGTGGAGGAAAAGAAATTTAGAGCTTCAGAACTTTTATCTTTGACAAGTGTGACTGATTTTTCTTTTGCAGGGGGGGCGGGAAGGAGGGAAGGGAAAACATTATGAACAATAATGGAAAACCTGGAAGAATTTCCATTAGGGTGCTTCGGTCAAGGACCTGCCAATCTTCCCAGAAATATCTGTTCAAAATCTGAAACATTTTGTTGCTGCAGGGCTGATATGTACCTTATGTATTGCCCACCCTCATACAATACCTGGCTTGTTCTTTTAGTAAGTAACAACTGTACTGTAGTGTGATGCTCATAAATAGGACAATTTTGCAAACATTTGTGTCTGCAGGTGCAAAAGTACAGCATTTGTGATCTTTTCTCCTTATTTTTAAAATACCGTCTTACTTTTAATAAACTGATATTATAGGTAAATAAATGTCAGATTAAAGACAAGACGTAGTGGATGAACAGAAGCATTACTCCTTTTGAGTAATCATTATGTGTTTAATATAGTTTTGTTTTTACATGATGCAGGGAAATTGTTAATAAACAGAAAAAATACAGTAATGTGAAGAGTGTCTTATTCTAAGGATTTGTATCATGACAAAGATGTTGCAAAGAGGTACTGGAGACCTTTTAAAAATATGTTCTACAATTTGTTTTTAACTAGAATCCTCACATAAGATATTGATAAGTTCCAGCAACTATTTTATTAATGTTAGCATTGTTTGCAGTTCTTATTTATGTACGCTTCGATATTTCAGTAACCCGATATCTCCGGTTTTGTTTCTCAGCATGATGTATCACAGACTTTGCTCAAAGCAACTCTGGACAGTGTGGTTGAAGAGTGTGTCAGCTTTGTAGGAGTTGATATTAACATCTGCTCAGAAATACTATTAAGGTGAGTCAAACATTTTCCTATTCCAGTAATTACATGGCTCTGGATCACAGAGTCTCTGTTTAGTCTGCCATCTGACTCAAGCTCAGCTGGAGCAAATGGCTCTTGTGTTAAACTGCCAATTACATGAAAATGACACATTAAGACAGTATTTCACTGGATCATTAAGAGTCAGTTTTTAAGGGTATGTGTGATTCTCCAGGGGAAAACTATTCTTCGGAGATAAACAGATATTTAAAAATTTTGAACCAACACTGCAATTTTAGTAAAACTTCATATAACTAATTTGTATTTTTACACTAGGAAAGGGATTTTCAAATGTACTTTCTGTCTCTTAGAAGGTATTTTTATAGGTACTTCTAAGTGGAACAGGTTGTATAAGTTGGGTGAGGAAAGGAGAAAAGGAAAGATTTAAGGGGAAACTGCTGAAAAATGTATCCCTTTTTACTGATTTTTTTTTTTTTCAAAGTAATTATGCCATATTTACTTGGAAAATGTTCTGGATTTTATTTCTTTTGGTTAGAAATTAAAAGCTTATCCTCTCTTTTGAGTGCATAGAATTGAGAATCGTTTAGCTGAGCAGCCTCTCAGGAGGGCAAAGTGTTGCTGTCATTCTCTGTAGTAGGAGGGGAATAAAAAGAATGTCCATAATCTAGGTAGTGGCAATTATGTTAGGTATCAAAGTTAGGAAAAATGTACTATTGCTAGCTCTCTCTAATTTTTGTTAACCCCTTATTTTCATTCTTGAAAACATCTTTCCATACTTTGAAGAGGCTCTCTGTCTATTCTTTTTGTTTTTCCACTTTGTCTTCCATACACTGTTTCTGTGTGTGTATCTAATTCTTAGCCTGACTCCTGATTTACCTTCTGTCTTGCCTTCTTTCAGACTCAGATCAGCTATTAGTAAGAAAGAAAGCAGTACCAATTGGTAAATGAGGCTGACGGGCTTTCATTCATGAATAAAACCCTACCTGAGCAAGTGCAGTGGGTGAGCACGGTCAGCCTTCTGCAGGGTACAACTGTATTGTGCAGTTCAGCAGAGAGCACCAGGCTGAGGGGCTGCTCTGTCTCCCCAAAACTGTGAATGGGGAGTGACACTGTCCAGTTATGGTTACAGGTGGTAACCATGGTTGGCTAAATGCTTTGTTTGGTCTAATTAACCTGGCTTATGATGCTCGTATGCACGTGCTGCGTCAAGTTCTGGATGTAACTTGATCCTCAGCAGCTCAATTCTGCTGTTCTGTGCAGATGGGGTCTGTCTAAGTTTCCCTCAGATGTACAGTGTATGAGATTGTCACCCTAGCTAGAAAGCTAACAGGGCTTTCTGCTTGTGCTTTCTGATGCATCAAATATACTTGTTGACACATTACATGTGGAAGGGGTGACAGTGCTACAGTACTTGCATTACTGCTGAGTATTGTACTTGAAAGACTTGAGGTCATCAGTGGAAAATTCTGTGAACTGTGTGTCATGTTCCTTTGTCAGTGTAAATAAGCTGGATTTCATAATGTTTCTAAGAATTTTTTTGAGAAAGTTCCACTCCTAATGATTAATATTTTGTCTATGGTTAAACGTGTGTGTCTCCAATTCTGAGGTTTCACCAACTTTGGATTATTTTTTTAACTTTTTCTTGAGGATGAGAATAATGGAAAAATTTTTTTTTTAAATATTTTTTTCCCTGATTTTTGACTATTTTTGCCAGGTTTGCTGGTAGTGTTTTTCTAGAATCATCCCATGCCATTCCACAAACAGGTCTCTGCTGCCATTGACTTAAAGCAATGGCATCTGATGTATAGAGCCAGATGGGTGACATTTCCTTCTCTAGTGCCAGGAGTAACTGTCCACGACAGCTCTTTTCCCTCTTTCTATGATTAACGTACTCCATACACAGAAAGTTGTGCTCACATGTACGTACAGAAAATGTGCAGCAAACCCACTGCTTCCTGAAGGAACTTGGCTAACTGCAGTTGCAGTTCACAGGTAAGTTCTTTGCCAGATCCAAGCTACCCTCAAAACAACTCATGCAGCCTGTTCCCAGCTGCTCTTTTATCTCAAGAGCAGCTGAGAGAAAAGGAACAAGCTGTGTGGATCTGTTAAATTGTGTGAGGAAGGCAAGCTGCTCCCAGGCTGGATAGCAGACGTCAGCCCTTCATGTTGGGGCAAGGTGTTGCGGTACCATTGGAAGAGAATAGCTGAGAGGGGGCTGTTCTCCCAGGAACAATTTATCTGTCTTGAACCCTCCTCCCACGTTGTTTCCTGAAGAGGGCAGCTGGGGGCAGGCCATAAGACATGACAAATTGAATTGGCATTAGAGAAATAGCCAACAGATCATAAATTACACATCCCTGGCTTACTAGTTAGGTATGTGCAGAACCATATTGCTGTACCAAGTTTTGTTGACTTGGGTGGATTCCTTCCACAGAACTAAGAGAAGGGATCCTTTTTCAGACAATGTCTTTGGTCTGGGAGTCTATTTGCAAATTTGTTAGCTGTTTTTAAGTTTTGTAAACCAGATTTTCTACAGTAATGTGTATCCTGGTAATGGATAGGACTTGTATTAATGAATGTTCAATGGTAATAAATGTATTCTGTAAACTTTTCTCTTAGACACATTGCAGGGCTGAATGCTAACAGGGCTAAAAATATAATTGAATGGCGAGAGAAGAATGGACCATTTATAAACCGAGAACAGCTCAAGGAAGTTAAAGGTCTGGGTCCCAAATCCTTCCAACAGTGCGCTGGCTTCATCAGATTCAATCAAGAATATATAAAGACCTTCTGCAGGTAATAGAGATGTTGGCTATCTTGACTAAATTACCCAAAATATTATAAGAAGACTTCTTCCCTTTCTGTTTTGTATTAGGCTTGAGATTTGAGGAATCGTAGGCCTTTTCCCTCTGAAAGACAGTGTCTTAACAAATGAACTTCTTTAAGTCAGTAGTTGAACATAGGTCTCCTGCTTAATGATCACGGCTTATTAACCTAGTACGCTAAGTCAGGGTTCTGTAAGTATGTAAGTTTAATTACAAATTCTGCCACTGAATTGGTGGAAGAAATTTGGCATGCTGCAGTGTCGTGATCTGAGCTATTCAAACCTTACAGTCTTGGGTTTCGGGCATAATTTAGAGATTTGTAAATTCATTTTAATGTGGTAAAGATTACTCTGCAGAACATAATGGTAGTAAACTAGGGTGGATTTTCCTTCTCCATTACCTGGAGAGAGAAAGTTGAATAAGCTGCCTGGACCAAGCTCTGTCTGTGTTATACCCCTGTGCCTAACAAGTGTGACATGAATGCCTTGTATATCAAATGCGTAAGAGGCCCTTTCCCAACTCCAGTTTGTCAACAGTGGGTTGTCCTTTTCCCTGCCATCTCATTCCCTGTATCTGTACCAAGCCTTTCCCTCTTGCAACCATTCATTGTGCTTCTCCTCTTCACCTGAAATACTTCCTCTCCACAACTGAAAGTGCCCTTTCTAGGGCAACGTCTCTCCTCCTGTCTTTCACATTTCTCCTTCCAACATAAAGAACTAAGAAAGGGCACAGCGGTAGCACCATCCCCACCCTTTTGCTGCTGACTCTTCTCAAAAAATATTTTCCTGGGAAGCACATGCTATTTTTTAGCCAACCCAATGCTCAGAAGCAATACTATATTCCCAGTTGCTGCTGGCCAAACGGCACACGCGTAACTTCCAGGCAGGAGGTAGGCACATTAGGACTGGCTTACTGCCCGGGTGGAAGGTATACAGATTGGTTGCCCATCTGGCAGGGAGGCACATGCTGCAGGCCAAATGGTGCGCGCTGTAAGCACCAGAAAACCAAAGAAATTGCTTTCAAGGCTGTAGATGATCGATAGGTCTTACGTTGTACAGATCTGTTCTAGTGAATGCTGCAATACAACAGAGGAAGAAAAGGCTGACACCTTTTTTTTTATTTATTTATTTTCTAAAAGTTCACTGGTGAAATGTTTAAGAACATTGTATTTTTTTTTTTTCCTTGCTGGAGCATGCTTCTGACGTTAGTCAGGTTCCATAAAACTTGAGAACACTGTATAACCTGAGAAATCTACTATAACTTTGGAGTTTGAGGCCAAAATAAAGCTCTAACACCATGGCCTCCACAACATTTCTTGTGGGACCAGGTGGCAAAACCAAACATTTTTGAAATGGACTTTGAGAAGGTTTCATTTTTGACATCTCTAATCGTGTTGATGGCTATAGAGTCCTGTGTGAATTAGTTTTTGTGCTTTGTACTTGGAAGTTAACAAATAGTGATTATTTTAAAAATTGATATGGAAAGAGGAAGTTGTGTCTGTATTTCTGCCGACGGTCAATGCATAGGTAGAGCCCAAAGTGCAAGTGCTAGTTCTGGGTCCTTCAGTGCGTTCTCTTTTATCCTGCAAAAGCAGGAACCACTTGTGATTTGGGGGGGGGGCGGGGAAGAGGCAAGAAAGGAGCCTTTGCCAGTAGGAGTCATTTGATGCCTTTACTGCATCCTCAGCATTTTTTTTTACTTAAGAGAAACTTTAAGGGAAGAAGTGTGCCAGTTGTAAATATGCTACACATGCAAAGATAGATCCCTTTCTCTCCTGTCTTCTGTAAAGTCCTCCTACCAATGTGGGCAATCTGTCCATGGATCTCTCTGAGACTTGGGGGGCCTTTTCATTATCCAGCCAATTAAAGAAAAAAATTTAAAAAGCCCAATCCAAATGCTAACTGAAGCTAACTGATTAGGAGTCAGTAATGTATTCATTAAGTTTTAAGGAAAGCTGTATTAAGATACTTTTGCAAAAATGGTTTATAAATTCTGAAATAGTGGTAGATTTGACCTTTAGCTTTTTTCTGTTCTAAGCAAATCTTGGTCTGTGTTCTTTTGATTTGAAATTTTTCATATTTTGACCTGGCCCATGTTTGAGCAGAATTCTTCAGAAACATAAGTATAGAAAGTCAATAAATGTGGTTTAAGGAGTACTGATGTTTAAGCATTTGCATATTTTCCTTGTTCTGTACATATGTTTGAGATGCAATTTGCTTACCTAAAGATGGTATGAATAGGAAACTTTGTTCATAAATTTTTCAAATTTAAAATTATGCAGACTGTTAATCGACAGTTAAGTATGAAAGTATCCTCACAAGATCTTTATGAAGTAGGTAAATGCAATTGTCCCCATTTTACAGACAGAAGATGCTATCCAGGTTGCAAATGATACAATAGGTTTTGTAGTGTTTTCTTTATAATCTTGTCATCATGAAGAAATTTTGATGAAGCACAGAATCCCTTCCCAATGTTTGTTTCTACTTTTAATTAATTTATGTGTATATTGATATGTTATATTTTTATGCTATAATTGTATTGTTAAGATTCACCCACAGTGACCTTTTAGGAGGTTTGGTTTTTTTTTTAAATGAACTTTTTTTAAAAAAATTAACATTATATAAAAGTCTGATTGTGTTTTTCACGTGTGGGCACTGGGCTAGGATCTTGTTCATTAAGAATGACATGTCCATTTTTGATTTCTGACAGTAGTAAGAAAACTGAACTTGGAAGTCATGCACTGCTGACTAAAGCAGGTGCACAGGGTAAGAAGAAGAGCAAACCAACACCATATGCCTCGCGACAGCCCAATCCTTTGGACCAAACTTGTATTCATCCAGAGTCTTACAACATTGCAATGAGGTAAGCAGTGGGAAAACTTTTGAACCATCGACACTGTCAATTTTTAAAATGAAAGTACTAATTTTTCTGACAACAGCCTGCTCAGCCTTTTGAGACAGGAATACTTGTATTAATTTGATGCTTTCTCCCCTTTCAAGGAAAAGGTATGCTTTGGAAGCTCTTTACAAGTGAAGAGTTTCTACTGGTGTGTTTTACCTCTTATGTGCATGCAAGTTCTTAATTTTATTCTTTAGTTTTTTGGTTTTCATGTTGTTTTTCAGTAAGGAAATTGGTGAATTTTCAAAACTTTGCCAGACTTTCCTCCCATGACACTGTTGTCTTCATATCACCACTTTGCACCTCATTGAGGCCGCTTTTCTCAATTTCCTTTTGTTTGCCAACTCTCTTTATGCCACACATCACTTTCAGTTTGGACTTTCAGTTCACAAAGTGTGGAGACAACTCATTTGTTCTTAAAATGTCTGAAAACCGACTTTTTTTTCTTCTGTCTTGCCTCCTATGTTATGTAAAAGGCCATAACTAAAACATAAGTTTATTCTTAAAAATAATCTAACAGAAATGCTAATGCCATGCAAATTGTCAGTCAGCAGTAGTTCTGTACCTCTGCATCATTAAGAACTGCTTTTACATTGTTGCTTATGTTCAACATGTGCCAAAAAACCTTTCTGCTTATTGAATTTTGACCATCAGAATTTGTTTATTTGTGTGTTTGAGTGTGCATGGACATATGTGAGCATGTGTCATTATTATGAGCCTTTAAAATTAAATTCTGATATTGCGAGATCTAATTAAGATGTATATATTAAGTTCTCAAATACACGAACACCATGGTGGTTTTACTAAGTGACCTTTGGCTAAAAGAAGAGGATGGTTTTTGTGTAGGTCAGAAAAAAGTAATTAGGAATCCATGTGTGCCTCTGGTTAGGGGATACTGCAGCTGGTAAATGCTAGTATAAGCTGTGATCTTTTCTATCATCAGCCCTGGTTGAAATCGGACTCTGTTTGTCCTCTTGAGAAAACATTATCTCCTACCATAAACCAGCACATATTTATTTTTTTAAGTGATTTGCGGTGAACAGGTTCTTTTCTTAAAACATGCTGGAGCTAATTTCAGCAGTAGCTAGATGCTTTAGGATTCTTATGATCTCTGAGAATATTATTCCTAGAGAAACAGAGTCGTGCTTCCTGTTTTATAAACAAAACCACCTTTAAGCCTCAGAGAGAGATGCTGAATTTCTGACTTCATGAAGCTCGAGTTTCTTATCTAAAAAAGTCTTACAGGACCTTGCATTTTTAGGACACCTTCCCTACAGTATGCTCTGTTCTCTCTCCGGTGGAGCTAATTGCATATACAGCTTCCTATGCATAGGTCTGCATGCTTTCCTTCTGCTAGGCACGCAGAGCACTTTTGTTTCCATCCTCTCCCTGCCACAGTTCATTCTTCTTTGTGCCTGATCCTACAGCCACCGTGCAATTGCCTGCTAGAGTCCCTGCTCTTTGTGCAGTGTGTAGGTAACTTTGGTTTCTCCTTTTCACGACCACTTCCTTTTTTTCTTATGCATCAGCATTTGTTCCCTGCCCTATGCATAGCTGTGGAAAAAATCAGGCAAGGTCCTGATCTTAATGATCTTACATTTGGTAGGTGACTTTATAGTGTGAGGAAGCTTGGTCACGCTACTGGAGATTGTTCAGAGTGAGTTGATGTGAAAACAATAAAAAATAATTTTAAAAAAATTTGGTTATTCAAAATTAATGTTGATTTTCAGTATTGTATTTCATTCAATTTAAATATCAAGTAGTCAGGGTTTGGTTAATAGTCCATCTAGCTTTCCAGCCCTAGTACACTAATAAAATAATCAGTAAAAATGTTCACAGTATTAATTCTTTCCTTAAAGGCTGATGTGGAAAGGTTGCTTCAGGGAACAGAGCACTGTAGCCAGTTAACGGTGGAATAGTACAGGAATTTATCTACATACAGTACCATCACAACAGTTGGTCAGAAAATAAAGAATTGTGACTTTGTTTCCAGAGCAGCATGGATTACTTTTATATCTGAAGTGGTGAGTGGAATTATTACTGCATAGGGTAGCTCAGATATTCACATATAGTTGAAATTCTGGAGACAATTTTAGTAGGTATCACAAATCATATAACTGTGATTTGGAATTTGGCTGGGAACCCAGGATTAGCACTATTTAAAAAAAAATTAAAAAAAAATCAATGAGCACAAGTTTTACAGCTCAACCAAAAGGTAGTGGTTTGAGTCACGGGCTGCCACGGGCTCAAACCCAAAAGGTAGTGGTTTGAGGAGGCTGCCACCTATTGCACAGCCAACACCGCTTAGAAGGTGCCTTGCTGATTCTTAAAATGTGCTCAGCGTCAAACTCGTTGGACTTCGAGAGCTCCAAAGCCATTGCAGAAGTATGACGTGGCTACAGACCAGTGCTACCTATCATGTCATTTCTCTTTGGCTAATGCAATTACTTCAAAGTAAGTTTCCAGCTGTGCCACTGTCTGTTCTGTTTCTTACCAAACACTTTGCCTTCCTAGGCTGAACTTTCAGATGAAGTATTTAGATCCAAGTGCATGTTGTAGGTATTGTACCGTACAGGTTTTTTATGCAAAAGAAAATCAGTTGATACCAAAACAAATATAAAACCACAGTAACAGTATCTGCTAATGGAACACCAAAACTAATAAGTGTAGCATCTGTCACTGTAATTAACTGAATCAGTCTTTTCTGTTTTCTTTGGGCTTTTTCTCTGTTGTCTTACTTCTTACATTTATGGGTATCTGTACACATAGTTTGATGTGGGGAAAAAAAAAGTCTCGAAGTGCTTTCTGTGCTTTCTATGAATGTACTCTATGTTCAACAGTATTTTTCTTTTTCTTGCAATCAAAAGATAGTTTCCTTGAAAGCTCATTAAATATGAAGGTGATAACTTTTATGCTATAGATTGTATTAACATGCACTAGCTTGAGTGCTAGTGCAAAGGAGGCAAGTCTCTAATGTTTTTTCATTGCAAATAGCTGTTTGAAGAAAAGACAGCTCTGCAGCAAACTGACAAAAGCTGAGAAGTATAGTATTAAAAATTGACACTGATGACATAAGAGCTAAATATAAACCAGACATCCTCTCCTCAAGCAACTAATGCTATAATTTAGCAATGATTATATATTTAAAATGACTTTTCAAAAAAAGCGTATGAGGTGTTAAGCTTCTCGGAACTTATGGAAACAGCTTTCCAAACCAATTTGCTGCCTAAATATGAATTAAGAAAAAAATCTACTAGGAATTCAGACTGCATGAAGGATTCAGTCCAAAGCTTATCAGGGCTGTTGACAAGTTTTGCTGACTTTGATAGGCAGTCGATGAGACTGGGCTTGTAATTCCCTTTTGCTGAGCCTATGTTCATGAGAAAACTTCTGAGAGCCTGAAGATCAAATCATGTTCATGTTGTTGATTTGAGGTGTCTTACTGAAATCAGCCAACATCTGAAGGACTTTTTAACATGTTAGTAAAACCCAATTGATAATTCTTCTAATTTAATGTGCATGAGAAAAATTGAGACTGTTAAAGTGGGTTAGAATCAGTATTTAATACATATATTTTTAAACAAAATACATTTTAAAGGAGCTCTGTTGCTTTGCTGCTTTCAAAGTATTTTTTTTCTTTTTCTGTGCTTACACAGAACTTTGTCAGGGACCACGTCAAGCTCACAGGTGGATCTGTGCTACCAAAGGGCAGAATTGTTGTCTTGAAGAAGATGGGCAGATTTGATTCAAGGCATCAAAATACAGTATTACATACGTCTTACCACAGAAATTAAAATGAATGGAATAGATGCTGCATAGAGAGTCATAAAGGCTTCCTCATGCAATGTCTACCGCATCTTGCCATGAGAAAGTAATTTGTGAAAATTTTATTGGATTAAAAGTTTTCATGGGAAATTACATTTATTTTTAAACAAAATAAGCTGGTGATTTTTATCCACTGCTTCTATCCAAATTACCCAAAAGCAGCAGTCCACATTACAGATTTATGACATGCAAAATTATCAGTTTTTAAAACAATGTTTTTGAGGGATAGAAGTTCACCAAAATTTGAAACCACTAATTTTCTTTTTCTGAACTATTTTGTAGCTTGAAAGGCCAATCCATTTAAAAAAAAAAAAAAAAAAAAAAAGGTTAAAAGAATTGCTCCCAAGTGGCAACTTTAGTTGCCAAGCTTTAGGCTGGAGCCAATTTTTATGGCTGAATTAGAAACCCCTGAAAATAGGGTTTTTATAATGGAAACCCTGATGTAATCTTTACTGCAGTGGCACAAATGGTGCTGGTATGATTGATTTATGGCATTTAAACATCTTAACTTAAAATCTGTACAATTTCTGTAAAATAATTGGAAAACATCCTACTTGTGATTTAACACACTCTGCAGATGACCAAAACATTTTTGTTCATGGTTTCCACACTGAAAGCTTGGCTTTGTCATGTGCAGTGATCAAGCTTACAAACACCTCTAAATATTATGAATCAGAATTTCCTAAAAGTTAAATAAAAAAAAAAAAAACCTCTGTAGGCAGCGTATTTTCCTGCAAAGCAGAGCTGTGTTATAGGTTTCTGAAAAGTCTGTATGTGAAAACCAGTTTATAGTGGCAGAATCTTCTACATACAATTAATACAACATGTAGAGCATATCCAATTTCTTGGTACGTATTGTAAAAGAACTGGTAGAAAAACCAAGGAAACATTTGGGAAGTCCCAAGAAGTTACTACCAGGTTATGCTTATAAACCAAAATGCTGGAAAGAAAACGCAATGTTTTTTCTTTGTTGTATCAGTCTGCTGGGTGCAGTTGGTTTCGTATGACTGAATCTTTAACATTTACTGATTTTTATTTAAATCTCATAAAAATGCTCTTTGCTAAAGGTTGGTACTCAGAATGTGTATTTGCTGCTCACAGATTGCAGCATCTGGCAGACAGGTTGTATTTCAGTCTGGCTTAGAAATATTTTACCAATATTTATAAAAGATCTAAAGTTGTGATTTAGCATAACGCAGGTGAGGATCTGCCTTTTGACTAATTACCCAGGTTTAGGACCTTGCCTGGTAGAGGATAGTACTGCTCACTGTGGTTGGTTATGCCTTAAGAGAAGTTTTTGACATACTGAGCAGAGTGACTTGCAGTGAATGTTCATGTCTCACCCTTCGCTGTTTATTGATAATGCTGCTCGATATCCCCAGAAGGACTACAAAATCCCATGAGGATTCAGCAAAGCACTCGTTCATGTGCTTATTCTTCACCGAAGTAAAACATTTGGATTTGATGCTCATTTCAGGAAAGCATTTATATTGATAACATTTTATATTCCATTGTAGATGGACCGATCATTTTTCAAATATCTCTGGTGTTTCTGCTACTCTTTACATGGGTGAATGTAGCAGCTGATCCGTAGTGTCTCAGTTGCTATGCCGAAAAGCTACACTCGCTAGCTTTGAAGGCAAGTACTGACATGTAAGAAAACGCAGAAGGAAAACTGTTGATTAGGGAGAGACCACCAAAAGAAAAGAGGTCTTCCTCTCCTGCCGGGCTGGCTTGCTTCTGTCCAGGTCCCCTAGTTGTCACTGAGCAACTGAGGCAATGCTTAAGGGGAATAGAAATCAGGGAAGGAATAGTTACTTGGTATGGTGCTTGAGCAATGAAAACAAATTGTTGTGTTCTATTTAATAATGCAGTCTACATGTGCATATTTTACAGAGGGACAGGAGTTTTTACTGTGATAAGATACCTTTCCTTAAATTCACTACGAAGTCATCAGAAACATCTTTTGTCCACTTCAGTAAGACTGTACCTGCTATTCAAGCTATTTAATGTGCAAAATAATACTTTTTAGTAGAGTCTTAAGCTTCTTTTTAAAAAGCCTAAAAAAATTAAGCCTAGTAAATTAATGAATCTTTATGACTATTTCCAATAGGAAATAGCTAACCCTAATTAAGGAGAACACTTGCAGAATTAGGACTGCTAAGCCTAATAAATAGTAGTTCATATTCATCACTTTAGAAGGCCAGTTCATTCACAGGTCTGACTGTTGACTTAGTAGCTGGATTTTTAGAGGACATATTTTTGAAAGTTATCTTGTCAGTAAGTAGAAGAGCAGAAAAGGCTTTCACTGCTAATTGCCATCCAATAAAGATATTTTAAAACTTTTATGTGACGTAAAATATACAGTTAACAAGAATGATTAGAAGAACTTGGAAATAACAAAGAATTATCCTCCAGTTACACTATAAATACTAGACCCATAAATCAAGTGGTATTTTTTCATTTGTTGAAATTTTTGAAACTTAAACTTCCTACTGGTTGCATTTAAAAAAAAATTATGAAGGAAAAAAATTAACTTTTTTATGGAATGATCTCCTTTAACTGTAGTACTAATTCTTTGTGGATAACTAATCATGTTTCACTATTTTGTATCTCGGGTTACGCTTCAGTTATGTGATATATCGGTAGTCATGAAAACAGCTAACAACAGCGTGCCTAATGGTATGGTAGCAAAGTGGCTATGCTGCAGTGTAATCGTGCCTGAATTTCTTTTCTCATTTAGAATCTCATTGTTTCTTAGATTTATATGTTCAAAATGTCATAAACTATCTGAGTGCTTTCTGGTCTTCTCCATGCAGTCAGATAATCTTTAATAATAATAACTTATGCATTTGAGGAAAAACACATTGGTTAAGTATCCTTATCTGGCTAAACCACATAAGTAGTTTTAAATATATTTGAAACTTTAACTTTCGGTGTCCAGCAACTAATTCCAGCGAGTAACGCACAAATATTGTTTGATATATAATCTGCATCAGTAGTCAAAAATTGAGGATCCGTATCGCTAGTGAGAACAAAAACAGTCAACATCGGCATTATACAAATAATGCTTTTGCATTTCAAAACATTACTAAAACATAAATGTCTTCATAATTTAAGTTTGCTACTGTCGTGAATGTACGTTTTACCTAACAAAGTGCATGCTAATGCAAAGTTGTTTTGTTTTCAGAGTGATTATGTTGCATTACCATTAATTCATGTGTGCACTGTGACAAGATGTAATGGCGTATCATGTTGCTTTAATGTAATGAATCCAGTACTGCCAGCTCTTAAGTCGTGTTGCTGGAAATGATTACATAAAACAGAAATGACTGTGACTAAAACCCTTGCAAAGCTTTAGAACTCCTGCACGTTATAAGAAGCTTTTTGGGGGGTTTAAAGTAACTTCGTAAAAATTTACTGAAGGCTTCCCTTGATAATAGTTTTACTCTTTTCTGACTGTTTCTTGCATTCCACTGAAATTTGCATTATCTTTTAAGCATTGCAAGGGCTGTGCTATAATTTTGTGCACATGTGTATGTTAAGTGAACATGATGTGCTTATTTGTTACATTTATGCTACTTTTCTTTCTTTATCTGGGTAAGATGGATGAAATTATGTATTAAATAAAAACATCAGTGATTTAGCCATGACCATTCTCTGCAGGTCATGTAAGACTGCAAAGATTGCTTTTAAAACTAAGGTGGCTGCAGAGGTTTCTGAGTATCCTCTAAATCTCAAAACCAGAAAACTCATAGTCTCTAAACCAGCTGAATTTCGCTCTGTTCTGACTCTCCTAAGACCCTGGCAGCTTTTAGCTGAGTTGATGTACTTTGAACAGAAAGTTCGCCATTCGCTCACCCAACATTTGAGGAAATAAGGATAGTATATCTTATAAGAATGACCTCATTTCAGAAGAAACATCTCGTCTTTCCCAGTTCCATTTCTGTTAACTTTTCTTGAGGTTTTATCTTTCTAGTAGGTAAACATAGCACTTGAACCACTGCAACGTTGTTTGGTTCACATGTGTAGCCAGGAAAATACGTGAAGGGCTTTCATTTTTGCACAGATCACTCATGTTCTTATGCTGTGCAGCTGGAACTGTCATTTACAAATTGGGTAAGTGAGATATTTCAAAGATTGTAGTGAGATAGTTTAACACTATTAAGATCAAAACATGTAAATTAAGGGAAACCTCTTTTTTCCCCTCTGTAGCCATATCCCAGTCTTATTGCCGACTATATCCTTTTCTTCTGACCTTGAAATAAGTCTCGAAGGAAGTTGTTGGGTTGCTTTTTTAATAACGAAACATTTAACTTTGTTCTTAGCAATGACATTTAAAAATAGAAATGATCAATATAATGCGCCACTCTTCAGTCAGAGATTTGTGCTTTATATTGATTTTTTTATTCCGAGTGCCCTCAGGCTATGTTCATTTGAGTGAAAATGAGACATTAAATATTTAACTAGATTCAACAGTATTTTTAAAAACTACATTTGTAATCACTAAGAAATTGCTTTCATTTGGAAATATTTTAATACACAGGTTTTACCAAAACCTAACCTAAAAAGGTGAGAATTTCCAAAATAGAAATATATTGTTTCTGTTAAAGGTTCTTTCTTTTGTGTATATGGGCACGCTGGGCCTTGTTACAGTGCTCTGTTCTGCCTATAATATACCTTGTAATTCTGAAATATTCTTAACCAAATGCCTGATTTTTAGAATATTAATAATTCTGCTGAGGTCTGTGGGACGTCTCATGTACATCGACTTGGGCACATGTTTAAGCATCATCTTCAGGTGGAGCCAAAATTTTACTCTGAGCAGTAACCATGTTAATAAGTTATTTAAACAACTGTAATTGAAAACGTAGGGCCCAAACCTATCACCCTTGCCTAGATGAGAAATCCTTTTTAATATCAGATAAATACTTTCACTGGGATTTCCGGCGGGTGGGGAGGCAGAGGAAGGAGCAGCGGGCGAAATAACTTTCATGAATACTAATTGAAGGCTCAGGCACCGGGGTTGTGTCCTGTTTCAGGCTGGTTTTCTTTCTAGCAGTCTGCATGTAGTGCCGTGCATTCTGATTTGTGCATTATGCACACGTTCGACAGTTTTGTAGGTAATGGGGGGGGGTTTTATACATCGGTGGCTGTTCCATGTGGTTGCACTTACTAGCAGCGAAACCCACCCTGTTATCAATTTACAAAGCGAATGCGCTTCTATGAAACCATAATGGTGAAAAAATGTTACTTGGAGGTACTCGAGCTGAGTTTCCATTGGAAGTGAAATAAAGCCAAGTACGTGAATGTCAGCAAACTTGTTTATAGGGGTGCGCAGTAAAGCATACATTATTTAGAAGGTTGAGTCATGAGGCTGGTCGGGTTTGGCGCGTTACATCTGGCACGTCAGTCAAAGCAGGGGCAGCTGCCGCCTGTCACTAGTGCTCTGGTGGGGCATTGTCCATCCATCAACGTTAGCAGCCAGCAGCCCCGAGGAGGTTTGTGAAGAGCACATCGCCTGGACCTACGTGCATTTTCAGTACTATCACCGCAACCGCGTTTAGTGCTCTTCTGAGACCAACAGAAGTTGCTTTATAGAAGGTCTGATATTTTTCATACGTAGGGTCGTATTAGACAAAATATTTGAGTAGTAGTAGTGTTTTCTTGTTAGTCTATGGAAAATAAAAATTTGTATTTCATATTATAAACAATTTTGCATCTGTTTTGATATTTAATTGGTTTCCAAACCACCTCAAACGACTTTGAAAGTGATGTCAAAAGTTGAAATAGTCAATCATAACAAAATTTAGTAAGTCCTGAGAACAGTATCATCCACTGAATCCGTATTAATTAATTTTTTTTTCTGTCCTGAGAACAGTATCATCCACTGAATCCTTACTAATTTTTATTTTTTCTTCATATATTGCCACATGAAAGATGTGTATGTGTTACAAAAATTAATATGAAAATTATATCTATCGCTATTAAGTGCAAATACAGTAAATATATTAAGAGCTAACAGTGCACTTAAATCGCCATGCTTGCACTTGAATTCAGTAAAAACGTGGAAGTCCTGACAGCTAGTTTTAATGGATGTCCTCCTTTTGGCAAAATTAGTGGACACTTTGGAGTGAAGATTTGCCCTTGTGCTCAAAGATGAATTTTGTGATTTATGTAAAGTTGGATATTGCTTTAATTATGTTCCTTCAATTTATATTTTCTCAAAAAGAAATTTAATTTTGTGTTTCAGTGCATAGAGCTTTTTATCACTCACCACCTGAAACAATACCAGTTGGGTTCCTCAGGTTACAAAAAAGAAAACAAGAAAACAAAGAAACCCCCACTGTGTCTCCTGCCAAAAGAAATACTAGCCTCAGGTTTTGATAAAAGCACAGCTTGTATTTTTGAGGGGGGAAAGGAGGATGAGTACTGGGGGCTTTTGCTTTCTTACGGAGCTGGAATGTCTCCCGCCGCTCCCAAGCGCAGGGCACGAACCTGCTGGTCAGCGCTGCTTTTGCGGCTTGTAGTTTACACCTGTTGTGAAGTAGGATAAGGACGGGAAGGAGGGATCTTTTGTAGGAATTTGGAAGGAGCGTTTACTTGGACTCTGGAGGACAGGGACAAGAATTCTACTTGTCTGCTGTGGTGGAGAGCGTGCAAAAAGCCACGTGCCTCCCTCCAACAGTAAGGGACATGATAAAGCAGGGTGGAAGAGGCCTGTTCGTGGTGAGATGCAGCGCAGGGTGGCAGGACAGATAACTGAAGTGTCTACTGCGAAAAGGAGAAGTTGTTTTATTTAGTACAATGTGGCTCAGCTTCTATGAGCTACATCCTCATTTTCATTGTTTTACAGCCATTAAAGACTTGGTTTGCATTTTTAAGTCCTTCAGTAAAATAAGGACATTTATTCAGTGGTAAATCACTGCTGCATCACTGCTGCATGTGAATTTTTGTCATCTGTTCTCTGTGCTTCTCAGCATATGTGCCAACATTGCTGAACTAAAAATCGCAGTAAGTGTGGTCTGGGGTTTTTTTTTAATTTATTTTTTTAAAAAGAGATCCCAGATCAAGACTTATTTATTTTAAAGTACTTCTTTTCAGCCTTTTTAGATGTCAGTCCAAATTTGTCTCAGTCTGCAATGTGTGTATGTATGTGACAATAGGGAAGGATGAGGGTGTTTGTGTTGTGTGACTGCTTTGACTTGATCATTCCTTAGTTTCTGAAAAACTAACTGTTCTTAACCATGAAGTTCATAGACAAGAGAAGTATTTTATGTAAAGTTTTTCTTATTCTTAATTTTGGTTAAAGATTATTTGTATTAATTTAATATTTTAAATGTTAATTGTTGGTTTACTAAATTGCCATTCATTTTAATTTGAATGAGAGTGACAATAAAAATGGCAGTATTATAGAACTCCTATTTCTAGGGAACTTCCATGGTAAGATAAATCTTTCGGTCATAAGCAGATTCTGTTTTAGCATGACATAAATCATGGGGTCTAAAGTGATTTACATGTTGAAATTTTGCATCTAGTGTTGTAGCCTATTCCAGGAGATACATGTGTACAGATAGACTCAAAATTTCCATGTTTGTCTCGGATCAGTGATGACTTGAGAGGATATGAACTTGGGAAACTGTTCATATTTTTTATCAGAAGTTTTGTTCATGCATCAATGCAAAAGTAAATAAAACCCTTAACTATAGTAATTAAAACCCTTAAGAACTGAACCCAAAGGTTCAGTTCCCACTGAAGGCTGTTACAAATCTCTCTCTGTATCTTTGTTTGAACTTCCCAGGTTTTTATCTTTCATTGGAGGAAATGCAAATGACATAGGAAAATCAGATATGCAGCAAAAAGTAAATGCAGTAATTCAAAAGGAAGGACTGGAAGGCACAGCCAAAAGGCTAAATACAACAGTGCACACACTGCAGCTGATCATTGATGGTCTGACTCAGCCTGAAGGCTTTGACATCCGAACAGGTAAACCTTTGTTTTGACGGTTGTGATCTCAGTTTGCTTGTTCTGCATACCAGTTTTAAACAGCACTTTTTCTTCTAAAGTTAGTAGTGGATTTTCATGGACGTGTAACTCCATTTCTTTTCTCAGACAAGGTAAAGGCTATCTCATAGTCAGATGTTTCTTTCCAGCTCAGTAGGTAAGGAGTGTGAATCCTGTCTTAAATCATGGCATTTTCAGCTGTAGGAAGGGGAGTTGTATGGCTGTTAACAAATGAAATAGTTTCAATATGTTGACTCTCTACTGATTAAATCTGTGTTGGCTCTCCATCAGAGAAGGGAAGGCTGAGACCAAGCTGAAACAGTAGTAATAAAGGTCTGTGGAGCCGTAGTGTAGTAGTGTGCAGTCCTGCTCTTTTATTGCACTGGTTCCTGAAGACAAGTGTAATTGGAGCACATGGCTCATGACCTGCCTTGGTGAAAACTTTGCAGTAGTGCTGAACAGTTTGAGGTGGAGGGGAAGAAAGATGAGGTAAGCAATGAAGTGAAACATTTGGAGATGCTGTTGTTTAATGAAACTTACAGCTGGATTCTCTTAGGACAGCAGGAGATAAAGGTAGGCAGCAAAAATGCAGGCTTGTAATAACAATAAACTTAAAATAAAATTTCTGTCCCCCTTTTTTGGGTTAATTAGTAGTTTCCTTGCAGATTTTATAAATATTTCCCACTAGTGTTCTTGCTAATGTGCATTTTCTATGTTTCCATGTGTTCCGGTGGTCTCACATCGAAATTACAGTAGGATAGACTATTAACATATGAAGATATAAAAGCAAAAGAGAATCTTCGGTGGAAATATTCGTATTCTGCTGATCCAATACATTCAGCATTACTGTAGCCAGACTCTGTGACTGCAGCAGGCAGCCCAGTAGCCTTGTATAGCTGTAATTCATTGTCTTTGCAACCCTGCTAGTGACTGTCAGTGAGGAAATGCATTACATCTAACAGGGCTCAGGCTGATTGAATGGTTTGTACTCTACCCTGATTCAAAAAATAATCTTGCTTGAAGATTCAATTCCACTGTTGTTCCCGACAGTAGAGATGTGACGTTAGGGAATTACAGACAAAGAGTAGCTTTCTGTGTATCCTCTTAAATTTAATTGAAATTCTATGTTGTTTATTTTTCCTGAGTGATTTTAGCACAAAGGAAAATGGGAAGAATTATTTGGGGAAAGGGAAAGAATAGATTATTTTTATCATGTTATTTTAAAAATCTTTTTCTAGCCAAGATCTTGCAAGGCATTTCTTGCAAGAAATTGTCTTTTTAACTTTAAAGTTGAAAAGCTAATCAGGTAATGGTAATGAATCTGCCAGGGCAGGGAAAAAAAACAGGTTTGCAAACATTTTAAAAGACTCCCATCATTCCTCTGAATCTTCCTGTGCTTGTTGCCCTGAATGGCTGTTTAGTTGCTTTTTTCATTGAAGTGCCACTGCACAGTATAATGGTACAAAAGGATTAACCATTTTGGACTTAAGCAATTAGCTGCATTCCTTCAGTAGAAAATTCGGTGTCATTCAAAGCCTATTGCTGCATTTGCCAGCCTGTGTACTCGACTGGGGTCTGATCCACAGCCTGGTGAAGTTACAGACTGATTGATTTCCAGTGCATTTTAGCTATAAACTTGTTCAGGCTGTATTCTATTTCACAAAGGCAAATATAGGAAAATGGTTGCAGTCCTGGTGTGGTGATGCACTGAGTGGAAAATCTCAGTCCTATCACATCTTGGAAAAGGTAAAACAGCAGTAGGAAAAGGTTGAAAGGGAAGTTGTTGAGATGGCTCAGAAGGGTTTTCTGCAGGAGCAGAAAGTGGTAAGCAAGTAACAAGAGAGTTTAAAAGACCTATGTGTTCCTTTAAATACAGAATGTGAACTTTAATGTGTTGGGATATTACCTGGTTATAATCATGCCTGTGAAGCAGTTGATCGTGTGATGTCATGGGAAACAGCTGATCGTGTGATGTCATGGTGCAGATGAACAGCAAGCCTAAGAAGTGCATTGTTGACTTTTCTCTTTAGTACGTGATGAGACTGAGTATTCACCTTCCTGTATACAAATTTGTATAGGAATAGAATTTTATGTATAACTTATGTAGCTCAAGTAAGAGTCACCTCAAGTCTTTTCTCCCTAGCTCCAAGAAAATTTAAAGAATCTTTTAGTCACTAGCTAATATACTACATGCTTCTGATCCCCTTGTGATAGTTTCATATCACAGAGTTCACTATACTTATTACTCCATTAATCAGTGTCTTTTAAAGTGATTCTTAAAATACAAGAAATCAGTTGTTTATCACAGATGGGTCTTCATTTAAAAAATGTAATGAAGCAGTATTTGGGACCTTAGAGCTACCTTGGGATGACTTCTTAATTAGAAACAATCAGCTGGAAACAACCCTTAGAAAATAATGCAAGCTTTTTCTCTAATGTCTATTTTTGTTTCTGTTTCTTATAACAGATTTTGATAAACCTGACTTCAAGAGAAGCATCGTCTGCTTTGAAGACTTAAGTGTTGGTACTGTTCTGACTGGAAAAGTTGAAAACGCGACACCATTTGGAGTTTTTGTTGATATTGGTGTGGGAAAAGCAGGTTTGATTCCAGTGCGAAACATAACAGAAGCAAAACTTTCTAAAGTGAAGAAGAGAAGAAGCCTGGGGTTAGGTCCTGGAGAAAGAGTGGAAGTTAAAGTGCTTAATGTCGATATTCCTCGATTGAGGATAACGTTGGATCTTATTCGTGTTTTATGAGAGAGTTTTTTATGATTGAACTCTCATTTTAAAGGTTAAGTAATGTCAGCAAGGTTCTGGAGATTCAGGCATTTAATGGGAGCATTGAAAACGAACAAATTTTGAAACCTTCAGCCTTTTTTTTTTTTTTAAATCTAACAGTTTTTCCACATTTCTTGAATCCTTTCTGTTAATAACTGTTGGAACAGTTTATTGGATTACCTCCAAGCAACCTTGTTATTTTGTCTGCAGAGCAAATGAAATTCCAGTGGACTGTCAGACAGATCTCTTATCTGTTCTGTCTGTGCAAGATTTGCTGTCTCGATCTTTAGGCAGTACTGCACGAGCAGACACGTCTACTGCTCCCCTTCAAAAAACAGCCATTCAGTTTGCCTGTTTTCTGGTTGAGAGTCTAAAAGAGGGTACCTAGTTGTAGAAAAAAGTGATCTTTTTAAGTTAGTTGGTGATGAAAACGCTTCAAAAGTAGACTGAAAAAAGAGCATCTGCTAATACTGTTGATGGTTCAGAAATATATGGCTTTAATTTATTTGAGCAACATTATTAGGAGGTCTGTTTACCTGTCTTATTATTGCTTGTTCGGTTATCATTGATTAACACACTTGGATGTACCTTGGGGTTTAAGGAACTTGGCTCAAAGGTGTCAAAAGACATTTATGTTGTTCTATACTTGTGCAAAATAAAAACATTTCTGGCCATCTTTTCTCAGTGTAGTGGTTCTACAAATGACTTAACAGTCCTAGTTCTCTTTCTTTCCAACATGTGCTCCATCAGTAACACTTCAGCTTAAAGATGCAGCTTGTGAGGATGCACTTGTCTGACCTTCTGAATGGTATGCACTTTCCTGAGCTTTAATACCAGACTACAGCCCATGGCCTGATTTAATAAAATAGTTCTAGTCTGTCTTGGACTCCTTTAACTTGACATTAATTTTTTTTCCATCTTTGAGATAATGTATTTTTCTGCCTGTTTTGAGTGGAAAACAATTTTTCAACACTTTTCTTCACACACTGTGCTCATGAAGGTATGATTCCCCATAAAAGAACTTTTTGGTGTTTGTAGATGCTTAAAAAGCTTTTCTAGACTTCTGTTTTAATAAGAATGCTCATTGTTTCCTTCTAGGAGTGCCTAGCACACGAGGTTTGTTTCTTCCACCTAGAGAGTTTTTGTTTTGGTGGTGTTTCAAAGGGTTTACCAATTTGGCCAAGTTTGCAAAGGACAGGCGATGGTCTAGTGGCAGAAGAGCCTCCAGCAACAGCAGATGTATGTGGCCTTTCCTGCGAATTTTTGGTGCATTGATGAGCACAGACAACACCTATAGCGAGTGTCAAACATCTTTGATGACAAGGTTTCTAACTACAAATGTCCAAATAGCTGTTGGCACAGGGGCTATATATTACTTAGGAAATAATAAGATTAAATGGCATCATTTAATCTCCCAGCTCTGTGCTTTAATTTTCAAAATTAAGAGCTAGGTGTACACAGTGTATTTTGGAGACTATGGAATCATTTAGCAGATGGAAAAAAGGAGACAGATCTTACCAGCTTCACTGCATTTTGTCTACTGAATTAAAAAAGACCATTCTCTATGATGCTAAGGTCAGCACAGCTTGGAATCATGTTTCTCAGGACTTCTGAAATTTTCCTGTAATACTTCTGCAAAGTAGATTTTGTTGGTATGAAATTAGAAACTATGATACCATGTAACTGTCTCTGAAAACACAGATGCAGAGCAAAGAAGCTGAGATTATTTTTTCTTCTGCAAGTGATGTGTTCACTGATAATGCTGCAGTATTTTCCGCTATCTCCATCAGTAGAATTATCTAAGTTCTGTTGAGCTTTATATATGATCTCTACAGTATCTAAGCACTTAGCAAATGAACTAAATTTGGCCTTCTCTAAGAAGGAGATAAACTTGATCTTCTCCTGAACTCAATTCAGTGACTAAGATGAAGAGTATTTTCTCTTTGTGTACTATTGTTTGTTACTGAAATTCATTTTTTTAATCTTTGATATCATGAGGACTGTAGCATCCTCTGCATTTTTGTGTGTATCTCTTGGATGATCATAAAATTCTCTAAATGAAAGACATCTCCTTGAGACTGTTTTCTCACTATTTATTCACAGGAGGCTTCTTGCTTACTCAGTGGACTGACCTACAAATCAACTTATGTACTAATGAGCTAGTTTGATTTCTCCTTAGTGGAACTCAGAAGCTTATTCTGTGGCATCACAGGGACTATTGGAAAATGTCATCTCTATCTCTTGGAATTTTTTTTAATCACACCAAAATGCAAAGTTCATGACTCTTAATGTCTTAAATGTCTGCAAATGTAATCCCATTATTTGTCAGCTAATTCAGTGTCTTAACTACTTCCCACAAAAATACTTTTTCTTTCCAAGTTCTTTTTTCTCTTTGCCAGAACACAGCCATTATAACCGCCTCAAGAGAGTCGAACAAGGATGAATATGTGTTGATATGACCTTCTCAGTTTTTGTCAGATCTTTGGAGATTTTAAAATTGTTTTCTCTAATTCATCTCCCCATTTAGTTTTTCAACCAAGAAAAAAATACCGGGTGGGTGCTTTTTCCTGTTTGAGATGCTCTTCACGATGCAGTCCAGTCTTTCAAACTTCTGTAGTGCATAATGGTGATGCCCCCAAGATTTAAAACAAACAAAAAAACCCCCCTGCTTCATGCTGATATTACTTAAATGCTTCAAAGTACAGATTCTCAGGAGAAGAATTAAATACGAGTCTTTAAGTCTCACTAAAAATTTTACTTTTGCCTTAAGCTGTAGATTCCAAGGCATCTACTCACTGTTCCTCCTCTCCACAAGAGAATCCAGCCCATTGATCTTAGCTGACAATCTGCTTTTTTAGTCCTACCCTCACTCAAATAGTCTGGTATTTTGCAATCGCCTTCCTCCGATATGCAGACCCATAAGAAGAGCTTCTAAAGATTTCCTGTGCTTTAGATGTTACACAAAGGAGAAGAATTCTTCTACCAAACAAGATGGCACTTGTATGCCTGGCTGTAGTAATGCAAATCAAGAGTTTAAAAGAAGCCATTTGTTTTGGTTTTATTCCTGCCTCAGGCAGTTTTAGACAGCATATATCAATTTTCCAGAAACTTGTCAACCTCAGGAATGATTTAGTATGCTGTTAAACATAATAAAATCAATAGGAAAACAAATAGAATTTCCATGAGGAGCAGACGGTTGGAGAAGCTTGTCCATATGGCATATAGACATGCTGGAATTTGGGGCTTTGTGGGGTCCTTGCGTTAGAAAAATTGCGTACCGAGGGAAGGTAATGCATAATTCAGGAGAACAAATAATCTAACAGCTTTGTAGTAATGCGTCTTGAACTGGGTGTCTGTATTTATTTAACAACAAATACACTTAGAGACTCTATGCCTGGAAGCTACAAACCAAACATGAATCATATTTGCCTAATTTCAGAGCTTTATATAAGGAGCCTCACCCGCTCTGAAGTGAGTGCCAAGTTCTTGGTTCAGCCCGACAAGCACCTTTGCTTTTCTATCCTTCCTGAGGGTAATTTCTGTAGCTACTTGGCTTTGCTTAAGGACTATCAGTCCTGTAAGAAAGTGGACGGAACCAGTTGGTTATGCCCGTCCATGTTACTCTATGTCACTCTGGCTTGTTCTGTAAACGCTTTGTTTAAGGTTTCCTAAAGAGCTGCGAGGGAGTTGGTGCGTCTATGGGTGTACGTAAAAGCTAGGCAAGTCAGTAATTCCCCTCCTCCCCATTAGAGACCTTCTAGAGGTTTGAGAGCACCTCGGCTTACTGGTCCCAACTATTCTTCACCCTCCTCACAGGCATGTAGTAGCTATAAATGTTTAGGAGTGTTTCATCTTGGGAAATCCTTGTGAATCCATACTCCATAAACCTTCACGAGTAACTGGTATGTCTGCATTTCTTACAGCAAACCTCAGTGACTAGTTTTTAGCGAACTTTGGTTGCCTGTTTCCAGTTGAGCCGCTAAATGGTCCCTTCAGTGGATGTTGCAACAGTATGCTGGCTACACGTACCTCCTGCTGGGAAGCTGTTGAAGGGTGCTGCTTATTCAGAGGTGTCTCTAGGAGCTCACCAGTCGCTTCCATCTACTCCATGTTGGAACTTTGGTTGGGCATTTTTCTAGTTGGACATAAAGGAGTCACTTGTGACAGGTCAACCTGTTCTCAAAGTTTTTCTGCAGCCGATGGCAATTTCCAGAGAGACAGAGTTGAACAGCAAATCATGAGAACTCTATGTATTTTACCACAGACTTTACTACAGCTTCTGCAACTTGATCAATAGTTAAATTTCTTCAGTGTGGGAGGGACCAGTGCTGGAGTATTGCTTCTGGGTGAGCTTGTGCAGTGGGGTTCGCTGCCATTAATCAGTCTGCTGGGTTTCACGCTGTTCCTATAGCTCTTAGGTCTCCTCTGGGCATGTTCTAGCTGCATCAAGAATCCTAAGAGATTCTCCATTCTTGGGAAGTGAGAGAGGACTGGTGGCTGTGCCCAGAGCGGAATGACTCATCCAATTGAGAATTTTAAGTCTAACCAGAAGTGCAGAGTGAAGCACTCAAATCTCACCTCACCTGCTCTCTGTCGCTGACTAGGGGCCAAGAAGCTTTTGAAATTGGCCTGCTTACTCCTTGTTTCAGTGGTTGGAGCTTTTACCTTATTTGGCTTCTTCTAGAATTGAAGAAGATTAAGGCATGCTCAACACAGCAGTCCAAGTAATACCATTGGAAATTTTTCTTTGTTTGTTTTGTCTCCCTTTCTTGTTCTCCTCCACGAGGAGCAACAAAGAAGGGAACGCTCAGTGCTGGGGAGCTGCATGATTTCCTTAGCTTTGTTAAATCTGTTTGAGTTCAGACTTTCACTTGTGGAGAGGCTGTTTGTCTTCAAGCATCCTGGAGACCACTACCTCAGAAAAGTTAATCAAAGTGTTTTTTTCTCCTTATCTTACAGATCCATGTATCCTACTACACTTGTATGTTACTAAATGAAAAGTGTTTTCAGTATGCAATCAGCTAAGCTGGAGTTTTGCATTCTCAGTCATCATCAGTCATGTTGAGTCTTCTAGTAAAGACTATGCCTTTATTTGTGGTCAAGTGGTGAATTTATTTGCATGTGACTCACGATGAGGTATGTGGAAATAATGTCATGAGGACAACTACTATTCTTGAGGGCCATTTAAAAAGACTGAACAGAAGCGGAATCTTAGGAAAGGATTTTCACCTCAGAATTAAACGTGTGGAATAGCTTGGCAGAGAGCGTAAACTGCCACATACCAGAGGCTGTATATAGGCACCATGACTGCTTTTTTGTGTGGTGAGGAGAGGGAGGGGCAGGAAAGGGGAGATGGAAGGAAGTGAAGAGATTTGGGGAAGGACATCCTGGAGATGTAAATGGTCTTATGGGAATGAAGTTAAGATGATGAAATACAAATGGTAGTAATGTAATGGTAATGTAGTAGTAATGGAGCCTGAGCCTGGTTATCTCTTACTCCCTGTTCCTCACATGAAAGTAAAAAGAGTAAGTGTAAGTATTTGTTACAGCTAAAGGAAATTGCATATCTCATATCAGTACTTATTGCTACTAAAGAGTAGTATGGAACCATTTGGCTTCAAGTGGGAGAAACACAAAGTATGTGCTGTTAATTGATTGGCTTCCCATTTCCCAGTGTTGCTGTTTCTAACTAGTTTATTACGAGCAGATCAATCCTTGCTCATCAGCACTTCTGGCTGAGAGAGTGCAGCTGTCGTGCGCAGCATGGGTGTCGTCCGTCGACACCGCGGCGGGGGAGTGCTCCAGTGCCGTGGGCAGTTGCAGCCGCCAGAATTTTTGCTCACTTATACCTAGTGGGAAGAGTCCTTGAAAGACTAGAGCTTGTCACAGCTTCTTTGATCCCTTGAAATTAGTGTGCTGCTATCTTCAGTGCATGGGGATAGATTGCAGAGCCAATCAGCAGCTGAAAAGAGCAGAAAATCCAGCTATGGGTATCCTGGGTAGAATTTTTTTCTAAGAGCATACAGCGTCAGTGATTTGAGATCTGCGCTGTTGATTAACTTTTTTTATGTAAGCACATGCTTGTTAGCCTCTAAAGAAATTAAATCTTTGCTTACCTGAAAGACCGTGTCTCTTGGTGTGCTCCATGGCTGAGATAGTTACTCAGTTTTAAATTTGAGCACGTTCTCAGGGTGTTGTCTCTTGTGAGCTGTCTAGTTTACAGCTGGTTCAAAGTGGCCCTAGTATGTTAATCTTCGATATGTTTTATGAGGCCTTGTGTTTCCGTGGACACACAAGGGAGTGATAATCTAAGAGCTGAAAGAAGCATCTTCCTATGTTTGCTGTTGACGGACTCTTGTGTGTGATGATGTTATGTGGGCACTATTCATGGAAAGGAAGGGCAGGCGGTAAAGCTTATAAAATGAATAAAAGCATTCAAAATGGTATAAAAGGAAAATGTCTGCCTGGCAGTAGGAAGTCCTTGGCAGTGTCTGTCACAGTCTGTTTCCCACATTTCAGAGTATTAAGCTTCTCGCTTGGATCAGGTTGCAGTAGTGTGTTTCTTGGGGGACCAATGTCACTTTGCATGCCTTCCATTGCTTGCAGACTTTTTTGGACCAATGACAATCTGGCCCTTTTTAGAGACGCAGCAAAACAACGATAATAAATCTCTCCTATGGGAGTGGACCTTCAGCTCATCTCCAAAACCAAGATTGCCCGCAGTCAAAACCCTCTGAAACAGTTCTGCTCCTTTTCCAGTTGCAAGAGGAGGGGCTTCCTCAACTCTTCTCTCGTCTTTGTTGAACAAAGTATCACTGGTTTATCATTATTTCTCTATGCCAATCTTTTTTCCTTTTTTTTTCCCCCCCTAATGCTCTGCAGTGAGTTAGTTATTCCTAGGTAAACCAGAGCACTGCAGAGCTTTATTTTCAAATGTAAGTACAATTTCATTATTTCAGCATATGTTCTATGTCCTTTAAATGTAACTTGTATCTGGGTTTGTTGTGAGAAATACTAGAGCACTTTCCTTATAATCAGGGTGACAGTTATGGTATTAACTGATTTGGTGGTTATCAGATCACAACCATGTGGGAAGGCATAACTCTCTACAGACCATCTGTCTATATTCAAGGAGAACTTCTTGGTATTGTATGATCTTTAAATGTGGGAAAAGATAATAAAGGATTGATGCTTAAATTGACAAATCAGGCACCTGAAGGTTGGAAAGTGTTTGAGGGTGTCCTTTGGAGTCCCCATCCCCTGCACTAAGCAAGGCATGGGTTCCACAGGAGAAGTGCTATGTGATTACCTCATGTGAGGCAAGGCGATGGCATAGTGCATATCCATAGCCTAATTATAAGAGGCCAAGGATAAGTATAAATGGTATTTCCTAGCCTCTGAGTGCATGACTTTGCAGCCCGAAGGAAGGTCTTTTTCCAGAAATGTTATAATGTCCTTTTCTGGCTTGTTCTTTAAACAAGAGACTAAAAATTGCTTAGGAGCAGAAGGTAGGACAGCAGTCCTGAGTCCAGTTTCGACTGGGTTCAATCTCATTCCATCACAGGCATCACACCACAGGATCCCTTTCATAAGCTTATTGAGTCCCTTTTTACAATGCGTTTGGCAATGCATCCAACAGAAGCTAATGATTGTATTCTGCGTATAAAAAAGAAATAAATGGGTGAGGCCCCAACCAAACTTAGACCCACTGTCAGCGAAGTGGGATTCCAGCTGTATCTAAGCGGGAGTGTGACTGTTCAGATGGGATTTACATTCAGGTGGCGTGTTTCGGTACAGGCGAAGCTGCGTTTCAGTGGTATCGGCTTCTTTGTCAAATCCATAGAAGTTAATGATGTGGGCTGTAAAAGTAGTGTTAATTACAACATTAATGTTGTTAGTCAGCATTTCAAACTGAAGCTTTGCTGGTCATAATAAAATGAGGGACCCTGGCCTTGGAGGCGGACTTTGTTAACTTTGCCTTGCATGTAAGCAATTACAGCGTTCCAGGAGCTCCGCTGTATCTTGATGATCATAACAAAGTACAATTGTAGCTGAAAAATGAATGTCCAATATACTCATCGCAGAACAAAAATATAAATATGCATGACATCTTTGTTCCATTATTTCGTTTCTGTTTGTAAACTATGTTCATAGACAAATCTATTTTGTATATTTCTGGCTAATTGCTGGCAAGATAGACATAAATATGTCTAGGAATGGACATGCCATAAACAAGCTATCCAGAGATTTAAAAGAATGTATTTTGGTGGTTTTAAAAATAGGATGGTTTTGGTTAGCAGATCTTCACTCTGCAGATCAACATGCCAGGTAATGCTTGTTCACATTTCATTTGGTTGAGGGTGCAGGTTCATAGTTTTCTATTGGTGCAGAAAACAGAGACAAGGTTTTGGGTTTTGATTTTCCTGAAGCTAGAACTATTTACGGGAATTACTTATTTAAAGAGTTAATTAAATGAAGCTGCACCTTAGCAACATCTACTCCAGACTCTCTGGGTGACTTTTCTAAATTTTTCTTTTATCCTCCCAGTTCTGATGTTGCATGCTTCTCCCAACAGCACCCTAAGGGAGCAAAGCTCATCTCATCAGCAAAAATAAAAAGGGGGGGGGGGGGGGGGGGGGGAGGCAAGAGGCACAAGTGTACCGTGTTATTTAGGTGTGTGCAGTGTTCCTCCTGTATCCTGCAGAAACACCTCTGTTGTTTTTTCATTCAAACTCAGCTAAACGGTGCTTCACTAAAATAATCCTTGAAGGAGCTTATACCAAACGGAAGAGCAAAATTTTCGTAAGTAAAATGTTATCAATGGAACAGAGATTGACTGTTCATCATGCCTGGTATATATTGCTTTGTCTAACAACTCGCCCCAGCAGGCTTACAATTGTGCTCTCTCTGAAGACCCTCCCAGCTGCAAGAAGACCTGATTGACGGAATCTGTAGGCAGATGCACTTGCCAGACTCCAATAAAGACGGGGCCTTGGGAAAATCTAAGGCAATTATTGACGGGCAGCAATCCACTAATCAGACAATTTCAAAATTAATCCCACAGTCCCTTACTGTATTAGCTTTCCTCCTTGTTTGTATTTATACAGCAAATTCATGACTTCAGTGAATACTCTTCCTTCCAGCCCAATTATGTCTCTCTGAGGGTATTAAATTAAAAACAGAAGAAATATTGAAAGTGGCTTGCAATTAGTTTCTTTAAAAGGTGGTATGGCACTTGCAGGCTGGGGTTCTTAATATGATGCTTGATAATAAAAGTAAACAGGATTTTTTTCATCATGCAAGCAAGGCAAGTATTCCTACTATGCCTTGTTATAAAACGGCCTATATATAATGACAGAAACAAGTGATTTGATTTTGGAGTTTAATTATATTTTCATAAAATTCTTCTAGAGTAACTGACAAGTCCACAGTGTCTCCAAATAACGTAACTAGATTTTGGTTTGTGCATTTTGATTTATCTTTCCCTTGTTTTATTTTGATCACTTTATAATACAAAATTGCATTGCATTTGATTGTAACCTGCCTTTTAAATGAAGACTGATCCAAATAGAACATTTCTTTCACATGGAAATGAAATATAGAACCATCTTCGTGGTGTAACTATTTAAACATGAGTCGCCATGCCTAGACCCCTTGTCTGTGTATAGTGTATCTCATGCTTTTGAAATTTGGAATTCTGTATTGAGTTCTGGCAGTGGCTGCAGAGTTGTTTCTGCAGATCTGAACCTGAATGTAGAATTTCCTTTTTTTATTATCAAAAAGGGGCAACGAAAGAGAGACATGCCTTTAATGGAATTATTTTGCATCTTTGCACTGCAGATGGCTATTGGCTCAGGTAGTAAGAGCACTGTGCACTTCTACTGTTTCCCACATATGGTAAGGAGCATACAATATTATTTTTTTGTTTATTACTGATCAGTTTGCTTTCATGTATAGAGGAATGAAAAAACAATGAGCCGATTCACTTGGAAGTCAACGGGTAAACTCTGTGTACGGGTGGGTTGGAGAGTAGATGGTGCAGTGCTAACTGTGCAAAGTGTAGAAAGTATTTCTGAGTTGAGGAATATGTGGGGCAGAGGCTCGACTTGAGAGACTTAAGGCTCAAACCCTTCCTGGTAACTTTGGTGAGTTCAGCCCATTTCTCTGTATCTCAGATTTCCATCTGTGCACCATCTTGAACAGACACTGTGGAAAAAAAGGGATGTGAAAGTTTTATTGGGTTTTATTAAAAGTGTTGAATTGGTATAATTTTCCAGTAAAAAGGATAAATAATTCTATAAGTGACAGCAGACCTGGTTAACTCTGGTCTTTTTAGTAAATGTACGTGGAGCTGGTGAAAATATAGTTACAAACACGCAAACTCATCTTCCACTTTGAACAAAAAGATTGTATGAGCAGTGTCCATTTTGGGCTTTTGTAATCAGTCACAAGTTTGGATTGATTCACAGGGATGGAGGACATATGAGGCAAGAGTTATACCCTAAGTAAACTATTTTCTGCTTACTCGAATGATTTCTCTAACTCTTTTTCTAGAGCTATGCAGTCACTTGTCATGGAAAAGGGCTGAGGTAACACACTTGTGTGGTTGGGTACATTTACACAAGAAGGCGAAGCTCAAGAGGCACAAGGGTAAAAGCTCCTGTGCTTCCTTTATACTCCAATGTCTAACAAGGAGCCTGCAACGATGCCAAGCTGCCTTTCCTAGTCCAAGCAAAATCCAGGATGGAGCTACTGGTAGGCCTTGTTTTATATTACTTTTATTTGATTTATTGCAGAAGTTGTTAACACCCTATAGTTCTTTGAATAAAATAAACCAAGAAAACCTGTAAGAATCAGCAACAACATAAGCCAGGGAGCCTTTCATCTTCGTTATGAACTAATTAAGCTGTTGATTATCTAGGGATTAACACCTCCATATGTAACAAAAGATGCATTCTAGGAGTGGGAAGCTCCGTAAGGTAACAGCTCATGCAATTTGGTATATTTCGATCTAGCTCAGGAGGACAGAGCATGACAAGTGGGAGGCTAGCAAACAAAAAAGGTTATCCAGATTTCTGCCCATCCTCCTGAAGATATCTTTTAAAATCTATTGAATAGATTTCACATGAAATGATAAAAAAGTGCTTTAAAAATCACAGTGCTTGTTAAGAAAGTAGCACTTGATAAATTAAGGTCACAGCTCGGTGATGTTGGTGGAGCTTTGCCCTTTAGCAAGAGGCTGAGCTTGGAGGTTTCAGAGCCTGAAATACTTTCATATAACTAAATAGTATTTTAGTAATGAGGGCAGCTCTTCAGTCCATACCTGCCTGGAGGATCCTTCTTAAATATGGGTACAGTTCGATTTCCTTGCTCACACTGCAGTTCAGCCAGCTGATCATGCCGCTAGTCGTGGGCATTCCTTTGTCTTCATTTTACATGTGCAGGTGGATTCAGACCACTGGCTTTACATACGCCACCAGCTGGCAACAGCTTTCAGCTACGGTTGACCTGGGTTAAGTTAGAGCTGGTGACCAAAAAGTAAAAGTCGGCGTTACCAAAGCCTGAAGTTATTTGTTGCCCTTTAGTGGTTGCTGGTTCTAAAGCAACAGCAATTAGGTTTGTGTGGCACAATAAACAAAAATAGAAAGTGCGTTCATATGGATAATGTAAAGATTAAAGCTCTTGCACTCTCAGCTGCACACTGAATAGCTCGCATTTTTATATGCTTTTAAATAGGAGAGCTGCGTAACATGACCCTCTAGTTGAAAGGATGCAGAATCGCTATACTCCCATCTGGATTATTACATTCAATTTAGGCCACATGAACTCCTGTGCTGAAGGTGTACATCTAAGAAAATGGTTGTGAATTGAGCGTGACTTGCATAAAAGAGCAAGTTGCACCTATTCTCTCTCGAAAAGCATCTGCTTTTAGTTAAAATCACAGTTGGCTTGCCAGCCAGCCATGGGGCCCCCATCTTCTTTTCTGTATCACCCCACATTCACATGCTTAATATACTAGTAATTTTATTATGGAGCTGTGGTCAAGACTCTGTGGCTAAGGTTGCAACCAGGTTCTTTTATAAGCTCTGTTTTTTGTCTGCCCCACTAGAGCTTTCACTAGGAAAATTGACTTGAAAATTGGCAACATTCACTCTGCACTTCATATCCATACATTTACATTCTCAGGCATGTTTAATTGTCGTGCGCTCTGCTTTACTACTCTTTCAACTTTAACGTTAATTATCGGGCTCCACTTCAAGTTAAGCCTTTCTTGGTGTCTTTTAATTATAATAAAGCCCTAGGCAGCTGGGTTACTATGACCACTGCATATTACACCGTTCTTGGCTGTGGCCCTCAGTTGCCTTGGTATGGCTTATTCGTAGACTGGAAGCTCTTTGACTTTTTGTTGAATTCGTTTGAGCATGTTGAGGGTCCCAGTCTGCAACTGAAACCTCTTCCTATTACTGCAGTAAAAGTAAGTGGTAATAAACATTCAAACAATTCATAGACACAACCTGGCTCCAGTTGAAGCTGATGGCAGAATTTCCACCACCATCAACAGGAAGGGGGTGCAGCTGTGGCTCTCATTTTGTAAATGACCGTGGGTGCTAACTCATCCTACTGTCTCAGCTAAACCAGCGATGTTTTCCAAGCAGCGTTTCCTTACCATTGTAAAAATTGAAATCACCGTTCTTGGCAAGATACTCAAAGTCTGCACACTTGAGTGTAGGGATTGTGTGTGTAGAAGAGTTGATCACTTATAATTGGTAAAGTTTGTTTTCAAAATGATGCTGAATTTGAAGAGTGTAATGCAAGTCATTCCTTGTTTTCTTTTTTAATTGACTTTTCTCATCAGTTTGTAAACGTAAAATCCAACCTTGCTCACAGAAGCGAAGTAGTGGTAGAGGACTTGCAAGCAGCCAGTTGACTTTGGCACCTTAGGCTGTGTTGCAAAGTGAATTCAGATTAAAGCAAGGTGGCAAAGTCTCAATTTAAAATGCAGTAGCTGTTGTTATTCCATAGGAAGAGGACATTTTTCCTGTTCTATCTAGTCCAGTTTCACGCAATTTCTGATCACGAGATGACTCTAATCACACAGGAATAGTTATTCCTGACTACATATAAGAAAGCTGTCAAGAATCTTATATCCAAAAATGACTTGACTTAACATCCAGACCAAATAATTGACATTTTCACACTCACCATCCTCAGTGTATGATTCATTATTTAAAATGAACCAGGATCTCCGAAGACCTCTACTTTTTTTTTTTTCAAAGTTTTACCTAGGTTCTTTAAATACATAGACTCTGCAGTCAGAGAGGTTTAAAATTAGTGAAAGAGCCAAAATTATCTGCAAGAAACAAGTCCTTTGATGTTTTCAAAAGAGATTTGATGAAGGTCAAAAATTGAAAAGCAAAGGAAAACAGAAGGAAGTCTGCTGCTAGAAGAGAGAGAACCTATTAAAATGGGGCTAAGAGGATGATGGTGAGGGGAGGCAAATCTAAAAGGAAGCATGGGAGTGGAATGGGAGACATTTTCAGGCAAAAGCAGAATGGATAGACATGAATACTCTCAGGAATGTTACTTGCTCTGTAATGCTGATTTTGAAAAAAGTAATCTTTTTTAAAAGTATGCAGATTTTTCTCCTCTTCCACTGAACTGTTTGACATATTCATCATCCCTTTTGTGCAAAGTTTTCAGACTTGCAATGCATTCATTATTCTTAACGTAAAGTGCAGTATCCTTGCCTCTAAAGTATAAATTCACATCCACATGGGGAAAACCTTGTCCATTCTTCTAACAGAAAGCATACAGTTCTACCATATGACAAAGAAGTTGTCTGAGAAGTCTGTGCAAAGTTATCATCTCAAAAGTGTAGCGCTGAATCTGCCAATCGTACCAGCCCGAAGAGGGATCTGTCTTACAGATGCACGTTCAGAGGAACATATTGCAGACCTGAGACCACAGTAACTGTAGCTTCTAGCTTTAAACAGGTCATGGTATTGTTAGTGATGCAGCGAAAACCTACACACTTGCCAGAAAAATTTAGGAAATGCTTGGGCTGTAGTTGTAGCTGGATGATTTCAGGAATCTCTCTTGTCCAAGGGGGATTTGGAGGAGTACACAGAAATTGGCCATTCCTACTTAAATGAGTATAGCTAAATATCAAAAGTCTGGAAATTCCTTTTCCAGACTTGGGATAGTTCACTCCTCTGATCTGAGAGGTAATATGAAGTAATACTGCCGTACTGCTAGCCTATTGATTGAGCTGGTACGTTCCCTGTCAAATTGTGCTTTGTTTTATTGAATATGGGAAGTCTTAACATGTTCTTTCACAGCAAAACCCTCTGCAAACCAAGAATCTGGCATACCTTTATTGCGTACCTACCACAGAGAATTGTCACTAGTCTATACTCTAAAGAGAGGGTTTGAGATAAAAATATCTCTTTAAAGATCAGGCTTTTTAGGAGGCTGCACAGTGAAATCTGCCTTGTTGGTTTATTTGTGTGTATTGCAGTTGTAAACTTAGTGATGCATATATTAAAATTCATGTAACTTAGTATGATGCTGTTTACTAACTTCATGCAATATATATCAGTTTAAAAAATCACTCACATTATATATAAAATGCTAATAAAATGAAATCCCTTAGCAGTCAAAGGAATTAGCCCATATATGAGTGAAACACCAAGGCAGGTCTTGTTATTTTTATGAAACTGTGAATAATATAAGTATCCAATTGATAAAATTTTATTAAAGCTGACAGCCCTTAAGTGATCTAAGTGGTAAATATTGAAATGAAGATTCAACAACACCGCAGTACCAAGGGAGGCCTAAGGCAGTAATAAGGATTAAACAATGATTTAATGTTGTTCCTTGGGGGTAGGGATTGTTGTTTTAATGGAGAGCAAAAGCTCACTTCCTTCTAAATAATTAAACTGTGATTTGAGAAATTGATCTAAGGTAGTTGTAGTGGTTTGTTAAGTCCGAAAGAGATAAATGAAGGCAAAGTGTCCTGGGGCAAGGGGAAGTCAGGGGAGAGTAGTGAAGAGATAGTTTTGCAGGATAGATTCATGACAAGTGTCCCTCAGGAAGGGGGAAGCTGGCAATGAGCATATTTTATCTTTTATTTGTAATGTAAACAGACTTGTGCTGCCTGAGGCTGGGTAATAGCTAATGAGCAGGAGGTTTCCATGGGGTGCAGATTTTATTAGCACAGCTTATAAAAAACGGAGCTAAATTAAAAATGTGGTGTCTTCTAGATAATCCGATAATCAGTGATGCTACAGGGAGCACCTCCACCTAAGCAGAGCGAGTGCATTAGCATATGCATGTAAAATTTCCAAACAATTTGTTCAGCAGTTTTTGTGAGCTGAATGGCTTTCCCATCTTGGTAGCAGAAGGCGGATTTCACATAATAGGGCTGAGTATTTTGGGCTGTCTTAGGAATGCAGGAATGAAGGAATTTTGTAATGTGTTTCAAATCTGTCATTTGGGTATAAGCAGTGGGAGACTTGGCCGGAGAACTTCTCATCGTATATGCCTCTTGGGTGATTGTTACAAATGAGATGACAGCTAGGATGGTGGTAGGGATGGGATATAAGTGGAAAAAGAGAGAGAGAAAACTCTGCCTAATTAGATAATTGCTTAAGGTAATTTCCTTGGGGTTAATGTGACACACAATCCTGAATAGTTCTAGACTACCGATGCAGAGCTTCCAAAATTGTGGTGGATGGTTTCCAACTAACCGCCCCTCTCGGTCTGTATGTGCGTAACACGGTTTAGAAACACAATTAAATTGAGTTAATGTCCAAGAAAACATTGAAATTCCCTCTATTTACTGGAAAAGACTGTCTGTGCTCAATCCATGCCTTCAGGTGTAGGTACAAATGGGCAGGGTACATATTTGTTCAGAATAATGTTGGTTTTGGGCTATAACACATCAAAGGAGGAATAAGCTGAAACATCAAAAGCCCCTGAGAACACGCACCACTGTCCAACAAAGCCTTGTGACTACCACTGCCAACGCCTCCATTTTTCTCAGCACCCAAGGCAAAGCTCAGAAGGTAAATTGAATGCAGAGCATGAATGGTAAAAGTCTTCTAGAACTTCAGGTTTATGATATCCGTAGTTTCCATCAATAAGAGATAAGGATATTCCAACAACATGTGGCTATCAGGAGCTTTGGGATTTAATGAGTGAGGTCCACTGAAACAGGAAAAATTAACAGAAATATCCCTGTATATCTGTCTCCAGGCTGTAAGACCTGGGGCTAGCAGTGTTAAAGCTAAGGTTATGCAGTCAGAAACACGTCTTTGACCCACCTGCTCCTCGCTGTGCAATAAAATGAAGAAATGGAAGTGCAACCATGCAAGCAGGTAAGTGTGTATAAAATGATTTGCTGGTTTGATTTTTTGCAAGCAGACTGTTTTATATTATTCTATTTTGAATACATTTTACTGTAATTAAAGGAAAACCTCAGGCCCACCTGGTGTACAATCAACATTATTGTTCCCTATTCCTCAGGCTAGCAGAGAGAAGACGTTGTACAATGATCAAACCATCATTGTTATTATTTACTGATGGTTTTCCCTAAGTGCTGGGCAGGTTGCAAGTTCTAGTGTACATAGTTTCTTAGAGTGCACCCCTTGATGCACTGAAGGGTGCACTCCAGCTGTCTGGGTTTGGGTGTTTTCCAGCCGTTCAGTCTGATGATTGAAATCCATCATGTGTCTGCACTCATATTCTGTTGGAATGAAAAGTGTATAGGATATTATGTTTTGGTACATTGGTTTGTCAGATGGGATTTGGTTTTGCATGTGTGCACCTTGCTTTTTATTTCTGTTGGAGAACACAAGGCAGAAGAAACGTCTTGCACTTGGAGCCAGAAGATGGTAGAACTAAGTCTCCAGAAATAGGTTTATCCTTCCCATGGGAGTTCATTCCATGGGCACAACCTGTCCCTAAGAAGATTTCTGTCTCCTGAAGAGGCAAACTCTGCTTTCTGGAGAGCTCCATTGTATGAGAGAAGTGATTAGGAAGCCGTTGGAGGAGATGAACTGGGAATTCTGAATGTGATTCAAGTTCTGTGGAAAGCCAGGATAGGGAGCTGGGACAGGGGTGACATGCTGATGGTAACTCGTGATGAGGTGTTATCACAGCATCATTGAGGTTGGAAGGCACCACTGGTGATTGTCTAGTCCAGTGTTCCTGCTCAGAGAAGTGACACGTTCAGGGCTGTGTATTTTAGTACTTGACATCAGCTGGAGTTTCCAAAGGTCTGAGTACTTCCTGTGTAGGTATGTCACATGGCTCTAGTCCATACTTGAGGAAAGGATGGTGTAGGTAAATAAAAGTTATCGCCTGCCAGGACAGAGTAACAGGGTAATGATAGAAGCATTACTTGTTTGTTATTGCATTCAGCTAATATCCATGTGAAACACCAGAATGTTTCTAAGACATGGAACTAACCAAAATAAAATACTTGAAAATAATTTCCTCTGCCCCCAAGATGTACTTTGGCCGCCAGGTATTCATCCATGAGCTTATCCTAAGTATTGGGACTTGTCAATAGTAATGAATGGTAATGCTGGTTGAATAATAACTACAACACTGTAGGTAATCTTGATCTCACTGGCATGTGAGTTTGTGTTGTCAGTTCAGCTGTTTTGGAACAGGAAGAATTGGTTAAAATGAGTAAGTGAAGCATTTTACAATTGAAAAATTATATTCTGATCCTCTAGAGAGCCAAGACCTCCATCTATTTCAGTAGACCAGAACTGTGCTGTGGATAGATTTGGAAGTGTGCCCAAGGGGAGACCCAAGATAATCTGCTCTATGGAGACCAATATTTTACGTTTGATCTTCTGTAAGGTTACAATCCAAATTCTTGGATATCACAATATGGCATTTCATGATGTTTATTTAGGGAGAATAATGCTCTGTTTTAGACCATCAGGTGGTACACATCACTTTGCTAATAGGAACATAAATAACACCTGATTATCTGCTTACTAGGGTGTAAGTAGACAGTTCCATTCCTGCCTTTGCCTTATGCTTCCTCAAGAATTATCGTGCAAGCCACTTGTCCTTCTAGGCTTCCATTTGCCATATCTACAACAGCAGTGAGAGCAGTTCCTTTCTCACTGCTTTTCTAATCTGACTACTTTGTTTAGACAATCACCTCTTCGGTGCAGCAAGTGCCCTGTTCTCCGCATCTGAAATGGAGCTGAAATAAGAGCTGGAAAATGAATGTGAAGAGCTTTGTCACTGTTGGCTTAAAACACGTTTTTGCCATGGTCAGGTTTCTTACAACAGCTTTTTTGTGGCAAACATTGTTATGTTTTGACTTAAATATAGCAAAATCTTCAACATGATGAAATGGCAAAAAATGTCACAGTTCATCATGCTACAAAGTATAAACAATCATCAAACAGGTGAAAAATACATTAAAGAAGAATAAAACTTCAAACAGGTTTTAAGTAGTTCACTTTTATGTTTTAATAGCTCTTTAGGAGCCTGTAAATAGAAAGTCAATTGGATTTCAGACTTGTTTCCATAGTTATATTACACACAGGGAGTATTCAATAAAACAAATCTTTTATTTAGTTCCTGGCAGGTAATTAAAATGTGCCTCTGCATTTTCTTGTCCGTTACAGTAGGAACTAATATCAAAGATTTCTAGAGTTTACAAGTATTCACAAATATATTGCAACTTAATTTTATCTTTTGAGCTGCAAACCTAGTGCTAACTGGAAGTCTTTAGTTAGTGGAAAGTTTGAATCCTCTTTTGCATTCTCAGCCTAACATTTCTTTTTACCTACAAAGATTTGCTCTCAGCTTCAAAGATCTCCAGTCCCATTTACACATTTTTCAAAGTAATAAACTCTGGGGAAAGCCAAATATGTAGAAAAACAGCAACTAGAAACAGATCACATTTAGAAAAAAGAAAAAAAAAAACCAGATACTGTGTCAACGTTCCTGAAAATATTAGGGGGGAGGTGTTCTTGAGGGTTAAAGTACTATGAAATCATTTGAATTTCTTAGTAGTCAGTGAAATTGGTTTTGTTTCAAGCATCTGATATTTTTCTAAGTACTATTCCACAAAGGACCATTCAGTGCTGTGGTCTCAGTACTATATTTTCAGCAGTTTTAGAAGACAGCACCTGTAAATGTCAAAGAAAAGCTAGTGTCATTTCTTTATTGCTGACATGCTACCTGGATCAGTCTGGCTAAATCAGAAACTTTCAGTCTTTGTGTTTTTACAGGATTGTGTATGATGGCACCATGAGGTAGGATTTCACAGCTGGGGATCATATAAAGATTAAGCTGCCTTTTACCAGCCTTACTTTTTTTTTTTTTTCTGGGGTATCATTGTAGTCTGTTGCCCTTAAAATGTTTTAGTACCCACTGTAGGGCATGGTGACCAGTAGACCTACCAGGATTAGAAATAACTATCAAAATCAAAATGCCGGAATTAGGAAATGGCTCACTTTTACAGGAAACTGCCTCTGTGCTATTCCTTGTGTATTTCCCAGATACATGGAGGAAGATCACTTTGGGAAGGACTTTATCAATTATACTGATTAAGAGCAACTTTATGATAATTAAGATTGGCCACAGTTTTGCATTTGGCAACTTTCCTCAGTGATGAATTTCCAACACCTGCCTTGTCATTTTGGCTACGATTGCCTGACTGCATTGATACCCAACTGCCTTGTTCTTTGTGCAATGCTAAGCGTTGGTTGTTCTCCCTATGTTTATCTAAAACCATTGTAGTATTTCTTCCATCAGGCACGCTTAAGGCAATGTATAATTTTTCAGCTGTGTTGGGTGGATCTTCCTGTTAGCAGCATTTGTATAAGACCATGCCATATTCCACTCTTCTGGACCAGCTGGGTACTATTGGGAGATCATTGATGGGCACAGAGAGAAAAGGCTGGAGGTACTGGGGTCGTAAGAGGCGCTCCGGGATAAAACAGAGTCGGGAGCGATGGGGCTTCCCAACCCGATATGGGACGGCTATATGAAGAGGCTATTGCCTTCCAGATGGCCATGTCTAAACAGAGGCAGCAGTGTCCAAAGGGAAGGATATCAACTCCTCAAGGACTGCCAGCTTGGGCTGTTGGCTATCGGAGGTCCGTTGAGTAACATGACTAGTTATGGCTATTACTGTACACACAAATGCATCTCTGCCCCTTGCTGAGGCTTGACATTAGGCAACAGGCTTATGTTTTATGAGTATTAAAATATCATAGGTGTAGTACTAACTTGTACAATTTCTGGTATAACTCCCCCACCCTCACTTCTTCTTTTATGTTGGCTTTAGAAGAACAGTTACAATCTTTATTGTCCTTTAAAAACGAGCTTGGAGAAATCGTTATAGAAGTGGTGTAATCTCCACAGAATGATAAGATTTGCAGTATTGCTGATGGGCTCAGTTAGGCAAATAAAATTGTAGAAAAAAGCCTAAGCTGCAGGAATTTACAGGGATTTATGAGTTCTTGGCACAACTGGGAGTAACTGTTTCCATGAATGGCCATTTTCTCAAAAAGAAAAATTAGAGTTGCGTAGCACAAGATGTTTGCTACAGTGGAAAAAGTCCTCATTTCTGGATTACTCTTGGCTCTATCTATTGTCAGAGCTAATCACACTGAGCAGTTCATCTGTTCGTTACCGTAATATTGTATTTACAGCATGCATAAACATAGCTCTTTTCATATTAAGCCTGATAGCCGCTTTAAACCTGTCTTTTATCTATTGCTCTTACATTTCTAAGCCACTTATTGCATTTGCAGATACTGCAACAAATTTATGTGTTTTATAAACCTAACAGAATGCCTTGTGTACTGATTGATGGAAAATCAGTTGTTCAGTTGCCAGGCAATGATTGATTTTCCAACACAGCTGCTCCAGCTGTGCTACAGATGCTATTTTTTCTCAGATATCATAGACGGTGTTGTAAGCTATTGAATATGATCCTTAATTGTAAAGATCTCTGAGAAATCAGTCATTTCAGCAGTTAATGACCATTTGGTCACCATCTTCAGCTACGCTTTGTGTTACCTAATAAGCTCGCAATTAGCAGTGCCACTTGGAGGTTACTTTGGTGTATTTTGCAAGAAGCCAGTTTGAAATCTGTGACATAAGTAAATGCTTGTCACAGAAAATTACAGTTCATTACAAAACGCTGTAGCCAATAGCATGTGCTGATGACAGCAAGCCTTTTTCCTGGAATGCATTTCAGATTCCAGTATTTTATTTCAAACCTTGCTCAGCTGTATATGACTAATAAATAATAGAGGAAAGTATAACTCAACAGAAAATTTGCAGACCTTCTTTTGATCTGGGGAAGCAGACTTTGGTTGCTTGGCATTCTTTTAGATGACCTTCATCATTTAGTTGCAAGCTGTGATTTGGCTCTGCTATCCATTTTCACAGCAGCATAAAATATTAAAGTCAAGCAATATCAATAATTCATACTCTTATGGCATTGGGGATATCAATGAGAGGATCACTTGGATTTGCTAAAATTAAAAGTGCAATTCTGCTTAAGGTACAAATGCAAGTTTAAGGCTTTTAATGCTCATTATGAGAGAGGAAATTAAACTAAGTCTCATGTTTCATAGAAAGAGGAGCTGCAGTTGGTAGGTGTCCTGTCATTTGTACGTTAGCCTCCTATTCACAACAGAGTAATGTGTCCACTTGCTAAAATACACTGACTTGTTGGCAGACTGCGTCCTTTTCCCCTACCTTCCTCAAAAAAAGCATTTCTCGCAGCTTTCTCCCTGGTATAAAGTCTGATTGTTTTTAAAGAGCCAGTTACTATTGGCATGGACGGCGTGGCTGGTTGCAGAGCAGAGAGAACCGGAAAGAGGGCTCGGTCTGGCTTCTAAACCTGCTTCTGCCACTGTCCTATGGCCAACTCACTTTGGGTGTCCTGCCATCTCCTGCATTTAATTAGAAGCTCCTTAGGAAGGAGAAGTGTTTTTCAGTGTCTAGTCCCATAGGCCTCTGATTTCAGTGGGCTGAAGCCTGAAGTAATATGAGTAGGAAATTAAAATGCAATTCATTCCCACTCCAACTTCTAGTACATGATATTTTCGTTGATGTTTTCTCTTTTAAAATTAACGTGATGTCTCCTTTGTCTAGTCTTGTCTTCCACTAAATACATTTCTAAATGGTATAAAATGCTAGATGACTTAAGAGTCTGGTAGACTTCCATGCAATAATTTTTGGATTAGTCATTTATACTTGCCCTGTGTGTTAAGGCAATATCCTCATGCACATCCATTTCTTCAGAACTGATATTCTTCCAAAATAGCAATAAAAAGTCCCTCCCTTTTTCAGCTGTAATTGATACCTTTCAAAGGCAGTCTACTAGAGACATTTTAGAATAAATTTATGCTTTCCTTCTGTAAGTTTTTTCTAGTGCCTTCTCTTTCAAGAAAAAGGGAGATACAAGGGTCACCTCTGCTTCTTTTCCTTTGGTAAATTGCTCAGCTTTTCAGCAAAGACCCGTCCAGCAAATGGAGGATGCAACTATAGGAGAAAGTCCCAAACCAAATTCCCACCAGGGTTACTAGTTTTTACTTAAGCAAGAACAAACTTCCCTCTAAATTAAATACCTCTGTCTTTCCATAAAGCTGGTACAGAGAGGTTCTGTCACTTCAGCATTTCTGTTGCAGTCAGGTAGGCTGCAAGCTGTACTCACTGCACAAGAAACTAGAAAAGACATGATTTCCACTTGTGGTTGTGTGATATTTGGGTAAACACTGAAACAAAAGACCAACCAAGGTCTGGGCTGTCTTCACCGAAGTCTGTGCATGCTCATGTCAGGCATACAACAGGTGGATTCACCTTTTAAATTCTGGCTTATTTCAGAAACGTGGGCGAGCTATAGGGATCGGGCTGCAAGAAGGCGGCTTCAGCAGTCGTGGAGCAAATGAACAGCCTGGTTCTTCTAGCCCAGAAGAGAACCTGGAGGGAAGTAATGTTAGCACGTCCATTCAGTATTGGTGTCTCAAGGAAGATACTCCTTTCCATTGCTACGTGAAAGGAATTACAAACTGCAGATGAGCATGTGTCGGGAAACTTTGACCTCTTCAGCTAAGCCTGTGGATTAGCTGGTAACTTAGGGAAAAGCAGGCTGTTGTAAGAGAAAAACTTTGTCTTCCTCATACCTTGACTCAGTTTTGCCCCTGGTGTTAGTCTTTCCTGAACATCTCTGCCATTTTGCTGTGATCGACTTTGGGAACTGACCCTTCAGTCATATTTGTTTTCTTCTTGGTAGAAATGCTGCTCTTGCTTTTTGTGGGGAGGTTGCAAATGGCTGTTTTCTGGCCATAGCAGAAGAGGTAGTCACTGTGATCGCCTGATCTGCAGAAATCTGTAGATCATACAGAGATCTGTAGGTCATACAACTTCATTTAAACTCCCATATCGAGTCTGCAATCTTACTATGCCTATGTCTGGTGAATTAAAGAGCCCTCTACGTTCATGGATCTACTGCCCCTGCAAGTGCTTAGAGCCTGTGGCCGAGTTATCTCTTGACCTCTGCACATAGCCTAGATCAATAGAGCTCTGTCAGGCTTTGATTCTGGGGTGCACGTGGCATTCTTAGTACTTCTCTTCTGAGCCATTTCTCATCTTCATCTTCTTTTCAAATGTTATGTATTAAGAGATTCTTGGAATGTTTTTTCGTAGCCATTTCCTATTCTTTGCTATCTTTTTAAGTAATGAGGACATCATATTGGTAGGCATATCCCCGTACAGTTTTTGCTATAATCAATGGGAAGGAAGCCCTCTCTATTCCTACTGAATGTTCTTCTACCTAACAGACTAAGACTTACTACCTTGCTTAGTTACATACGTTATTACTCAGTGCTCTTTGTTCCCTTTTTAGGCCTTTTCCAACTCACCATCCTCCTTTTCTCAATCATGTATAAAACATCTAGTTTTTTATCTCGAGTTACATAGTTTTGATGAACATTATTAAAAATCATGTGATTCTGCCCCCTTTTCTTTAGGCAATTCAGATCACATTGTGTGAAAAGACCTATCATTACCCTCATTTACCACTGCAGCAACTTTTGTTGAATTTTTTAAGCATCACAGTGATTCTAGAAATAAATGTCACATAGCTCATGAAGAAACGTGAACTTTAACGATTTGTGTGTTCTCCTTTTATTTCCAGAAAGATTTTCACTTCTTTTAAATTAAACTACACAAATCCCAAACATGACATAGTGTTTTTCCTCCTCCCCCCCCCCCCCCCCCCCCCCCCCCCCGCCACCAAAATAAGCAGAGGATTCAAGCTACCTCCAGCTCCCACCCCTCCTCCTATTCCTTTTGGGATTTGTGACATTGGAGATGTGTGGTGACTGCTGAGGAAATTGCCCTAAGTGATATTGGAGTAATTCCCCTTCGTTTTAGTAATAAAGGTTGCAAATGTTTTATGAGAATAGCACCCCTGCAGTACGGAGAGCTACTGTGATCCATCACTTTAAATCAAGAAATCATTTGACACGTTTATTTCCTGAACAGGAAGTGTTCTGTCAGATCAGTTGGAAACCCTGAAATCTGTACATGTTAAGATGAAAGTCGAAATAGCAGACACTGTTATTTTACTGGGCCAGTTCCGTTTTCATAGGGAGGCCACTCTACCAATGGGATGCTGAAGAAGTATCTCTTTCTTTCCTTTCTGAGTGGGTACATCTGAAGAAATCTATTAAAATAGGGATTGTAGTTAGTCATTTTGAGGACTGTATACCTGATAAATTATGTGGTAAAATATGATCCAAGATAGAAATACACTTCAAATATATCACATATTATATAAAAGTGTTCTTAGCAGAAAAAAATAAGCGAGAAAACTTCCCATGTTATTTTATTCAGAGAGTTGTAAAGTAGATTTTGCAAGTTTAACGCAAATCATAGTTGACTCATAAATGTCCACATAGCAAAACCAAAATTGGACAGTTTGAAACCCACTGGTAAGCAGGGAGGTGGCAAGAATGGCCAACCGCACTTCCCTTGAAAGCATCAGTGGCGCGATAAACGTTCTGTCTAGATCGTAGGTATAGAAGGGGCTTCCAGCCAGATTGTTAATTGTATATGTGTTAAAGCTAAGCAAATATTCTCAGGCTGGTCAACTTCAGCTTAAACATTACTAATATAAAAACTACGCTGGAGATGTATAAGCCGTGCATGCCAGCTGCATTTTTATTGGCCGTCTGCAACTTCAAAGGCTTTCCTGCTCTAAAGCCCAGGCAGGTACCGTAGGCTGCCCTCAAACCTGCCTTTGCTGGCTTATTGATTCCCAACATGGCTTTACCTACAAGTCGGTGGATTTGTTTTCAGTGTGAAATTGTCTTGAAAGTATGTTCTTATTGACCCGCTTAAGATTTTTAAAAGTTATGTTGTTAATAAATATGCATCGCTGTTTTCTCCCTGCTTTGATTCTGTCTGTTATTTCACCTGTCAGAGAGATCTGTTTAAGTAACAGATGCCTGAAGTATTTTGACAGGGTGTTTGTTTCTGTTTCCAACGTAAAACTCATGTGATGACAAGCAGACAGTAAAAAGAGATTTGCCCCAAATGTGCTAGAGCCCCACTTTTCCTCTTCCCTCTCCCACTTGAAAATTAGCTTTAGTGTTATTACTTTGGCACGTGCCTTGCTGAAAAAAAATCCCTCCCTGCCCAGGACCAGAGAATCCTGATCCTCCCTCTTTTTGAGCAGACATTCCACGGCAAGATGCTTCATGTGGTCAGGAAAAAATATTAGGGTCTAAGAGTATTGTTGAAGACAGGAGATCTAACCGTCATCTTGAACATACAACTCTTGAACTTCTTGAACAGTTGAGGAGGAATCCCTGAGATACCTGCTATACTCCTGAAAGTCAAGCACAGCAGGTATGTCTTGATATTCATTTGAAGAATTCATTTCCAGGGTTGTCTGTGTATATCAAAAGCAAAGATACTGAAGCATAACAACATTTAAATTTGCCCTGTCATGGTGCTGGTGTCAGCTATTCAGTAGAATGACTCAGTTATTCCAGGCAACTCCACCGAATTCCAGTATTTTAGTTAAGATCAAAATCTAATATTCTGCTGGTATTCCTTGCGAAATAAGCCTATGTTGATTACCATATGAGATGAACCCGCTGCATTTTTAAGTTCTCATTTAGAAATATATGAGACTTTTGTCTTTAGAGTATCTTTGCCTGCACTAGCAACATTTTATTATAAAACTTACTTCAGCGAAGCTCCTTATGGTCAATAGTACCTCAAGATCAGGCTTTATAAATTCAGTCATGTCTAAGCACCTGCAGTGTTTTGGAGCCTTCTAGCTTGTTCGTACCATGCAGCAGAAGAGGGTTTAGAGATGCCCCAATGAGCAGCACTTGGGCTGGTTATGGAACCAGGTGGAAAATTGCCCCATGTGTCTCGATTAAATAATCCCCCCATTTTCACACAGTAAGACAACTGTTGTTACATGGTGTTAGCACCAAAAGGTTCCTTACAGTACTGTGGCTGTATCCATATGGGCAGATGGTACCTGAAACATTACACTGGTGTGTAATTCTGCCCCTTAGATCGCAAACTCTCCGTAGTAAGGCCTGTCCCTTATTATGTTAGAGCAGCAGCTACTCAAATGGGGTCCTGATCTGGGATGAGGGCTTTAGATACCCTTATAAAACGGTGTAGTAAAGACCACGTTGTTAAAACTGAAAAATACATTAAGCATCCAACTGAATTTCCTCATTGTTCCCTATTCTTACAAATAAAAACTTGGCACAGCAGCAGCGTATCTGCTTTTCTGAAGTTTTTGTCTTAAAGCCTTGGGATTAAAGTATAAGTGATGAAGGCTTACATGACTACAAAGAACATCTTTACTATATGTTTTCAGATGAACCGTCCCCTGCCTGATTAAGTGTCAGCACTGTAGCTGCACTGCAAGATGCTGAAAGTCATTTTAGCCCCAAAATGTTCATTTTCTCAAGCATAAGCCTGCAGATAAAATCAGTTCAAAATCCGTAAGTCAGCATGGCAGAGAGATTTCGGGGCAGCCTACCTGTCTGGGCATTAGCGGAGGAAAAGCCCTTTGAAGTCGCAGACGGCCAATAAAAATGCAGCTGGCATTCAAACTTTAAATGGCTCCAGCACGGAGCTTTTACATTGCTGTTACTTAAGCGAAGGCCGAAAATTTTCAGAAAGTGCCTTTGAATACTGGTCCACAGTCAACTTGTGTACCTACGGTGTGACCGAATCCCATCGCCCTCATTTCCTTGTCATTAAAAACAAATTGTGAGAAGCACTCCAGATAACTCACGAGGCTGAGAAATATGAAAGCTCTGGGCTGCTGTCATGCCCGGGGGCGAGGATGGCAAGATCCTGCAGCGGTTCACGGTTCCCTCTCTGCAGGGCAGGACGCCAGCTGAAGAGCTCCAGAAGGTCTGTCTGTGCCAAGGCTGGGCAGTCACGCAGGAGGGGCCAGGCGAAACTCCTGCTGACGTCTCGGAAGTGGGGACATGCGTCTCACAGGCTGATGCAAGGGCTATGTGAGTACTTTTGTTTTCTTTTGCATCTGTAAGTTGCCTGACCGTTGGCTTTCGGCAGGGCGGCTCCGTGGAGGTGATGTGGCACGAAGCCAGGAGGGAGGTGAGCTCTGCTTCCCCTGGCCTGCGGTGGGAACTGGAAGAGTGGACGTGCTCTGTCTCTGCTTTGACCCCTTGGTGGGTGCAAGCTCTTTCCAGGGCCTCGTACAGCCCGCAGCACGATGATACAGGGGTTTCTGAGCTTACTGGCACAGATGGAATACAAAGACTTATGAATGAAGTTGGGATGGCTGGCTCTGGAAATTAAACATAACCCCCGGCTTTCTGAATTATCCATGTTTATTGGTTCTTGAACAAGAAAAAGATTTAAGGCAGACCCATTAGATACCCTTAAGAACTTAGTTAATTCTGCTTTTCCACATGATAGAATGTGCTGTGTCTTTTCCTAATCCTGGAAAGACTTTAAATGCTGTTTTTCTGGCTTATAAGGATATTCCAGGGAACCTCGAATAGCCTTCTTTTTCTTGTGGACAGGTTCAAGGGTGGAAGATGGGGGGAGTAGGCAAGAGTGGCAACATAAAGCTGTTCTTTTGTTGTAACAGGATCATGGTATGGAAATGGTTGACAACCACTGCAATTGGATTTTACAGGGAAATTTGAATTATCACACTAAAAAAGAACCCATTTTTATCATTCGCAAGTCCTGAAATAGCATGTCATGGGTGTAAGCACTGAGCATTGCCTGTGCTTGGCCTCAGGTTAAGCTAATTTGGAGGAATGATAGATAAAATTTTATTGCTGGCATTTGTGGGTTTTTTTTTTTTAAATGACAGCTGTTAGCAGCTGCTTGGTGGTTTGGAGTGTTAGAAATAGCCCAAGCACAGCTAGACCAGTGAGCAGAGTTCAGGTAAAGCAGCAGTCGAAGATGCATGGGGCTTTGCCGTTTCCTCACTGAGTAACCCCGTACACGTGTAGGTGGGTAGTATAGCCAGTTTATTTCCAGATAATTTATGCTTTTATCCAACTATAGAGCACATAATAAAAAAACCTTCCGTCAAAATGTTTGCAGATGTTCTCCTTTGGCTTTTTCATTCCAGTTGCAAACTTCCTGTGTTTCCCATGTAGCGCAGAGTCTTGTCTTTGAGAAAGAAAGCACATTTTAAAAGTTGTAGCTACCTCTGTAGCTCACAAATGAGATCAGCTTCAGCTTAGCACAATAATTTCACTCTGGTGGGAAAAAGTGTCTTGACCCTGTGTTAAAACCTCAGCTGCTTAGATTCTAGTTTTGAGTAGAATGAAGAAATAGAAAAAATCAAGCGTTGCTATTTACAGATCGTATGCTTTGCTAGCCTGATAAAAACTTGCTGTTCTAAATAAATGCATCAAATGTTCATTGGATTAGGAGTGTAGAAAAGCAAATGTGTTCAAATCTTAAACACATCATAATTTTAAGCGTCCACAAGTGTTTAAAAAGTGTTGGTAGGAATGAGCACATATATCCATTCACTAGTTAAATATCATAACCTATTTCTTTTCTAAACACATGCGCAAGGGAACAGAACACATTTAAAATGTTAAACACATTGACATGTTTACAATGTGTTGCAAGAAAGTGTTTAACTTCTTGCGCTCCAAAGCTAAACACTTTGGAATTAGAGGGTTTACTAATTCTGCATTTATTCAATATGACTATCACTTACTGACACTTATTGGATAAAGTTTGAATGGATTCAGAGAAGATTAAAAAAATGAATCGTAAAGGGAGGAACACTTTGGCTTTGGAACCATAAGGGAAAAAGATGTGAGTTAATAGTCTACGGTGTTTTGTGGTTTATGTATATGTCCCAGTGAGCAAATAATTAAAAAAAAAAAATTGACCCCAGATTTATGAACTGTCCCGTATCTGGTTCATGTAAATACTAGTACTGATCAAATTAGAGGTCAAATTAGAATTCATTTACAAGGTGCATTTAAAATAAACCTTTAAAAATAAAATCAAGTTTTAAGTAAAACGCTATCTCATTGGCCTCCCAGATCACAAAATTAACCCTAGGGATCCTGGATCAGCAGTCGGCATGGCAGTACGGCGAGGGCAGGGTAAGGAGGTAACACTGCTAATCTTTTCAGGTGGGATTTTTAAAAGTACACTGTTCTGGCCTCGTTTTCTTTTTTGTTGAGCCAGTTCTGAGGCTTTCTGCAGTTTAATTTCCACTTACCGTGGAACCAAAGATATGCTCAGTGCTTTTAGCCCAATCTGATTTGCAGGGAAGTCGATGGGGGAAGCCGGACTTAAGCCCATTTGGTGAAGAAGGTGCGCCCTGCCATTTCTGGTGCAAGGGACGTGGAGCCCAGCGTGACGCTGTGCAGGAGCCGAAGCTGCGGGCTGGTCATCTGTCAGGCCTCGGACGCGGGCCAAAGGGTTCAGCTGCGCTGCAGGGTGCCGCGTGGTTACCTGCACTGACTCCAGATGTACAACGAACTAACAGAATACCTGAGTGAAAGCACGGAGCTCTTAAAGCCCGTCAGAAATTGAACGTCTCCAGAAATGTGGAGGGTCACTGAAGGCAGCTTAAACAGCACTTCGCTGGAGCTCTAGGCAGCAGGTGCCCTGGTAAGGGAAAACAATTAGAAGGTGGCCTTATTGCTGACATCCCTTCTCATCCTTTTCATAGGTTTAACTTAACTTGGGCAGAGAAGGCTTTCTATTACTCTCCATAGCGTACGTTTGGGAAGTGCCGCATTCCACAGTACCCCTCCTCCCAGCACGTGAATGATGTATTTCAAATGGAGATTACGAAAACAAAAGTGAAAAATCAGTGTAACCGATCTAAGGTTAAGAGCTGCATTTGGGGAGTTAAGGCTACATTTAAACTGAGTGATGGATGCGCTCACGTGAGGGGTCCATCCTGCCGTAATGCCTGGTTTTCTTCCCATAGAGGTAGCGTATATCCTTGGTAAGACACAAGATAACTGTGGGTGTAATAGAAAATCTCAGGATTATAAAAGGATACCTGAGGTGAAAAGCCATGGGTTCCAAAGGCAGCGGAAAGCAATGGGTATCAGAATAAGCGTAGCATGGTGAGTAGTTGATGACGAAATGCTTACAATATCAAAGGAGCTCTTCATAGGAGCAATGGGCAGTGTTGCAGCAAAAAAAAGGACTTTCATCTGAGAGCAAATGAACATTTTAAATTTTCCATTGGATACAGGTGCATGGGTCAGGATTGCACTTGTGTGATACCAGAAGAAAGCAACAGGACTTTTGGTTAAGAGGAGAGCTAGTCTCACATGGCAGTCTTGTTCAGGAAATGAAATCTAGGGGTAAATAACTTGGAAAACTGCAATTTATAACAAGAGAGACAGGGGAACATACTAGTTGTTGAAAGCGTGTCCAGGCTTTTGTTTCATGGGGGGGGTGCCATCAGTGCAGTGGTAGGCACTGATTTTCTCACCCGCCGTCTGGACTGTGCTGGGCACTGAGATACTAAGGTACCCGAGATATGTGAGGGTTTCCTTTGCTTTATAAAAGAGAGAACACGGAGGTCTACCTGATGATAATATGACCTGGGTATTTAAGATGATAAGGGCAATATCTATGCTAAACACGTACCTAAATTAGCTGTGAATGCCTCCAGGGCAGGGCTGGTGTAGGGGTTGTACCTTTTAAATATTGTGGTCAAAATGGGAGACTAGGTGTGTATGAATCACTAGAAAAAACAATGGTCAAAGTGCTTATGTAGATGATGTTTACTCACACAACTTTCTGTCACCTCTTTCCTTCATGGAGATGTGGTTTTTTTCAGCTACACGGGTAAAATTTGCACATAAACAAAATAAAATAACAAATGAGGGAGAGTTTTGGTGTTACAGAAGATTTGTGCTAGATAAACACTATACATGTATACAAGCTAATATCTGCCACTTCTTGTTCAGCTTCAGGTTAAATAAGGACTGATGGGACTTGTAGAGGATGGGACTTTCAAATTTTCAGTGCAACCAAATTTTTTAGCAGACTGTGGGCCAGATAGCATGCTACTGGACCCTGTTAGAGACTGAAGGGAGAAATCCTAGTTGTTGATAGAATTTTGCTTAAAGGCAGCAAGATGGTGATTCCTAAGGTGTTACAGGAAAATGTATAGGAAAAGACACATGAAGGTCATTTAGGGATTGGAAAACCTCAGAGAAAGGCCAGAAATGCTTTTTACTGGCCTCAAATAACAGCCACTTCAAGGAAGTTGTTCAGGGCTGTCTCTGGTGCCAGAAATATAAACCAAGTGAAGTGGCCTGCGTTGATGGTATAGGAAAAACTGGCTCCTGAGGCAAAGTAGGTGGGTTTGTTTGCCTTGGCCAAGAGAGGCTATGTATGTGTTCTAGAACATAATTCTGCTTTTTATGTGATGGCTTTACTAGAAGGTGCGTCTGAGCAGAAGACTCTGTATGTTGATTGCATTTTCATTGGGTATAGTAGGTATAGCATGATCTGACTGAGCCCTGGTTTGATCATCACTTAAGTGCAACCACCACTCCGCATTATACCCAGTCTCCGTGCTGGTACAAGTAGGTGTCAAAATAATAAAGCATCTACAGAAAAGGATTGGTGGGTCAGGTTCTGGTAGATACTTAGCACGGCAGAAGGGCAGAGTGGAGCCAGTGAAGGGTGGGGTTGTCTCCGCTGGCATAAAATAAGACTGCATGAAGCATCAGAAGCAAATGGTAGTGTCACCAGAGGTTTGCAGAGTGTATAGAGAGTCAATGTGATGGAACAAAAACTTGTGATTTGAGACCCCTGAATCGACACCTCTTTGTTGAAAAGAAACGCCCATTATGTTTAATATTTCATATTCACCATGATGACAGTGGGTAGTGGTGTCGATTTAGGCCGACACATCCAGAAGTGGGGAATAGGCAAACACCCCTCCTGGCACCCAGAAGAAGGAAAGCAAGGGCAAGTGTAGTAGGATCAGGCAGCTGACCAGGCAGGCTGCCTGACCTAGGCCAAGCCAATTTTGCAAGGGAGATGGGGTATGACGTATTTGTTGGGTGTGCTGTGTGTTCCCCCAGTGCTCAACAGCAGGAATTTGGACGTGGGATAGGGAAGACCTCTCTCAGACTCCTGGGCTCCCACTGTTTTCTGAACAGCTCGATGTTTATGTCTTGGGGAAAGCAGCTAAAACAGAAACCTAGGGCTTACCTAGCACAGCCTGCTGCTGTGTCTTGCAGCTTGTGGCTTTCAGCCACTTGTTCTGATGTTGTCTCCTCTGAGAGCTCTTCCCACAGAGGGCAGATCATTAGCGATTGCTATTCTGCTGAGCCTCAGGCCATTGAGTGTTTTGGTTTGGGGTCGATTCATTATTTGACTAGAGAATCCTCTGTTTAATGGCAGTAGCCAGATAGTCCCGCTCTCTCTGGAGACACTTGTCTGATCGGTCTAGTGTTTTCTTACTCGGGGTGCTCACTGAGGCTGAAACAGTGTTGGTCAGGCTTCATCTTGTCATCCTGCAAGAGGTTGCCTTGGGTTTGTGGGAGGCTGCTGAAACCCGTCCCTGGGTGCTTGGCAGCTGGGACTTGCTCTGACATGCAGGTGAAGGCTCTGGTAGCACCACAAACCCTATATTTCTCCTTCATACTCTGTTCAGGTATTTGTGTTGGCACAGAAGTGACAACAGGTGCAAATCGATAGAAAGAAGCATATGGGAAATTTCTGGTTCAGTGGAAGGTTTTCTTGCAGAAAATGTGTCAGTGACACTGCTAATTAAGATGTTACTCTCATCTTATGCACTGTTCACCTGTATAATGAGTTTGAAGGAAACTTTAGCATCTAAATATATGGGCATAAGCACGGGAAGCTAAGAGGTTACATGCGTCGATACGGAATGATATGGACGATGTTTAAAGTCAGTGGGGACAGCAGACTTGCTGGCTGCCAGCAGGATCTGTTTCTGAGGAAGCAAAAGAGTTGTGGTTTTTTTTCGTTCTCAGCAAAATTAAAACACTGTTGGACACGGAAACACTTTCATTACACGATTACAAGAACCATTAATTTCCCCAGTTTCGTGATTTTTCTGAAGCTGCGCGTGATCTTCCTGTGGGGAAGGGCATTTTTGTGAGTGACCAGGGGAACGGAAAGGCGTAGGACAACTGGAAGGGAATTCCTCACAGGAATGTGAGGAGTCAGCCGTAAAACTGTATTGCCCCTCAAGACCATAGGGCTAGATCTACAGGAGGCTACAAGGTAGGCCCCAGATCACGCACGCAATGCAACGGCGTGGATCAGGCTGAAGAGTGGAGTGGCATTCCTTGAAGTCAACGCTGGCGGAAAATCCCATTAACCAAACTAGAAGTGCATGGACAATGAGAACAAAGGTGGTTAAAGAGTATCCAAATGAAATTTACTTTTACATAAAGCACTTTTAATCCTCAGAGACTTGTTTCTGCACGGGTATTTCTGTTGGAAAAACCCTAGAAATAGAAAAAAGAAATTTTTTTTTTACACTTGTCATACTGGAAAAAAGATTGGCTAAACTGGAAGGGAAAGAAAGAAGCAGAAAAAGGAATTTTTAAATAAAATCAATTTTGAATTTTTTAAAGATAAGGCCAAGAGATGCCTTTTGCAGTCTGGGAGTAAGAAAAGTCCTTCAAATCTTTGAGTGAATTCCTGTCCTTCTTTTCCTAGTCTTCAATGATTGCTTTTGAGTATCTGTCACCCTTTTGGTCAGTCAAATGATCCAGATAATTTGGTAAAACTGTCATGTTTTCATCATCATTTCTTTACAGTATGTGTTTTCTGTTGCCCACACATGATAATGGCAGAGATTTTATGTTTACTACTGGTTCATTGATGACAACTTGAATATCATCTGTGTTAGTGCAGATTCCTGTTGAACCAGGCAAGGGCAGGTCCTCATCAACACCTTTCTGAAATCTGGCTGTTATCTTCTGCGGAGCTGTTTACCAGGTAGCCCATTGATCGTGTGCAGTGCTAAGTAGAATATTTGTGCTACTGATTCAAATGCTTTGCAAAAGTTTATAGATATTGGGTTTTGGCTAGAATTTTATTTTTTATCAATCACATAATGCTAATGAAAAATGAAAACAGACTTCTGGTACAGGCTTTATTGATCTATTTTATCCAGGTCTGCTGTCCTGCTTGTTTAATATCAGCATGATATTAGTCTTTCTGACCTGGCACTTTCCTAGTGCTGCAAAATCCAGTCCACTTTTAAAAGGTGCAGTTTGTTCAGGACAGCAGATTTTAAAAAGTTTTTTCTAGCCGATGTTTAACTTCGATATTTGCTATCATAGGGCCATATCCCTCACCTACCTGTAAAATCCATGCTTGGTTAACCACTCACCTGAGCAGTATTTTTTTCATCCTTGTGTGTATATCATCCTTCTTTTCAAGTATTAAAACAGAAAAACTAACAAATACTTCTGCTTTTTTAATAGTATCAACACACTTACTTTTTCCTGCACATAAAGGACAAGGACATGCTGAGACTAACTTTTTGTTTCCAAACACAAAAAGCCCTCCTTTTTCTTTCCCCCTGAAATCTATCAGTCCTATATTTCTCCTGAAGTCTTTGTTTTCTCTTATCTAATTTTTCATTTCATAACTTTGAATTATTATCAATTACTACCTATTCTTCCTTAATGTAATTTATTATCTATATATTTTTAATTAATTACCTTTGGATTACTGTTGACTTGACAGTAAGATTTGGTGTCTTTTTGGCTGAAGTCGTTCCTTCTCCAAAATGAATCGTGGCTTTTGGGACATTTAGTAAGCTCTACCTAAACTCATCTTAAACTCCTTTAGACATTGATTTAAATGGAAGCAAGACTGGACTCAGCTGCGGCTCTCTAGGTTTACCCTCACGATTGTTTTATTTCTGAGCACAGAAGTGGCACCTTTCCCATCATTGCCCATTCACAAGGGATGAGAGAGAAGCAGAAAAGGACAAAGCAGGATATGAAGGGGAGACGGAGGAAACCTGAGCTCACTTCCTCGCTCTGCTTCAGGCATCCTATGATATGTGGGCAAGTAACATTGACCCTCTCTGCCTTCCTTCCTGCAGATGGAAGTAACACTACTACGTTGCCTCCAGAGGGGCATTGTAGGAAGACATCCGTAATGGCTATGAAGTGCTTTGAAAACACTATGATGGGGAAGAGGCAAAACATCCAGAGGAGCCATTTCTATGCTTCTCTCCAGTCCTGACTTAGTGACATCAAGGGTCAACCTCCATGCACAAAGTCAGCTTTTGACTCTGGTGGCCGTGCGTGGAAGGCAATGGGTGGGAGTTTCAGTGCCTGCTTCATTCTGTGGCCTCTCCAGGGACCTCGTCTTGTCCTTGGCAGCTGTCCTCTGGGGTTGGTTACCGTTTGCTTCCTGAAAGCTTCTGACCTGTGTCATCTTTAGGGCTGCAAGTTGTTTGCTTCCCTCCACCCCCCGTATCTTTGTGTTCCGTTTCTGTTTTCCTAGTGCTATCTCTTCACAGGCTTTTTATTTTTTCATGTCTCCAGCATTATCTTCTTTCGCCCAGCTGCTGATCCTCTCCCACGTGTTGCTTACGAAGGGGACAGAGCATGTTTGTTCGTGCACTGGTTGCCACTTGCTGCCTTGAGCAACAGCTCTGCTGCACTGCTGGGCTGTACCGCAGTGTAGCCCTCCTTAGGGCGAGATGCTGGCTCTCCTCACTCGTGTGTGTGCAGACAGGCGCTGTTTCCAGAGCCACATACATTACGTGAGTTCGTAATTGCACACCTATGGGTTGCATTTCCGTGCCGGAGATGCTGTGTGTTACCAGCGGGCTACCCCAGTGGCAAAGAGTGTGGGGCCACGATGAGCTGATCCTGATTCAGAATAACTTTCTTTCTGGTGTGTCAGGGCGGAGGTTTAAATCAAGGTGAGTTCGTAGATCCCATTCACTGCGCAGTCCCCCAAAAATATATATCAGCACAGGTGTGGCTGTGCTGCACGGCCATGTGCGGCCGGGATTGCTCCTGGATACCCTTTATTATGAAACCCCGGAGCACCAGAGGGTAGATAACCTCCTTCACTTTTGTCGCTTCCTTCATCACTCTTCTGCCCATACACATTACTTGGGCATTTTTTGGTTTTAAACCATTTATGGTCCTCTCTGGACTAAGTGCCTTTCCACTCCATTTAAGTCACAGCAGGACATTTCATAATCTCAAGTTACATATTTTTCTCTGCTACACCAGTGGCGTGGGTGTAATTTACACTCATCCAACAATTTACAGCAATTCTCTTGCTAGCATGGGTTCAGCTCTCAGCTAATCAGCGCATCAGATTCAAGCACAATTCCGAAGCGTTTGCATGGAGATAAGGAAACCAATGATGGGTCATTGTTTCAGTAGCCCGTTATTGTGAATATAATGTCATGTAACATATAAGAAAAAGTGTGATGTGTTTTAACAGAGAGTAAAAGGCATAAATTGTATACAAAATACTCTCAACATAAATTCCTTTTTAACTGCTCATCTCACTGTTACACAACCTCGGGTAACTTGACCTTCTTAATTGCCATATTTACAGTAGAAACTTGATACTGGGCTGATTGCAAATGTATTTCTAATGGATTTTCCCCAGAGATATTTCAATAAAATCTGGTGAGAACCTTTTCATTGCTTTTTGTATTACTTGTAAAAATGTTCTTCTCGGAAGTCGTCCGTTTTAACAAATGGTCATCTGTTTGCCTTTTTTTGCCTTTGATTTCCTTGCTGGAATTTGTGTTCTTTGGAATTTCTTGTGATAATAACGGTATAAGGAGTTTGTTCCAGGAGACATCTGTTATTTTGAAAAAGTGACCCTAAATTTAAGCTTCCCATAGTTAATGGGACCTTCAACTCAAGACACCTTTAAGATGACAGTCAATCAGCCTGAATAAATAAGTAAAATAAAATTAATTAAACAACAGAGGGGGGAAAAAAGGATATCTGCAATTCTGAAGTTCATTATGCCCCCAAACCACTAAACTCTGTGGGTGCAAATGCCAGCATTGCCTATCTGCGTTAGCGGTTGCACTGGTTCAGCTGGTAGCTGTGATACAGGGGAAAGCCCCAGTCTAAGTTGGGGCCTGATGGAAATTTGTGCAAATCATAATTCTAGGAAGATTTTGCTTAGGAATGTCGTCAGATTTGACACCACAGCCAAAAAGAGGGGATGGGCACCGATCAAAAACGCAGTAACAATCCGCGGTAGTGGGATGAGATTTGGGCTTTGAGGAGGATGAAAAGAACCCAAAAGAGACCAGATAGGGAAAGCTTTGTGGGACCTCTTGGAAAATAAAAAGAATGGAAATTTGAAATGGAAAGCTATAGGAAACCTTAGAAACCAAAGAGTGAGACAGCAGAAAGCTGTGGATCTTGGATGGGAGAAGTCATGACTTCTGAGGGAAGGGACAACAGTGATTCCAGAGAGGTGGATGGGAAGGAAATTAAACTCATTGAGAGATGAGCTGGGGGACCTGAAGGGGAGGAATTGCAGCATTGAGACTCTGTTCTGCTCCCTTTGAGGATAAGGGGCTGAGTTTGTCCTCACCAACCTGAGTGAAAAAGTTTTCCACTACTGGAAGCTCTGCGGGAGCCTTGTGGGCTGACACCGAAAAGAGTCAAAGCCGTACAGAGGGAAGGAGGCTGTTGGTACCAGAACGCAGAGAGGCACCTAGGTAACCTCTAACTGTTATAGGCTAAGCCTATGCAGGGCCAAATTCTGCTCTCAGCTTGCCTAGTAAAACCAGAAAATTTACCAGTTTCCCTGATAAAATTCCCACAGGCATACGTGAGCAACATAACTGTGTTGCTGAGACCAGAGTTTGGCTCCGGTGCCAAAAGCGAAGAGCTCATACTGAACCTGCAGCACAGAGAAATTAATTTAGCTGAGTTGCATACAGCTTCCAAACAGGGTATAAAAGAGAGTGAGAATTACAAAAATGGCTTGATATATCTGGCTATGGGTAGGAATGTGCTGTTTTGTAAGACTTTTTTCAGAATGTTTTTACTGACATATGTGTGAATCCTACTATCTATATTAATTTATTCTTTATACTTATTATTTCTCCTAGAAAGATCCACAACCCGTTTTTGTTTAAAATCCTATTGTATTTCTAATCCGCTGTCTTTTTTAATCTCAGTCCACATCATTCATGTCAATCCCAAAGAAGTCTTAACAGAGACACTGTTGTGAGGTTAAACATTGTGAGAACTTGAAGAAAATAAAAATCATTAAGTTTGGAAACATTAAACCGCAAAAAAATGTTATTGTTAATAATATTAAAGTATTTGAAAGGTAAATACTTAAACAGCTTTGGTTGCTCTGATATTAAGATTAATAAATATTCTTATTTTCACAATGTAAAGCCCAATAAAACCAGACATGCATTTCTTGAAATAAATATATCTTTTTCTTCAGTGTAATTCAATGAAGTATGTTCTATGAAACATCCATACACTATTTCACCTTTCAGAGTTGCTGGAGAAGAGAATGTTTCTTTAACATTGAGCATAATTACACATCGATCATAAGATAAGTGTCTTCCATGAAATAGGACTGTCCTGTAATGAAAGCTTCTTCAAATTTATTAAGGCAGCTAGAGGGATTCCTGTAATGAGATGCTGGGATGAAGTCCACAGCTCAATTCTGTCTATGAATGATGTTTCCCTAACTTCCAATTTTATTTTTTTTTAAGTTGTTTCAAACATAAAAGCCCAACCCTAAAAAGTGCAAAGGTTTGCTGGAAATGTGCAGAGTACCCTCAGCCCTCTTGGGGCTGAGCTGCTCACAAGCTCAGTCTGGATTCAGAAACTTGCGCTGTGCGGTAACTGGCTTTTTAAATAACAAAAGCCTGCTGTGTAAAAACTGCACTGAGATATTCTCTAACCATAATAATGCTTTAAAACTTCCTTTGCATGTCTGTAAATTAAAACTACGCATCTCTTAATAAAACTTAAAGGAAGATAGAACTATTACCCCTTGGATTTTATTAATTTTTATATGAATTTTAGCACAATTAATGAAGAAAATTCCAGGATGGTGGAAGAAAATGTTGGGATATTTTTTAAGTGAAAAGGAAGTAAAATACTTGCATAAAGATCTGTATCTGCTAATCAGATTGCTGGCTGCTTAAGATCTGATTTAGTGTTATTTTCACTGCAATGTTTACTGGAACACCATTAAGAAATCCACTCGATGTCTTTGATTAAGAGCACCTAAACAGACACCAGCAGCAAACTTTCTTCTTTATCTCAATGATTTAAGTGAAAAAATAAAGATTCACTGAACAGGGTGAAATTACCAGAATCGAGGATTTTTCCCCTCCTTTCAGCTAGGGGCTGTGATCATATTTTCCATTTTCTGCAGTCTTAGATTAATGGATAATCTTGGCTCACCTAGGACTATACGCTGGCTATTTCCTTCCCTGCTGACCATGTCATCTGGTGTGTTTGTGCAGTCCTGCTGTGACTTGCTCACATGCTGGATAAACAAACTTTTTTTCTCATTTTCTTTCTTCACTCTCATTTCCCATGCTCTCCTTGTCTTTGAATGGTCCCTTTAACTCTACTAGAGCTCTATAATGGATCTATACATACCATTATAAAGCTTGGTACTGGATTATAACGTTGCTACGTGGCAAGTGTCTTGCACTGACGATATTACCTTTTCCCACCCGTATTCGTAAGCAATTCAGCAGGCAGGCAAACGGTTCCTGATAGTGGATCTTGTTCAGGAACATCTTCTCTCTGAGGCTCTGGGTCAGTTTGGTAGTAAGTTAGAGGAAAGTAGCTCCTAAAGACAAAACCAACCCTAACCCCAAAACCGTAGGAGTGGAAAACTCCTTGGACCATTGCCATTTTTGAAAGGAAGAATATGGGTCAGTGTTCATGCTTCAGGATAGATTGGATAGATACTGTGTGTTAGGAGGAAGTATGCTTATAAAGGATTTTCCATAGTTATAAGCTAAGCATAAAAAATAAAGTTATTCTACCCTACAGCAGTATAAATTCAGCTGCTTGAAGAAACTCTAAACCGGTGACACTGGTCATGCAAGTTGCCTCGTCATGTTCTGTCCTTCTAAATGATTAAAATGCCAAAGAAGGAGAGATTGTCGGGTTATTTAGAGTAAAGCCATTATCTTAGCATTTTTTCCCCTTGCTCCCGAGGCTCCTTCCTGTCTCTGGATTAGTAATGTTTTTAAATTTAAGAAACTGATTGTGACAGATGGCTCCTATGTACAGTTGTGTGCACGCATGTGGGGATGTGTGTGCATACATACACTTGTGGTCCTTTGAAGCATGTAAGGAAATATCATTTTTGCATTGCGGGCGTTACTTGGGTAAGAAATACAAAACCAAGCCAGTGTCAGCTGAACATTATTTTTACGGCTATATCGTATCACCGGTGAATGAGATTAACAGGGAAGGTGTCAGTTCAGGGACCTGAAGGCTATAAATTTTCTGTGCAGGAAAGAGACAGTATAAGGACCAGAAAGCATAGCTGTCCCGCACTGACTCACCGCTTGTTTTAACTTTCTTTAGGGACTTAGGAGAGCCTGACAGATCTCTTCCGTTTCAAGCTACGCCAGGTGTGCTTTTGTGGCGAGTCTGTCAATGAAGATGTTACTAAGAGGTAGGTTTTGTAGGGCCTGGAAATAACCAGCGGGGAAGGGAGTAAATGCCACCGCTAAAAAAGCGGGGTGTCCGCTAATTTGCAAAAAACTTCAGTCACATCTGGACAAGCAAGTCAGATTTTGTGATTTTTAACTGGGAAGCAGGTGATTCCCCTTCCAGTCCCCCCAGTTCTTCGGTGATGGTGGGGCTTCTTGTTTTGAGTGTAATGGTGAAATGAGAGAAAAGAAATGTGCATTAATTAGGGTGAAAAAGAAGGATCTCTAGCCTTGCCTGGGAGCTGTAGTCTTTCAGCAGTTTGATGGGTACAGAAGTGATTTTCTTAAACTTCAGGGCTGAATTTTTGGCTGTGTTTCAGGTTTTAGAAAAATAGTGATTTTGATTTGGAAATCGCTTGACAGAGTTGTCCCAGCTCTCTGAGTGGCTCTCCCTTGTCCCCAAGAGCCCTTTTTCCCCCAGGATAATCCCAGCAATTACAGTTTAACTTAAACGCGAGGCCTGATCTTCCACTGGTAAAGTCAAGGGAAGCTTAGCACTGACATGCAGGCTGACACCCTGTGTTTTGCGGCAGTAGGTCTTATAAATATCTGTATGTATTACATTGTTATTTATGCATGTATAGTTAATATGCAATGCACCTTTATTAATTTTAGTTTCAGGAGACAAAATCTGTTCCCAAGATTTGTGTTACCCTTTTAATCCATCTGTGTAAAGCAGGTGCCTGAGCTTAAGTCCAGAGAGGTCCCAGAAGACATGTTCTTTGATCTTACATCATCACAAGGTATACAGATCTCAATTTTCAGATTATTTACTATCTTTTCTGTATTGAATACAGTTCCTCATATTGCTCACTACATCGAATCTTTGGCGGAGTTTATGATTTCTTTTAAGATGTGTTTATGTTTTACTTATGTTATTTTCTTTCAATATTGTTTTAGCAGTTTTGGTAATGACATTATGAAAGACAGAGACAGAAAGATTCCCAGCGAGTTCTGTCAATCCTGCACAGATTGGTTTATGCTCCTCAGTCCAGACCTACCAAACACATATGTGGGTAGTCTCAGTCCGGAGCAGAAACCAACACACCTATAGCATATGGCAAAATTCTTGTCACTGATGGGAGTTACTTTCGGCTCCTATTTACTGTTGTTGTATCAAAATATTTTTACAATATTTAGTTGGAATATTTTCTGAGTGAGATGAGCAGATGCGATTATATTTATTCAAAGCTATAAAAACCCCTGTCCTTCATAAAATAAAAATGGTATTTTAAAAAGAAAACAAAACAAAAAACCAAACTAAGGCAAAAAAAGTATTTGTATAGGTTTGGGGCTTTTTTTCCAAACTACTTCCTTCACAAGTCTTGGAGAATCACTTTCTACACAAGATTTTCATCTTAAAAATAACTCTCTGACTTCATTCTGACAGAAACATCCTCTAACATGAATCAGGGTTCTTCAGGAAGGAAAGGAGTGTTTTGGGAAAAAAATGCTTCCTGGAAAAAGCTCATCAGTATAAAAGGGAAATGGTTAGCAGCATCTGTGTAAATTTTGAGGAAAAAGTGAAGTAATCCAAGTGTGTGAGATATTTTTCAGCAACAGGAAAGCAGGTTCTTTTCCTCAGCCATGTACACCATACTTCTCGCCTCTCCCCTGAGGAAGCTGTTTTACTTTTTTTTTTTTTACCTTGAAAGATTTGAGAAGGAAAAAAAAAAAAAGGAGAGAGTAAATTATAAACTGAAAATACACGTATATGATGACGGTCTTTGTCTTTGCTCTTCAGCTAACTTTTTACTGATCTTAATCAGTGACATAAGTGTGTCTGTGTTAGGGATCCCTGTATTCCCTCAGCGTATGTGTAATCCTATAGCTTTGTTCTGCCTTTTCCTCGGGACCTGGGAGACGGTTAGCCGCAGCGGATGTGGCACCTGCAGGTTCGCTGTGCACGCAGGCATCTCTGCCATGGCGGCGAGGTCTCACGCTCGAGTTGCAGCCGTAGGAGGTCTCTCTCTGATCCCTGCCTCCGGGGAGGAGGAGAGGCCGGGGGGCCGGATGGCAGTGGCGAAGCCCAGGTGGGGCGGTGGAGGTGTTAGGTGCTCGCCACGGGGTGGGAGCACCTTCGCTGCACTGGGACCTCCTTCACCTCGTGTGAAGTGTCTGCTGTAGAGAATAGGAGAAGCCAAGGGGATGGGAAAGATGAAAGAAACAGGAGACTCTGAGAGTCTCAACAGCACTGGCATCATTTTGGCCAGGACCTCTGGAAAAGCCAGAGGGAAAACACCCTGCTGTGGTGAAATGACTCTTCCAGCTCTTACCTGGTGTGAAGCGTTGAGGAAGTCACCAGATCGCGGCTGCTTCTGCCCACCGCTCTCCTCTGATTGCAGACCCCGTAGGAGCGGGACGGTCACTCCTCACAGTCGTAAAACACATTGCAGAGGTTGTTCTGTTCTCCTGCTGGTGTACGGTTGCCCCCAAACCTGGAAACAAATCTGCGCTTAAAAAAAGTGCTTCAGAACGTGTATTAGAAATCTGAAGGGCGTAGTCAGTGGTGTCTCCGAGTGCTCCTGAGTTCGTGTCCAAAAGGGCCCGGTATTTAACTCTGCTGCTCTGGTTGTGGTTTATTTTTTATTGTCTAATCCTCCTCTTTCATACAGGAACTGAAAATTACCCAAAGACATATTTTTGAAGAAACACCACAATCGTGCAATTCTGGTTTCTATCATACCCTTGAAGGGATGTTTTCTGATCCCACTCCTACCCTAGCAGGCAGGAAGGGTTTACTCTGGCTTTGTAAGCTGAAGCAGGCAGACCAGGAGAGAGATGGAAACTGCAACTGTTTGTTATACAGAATACGGTTATTTTGGTGTCTTGCCAGTAACTCTAGAGTACCAACAGATGTTGCACAGGTGATTAGAGCCTATGCAGGTAAACAGAAGGAAACTATGTGGGTTATGATACGGCTGGAGTTTCTAGCCTTCGGTTAAATTGCTAGAACTCTACATAAAATCCACCCGCCTGAAAATACCTTGCATTTGCTGTTTTCTTGGGTTGAAAATACTTTCCTGAGGGAGATGCTTGTAACATTGGTAGAGGGAGACAGATTTTTTTTTTTTTTTTTAAATAACTCAAAGAAAATATTATCATTTTGCAGGAAGAGCAACAGTTACTGCTAGAAACACGCTATCGCTGGCTTCCAGATTTGGAAAGCCAGACATATTGTACCTCACTTCTGATGTGCAGTATGTTATCTTTGACTATACAAAGGCAGGGCTAAGCTTAGGTAGGGGCAATGGCTGGCTTTGGAGGGCAGAGGTGAGCCTGGGGAGATGGGGCAGCCTAGGCTGAAGGGCTGGACCGCTTCCCCAGGCTTGTGTTTCCCCGATAAGGTTACTGCCTGGTCCTCTGCTGTGAGCCAGACATGCTACATACCACAGTTGATCAGGCCACTTTACCAGGGTGGACGTATTCACATTGCTTTTTATCTATTTATTTATGTTTCTTAAGAAATAGTAAGTGGCAAACCCTGCTCCTGGGTCGGAAAGTGCCACAGCTACAGAGAGGGCATGAGGCAGGGGTCTGCGCCGGTGGGAGCACCGGGTATGACAGAACTTCCCACTCATCCTGCTCCCTCTGCAGCTGTGCCTCCGCTCCAACGCGCGAGCCTTGAATTCAGGGGATTTTCATGGCTACCGTTAATTCCAGTGGGGAATGGCACAAATGGTACGTAGAAAATTGCATCGTGGGGAACTGCTGAATTTTACACGTTGACTTCAATGGGGTCTTTCATGCTGCTGGAAGACCAGAATCTGATCCTACGCTTTCCTTTCTCTTGGATGTAACCTAAGAGGAAAAGTGGGAGACTGGACGTTACTTTTTAGGAATCTGGCCCTTCGCCTTTGATTTTGCTCCAGAGCGGAAGTAGCAATGTTTGCAGCTCCCACATTACCGGTGGGTATATCATTCTAGACAACAACTTCTTTGTTTAAAGATGCTTTTAGATGTAGGATTGAGTGTATTGAGTGCACCGATGTTTAGCCTTGTTTTTTTACCCATATACCTGCAGGTCTTTCATGGCTGTAGTCTTCTGTTGATGCATATGTTTCTGGTCTGCAGGCAGTCTTTCACAGCATCGTTAACTGCAGAATGCTCTTTAGCAGAAAGCCATGGGAAACACCTGCCTTCTACAGTTGCCAAGTTGGTTTTTTTTTATATGTAGTCTCCGTTGCGTTGTGCTTATCTTTTTTATATATATATACATACATATACGTAAATAAATATATGCATATATATACACACACATAAATATTTCTATATAAAGATATTCTGGCAGCTGTCATGAAATAATAATAGTGCTTCAGCTAATACCTTTAATGTCCCTACTCCCAGCAATTTCATAGTGTGAATTTATGTCAATTCATTGTTTTCAATGATAATTTTTTTAAAAATCATGAGGCATTTTAATGAGCAGCTAGAGATTAGTGAACAAGTGCCTACACTCCTCTGTAGAGTATGTGCATTCAGTTCTATTTTTAGGTGTAATTTTAAAGAATTTGAAATTACTAATTTATTTTTTTAATTAAGGGGCCAGAGCTTTTGCTTCCATGATGCAGAATCTGGCTATATATTTACAGGGGTAAGAGAAAAGGTTAGACAATGGCAAATGAATGCATGTTTCTGAATAAGGTGATTATTTTTGTCTTGGAACATGCAGGCCTACCGTGTTAATGTGTAAATAGTCTAGTTTGTATTTGGCGGGACAAAATTGGAGATAAGGATGGGAAAATGCAAAATTGGGCATGTTAAAGCCTGGGCAGGGCTAAGCTCTGGTGAACATCTCACAGACCAAGAAAAATTGGTTTTGTGAATTGATCTTTAAATGGAATACTCTGCCTGAAGATAGAGAACAGGTTATCTTGGAATGGGTACTTTTGTCACGGACATACGAGCTACCACTTTTCTAGTCCTAGTGTGAGAAGTAGAAAAGCTCTACGTCATCAGGGGGAGAGCTCTAAAAGCAGCAGCTCTCTGGTCCGTCAAAGCAGTCGGTGCCAAACAGCTCTGCCGACAGCCAGCTGGGGTGGTACTTAAAGGTGCTGCCATGAGAGAGCAGGAGCAAAGTGTGTCAAAAGACCAAAAGTCACGCTGCAACTGCCGTCTTGGGAAAGAAGAGAAGTATAATATTTAGTTTTTCAAATGTTACTTTTCTGAGCTGGAAGAGGAAAGCCATCCGGAAGACGGGGCAGTGTGGAAGAACGCACAAACACGAGGGTGGGGAGTATTGCGTGCCACAGAAAATTGCCAGAGTTTGTAGCAACAATAACGAAAAAGGGCTTCCTGTGTTTTATTATGTATTATTGGCTTTCCAGCCAACATCGACGTTCTCCTGCTAGGACAGGCTGGCGGCCCCCAGAGAGCAGCTCCTCCAGATGACTGTTTGCATTCGCCTGTAACACTTTTCCCATCCAACTGTTCCGAGATGCTTTCCAGTTTAAATACAGCCCCAAATCAGCCATTTACAAGGAGCTGTTGCTGAACAAATACGCTTTGAGAACAAGCACAAACCTGTAAAGTTTCTCTCCATCTTGCGAAAGCATTTCAAATGCCTCAAAAACGAGGAGAAAAAATAGCATAATTTGAGGCCTCAGAGGTGGGGTTATTTAGGTTTCCAAACGTGTCTCTTGCTGCTAAGCACTAGACACATCCATGGCACGTTAACAGTGGCTCTGCGTTAAAGCTGAGCAGCATCATGGAACAGCTAGCGTTGAGGATGAAATATTAATAAAAGAGGATTTTGTCAACCAGCACGTCGTGAGCTGTGATTACGAGACTGTTAAAAGCCAGCCGGGAAGGTCCTGTAGAAGCACCCCCTTGGGTAAGGAGAGACAGCTCGGTGAAGAAGCTACGAGCTGTCAACAGGAATAGTTAATGGAAGGGCTTGCAAGGGTGCAGCTTCCCCCGCAGATCAAGTGGTGACATTTCAGAGCCATTTCATCAGGGGAGGGGAGTGAGATGTACAAGGCAATGATCCGAGAGCGTTGTGATAGCATTCCCTAAAGGGAGAAGGAAAAATAAATTAGATCAGTGATCTCCCTGAGCAGAGCTGCCAGTTGTTAGCGTCTCTGAAGGGAGCGCACAAGCCAAGATGACACCGCTGAAGGAAAAGGAGGAACTCATTTGTCTAGATGTACAAATGTATTATTTTTATTGAACCAGCGCTGTGGGCCCCTGTTGCAGGAGGTCAGAGCTTGACAAATGCTGGTTAAACAGCCCCTTTCTGAAGATAGGCTGTCGCGGAGCAGAACAGATAGGCAGGACCGAAAGTGGTGTTTTCCTCAAGGTTGTATATTTGGACGTGTCAGTCCTGTTGGCCGCTGCTACGGCCCTGGGAGAGAGGGCTTGGCAAGGAGAGTCCTCAAAGTTTTCAAAGGTATCGTTAGGCCTTAAAACCCAGTTGTAGTCTTGGCTAGCACTGGTGTCCCTCGTTACCCTGCAGATGCAACGTCTTACAAATGTAATCTGAACTCATGCGTTTTAATGGAGTGTATGCTACTAATCACTTAAAAATCAGCATTATTTTTTTCCCTTTATAATGAGACTGAGCTTTTTATTTATATGTGGATGGAGTTTTGCCAGAAAGGATTATGTCAAGTGGTTTCATTCAGCAACGTGAAAACTCCTGTGCTTGTCTCTGCAGGTACAGAGAGGTGGAAATCAGGCAGTTGCAAAGAATGTAAGTAATGACTCCACTTCTGTATGTGATTGATTTTTTCCAGGGAGCAAGCTGGTGTATAAGTCTTTGAAAATGTGACTCAAAATGGGACAAAATTTTCCTAGACCAAATGTTTAAGTCTGTCTTAAAACATAAGTATCGCTTTGTGGGACCACCGTGCATTACTGTATAAAGTTTTATGTGCAATAATCAATAATTAATTGGGAAATTGGTGCTCGTAACTTTAGTAAACTGTTCATGACTCTAAGCTATCTTGATTAGAAAATCAGAAACCAGTTTGCATTTAACTTGCAACCTTAGGACCCCTTGACTTCAGCGGGCTGTAGACCAGGCCCAGCGTGACTGGACGTTCCTGTTGTGCTGCGGTCGGGGTCTCGCCTGCTGAGCAACGTCACCTACGTTTCCTTGCAGCCGCTGCCTGCAGGCGTGACTTTGCCTTGCCAGGTGGCTGTTTAGGCTCCAGCAGGAGAAGGTGATGCCCAGCTGAGCCTTTACAAAGGAGGTTTGTCTTGGCACAGACACAGGTTGGGTCTCTGTTGTCCTGTGTCTTCTTCTGGCCAAAGCAAGTGTGAGGGCTACTGTCCACCGCTACTCATGACAAAGTTCAGAGCCACAGGAAAAACGTCTTGGGGCGTCCCATTTACCTGTGTGGACAAGGAAATACTGGTAAGGACTGATACCTCCCACATGGTTTTAATGTCTGGTTTTAGGGCTGCAGTTTGCAGTGGAGATGGTCTGAAGTGTGTAACAGCGTAACGTGTAGCTCGGGGTCATTGCTAAAGGGGAGGGGTGGCATAGTTTTGGAAACCTTTGTCAGAGCGGGCCCCAAGGTGAGGATACGGTTGCCTCTCCAGACTTGGGTCATCTCCTCAGCAGCCACATCTGCGTTTTCCCTCGGCAAGTTAATGTTTTGTTCCAGGAAGGCAGCAAGGTATGGCAGGGTTTTTCTTCGCTGCAATGTCTTCAGTGCTGTGCTGAGTTTTGTCATGCCTAATAACTGAGCTGATTTGGCCTTTCAGCAGGATAGTGGTGGTCTGAAACAAGGAATTAGTTTAATATCTTATGACAGAACTAATGTTAACACTTTTCTTTTCCCACTGGCAATGTGGAGCCTTCACTTGGCCTTGCCATTGCCAACAGCTTTTCCAGCTCATAGGTGACAGTCTCCCTTCTCTATGCTCAAAAAATGTAGAATCTCGCTGTTCCTTATAAAAGGAAATGAAAGAATTAATTCTTAGTGATACTATGGAGCCAGCAAAGAACAGCAACCATGAGAGACGAAGACTGCAGCATTTTAGTAAAATGTTTCCTTGAAGAGATGTTTTTAAAGGAGATTGATGACGACAAGGGAGCTGAAAGAGGAAGACTATCCATTAAAGAAGATCTAGCATGACCCCAAGTAGAAGCCATTTTTTTTGAAACTAACTGCTTTTCAGTTTTGATTAATTACTTGGCACCAGAAATTGGACCTTTAACAGCACTGGGTCCACTGTGGAAATGAACTCGCTGGGAATCATTGCTGCAAAGCTAAAGGTTTAGAGTAATGACCAGAGAAGCCAACTATTTTAGCTTTTTGTGTTTTCTATGTGTGTGTGCAAGGAGTCAGCGCTGTTGTTTATCTGACAGCCTCTGGGTCAGGGCGTTTGCGCTCAGAACAGTACGGCAGCATAAGTTCCAGCATAAGATCAAATCTAGACACAAGCAGAAATGTATCGTTTCCATTTGCAATCATATATTTCAATGGGAAGCATATTCTGCGCTCAGTAGGAGATGTTTGGGAAAATATTTGACATCAAGAGAAAGCAAATGTGATTAACAGTATTTCTCCCATTTTATAAGCAAACGACCCAGCAGGTTATGAGCTCGGTTCAGTGCAGAAGTTCACTTACCTCATCTTATTCTTTGCAAAGAGACTAGCTCTTTGCTGATTTTCCTGAAGAATGGATAGTCAGAAACCTTAGATCTCAATGCCAAAGAGGAAAGAAACGGCTTAGGAAATGTTATAAACCTGTACACAGCTAAGCATGTCTAAAAAGACATTTCCTGCTTGAATTATATGAAGAGAGGAGTACGGCTTTAGTGAGTGCTGGGTCCTGCACTTTCTTTCTCCTGGCTGGGTCAGGCAGGGAGTCCACCGTCGGAGTGCATTAGCTGTTCGCAGCCATTTTACTCTTTCCCCACATTTTGCTTTAATCTGCTCGCAAGTGTTCGCATACCTGGGCACCTGCATAAGAGATGTGTGTTAAAATCATGTAATGGCTGTCCAGGCCTTGTTGCGATGAGAGCTGCTGTGAGCTGCTCTCCAGAGAGTCAGGCTCTGGTGAAAAAGCTCCGCCGGGCAGATTGGGAATAGCCCAGGAGCTCGCTTCTCTCTTCTCAGCAAGTTTTGGGTGAAAAGGCGAGTCTGAAAGCTGCTAATATTTATATTTTTGCATTCAGCTGCGCTCTCTGAGGGCGATATCAATTATCAGCACTGAGAGATAGAAAAAAAAAAGACAGAAACTTTGTGCTCACAGTAAAACATGGATAGAGGGGAGGAGTTCAGGATTGGGGGGGGAGGGGGTGTTAATGGAGGTATTTCTCCACCGACTTCAGCCAAGATCTCTCAAGGCTCATAAATTTGATTAGCAAGGCCTTTGTTTCTGTTGTTGCTGGATGATATGGATCACTAGGTAGCTTTTTCAATTTTTTTTCTTTTTTTTTTCTTTTGTTTTATTATTTGCAAACTCTCTCGTCTCGGATAAAAAGAAACTGCCAGAATAAAGAAACCAAAACAGCCAGGCTTATTTCATTTCATTTCATTTCATTTTACGCATCTTATCAAAATCCGTGTTATTCTTCATGGGTGTTTTTCCTCCTGAAGTAGTGAGATTTCTCCCTCATCATGAAAAAGGTCCTGACAGTGTTCTTCTGGAGTATATTATTTCTGCCAAGTCATTTTATAAACTTACAGTAAGATTTCAAGGCCCAAGACAAGGCTGGTCCTCGCCAATTCTATAGATCCCACGGCCCACATTTCTCTGAACTGAATGGGCTATAGCCCCTCCTGGCTGAGCCTGCTGATGAATTGAAACATCCAGTAACTACCGAATGTGAACTGGTGAAGTTAAACAGTAGCGAAGAAGAGAATCTGCAGCTTCCTTTTCTTTCAGTAGAGAAACCTGTATTTCCCTCAAGAGCCTTTTTAAAGACCTTCAAAATAAAGCTCAGGAGACTGAAGTGCCATCAATTAATCACAACCGGAGTTCCTAGCGCCAGGCGCGCTGCAGCTTCTGGGACTGATATTTCAAATCCCGGGCCTCTTTCGCAGAAGCACCTGTCTGCTGTGTCTTGGGGTTTAATTTTGTTGTCTTTTTTTTTCTTTTCTTTTCCTTGTGTTCTCTGATGGTGAGTCACCCTTCATTTGAGTTATTATTCTGGCATTATTATTCACTGAAGGGAATATTTGAAAGGGAGATGAGGTTTACTGAGAAGGAAGAGCTGATCTGTTTTTCACAGTTTTAAGGACATGTATTCAAAACAGAATCTCCTTTTAAGTTACGGCTGTGGCAGACTTAGTTACCTGTTTTAAGAAATGACTTTTACGTAAAAGTTTTGTACTTGAAGAAAACTACTTGAGTTTAGTAAACTGAAGCACTATTCAGTTCACAGATCTTCTGTTTCAAGAAGATTTGGGCATTTAGGGTTTTTTTCCTGGCTTTTTTCTTTGATACTCTCCTAGCAGGCTTGTTCTTATTTAAAGCATATTTCAGACTGTTTTGTTATGCCTACATTTCTGTATGCTTCGTGCTTTTGTAGGTCTCTTTCTTTAGCAGATAAATGGTGTAATCTCTCTTGTCTGCACCGATAACTGTTTTCTCCGGGTCAACTTCTCACTGTTTGGTGAATGCGCAAAAACTCGCAGATTAAAAAAAAAAAAAAAATAAAAGACTTTGTCAACATTGTATGTTTGGACTAGAATTAAATAAAAAGTGAGATGGAATATAACGTAGTTTTAATCTCTTAATTAACACGTAAAATGCAAGAAGTGCACTATGAACTATTTCTTTATATGATCAGACACATGACACTAGGACAGGAAGGTCATAGCTTCAGACAGAGAGACACAGGACAGCAGGAGATTTCCACAGCTCATTTAAAATAAGTTCATAGTTTTCTGGCATCTCCAGACTTTTGGGTCTCGTTGCTAAGGAAAAAAAAGAAACTTAAGGACAAGGGAGGTTTAAAATCTGTTGTAGCTTTCTGAGCTTTTTGACTAATTCCAGCTTTCCTGTGTGAGCTTCAGTTTTATTAACAGTTTACCTATCAAATTATTATCTATCACTCTCTTGAAGAATTAACGTTCACGTGCAGCTTTACTCAGTGCCGATTTTTTAATCTCAGTGCTGATTTTTTAAGCACGAAACAACCGTGCAGCTTTATTCAGTGCTGATTTTTTAAAACATTTTAGGCATTACTTAAATGTTAGTAACACCTTCCTGTTCAACCTGTATATTCAAAGTACAGTCCCAGCAACTGCTGCACAGGGTCTTCACTGGGAGAAAGGGGAGAGTGTTGTTAATACTAAATACAAGTGTGGACTTGTGCTAAGCACAGTTAGCTGCAATAACCATTTAAAATGCCAGAGCCTACCTGCAGGCTCCGTGTTGTCCCTCTTTTCCTCAGTGGTGAGGCTGTGGCAGGAATTTGGGGAGAGAATTTAGGAATACCAACTGTGGCAGCCAAGTCACGCAGGGGAGGCAGAGGTCCTCTTTCACGTGAGGACCCTCTTGACTAGGAACCACATCCATATGTGTGCCACAGAATCGGCAATGGCCCAGTGTTTAAAAATGAGTAAAGCTGGTTGGCACGGGGGTACCTGCTGGGGTGTGGGAGGAGGAGAGGAGAGTGAGAGCGATACCGTGAAAATACTGCGCCTAGAGGTTTCCTTATCGCGTGCGTTGGAGCTGCCTTCTGTAACAGCAAAGAAAAAATGCCATCGGAAAGAAACACTGCTTTGTGGGCATCTTGCATGCAAATACATCTGTGCGCACATCTGTGCTGGAATACAGACATAGATACAGATCATTAACATCTATTTTCTGAAGGTGATCCAAAGTATCAATCACCTGAATTGCTGCAGTAAAACCTGTCTTTTAATGAAACAAAAGTGAGACGTGAAAATAAAAGGTAACCTACTTTTAAATGTTTATAGAAGATAAAGGTTTAACCACAAGTCTTTCATCAAATGGAAGACAGTAGGAAAAAAAAGTTTAGAAAATGCCCTTTGGCTGCTCTTTACTGTGTGGTGAAACCTCACAGTATCTCACCTCATATACTATATGGGCCCTAAAGGCAGCTGGAAATGTTTAGAAATACGTCTATTTTGGTACATGGCTGCCTCTCTATCTGTTATATCCAGCAGTGTTTCAAGGAAGGGAGATATTTGCTTAAATGAAAAGCCCAGACCAAAGTGTGAGATGGTAAATGGCGCTCGAGGGTATACAGCAGTCTAAACGGTGCCCTCTGTTAAAAGAATCAGCCACCTGACTGCTCATTAGTTAGCAGTAAATAATGAGGAATAGCTTGAGGCAGGAGCTCAGAAGTGCAGATGTCCCAGAATATTCACCCAGTTTGTGGTGTCATGAGATCTGTAGTGTCGTGAGGTAAAATACACTTAATCCCTCTTCTGAGTGAAGTAAAGCATTTTACAGTCTTTGTGGAGTCTAGTAATTTTGTATAATCTTTTCAGTGAGGATATCAAAAAAGGAAAAGCAAGGTCCGTGAGATGGGGCAATGACTGCATACTCTCCCCCCTCCCCGTCGCCTTGCACACCCAAAAGGCATTTAGCAATACGTGGACACCCCTGGAAATTCCCCCACCCGGATGCCGCCCCCTCCTCCCTCTCCAAAGGTAGTAGGTGGTGCTTTTTGCATTAGACTAATAATAAATCGGAATTTCTCAGATGGCTCCTGTTGTTTTAACGGGAAGACCAGCATCCCAAACCAAAATTACCCTGAAAGGGGGGGAGTCTGGGTGAGGAGGGCGGGCAGTGCCCAGGCTGTGGGAAAAGCCCAGTTATATTTATATTTAACAGCAATGGTGCCATTGCAAAGAACTGCAGAAATATAATAGGTCGGAGTAGAAATTAATTTAAAAATCTACGGACAGTTTTAAAAAAGGTTGTATCTTTTTCTGTTAAGGCATTTTTAAACCTTAGAGAGTTCTATAGCAAGGCTGGTTTTCTTTGCTAAATTTTAGGCTGCTTTGTATTTTGGGTGTTATCTATGGCCAGAAGGTATTTGCTGTAGAGCTTTTATAAGCATTTCGGTCACAAAGAAGCTTCAGTCCCATTAAATTCTGATGAAACTCGGGCTCCTAGGTGCCTACATTTTCCCTTTTCTGAGCATTCCTCCTCCTCATCCTTTGTTTCTGTTTTTGCCACAGTTTGGGTACAGCTCCCCAGTTGTCTGAGGCCGAGTGAAGCGACAGTCTCAGAAGGAAGATCGGCATAAAGACAAAAGCGAAGGTCTGTTCTCCATGTCTAGCCTCATACAACACCCCTTGCTATGGTGAGTAGAAGACGCCTCGTGTCGGGGTCTGTTCTGCCTTCTGCCCGTCTCCTTGACCCTTCAGCAGCGCATCAGGGCTCAGCCGCAGGCTCCAGCAGGTCTCACCACGTCCCGTATCAGGTCACCCTCTCCCTACAGCTGGTGGTCCCTACAGCTCCCTACAGCTACACCCTACAGAAGGTGATCTTATGTCACCCTCTCCCTACAGCTGGTGATCCCTACAGCTCCCTACAGAGGGTGATCTTATGTCACCCTCTCCCTACAGCTCACAGCAGCACCTGCCTTGATGTTTCTTTGATGTGTCCAGCTTAGTCTCATACCAGACGGCCTCTGCGAAGGTGTCTGCACAGGAGGGTACTCCAGGCAGACTCTGATGCCACGGCTGTTACACACTTTTCAGTCACTGACTGCTGTAATCGCTGCCTGTGGGGGTGCCGGTTGAGGTCCCTGCTTTTTTGTCTATGCCCCGTTCACAGTAGGTTTCTTACCTCCTCCTTGCAGCAATCTGCCTCTACTTGTGGCCTATTTACTATGCTTTGCGCGTTCGTTATCTTAGCTAAGATGCCGACCTGAACCCCCCTCTCCCCCGCCTTCTTACCTTACAGCACTGTGTCAAATCCTGTTTGCCGAAAAGATTAAGCATTTTTTTTCCTCTGGTCTGAAAAATCAAACACTGCTTGAGGGCTACCTAAACCCCATAACCAAGGCGCTTAAATTAGGAAGTGTTTAGTGTAGGAAAAGCTTAAAAATGTGGGCCTAGGCTGCAAGCCCAGGTCCTTTCTTTTGTTCCCGACTGCCTCTCATTGATCGCAGGGTATATGCCAAAGGCAGAGGGGGCATTTGCAAACAGATGGGGAGCTGGGCAGTAGTGAGAAGGCGTGCGGAAAGGAGGAGGGATGCCACTGCCGAGGGTGCTCTGCCAGAAAGGGGGAAATCCAGCGGTGTCCCCCAGTCTGTGCCGGACTGGGGCCACCCTCACTCTCGGCCTCTTCTCCCCTGCTGATGCTGGGGTGCGATTCCATCTTGGGTCCTGCATGTGCTCGAAAGATTTCGTCTGCCTGGGGGTCCAAACCCAAAGGTAAAGGGGATCTCCACCAAATAACCGCTGAATGGCAACAGCCCAGGAAAGGCTGCCGTGTGGCTGCTCTGGGGATTTTAATCTGTGAGACAACTGATCTAGCACTTTTTATGAGCATTAAGCTTTCATATTCTCCGTTTCTTTCTCTGCCATGCATTTACACGTGTAGAAATTTAAAAAGAAAGTGCAAGTGGAAAGAGAAGCGGGAAATCCAACCTCAATAAACTCTCCATAAAATCCACAAATTAAGGGCAAGTACATCATGAAAGCATATTAGTCAGAGAGCTATAAATTCCAGCAAATTGATTGTCATATATAATCAAAAACATACTATATTATATAACAAGTTGAAATAAATACCGCAAACCAACCTCAGGCTGTAAATGTTTAAGATTAGTCCTTCATACCACATATACCTGAGGTATAAATAAAGCAAGCAGGAAGGCTTAAAAAAAAAAAAAAAGGAGGAGGAAAAAAGGTGCGTGTCCTAAAAATGGGGATTGAAATGAATATGTGGTTCTTTGAGTTACACTCAGAAATTGACTGCAAATCACTGGACGGTTTGAAAGGTTTTCACAGCACAGACATGTTCTCATGCACTGCTTAACGGTGACCGGTCTCCCCTTCTTGAGACGAACCCATAGAGAAGCCTGCAGAGATAGTCCTCAAAGAGTGTGTCCTACTCGCTGCGTGCAGAGGTGACAAACGCAGAGGGTGGCTGTGACACAAGGTTTGCCTTGGGCAGCCGGCGTGGCAATGCCTTGACTTGATCGGGAACGGTTGGAGACCATCAGCTGGGACTGCAGGAGCCCCACGGGCTGCAGTGCGGCTCTGGCCACGTCCCAGACTGCCCGTGCCCCTGGGTGCCCCTTTCCACCCGCAGCAAGCTGCACACTGCCGGGGGCACCCCGGTTAAGGCCGACCCCGTTCACGGTGACAGGACACCTGCAGGAGCTGCCTCATGGTTTGCGATGCTCCCCAGGACCTGCTAAACGCTGAGGGGCTGATGGGTTTCAGATCACGTGTCAAATTACTGTGTACGCTCTTTTAAAGCAAAATACTTTTCTTAACCTTCAAAGCTAACATATGGACCTAGTAGCCCAAAGCTAGCGAGAGCCTGTGTTTAATCTAACAGTGTGCAATTGTGTCTATGTGTAATCTGAAATGACCTGACGAGGATTCCCAGTGCCTAGGCTAGACGCCAGTTTCTTCTTTATTCAGTATATATCCAGTACCAGTTGCCTAAGGTGCCTTCCTGTCTGCATTATTGATGTGATATAGGCCTATGGTTTCCGGTATCATATATGTGGAATTTCTTTTCTCAGATCCTGAGCAATCCACATCTAACCCTCCAGCGGGAAAGCTGCTTAAAAGTCATGGCACTGGGCCTTCTTTTTGAAACCATTGAGCTTAAAACAAGCAATATGTGATGTTGTAACCTACAGCACTGCCTCCCAGCCAGAGGAGCCTCTGCGTTATCACGGACGCTTCTGGCTGAGCCAGCGATTAATTATGTCAAACGGGAGAGGCAGGGGGTGAAATCACACCGAGAAGCCGACAGGGATGGTTGGCAGTGGCACAGGGCAACCCCAGGATGGCCAGGCTGAAGATGCCAGCCCCGGAGCAGCGCGGAGGGCTCCCAGCCCGTCCGCCTGGATCCGCGCCGGGGCAAGCGCTGGCCGGGAAGCAGAAACGTGCTGCCGGCCGGGGCTGCGGTTCGGCGGGCGCGGGGCGAACGGAATCGCTGGAGGTGGAGGCTGGTAAGAGGGAGCACCGCCTCACCTGAGCCGGCTGCGGGCACCGACTGCACAACGTTCCCAAACACTTACCTGAAAATCTTAGGCGGTTTTCATTCACGTGGAGCCTGTATCACACCATGTTTCCTTCTGTCAGTAACTTTTGCCAAAGCCCTTCAGGTGAAGATAGACTTGAGAAGCGTCCTGAAGCTGTCCGAAACCCGATACTTCCTTCCCGGCGGGATTAGAGTCCCGCTGTCAATAGCATGTCAGTGCAAAATGGAAGCAGCGATGTTTACAAAATTAACAAATGGACTTCAAGTTAAACACTGGGCAATTTGTGAGACAGCTTTTTTTTTCCAAACGTTGACCAGTCTCCTGAGATTACTTGCAGGTGAATGTTCTGTTATTCTTTCTGGACTGACTTATTCTAACATCATGTCATTTTTAATTGCTTTTCTTGAGAAAATATGCTTGCAACTCCATCCTGTTAGCCTCCTTAGAGTGCTCTCCATGTTAACCTTTTCCCAAGGCCGCATTCACCATTCCTAAATCACATGTATAGTTTTACTGACTTCAAATCAGTTACTGCAGTTGGGAATGCGAGGTTGTATTCTGTATATGGTATGTGCCCTATAGTATTAAGCTCTGGGCTTGCATATAGGACAAGACTAAATGGCCCAGGCTCATTTGTATTGGGCCCCGATCCTGCGAAGCTGTATGTGCTGGACATACTCGGAGCAGTCTTGCTGACTTCCCTGGGACTGCAGACAGGAAGAAAAATTTCAGCCCGTGCCTAAAGCCTCACAGAATTGGGACTTGCAATGTTAAATCCTATAGCAAGGAGAAGCTGTTATCGCAAGACATCGTTGGGGAGGTGCGAAGCAGAAGGCAGCTTCCTATCTGCCAGCTCGGTGTCTGCCTGCCCTGCCTTGCTACACCCCGGCCCCCCCTCCAGCCACCACAAAGCTGGACAATCCCAGTGCTCACGCCCAGATGCTCACATCTCAGGGGGTCCCTGAGTGGGTGCAAAGCCTTGGCAGGAGGGGGTCCCCTCTGCTTATCAATCATCACCGCTAAGTTTGGGATGAAGCACATAAACAAGGTGATATTTTTGGCAGACCTAGCTATAGCTGGTGGACTGAAAGTACATCACTTGTTTCGAGAAGTAGCAAATATGAAACTGGAGGAGAGGGCAGGAAAGTATCCAGAACTGAAATGAATATTATTACTTTTCAGCAAGCTAACAGGACTCCTTGCAACAGGATCAAAATAGCTGTTTGTCAGTTATTTTGAAAAAAAAAAAGAGAAAAAAAAAAAAGGATTTGCTGCCAAGGTTCATGAGGAAGACACTATACTAATGCATTATTTTGGTTATACAATGTTTATCACTTTTTTCCTTTTAGGCTGCACCATTAAATGTAAAAAGCAGATCTATCAGCATCTAATGTTTCTTCAAACACCGTGTAGTGTCTAGAAAACTGAACTGTCAGACATGCTTGTCCTGTACACATATTTTGTTATTAAATGTGTTCGGGCATGACTTTTGGCAGGATTTCTTCACAACTATCCTGAACTTTTCTTGACACCTTTTATGGCACGTAATACATCTGCAACTCAGGGCTTGGTAAGCCCTTAACTCTTTAATTATGAGCCTAGAAACTCCCTTCCTAATTATTGTCCTATAAGCAACATGATCTAATGCTCATGCCAAAGCCCAGAAATTCACGCTGCAGGTGCTTCGCTTTGTTTGGCTGCCTTTCGCTAATTTTTTTGCTTTTTACGGTGTCAGGAGAGTAGTGTGTGCTCTGCACTCTTGTGTCAGTGTAATCCTGGAGCGGTTTGCAGTCGCTTGCTAGCTGACCTGACTGATATCTAGTATTTGTCACTTTTTCTTGCATCTTTTCCTCCAACTAAAGACAGTGCTCAGCTCTCACACGGTGCATGTCGTTTGGACCAGGTTTAACCAGAGGACTGATTTCCTCCTGTAAAGGGTTAGGGTTTAGCATTGGCTTTTGTGTAGTACCAAGTAATGCCAGAAACCGTCTCTTTTAAAGTGAGTGGGACTCGTATAAGTACTGTAGGAAATAAAAGAACAAGACTGACATAGCTGACGTGTCTAACGTTATATAAATCCCATTTTACCTTACAGGGAAACTGAACTGGAAACTGGCTGAGTGTCTTGCCAAAGGCCACAGAGGATGCCGGTGCCGGAGAACGAACAGACCCCATGAATCCTGACTCTGTAGCCTTCGTGCGATCACTTTGAAAACCTCATTTCCTTCTGTTGGACTAATTTTAAAGAGAATAATGAGACAGGGAATTCTGCTTTCTTCCTTACGGCCTGAGGGAGGAAGTCAGGAAAAAGTTTGTCTGATTATTTAATTAATTTATTAAAAGAGGAATTACCTACAAAGTCGTTTTTGTGAAATTTCTATAAAGACCATAAATCATGCGTATATTTTATTAAATATTGTTAGCAAGCAAAGATACAGCAATCTACAAAAATCTAGAAGACACTTCCATCTTTCCAAAATATTAGAAAGTCCTATCTACTCATGCCTTACTTACATGAATTTATACACACAATTTTAAATAAACCTAAATATGTTTAAGCAAGAATATTTTGCTTTCTTAGGCTCTGAAGTTCTGTAATTCACTGCTAAGTATTTTTCTGTTCCTTTTCATATTCGTTCAGCACCACGTATAAAGTTAATCACCTTACTAAAAGGAGGTTTCTATTCTTCCTTAAATCTGGAGTTGCTAGCACAGCCCCGTCAGCCAACAGTGTCCTTCCGTAGGCTTTCAGAACACGTACAAATGGCGCAAGGTGTTAAGAGATGCAGGCCACGAGGCCAAGAAGTTTAATGATGGATTTATTATTGAAAAGTGTATGCACTTTTCTGAAATACTAGTCGAACTTCAGGCTTCTCTTCAAATTGCTGTTTAAAGAACAGAGTTCAATACTAAAATAGTCCGTGCAATCTCCAGAGAGGAACCCAAAGGACCCTTCCTGGATGACAAATTATGGCAAACTTCCAAATCAAGTTGTAAACTTTCCCTCCGAGTAAATAAGTGTCATCCAAACCGTGTAGCTGTTCCCTAAGTTTATACACTGAAAGAGAGAGAGCTTAAACTTCTCAAAATTCCAGACCCAAACAAATTCGAACTTTTGGATTAGTTCATACTTGGATTTGAATTTAATAATTTGGACTGATTTCTATAGCCATACTGTTTTTGCAATAGAAGCTTGCTTATGGCTGTATTTTTCCAGGCTGATAATTTTTGATAAAGCTTTCTGAGGTTCAAGATCAGCACCACCTGGAATCTTGTTTAAAAAAAGCAAAGTATTTTCCTACCTCTTCCCATGCAGCTGAGTAATTGCTTTAAGGTGGATGTCTTTGTGTTAAATGGCATTGCTTCAAACTCTGTGCATGTCAAACAGCAGAAAGCTAGGAGAGTTTGAAAGGTTATCACTGTTTCTCTTCGAATTCCTGTGTACTGAAACCCTTCAGAGATGGCTGCCTACTGCAAATCATTGTTTGACAGCTTCACTCAACTTTGAGACTTGTCAACTCAGGGGGCAATCTGACAGCTCTCAGGCAATAAAGTAAACAAGGGATTTGGAGCGTCAGAGAAGGAATGCTTAAAATCATTCCTAATATTTCTCCTATTCATAACATGTCACCAAGCTGGTGAAGCTATGAAGGCAGCAAGTCTCAGCTTCTTACGCATCCCAGGTGGCATTCGCAGGGTGAGGGAAAGCTTGGGGAACCCCGGCAACCGGCTTCCACCACGTTGTGGAACCACCAGAGTTGTTCCACTGATGGTATTCCTGATAACAATGAAAACTCAAGGCATTCTTCTTCAAACGGACCGTTTTTCAGACGCTTTATGTACCAGTCTGACTTAAAAGGTGATTCGGTATTGGTGGAAACAGAACCTCATTTAATAGTTGTTCTTTAAAACCAAATATGACCAAGTTATAGGTTTTCTCTGTAATAATGTGGTTAAGGGATGCTCCTTTCACAGTGGCCTGGAAACCTGCAGACACTTTGGTTGTACAAATGCTCTGATGCAGAATCTCTAATGGTGCTGGAACCTGCTGAGGGTTGATCGCTACATGGATCTGACCACTTACGTACCTGTTTATGGACGTACAACACATTTGCACGTGAACTAACAGGTACGTTTCCTGAAGCAGTCACTTTTATGGGGTCCTGCCTTTGCAAGAATTATCTGAGACAGCTTAAAAAGCCTTTTTTTCAGATTCTGATAATCTGGCTATGTTCATGCAGACCCAATTGAATGCTCAAAATGATTTTAAGAGTAGCTTTTAAGAGTGTAACCTGTTTTTTTGGATATTTCCCTGGGTATGTTTCTGTATTCCTATCAGGGACTAATTTGATAGTATGTCTAACATACAATTTTGTAGGTGTACGTAACAGACAGGTTTTACCGTTCTAGTGAAGAATGCAAAACAAAGTATAGAAAATCTGACCTGATTTTTAGACTAGTGTGACTGTTCCTTGCACATCTATTTTGAGAATTCCTGCTGCTAACACACCTAGAGCTGACCCCTTTGTTAACTGTGTGGCATGCGCATGACAATAAATTACCTGTTGTCATTATTGAAAATGACTAATGGCCTGTTACCCTTTTAGGATGTTATTTAAAAGTCATTTTTCTAAAAGGAGAACTATATTCCCTCTTGAGGTAATGCTTTTTTTTTTTTCTTTTTAAACAACTCCTTTGACTGTTGCTGCTCTGTGCTATTATAGGAGGTTTTAAACTGAGCTTTTCTAATTACAGTAGTTGTCGTGCAGCTAAATTGTCTTTGGATTCTTTTTCTAATAAGGACACCTAGCTGGACACCCAGCGCACGTAAATCTCTGGAGCTGTGTTTTCAAAGGGTCTAATCTAATATAGACGAGCTATAACGTTTAGGGGTAATGTTAAAGATCTTCATTTACTGCAGTATTACAACTCCATTAATTCACATTTTAAACTGAGCCATGACCAAATGCACTTCAGCAGCCACTTGTGCTTCCTAAAAGATTAAAGGCTCTGAACCATGTGAAGAAAGGAAATCTTTATAGATTGCTAGCTAATGGCTGTTTTCTTTACTGTTGGAGTCAGTGAATTGAATTGTAATGGACTGGATTGACTCCACATATGGAAATTACAATGAACAGGATCTTTTTTTTACAGACGAAAATTTCAGTCATTCTGTAAGTCAGCTATACACTTCAAATGCTGGACTGCAAGAAAATATCTGAAACTCATGAGTCCTTTTAGCATAATATTGCTTGCTTATGTATCTGTTCTGTACCTTGCGTTAGCAGCTTAATAGTTTCTATAAACGTAGTTGATTTGACATCACACAGGGAGGTGCGTGTAGCACCATGTAAAAGCCACTTACCTTGCACCATGACAGTACGGAGTGCTTGGGGTCTCCAGCTTGCAATACACATGAATACTTGGTCAAGGGCTCACGCTAATTTCATTGCTACCAATGTGGAAGTAAAACTGGATTAGAGGAGTAAAATTGCAGGCGTGTGTTCTTTTGCAGCGTTCCTAAGGCGTACCTAGCCTAAGCTGTATTCCCAGATTTACCTCTCTTGCTGATACTGTCATGACAAACTCAGACACGTCATAGCCGCTCAGACGAAGTGGCAGAAGGGCAAAGAAAGTTTCCACGGCTAAAACTGCTATTACTGCGCAAAGCTAGACAGAGACCGATGGGAGTTAATCACTGAAACACGAACAGACAGGACTAGCTTGTCATAATAAGAAGCTATCAAATCACAGCTCTGTTAAACTCTTCAACGTTTTATCATGAGCAGCTGTCAAACTCTTATAATTTCATGATTAATACATTACAGAGTGATTTCCTCCCTTATTCTGTTGCCTGTAGCATTTTTTTTAACTGGCAGTGGTATCGGTCATATTTATTTAAAGTGAGCTATGACTCTGCGTGTGCATGTACATAAATGTATAAGCACAGAAAGGAGGAAACAATTCTTGGGCCTGGCTCCATGCATGGGAGGGCACTGCCCCATCCGTCCTGCCTTTCATGGTGCCCCTTGGCTGGCAAAGCAGTATTGAAAGCAGTATTGAGCAGTATTGAGGGCTGCGAGCAGTATTGAAAACCGCTGTTAAGGTAGATAAATATAATTTTCAGTGCCTGCCCCGTGTCTCCCCACAGTAATGTCTGTGAATAGTGCCACTAGAAATAGCTTCAACATAATCTGTTCCCTTGGAAAAACAGAATGAAAAAGAGTTATTACTGATTTATACATCGCCAAATTTGGGGATGAAAGAGATAATTTAATTATTGCTAAGTCTCTTCAGTTTTCACATGAAGGCAAAAGTGTGGGTCACCGACTTTTCCGAGGAATGCCTGGGGCTGCCGATGCAGTGCTACAAAAGTCGTGGAGCCCTTGAACCAAACGAGGTGAAACAAGATGGCCACTAAATTCCTTAAAACTTTGGCCACCGAGAAACTTCTGGGCTGTCCCCGAGAGGCCCCCGCTGTCCCTCCCTGGGCGGGCTGGGAGCCAGTGACTCAAGGTGTTTGGGAAGTCTCTGGCTTTCATGTCTGGGCGTTTCACTTGAACTGGAATTAATGCCCTTGAAAATTACTGCTAAACAACAAGTATTACAGGCTGTAATAACTACCGAGCTGCTCTTTGCTATAGTGGACTCCTGCCAGGACAGGATTTCCATCTTTTGGGAGATATTTCAAATCCGCCTGCGGTCTGGGACTTTTTGGACTTGTGGCTCTATGGATTTGCTTGTTTAAGGCTGTTGGTGTTTGCTTTAAGTTTTTAAGAAATAAAATAATAATAATAATTTTAAAAACCTTTGAAGAAAAGAAAACTACTGCTGGAGTCTATTTCTTTTGGAATTTCTAAAAAGGTTTCTGCGGAGGACTCCTTCGTGACAATATAATTAAGCAATGAGACATGACAGCTAGTCATTTCAGGGTTATTACTGTACGCCTAAGGTGGCATCGCAGGCATGAGGCTGAAGGGCGAGTGGCTTTAATCACCCATTAAGTGCAATAATCCCTTTGATATGCGCTGTCTGGAGAGACTTATCAAAAAGGAATTTAGGAACAATATTAAGAGGAACAGACAAACTGGTGAATGCACTAGGCGTGAAGGTTAACGTGGATGTAACATCACCGACAGACACTCAAAAAGCTCTATTTGTGTCAAGTTTTCATCGTTAGAGACACCCCGAAGGAATGAGTTTTAATAAGAAGCAAAATATTGCAAGGACTTCTTCGGTATTTTTGCTTTTTTCCTCCTTAAATATTTGTCTTATATACTTTAAGCATAGATGATATGGACTTTAAAGTGGGTCAGCTCCTCTGTGCAGTACAGCTGGATAAAAATGCAGATGGCAGACAACGATGCAGTGCCTGCCCATAGCAGGACGGTCTTATCGTAAAACCCGTCGTTCGGTGATCCACAATGCTAGCTCACTTTGGTACCTTTGCCGGGCACTCTGCTCTCAAGGGAGGCAGTTCTTCCAAAGGAGAGAGTTCCTTCATACAGCCTGTGAAGATCGGCGGTGTGGTTTCCACATCTGTTTCAGCTAGCAGAGCTGGGAATTGAGCTACGGTTCTCAATGGCGACACAGAGAGAGATGCCAAATTGCCGAGCTACTTCATTGACCTAGTACAATATCTCGATTGGTTTCAAAGGAAGGGCATAGAACACGGTTATTTTCCTATGAAATGGTTTATGGAAAGATACAATTTTTCAAAAAACTTAATTGTGTGAATTTTTTAAATGCGAAGTTTTGTGCTAATATGCCACGAAGTGGAGAAATCCAGTGCCAACGTAAATGTTGGTAACATGTTCGTCATATTTACAGGTCTGAAAATGTTAGCTTTTCCATGGCCTCCTTTACATTAATATAATATCAATACATTAAAATAATGATCCAAATGTAAACATGAGAGACAAAAACATTTGCTATGACCCAAAATATTGCTCTATGCTGTATAGAAAAGAGTATTTTGCTGAATTGGCCCTTGTTTGAACTTAGGTGATGTTTGCATATTTTGTGCTGTATACAAAAAGCTTTGCCCTTTATTTGAAGCCTGCTTTGACTGTGTAAGTACCATGCTCCAATTTCCATTTGGGCAATCAAGGTTGTCCTGTCAGTCCCTTTGAGTACACATGGGCTGAACAATGAAAATCTTCCTGCTGTGGGTGCATGGGGGTTGTGGGGATTTTGTTGCATTAAAGAAGAGGGATAAAAAATGTAAACCTGAAAATGAAAATTGATGAGAATTGGACCTTGTGTTTTGTTTTGCCTTTCAAGGAAATTTATGGAAATGCAGTGTAGCAGGGCTGTTGCCACTGGTTCCCTTCAAAGTTAAAATTTCTTAGTACTAAACAGAAAATGTATTCTTTAAATAATATTTGAAAAATCAGACTTTAAAAAAAATCAGCGAAATTCCCTCCAAAGAAAGGGTTAAAAAGAAATCCGCTAAAGTTTCCCTAGGGACAGGATAGTCCAGTTTTGAAAAAAGTCATTGTTATGCTAGTAATAGGATATGCCTTAAGCTTGTTCTTAAGTCTTATTTTCTTTACTGCAGGTTGAGAAAGTTTCTCTCCATCGGGTTCCATGCAGTTGTTCTGGAAAGGAATGGCAAAGCTGTGCAAGGCTTCGCATGAAAAAACCTCTTCCTGTAAAGGCAAGACCCTGCCAGAATAAACAGGGACCGCAGCAAATGATACAGATGGACATTTCTTTTAAGTGTGTCTGTATGTATTGTACAGAATATGAATATATGTATAGCATACGTGTGCGTGTGTGTGTATTTACATGAGTTTGCATACATATCAATATTTTCAAAAATATATGTTCTGGAGCGTACATAATCAATGCAAGCTTTCCTGGAAACTGGGCTCTTAGCACAGCCCAGCCCGCCCACAAGTTCATCTTGTAGAATCCGGAGATGAAGATTAACGCGCTGGGGTACAAAAGCTAATTTCTTAATAACGGTAAAGTTACCGAAAGCAATGCAAGCTATTGATGCCTGAAACAGCCAGATGAAAATGGCATGGTCTAGTGATTAGAAGGTTTTAGTAGGAAATAATACTTTTCTTGTCACTGGGCTGCGCTGGCAGAATGAGTGCAGCAGCTGGAACGCATATGCAGAGTGTTTACTGGAGCGACTCTTACACTTTCAGACAGAAGGAAATCCTGTGCAGGATTGGAAAGCGCAGAGGGCTGTCACCAGGGAATAGGCTGTCTGTGTGTCTCCGTGAAATAAAAGCTGTGCGGACCACAGACCCTGCAGTGGGCACTTCCTGCCCCCTTTGCTGCAGCAGTTCAAGATTGCTTTTTCTTTCTGCCTTTTTTTTTTCTTTCTGGAAGATATCAAATCTACTGGCATTATCAACAGAAATGCTGATGAAGCTCAGGATTTACTTTGTATCAAACTTCAAAAATCTGATTAAGGGTGGGTGTTTTGGTTGTTTTCTGGTTTGGGGGAGGGGGTTTGTTCGGCAAAAGGAGAACCTGGAAATTTTGCCCTCTCTCAGGTCGCATAGGTTGATCTTTCTAGGCTAATAAGATATCTAATATTACTTGAGGTGTTTTTTTCGGTTTCAGGGGTTTTTTTTCCCCCAAAGCTCTGTAGGTTTCTAACTACTGTGAATGCCTTTAAAGCAGTAGCAAATCCCGGCAACTAAAAGCTGCTAACACAGGGAGCATTTTATTGTTTGCTGATCTTATAGCAATGAGCAGTACCTGCTAATGAATAAGAAAACATGTTCATTATCCAAATAAGTTTAAAATTCTTAAATTAATGATGTGTTTATGTGACAGATTTGTGGGAGGGATTTCAAATATAATCACCATCAATCTGGCTACAGCCAAAATAAATTTTATGAAAAGTAAAACAAACTGTTGCACAGACAAAGTAGGCCTTCGGGGGCTCATGCAATAATCTGTGTTTTCTTATTTAGCTGTGTATAATATTTCTGTTCATTTCTTGTCCAGATAGAATCTCAGTATATATAACATTGCTGTTAAAGCTAAGAAGAGTCAACATATGCCACTACCCAAAGGGGAGGGAAGAAAGAAATGCATACTTCAAATTTTTGGTTCAAGTGAACAAGCCATGCCCAGGTAACTGTGTCAAGCATGGTGCAATTGTAAAGGTGAGCATGAAACATAAAAGCTTTAATTCCGGGATGGTGACTTTTCACAGAAATATGTGACTATGTTGGGGTGTATGTTCTGGAAACCCCAGATGCTGCTGTCACTACTAATAAAATTGTTACAAGGTTCAAACTTTTGGTGAAGTTCCTGCGTATGTTCTTTCTTTTACTGAACGGAAATGTCAAATTTAATCAGATGAAAAAAGAGAGGTGGGGGCCCAGTTTCAGAAGCACATAAGCAGCACTTACGCAGGAGCAAAGTGGGCTGTAGCCCCAGTCAGCACCATCTGCTCTGGCCCGGGCTCGGTGGCGTGCGATGGATGGGGGAAGCCGTGCTGATGTTTGGGTGATGGGGAACCGGGTTGGAAATTCTTCGCTGGGCTGAGGCGCTGAAGGCTGCTGAGCACAGCAGCTGACTCCCAACAGACCTGCTCCATTGACCAGTATCATTGAGGAGGAAAGGCTTGAATTCCTACTTGCACGTTCCAGTAAAAATGCATTGGTAATTTTTGATTGTTTTCTTGACACTGTTCTGCAAATACGTTTTAAGGACATTTTTGCCTGAGAAAGGGCTTTTGGGTTGAGCTGAAGGCTTGTCACAACCTTTCATTCACAAGTTCAAATGCATTACATACAGCGGCCAGAAAAATCTGCTTTTGCGTCGTTGTCCGGCTTCCCTGTTCTCGTTATTGGTTTCCAGTAAGTGTAATGGGAATATGTGGCTGTCGTTCAAACAGATGAAAATCTTTGGCATTGAAAATATATCAAGGGGTGCCTGGTTTTTAAAGGAAATATACCCCTTCCTACTATTGCATGGTTCCTTGATCAGATAAAACCCATCTTGTGCTAACGTTTAAATTAAATGCACTACATTCTGACCCAACAATAACAAAATCAAACCCACTCATTGCCAAGTATCATAAGCTCTTAAAATACATTCAGACAGTGCGATGATATTAATAGGGAAGCAGATATCAGGTTTCAGCCGACAAAGCAAACCACACGGTGGAACATGAGAAGTACTGTGCTTACTGACTTCAGAATAAAATGGAAGACAGAAGCCCTATCAAAAATTATGCTAGTAGTCTAATACTGTACATTTATATGGAGACTTGGCCTGGAATATCTCAAAGATGCTTCACAGAGAGAGACGTTTTTATCTTATCTCTACATCTAGGTGGCTGAGGTAAAGAGGTTAAGCAATTTGGACTCAGATTTCAGAAAAAGCATTTTCCAAGGTGTGTCTCAGCAAAGGGTCTTTAAGAAACTGGGTTGTATTGCAGCAAAAAGAGACAACATTAGACCGGGAAATGGCCAAACTCCATCAGAATTTCATAAGACACAGGGCAAAGCTTCACTGTGTGCTTGTCCTGTTCTTAAACTCTCCTGTTAAGCATCTCTACTAGCTACATTTAAGGGTATGACGGGGTACTGGGATGGACTTTTGGTCTTATTTACTGTGGCGGTCAGTGGCAAAGTTGTGAATAATACTTGGTGCACTTTTTTGAAGTCTGTAGTTATCGTAGATGAACATGCATCCACAATACATGATCTGTTGACGTATTGATAATTAACTTTTTTAAAAAGCTAGTGAGAAGTGTTGTTCAGACGTTATAATATGATTGATAGGAAGGCTGAATTTCCTGGCTTATATGTTGTTGTCCTTATATATCTAGGTCATACCTGCTCTGAGAGGGAAGATTATTGAGTTCTATAATGTTTTAACCAAAAGAGTGGACCATGAAAACAAACTTATTCCAGCTCTGGTAGCTGCCTGGTGATTTCTGACAACACAGTTGCAGCTGCATCAGCAGTTTCCCTGGCCATACCTATCATCTTGCAGGGCGTTCTGCACCGGAGGGAACACACAGCTCTTTCTGCATCTCAGTGAGAAAGGCATGGCTACAAATATCATAATGAAAATGCTTTAATAATAAGATGGACATAGGAAGAGAGATACAGATAGCGAGTAAGTCTTACATCCCTTCAGATGCCAGGAACCCTGCTTCTGTGCTGCATCGGACGGACCCTGGGTAGACAGCCATGGCACACTGTGCCCAGTTCCCCTGCGTGGAGAGGCTCCGTCTCCCTCCCGTATCGTGGTGCCTTTTATTCAGTGTAGCAAACAAAAAACCGTATTGCCTGCCTTGACAGGCAGGAGCGTTATCTCTTTCTCTCTGTCCACCAGAGCATATCCAGCTGCATGTATCCAGGAACGACACCCAGGAACATACGTGTTCGGGTCGGTCCAGCATGTCCTCTGGCGTTACCACATACGTTGTCACAGTGGTCACTCCTGCCAGCGTAAGGGTTACTAGGTCTAAGATGTGTGGCATGGCTTGCTCAAGATCACTAACTCCCCAAAGGCACTATCTTCTGCAGGGCTCCCAATACGGAAGGAAACTTCCTGACTATAGAACTGTAAAGAAGTTTTCTCACTGATACAGCGGGCTTTACCTTTCATTCCCTGTTGATGATCGTGGTCATTTACATAGTCATCTTCATTTGCATGGGGAATACACAGGGGCTGATTAAGTGAAGATCTCTTGGGTCAGGATGCATCAAATGAAGCACAGTTTTCCATATGAGTTGTCTGTGAGATAAAGATTATCATCTTTGTGTAGTTATGTCATTTTTTTATCCTGGGCAGAATTTATTCTTCTTTTCTTTTTAATTAACCTCTTGTAATACCAGACCTCAGAACATGGCCAGAGAACCTTCTAATGGAAGGCAAACCAGTCTTGACTTCTGTGTTAAATTTGCAAGGTTATGCAATAGTATGTATTATGGACATCGAGAATTGTCTGCTTCCTGCAGTCTTTGTTGCAGGCTTATTGATAATAATTATTTTATAATCTAACTTATAAAAGCTTGGGGATTGGTACATGCACTTTAATTGCATGCTCATGATAGGTCTTGGACCACACTCATGGAAATAATGGAAGAATCACAGACAGCTTAAATACTAAGGAATAGTTGGTTCAGCTTTGGTAGTGTGAAGGTAATGTAAAGAGAGCAAGCTCGTTTGTATACTAGTTAAAGCCAAAGAGTTTAAGCTCATTTAGCTGATGTCTTCCATGGGTTACCAAAACGTTATCTTCAACTGTTTTGATGAACAACTACAAAAAAGATGGTCCTGGGAGTGTCTAGGATCCAGTCAAGACTCTAAAACCTGGATGCCCAAATATTTATCATGGAAAGAGACTCTAGAACAAATTTCACTCTTGGTATCACTGTGCGCCTGTGACCCCATAAAGGAAATGGAAAACTATAGGAAATTTGTCCTTGTGCGTTGTTTGAGTTCTTTCTGTTAATGGGCTTAAGTGCTGCTGCTGCTACTATGTAAACAGGAATTAAAACACAGGTTGTATAAATATGTTGCATTTGAAAAATTGAGTGAATTTGGTTCACTGTCAATGATTAAATAGTCTCACTGCTTGATATCCACCAACTGTGCACAGAACCGGCCAAGGGTTTGCTTCTGAGCTATAACAAGTTGAAGTGTATAATATTATTCTGATAGTGCAGAAATTCAGTATTCGTATACATATTCCTTCTGCAACAGGGTAGAATAGAGTGGGTAGTGCTGATGGGATGTGACCCCGTGTCACATCAGCTCTGCCTCTAACCAGAGCTATCTCCACAACAGGGTACTGTACCACAGAGACAAAGTGGTGAGTCTGACATGGTGGGCTGATGTTCTGGACAAGAGAGTTTTGTGCACACAGATTATGTGGGCTTCATCTGATTGACAAGTCTTTGTACAGCCTAGCAAGTAATTTGTGGCACTCCGGAGCTTTGCCCTCAGGATTGTCAATCTTTAGCTAGTGTAAAGCAGTGTCCTTGCCATTTGCTACTTGTCATTGGTTAAAGTTTCCTATCTGTTAACGTGCTTGCATTTCAATATGTCTGCCTAGGGAGACGCAAACAGAAGTGCCAACTTCTTTGTCAAATCGCTTATTCTTCTGTGCATCCTTTGTCGGGCAAAGGTTGTTCTCAAGAACAAAAGAGAACTGTTTCCAACATGTTCACTTTTGCAAGCAATGCTTCTTCAGTGTCCTCTTTTCCTGATTTAACCATGGGGGGATTCCTCTGCCTGTTGGTGCTCCCTGTGGCTCAATTAACTTTGGAAGAACCTGTGCATCAGTACCAACAATGCTTTGGGGATATTGGGTTATGCCAAGATATCCTGATTCTGTCATAGTACTGATGCTGTCTCCACCAAGAGGCCCGGATACCCTCAGTTTTTTCAGCATGTTTCAGCCCACCTCATTGCCTGAGGAGTTTATTGAAACACTGTCTTAGACTTGCACAAGATGAGGGGTTTTTTCTTTAGCTCCTCCCTGTCTTGTCCAGTCTGGTTAATCCTTAGTTTATGAATAGGTTTGCGCTGAATTTATCATTATTTCTTTTTCTGATATGCAAAGTGGTGGGGTTTACTAGTTTTTTCTCGTAAGCTGACCAAAGCTTTGACACTGGTTGAGTAGTCTTTAAGGCAGGTCGTTTGGATGCTCTAAAGGCTGTTTTGTTATTTATAGATTATTATGGCTGGCTATAGCCCAGGTTAATACAATTCAAGACAGGTCAACTTGAGGTCTTTAGAAAAATAGTTGGCAAGTAGATCGACAACTGAGGAACCTGTCTGAACCTGAACATAAGAACTGTAAGTGAATTAAGTAGGTGTTTGAAGTTCAAGCCCCAGGAAAGGAAAACAAAAATAACCCACTCCCCAAATCCTTTCTGATGGGAGAGAAGACACCAGTGACTCAATGAGAACACAAATCTGCATTTTTTATAATTACACAAGTGGTATTTTCACAAAACCAAAACCAAGTAGTATCATGATTAATATTGTATTTGAAAAATCTCTAGGGTATACAAATTCATTGCTTAGCTACATGGCGACCATAACAATTGGTGCAGTCACCTTCAAAGCACTGTATAAACTTCGGCTAATATCCCTCATTCCTATGCCTTTTTCACAGCTATCCTGTGAGTTAAAGGAAAACACATACCTTCTCAAAGGAGTTTTTGTGTTGATACATACTTCTATTGAGAAGAAGCCACCTTTGGAGGATCCATCACAGTGGAAGACTCTGCCTAAAGGAAATCCAGTGTCTTTTCTGGACCATAATCAGTGGTCTTCTTCCTCAAGCAGCCACGAGGTTGGTAAAAGAAAATAGGAATAGGAATACACAGCACTAATTAACTGGTGAGGGAGGCACTCGTTCAATATTTGATTTTGTTGAGCTGAGATACAGGTTCAGAATTAGTGAACTTTTACATGCTTACTTTGGAATAATCATATATTTTTAATCATGCCTAATAAATAAGGACAAAAATGTGTAAGGGAAGCTGTAAATCAGCATCTAAATAGAAAATAATTTTATGCAGTGAATGATAGACTAATCAATATGAAGTTACAATTTTGCTCCTGGAATTAATGAGCTCTGCTTTTTCTTCTTGGCCTGCCAAAGAGTTAAATGGCAAAAGTAGTTCAATTTTTATCAGCTCAGTTACTTCTTTTTTAGCCATTTACAAGATCCAGCTTATTTTGGTGAAAATATTAGTAGTCCTTTCATTAATTTTGTAAGAAAAAAATTGCAGAACATTTGTTCGTAGGCATGATTTTTGATGTATGGTTCCAGATGTGAGTAAGGAAGCTGTATTGTATGTTCTGAGGTTTTCCTATTGAGCATTTCTGAAATTTCAGAAATGAACACTGAGTAGGTCTAAAAGATACAGTATGGGGTGCATGAGAGATGTTTTTGACACAATAGGGTCAGAGAAGTTAAAGACACGTTCTTTGTTGGCAATTTTGGCAGAAATACTAAAACACAATGTGGGAACTGCAAACCTTATGACATTCGGTAAAATGTGAAAGGCTTCATGTCTGTAATATATGACTTGATGTCATGTATATGAGTTGGTAGCTTTTGCACAATATATAATGAATCTCACTTTTTTGTCTGAAGTTTGAAAATATTTTCCCAGTGTAAATAACTCATGCTTGAAGTGCAGTGTGAATTTAAAACCCCCTCTTGTCCAAATGTAAAAAACTACATTTCATGATGTTGCAAATAATGCATTCTGTACTCCAAGCTTAATGGCTCCTTATAAAAATGTAAACCATTTTGAGAAATCTTTGGTATCCAAATGAAGGTTGTATAAAGAGAGGTACGTATAAAAGCAGGGAACCAATTACCCAGCTGCGTCACTGGAACTCGAAGTTCAGTTATAGTTCCCCATTACTTTGCTGGGTCTTTTATTTGCTGCACTTGTGTGGGCTGCAATAAATATAACACAACTAGACCTTTCTGCTTTTGTTAGCTGAGCTCCCCTGGCTTCCACTGTTGGAATGTACATTGTGTCTTGGGAGGCAGCACCGACATTTCAGAACCATTTCAGAAAAAGGTCTGTAAACCTTTTCTTTGTAATTGTGTTTGTATTGTATTCGTCTGTATTTGCCTTTAGGGGAGTGGGAAGCTCTGATACACTGAGTCCATTGTACTTGAGATGCCCATTTGACTGGGAGAGGAACTGTCTGCACGGCAGTAGGGAAGGAACCTAGACAGGACGATGAAGGCACCTAAAACCGGCTGTACTGGATGTGGCCAAAGCCTTATGTTCTGAATAAGGCAAATCCAGAGATAATTCACCTCTGATATATACTGTAACGCTGTTGTAGGAACAATATAGCAAAGCTTAATCTGAAACCTTGTCAAAGGCGAGGTGATTAGTGCCGCAAAGATGATTGGGGCACCTGACATATGAGGAGAAGCTGAGGGAGCTGGGACTGTTCAGATTGGAGAAGGCTCAGGGGGTCTTATCAATGTGTGTGGAGGTAAGTAAAGAAGGTAGAGCCAGACTCTTCTCAGTAGTGCTCGGTCAGGACAGGAAGCAACGGGCACAAGTTGAAACACAGGACTTTCCATTTAAACATAAGAAAACACTCTTTTACTGTGATGGTGATCGAACACTGGAGCAGGTCACACAGAGAGGTTGTGGAGCCTTCATTCTTGGATGCATTCAAAATTTAACTGGCCATAGCCCTGAGCAACCTGCTCTAGCTGACCCTGTTTTGAGCAGGGGGCTGGACCAGATGATTTCCCAAGGTGCCTTCCCACCTCAACAGTGCTGCGATTGTGCAAGTGTATTATAAAACAAAACTCACTGCACTCACTCACAATCCCAATCTCATGCTCACATACTCAGAAGCACCACCTTGAATGTGTCCAAATACTCTTGCCAGCATGCAGGCACCAAGACCTGGGTCTGGCCACGGTTCCTTGAGGTGAAAGGTTCCTTGAGGACAAGGAAATCTGGATATTGAGTTCCTATCACATCTCCTGTTATCCTTAGGCTAGCAACTATGTGCTGGCTTTGGGTGTCCTGTTGTACCCTTCAGGAGCTGACCATGATTGTGATCTTCTGTCTCTTCGCCCTGTCTCACCTTTCTGAGTATTTATCCACTGTCTGACCTACTTGGCGTCTTAAAGCTCCAGCCCTTTACCTCCCTGCCATTATCTCTCAGTGATGTGAGCCTTTGTCTAGTCTGGGTGGAGACTGTCCCTTGTTCTCAAATCTTCCCTGATTTCTCATTCCAAATGTCCTGGAAAGCTGCATGTAGATGTGCTGGGAACTTGAGCATCTGCTAATCTGCGTGCCACCAGTGCCTGCAATTCTTATGTGCCTTTTTCTGCTCCTCTTTCTGGTGCTTCCACAACCAGATATACCTCTTCATTTTCCATTCATCCTATCTTAGCATTTCTATTACATTTCTACACCCCAGCAGTCTTTCGTGTACTCCCAAGGACTTCCTGAGCTAAAGTCTGTATCCATAGGTTTAATAACCCTTGGTGAACTTTTATTTTCCTTTATTAATTTGTCAAATTGCTTTTTGAACATATTTATAGTTAGGGGCTTTTTCCTTCCACAATGTTGGGTGGCGATTAATTTACTATAAATCCTATGGGGAAAAACCGCTTCCTTTTATTTGCTTTACAGCTGCTGTCTGAGAGTTTGCTTTGGCATCCCCTAGGTCTTGTGTCAGGAGAAATAACAAATAATCGGCCCGTATTAACCTTTCTATTCCAGTCATGACTTGAAGACTGGCATATCTTCCATCAGTCATTTCTTTTCCAAGCTGAAGAATCACAGTCCATTTCCTCTCTTCTCTTCCGGAAGTCATTCCATACTGCTGATCAACCTTCTTGCTTTTCTCTGTCCTCTTCCCACTCTGCCACATGATTTTTGAGATGTCGGAACTAAAGGTGTGCACAACAGAGGTGGGCTGAGGCACTGAACCACAGCATAATGTTGAGTCGCTGCTTTGTTCTCTATTCCTATCCTAATAATTCCTAAAATTCCATTTTCTTCATTTGCCTTTACTGAGCACCGCCGTCTGATGGACCTAGCCACAAAAGCTCCAGAATCGCTTTCCTGTGTTGTGGTGAGTACTTAACAGCCCATAAATGTAGATGTTTTTTCCTCTGCATGGATTTATTTGCACTTATTAATATTGAATGTTAGCTGTAATTTTATGTCCCAGTTCTTTTGCAATTCTTTGCAATCTTGCAATCAGGCAGTTTTTACTGCCTGACTATTTTGGTACCATCACCAAACTTTATAACTTCATTATTTACTTCCTTTTCCAAATCACTGTTATAGGTAAGCCAGATACCACAGGTTCCAGCTCATTTATTCTTTCAAAGAATCTGAGCAGATCTGTGCTGCATTGCTTCCCTCTGCCAAAGGGACCTAGACTGACCTCCCAGTGAAACTGTATATATGCAACTGGTTGCCAGCATCCCAGATTGTTTCCTACCAAGGTGCCCAATAAACAAGTCAGACTTCCTGATCTGTACTTTCCCAAGCTGCTCATCTGCCTGTTCTGAAAAGCAGTGTCACGTTTGCCATCTTCCCTCGCTATGGTACCGACAGAGATTCAGGCAGCAAGTTGTACCAGCTAGTAGTTTGAGAATTTCATAGCTGAGTTTCTTTAGGACTCCTGAGCGAATGTCACTGCCTCTGGCCAATTTGTTACTGTTTTAGTGATTTATTCTAAGACCTTTTCTCCTGACTTTTCAATTTGAGACAGTTCTTCCAGGTCATTCCCCTGAAAAGAAAGGATCCTCTGTAAGTTTCTCAGCAATGAATTGGAGAGAAGTAGCTCTTTTGCTATAACCGTATCTTCTGCAATTGCTCCTGTGATCATCTATCAGCCCTAAAGGCTCTCTGGCAGGCTTTCTGCTTGTGATGTTTTTGAAAAAGATTTTTATTGTTAGTTTTTACTGCTTTAGAAAGTTCTTTCTCAAAGTCACTTTTGTTCTTTCTTACTCTGGTTTTACTTTTGACGTGCTTTAATTTAACTGTTTTCTGGTTTTCTCCATTGTATATGATCTCCACATTTCAAAGCATGCCTTCTTGTTTCTAATGTTCCTCTTTGGTGTTTAGCTCTACCTTTTTTTATCTCACTTCCTTCAAAATCTCCAGCCAGCCATATGTTTTTACAATGTTGTCTGTAAACAACTCTGTACCACTTGTGAGTATCTTTTGTTGATTCTTCTTACTTCTTTTTGTCTAACCTACCAATTAATTATTCTTGGGCGAGGTTTTTGGTTTTGGCTTTTTAAGCCCTCCAGGGAGGTAAATTATGAGTACATCATGCTCCAAATTTTCAAAAGTAACGTTTTGAATCAGAACCTCTGCTGGGTTCAGAAATTAATCATTCAACAGGTTCTTTTTTTGGAAGTTCTCTGACCAGTTGCTTCACGAAAGTAGTTACTGCAGGTAATGGCAATTGTCCGTCTGTCTGAGACCATCAAATTGCCTCACTTCTATGTGTTTTCTGTCCCTCCAGTGGCTCTGGTCTCACTCAGCATGTCACCACTGACAAGTTGATATGGTTGTCATACTGTCTTTTACCGAGTACCAAGAGACCCTAAAACCCTTGCTGTCAGTGTTTAAACCCAGACATTCTAGGTCAGTCTTTGCACACTGTTAGACTTCTAGCATTTGTATGGAAATAAGTATTTACTTGTGGTCTTCTTGCCTATTTTGGTGTGCACTACATAAATGGGACTTTATTATTGAGACTACTATTGAGATGTCATTATTTCCTATCAGAATTTTATTGATTTCTGACCTATCTTGCATTTTTTCAAAGGATAGAGAGTTTTTATGACTTTCCCAGGAGAGGATGAGTCATTCCAATCTTTGTGCTCTTTCCACAGCCTTTCGTTTTAAAACTCCCTTGACACCTTTCTAACTTTAAGTGCCTACAATGTCTTTTTTTTTTTTTTAATGTAGACAGGGACTATCTTTCCTCTGTAGGCCTATTTCAAAAGTGTCCTTGGTTACTAATTAATCCTCTTTCCTAATTAGTCCCTCTTCCCTGATCAGAGAGAGCGAGAGAGAGAGAGCAGCTAACCAAAGTGCTAATTTATAGGGCATTTGAATAATTATGTCCTGGTTGCCTAGGTTAATGCACATCCTCTGTTAAACAAACATCTGCTGCAGCTAGCAGGGTGGGATCTGGTCTCTCCTGGAGTGGAAGGGGTTGCACCAGAGCTCGAGTTAGGGCTATCAGCCTGAATTAGTCATGTTGCTTGCAGCACAACTGGCTCCTTCAGAGATCTCTCTGTTATCTCCACAGGACAATGCACTGGTTTATGTAATCACACCGCGAATCCCTTACAGAGTACATGAGGAAAGGCAGATATCCAAAATGGGTTTCACAGCCACCAGTGGTTCTATGAGTACTCTCCAAGCAGGAATTAATTTAAGTCGAACAATAGGAAATACTGGGAAGATGACGTTGGGAAATATGTTTCTCAGTAAGACATATATATTTAACTCAAAGCTGGTAGATGGTGCCTCTGTTGGACCAGGATTCACAATTCAGAATAGTCCTCTGGAGTTTGTTACCCAAGACCATCTTTTGGATGTCTTAGATGTAGCAAAAGTACTTGACATGAGATCAAGGATGTAGAAATGGAATGGTCATTTTCATTATATATACACTTGCAGGATATCCCAAAGGCTTGCATAATAAATGATTATTACACAGCATAACGAGAACTTTGTACACGTTCTGACTTTTTTTTAATATTTAATAGTATCCTATGTGATAAGAAATTTGACTGACATGACAGGTGAATCTGGAAGTGGGAATCTTCAGAGAAAGCATCCTAGGCCCATGAATGAAGACAGAACTATGAGCATCTTTTTTTTTCTTTGTGTAAGTATCAATTCATATTGCAGTCAGGGTAGATGTGAAGATTTGGCCCATTCTTTCAAACTCTGAAGTATCTAACTCAATTTTGCATTAATAGAAAAGATTCAAAATTATATATGAAACCTGTCTGCAAAATTTCAAACTATTTGAAACTGTTGATGCTGACAAAAGACACTTTTCTGGCTGAAAATGAAACTGTGTGTCTTCACCATAGGTACTCTTCCTGGAGGCAGATACAATTCTTTAAACTCGGTATCTCACTGACTCTTCCAATAAGTAGTGACAGCTGAACAAGATGAAGACATTTGGGAATATATGTCATTATTCTAGGGCCCGTATGTTCAGTAAATGGCCAAAACCATCTGCAAAATATTTTTGGAGGGAATGAGCAACATGTCACTGAATGGTGCAGTGAAGGAGAAAATGAGAATTCGTTTCCAGGCTCAACCTGGCTTGCTGCTTCCTTGTAATAAGAGACCATTTCAACACAGGCAGCTTATAAATAAAGTCTTCTCATTGAATGTGGAAAATATTGCACACGTTGTGTAATGTATATGTTAAATAAAAAAGTCTCCCTTGTTGGATTGGCAGCTTGAGGCTGCTCCATTAGCTCAACTGCAGAGTTGTGGGCCCCTTGGCCCCATCCCACCAACCCTAGCTTGGCTTGGGAAGTTAATTTTGAATTTGGCATGGGCACAAATTTATTTAAGGCAATGTTTGTTAGGTCCTAGCTGGTGGATGGAAAATATCGTATTTGATGCCTAAATTGTGACCTCCTGTGTGGGACTCCAGCAATGACTTAAAACTAAGAATAGGAGAAAATATGAAGTGTAGGCATAGATGTACTTCAGCAGTTTCAGCTACTATGGCTTCAGCCAGCTAAAACACTCAGCAGCAGAGCCCACAAGATAAAATCCTAGTTGTACAAGAGCCTGTGTGACTGGGCCCTAAAAGTCCTTATCAGCAAAAGCACTTTGAACTGAATTTACTAAACAAAAGGGGTTAACAGAATAAGATTTTGCTGGATCTAAGTTGCTCCAAATTAATCTCTATTTCCCCTTCAGTCCGAGTTGGCTGTCAGGTACTTTCAAGGACTTCTCTTTGAGCATGTGCAATTTTCTTTTCCCTTCTATTAAAAAGAAATTTACTGTGTTTCTGCACTACTAGCTCTATCTACCCTTCAGCAATTTTGCCCTCTTGCCTAGCTCTTTATTTTGTAGATGACTAATATTGTCTCTCCTCATCTTTCTCACCCTCTTCCTGCTTCCAGCTCTCATAAACACTGTCATTGCCTCGGTTTCTGTGGCCCACATAGGCTTTGACCAGACTAACAGTGTTACAGAACCACGATACCATTCCTGAGGAAGTGAAGGAACTTTAATAACAAGCTCCTTTTATGAGAGAAGGTAATCTTTCTGGGAAAGAACAAATAAACTTGCTCTTTGTTTTGAAATTTCTTCTGTTTATTTTCAGCTAAACCCCATATTTTTCCCATGTTGTTAATGTTTTCAGGTGCCTTTCTTATTTTTTATGGTTGTTATGACCTTAACATTCATCAAAGCTGAATAGCTAAAATTGATTTGGTTTAGACATAGCAATAGAATGAGTCATGTCAGTAAACTTGTTCAACCATTTACTGAAGTCTGGAGCCTCATATGCATTCGCAATACATATATGCTTGAGAGGAGCCTTGCTTAATGGTTGTCCTTTGGGTCCTTCTCCATTTGTGACTTATTCCTGCTACTGCCATGTGCTTGTGACTTTCCTCTGGTTTTTGGCATCCGCAATGATTTGGTGAAAGAGCCCAAAGGTAAAGCTCGGTTTTGGGAGGAGGAGATATGAGCAACACCCAAGTTACCCTTTGTCCCCTTGAAGCAGGGGTCAAGCTGGAGAAAAATATGGGTAGCATTCTGGCTAGCAGGTCAGACAAATTAATATATTGACATTTCCTTGAAAGAAATACAAGTCACGTGGGCATTATTGGTTCCCCATGAGAAGGCACGTTTGTTTGTTATAAGGTCAGAGAGATAGATGCCAAACTTGCATTGTGTCATGCATTATTCCAGCATGTTAGCCCTATTTCTTGGAAGATTAAGAAAAAGACATGCTTAGAAATAATTTTATGTTTATTTAGCTAAAATCACTAGTAACTTGTTTTGAGGTGAAATCAGCTATAGTTCTTTGCCTTCAAACAAACGGAAGATAACCTGAATGCATTTGAATGTTACATGGCTGAAGCTTTTAAAGGTTGATAATGTCTACGTTATGGTTGCTACAAATGACTATTGCTCAGAAATACTGTCAAGAGATTTAAGAACTTAAAAGTATATTTTGACTACTGCAGAGGCACACATGGGATAGTTATAGTTGTTCTGGAAAGCATATATCTGAATTTCATTAATCTTATTCTTTCAACCGTACTTTTCTAGGAAAAAGACACACTGTCACTGTGAGTGCCCAGTTTTTTCAAGCTCAGTTTTCATAACTACACATACAAAGGGTTGCAAACAGCTGAAAAGTCAGCTTTAACAATATTTTATAATAGCCTTTAATTTGGTGGTCAGTAAATTATAGGAAACGCTCTTCTGCTAATCTTGCCAATACATTTCCCCAAACTTTCTCCCAGTAACCACATTACTTTTGCTGCCCAAATCACTGTAGTTTCTTGGGCTTCATTTCCAAGTGGCTGACTGATGTTTGTTGAAGAATCCCTTGAAAAGTAGAGTAACTGAACTGATGAATGAATGTCAACAACGTGACTCATCCTTGGTGGCAGAAAGTCCACGTGAAGTGCTTGAACTTAAAGACATATGCCCAAAAAGGCAATGGTAAACACCATTATGTTGACTTTTTCTAGCGAGACTGCTATAATAAAAGCCTACAGAAGGTGTGGCTTGCATCTTTCTGGTGAATGATAATGATAGTTATTGTTGTTGCTTTTAAATGAAGGCATACCTATAAACTTGTATTCGCTGGTGCTTCCATGGAACGTGGGTTTTGAGTGGTTTGAAGAACATCTGAGATGCAATTTACAAGTATGCTGCTATCATGAAAAATGAGAAGCCTTATGAATATTACACATGGATCTAGTAAGTAACCTTGAACTCTTGAAGCCCTCTGAGCTCAACTGGAATGCAACAATATACATTTTCCAAGGCAAATTATTTTCTTGCAATGTGTCTGTCACAAAGACAGCATAGCTGAGCTTCTGAATACAAATAATAAATATTAATAGCTGGACCCCGGGGGAATTCTGCTGATTTGTTTAGGCTACCACCTCAGGATCTGAAGTTTGAAGGAGATGCCAATACAATCTGAGGCAAAGTGAAACAGCTGAGTTTTGCACACCGCTTCTCAAGTAGCTGTGGGGATCCAATGAAGCAATGATAGCTGTAGTGAAACACTTTTAAAAGCAGCCTTGAGCTAGTCAAGCTACTTTTCAGTGTGTGGCGTGTGTAAAAAAACATCTTTGGACAGGTTCAGTAGTATTCTTTGGCACACTGACATTTTTATAAATTATGTCTTTTGCATTTAATATTTATGTGGAAGCTGTTTGTATGTTAGTGTTTGTGATGGGCCAGCTTCAAAAGGTTTGGAATTCCAGCTTCAGCTAAGCATTTAAAAGTTCAGAGGCTTGTCCAAGGTTTATCCAACCTCTCAAGTATGAAAACCCAGAGTGGAAACAGTCTGATGGGAATAACATATTGCCCTCAAATGGAGCCAGTCTTGTAACCCCTTTTGTTTCTTTTTTTCTCACTTACACCTCCTCCTTTCTGTTCTGTTCCTGAGGTAGAATCATCCCTTAGACCAGGCCTTAATGCCCTCTTCAGTCGTACATTTTCTAAGGGCCAATTACTTCTACAAATCCTACAGACGCTAAATCAGGTCTGCTGCACTCAAGTTTCTGTCCTTCTCCCCAGGACTATTTTATATCTGCTGCATTATGTGATTTTTGTGCTGTTTTATTATTTTCTACATAAACGTGTGATTGAAGGAATACATCTTACTCCTGGAGTGGAAAGCCAATAAGGCTGGTGGCTCCTGCATCCAGCAGAGCTTTTTTGTAGTTCTGTAGAGGCTGCAAAGGAAATTGTGTCTCCTGTCCAAGTAAGTTTGCCCTTACCATAGGCAACTCTATCATTCCTCTGGGAACGCACTGGGAAAGTGCTCTCCACTCTCCAGTGTTATTTTGCTGTGGAACCCAGAAAGAGCGAGAGAACAAATTGAATTAAAAAGAAAAACTCTTTCTTCTCTCAGGCTTTCTAGTTATGTTTTTCTGATATTTTCTTCTTATAGCTAAGGTGGAAATAATGCCAAGAGAATTTCCTTGGTGACATTTTGGTGGTCTCACCTGGAGCCACTTGTAATAGAGGAAAAAATTCATACATCTCTTTAAAGGCTCAGTTAGGCTCAGTTCAGGATTTATACAAGTTTCGAACGAATTTGAAATCCAGATCTGAATACCCTCAGTCTTTGGTGAATTTGAAGTCTCTCTTTGAAAACCAAATTACTGGCAATCATTTCTCCTCATTAAAAAAAGGCTGACACAAAGTACCTCAGAACAGCAAGGCATTTAAAACCTGAATCGGCAGCTTACCAGCTGAAATTGCGTCCAGGGAGGTCCAAAGCTGCAGTGGTGCAATGGGGGATGGCACCTCCTCCTCTGCTTCTCTGCCTGGCAGCGGCAAGACGCCCTGTTACCTGCTCTCCTCTTGCTAGCTCTGCGTCGTTTCTCCTTAACTGTCCTGGCAGAGCGATGATGTTGGGTAGATTTTTAATGCCAATTATTTTCTAGTTGCTTTGTGTTCTAGTTTTTCTTTTTGTCACCCCAAAACTGATGCGAATCCAGATTGCTGAAGGCTGAGACGCTTTACCTGCCATGCAGGGTCAGCAAAGAAAGCGAAGACGGCCACTTTGTCTGTGAAACCACGGGCACCGTGAGAAAACAGCACCCAAGTGGAAACAACCACCATGTCTATTTTCTTTACTGAAATGCTTTATTCTATGAAAGCATGTAAAAAAATATAGAACCACAAGTCTCATGAATAAGTTCGCACAGAAAGTGTAAACAATTAGGAAAATTGTTCCTCCACTTATATTTGTTTTTCTCTTTCTGTCTGAGTGATAGCCTTAAGCCTATGAGAATTACCGTGACGGGGAAGGCCTGCCAAGCTCTCTTTCTGAATAGTTCTAAAATGTCTCTGGAATCCGTTCTGTGTGAGGAAAGCACAGACAGTACCTTTCCTCCAACTCTCACAAACTAGTTTGGTAAATAAAATATGTGACCGCAAAAGGGAAAGAAAAAAAAAAAAGGAAAAAGGGATACAGCCATCAGGCAGACTAATTTGAGGAATGGACACACACCAGCGAGTCCATGGTCATCCACAAATGATATCGTATTTTAAAAAGGCTACCTCACTAAAATATTTGTGACAGAAATGTGGGCACCCGTAATAAGTGTGGTATGCTGCCAAAAGAATGCATATTCTAAAAAAATATACCAAGTAATAGGGAATTTGCGGCCATTTATCTTATAAACCTGTTTCCTGTTTTAGACTCAGTGGGTCGGAAATTCACTGCTGTAAACTGCGCAGAGCCATTGACTTCTGGTTTATGACAACTGAAAACAGGGTCTAGAAGGAGTCTAAGCAGGGTTTGAAAACCGTACTTCTGTAGTGTTTTTCATCTTTCTATACAGGACAAATAACAAAACTATATCTGAAATAGGGAATTACCTATGCTAGAGGGCATGGGATTGACCTCAGCTAATTTTCTCCCTCTTACGCATGCACACTCTGGAAAGGCTGTTTTGAAGGAATTTTTTTTTTTTTTTTTTTGAGGCAGAGGTGAGAAATCGTTTTGGAGATTATATGACACTGTTTCCAGATACAAGAGTCCCAGCTTTAGCCTCGGGTGGGGGAGTTTTCCATTTCCCTCTCAGTTTATATTAAATTACATTGCTTTCTTGTCATAGGCATAATCCTTTGATGAGAAAACCTTGACGGTATTTCAGAAGAGGAAGAAAATCCGTCTCTGCAGAGTCACCAGAGACTTTGGCTATTACTAATTGATTCTACATGGAGAGCACACGGTGGTGACAGCCATCAGTCTGAAACGGTGAGACAAAGAGTTTCTGACCTCCTTTGAAGTGCTGTGTGCAGGAGCTCTTGGAAATGTAAAAAGTTTCTCTTTGCCTGCTGAGGTCTTCTGTGCCGCAGGCCGTGTCAGGGCGATTTGTTCTGCGTGTGTTGGGAGGGATAAGGATGGGGACCTTGAGGGACGCCCTTCAGGTGCAGCACTCTGCTTAAGCAGAGGGGATGTGGCAAGGCCACTTGACCCCCAGATTTTTCTCAGTTTGAGAGAGATCCTTGCGATGACTTGCAATGCCCCTTCCTAAGGCCTTGATTTCACTTAGAAATTTGTCTAGCGGAACAATCGGCTACAAGTGCAAAATCATCATTTGTCTTGCCTGGTGCTGATAGGCGAGATCCCCAGTGGGAATGGAGCTACGCTCTCGTTAATTCGGCCTACGTCCCAGGCACGGGCAGCGTAGAGGTTGCGGGAGAAGAGCACCTTCTGGCAGCAGCAGACAGCACAGATACTGAGGCGAAGGAAGCGAGCGTGCAGGGCTCTTGGGGCAGATGCTCCCCAGCGCAAGCAGCCTCAGCTGCAGCGGCTGGCCCAGGCGGCCCAGTCCACTGCAGAGGTTGCCCCACGTCTCAGTAGATGTGACCCAGGCTTTGCAGCCTGCTCTTCCCAAACCAAGTCCAACTGTCTCTGCTGGCACTTGCAAGTGGGTCCTCAGCTGTCCTCTTCTGCAGCTGTGAGAGGAAAGTCTTCCCCAACCTGATACAGAGTTTGCAGGGTCCCTTTGGGCTGCTCCTGTCCTTTTTGTAGCATAAAGTGGAAGGAGGAAGATTTCCATTTTTGTTACAAGGCAATGAAGTCATCCTTCTCTGGGAAAAATATTGCTAACCTACCTGCTGTCTGCTGCAGCCTGGTACAGTGCAGTAGCAAATCATTTGCCCTTAGGCAGTATCTTTGCAATCCCTGCAGGATGGCCGCCGTCCCTGCCAGCAGTGGCTTGCCAGAGAGGAGAGATGAAGCCTACACGTGCCATGGAAAGTTGTCCCACCTTCTGTAGGTGAGCCAGCCATGCAAGCCTAGCTACACCTCCACGAGGGTATGGGAGGCTGAGGGGGGAGCCCAGCAGTCTTGCTGCTCCAGTGGGCCTGTTTGCTGCTGTAATCCAATGTGCTGTGACAGCCCTTTGCTGGGCTAGCAAAGAAAATAAATACTTTTAAGAAACTTCTGCTGATCCAAGAGATGAAACTGAGAAGCTGATAATAGTGAGCGGTTATGAAAGGCATACGATGGTAATGCAGTACCTTGGCAGGCTCCTCTCAAAAGAAAACAGGACATTCCTGGCACACCAGGTAACACTTCGCTTTAGAGTTATTGCCACAAAAGGCTGATTAACTTCTAAAACACAAACAAATCCCCCATGTCCCATCGTGAGGACCAGACAGCAAAAAATTCAGGTGCCCTGTACATTTTAACAGGGGCTCCTCTAAGTATGAAGAGTGATATGTTTAATGGGGTCTGACCTTCAGCTTTGGGGTTTGCATTTGTTCATTGTACCTGAATTACTCTGTGTAGTTAATCTTGAATGAAGCTATAAATTCTGTGCTTGTGTTCATATAACCTAAACGTATAATTTGAGAAAAATATCATTGAATGTTGGGAGGCTTATAAAATGGACTCGTGCTTGAAAATGGAGTTTGTGAGGAAGTAATAACTGATTGGACTTAACAGTCTTGGATGATTTCAAAATCTAGATTTGAGCCTGTATATAAAAAACATTTGTCTTGGACTTATTTCAAGTAGATTTTTATTTCTTATGAATGGCATGATTTAAGAAGTTCTTTCCCAATCAGTAGACTTGAAATTAACCACAGTGGTCACATCTCAGGAATTTCGGAGTTCAACTGAAAGGTGTTTTCAACGGTAGTATTTTAAATTATCCATTTTGTGATCACCTCTTCTGAGCTCTGCTGCCATTATTAAAAATAGCACAGGCTGTGGAAGTTGTGTCATGGATAGAGCAGATCAATTCCCAAGGCTTTCAATGAACAGGAAATTGTGATGTTTTGTGGTTCGATCTTCTGAAAATAATTGCAATAAATAAACAAGTAAATAAACTTAGCGAGACTGAAAATTAATTATTATTTTTATTCCTACTAATATTTTCATTTGACTTCTCTACCAAAAAATCCAATCATTTACACAGCTCTAATTCTGATGATGCGAGATTTCTTTTGCAAAAGTATTTGCTTTTTATGGTATTTTATTTATTTATGTTAGTCAAAAAGTTAAAATACCTTGCCTGAAAGGGAAAATATTTGGATTGGAATTGAAGTCCTCTGCTACTCTGTAGGCATGAGAGTTGCCTCTGTGGGTAGGCTCTCCAGCCAGATAGCATTCAATGTGCTCTTTAGCCAGAGTTTTCCAAAGAGCCCCTCTGCAAAAGGGGAAACTACTGTACAAGAACCTGTCACATGAAGCTCCCCATGTATTAAGGAAGTGTATTTTCACAGTGTGTTGGAATTCGCTTGAATATTGAAATCGGTTCTGAAATATTTAGGATTTTTTCTAAAATAATAACTGTTTTGGAAAGGTAACATTTTTTTCTAACAAGCTGTAATGGAAAACTTCCAACATTTTGTTTGAATTATTTGCAGTTAAGTAGGAAAAGACAACATGGTGTTCTTAATAAACCCATAAAATATGTTGCTGGTAGAGATAGATATCTTAGGAGTAAAATGTAATAATTGGCATGCATAAAAATCTGTCTCAGCTAATCAAGTGTGGTTTCAAATGATACATTTTGCTTCCTTAATTTTTCCACTATGGGAAACAACTACTTTTTAATGTAAATGAGGATACACTTCATATTGCAAGCCTCCTCCTATTCAAGTGCGTTTGACTGCTATGTTTCTGAAAATAACCCCACTCAGTAGCAATTTCTGAGAGCAGGCTAAAGCTCCACAGTCCTTGCAGAGCACTTGCAACCAGGTCAGTACAAACTATGTCTACCTTTTGAGATTCATCTATTATAGCATTTATACATGACGACATCATTACGTCCGGTTTCTCTATAGTGTCTATAAAAAAAGTCTTGCTGACTCTGGAGGCGCTTGGCCTTTTGGAGCTTGCAGACTTCCAGGGCTTGGTTACCCTTCCTTAGTGGATGGGAGGGCTGGCGGACCTCACTGTGCTTTAGGGAGGTCACGTTCAGCCTTCAGTCTCACGGTGAGCTTCCTGGTCCAGCCCGTGTTGCGCAAATACGGGAGATGGGAACTCGGCACATCCTCTGACATATGCGTTTTGACGTTTGACGTTTGACATATGCTTCAGGCAGGCTGGGGGACGATGGGGAACCCACCGCCTCAGCCTGACAAGGCAGGAACTGTCACCCGGTGCAGGGCTGGGCCGGACAATACCTCTGCCTCTTTCTCCCCAACTCATCTATTTTATCTCTTTGTGCTCTTTCTGTGATCTCTTGGGAAAACAGGCAGAGGGAGGAAGGCCGATAAAGCACCCCTTTACAAAATCCCTGTATTTCATGCTGGTTTTATTGCATTCATGCTGCTGGGGACTTTGACATGAGGGACATGTCATTCTCTGTCTTTTTCTGCCCAGCAGGAGAGTACGAACAAACCATTGGAAAAAAAACTTTTGCAAAAAAATTTTATTGTTGGCCTAATTTTATGAAGGATTGTGTTGCTGTGGCATGCTTGCTTGTGCTCCCTCTGAGAAACAAGAAAGAAGTCAATATTTTGAGTGTTTTAGCTGGAAATGGAGCATAAGGTACTGCCTGTGACATGAAAATTGCCCCTGTCAGGACTCAGGGTACCCCTGTCTTTATCTAAATCAAGCAAGCATGGCAAACCCTGGAGAACCCTCGCTCTAGTTCCTTGTTTTGGGAGACACTCATGGCTGGTAGTTCTTTTGTAGAATGGGCAAACTGCTGCTTTCACTGCTGAAAGCTGAGCCCCTGAGTAGATCCAAGAGCAGCAGCCTACAAAGGGATTGCAGATAGGGTCACACTGGGGCTGCAGTTCTGGGCTTCATTTCTTTGAACTAATAATATGTAGTTGCCTCCTGAAGTCCAGCCTGGGCCCGGCTCCATCTTCCGTTTCTGATCCGCTGATTTAACTCACATAACCTTTTTGCTCCTCAGCAAATGCCTGCTGATGTTAATGAAAATCCTTCCCTTGGCTTAAAAGGACTTTGTGTCAGCTTCCTGAGGCACATGGACTAAAATGATTCCTGATGCCTCAGGAGAAAGCCTGTTGGAGGGAAAGATCTTCCAATCTCACCTGCCTAGCCTCGGCAACCTGTTTTTCTGTGGTACTGGAAAAAAAGGGCCTTTGGAGATGTCTTGTTGTCACTATTCGAAGTATTTCTGATATCTTGGAGACATCAGCTTCTTTATATCCCATGTGGATCCAAAAGAGAACTTCTGTCAATGGATGTATTATACATTGAGTTTTATTATGGGCTGCAGTTTGTTGAAAAATTAAGCCAACCCTGATAATGCAGAAGTTTTCACTGAGCAATCATGAAAAACCAAAGTTGTAGACAATTTCACAGTAAGTAAGCTTCCCTCAACAATTTATAATCAAGATGATAACATAATAGTATTTAAATAATACTGGCTGAGCTCTGACATATGTTTCCCTTCCTAAAATCTTAATCACCAATACTCCACAGAAAAAAAGAACTTGCATATTTTTGTGCTTTATCAACTAATTTGAAGTGAGTTTCTTAAGACTGTTTGTTGTTAATGGTTTATAAATGATCAGTAGCTGCCTCCTCATTCTCTGCAGAAAAATTTTAAACCGTTAAAAAAAAAAACCACCCAAAGGTGTGCGCCCAAAGCCTCATTTGTCCATGTGATTGATGGTGAAATAACCCAGAACGGCAAGTTTCACTCTAGATTTTTTGCTAAAGCAAGAAAAGTACAAAGACCAGGCTAATTTGCAGATCTGAGCACTTAAACCGCCTTAATGCTGTACAAATCTTATTTTACCCAAATCTCAACTGACACGCTTTTGATTTCTACCTGTAGGCTACTAACAGTTTCTTAGGGTAAGAACTAGCAAGTCAGTTCTGCTCTAGTCACTTCCAGAAAGCCAGAGGCATTTGTACCTGTGAACAGAGGGGAAAGACTGAACTAGAGTTAAAAATCTGGGAACGGAGGCAACTGCACAGAAAATGCATTTGTAAGTTCTGTTATGAGCTTCAGTCCAGTAATTACACAGGCCCATCGCTCCCTTGTAAAAATCTCAAAGGGCAAAGCTCCCAGTCTCTATCGCTCTCACTCCCACATCTCTTCTGCGTAAAGCAATAATCCTTTTACAGCACTGATTTTAGGAGACTGGCCTTGCTCCTCCTCTGCTTGCTGCCTGACTTATGCACGTGGGATCTCCATCTGCAAAAAACAGTGGGAAATTGCTTCTGTCAGGTCTTAGCTGCCCTCTTGGTTTGGGAAGTGGGTTCCCATCCACCCCTGTCTCACCCCAACAGTTGTTTCATTCAGGGATCACCCAGAGCCTCGGTGGTGTCTGAGAGGGGTTCACCTCCACCGCCTCTGAGCTCTGGAGCTCTGACCAGCGGGTGGTGGGGACGGTGGGACTCTGCACGGCACAGCTGGGGCCCCCTCCAAGCGCCCCTCTGTGCTGCCACCCATGGCCACTGGGTCTGCACCGGGGCTACCCCTTTCTGGAGAGGATCTCCAGGTGGGGTCAGGAGGGAAGTGGGGGAACACTAGGACCACATCATCTCCTTTGGCTCGGGGTTATGTTGTACAGCCTCAGATCTCCAGCTGCTCCTCAGCTTCCTTCCAGATTCAGGTCTCTGCCCCTTGTGCGCTGGCCCATACAGGGAGATGCTTTGGTGACAGCAGCCACCATGAACCAGCACAGCTCCTGAGCTGCAACCCAGCCACCCGCCTGACGGGCTGGTATTGCTTCTGCTGATCTAACCTACAGCAAGTTTTCATTCTATTTTAGCAGCAACAAAAAACACAGAAAACATCCCTCAAATTACCCATCCCTCGCCTATTAGCATGCCTGTGTCCTTGCAAAGTGCAAAGCCAAACCAAGGCTGCTGAAACTACTCGTTAGAGCTGTCTGTGCCACATCGCATGGCAGCTGCAGTATCTGCCGTGAAGTGACTGAGTGGCTTTTGGAGCTTGGTAATGGGATGCAGATACTTTGACCTATAGGTTATTTATTCAAGTAGTCTTGGTCAACGGTAACCAGAAGTTAGTGATTTACAGACATAGTTGTCCACTTAAAACGAATAGGCAGTCACAGCTCCGCTCCTGATAGTTCAGCTGTCTCATCTGAAAAGGACAATTGCTCGGGCAAGTGGTGCCCTTGTTGCCTCTCCCAGTAGAGCCTTAAGATACACTGGGGGGGGCCTTTATTTAGTTCTTTATTTATGTTTTTAAAAGGGCTGCAGGGAACGGAGTGGTGTTTTTTCAAATGAATGTAACAAATCGCATCCCAGGTTTCCACTGTCTGGCTTTAGGAACCATTTACTATTAGCGTTTTCACCAAGGAGTGTCCTCAAGCAGTCTGAGGCAAGTATGGCCGCTAAATGGGAGAGCCTTTGGCACTAGTGGATGGACTGCCTATCTGCCCTTCCAGGTCTGGCCCACAAAAAAGTTTCAGGAAGTGAAGCAGGGATGAGTCCTAAATCAGGAAGAAGGATTTTGTGGGCCTGGTACTGATGCGCTGCCAGTGTTTTGATGTCCCGTGTTGCAGGGAGAGAAGAGGATACAGGAGGAGGGGTGGGCTTGGGCTTGGTCTCAGCACAGGGACTGCGCCAGGCTCTTAGACTTACGCAGGCTTAATGCTGGGAGTCAGTCTTGCTGTAGAAACGGGTGGTTGGGTATGTGATTTAGCGTGACCTTAAGGGCAGCTCTTATACTAAATATGCCCCATGTCTTTGAGTACCTAAGTATTTTTGAAAATCTGAGCATTATTCATTTCCTCACTCAGTTTGCAATGCAAAGGATTGGTAGATGCTTGAGGACTATCAAAAATTGCCTGTGTTGAGGGGTCTATGGCTAGGCTGACTTCACTTAAATACAAGTCTTTCAGCCACAGATACAGTCTTTCGTGGTCAAGGCTGATCTAGACTGACAGAGCAATGCTGAGCTTTACCCTTCTGCAGATAAACAGAAACTGGCAGGCTTAAAGCTGTCAGTCCAGCTCTTTTAATCAATACGAAATTTATTCAGAAGTTTTAGAATGGGAAAAATAATCAAAGGAAGATAAACATTAACAATTTGATCCTAGGTGCTTAAGATATCATTCTCTTTTAATCAGTTACATGTGGGATACTGCGTTCAATTGTAAGACCCACTTCACCTGAAATATATCAGAATGCTAGCCAGAGCTCAGAAAATAGTGTTAAAATTAATCATGGGGAGGAGAGATAAGACATCTATGGACAGATAACTGTCTGCAAATAATAAAAAAGGGCACACTTCATGGACAGAGGAAAAGGATGTAATCTGTGAGAGGTAAAATTTAAAAAAAAGGATTTTAGTCTGAGCAGCAGAATATCAAAGCAAGGACTTCCAAGAACAAAAATGTGTAAAGAACAAACGAACTGAAACAAAACTGCAAATTTTAAGAGCTCTTTCTTCTTTCTATTCTCTCTTTATCGACCATCCAACACAGATTTATATCAACCATCCAACACAGTAATAACAATATCTGCTCCTCCCGAAAGTCAAAGGTGAAATATGGATGGATTTTCAAATTGCAAAATATGAAGCCTGTTAAAAAGACTAGTTGAGTGTGCCTTTATACAACCTGAATAGAATTTCACAGGCCCCTAATAAACTAACAGGAGCGTAGGTACAAATTTGGGACTTGGTAAATCTTGCACTGAAAAACCACACATCAGTATGTTTCAACAGCTGATGAATAAAAAACCTGGAAGAATCTGGAATCCAGGTGTTAGGAGCGAGCATACAGAGATGAGTGATTGGCTCCGTTGTGTTTAGCCATTTCGGGATCTCAGTCTATATTCACCAGAGATGGTCCGAAGGCTGAGATCACCAATCTAATTTCACTTGTCTAGGCATCAGTCTGGAAGGAAGTATGGTCCCTAATGTAAAGACCACTGCTTTATTTAGTAAGGCACGTAATCCTCTTGTGTAACATGAGCAATAATATCACATTACATACACTGTAACTAACAAATTACCAAGATTGATCTTGTAAATCCATAGAGAGAATGACAATTTACTACCCCACTGTAAAGCATTTGTATAATCCACGCTACAGTTCCTAGCACAGAAGTAGAAAAAAACATCATTAGGCAATTATTGCAAACATCATTTTCATTTCTGCAGAGGTTGTTCTTTTTTAACCTAGTTTTTCAGTCACAATTTAGCCAAAGACCACTAATAAATGCAGACAGCCTCTTAGAAAAACTGAAGTGTTAACTTGCTATACAGCTGCTAGGAAGAAAAAAACTTTGTGATTTCCAGTACATGATTTAATCTTTTTCTCATTCTTAACATCCATGTATTTTCAATGGACAATAATGCCTCACAGCCTAGAAAGAAGAGTGTTGAACAAAGCCAGCTATATTCTCCGTTCTATATTTAAAAGGGATGTGTTTCTGACTCATATGGTGGAAAGATGATTCAGGTTTTATATTTTTCCCTTTCGTAGGGTAGAAACCAATGTTAGTACAACAGTGTTTGGGAAGATATGCTCTAATAGTACGTTTGAATTCTCAGCTGGGCCCAAAATCAAGATCAAAACAGAACACACTGTGGGTAAGAGAAGAAACATTAGCAACCAAAATAAATCTTTTAGACAGAGATGTGTGCAAGTGTGTGCGCAGTTTCACAGCCCTTGGATTGCCACAACCCAACCCTTAACTGTGTCACCTACCAGCAGAGCACGCAACAAGGAAATGTGGGCTATTGAGTAAGAATCAACCCAGCGTGCCATGCCTCAGACTCTTCAATTCCCTCTTTCTTCTCCCTCGCATGGGCATCAAAGTGGGTCTCTGCACATTTGGAGCCAAAACATCCCAGAGCTGAGCACTGCAGAAACAGATTCATGTATTTGGACAGTGAAAGATATCCACAGGTTGTTAGAACCACGGGATGTCCTAGCTGGATTGTCCCACCTGTGCCGGACAGACCTATGCTGAGAGGTTTTTGCACATGCCCTGGTCCTTGCCAGCAGTTTTGTGGGTTGTCAGCCAGGGCAGGTGATAGGAACGACCATGCTCCCTACATTTCTGCGGGAGACAATAAGGGCAGGAGTGCCTTTTACTGTTGTTTCCCTCCCTCCCAGGAAGCATCAGGAAAGTGTTCCCCAGGGCTCGGTGTTCCCCAGGGCTCGGTGTTGGGGCCAGTTCTGTTTAACATCTTTATCAATGATCTGGACGAAGGAATCGAGTGCACTCTCAGTAAGTTTGCAGACGACACCAAGTTGTGTGGGAGTGTTGATCTGCTGGAGGGTAGGCAGGCTCTGCAGAGGGACCTGGACAGGCTGGATCGATGGGCTGGGGTGAATTGTATGAGGTTTAACAAGGCCAAGTGCAAGGTCCTGCACTTGGGCCACAGCAACCCCATGCAACGCTACAGGCTTGGGGAAGAGTGGCTGGAAAGCTGCCTGGCAGAGAAGGACCTGGGGGTGTTGGTTGACAGCCGCCTGAATATGAGCCAGCAGTGTGCCCAGGCGGCCAAGAAGGCCAATGGCATCCTGGCCTGTATCAAAAATAGCGTGGCCAGCAGGACTAGGGAAGTGATTGTGCCCCTGTACTCTGCACTGGTGAGGCCGCACCTCGAATACTGTGTTCAGTTTTGGGCCCCCCACTACAAGAGGGATATTGAGGTACTGGAGCGCGTACAGAGAAGGGCAACGAAGCTGGTGAAGGGTCTGGAGCAGAAGTCTTATGAGGAGCGGCTGAGGGAGCTGGGACTGTTTAGCCTGGAGAAAAGGAGGCTGAGGGGAGACCTCATCGCTCTCTACAACTACCTGAAAGGAGGTTGTAGAGAGGTGGGGGTCGGTCTCTTCTCCCAGGTAACAAGTGATAGGACAAGAGGAAATGGCCTCAAGTTGCGCCAGGGGAGGTTTAGACTGGATATTAGGAAATTTTTCTTCACCGAGAGGGTTATCAAGCATTGGAACAGACTGCCCAGGGAAGTGGTTGAGTCGCCATCCCTGGAGGTATTTAAAGGACGTTTGGATGAGGTACTTAGAGACATGGTGTAGTGGTGGTTTTTGGCAGTGTTAGGTTTATGGTTGGACTCGATGATCTTAAAGGTCTTTTCCAACCTATATGATTCTGTGATTCTGTGATTCTGTGATTCTGTGAATGGCCAAGAGGATAAGATACCACATCACTTCACACTCCTTGCTAATACGCTTTTATCAGCAGTCTCTAGTGTGCATTTGCCCTAGGTCTCGTTTGAACTGATCTAACGCTGCTTATAGGGCAGAACAGATCTTTGGGATAAAAACGTACAAATTTAGGCTAGTCTTTTCTTATGGAAAACAGTGACTTTGGTCTTGATTATTTCCCAGCAACACTTTTGCAGGTATACAGGTAAGGATAAACTCAGGTGCTATTCAGATGAATATAAAAATTGCCAATTTTTTTTTTACTTGTGATAGTAGACTAAAACAACTCTAGAGCAGTAATTTTGATCATGGTTAATTTTTAACTTTTTCCCTCATCGCTAGCTAAGGGACAGCTCCTCTGCACAGTTCAGTTACAGCCTTCGAACGGGCCTATATGGGACAAGAGCATATTTTAGAAGAATGAATGCTGGAGAAGAGAAATCCGGGTTTTGTTTCTGACCCTGCCCCTGAACTCAGGCCAATTAATTTACCTCTCTGTGCCTTGGTTCTTTCCCCATCTTTCTTTTAAAACTTATACTCTTTAGGATATGGGATTCTATCTTACTATGCATTAATATGACCCCTGGTGCAATAGTTTCTCACATCTAATAGTAATATGCAGGTAGGAGTAAATCCTGATGCTATTGCAGCCAAATTCCCAGTGGCATGAAGAGGCCACTTTCTTTGCCCCCCCAGATTTTTAGCTGCTGTAAACACCTCTCCTGTACCTACATCTCAGCGTGGAGGCAGCAAGTGGTTTCTGTTTTTCTTGCAAGACACAATATATTTTCTAATCCTGTACTCGCTCTTCTGGAATTACCGAAATGGGTAAAAGTTTACAAACCTCAAGTGGAACATGTTTAGTATGAAAAAAAAAAGAATAAATTGCTCTTACGAGAATCATGCAAAAGTTCAGACAGAGAGTGCTGCTTTGACAAGTCAGATCCCTGTGTGAATTTGCTGTCTAACACCATCCTAGCAACATTGTCACTCCTGTCACTGATAATATAACCAAGGACAAGATCTGGAGAGGTAAAGCGCACATTTACTAGGTCTTTAGGCTTAGCTAGTTTGTTGGCAGCTGTGAGATCCTGTTAAACTCTGAGATGCAAAATACAGTTGTTTTCAAAATTCGTTGCCAGTGGCGGTGACAGATGCTTTTTGGAATGACACCCAGTGAGCTGTGAAACTCATGTAGTCAAGTACTTGTCCACTTGTCCCTACTTCATGTGTTATGGGAATATGTTTACACTCACTCTGTCTCAAATTTTTTTCTTTTTTCAGCTGGATGAAGTGTTTTACAGATGCAGCATTGCACACGTTGCAGAAGGTGGTATGTTGAAGTTTGTGCCCACACGGTGGGCAGCTCTTCCTTCTTTTGTCTGAGGGATTCTTCTCCAAGGTTAACTCTTTGGGGGGCACGGTGGGTTTAAGTATTCAGTTTACTTTGTCAGACACTAGTGAGGTAAACCTTGTGGAGCTGACATCCCTGGCCTTGCTCTTCACACGGGTCAGAGTGACCATCTTAACCACACACGGGCTGAAGCTGAGGATGTAGTTACTTCACTGCAGTTGGGTGCGTCTTTCACATCCCCTGCTGACAGGGCACCCGCTTCTGGCTGAGGTCTACGCCCTAAGATGGCTTGCTGTGGCAAGGCTCACGTTTTTTATCCAGGCTAAGCAGCTGGTCTTAACTACCCCTAGGCTTTGTGTGAAGGCACGGGCGGCTGCGGGTGGTGTCTGCAGTGGATCAGCATCCCAATACTCCGTCTTCCTGATAGCTTTTTCCCTGAATGCTGGCAGAGAAGATGTTTTTCCTACCATGGTAATTCTTCCCATTTCTCTACTCTACTTTAACGATTATTATGATTATTGTGTTTGTTTGTCTTTTTCCTTATTGCATTAAAAGAAAACAGATTATTTTTCCTCTGACTGAAGAATTAGATCCTAAGGTGTCCTGTTACTGTAGACACATGCACGTCACACGTTTGCTTGTGCTCAGCATCATTTTATTATACTGTGTTTCCTCTAAAGGACTGAAAAAATCTTTGTAACTTTTCTTCTCTGGATTTTCTCGTCCTATATTGCTTCTCGCATTGCATTTAAAAAAACATTAAAGAACATTGTAGGGCAGAGGCAAGTGGAGTTAGAACAGGGTATGTCAGTACATGAAAAGGCGTTGCTCTACTTCAGTGTACTTTGAGTTACTGCAATGACTCTCCATAAGGGGCTTAGTTTTCTGTCGTGTGTCTTGAATAGGGATTGAACTCAGGAACTATAGTACCACAGGGAGTATCCAAATTTAGGATAACAGAGGCTGCTCCTCTTGTAAATCTGGGATAACTCCTACTCCAAATCCCTTTTGAGCTGAAAGAGATAAAAGATAGTCGAGGGAGCCTAGTGCAGCTTTGGACTTTTCTGTAGCCTTCCAGATCTGGGAAAATCATAGAATCTCATTTTACCTGCTTTCTCTCTTCATCTGTAAAATGGGAATGAGATTTCACTACCTCAGAGCTGCACCATAAGTTCATGTTAAAGTTTGTGAGAAGTTCAGATACTAGAAATAGAAAATTTGCAAATCCCTAAAATGGGCAGATGTTTGGGCCTAGGAATATTAGGAAAGAAATATATGTAGACTTTAAAAAGGAAAACTTCTGTACCTTTTCATTGTAGAGATGACTAACAAAAGGTTTGTTTAGACAGGGGTTTATTTGGAATGGTTCAGAAAAAATTATAATGGAGAGGTACTACAAAGTTGGGGAATTGACTAAATTGCCCTATTCCAGGGAAATTCTTTTGTGTTAATGATACACAGCCCAGTTATTCTCCAGCTGTCTTTCATCTCACACTTCCAGGCGACCATTTTGTTAGTTTGAAAACCTGAAATAGTCCACAAAGATGAAACCTCTGCAGGTGATGGTTCTCCTCAGAAGAGGCATTTGTTTTGATTCTTTGCTTGCATTTTGCAGCTCTCTTTTGTGGCATCTGTGATACAGTCTCCTTTTCAGCAGCCTTTCAAGTCAATGTTTAAACAGCTCTTGGGAACTTTTTATATTGAAGCACAAAAAAAAAACCCAAGGCAACTGTCGCTGCAGGATGTACTTGGGAGCTACCAAATGGGAGAGCTGAGCCCACCAGCCTCTCCCTGGGGCTGGACCCAAGGGAAGGAGGAGGATGGTGCTGGCGGATGGTTTTATGACGTGAGATGCGATGCTCCAGAATGACTCCAACATGTGGCGCGTTCCTTAACCTCCAGGGAAGATCCCTGCGGTAACTCGGCACTAACTTTCCCTCAAGCTTCATCCCCCGCATATATTTTAACAGAATTTGTTTCCCCCGTTGGCTCCCTTGCAACTAGATTTCAACTCAGAAACTAAACACGGGGATGGGTTGGTTCCCAGTTTTTTGTGGGTTTTTTTTTATTCCTCCCTGATATATGCACTTATGATAACACGACAGAAATGCAAGTCTGAGATTTCCTAGATTTTGAGACTATTTTGTGTGCCAATTCTCTTTGTGAACTGGAGAGAGAAAAATTCTCTGATTGACAAATGTAAAATCCAGGGACAAAGAATACCCTAATTCAGGCATGAAACGTCCCTCTTGGAGCGTGTTATGCTCTTATCTGCTTGGTACTTTGTGCCCAGTTGTGTGTGTCAATGAGTGTAGCGTCTGCTTTGTTACAGAGCTTTCCTAAACGCAAAATAGACTCGGATGTAGCAAAGGCGATATGTTACCTCCGCTTGGAGCATCTCCAGTGCCTTCCCTCCACCAGGCTGTGGGGCAGAGCGGGACGGGAGAGTTTGGAGGAGACCTCCCTGGTGAGGGTGACCGGCCCCTGTCCAGGCAGGACTGATGGTGTTCTTGCCGTGCTGCTTTCTCTGGGATGACCTGTGGTGCCGCAGTGCGGGGTGCAGGTGAGGAAGTTCCTGTGTCCCTCTCGTTGCTGAGGAATGTGTCCCACTCTTTGGCACTTCCGCTGGTGGAGAGAAGGGATGCTCAGATAAAGCTAAATAAAGACTTTAAAAGTCAACAGAAAAATCTAGGGTATTCCTCTTTACGGTAAACTTGGAAAAAGTGAAACCAGGTGTCTTTAGGGAAATGATCTAAAACAAAGGTGTGTGTTAATTGTTAATTGTGTTAATGAAAGGCAATGCTACTGAACATGGCATGATAATCTTGGCTAGCATAGGAAGACATTATGCGAAGTATTATGGCTGTATGAAATACCTTTATATCCATTAATAGCATCTGTTTCCATACTTGCTTAAGGCAGGGGGTGATCAAACTCACGTGTAAGGCACTGGCTGTCCGGGATGTGGGGAGGACCCCACCGCCTCCTCCCACCCCTGCACACACACACACACACACACACTGGTGGCCCGGGCACAGGACAGTGGCGTGAAGGAAGCGTTACGTTAGACAGAGCCACTCTCCTTGTAGCAAACGTCGCGTCGCCAGTAAGCTTTCTCTCTGTGGTGCTTTCTCCCCGTACGGTGCGGGCCCCGTAACAGCAGCGGTCTCTCTCTCTGACTACCGTCCATCCCTGGGTGCTGCCAAACATGCACATCTCCCTGCTCCGGGCTCTTCAGCCGGGTGGACTACATGAATGTGTCTGCAAGAAATTGTGGGTAGATATCTCAGACAGGGAAAAAAAGCACTTTAAATTGACAAATCAGTCCAAACCACTAAGGTTATAACTCCTTTTTTTCTTCTTCAGGCAGAACAGTAAAACAGACCTGTTATTGGCAGCTCATTAGTAGTGAGACAGAGGCAATATGTACCATGACATCAGAGTGCTGCTTGACCCACATCTATCATTTTGTTAGAGATCCTTATTCTTGGGCCTTTCCAAATGCCTATAAGACATGCAGAGTGTAGAACTCTGTGGCATAAATAAGATACAGATTTTCTACTTTTTGATGTGTTTAGCACATTTTTGTTACTTCCTTTAATACCGCAGACCTTACATTCTTCAAGCATTAGGAGAACAAAAGGCTAACATGAGCAAAAAAAGAAAAGTATTCAATAAAAAGTATCGTTCTGTTCACCTACTTAGCATTTAAAATTTAACCTCTTTCTTAAAGGAAGACAGAATGAATACCACAGCTGAGTAACTTCAGATATAAAAAGTTCCTTCATTAAATCAGTTGTTCTTTAATTCATAATAGAACTTAAATAAAGAATGACTTATAGGCAGCTGTTTCTAATATTGAGTCCCCACCACACATGAAAGGAACATTATTCTTACAGCAGCCTCTCTACCCTTGGGTGTTATCAGCCGAACATGTTTTGAACCCACCTAATGCATTTGAGGTAGCTTGGGTTTATTTTTCTTTCAATAAAATAAATGGTTTTGTAATTAAATTTCTGCACTGACTGTGCTTAATGGTTACATTGACAAGTGCTAATGTATGGGAAGAGAATGAGTTTGAAATGAAACATGCTGTTTTCCAATCTGCAAGCAATTTTGCACTGGGGCAATCAAAATCTTGTGCCAGTGAAACATTTTCATTAATCTGCTAACTTAGCGCACACTGCCCACTCAGCAGCACAAGGACACTTTTTTTTAAAAAACAAAAATATCATGAAGTGAGCCGTTGTTTGAAACCATTTTGTGGTCTCTGGCAGCAGGGCCTGTGGAAATTCGCTGACTTTACACCATGAAATGTTGCAGCTGTCTCAAAAGGGACTGGCTGCTTCAATGTTTGAGTTCTTGGCAATAATTCAGCTTTCAAATCTGTCTCTTTTTTCCCCTTAGCTAAATTTATTTTTGAATAAATCTTCTCATAGAAAATTGAGAGCAGCTATTACATATTTGGACTTCATTTATGAAAACCACTTCAAGTCATCAAGAAGTGCATCAATCCAGCTCTAATGTTTACAATACTTTCATGACTGGGAAACTAAACAATACTGTATTTCCCCCATTATCTTAATTTAGGTAGCACTGCATTTAAACACGAATGTGCCTTTTTTTTTTTATTGCCAGACAAACAAAAAAACCCAACTGCAGAGATGATTTGCTTTTGCGTAACTTGCTGGAAGCTCCGCGCAGGATCTGGCCACTAGAGGGTTGACTTCCCAACAGCTGCGCTTCGCAGCCAGAATCGCAGTGCTCTTTGTCGGGGAAAAGGCTTAGCAAAAAGCGAGATGAAGCTGTAACACCTTGGGCAGGCATACAGGATTCCAGCTTAAAAAAAAATACCCAAAAGCCCAAACTACCCAAGGAATCTTTTTGGTTTTGGTTTTGGTTTTGAGGGTGTTATGATGTGACATGGGCACAGTTATTTTCTCTCTCCGAGGAGAATGTCCTAGAAGTAACCCAGCACAAATTAACCACCAGACGGTCTTTAACAGCATGTACTTTAAGTCAGGAGGTATCTGGGATCACCGTGTTAAAGGGGACCACGCTATTTCCTTCACCGTGTGCTGCTTCGTTTGGGGCAGATCGCTGCTCACTATTTTAGTCCTTTTGCTGTGTGCAGCGCTTGGAGTAAGAGAAGTCAAATGAACTAAAATGTTCCTCTTTTGAACAGAATAATGGAGAATGAAATATTGTCCCAGCACAGACTTCTCCCCTCCAGCAGGAAATTGTACCTCAGGGGATGGATCGCTACGAGATGGGACATCGCCAACAAAATGTCATGCGGTGAGAGGTGTGCGATGAAATGACAAGGATCAACCAATATCGGTGATATTATAGCTTGTAATAATTATTCTCATGAGACTGCTCCATCCATGCTAAATAAACAGAAGTTTTTCAGCTGAGAGTTGCAGTTTGTGTCAGAATCCATTAGCCAAGCCCTAAAGCCAGGAGAACGTACAATATGGGAACTTTCTGCATCTTTTCTATTTAAAGGGTGGTTATATTTAAATAGGTTCAGATTAGTTGGCTACTTTTTTGTTCCTGTGTCTCCAGCATGGCATCTGTACTGTGTGATTGGGAAGTGGCATGGAGAACAGATTATTGTCTTACATTTTATGGCAGCTGCGTTCTTTGGACAAGGCGCTAGGCAAAATCAGTCAGAAACCTCTTTCACTCTAAAGTTTTTAGCAGAGGTGAAAAGGACAGTCCACTGGACTGTGCAACTTAAATAGGGACTACACAAAATAGGCATTGAAGTAAACTAAGACATCACCTTTTACTGCTACAACTCATCTTAGCTACCTGATGAATTCTAAGGTAATTCAAATTGAGTACCTAGCTACTGAAGGATGGATTGGTACACAGGTACAGGAAGGATGAAATGCTGATTAAATGTAGCAATATGCTAAGCTAGAATAAACTGTAGGAGGGGACATTTAGAGGGTTGTGGAAGCAGTTTAGCAATTGGACTGCAGACTCCAGCGGGGATGTGGGACACTTACCCAACAGCAAGAGAATGCCTTCAGTGATCACAGTGGGTGTGCTGTGCCTGGCACAAGCACTAAGGATATTATGGAGTGAGCAGGAACCCCGGAGAAACACCTCTCTAAAGTGTTTGCTTGAAGTTGAAATGAGACCAAAGGGGATGGATATCCTCACCTGCAGCTGGCAGAAGAAGTCATCATGCAGTAATGCAGCAGATACATTTATCCAACAGCAAATTGTGCAGGCTAAGATACGTGAGGTGTGAAGGACAAGGACGTCAGCGGGGCTGAATGGTTGCTCCAGGGGAGAGGAGGGGCAGTGAAGGCCAGAAGAGATACCTCTACGTGGGCAGGGGAATGTGAAGGGAATAAGGGATGCTCCGCAGAGGAAACTCTGTTTCCAGACAGAATGGTTCCTGTGCCTGTGATGAAGGAAGACTTGGTCTCTCTTTTCCTGCAACTCAAGGAGGGGAGTTGGGCATACCCGTCTTGGTGGTAGAAGTATAGCAACTTTCAAGCGTCAGGTTTACTTTAACCCCAAACGACACAGAACACTTGGTGGTTAGGATATAAAACAAAAGAATACAACACACCCAGGCACCATTAGGAAGGAGTATATTCATCTCAACAGACACTTTGAATTTCTTTGTCTACACAGTTTAGAGTTTTCATACAACCAATTGTTTCAATATAACCTCCCTATAATTATCAATTAGAAGGAAAGCACAAGAGGTCTACAGCAGTATTTAAGGTGCTGCACATTGAGACTTGTTGACAATGATAGTGCTATTAAGAGACGATAAATTTTGAAATACAATAAATCTGCAGTGGCTTAGACAGAAGCAAAGGATTTATTTTTAATGACAAAGCTTTGATTTTATTGTTCTTAATACTAATGTGATTGTTCTTTCAGCCTTCATTTCATGCATCTGAGCACTGCATCTAAGCCACAGTGTGAAGCATCTACAGTTACAAAGGGGATTGTGCAAAGGAAGTGCTAATTTCTAACAGTCCAGCTCTTGAACTGGTTGAAAACAAGACTTGGAAACAGTTGTCCAAGAAAACTAAAGTTATCATGTAATAATGCCTGCAGGGGTTCCACAACTGTTGCATAGTTTAGAACAAATTTGGCACTTCTTGAGGTAAGTCCCAGTAAAGAATATAAAGCGATCACATCTGCCGATCTGCATGCCTGAGCGAGTGCTGCGGTGTGCTCTGGATTGGGTTTATGCCTCCCCCAAAAGAAAATTTTGTCCATCTAGTATAGCCCTTGGCAAAATTTAGTTTCGTATCAGGCATATCCATGTACCACAGCAGACGTCTTAAGTAATCTTTATGCTGGGTTGGTGTCTCTCCCGTGGGTATTATAATGTGCTACAATTATCAATGAATCTTGGACTGACTTTCCAGATTTATGACATCATCTTCTATCACAAAATAGAAGTCCATAACGTGAAAAATGTGTTCACATTGATTGTGAGGAGTTTAACACTCTGGAGATTTTTACACAAGATCTGAAGGATCTGTGGTTATGAACAGTCATGTTTCGCATACTTTTTCTCTGCATGTAATAGTGTTATATTTTCATAATTAGGCTCTTGAAAATCCACATATGTACAAGTAGTGTGTTCTCCACCTTTGTATTTGTATAATAACTGAAGATAACTATTCCTTTCAGAGATACATTCTTTGGTAATTCTTGATCCCTTCTGATCGAAGGAAATAGTTCTTCATGTTGCAGGGAGAGACTGCATTTTTTTTACTTTCCTCCATTCGCACAACCTGGTGAGTCAGCCTGATGCACTGATGTTAATCCAACAACAAAGTTAATTACAAGGTTAAGCTCTAGGTTTTTGTCACATCCAGGAGAGCCCTGTGAGATGCAGGGTTGCACAAGTCACCCGTGCTTTCTCTGTATAAGTTACCAGAAGTGGACTAGATTTACACTTTTTAAAAAAAGTAGGTACCAGCTAGTTTTTTCAGCCTATCTGCATGTCATTATTTCATAATAATGCAGTATATGGACTGGCAGAATCATAATAGTAGTGTCCCAGCTAATGACTTTGTTGATTACATTTCAGCTCTGTTACAGTACAATTACATACAGTACCATTTAAGTTAATTTCCTCCTTTATCACTTTCATAAATCATTATTGGGGGGGCGGGGGGAGTTTGTCTCTCAAGTTTTATTACCTGTATGAATTCTCTCATTCACAAGGGAAGGGAGCTTTGCAGAAGCACCTCTGCAGAAGCTTATGGATGGACTCCTCCAAGCTGTAGGGACAGCTTGGGAAAAAGCAGAGATGCTTATTCAAAGTCTAAAGAACAGAAGGTTGAAATTGGCATCATGGGCTGGAGGCAAGAATTGACCTCTAGATATTAAATGAAGGAGGTATGGGGGGAGATTGTAAACAGCCTTGAAAATGATTGCAGCTGGAGAAACCCAGAGAGGAATGCGAAGACAGAAACAATATAGCTAGTGAGACCCTTAAAACAGCTTCATGAAGTAAGCCTGTCTTTGGCAAAACTGTAGGAAAGAATTTTACAATGTTCAAAATATAGAACCTGGAGGCATGGAGGAGGAGTATAGCTGCGTGGGTGCACCATATGAGGCTGCACCCCAGAGAATATCAGATCAATGCACATATTAAAATATGCAAATAATTACTTTGCTGCCATTTTACTAGCATTTTCTCTCCTCATTTTGAGATCAGATTGTGCTGTTGTCAAGTTACTTTCTTTGAGAAATTTCCTGCTCTCTCGTGTCACGTGCCATAGCGGGCACATCACTTCCTAAGAGTCCTCAGAGCACTGCTCTGCGGCTGGCTCCAAGTCAGGGAGTGAGAGGGGGCTCTGGGGTACCATGTGGATGGTAGCCACCAAGACCTGCATATGCGATAGCCACAACATCAACGAGTGTCTCATTTCCAAACCACTGTTACCCGAATACGGTGGCTCAATAGGCCAAGCAGCTGTGCTTCCCTTCGGCAGCAGGAAGCTGGCAGCTGAACCTATTTCCTCCTCCATCTCCTACTCAGGCATATTCTTAATGCAAAATCACTCCATTCATTTTGGGGTATATCCCACAGAATTGTAATTCCAACCTCCTTAAAATTCAGTTTAGTTCTGGTGTATGGGAACCATGCAAATGCTATTTTGGGGAGTAGAAAGTGAATTATTTTGCAGGCCTGTCTAAGGATTCCTCCTGAATGTAGTTTTCCGTGCAGTTAGATCTGCGTTCAGCAGTAATCGCTCATGTAGGCTATCCTATAACTATTTTCTCCACATGTTGAATTTGAATGATGACTTATTGTTATTACATACTCATGTATATTCCTCTAGTTCCCAGAGGCCCTAGTCAGGACAAAGTTTAGCAAATGCTGTACTAACGCATACAAAGGCAATCCCTTTCTCTGGGTCACAGAAGCGACAGAGAGGGGGGAAGTGAGACACACCCAGCATAGGTAGTACCACTGCATACAGATGTTATGCACATTTTCAACTTTTCCCTGGCCACGATAGATACGTGAAATCAGTGCCAACTATTCTAATCAGTCCCTTAAGACATCATTACAAGCTCCTACAGTGGCACAGTAAAGCTTCAGCTAATAGATTCACTGTCTCTGAATTGGGGAAGTCTGTTCCTTTCTACTATGGGACAGGTTTGGGTTGTAGAGAGAACTAATATCTTCTAGATATTACTATGATAAAATTCACTGCTATTCCTAGAAAAAAAAGGGAAAACTTTTGGGCACTTGCTATTGCCTCATGATACGCACACAGCATCACAGAGCCAGCAGTGCTACTCTCTCTACTCTCAGGTTTACTTCAGGTGTGGAAAAATGATACAGAGCCAAAACTTGCAGGGTGTGTTGGTTATTTAGAAATGTACAAAAGCCGTAGAAAAACCATCAGCCTAAGCAGTGCGCTTGTAATATCGGAGTAGTTGATTTCTTTCCTCCTGTAGCAAACATCCAGCTCACAAGCCAGGGAGCCCAGGGTGAAACACTAAAGGAGAGTTAACTATGAGTGTCCTTCTTCCTTAACAATCCAGTGTTATAATTAGTACAGAGCAATAGCACCATCAAGCTCCAGCTGAACAATTACATCCCAGGAAATTCAACCAACAAGTATCATATTATAAACAGTCGCATCTGTGTGGTAACACAGAAGTATGCACCAGTGCCACCTAGCCACTCCCCAGTGTATGTCACTTCTAGTGCTAGGCAAACCATGAAACCATCATTTGTCAAATAATGTGTTTTACATGCTCGGAGAAATTTGTAGCACCAATTATTAAAGAAATTATATGTTTATGACAAGCTTCTTGTAATCAATACACTGAGAAAAATTAGTAGTGAAATATATTAATTAAATGTTATCACATTGGCCATATAAACTGTAGAGAGCGAGCTGTTTACCCAATGGCCCTGCCATTGTCAAAGCTGTCCTGATGTGATGTCCAGAGAAAGTTAGAGAATCCAGCTGTCTGTGGAATAACTTTCAGAGACAAAAAACCACAGAATTTCAAGGACTTTCCATTGAACTAAGCCAAATGGTAAGTACTAAAAAAGCTATTATCTCTAACTAGGGGCATTATGCGTTCTGAGAAAGCTGCAGTCTCAAAGTTACAAATATGCAGACCTCCAACCAAGCAAGAGTACCTTGTGTGTCTCAGTTTGATGGCAAAGAGAGTTCAATAAAAGAAACAGGCTTCCTAGTTTAAAACTTGCATCATGTCTAATATAATGACCAGGGTAAAAAGAACTGTAGTTAACGAGCCTTGGAGTCTCCCAAAGCAAAACCTAGGATCCGAGCAACCAGAATTTTAGGAAGATGTGCATTTCCATCAGGACTTTGTGCTTCAGCCTCACTTCTGCACGGAATGGTCATACTATGGCCAGAAAGACAGGACGTAAGAATCACTGGAATTAGGAGAATTTTTTCTTCCACCAGCGTTACTGGAAGAGTTTTGGGAGCGCTAATGACATCCTCAGCCCATTGCAGATAACAGGAAATCCCCTGTGGTTTCAAAGGCACTGGAATTTCATTCTTTGTAACAAATGAGAGATAAAGCTGGAGGAAAGGGGTAATATTTTAATTAGATCAACTGTCTGAAGTGCAGTTCTCATTGTCACTAGATGGTGCAGCAGAGTAGCTTTACTTTGGAGCAGTTGCACTAGAACTTTGGAAAATGTCATGCTAAGGTGGGTTTTTTGCAGGCAGAGCCCTCCATAAAATAGGTCTTTCTCTCAGGACTATTTCTGTTTGCAGTTTGAGCACTATGGTCTTCTCTAACACTGTTTGAAGCTGAAAGAAGATGTGGGCTACCTATGAGGACTAGCCTAATATTGCTTCATTTTAGCTAGCCGTGCCATAGCCAGAAACACGCGACATCCTATTTATTTAGAAAGGCCAAGTGGTACAGTTGAGAACAAGAGCCTGAAATGTTACTTTCATCATGGGAAAGGTTAAAGAAAACTTGTGCAGATGATTTGTTGAGTTCACCAAATTTCACTCTTGAGCTGTATAGAGGGAAGAAAACCACAGATTATTTTAAGTATTTTTTGTGATTCAGAATGAAAAGTTTACATGACACTAACAAGAGGCGTCTTTTTCCTCCTGTTCTCTTGTTTCTTCCTTTTCTCTTCATCACCCCAGGTGGAATAAAAAGCAAAGGGAGTGATGGAATCCAGTGCTGAGGTAGATCAGCTAGGAGTCTTTCTCATACTGCTCCTTATTCAGAATATCAAATGATAAATTTCTTTTGAATTTCTCCCAGCAGCAGTTCAGTCCCTATCAGCAGTCCATTATCTGTCTAAAATCCATGGCTGACAATTTCTAGCCTGTACTTCATGTACTTATTGGTATAGCCCCTTCCACGCAGTAACAGGATATTTCTGCTGCTGCTTTATACATAGCAGTTTTACAGCTTTAACAATAAAAATGTCTTTCTGCTTTCAGGAAAAGGCCAATTCTAGTATTAAAACAACATTTGATGTGCTCTTGATAAGAGAGCCTCATCAAAACATCCAATATTGGAGTTCAGGTTTGAATCAAAAGTATCAGATTGTCCTTATTGACTTGGACTATTGCTTGGGAACTAAATTGTCTAAGTTGGGAATACAGACAATTTTGGGATTTACAATTTGTTCTATAGTTTGAGCCTATCTCAAAAATAAAAAGAGACTATGCTTTGAAAGGTTAATGGCACGTGTTCATCTCAACTGTGATTCTGAGAAGAGCTTCATGAGATCATTTTATTTTCACTTAGCAAATAATGAGAAAATTGCAATTTGGAGAACAGTATGAGAACTGTGCGGCTGTGTACTGAATTGTACTGGGCTAAGATTAAAAATGTGTACTTTAGTTCTTTCCTCTAGGAGGTTTCCTGCCAGCTCTAAGACAGGATATGATTTTGGGGAGAGAGAAGGCAGATTCTTCTGCAGTCCAGGCAGACATTATTTAAAACCCTTGAGACGGAATAGTAAGAAACAGAAGTAACCAAAATAAGTCTAAGTGCTAGTTCTCAAATTGCTAAGTCTTCATATAGTAGAACTGATTATATACCACATTTTCATTACCTCAGTATATTCTATAATTTGTTCTGTGAGTTGAGCAAGTCAAAAGAAGGATATGGAAATTCACTGATGATGAGGTGACTGGCAGCAAGCATGAAGCAAGACTCTCTCAGAGACTTGACATGTTAGTTGAAGGCGTGAAACTTTTGAACTGTGATGACATCTGTCACGATTTGTGACTTATTGATTATTGACTGAAAAACAAATTAATGACAGAAGACAATTATTCTGGAGCTCATACCTGGGTCAAATACTCTTGTGAACGGTGTATGTGTGACTGTACAAGGGAACGTTGATGCATATTTGGGCATGCAAGAGCACATTCTTCAAGCAAAGTTATGTCTTGCTCAGAAATGCAATGCAGTTAGGTATAAATGAAGACGTTAGGGTAGCAAGTGGGGTGACTACATTTTTCTGTTTATTTTCTAGAAGAAAAGAATTACATTTTGAGCAACTCTTTTGAGTTCTGTAAAACTACAACAAGCCAGTTTCTGCTAATAATAAAACAAGAGAAAGATTCTCAAATGACAATTCTAAATCCATGCCACTAAATCCACACTTATGTAAGCAATTAAGTAATTTTCAAGATTTTTCCCTGTGTGTGTGTGTATATAAGTGTATATTTACTATACACGCACGTATATACGGTATATATATATTAAAATGTGTTCCACCTGCAGGGGAAAGAGGGGAAGACATGGGAGGGCAACTGTTCAATATAACTGGGCATACTGAGCTGAGAGCGGAGTGATGGTGTGTATTTAGTTTTTAGAGTGCAAGTGGGGGGAGTGAATGCATTTGGGATAGGAAATACAGTCCTGGCAAACTGAAGAGAATCTGATATATTTTTTAAGGATTTTGAAAACTTGTTTTATAGACTGTTTTGTCTTTATTTGGATCCAGTTCTGCAGTGGTGAAGTGAGAAGACGCTGAACAGATCTGAGGATGATTGTACGTGGGTATTTTGGCCCATGTCATTCTCATGTGTCGTCTTGAAATGTGAAGAAGAGCTTTGGAAAGGCAGCATGAGGAGGAAGGGAGATGCTAAGCTGTGCACCTGGGCGAGGAAGAAGAAATAAGAGTTGTCAGCAAATGATGTAACTGGGCGAGGATGGATGGCATTGGATGAAGGTAGAGTCCTGGACATTTTGGCTGTATTGCAAGAGGGCTTAACCATGTGAAAGATTGTGTGCTTGAAGTGACCAATTTAAATTTGTGCTTCGGGGCCCATTCAGATGTCACTGTGCTCCAGATAATATTATTAAAGGTCTCAGTCATCAGAGAGCAGAGAAGATGCGTATCAAACTGGAAAATTAGTATAGGCATTCACATAATAAAATCCACTAATCCAATCATAACTACACAAGTGCTACATTCTCTTACCATCTGGAAAACAAGAGGTGTATCCCATGAGGCAGTCACAGAGAGCAATATTTTAAAGTAAATTCCATCACTTTGTATGTTAGAATGTTTAATTATGAGCAACCTTATATTCTAAACGTCACATTTTATCTCAGGAAATTAAAGGAGACACGTTTAAAAAAAGCAAAGGAAGGAAAAGTTTTTGAGCAATTAGTTCCATTTTACTTAAGATCTTTTAAAATGCAGAATCTCTGCTAATAAATATTATACATGATCAGTTTTGAAGGGTTTCATTAGCTTTGTTTATCATTTAAGACACATTCCTCTGCAGTTTAGCCCCAAAGAAATTTTGTTTAACATGACGGAGGCTGCTAGAAATGGTACTAAACCAATACCACATCCACTACAACGTCTTGCCGCGGCAGAGTTGCTCTGGGTTACACGCTTTCAGATTTAAATTTCCAAAGTGAGTATGTTGTGCACTATTTTTATTGTGAGGCTTTTCCATAGCCTAATAAGTATCTCAGCCACAAAAAGCTTTGCTCATCTTCAGCCCTTTCTTGGTGCTGTCTCACTGCTCCCAGCTCCATCCTTCCCTTCTGCTTGGGCAGCTCTTCCGAAGTGTGTTTGCACAGCCCTGATCACCGGCCACTTCATCACTGACACCACCACCACCAGGGACGAAATCCTGTGAAAGCCACGAGCGTGTGACCTGCGTCAGGAGCTGGGGAGGGCTCCTGTGGGTTTGGTTGTGTCTTAAAGCTCCCGGCAGGTCACAGGCAGGCTCTGTGAAGGGCTGCTTTCTCCCCTGGGTCACGCCCAGGCTCTGCAAAAGATTCTTTCCTGCTTTCCCCCCCCGCCTGCTATGAACGGCCACTGATCAGAGGAAGGACAGTATCCAATACCTGACACGCCGCAGAGTAATTTTTTCGCTCCTCCTCCGGCTCTGCCCTGCGCACCTCCAGCTTTCATTCACTTCCAGAGGAGTCAATGGCAGTCGACGGCTTCTACCATTACCTGTAACATTTGGAATATTAACAATAATCAGTGTTGCGAGAGATAGCGAAGATGAAAAATGATACATGCTAGAGATAACCATTAATAGGATTGTTATTTTTTTTAGGTGTGACTCTTTGGGTTAGGACATTTGATCCCAGTATCAATAGCTTCTCTGTTCCCCGGGGCAAAAACTTAATGCTTTCGCTTTCTGAACTAGTCACTATTTATAATATGCGTACCCTTTATTACAATCATTTATTTTTTTCAACATTTTATGAGGTGTGCTTATTAAATGAAATGGTAAGTCTGGCACTGGCAAGTCTCTTGTGCACTTTTTTTTTGCATTTCCTTTCTTTTGGCAGGTCCATGAAAAGGGAGTAAGTTTCTGTGGGCTGTGCATGCTTTTCCACCCTTTTTCAGGATTTGTCACATCTCCTGGAAGGCCTTATAACTCACAAAACATGAATTTATATCCCAGCAATTTGCCAAGCCTTGTCAAATCCTAACATTTTTGTTGGCAACTATTTGCATCTCTCGGCTGAAAGGGAGTAACTTAGATCATCCAGTCACAATTCTGTTCTTTGGATACCTTTTGATGGTGGATGTGTTAGTTTTGATACATGGTTTAATCTCCGCTTGCAAGGGGCCGCCCACTATATTTCATGTCCTCACTCAGTGAATCTTTTGCAAAGTGGACATTCTGCTTCATCAGCTGATTTTCCAGTTTTACACGTCTGCACTTGCAGTCCCACTTCTCTCTGAAGAAAAATGATCTGAGAAAAAATCTTTAAAATTAAATAGAGGTAATGCTTCTTGCTTCTTTCAGATACAGTTCCTGTGTAAGGTACCGTACCGGTGACCTCTACCATACTGTAAGGGAGACTGTACCATGAGCTGATCATGTATTTATTTTTTTGGAAGATGCTTTTTCATCCTGTTTATTTTTAACTCACGTCTGTCTCCTTAGTGCAGTGGCCACAAAACTTTGACTCTTGGGGTATGGAATAGGAGAGTCATTTAAACCTTTGGGACAGGAATACGTTTAAAGACAAGTTATTGTTCATTATAGCTCATTCAAACAGCTCTGAATGAGAGAATTTTTGATGGTTTTAAACGCCTAAAGAAGAAATAATTCTCATCTTTTGCACTGAACAGAATTAGCGGTGAGAAAAGCAAGAGGATATGGGATTTCCTCAGGTAGGATCTGTGAAGAGAATATTTATTGGGTTTGCTTACTAGCTCCAATAGAAGTGAGAAATTTTAATAATAGGCAGCGCAACAGATGTTAGATCGCTACGTCTAGTCCTGCCATATGCTCTTTGTTATGAGTCATTCTGGATGCCATCCATCCCCGTACCAGCACTCGCTGGAAGCATCAATCTGTAGCAGGAAGACTGAACCGAGGCATATGCACAGGAACAGCTGGGGGGTCTGCCTATCTCCTCCGCCGGTTCAGAAGGGGGGGATGCGAGAGCCCGGCTGCGTTTACATTCACCGCCATCTATACATGACCTAGGCCATGCTGGGTCCCACTTAATTGGTACGCAGCAAATGAGGAATCCACTTCTGGCAGTTATTTTTAGTCGTTCCCTGTGACATCTCGGGATAGCAGTAGAGTCTGACCTCCCTCTGAAATGAAGCACTCTTTGCCCTTTAGCACAGCGTTGCTTAAATTCATTTCAAGCATGAATGTATTCACCGGCCTCCGTCCGTGTCAGATTTTCAAGGGAAAATTAGGATGGTACATAGTCACACTTAGTCATACAAGGAACCCGTGGTTAAATTTGTACCCCAGATGGACTCTGTCCTTTTTTCTTCCTGTTTGAAAGCAAACACCCTGCCTTCTCATGCTCTAGTGCAGTCTTGTATATCAGCGGTGGGGGAGAGGAACAGATGCCAGAGGAGCTGGATGAATAGAAAGGACAGGCTGCTGCTACCTCTGACGAGAATCACCTCAGGGACAGCAAAACCAACTTTTGCTGGAAGACAACCGTGAGTTTTTCTTTCAGTTTGAGGAAAACCTCACTAGCTGTCAAAAACCAAGCCATGCACTTTACAATTGGGAGTTATTTCAGCAATGAATCCCCCCATGAAGATGAGTGCAAATATTGAGCTGCCTCTCGTTCTCTCGCTGTCTCTCTTTTCTTTCCTTTAGCCTCCCCCACCCCAAGAAAAAAAAAAAGTCTCTTTTCAGCTGTGGACACATGTGTCTCTAGCCGCTCAGTGAGAATTAGTAATTGAGATATTCATCTGGTCGGAGCGAACAAATTGGCAAATCCCCACGCACCTTTGCCGTGGGAGGGCAGAGAAGGCCAGGCACGCAGCAGGAGGCGGGCAGCCCCAGTTGTCCCCAGGTCCCCGGGACTCCGGCATTCCGGGGCACAAGAAGAAGGAAGCTGTTGTGCAACAGAGGGGAAATGGGAAGTGATCTATTTTAAAGGATTTCATGCTTTGCTCCAGAAACCTGGCTAAAATTCTGATCTGCTTTTGAGAGAAAATCTCAAGATATTGCCATGGTAGCAGTATTTTTGGTTGCCTAAACTAGCTTCCTGAGGACCCAACTGGCTTTAGTTCCTGGATGTATGTCTAAACTTCAGTGGAAGTGAGTCATATCTAGCTGCTTTTTTTTTTTTTTGGTGGCAAATCCAATTTTTACTGCCTTGTGCCCTGCTGTGCTGGTTGCACAGCATTGCAATCCTATCCCTCGAGGTGCTGAGTGGTTCTCTCAGCACCTACACATCAGCACGGCCTCTGCGCTCCATCCTGCAGGGTGCTCGTCTGGATAAGGCCTCTGATGTTTAAGTACAAGAGTACCACCATCGCGTCACAGGACTGTTTACATGTTGCCATACAGTCCCGGTTCTGCGCATGCTTCAGAATGATGCAGAGTACCTGTGCACCTTTAGAAGCCGGAAATGGCTCCGTCCAGAGAAATATTTCTAATCAATTTAGTAGAATACATATTATAAGCATGGTGATTATTTTTTTTTCTTTCTAACAGATTCAGTTGTACCAAATTTTATATTAGGTTAGGGAATGTTACACTTCAACTATTCTCTGTGTGTGTGTATTAGATTTGCAATGTTTATTTTGGTATATGATCCAGAGATTTCACCCTCTGCATCCCTCTCACACTGTGCTGAAGCCAAACAATGAAAGTAGTTCTTTTAAAGTCACAATCTCCTTAGTGTTGTTTGCAACACAGATTTCTAATAGAGGGACATCAGTCTCCTAAACAGTCACCCTTTTTTTTCCACAGGCACCAAATGGGGTATTTTCCAATGAGAGGTACATTTGCAAAAGACCCTTTTGCTAGAAAATGCCTATCTGTTAAAACAGGGGTTTTGTCCTATGAATAAGCAGCATTTGGAGGCAATATTTACCAAGTCCAAGATGCGTTTTTTTGGAGAAAGACTATATAATAGCAAATGCATATGGTTTTATTACTGTAAATTAAACTACCATTTGGGTGAGTTATTGCAAATATGCAATCCAAAGGTAAAAGCTCATCTGGATGATTATGTATGTGTGTATTTACACACCGCACTTTCGGTTCTCGTTTTGGCAACTGTAGGCTGGACGGTTAATCTGGATATTTCCCACCCTGGCACTGGGACGTGTTCCCCCCTTGTGGCAATAGCACATATGGAATTTTACGAGTCTGCTCTGTCTCTTCACTAATGGGCTTCACCTTTTACCCCCAAGAGCTGAGGATCTTGATTTTAAATCCAGGGTTTACAGGTTCAGAGCTTGCAGGCAACCTAGCCAGAGGTGTTCTCATACAGGCCCAAAACCAGTGGCAGAAAAGCCAAGTAAAGAATCATTATTTTATCCCCCCACACTGTAATTCTTCTTCCATCTTCAGTGGATATCAGTGTCTCTTTCCAGTTTTTGTGATAATTGGTGAATCAAAATAATTCACAAAGAGAAATGTGCTATTTCCCAGAGACGGTGGTGTATTTAAGCGTATTTTTATGGTGGATGAGGTTTTGGTGTGTCATCTTTGAAAATATGGGCAAATGGATGATTTCTTTGATCCAACAAAAACAGCCACAGAAAGAAAAGGATGCAAAATTCAGGGTGTTGCAAGTTCACTCTCAGAGCTAAGCTGTGGTCTCTCTATTTTACTATTGCCAAGAATGCATGCCAAGTCATTGAGGTTGACCACGTTTTATTACCTCTGTTTTTGCTATTCTACCTTATTCCTGAGACAAGTGGGAAAATTGTGTCTGAAAACTGTCTTTAAACCCTGGACTTCTAGATTGTACATCTTTAATGAATACTGGACGGGTTCCACTACTGTGCGCTGCTGTCTGGGCCTCGGCTTATTAGATACTGTTTTGAAATCCATAATTGTAACCAGGTTTGTGATGGGTCACATGCCCCTGTATACAAAAATTTCGGTCATCCTGATGGAGCTGCTATTTCAGAAGAAATCAACTAATCCAAATCTAGTATTTGAATGCTTTTAGTTTTACTTGTTTTGGCCTTCCCGGTCCAAGGTGTGAAAAATGGCAATTTCTATATTTCTGGGAAATTAATTTTCGAGGTTGACTTTGGGCCAGTAACCTGAAGTGCTAACATAGTCCATATGTCTGACTAGTAAAGGTTGACTGAAAGGTATGAAAGTTCTAGCGAAAGCCCATTTTTCCTGCTCCTTTCAGTAAATTGCAGGATTCCATTATACTGATGATAATCCACGGTTATTCATGTCTGAGCACTGATCCCCAGTGAAGCTGGGATGAAGGTAAAATGCGTGGAATTTGTTCTCTATAGGTGCTGCTTTTCATGCCGAGCAAAAGCTCAGTATTTATAATTTGCTCTCCTCTAGCATTTGTCATCTTTCTGCCCCTCTCTCAAGATTATAATTCCTGCCCAGTATTTTCTTTTTAAACTACCTCTCATTTTAATACACATTTTGTGTTTTCTTAAAATAAATGCTGTCACACAGCTCTTCCTCTTCCCTTATTGAGAAAACAGTAATACTCGTACGATGGTGGAAAAAAATTGAGAGGGAGGGAGAGACAGAGAAAGGAAACAGAAATCATAACCAAAAAGTTCGCACTGATTATTGAAATAGTCAGTGTTCCCCTGGGCTGTGGGGAAGGGAAAGGCACTTTTACAGTGTCTTGGAATATTTTTCTTCTGCACAATTCTGACTTTTCACCACATATTCATGCTACAGTGAGAGAGAGGAAGAAAAGAAAAAGGACTCAGAGGTTTTACAGTAAGTTTTTTCATTATCTTTCGTAGCGACACTTGCTGGTAACAAGTCCCAGGCAATATTAATGTTAAGGTTTTTAAAACTATGATTCTTGGTACTCCTATGTAAAATTATTTAGCAAGCACATTATTTTAGTACTAATGGTTTCTCCTTCTCTGTGAAAATTTTGTAGCTTAACACGTGTGGTGTCACAGTGACACTTTTTAAGATAGAGCCATTACAATATTTAGGACAGTGTTATTACTAGTGGGAAATATTTATGTATTTGTAGAAGGCTTCAGTAAGCCTCAGGTCCCGTTTTCGGTGAGGTATTTAAAGGCAGAAAAGAGACAAATAAAGACAGTGAAAGACTTCTGTATGGTCAGGAGGGACTTCATGCAAGTATGGAGCATTTCCCTGGGCTAGAAATCCAAATCATAATCTGAGAACTACAATATTTTAAGAAATTCTGCCTGTCAGAGACTGCTTTTTTCTTTCTGAGCAGACTCAGGTTCAAATTAAATTGAAATCAGTCCTAAGAATCGTATTTATTTCACCGGACTTTGGATTTTCTGAAGACAAGTCACTGGCAAAAACTCCTTCAGATTTCGCAGCACATAAAGGGGTGACGCCGCGGCGGCAGAGGCTGCAGAGGTGAGCTGTGCAGAACCAGCGGGGCAGAATCAGGCCCCGAGGGGGAGAGGGGAAGGACGGAGCAGCTTTCTCATCCGCAGCAAGGTATTGGGTACTGTTTGAAAAATCAACTGTATTTCTCTAACAGACTAAGAAATATGCCATAAAAATGTTGTTCGATTTTAAGGTATAAGTAGCAGTAAGTTACTGAGCTCCCCTTATCAAAAAGAATACAAAGGCTTCCCCCTACGACTGCCAGATGACTACCTGAATTTGCAATTGTAGCATATTTCTCCTCTAAAACTGCTACCAATCTTCCAAATACAAGCAATAACTACATATGGACATGTTTAGCAAATCAGAAAGAAAAGATTGATTGCTGGGAAATGCTTTGTTTCCAATTATTTTCTTCATAAAAGCTAGAATTCCAGATAAACAGAGTAACAAAATCCCACTGGTTTATCTGTAAGTATACACTGATTTAGAAATGCTATTAAAATTGCTTATTTGAAAATCACCTAGCAGAGAAAACTGAAAACAAAAATCTTTTCATACTGATCTCCTTTGGAGTTACATTTAAGCATTTTTGTAGAGGAGTGCCATTGTGAGTGAAATATTCAGTGCTGCTTCCATCACAATTCTGCATTTTAGCTTGAATTCTTTTATTCTCTTTCTTACTAAATGAACCCGATTTTTCATGCTGACAACATACAAGACGTATTTCTCATATCCAGTATATATGGCACTTGCTAAATCAGCTCCTGATGCGCTAGCTAATTTTAAGCAGGGAGGCTAAGAGATACACCATTACTTATTATTTCTAATGTGTTTCTTAATATGCAACTTGTCATTTTCAGCCGTGATGCTGACTCAGCAGTAGGTTTATTTCCAGAATTACTAAAACAACTTTCCTCTCCGAGTAGCAAGGGACCTATGGTTCACTGGTAGAGAACAGTGAAACAGAAAGAGGCCTTTTTCTATCTTTTAATATTAAAAAATAAACTAGTAAGAGTTCATAAAACAGTCCTGGAGAACTGCTGGGATACAAAAAAGTGGCAGTAGATCTCATATTTCAGAGACGGATTGAACATAACCATATTTAATTTGGGTTGCATCTTAAATGTATAGCTTGCATTATTTTACACATTTAACCAATGCTGCAAAACGAGATTTAGAGGGATCGCTTTTTATTTGCTTATACCTACTTCACAAATGTCAGAATCAATCACTTTTTCAGACAGATGTTTTCTTACTCATATGCCACAGTAAAGTGACATTTTGTACATGTAAACTTTCTTTTGGTTCACAGCATTTAATGACTGCTCTTTCCCATCCCCAACTTTCTGGGAACATTCAGGGACTAAGTACGGGATTCAGACATTTAGAGGGGGCTGTTTTAAAAAATACTGGAACACCATTTAGTTCAAAAGAGGACCTTTTTACTTAGGATATTTTTTCAGGGTTTTTTTTCTTCCTTTTCTAAAAAAGAAATATCTTCCTTTCCATCATCATCAACAATATTATAATAAAGAGCAGAGGAATGCATGTTACTCCTCAGCTAATAAATCGGCACAAGAGTTTTGCTAAGATAGTCATGTATTGATAAGCTTTTGTGCAGACTTCGACAGGTATATGCAGATTTGCACATAGATTGTATGTATAAAAGCCCCAAATTTGTAAGCTGCCATAAGAAAGGACTTTGTGTTTTCTACTGTCATGATTCTCAGCTAAGAGTAACCACAACACCTTTTCTGGGCACCTCAAACCCTTTCTGAACCAAGGAGAAAGCTGTAAAGAGAACCTCTCTCTTAAAGGGAGTAAAATCCTGTGGAAGAGCATCTCCACCAGCAACTTTTCATAGCCAGCCACAAACTGTTACTCCGAGCTAGGGAAGGTCATAGAAGACTGCCTTTGCTAACGCTTTTAGATATCGCTAGCATCCCTCGCAAATGATTCCCAAATTGCACTGCTGGATTAGTTCCTCTTTACTCTATGTCCATTTTAATGTTATTGGAGCTCTGTGATGTCTGTGCATGGCACACTGAGGCCATATGCTGTCCTTGAGCTGGGGTTGGAGTGAGGGGCTCACACTTCACAGCTTCAGCCACTCCTCTCACATCAGCCTGTGAAGTCCCAGAGAGGTGTCTGTTCTCAGGGCTGCGCTGTTCAGGATGGGTATGAAGCTCCTTAGGAACACGGAACATCAGCAAGACGCGAACGATCCTTGTCGTGATCTCCTCCAGCTCTCTCACTGCTTGGAGGATGCAACTGGAGACAGAAGAAGCTGATGCTAGAGGAGAGAAAACCCACTGATGAAAACCAAGCTTCACAGCACCCTCTTATTTGCCATCCCTTCTCCCTGACTCCTCGGATCTTGTTCCTCTGCTTGTGCTCCAAGTGTTCCTGAACATCCAAATAGGGCTCCCACAAAATATATTTAACATTTACAGTGAGCACCTTTCCTTCCTGGCAGATATGGACTTACTAACAGGAATTAAAACTTTCGATTTTTTAAAACTTTTCTCTTCGTAGATAGGAAAATGCTAGATTTTGGGAGAGAAAAAAAAGCAGTTTTTCAGGCTCAAGTGTCCTCTTTATCTGTGCTATTGCCCCTTGCTGCCTCTGTGCTCCCTGTTTGCTAGTGACCCCTGACAAATACCATCCCTACTGAAGGGCTGGGGTCCCATACTGAAACTGTTTCAAGCCGTTTGCCCAAGCTGCCCTCTGGCTTTTCTTAGCCCACTTTCACCAGGGCTTTGTCATGACTTTCCATAGCACCACTCAGCTGGAATATTTCAAATTTAGTAGCTCAGGCCCTCACAATCAGAAAAGACCTTTAAACATCTATGGACCTCTTCACATCCAGAACAAAAGGCAGTACCCAATTTGGACTCGGCCATCCCATGGAGACAACATGCTCCAGACTTTCCTCACCCTCAAAATTGCTTTATAGAATTAAGTCCAGCCCCTAACCGCCGTAGAAAAAAGAGCAAGTGTAATGTATCTTGAATATTTAGGAGCTGTCAGAGCAAAGGGGGCACACGTAACTTCACAGATGTTCTCTGTAGTGTGTTTCTGCATTCCCTGCCCAAAGCAGCAGACCATCACTGATGCGTCTTCATTAGGGAAGGATATTTTATTCACTCATATTAACAAACTACTGGAGTCAAGACAATCTGTAGCACTCATGTTTATGCAGAACAAGTTAAAAATGATGGAGTAATCAAGCATGGGGTTTGATCTATAATTTGAGCAAACATTTCAAACCAGCTTCCTTAATTGGGACTTGGCCTCATGTTAATTGACTTAAGGTAAGTGAACAAATTGAGAAACACATGTTGCTAATGTGCAGAAGACAATGGGGTTGCAGGCGGGCAGGGTCTAGTAGCTTAAGAAATTATTAACCACTGACTGATCGCTTTTATTGGCCAGGCACGTGGGGAAGACGGTGGTCACGCTGTACACTCTCCTCTATGGCTATTTATGTCAGATATAAATTACTCAGTGCTAACGTACACTGCCCACGTCAAGGAAAGCAACAGCACAGACATAATTTTGTTCATATGACTAATCTGAATTTGTAATCAGTGCTTTTTTTTTTTTTTTTTTAATGGGTGATGTTAATGGTTCCTCCTCACCATCGCACAGTAAGGGTTCAATTTTGGTTTTGCCACAAGCATATTATGTGATGTAGGCAAAATATTTAATCCCGCCATAGGCAAAATATTTAATCCCACCATAGTTTTGTTTGTACAAATATGCTTTCCTACTCCAATTTCTGTTTTATTTATTGAGCATATATGATTTTAGTGGCAGGACAGGGATTTACTGTGCATACGCATAAAAGAAAGTGTTCGGAATTGCAACAGATACTACTATAATCTGAATAAAAATGTATCGCTGTGCCTATTCCTCGCATGTTTATCAACTGCATGTTTTGCACACAGAGAGTTTTATATTGTACATTCACACAGTGTTCTTCTCTGTCACCTTCCCATTTTGACAGTCAATTGTTTATACGCTTGAACAATACATTAATAGAGGTTCAGAAAGAAAACAGTTAGATGTTCGCTGTTATCCCAGGATATTGTGTTCATTTTCTAATAAGTGCCTCTAGTGCACTGGGGTCCCTAATCAATGTAAATATTGTTTAAGATGAACGTTGCAGTGGGCATACCATGGAGCCAGACCACCAGCAGAGCATTAAACAAGGACAGATGTGAATGCCAGGATAAAAATGAAGACATTCCTGAAGTGTAAGTATGTTACTTGTAATAATCTGTTTATAGGAAATGGTCATGAAAAGGAAAAAAAAAACAAACAAAAAAACCCCAAAAAACTTCTGGAAAATAAGAATACCAAATAAAGTCATTATGTTGAGATACTGCAGTTGTACGTTTGCTAAAATAGCTGACTGAAAGTGTGTGATATTCTGGTATCTTGAATAATTAAGATCTTATAAACTTAATCTTGTATGAATGTTGTTAATGACTTTACAAAGGTTTAATCACTTTGTGGTTATCTGTACAGGAGCAAAATGCATGTTTTTATTTTATACACATGGTTTTCTCTCAGAGGTAGTATCTTTTATAAGATTGGAGGATCTAATTAGGATAACAGACAAATATACGCTGTCTCACAAGTCATTCTAGGAGAAGCAATGAGAGAGATAAACCTCTTCTAGTTCTAATAATTTATAAAGATCATCTGATTCCTACTTCTTGCTTACTGGATTCACGTTGATTAATTCACTAGCTGCCAATTTGCATGAGCAGCCATGCAGCATGTCTCCTACTGATATTTAAACACCAGTTTGTTCCTTGCTGGCTTTGTAGTCAGGCTGCTCTCTGCATTGCCCTGATTTGGAGATTATTGGTGACATTTGCAAGGGATTTGGAGCCCCATCACACTGACTATTCATGGTACTTGTACACGTACCGCCTGCCCCTGCTAGGGCAGGGGAGGTGGCAGTGCCTGCTGCTCTGGAGCTGGCAATGGCACAGGCTGACCCGCGTGGGGCAAGCAGGGGCAGGAATCCCCTCTGGGGTAGGTAGGCAGGATTGGGCATCCCTTCTAGGGTAGGTAGGCAGGATTGGGAATCCCTTCTAGGGAAGGTAGGCAGGATTGGGCATCCCTTCTAGGGAAGGTAGGCAGGATTGGGCATCCCTTCTAGGGAAGGTAGGCAGGATTGGGAATCCCTTCTAGGGAAGGTAGGCAGGGTTGGGGATCCCTTCTAGGGAAGGTAGGCAGGGTTGGGGATCCCTTCTGGAGGAGGGGAGGGCCAGGGAGAGAAGTCCCCCAGGGGAAGTGGGGAGCGGGAGCACGTCGACTGATGGGGTGGTTTGGAAATATGACTGGCATTATTTCTCCGGGATGCCAGGGAGGATGCAGTCCTCTCCATTTGCTGTGGAGAATGGGATCTCAGAGGTTCTCGTATGACCAAGACTTATTTTCAGAGTGCTCAGTCCTCAGCGACAGCCAGAGCTGGAAGGTCTCAGCCCCTAACTGGCCACTGAGAGCTGAAACATCTACTAGGTGGGAGTCTCTTAACAGTCTTTGGCCCAAAAGCTGTAGCTTTGATCTATATAACTGTGAATGCAACAGATTAATTTAAAGTAAGCCACGATGTTTGATAGCTGGGTGGATATCAGGGTGTCATTACTGCAGACTTCTTGGTAGGAGTCTGATTTAGCTTCAATATTGATTTCTCAAAGAGTGATGGCAGAGAATCTGTTGGAACTAGCATATTGGATTACTGTCTAAGCCAACAATGATTTAGAACTGAGTTGATTAAACAGTACAGTTTGGGATAGGTCAGCAGACTTTATTGTTCATTGTTTTCCATTTTGTAGTAAAATCAACTACGATAGCAGTCTTCTAAAATGTGATTAGCACAAACACTATTGTTGTTTGACGTGGTGTATCAGATATAATGATTTCCATCCCAGGTCTACAGCTTTTCTTTTTTACATTCTTGATTGTATAATTGAAAGCAGCAGCTTTATCTTTCTTCTGCCTTTGGTGGAAGTCATTCAATAAATAGTGCCAACTACATTACAGCTTAGAAACAGTCTGATATAAAAGGCACTGCATTTCACTAGCTCTTGCTCAATGCAGGAATACTCTGTACTGAACCAAGGTATTACGTTAACTTTTAAGAAAACGACTGGAAGTATGCAGAGCGCGTGTCAATCTTGAAAGCACCATGTAGGCTGCAGAAAAATCACTTAATGCCTGAGTTATCCTGTATATCTGTATCACCCTGCTGGGTGGTTATTCATGTCAAGTATAGGGTTTAATATTAAGAGCAGTCACTGCACTAAAAGGAAAAATATGTTTACTGCTTTCAGAATTTATTTTGCATTTGCCCAAAAGCCTAATCCTACTGACATGGGTTGTTTTGCCAAAATTTAGAGAATGCAGGACTGAACCCTAAAAATGACTCACTGTTAGAAAAATACACCCCTTTCCTGAAAAACACGTACTTATGTTTGACCATATGCATGCGAATATTTCCATGACTACAGAGGATATTGATTGGTCCCTGTGGGACTACTCGTGTGTATAAATGCTTGAAGGATCAAGTTCTAATTTTGCTCAATATCAGAGCTAATTGCTGTAGATACTAATGACAAAAACTGGAGGTTGTCTCCTAGTTGTGGTAGCTGAGGATGTTGCATGAACTTTGCTCATGAGGTGATTTATTACACATTCACTTTTTTAAAACAGTCCGAATACAGTCAGTAACTATTTATACAATTAAATTTAACAACTATGAAATACGTGTTATGGTGCCAGTTTGAAACATACTCCTAATAGCTAGTTTTATGTATGATGGACCACCAGGAAGCTGTCATCAGAAGAATACTGTGCCCTTTTTATACATTCTCTACATTTCTTTTTACTTAATAGACTGTTTAATAATACTGTAGTCAAAACTGAACAATAGAGATTAATGATTTGATGTAAGAATACTTCAAGGTAAAAATTAAACATGTATAACATTCCAGCTGGTGATATACTATGGAAAGCTCTCAAGCATGTAAAGAAGAGTTTAAGAACTGCTTTAGAAAATCAGCACATATAGAGCAAATGTGAAGGGTGTGTATCGTGAAGTATATCACCAGGCAAATTTTTTCTTTTCATGGGAAAGGTACTATAGAGACCACACAAAAAACAAAACAAAACAAAACAAAACAAAAAAACCAACCCAAACCTGTTATTTCAAGGAAATCTTCAGAGCTAAAAGAGAAATTAAAAAGTGACCTAACCATAAAATAATAAATGGTGTGAGGGGAAGATGCATTTTACTTATTCTTTTCTCGGTTATTCTTGCACGTGAAAATTTCTGCATCCCAGACACTGCATGAAACAGCAATGGCATATTTTTCCTTAATGCTCTTGATTTACCGGGCTCATAAAATGTAAGACCAGAAGTTATTCTTAATATGGACTCATTCTGCCACTAATGCATGCAGGCTGTTTTTTGTCTTCGTGTTAATGCAAGAGAACCGTACTCAGTCTATTTGTAAAACAGTATAAATGTTGCCCGCGAATGGGAAAAATAATTGAGTAAGAGTTTGCAGCATCAGTCGCCAGATTAACAGCTCTCAGCTTGCGTTTGTTGTTTCAGTGTGATCCCTTGAAAACACGTTCACAAGGAAGAAACGAGGGACCAGAGAAAGTCCATTTCAAAAGCATCCCTGTGCAGGTGGGGGGACAGTTCCAGCTCCTGCAGAAGTGCCGTTGCTGCTATTTTCAGCATCAGCCAAAGCTTAATTTCTCCTCCTTGGCCAACATCTCCGGCTCGGTGGGCATCAGTGGTGTAGGTATGGCTCTGCTTCTCTCTCCCAGCTGGGACACACCAGCCCAGCAGCCACTGCCTGTGTCTGGTGCCAGCCCTGGGCTTCCTCAGCCAGCACTGCCCAAAGATGCTCCCCACCACCCGTGGGCACCCCGCAAAATAGCCAAGCAAAACCCCTTTCTCTTGAATCAACAGCAAAAGGCCACTGAGCTCCACGGGGATGGAAATGGTCCTTATTGTGGCTTTTGGCTTTGCAGCCACTTCCAGTAGGCAGCACGGGTCCTCTGGCAGCAGAAGCCAGCTGATACACTAAACTATGCTAAAGTAGTGTTTAGAGAAATAGTAATTACTAACATCCTCTCTCAGTCAAGCTGACACTAACCAGGCCTACTGCTAGGTGTGTGTATATACATACTCACACTCAATAGATAAATAGATACGTGCATATATCCCAGGAAAAATATCTCTCAGTAAGGTGACGAGGTGTTACTTTAAATCAAGTACTTGACACTAATAAAAACAATGTATTCGACCATAAGATCTCACATACTGACTGGCTACGAGGTAAGTCAGCGCTAAGCAAACCTTTATTTTCTGCACTCTCTGTTGTTTTTTTCTGTATCACAAGTATTCTTTGCATCTTTCCAGACATTTATAAACAGACCCTTGAAAATGTAAACTTATATATTGTTTGCTTGAAATGAATATAATCAAAGGAAATACAGTGGAAATTTGGCACGAATTGCATGCATTAGTGTTCTGTGGTTTTCAAATGGCCCAAAATGCTGACAATTTTACTTAAAGACTATTTATCATTACTTCCTCCCTTCTCATAAGGGATTTTACTATGCAAACTGTTTTGTCTGATTTTTTTTAAAGAATTACAAGCGGGAGGTAAAATCATCGAAGGTATGCACATGACTTGAGAGATTACCAAACTAACTAGGATGTCAGAGTACCTTTTGCAGAGAGGCAAAGGCTCATTAACTATTTAGATGTTTTGAAAATTTTATCTAATGCTTTTACCCAACAAATTTCCCTATGATTTTTGAAAGACTATCAAAAAAATCAGCAGCAAAGAATTCACCATCTCTTAATAGTAGACAAATGTTAATTTATAATAAACACATGTGTATAACAAAATACCACTTGATGATTTGATGAAGTGGTCAAATAGCAATTAGGAAAAAAATTCTTACTAGGCCACCTTATTGCCTACAGCTATTTGTTGTTATTCTTATTAGTAGAAAAATCAAGTACCGGCAGTTAATATAAACCATGCACAAACAAAAATGTTGATAGCTACCTCAGAGATACCATCCATAGAATTGTTTCTGGCATCGTATTTGTTTCTGGCAGCATTTGTTAGAATATTGATTTTTGTAGAGGAAAAACAGTGAATGATTTTACAGAGACAGAATTAATTTAAAAAACACATCTGACTGAAAAGATCTTGTTTTCTGTGAACTTGATTTTGCTCTCACTCAATACTCAATCCTGAAAGATGCCGAACAGCCAACCTCCATTTCAGCAAAATACTTAAATGCAGATTTAACTTTAATCCTATCAATTTTACTGAAACCACACATTTACCAATGTCAGAGAGAAACTTCAGCAGAACTACACGTTAAAAGTGAGAAACTCAGTATTCACTGCAGTTTGCTCAGCGGAGAGTAACAGCCCTCCTTCATAATTAGCATTTGAGTTAATTCTGGTCAAAAAGAACTGGAGAGCAGTATGTTCCTACTGTTCTTTCTTTGGATGTTTCTTTATGTTTCCAGTAACACTTTTAGGACCTATTCCTGCAAATATTTTTCTACATGAGTAACTCAACTCCTCTGATAAATGCTATTGAATTCACTAGGGCTAGATTCAAAAGCAAAGTTACTTATCTGGGCAAACGCATGCAAGACAAGGCTGTTAGGCAGCTCCCCATGACAGTAGAGAAGAGAAAAATATGCTTGTGGGACTAAGGCCTGGAGGATTGGGCCCATAGCCAGTGACATTATAATTTTTTTTTTAATAACGAGGAAAACCCACGCATGAGTGAAACCATATGGAAAACTGAGTTAAGGTGAGGAGGTTTTAAATAATGCTTATTTATCATTTTGAAAGAAAAAAATTCCTGTTTCTGCCTATTGCATTTTATACTTTAAATGTAGGGACTGACTCTTTGGCCAAAATTCCCCTCCTTGTCAGGGGGAAAATTATCTGCTTAGACTGCTGCAGGATCAGGCCCTGAAAAGTTGTTACAAGCTTGTTGGCAAAGCTTGCTCACTTCCACCTCTCTCTTATTTTCTGTTTTTCCTATCCCTGCACAGGAAGAAAATGAAAAGTTTAGCTAAAATACATTAACTAATATCTGTTTATTAATTGGAGAATTCAACTTATCCTTTTTGCCATTCAGCTGAAATTAATTAAGTGTGTAGAATTACAAGGTGGGTGTACCACAGGCAGCAGTCCAGGCTCAAGTTAATCAAAAGAGCACATGTTGAATGCATACAATTTAGTTAAGGTTAATCCAGTGAAGATGATCCCTCGCTGGTCCTAATTACTCTAGGTGATAGATTGTGGAATGAGAAAATAGGAAGGAAGGGAAATTTTGTCCTGCTGGTCTACCAGGATTTTCTAATTAAATTTAGTAGGCTGTGCACAGGAGCAAATAGTTTCAATTTAAAGAGAAGACCACACTCCAAGGGTGCTTGTCTGAAACGAATGTAAGGAACTTCGAACTAGCGCAGTGAGGTATCATGCCTTAAAACCAGTAAAGTTAAAGCTGCTCATTGTGCCTCTACAAGCTTTCAGGCTATCGAGAGCGCTGCGTCTCTCTGAGCACTTCAGACTATGTAAACGTTTTGTTGGAATTGTGGTGCTGCTATTTAGCTCTTGAGAAAAGGTAATGACACATTAGAACAGGCCTAGTCTGTTACTTCATTACCTTCACCCGAGGACCAAATAGCAGTAGGACAGAGCTGATTTGCCATAGAAATCTATCAGTGTTGTATTAGCTAAAGCCTTTTCATTTAATCTTCTTTTATTATGTCAATCCCAAAGCAAATGGAGGTGTTTCTAAGACCCTTTGATTTCATGCTCTGTGTTCATTATCTCATTAAGCTACTTTTTCTCCGTGCTTGTCCTTTGTTTCAGCTTTCAAGGAATCTTGTGAAAAGCTTTCATTTTCTCTGGGCATATGCATATAAACGTTGTCAAATAATTTGCCCTATTTTTCAGGTTGGTGATATATTTCTGCTCAAGTGGAGGTATCTGTTTCTGATTTATTAACATTTGATCCCCTGGTTTCCTGCCATTGATCAAGACTAATACTCAGCTCAGCTGATGAGTTTTATATGAAATCTGATATTGCAGGAAGAGAGAAAAGTTAGTACCATTTTTAATATTTTTCAATTTCAAGTTTTCCAGGACCACAACATGCACACAAAATACCTAACAACATTAGGCAGTATTTATTTTTAACCGTGTTTCCCTGGGATAAAAATTTTTGGAAGTAAAACAAGTATTTATCAATAGAACAGATGTTTGCTCGGTGTCATTCACATCCTGTAAACTGTATATACATTTACACCCTACCGCCAAAACATGGTTTTACCCTACTACTGACCGTCTGTCTGCCATTCAATCTCTAGTTAAGTCACGGTCAATAAGGTCAACTCTTTGGCAACATCTGTATTTGATCAGTTCACACAAAATAGGAGCCTTCCTAATGCCTGACTACCCTGAAGTATTTTAAGAGGCAGCATATTACAATAGTTGATTCACCACTGCTGCAGACTCTGCACTTGGAAGATTTTGCCTCCTCTGAGGAACTGAAATGTGAAGACTAAAATCCTTTCTAGCAAAATAAATCTCTGAAATGAGCAGGTTTAGCAGTGGCATAGTTTCTAGACTGACAAGAAGCATTTAGCAGTTTCTCTCCCCGAGTCCCTGGTCCCTCAGTGTAGGGATTTGGCTTCGCGATATTTTATATTTTAACCCTGTTCTGCACACGGATTATGTTTAAAGCATGCTTAGTTTGTTGCAAAGATGAGCAATAAAGTCAGAGGAAAAAACTATCTGCAATTTTACTTCGAAAACCAACAGCGAGGATTAAAGCAGCCAATTGTTTCTTGTTGGTGTTTCCACGCTCAGCACAGGCAGTACTTTCAGCAAGTCGGTGTACTTTCCTCCAGATGGGTGAATGCAAATTCTTCCCTCAAAGAAAGCAAAATATTCTGGGTGGAAGCCTGGCCCCACTGAAGGTGATGGAAAATACGCTGGCGAGACTGAGAGAGACAGGATTTAACCTGATGTTACCACTGCGTTATTTCAACGTTGGGAGCTATCTTAAAGTACAAGGTTAGAGATTTGATTCTAAGCGCAGTCGGACTGGTACCGCTTTATTGATGTTCCCAGTATTAGAGCAAATGAGAATAAAATCTGGCCTCTGGGAATGGGATCATGAGACGTGTTCTTTTTTTTTTAATGTTTGCTTTAGGAACAAAACGTTTGAGTCTTGGGAAACTCAGAAGATCTAAACCACTGGCCTCTGATGCCCTTATGTTTTGGCATAGCGAGATTTGGAGCTGACTACAGATGATCATACCTTGATAAATAATGCCGTCAATGCTCCGATTATACTGCTGGTCTTCCTGGTTATGTTCAACACCAAGGAAAGCCTGAACACTGAAATGGTTTCTCTCTGCTGGGTCTTGGCAAAACTCGGGTGGGGCAGCAAAAGCGCGGCAGCATCCCACCACCAGCCACAGGGTTTAGAAGGGAGCGGTCCTTAAAATGGGACCAGGCTGAGCAGTGCAATGGGCAAGGGGTCACTGTGAGATTTTTTGGGACACACCTCATGAGAGGATGGCTTTTTGAAAGATTTTTTATGGTGGGGGGTTGGTTCACAAAAGCTGCTGCTGAGAAATGAATGGGTTGGTTTGCTTTTTTCAAAAATAATCCCTTTTTGTTTGCTTTCTGTCATGCTGAATTTTTGATGGAAACATTTCACTAAAAAATATAGCAAGGAGCAGTTCAACTAGTTCAAATGAAAGGGGCTGGGAGCAGTTAGGATAAAATTTGAAAGCACCTTGAAGCAGTGAAATCACTGCATTACCTGAGTCTGTTTTCTGTGTAATTTTAGTTCTCTCAAGAGCCCTGGAAACCTCAGGGGAAGCTTGCCCTGGGTGCACGGGCTTGGTTTGGGGCCTGTTCACAAACAGCAAATTCAAAACCAAACTAAATATCGGGGATGATGGAACGGCTGGTGTGAGCTGCTGTACCTATCCTGGCACATAGCAGAAAATGTAGTTGAAGTCTTATCCCTCCCTTTAGTACTACTTGTATAGCACTGGTAGGATTTTCTAATACTTATTACGGTGTGTTAAATATACCCTTAGGTTTCCCCATCCTATTGTTTTGTCCTGTAAAGCTGCCTTAATAGTTCTGTTTTAAGAATACAATATTACATCTGTTCTGAATTTCTTTATTAGGGGTAACTGGGAAATCATTCTACCATGGCCATGAGTTTCAGTAGCACAACATTTTGATCCTTTAAAAGATGAGGGAGAAGTAGCCCGAGATCCTCTTCTGATTAGTTAGAAAAAAACCAAAGGCTTACAAATATTTCAGGATTGTATTCTCAGAGTAAAGGAAACATAGTTTTCTTGACTTGGATGATAGACTGAACATAGTTTTCTTGACTTGGATGATAGACTGTTACTGAAATATAAATATTAAATAAAATTAGGTTTGTAATGAAACTGGGAGAAAGCCTAATGACAAATTAGCTGCAGTCAAGGCAACTGCCATCAAAGCCAATAGCGATCTAGACTTTTACTTCACTAAAACCTGCGTCCAGTTCTGGTCAGGTTCAGCTGGTTGTTATCTCTGCAACTGATTGCTGCATCAGGCTCCAAGCCTCGGGGGACTTCACCTTGGAGTTGGGAATGTGTGGAAACCAGATGACTCATCACACAAGAGATTTCCTTTACAAAATATCCCAAAATCAGTAGTCTGAGAAAATAAGACAGTTTTCAGTATATAAAATTCATTGGAGTATTGACAGACTGTCTCCTGAGGTCTCTTCCTTCAAATACTTTCAAATTGGCCTGATTGATTGGATAAAAATTGACTCTAGAAGTGAGAGATTGTAAAGAGATGCTAATGGAGGCTGGAAAATGGACAAGCTGACACTTTGTGTCACACAGAGGATATTTCCTAGGTTTTCTTGAACGTTTTCAATAAAGCAGAGGGAGAGAAAGAGTGCTGGACAATTTTAATAAGAAAGAAAGAAGTCACAGATAGTACTACAGCCCTATTTTCAGAGTCCTTATTCCCATACATCTGAAGGAGCTGGAAGCATCAATGAAAACAGAGATAATAAAAGTGGAAGTAGAGTGATTAAAAATATAGAGCTGGAAAATAACAGTGACATTCATGGGAAAATGTAACCCAGTACACCCAGGGAAACGTAATTTGAAACACAGACATTCAAAGGAAGAGAGAATCCTAGAAAGCAGCAATGCTGAAGGAGACCTCAGGGTCAAATTAGACATGAATTTGCAATACGATCTAACAGCATGACCAGCCAGTGCAGTTGTGCTGTAGAGAGAGGCGTATCTGGGAACATGAAGGTCATCCTCTTTCCCGATGTGGCTCTGACTGCACCAGGAGCTGGGTCTCTGGTCAGTGGGAAGGAATTGGAAACCAGGGAGAGCTAAGGAAGGAGGAGAGAGTGGTCTGACATAGAGTGTTTATGGGCAGAAATGCAATAAAAACACCCACTCAGCACTTTCCTAAGGCTTCAGGCGCTGCATAAGTACCTTTGCACTGGATCTGAAACGTTGGGGGTGATTGCAGTTTGCCTTCTCCCCGTGCTCAGAACCACCCCGACGTGAGCTGCAAGGAGTCTCACTGCCCAAGACTTAGAAAGTCAGCAGATTTCAGTCTTGGTGCCCTCAGCCGGCCGCTCACGCTGGCTGGGAGCCCGCAGACCCCCACGCCATGGGAAGGCTTGGCAGGGACCTGCAGAAGCTGGCCCCGACAAAGCAAAGGTGCAAATGGCAGCTCGGTGGCGTTTACAGGCTGGTGGGAGGAGGTGCTGCTGCTCTCCTTGCAGAGGATGCCCTCCTTGCCCCAGCAGTCACCAGGAAGATGTAGGCCGTATGCTGCTCAGCCGGAGGGAGGTCAGCTCTCCTACCACTCAGGACCATCAGGCTGGGCTGAGGGCATGGGCCACCCCACACACCCCTTCTGCCTTGCTCCCCCAATGCCCCCACATTGCCCCCACAGAGGCAGCAGGAGTTGGGAGCAGCGAGGGACCATGTGAGCAGGGGGCCTGAGGCTGAGCCCGGGCACCGGGGAGGCATCCCAGCTCCCAGCCCCCACGCCATGGCTGAAACGCGTTTCACATTGACGATCTGGTTAAACATCATGGTCACGGGGAGCAGAAACCAAAATTCAAGGCAGTTCCTTTCCACGCTCCCCCAATAACTGTTCCATGAATAAATGGGGGAAAAAAGGTTTAAATTCTTGAGTGAGCATGCAAACCTGTACTTCTCGGGACAATGGCATCCAAAATGGCTCATCAGTTTGCAGCTGTTGATAAACATTTGGAGCCATATTCTCTGGTCTGGTTGAGCGACTCTGGTGAAAGGCAGGTGTACCGGGAAAGCGTGCATGGAGAACCATCACCTCATGCATGGAGAACTACCACCTTCACCCCTCCCTTACCCTGTGTCTCTCCGGTCACCACTTTGCTCTCCTAGAGGAACTTGGCGAAGCCCTCTGACTGCAATCACTCTTCCTAGATCGCTCCGGCAGCGGCAACGTAATGCCTTGTCACGTTGCCTTCCCGCGGGCAGGCTGCCCCGGCCGGGGAGAGGGACAGCACAGCTTTCCCTGGGAGCCACAAAGCTGGCTGGAAAGCTCGGGGGAGCAGCAGGGTGCTGTCACGAGGGCCAGACCATGGTTTGTAGCTTCTTGCGTGGGGAAAAACACAGTGCTCAGAAATGTGGGGTTTTTCTGTTGTCGGAAGTTTTAAAATGTTTGTTTTCCAAAAGCATTCTGTCAAAGAACCTACAATAGAATAAAGCCACTTGGTACTTTTAATCTGGTTTTGCTTCTTGCTTCCTGGTGCATTTATCTCTATCAGTACCAGACATTTGGCTATTATGCAGAAAAAAATTTGAAATTCAACTGGGAATGCTAGTTGCTAACTAAAGCCCATGTATGAAATTGCAAATGACAGTTTATAAGGTCAAAAATCTTTTTCTTCAATATGACTACAGAGGTCCAAAATGTAAGTTTAGACATGCACGATATAAAATTCTAATACTGTCTATCAAAAATTTTCCATATAGATGAGTGGATGATGTTTGCATATATGGAAGCATAAATAATATCCATCAGAAACCACTGAGGTTAATAGAATTCCAAAGGAGGCTACATATTTTAGGTCACTGAGGTCTGGTGAGAGGAATTATTGTGGGTTGACTTTCATTTTATTGCCATTATTAAGAAAAAAGTTAACAGTTTGAAGCCAAGCTGCAGCATGAAAAGATTTTTTATGTGCAGCCAAGTTATTAAGATGGTGAAGTAATATTTTGTCCAGTAGATGGCCAATTATCTGTTAGCGCAAACTGAAAAAAATGTTAGAAAAATCTTTTTCTTGCCTTGCCTTCCCTCCCCTCCCCTTCCCAAATAATGTTTTGTGCCAGGTCCTCCCTCCAGCAAAATGCATTCACGTACAACCCTGGGTGTGACCAACAGCATAATTTGGCAAAAGCTCTGTAAATTACAGCTATTTCTCCACTTACTCCATCTTTCTCCAAGCTCACAAAAAAGTTAATTAGGTGATTGTGCATCAAATTCAATGTTTTGAATGCTGTTTTTTCCAGTGGCAGATGATTTTTATCTAGGGAATATAATAGCTAGTAGATGGGAGAAGAATGGCCAGCTATTATCAGTTTCTACACAAGTGGTATATCCTATGATTGTCTGACAAATTTAATTAGGATAATTCACCAGAAGACTAATTAAAAACCCAAAATAGTTTGCACTAGGTCCACCAGTTTTAATCTCTTAGAGATCACATTTCATTCTGTCAAGCAACAGTATTTAACTAAATTAAATGAAATCCCACTCCATTACTGCTGAACTGAAAAAACCTTAGCCCAGTTTATTTTTCTGCTGTGCAGGCAGAGTCCTAACTCGGCTCTGCAATGCCTGTTCTGGAAAGCAATGTCCAAAAACTCTCCAAATAACATTTTGCACTGAGTTTGAGCAGCTGAAGGACAACAGAGAAGCAGAAAGGAATAAGAGGATTGCAGACACCTAGTTCTTCCCAAGGGCTGTGCAAACACAAGCTTGTTGCTCCCCAGAAATGATGCAGACATAAATGAGCACTGTTGCAAGAAATGGTGTTACTGGTAGTTCTTTCTGCTTCTCCTTTCATCTAAGACCTAGATCTGCAGATTAAGTTGTCCTTTAGGCTCAGTCCCCCGTGCACGCAGGGCTGCAATCACGGCTCTTGCCCCACTGTGTCATGGGCAGTTCGGGTCAGCACGGGGGTGGCTCCTTCTCTTGGGGGCTCTGCGGGTTTCGGCTGGCTTGAATTGGCGATCTGTGCCCTGGGTTTTGGGGGTCTCTGGGCAAAGTGTGTCCTTTAGCCAGGGAGGCACATCGCTGGGTAAGAACCGAGCCCTTTTCTCCCTCCGAATCTACTGAATTGCTTTTCACAGAGCTGGACTTTGGGAGGAGGTAGTGTGACCCAGCTGCAGCGGCCAGGGGAGCCGGGTGCTGCCCGCCCTGGGGCTGGTGAGGACAGTCGGGGTGGGCTCCTGGCACTCACCCAGCGCCGGAGGCATGGCACAGCCCAGTGCCCGAGCAGAGCCCCGTCGTGTTTCCAGCAGCCAGCGTGGTGAAGGGGGCAGCTCTTCCTCCCACAGAAGATCCACAGGGGCAAGGTGCTTCATAAGGTAAAAATGCAATGAGCGCATACCAAGTTTTGGAATCTAGTTAATTTTAGCTACTATCCTAACTGCCGAGTCTCCTGCTAATTCCCGTGGTATTCCCAATGCCATCTTCTGCACATTACCCTGTGTGAACTACTCTGCCTGTGCCCTTTTGACTTTAATGAGATGCTGCACAAGGAGAAAGGTCACACTTCACAGAGCAGTCGCAAGCCAGGGCACGAGGGACGGCTCACGAGTGTGATTTTTTTTTCCTTCTTTGGTTGCAGGGAGGCAGGAGACTGTCACTGTGGAGGCCACGTAATGGACTGAACGTCACGTATCGTCATGCACCGCATGAGTGGAGGAAAAAAGTAACTTCTCTCTAATGCCAGAGAGAAGCATAATATTAATTAAAGACAGCATCTTTCTGACTTGTTTTCACCCTCCATGACATGGGAATAAGATCTCCACCGTATCGTTGGTGATATAAAGGTTATTTCCCTGATATTTGCAAAGGGTTTTCTGATCCTCGTTTAGAAGGTTTTGGAGACGTTGCAGTTGTTTTACTTCAACTCTGTGTTTATAAGCCGGAGTACTTTTTCTTCTTTCTTGTACCATCCGGGACACAAACAGCATGTCAAAGAAAAGAACTGTGAAGTTTTTTAAAGTGAAAATCTCATGAGTTTTGAACTGTTGTCAAGACTTTCAAGGCCCACACTGCCAAATCAGGGTTTTTAATATATTCCCTCAAGGTGTACATTTTTATTTTGATATACAGATGTCATTAAGTCACTCCTGCAATAACACCCTGTTGTCCTTGAAGTACAACCCACGTAGACCACTGTGGGAGTGTGGCCACTCCACAGCCTCACCCAGGTCCCTCCGTCCCCCTGTTGCAGAGGGGTGAGAATGGTCCCCCCGTCTCCGGTCTTGCTTTGGGCCCCCGGCTGCCTCTAGAGAGGAGTGTGGCTTCAGGCACACGTTCAATGCCTTTTCTCCACCAAAGGACCAAACCTCAACTCCAAGCCCTTTTACAAAGAGGAGCTTGTATTTTTATTCGTGGTATATTGCTGGGAAATCGTCTCTGAAGTAAGCAACTGGGTGAGAAACACATGGTCAGACAATACCAGGAGCAAAAGCCAGATATGCCGTGCAGTGGGGTCAAGGGTCAGGGTTTGAAGGGGGACCCTCATTAGCTGACTTGCATATTTTTAAAAATCTGTCTCCAAATGCTTTGCCAGTACATCTAAACCTTTTCCATAGTGTGAGATATTTTATGATAAAGAGGAATTTGTAGCCTTCCTTCCCACCAGCCGTAAGCAAAAGGGGAGTTTGTCATGGTCTGTTAGAGCCCCAGTGGGGTGACTGCTGTTTAATGGGGGTTACAGCATCGGATACCTGCTTGCCAGAGGAAACTGTGCCAGGAGAGAGCCTGTCTCCACAGCCAGCTTGGGAGCGTAAGGGCTTTCGAATTTTCTGTTGTTGCTTTTGAACCTGTGTTTGTTCCTCGGTATTTTGCAGTCATGTCATTTTGGAATTGACTCCTTTCGTTGAACTGACTCCTTTTTCAAAATATTGGTGACAATGTTAGCTGGTAGATGATGAGATTATTAGGGGCATTGTCACAGGATCAATCGCCAGATTTTGTCAAATGTTAGAAAAAATTAAGTCGGGGGCAATTATGCTGCCTAGGTTGTTTTGTCTTCTTAGCAGCCTGTTTTCCTTTGATTCACTTTTCATACTGAAGTTCCTCTTTCCTGTGCAAACCTTCACTTGAGTTGTTTAAAGCATTTCACTTATTTGGTTTTTCCCTGCACATTAGCTGAGGAAACATTGCAGTTCTTGATAGACTGTTTTTTCTGTCTCCAGAGGTTTCTTTTGAAAATCAGGAGGAAAATAATCTCCTGCCTTCCTGGTATATTCTGAAAGTACCGACTTTTCAGAGATTACTTAGGGTATGCTTTTTATTAATAGGATCAGGAGAGGCAGCTTCCTAATGATTAGAATTTGTGGTTTTATCAGAAAGCATTGTTCTCACTAAAATCTCTATAATAGCATGCTAAATTATAAAAACATTAATTAAATCATTAGATAAATGGACATTAATCCTCCAGCTATGTGTAATGCACCCTTTGATATACCCTGCTTAGGAGCTTTAGGTCTGTCCAGCATTTCCTTTTCCCCAAGTATATTATTTTTTCGATAATTAATGCAGGTATTTTGCTGTGTTTCGTCAGTGTTACTGTAGGAGAATAAGGTTCTAGTTGAGTGGAAGTCACTAAAAGAGCCGGTTTCCAGGGCATGAAACCCTTTCATTTAAAGGGGCAAAGGTCAACTCAACAAGAAGTTGAGTCATGCCAAAAGCAGGACAAGTGTATCCCCCGGGAGAGAGCGAGCGAGAGGGAGCGGGAGAACGTCGCAGCGCAGAATTCCCCGCCTGGGGAAGGTGTTTCGGCCTGGAGCGGGTTGTGGGTAGTGATGGATGACCAGAGCCTACTGGATTTTCTTCATCAATGCTAATCTTTGGCAAGCATGGAAATAGTCGTTAAATCATCTTATAACCATAAAGCAGTTCGTATCCCGCTTCTGGACTTTCTAGTGCGTGTTCTCTAATTAAAACCAGGGAAATTTGTAATGCTAGTCACAACAACATATCATTACTGTATTTTTTCAGATGTCTCCAATCAATAACAATATCGGAGGTCACACAGATTCCAGTGTGCGTATTTTGCAATCATTCATATTTTTTGTTGGTTTGCAGTATTAAAGAAAGCACATGTGCGGTGCTTAGTGCAGAATTATTAGATGATCTGGAGAGAAAGAGGAAGAGTGACATTAATGGGATTTGTTTTTATAAAAACTTTTGAGGGATTTCTGTTTGTTCACCTGGTGCTACTTTGCCTTCCACCTGTCAGCATCATCTGAAAGAAAGTGTGTAAGCATGCATACGTGTGTCTGTATGTACATATGGGATCAGGAGAAACGGAACAAGTTGACAGCACTCCATCGGGCTGCATCATCCAAAGTGCACGCATTAAAAAAGAAAAATTATTTCACAGATTTCACCCACTTTTTTTTCTAATGAATACAGCAACGTAAGTCTTCAACGAATTGAAGAAGCAGAAAACTGTATAGTACTATGTACTATTTTTATGTCCTTTACACGGCATTTGCACTTCATATGGGATACGTTACTTGATTATGCAAAGGTGAACAATAAACACCTCCACGCAATGTAGGCTGTGGCAATATGATTTTTATGAAGGTGTTACAAAGGTTTTAAGCAGTGCTGACTGCAGATTGCAAATGTGATTGATGGTTGTGGGCACAAGACGTGTATTCACAGATAATGTGAGTAGCTGATTATATGTTCTCATTTCCTATTGAGTGCAGGCTGCTTCCCTGGGACATACTCCTTTTGGCTGTGTGAGAGGTTTCTCTTGAGGAAAGACCCCTACGATAGCCCAGAAAACTGAGTCAGAGCTTGGTGGTAGGAAAATGCTGATAGATAACCTTAGACCATCACCTTAAGATTTTACAGTACTTTGAGACATTTTATACCACAACCAAGCGTTTGGAGACTTATTTCACTTTTGTTAATCACCCAAAAGTGTGAATGCTCATTCCGCGGTTTATATGACCAGACCTATACTGCCTTGGTCTGGATATTGGTCCTAAAACACCATGGAAACAGACTTTCTGGGAGATTTTTTTGTCATAACCCATTCTGCCTCAAGTTTTCCCATCTCACAATCAGCCATTAACCAGCCAGCCAGTTGTTATTAAAACAAAAACTCTCCCCTTTTAGTCCAAACACCAACAATATCACCTGGTAACATTCAGCAGACTTCGAGCTGTAACCTGCCAGTGCATTCCTGTTGTGTAATGCATTCACACATTCCCAGCAGATTTTAATTTGCTCTAGCAGTGCCTAGACTAATTCACACACAGCACATTGTAATGCAAATGGAATGGTTAAAATAGATCACTCGTCTCTCTTCCATCTCAATTTCAGTCTAATGTATCATTGCAGCTTATTCTGTAAACTGTTGAAGCCATCTTCATTCAACTGTAAACTAAAGAGACTAGATGTCTATCAGACGAAACCAAAACAGTTCTTGATTAATCACAACCTCTTGACCTAATGAGTGATAGCTGTGTTAAAAATGTTGTCATTATCTAAATGGAGTACCCAAACGCCCTGCAGATCCTAAGCAAATTGACTCTCTTCTATTTATAAACAACACTGGAAGATGAACTCCTGGGTTTATACTGGAAAAGGGACATCATTCATTTTTATCCAACATACCTGCTTTTAGTGATATTACCCACACACGTGGGTTTTAGAAAATCTTAACAACTGAAGTGGTTTATATGCTTTTAAGACTAATTTTGAGGTTTATGTGTACATTCATCACACCGGAGCTGGGTGCTCAGTATCTACCTAAAATGCATAGTATTAATAGTACATGCTAAAGCTCCTTCTTAGGCTTTCTGTTCAATGCTAAACATCATTAGCACTAGATATGGAATTCTGCCTTTCCAGGGTTTGTATAAATGTTATTTGCTGTGCTGAGGGCATTTTTCCAACATGTAAAATGCGCATCTCTTTGTGTGCATGACAAAGTGATGAATCTTTGAAAAGCCAGTTTTTACAGCTACATATTGCCAGTTTTTTGATTAATAATCTGGTCACATGCAAGTTAAGATGCTGTTATAGAAAAAATCAAATGATGTACAGATTTTTTTTCCTCTTGCTTTTAAAATATTGGCTGTTTCTTTCTACATGTTGTTCCAATGAAGCCTTGAGAGAGAAGAGGCCTGGATTGCACATGTCCCTAATGATTTACAATTCTTCTTTTCCAACAGATGTCTATTTGTTATGATATTACTTTTAATTCCTAGCAGGTATAGTAGTTCTTATTCCTATTAAAAAAAAAAAAAAAGAAAAGAAAAGAAATTAGTGTATAGCTAGTTCTTGTGCTGAGTATAAATATTAGGTCAGTCACAAGTTTCTGTTTTGGAAAATACTTGCAAATTAATGTAACTAAAAAATCCCTGTCAGTAAAATGAACGGCAAAATCCATCCTGCAGTTGTAAATTATAGGTGCTATTCATTGTGGGGTGAACAAAAAGCGTTAAATAGCAAAGGCAGGCAGCCTTCCTCAGCCTGCGTGGAGCGCATGGTTAGATCTGCTGGTATGGGCAGGGTCCCAGAGCAGGGCAGGTAGGTGTGTTGTGCCCCCCGCCCCGTGGCTGCCACGGCTTGTTGTACCAGCCCTGGGGGCAACCCCGCTCTGCAGCCTGGGCTTGGGATTGGCTTTCTGGGGGAAGATGCTCTGAAGTGAGCTACAGCATCCTCCACCCCACCACCACAAGTGTGCAGTCCCGAGTCAGCAGGAGCACCGGGATTTAAAGCCTCTCTCTCACCTGGCAGTGGAGTTAGAGATTAACACCTCGCCAGGAGCCCATCCACAGGCTGCAGAAGACTTTCCTGTTTCTCCCTGATACTTTTTTATGTGCCCAAGGATTGCATTAGCTTTTTTGCCATTGTCCTGAGGCTGCCTGTTGAGGCAATTATCCACGATGACCCCATAATCCTCCTTTGAGTTGTTGCTTTGCAGGATAAAATCTCTCATCCTCTAAGAAGAGACTGTATTCCTCAGTCTCTCATTTAATATCTGGCATTTAGATGTATGAAAACACACCCTGTCAGATCATGACCATTTAATCAAATGATCCATGTCACCCTGCAACAGTAATTTTTCCTTCTCGGTATTTTTTGCCTCACAGATCTCTAAATCCTGTGCAGATTTTACCGGCAAGGAGTGGATGACACTGTTCAGACCTTTCATATAAATACCAAATAGTGTGGAACCAAGAGCTGGTCCCGCTGGAATCTCACTGGGAGCATTGTCTGATACTTCCTTATTATCAGCGACACTTCAGACATATCTGCAATCCTGTCTTTAATTAATGTAGCCTGTGCTTTGTAATCCTAATGTCACGTGACACTAAATCAAATGCCTTGGAGACGTCAAAGTATACTATAACAATGCAGTTGTCTTTTGTAAGTAGAAGTAATTTTACAAAGACAGGAAAAAGAAATAACTTCATCTGATGGGGCCAAATTTCCATGAGACCATAGCAAATAATGTTAGTCTTATTTTTGTCCTTAATTCTTTATTGAACCACAGTGGATCATTCCACTCTTTCATTAATGATAACTCATCTAAAATTCCTCAGGCCTAAAAGCATCTGTCTGTAGTTGCTCTAATATTTCAGTTGTTCTAATATTGAATATTTCCAGTCTTCTGGACTCCTGAAATACTTGCCGCATCCAAGTTCTTTACGTGGTTATAAGGAATTTAGTTAGCGCTTCCTGGCTAGTGGTGTACCAGGAAGTTCGACTGAATGATCTGAAAGTCCCTTCCGACCATAATTTCTATGAAATCTTTGAAGCTGACTTTGGCAATATTACAGAGGAAATCTGTAAGGAATGATGAACCATTCTTGACCAAGACTTTTCACTGTGCTTGTGCCTGCAGCATGAGGAAGCAAAACTTTGTTCCTTGGGATTTTACCTTCACCATAGGCATTCCTTGCGGCCGAATCTATTCTTCATAACCTTTCCACAGCATCACCAGAATTACCAAGGCAAGAGTGGATTTTATGTGATTTGTTATACTAGCCTTCACAGGCAAAATTAAGTTTCATGGAAAATTAGTTTCCTGAGGTGCATTGTTTTATGCTATCAGCGTAATAACATGCTCACACTGCTCAAACTCTAATGGTGTTCGTTTTGTGTTACAGTATTGTTCCCTTTTGTTTACCATTGCAACATACTAATTAACAACAGAAAAGAGAAAGAGTTAATTGCTTGTTCAGAAATGAAATTAATTGCTCCCACTCTTTTGTTTTTTATATCGTAATACATAGGCTATCAATATAATATTATATATGCTACATGTAACATAATATATGTCATATGATTATATGTATGCAAATATATAAAATACATATTATACACATATAAAACATAATATATTAGATCTATTAGGTACTCTAAGGATGTATTGATGCTGCTATCCATAGTGTGTCTGAAGCTTGAAGATATTTTCCTGACCAAGCTGTGACCAGGTAGGTCAGCGAAGGGCAGAAGCTTCTGCATGGACTTTGCAAGACTACCAAGTTCTCCGCAGAACTATTCAGCTACTGATGTACATACTGGTATGAATTCAGTACTGCTTAGCTTATACGGGACAAACTGTTGCAGTATAGAAGTGTAAAGCTGTTTTGCCAGGGTCCATTGTCAGGGGCAGTGGACTGCTTATCTGCACTGATTTAACCAACCCTTATGGCCTGATGCTTTCATGAGCTGCGCTTGCCCCCAAGAAGGCTCCTCCTGAAACTCAGCTCAAGTTCTAACATTTCAGGCTAATAGATGGGCTGACATCTGGTCCCCATTTTTACAATCTGCTATTAACCAAGCCCACAGAAACCTCCCTGGATCAGTGAATTTCATGTTGAATCAGTAGTAGATAATTTCTATAGGTACCATGGGCATGTTTAGATGACCACACCTCACATGGCATAATGTGTCTAGTATTGATTATACCTATCACAATGTACCGGAAACTACGTTGCTTTGCATTGTTTTGCTGAATCCTCATGTACGCTAAATTAACTAGTCTAAGATGAAGAAGTACTAATATTCAGATTGTGTTGCAGAAAAAGAAAAATTACCCACATAAAGTAAAAACTCTACTCACTGGGAGTACACAGAGTGTATTGCTGAGAGAGCTGCTAAACAACGCCAGCTGAGTCCCAAAGCACCCCTCTCTTCAGCAAGCTGCTCAGGCCCTGTCTCTGGTAGCACAGATGGGACAGCAGCTCAAAGCAGGCTCCATGGAGCTGAGTAGTAACCTCTTTGCTAAGTAGTAACCCAGTCACTCTAAACCTCTGTGGAGCCCAGAGCTGAGGTACCTCGGCACTCTGTGTGACTCCTATGGGCTAGGTAAATGCAACTGGCCACAGCCTGCTTGCTCGCTGTCCTCGGGAGGAAGCAGCCTGGGCTGGCTTGAACCCATGCCACTGAACTCCCCTCCTCCCTGCCACGCAAGCCATGTTTCCCCTCATGAGGGCCTCATCTCCAGAAAACACCTCTCACCAAAGCACTTCCCTGTACCAAGGCTGGGCATTGCCTGGGCACTGGCCCAAAAAGCCTGCATCAATCCTGTGCTCTAACACATTTTGGAAAAGTGGTTGAGTCCTAAATCTAATAGATGAGCTGTAAGGTCTAACCAGGCTTATTAGCCCTGTCTCACAGTTGGCCATATTGGGCTTGTGTTGATGCTAAAGTTCATCTGGTTTCTGCACTGTGCTCCTTGGGTCTCCAGGCTGAAGGAGTCCTGGTTATCTCAGGTGTTGCACCAGACCTAAGTTAGCTCTTTGAGAAGCCCATTCAGGATATGAAGTGCTTGGAAATGTCTGAGTCAATGGATTTTCAGGAGCTATCTTTGATCCAGCAGGGCCAGTGATGGGTTAAATTAACATGGGCACATACTGAATATATTTGGAAATGTAGAAAGCACAGTGTTCTCCAGGCCTCTGAGATCCAGGAGTGTTGTGTGGAAGACTTGATGGCTTCTGCACAAAGTTGCCTTGAGACTCCAGGATTTAACGGTTCAATCTTCAGTCTACAGGAAAGAGGCTATTTTGCTGGGGCATCTGTGCCGGTGGACCGCTTTCCCACAGGTGAGTTAGCTCCATGCAGAACCATCTCTGGAGCCTCTCCACACATGAAGCAGTTGATCTGCAGCCTAGATAAATCTCTGAAAAATAATCAAGAGTCGATCATACTCTGATTCTTTGTAACTGATGTTTAACTGGTGCAAGAATATAAAAGAATATCACTCCCACTTGTCCATGTATAAATCTGGAGGAAATCCACTTCTTCAAGTGGAGTTAGAAGACAGCTTACAGTTTCTTCACAGAAGCAGAGTTGGGAGAGTAGATCCTCCAGACATTTAGCTCCACTTTAGCTCCATGATTTGTCTGATGGAAATAACAGTTCAGGTGCAGACAGTGGGGGTGGAGGGAAGTCATGTTCTCTATTACCTACACATCTCTAATTTCAAGCTCCAATTTTTGGAAGTAAAATAATTTGCCCCCCACATGGTATCTGCTTCTGGAACTTATTATCTGCTTTGTTAAGTTCAGATGGCATTCAGATAAGGATAATTTAATTAGACATCTTAGTAATCATACATGCATACTTACTGCCACAGCAGGGGGTGGCTTCTTCAAAACAAAACCCTTCACATATTACTTAGGACAGCATGTTTTCCCTGAAAGATTTCACATTGTGTGCATGTATGTGTACATCTCTCCCTTTTTCTCAAGAGTTCATATCACATGGTGTTTCCCCTTTGAAGATTTTCATGTTGTTTGGGAATATCCCTACCTAGAAAAACTTCCTGTGCTTAGGAGGTGTTCCTTTGAGAAAACGCTCATTTTACACTGATGCTCCACTTTGAAGACGGTGATAACATCGGGGGGTTGCCTCCGAAGCAGATATTTTCTCAAGCCTGGGAGGATATTTCCCTGAGATTGCGGGGCATACACGCAGATGATATTTCTTTGGGAATCTGCCCGTTGCAGAGGTGTCCTCACTCCCTCCGTGCTGCTTTGCAGTTTACAGTCTCATCATATTTTCCATCTGAAAATCCAGGGAGAAGAGCATGTTTACAATAGTTCCATGAGGAATAGCTTGAGAAAGTGTTTAGTGGGAGAGGTCCAAAAGTAAGTGGGAAACGGGTTTATGGCTGTGTGCTGCTGTTCTCATATTTGCAGATCTGCTTCAAACTCTGTCTGGCAATTAGAATCAAGCTGATGTCCAATAGAGGAACTAATTAAAATAAAAGAAAATTTGTATGACTTAGTTCTGCTGAACTTTGGGGAGATTAAAAAAATTGAATTTAAAGTGAAATCCAGCTTCTGCAAATAGCCCATACTTTGCAAAACAGCCAAAATAAAACATTTCTGTAAACTTTCCTATCATTTTAAGTGCTCAAAATCTGTATTTGAATTTGAGGCTGAAGTTAATATCTGGGTGAAAGAGCAAACGTGTTGCACTGTAAACTTCATAAAAGCAATTGTATAAACTTGAAACAACTTATTCAGGAGAAAATGGCTTGCAAAAGAAGCACAAGTGAAAATATTTAGGTTTGGCTGAAGTAGCTATGAGCTTGATCATTATATGTATACCATGCAAGTAAATAGCTTGTGGGTGGGTCTAAAGCCAATGTGAACCTTTATGTGGAAAATACTGCCTATGCGGGTATGGAAAATAGCCCACTTAAACTATAATTATACTGAATATGTGCAAATAAAACCTGAATAAAACACCCATGTAGAAAGCGTATTTCTTTTATATTTTTCTGGGTATGTTCTATGTTATTCTCACGGTCTTAGGACAGACAGGATTCTACTGTATTCGTATTAATAGCTTGGAAGTAAACAGCATACAAAGAAGTAAAGTATCTTCTTAAAATACACATACAAAATAACAGTGGAAGAAAAAAAGATATGCAACTGAAGTTAGATCAGATCTAACAGACTGTTACAACTTGTTGATTCACTTTGCTGAGTAGGAGGCTTGGCTGGAATTGCTGACTCCTTTTTTAAACAAGTGAGCAAGACATTATTTGAAAGAGAGACACTGGTGCATTGGAAAATCTATTAATTTTTCTTACAATTGTTTTGGGGGTGGCATTAAACCTGTTAAGTTTCTCTGCAGTAGCCAGTTGGGGTAATGGGGCTGAACTCAAGAAATATTGGAACTGGGGAGGTTTCATTTTCGATTCTCCTTTCTCACACCCCTCCTGCTCCCAGTGCTCCCACAGCAGGATGAGAAGAGACCTGGTGGAGTCTTCTCTGTACTGGCTCTGCTCTGGTTTTAGCATCTCTTGGGCTGTGGAAATCCACATCTGTGATCTTACAGCAATTTCTGGCTGTGACACACAGCAGCTCGAATAAACTGAGCAAACTTGTTCTGCTAGCTTTGGTAGCGCAGGATCAGACCCTTACCGACAAGTCAAGACTGACTCTGACTTGTGCTAGGATTTGCATGAGGTTTACGGAGAACAGAAAAATCATGTCACAAATTTGGTGCAAACTCGTCAGGTTATAGGTCAGACGTCTCAGCTGTACTGCTGAGCTGCGCTTGTCCAAGTGATGCAAGTCTCACATGTGGCATGGCCAGCATTAACTAGCTGCCACTACACAGCAAGCATGGAAACCAGGGATGGGAAACCTCCTTAAGGTAACTAGCTTTACGACACTGCTTCCATTTTACTGTTACCTCTTGGTGTCGCGCTAACTTCTGAAGCCAAAGCTATTAAGCATGCAGGAGCAGAAGTTAGTACTTGCAGGACGCACCCTATACAATTTTAAAGAAATAATAATCTCACGTCCACTGCAGCACAATGCTGCCAGCCTCCAGTTTCATCCTCACTGTGCAACGAAGCAAAGGTGTTATCCTCCACGTGAATGATAAAAAAGGATGCACAATGTATCTGGACAATTCTAACAGTGTCAAATGCTGACATGACCAAGCAGGATGCAAGCTGTGGATGAATAATATCTTATAAAATGCACTCCTTGGTTGGCTAATAGAGACCCTAGAGTCATCAGCATCCATAACGGCACTGGTTTTATGGTACTCAAGCCATTGCAGAAATAGGCCTGTATACATGCTAGTCCTTTCCTAGAAAACTACTATAGTTCATTCAATGATTAATTCCCCTTTTCAGTCAGTGCAATATTACTTCTCACCTTTCTCAGATTTTGTGGAGGGTACTGACATCTCATGCATAGAGTCCTTAAATCATTGCCTGTTCTCTGCTGTCTGTGAGGACATCTCTACTGGAACCATGTTTTGCTTTTATTGCTGCCCGAATCTTTATTTCTTACCTTCATCTGCAACTTTTAAAAACACTTAGCACCACATGGTGCCTGGGGACTGATAGTACAGACATTGCACACTAATATCCATTTGTTGCATTTACTTTTTGCACCAGTCCCGAGAAGTTCTGTCTCTCAGATTCCAGAGGATTTAGGATCTTGTCTGCTGCCTGGTGCAATAACCACACTTTCTTATGGAACATGCTAAGCTTTTGTGCAGACATTGCCAATACTGTGGCTCCCATGTGTTTGGGAGATGCACGCTCCCTGCTAAGCAAATGGTAGTTCATGGGGTGAGCACCAGTGGGCAGATTTAGAGCAGGTGTTTGCATCAGGGCCCATGTCACTCACACTGTGTCACTGGATAAAGTTAAATATCTTCCTTTTTGAAAAAGATGCCACGTGTCATTCTTGTTTATGAAAAAAATTTGAATAGTTTACCTAGAGTGAATTCCACATCGAAATCTTTAAAGTCTAGGCATCTTCCTCGGACTTGTGATCGAACTGACAAAATGATGACTGAGGCAAATATTCTGGCCTGGCCTGTTCAGTAGGCAAAGCTAAGTCATCCTAATGCTCCTTCCTGACCTTAAAGTTTGCTAACGTGCTTGTATTTATCACAAAGCAATATGTGGGATCAGTCAGAAGCTAAAGGGGAAGAATTTAAAGGCGGAGTCAGGAAAGTGGTAGCTCACAGGAAGAATGAAAAAATCTTGGAGTGAGGATGACTATGGCAAAACAGAAACCAGCGAGGTGTGTATAGGAAATGTGATGCAGACAGCTTCTATGTTGGGTTTGTAAATGGGTGATGGAAATGTTAGTCTCATGGAGGAGACAGAATGTTCCTTTTTCCCTTTACAGCCCATTCTTCCCTCAAAACACAGGAAGAAAGTGCTTAGGAGAAGGAGAAAGAATTGTGGTTGTAAAGAAAGTGATTAGGCAAGAACAGGGCACTGAATTCAGCATGGAGGACTCCACTCAACTCTTTGAAGTTGTACAGACACAGGGTAGCAGCAGTGAATCAAACCCAAGCAGAGGCAGCCTTCTCAATATTGCAGTTTAACATTCTTGTGTGGTTGCTACTGGTTCCAGATGGCAATTAGATATTGGAACAGAGTAACAGGGCTTCTGCTTGTCCAGCAGAAACCAACTGAAGGATTTTAAGGGGAACTTGTATTTCTACTGAAGTAAGTATGAATTCTGGCAGTTAGAGCAACAGACGCATATGCTTTGCTAGTGTAAATTGGCAACACTCTGATGGAGCTACAGCAATTCACACCAGCTGAGATTCTGATCTATTATAGTAGATTTATACAATAACCACCTCCTCGTGCCAAAGATTTCAGTATTTCAGAGGTGGTAATATTGTTGGCCGATCCATGGACAAGAAAAATGAGGAAGAGAAACTACAACTTGCAACAAAAAAATTGTCCCAAAGGTCAGTTCTTGGAAGCAAAGGAAACTTGCTTTCAAAAGGAAATCAAAGGCATGGGCCAAAAAAAGGACCTATTCATCTGAACTTTCTGACTTGCTTTTGGTCTTTCTTCAAAGGCAAAAAAAGTTAATGTAAAAGCTGATATCTTCTTTTTCTGGTTTGTTTTGGCTCTTGTGCCACACCCTTCATTAGCAGGATCAAATTGCTATCCAGTAGCACATTAAAGCAATGTATCATGTGTAGTTCTTGCCCTCTTTCTCTCCCTAGGAAGAAGTTGTGCATAGATTTGCGTAAAAGAACTTTTTTGATGTTTTATTATGTGTTTAGTAGAGAAGTAAGATTGGGGGAGTTTCTTTCGCACTTGGAAGAGAAGTTAAAAGGTATGTGGGATTTTCTGGTGTAACAAGCATTCCTTCCAGTCTTAGACTGGTTTCCAAAAGATCTGTCCCCCACCAACAGGTTAATTCTTCTGTACCTTCTTTTCAATACTGTCAAAAACCTAAAAAAAGATGAAAATCCAAATATGGACTAAGCTATTCAAGATGCATGAGCTCAGGAGAAAGTCATCAGGAAAATGGTCAGCTTTACAATCAGCGCCCTAAAAGCTGGGTCCTGCCAGTTTCATTTGGAGAAAGGTGATGGCCCCATAGGGAGTATCTTCACTGAAACTGGTGGCGGCAGTTAGGTGGGTAATAAATCCACAACTTGTGGACCTTCTTGCCACTGTTGGTACATGAGTCCTCAACACCCATGAATCTGCAGATGGCTATACTTCTGAAATGAAATTTCCCTGAACACAGAAAGGCTTACCCAGAATCATCCAAGTCGTGACGGCACTAAGCAGTCTGACACCTGTCTCACCCTTAAGCCTCATTAGTATTTACAATAGGTCGCTATTCTCACCTGAAGGATGCTTTCAAATAGGCCTCTGAATACTCATACTGAACTATATAATCATTTCACCCGTGAAATAGCAGATTGAGAATTTAAATCCTTTCTCAGGTGCTTTGAACCCATGAGTTGCAGAAAGGTTTTAAAATACCAGGCAAGAGGGTGTTCCTGGATTCAAGGTCTCCTTCCACTGACTTTTTCACTTTGCCACCATAAACATTAATTAATACATACGTGGAGACAACCTGTCACTTATTGAACAGGGTACTTTTCAATGTGGGAAGAGTATCTTACCTAGAGCAGCAGCTCTGACCCAGGTCTTCTCACCTTCCTCAAGGAGTCACTTAGCCACCAAACGATAGGGTCATGTCCTTTCTCTTCCTCAGTCATTGATATTTAATATTTTAAACAAATTGGAGCAGCCTTCTCCAGAAGAAATTACAGTATTCCACCTACAGATACCTTACAGATCATACCAAGGGCGGTCTACTGGGAGTGAAGATCATCTTAGGCAGAGAGGTAATAATCTGTATCTCCTGTACTTCAGGGAACTGCTTAAACTTCCTTTTGGGAAGGAAATAAAGGCTCTGTTGCTATCACTTCATCCAGCCACATTTGGGGAGCGAGGGCCATTACGGTCACCTCACACCAGGGGAGGTTCAGGACTGAGCATCCTCACCTGAGGTGGGAGCCTGCATCCCACACATGGCCTTGGCAGGGGTTTCAGCTGGGCACCAGGCTGTTCCCTACTGATGGGGGTAGCTTTTGTGAAACCTGGTGGTAAGCACTTGCGTCTACACAGACACTGTTGAGGAGTTTCAGCCTTTAATAACAGACAATGCATTTTCCTAGATAGCAACATGCCTAAATACATGATCATATCAAGCTGGGAAAAATGTTGCAAGATATTATCTTTCCCCAGTGACAGCATTATCTAATAGACTTTGTTGCACAAACAACAAAAGCTATTTTTAAACAAGCAAAAACTAGCTTATGCCACTGAGATGCACTCCCACTTTCAGTTTTTTGGCATCCTGTGACAACAAGTTCCACTGGTTAACTTTGTTGTGCATTTGTTTTTTAAATATAGTGGAAATATTTCTGTTTTCCCAGTTCTCGTCTTCCCAGGATGGGAAGAAGGATCTTGAATTTAATGCTGACACAGACAGCTCCCTACCACCCCAGCAACGCATAGTATTCAGGATTCAAGGTTTAGGCTTTTTTACAGATTTGTATACAGCATTTTCTACCTTGTTTTTTATTCCTTTCTCGATGATTTCTAACATTCTACTTGGTTCTCTGCAGCTGCTTAGCACCGAGCTGGCATTTTCATTGAACTGCCCACAAGAACTACCAGATCTCTTTCTGAGTGGTAATAGCTAATCTAGAGCTCATAACTGAGTATGTGCGACTAGGGTTCCTCGCCCCATGCGTATTACTTTGTATTTGTCTTTCATAAGCACTGCTATTACACCATCATCATCTATCAACCCTACAAAGTCTCTGGCAGAATTTCTGCATCTAACGCTGACATTTGAAAAAAAAAGATTTTATTACTACTTTTTTATGCCTTTAGCGTGTTGTTCCTTACAATCATTTTCACCAGCTTTATTATGAGTTAGCATTTGACTTGCTAAAGTTTATGTTCTTTTCTATTTTCCTCATTGCTCCACGTGAGCTCCACTGTTCGAAGGATTTCTTTTTACCCCAATTAGCTGCCCTTACTATGTTATATAGTCATGCTGCCTTTTTTGTGTGGTCCTTTAAGGTTTGGTTTCTGAGGGTTTTTTTGGATACGTAATGTACAATTACTCTGAGACTTTAATAGTGTGTATAAACATGGGATCTGCAAATTTTTATTCTTTTGGTTGCTCCTTTTAAATTCCATTTTAACAAGATTTCTCATTTTTATGTACTTCCCCCTTCTGAAATTACAATTTTGGCTGTTTGCTCCTGTAGGAATGTTGATTTCAAGTCCTTTATGGTCATTCTTATAGACTGATCCTTCATTTTGAAGCGGGCCCCATGTATTGTTTAGGCCTAAATAAAAAATTGCTTCTCCGCCCACAGATTAGCCTGCTAGTTGCTGCAGGAAGCAGTCATTTATGGTAACTAAAACTTTAGTCTTCTGCCACAGAGCTGGCTGAATATTTATCCTATAGGGATGCCTGGAGTGCTTCTGAAGGGCTCTCTGAAGAAGTGGTGTGCAGCAAGCAAGGCTCTCTGAAGCCACAGGGAGAGTCCTGCGTGGTACGTAAGGCTTGCCTTTGTGCGCTTCCCACTCGTTCACAAGGCTGCTGCAGTGGCAAACACCCCTTCCCTAGGGTATGGGCTATCACCCCCCCTCCCACTTCATTCGCTAAAATCAACAATGGTTGAATTAACAACACTCTTAGTTTTATGAGTCTCTGAAACCAGAGGATAGCCCAAGCGCCTTGGTTTCAAGTTGTCTGGTTAGTGTTGTCTAACCCTCTAGTTCTGCGTTGGGACCTTCAGCTTCAATGGATGGATGGGTGTACAACACACAGTATGTTTCACCGTGAGTAGTTTCTACACCCCACCGAACCCTAATGATGAATTAATCCAGACTATTCTCAAATCTCCAGGACTTCAGAGGAGAGCCTGTGAGGTGCTTGAGGTAAAGAACAGTGTTTCTTTACTACCTTAAATAGATTGACTTTTTACTGAAAAACATTTTAATCACAATCAAAAGAATAGCGGGTTGTTTTTTCTCTTATACCATTTTCATCCCAAATTTATGACTGTAATATTGGGGGGAAGGATGTTTGTATCGCATGATGTGGAGCAGACATCACACAAATTAGTCTAAGCAAAAGCACAGTGATGACATATTACTTCTTTTACTTATTTGTGCTAACAGCAGTTATTAATTTTAGACTTAAGCAGACAATATGCGTATACTTGGAGTCTGCTTTACTGCAGGCACTTTATTTGGTACACACAACTATTAAATTTGCAAATTGCTTAGAAACTACTGCCAAATAGCAATCAAGCAGTTGAAAGAACATGGCATATCTAATTGGGCATCTGCAACAAAAAGGATGAATGTTTTCTCTGTTTGGGTATATGCTTGAACTGTGAGGATACCAGCTCTGTGCAAACTCTCCTGTATCCCGTTTGCAAAAGGGCTCGGAAAATGAGCCTTGAAGTTCGGTGCCCAGGGGCTGTAAAGAGTCAGCCTGGCTGATCCAATGACTCTCCATACCAGCCTTTGATCTTTCAATATATGAACTGGTACTGCTACCCTGCAGAGTCCTGTGGAAATGTCCCTCGTAGGATAAGAATTATTGAGGGACAGGGACGAAGAAGAATGAGGGAAAAGGCAGTTCCTCTGAAGGGGTGGGTGCTACCACATCTATATGGTTACAGTGGCAGCAAAATGCCATTTACCTTCTCTCAACCAACAGAACAAGGAGGCATGGACTGAACTCCCAGTGTGCGAGCACTTGTCCCGAAATCACAGGGATTTCTGCGATGTGAGCACATACTTAACGTCCTTGGTAGGACTGCAGCTGATGTGCGCTTCCTCTGCCAGTTGTCACTAACTCATTACAAGTGCCGGCTGAAGCCTGGGAAAATTAGCTGGACACAAGCTGTGGTAATGGAATACTGAAGACGATGTGTCTTGACGGCTCGTATTTTGCACAGTTCTCTGGTACTGTCCTCTAGATTTAAAGATAGTCGCTAGGCTATTATTTTTCACTTTATTAACAATAATTTCAAACCTCTGACAACTTTCAGAGATAAAATAGATCAGTGTGATACAGCAGGACACAGGTCTGATTCTGGCTTGGTGTAAGCAGTCTTCCAGGCTGGTCATGGAACTTCTTGGTTTTCTGTCTAAATTAACATGCAGTATCTGTTCTCGGTTTATTCTGCTGGTGCAATCTCACAGGCCGGAATAACTGTAAGGGGCAACACACTGCCTGGACAAGGGTTTACTTCAACTTGCATCCTTGTGAGAGGAGGGGGTTGGATTGAAAGTGGAAAGGAAAACGTGCTGATGAAGACCAGGAGTATGACGTCCTTTACTGCACTCCTATACAACCAGCAGTTTAGAACTCGTGGTTGGAGACTGGATTATTAGCAGTCACTTCTGCCTCTTGGGCTGAAATGGTTATCCTGCCATGAAGCAGTCTGTGCAGATATTACTTTTAAAATTTGGAGCTTATCAATAGTACTGTAGGTACCAAGAGGCCCCAAAGAACTATGGCTTCCGGCATAGGCATCACTTGGAAACTGGTAGATGGGCTCATTTTGGATTCATGGACTTATTTCTCTCGATCTGCCTGTATTTGTACACCAAAATGTCTAGAGAAGTTTAGAGACTTAAACTGTGCCAAAGGTATAGAGAACTATCTGAAAACTATAAAAAAATCACATATAATAAGTTCAGAAACATTTTATACTACACCATGTTCTTTGGAAATAACCGTGATAATAAAACATAAAAACTTCTGTAGCTTGCTGTTTTAAATCTATTTATTATTTAGTATTAATACTATCCTGTCCTATTAAATGGCTGTATCAAGATCCATGCATGGTTAGAATTAATTACAACTGGACTGTGATTTAACAACTGAATGAGTCATAACAATCAAATTTTATTATTTTGTCATTTTAAAACACAAATCGGGCTCGTTATAATTAAAATGCTAATAATTTTCCCTAGGTATGTGCCAAAGTATGGATATTAGTTAAATCTTAATGGTTTCCTTCTGAGTTAGGATTTTATTAAGGGTGATACTTCTGATGCTGGTCTGATGCCTGCACTCATTTCTCAGTCATGGTCTGCAGAGTTCAGAAGGAAATCAGCACAGATAGAAAAACTGAATAGTGAAGCGACTTGCCCGTGGCTTTACTGCAGGTCCATGCTGACTCTCAGGTTGGCATCCAGCTCTCAGACCCTCCTTGCTGCCTTTGTGCATGGTTTAAGAGGAAACTAATCATTGGACCCAGAGGTTCAGTTTCATGGGTCCCAGTGGGGACGTCTGAACAATAAAGGGGTTTTTGTTCTGCAGGAAGCCAGTGGCAGCAGTCAGAAGACAGCCTGAGCACCCTGAAATGCCGAGTCCATGCTGGGTAAGTAATACATGAGCAGAGCATCAGCACAGACATATGATTGAAGCTCTTGCATTTTCTTTATAAAAATAGAGCATACTTTCCAATGACTTTTACACATCCCTCAGCGGGATGTTCAAGGACTCTAAGGACTGGATGAGTTCAGCAGCCACAGTGGAGACACCCACTAATGTGGGCAGAAGAACAGGCCTGGGGCCATATAATTGTCACTCTCTGCATCAGCTTAAGATCTGTGGCACCTCGAGCCCAGTGTGGGAGGGCAGCAGTTAAAGCCTTTGCTGAGCCAAGAGTCGTGTGGGTTGCACCAGAAGACCAAACTGTGGTCTGCCAGTGGTACAGCATCTCTGGCTTAGACACACTCAGTTGCAAAAATTAGCAACATTAAAGCTATTTTACTTTGGAATAGTATTAATGAAGAAAGAGATGCCAATAATGGTCCACAGCTGCAGAAAGAAGAGGTGGGAGAATCAAGATTTAGGTCAGTGAAATAAACATTGTTACCATGACAGACTAATCTCATCCAAGTAACTCTTTGCTCATTTTTTCTCCTGGCTTTTTGTAACCAGGAGGAAAAATGCCAACAGTTCTGTCTCACAGAGTTTGCAAACCTCCTCCCTTCTGAACTCCCTCAGCAAGGGAAAGAGAGGACATTCCCTCACCTCATTTGAGTAACCGGCTTTTTTCTGACAATAATCTTCTTTTCTTCAGTGGAAAGGAATATGGGTTCAGGTTCCTCCCTGAAGGCAGGGTATTGCTCCCTGTGAAGCTCCGGGGGAGTCAGGAACAAGGAGCAGTCACAACAGCACGGAGAGCATGAGCACCAGAAGCACAGAGCTGGGTCGTTAGAGATCTGTGTAGAAATCCGTGGTCCCTAAGGAGTGCTGAGCATCCTCAGCTTCTGATTCACCCTTTGCAGGATTAGTCTTATAATATTTTTAATGGGTATCCATTCTATTGCAATGTATAGGAGTGCAGTGACCCTTAAATGTCAGCATCTAACATTACATTAATTCACTTTTAATGAAACTAAAGAGGGCTCAGAGAGTTTTGTGACCAAAGACTGTTCACTAGAATTGCACCTTTCATTAACTGACTTCGGAGAGATGAAATAAAATGAACTTTTTGAAATATTTTGATATTGGATACACTGATTTTGCAAGCAGCAAATCCCTGTGGTTCAGACCCCAAATAAGGGCTTCTGATGATTAGGGTATAAAATGAACTGTGAAATCCTATATGCCTAATATCCCTTCCTAATGCAAATCAAATTTGCTGCCCTGCCAAGTAGTTTGATCCTACACAGCACAGAAGCAAGGTAGTCTGCAAGTAAAAGCTCACATTTAAAAGATGAAACGTTAGTGGTTATACAGAATGGCCCTGCAATGCTGGACACCCATGTATAAAGGTGAATAGTTACACAATTAAAACTTACAATTGTCTCATAGTTTTCAAAGAGCAAAAGGAAAATACGTCAGTGACCAGGATGTGCCAGAAAATACATCTGACTGACATACATCTTTCCTTTTTGGACTGACTTTTAGATACAAGCCCTGGCTAAACTGGATTTGAAAGTCCAAATCTTGGCACCCATCATGAAAATCTACCACCACAGTGTGCCAGTTGGTCTGTAACCTGAATGGGCTCCTGGAGTTTAAAATATCTCTTTGTTTCTAGAGGTATTCAAGTGCTGCCTATGGCATTTGAACACTTAAGGTCACCAGGGCAGTAACTTAAACAATTCTTGTTCACTGTATATATGTTTAGGAAGGGGAGCCATCGTCCTGCAGTTCTGCTTTACTCCTCAGTTACCTGCAGGGAAAAAAAACCCACAATATGATATGAAAGCCCCATTGAGTGTGTTTGTTAGCACGTTAAAGATAGCTAATTAAAATAAAAACCCTCTTGACCACTTTCTAAGACATGGACGTAAACTGTAACAAAGCACACGATATGTTAAAACCATAACCACAATACCTTTGCTGAAGATCAGAGAGGACTTTTGTGTCTAATATTAAAGGAGAGACTGTTCATGGACTGGAGAAACTGTACAAGAACAGTTTATCCATGTAAAAATATAGCCTGCAGACTGCTGCCAAGGACAGCAAGACCTATTTTGATCTGGTGAGTAAGTCCTGGTAACATATGCAAAGAGTAGCTTGGGGAAGCTATAAGAATCCCATTTTTTGTAATTAAAAACTGCCCAAATTTTGATGCAAAGTAGAGCATAATTTAGTCATGAAAACATTGTTGTAGTGATCAATTAAGATAACCAGACAGGGACTGCTAAGGAAATGGGCAACGAAAAGAACAAACACTAGCAAGAAATAAAATTTTAATACTTTTACAAACTCAAATGTACATTAATAGGAATTACTTATTGCAAAATCGTTTAAAGTATGGGGAAGATTTTAGCCACGTGGCACTAGCTTTTTGTCAATGGCCTCGCCTGCTTGATACAGCACGGATGGGATTTCAGCGGGGCGCACGCATTCCCATTTCCACTGGACTCCTTTGTGGGCAAATATTTTCTTTCTTCAGATGTTCAGACAAACAGGCCCCCAGAGCAAGTGCTTGCCTTCAGGAAGAAGCTGCCTTTTGTCCTTGTTTCCCAATTGTTCAGTTGCATTATCAGGAGCAAAAAGAATATGCAAAATGTCTTCTTGCCATTGCTATTTCTCTGTAAGCGTTTGAGGCAGATGCCATGAGAACGCCCGCATAAGTGGGCATTCAGTCGTTGCTTTACAAGCAGAAAGGAAGTTTTTTGAGTGACTCCCTGCTTCATCTCTCTGCTTAACTGTAAATTGGATTACTTATGTTGATTTTCCTATTCTTTGTTGGTTTGGTTGGGGTTTTTTTTGTAAAGGGGAAGTATAAGAGAAAATGTATGCATGGACTGTATGTCTCAACCTACATATGTCTACATAGCTCCGCTGCTGTGAGCTGTGCTGATGCTTTGGCACAAAGGGCATAACCTCATGGACTCTACTTTTGCCTATTCAGATCAGCACCAGTTGACTCCCGGTTTCCCTGACCACTTTCCAGTTTGCGAGCAAAGAAAAAAGAAAACAGAGAGGCGTAGGACACCCCAGGGGATTCCATGTACCCTCACTATGCTCAGCTCACGCATCTGACCGCTCTGTCACATGTCAGGAGAAGTAACTGTACAAGGTGTTCGCTGAACTTATTGCAAATAGGTTGGTTGTATTTTGGTGAATAAATTATTGTCTTTTTCCTAAGTCAGTGACATTTAGAACAAAAAGCCATGGACTTGAGGCTCCGACATGTACCTCGCTTTACTCTTGCTGAGCAGAAGAAATAAGAAAATAGTTGTCTGTAAATACATTTCTCTTCCTTTTTGTTTCATGAGTTGTTTATAAACCTGCCATATTTTCATAAGTACTCCTGTGAAATTATCAGGCAAATAATTTTGAGTCTGTATGTTGTCAGTAAGCAGTAATCAAAATCTGAAATTGACTGGATAAGCACTACTCTTAGAAACATCTTTCTGGTAAAAAAGTTTAAAATTAAGAATTCAGGAATTACTCTCTGGTAATATCTTTTAAAATTGCTTAACATAAGTAGTGTCTGTGAGCTTTCAGGTCTGAGAGGACAAATGGTTTAAGCAGAACCATAGCAGATGTGTTTAAAAATGTGAACAAATATTCATAAACTTCTTTTTTTTTTTCCTGGAGCAATTGCCCTGTCCTGCTTTCCTAGACGGTGGTTAACTCTCCTTCCTCACAGAGAAACAGCACCAGAAACCTGCTGATTCTCTTTTCACAGTTCTTGGATATGTAATTTCACACATAGAGAAGACAAATTGTGTGAAATGTTGTAACTGACATTGTCAGTCAGCAGGAAACCTGAAAAGAGATATTGAGATGGAGCTGTGAAAAGTGACAGTCGTGGAGCAGTACGTTTGTACGTGATAGATAGAGCTGTAGGGCGCGGGTCATTGCAGCTCGCAAGGGGCAATCTCTGTGTTACTGATATCCCCAGGGCTGCGGAGGCTGAGTGCCACGCTCGGAGAACCGACGGGCAATTTGCTAATGCAGCAATCTGAAAGCAAGGAGAGGGGGCATAAACGTGAGGGCCAAAAAGCAACACCCAGTGTATGTAGCACACAGCTATATTGTCCCTCTCATTGTTTGTTCTAGGAGCTGAAGGTGGATAGTTCTAAAACTCAGGGGGTTGCTACACAAACATAAAAAGCCATAATGAGGTTTTAAATTGGAAAGTTTTACTGCTGAAAACTAACACTGTCATATGTTAAACTACTCTTCTTTGATCAATAGCACTGCACAAATTTTAAATCTGCATGCTTTCTCGGGTATTTTATGTGCACTAGAAATTAATTGTTAAAAACTGAAAGGAGTAAATAGTACCTCCTCCAAAAGTACCTTCTAATTTCAAGAGCAGCCCTCAGAGGCCTTCCTTTGTTTCCCTTCCCAGGAGGTACCTTTCCTAAATCTTCCCTGCTGAACATGTGACTCACAGAGTTGGCCTAAAAATAAAATAAAATAAAATAAAATAAAATAAAATAATACACTTAATTATAAAATAAGATTCTACTGAAAGTTAAAATTATTTTACAATATCATGCTGATTTCTCTTGATTTCTTTTTAAATCTTCTTTTCATATTTGAGCCTATCATTGATATATTCCATTTCATCACCTTTAGGATAAAGTGCTTTGATTTTTTCCTTTCCAAATTACTTTTCAGTTAGAATATTTTAACTATAGCATGCAATAGCAAATAATTACATTTTAAATACATTTTGTCAAACCGAAAACTTTTAGTTAATGTGCTGTTTTCTTAGCATTTTCCTTTACAGAGAATGTAGACATTTTCTGATTTGACTGAAGCTAAATGAAGCTAAATTTGGAAACCTCAGAAACATTTGGGGAATGAAATAAATTGTCCTCCCACCAGTTTTACTGTCCAGGCTAGTCTGGACCATTTCCACAGATGGTGATGCCAAGAGGTTCTTTGGCCTCTTGTTCTGAAAGTATTGTTTCTATATGGCACTTCAGCCTGCAACCTATGTTGTCCCTGGCATTGCCCACTTCAATTTCTTCTGTACTCAATCGGTGTATTAGTATAGAATTAGGATAATAATAATAATTGCTCCTTTTTTAATAATCCTTCATGTGTTTATGAACAATCATACACATAAGGGTTATTTTCCAAATCATTTCTCATTTTTGTTGTTCTCTTCGGAGTTCTCCAATTAGTATGTATTTCTTTTTTTAATGTGGTGTTCACAACAGCATGCAGTGCTCCAACTGAGGCTTATCAAGTGAAGTAGAGCAGAATAATTACCTCATTACTTTTACGCGTGACATTCTTATTAATGTGACTCAATGCAGAGCGTTTGCCTTGTTTTGCCACAGTGTTGCATTGTTGATTCATATTCAAATAATTAGTCACTGTAAATCCACACACTGCTCTGTAAAACCGTGTGCTAGCACGGGCTATCCCTCAGCTGCCAACGGGAGCAGGCAGGAGCTGCAATCAGGGTGCCGGGCACCGTACAAAAAAGAGGTATGCAATGCCTCTTCCTAACCTGACTGCCAACTTCTGTACGCTTATGTAATTACTGGTTTCTCAGAAGATTCACGGTATTTTAAGTATATCCCAACGGTGAGTGATTTCAGACTGGCGTCTCCAGTGTATAATACCTCATCACTTGTCATGTCTCTCTTCCAAAAATGAAGATTCGCCCTTCCCTTCCGCATACATAGTCTCCAGAAGACGTAGGAAGAAGCGCTAGAATAATGGAAACTGTCCTTGTCCTGAGACAAATATTACTGGAGCCATTGTAACAATAATCAATAAAATATATTCATTTCTATTGTTGTTCCAGTGATGTCCCAGAGCCCTAATCAAGGCTGTGAGCTGTGCCAATGCAAAAAACAGGAATGCAAGGACTGTGGCAATATTGGACATTTGAGAGATGTCTCAAGAGAGATATCTCTCATGAAGACTCATGGGGTCATTGGCTTTGTCACTATAGCTCTGTTTGGTCCTCATTCTTCATGCCTGCATTCTGGCATTGTCTCTCTGAACTGGAAACAGGTGGTTTTGTGTTCATAATGTGGGTGGCAGAACATAATTTTCTTCAACCACGGACACAGAAGCCTCCTAGAAAAGTCTTTAAATGGTAGCAGAGAGCTCACGGCTCTCACTCTGTTGTGAAGCATTCTCCAAGAGAGAGAGCGTCCTGCTGCCTGAGAGGCTGCAAAGCTTTTGCTTCCTGAGAATGTGCCACATGTGAGAAGAATAGTCCCACAGATACATTGATCAATGCACAGTTTCCTTCCAAAACAAGCCTGGGGCTTGAGTTCAGAGAATGAAAAGTTTGAGTCTGCGTGGCTTTTGACAGGTGGCATTAAATCCACCTGGTTGCCCTGGCAGGATCCTTGGTGAGGCGACTCTGCCACTCACCCACATAAACGTGTTCTTCATTTTCACCCTAAAGGCTCAGGTTTAAGTCCATTGCTTGGAAAGGACATATAGACACAGAAATTAGGATCGTGCTTTATTCACCCTCCCAGGAAGGGTGCTGCTTCCCTGGAAGTGGTGGTGGTAGAGGGGTGCTAAGGTCTGTCATGCAGGCTCACTTCCAAAAATGAGAGGAGCTGAAATAATTGGTCTCCGTGTTGCCCAGCTTCTCACCTCATTCCTGGGTGACTTTATCCGTAAAAGAGACGGGGGCTGTGGTCACTCTGGTGACTGTACGCTCACTTGAAAAGGGCTGTTCCGCAGACATGGATTGCAGGAATTTGGCCCGTATGGTTTGAAGTAATGACTTGAACTTGGGTCTCCTGCACCCCAGGTGAGTGCCCTGAAAAGAAGGCTGTTATTGTCCCTTTCCCACTGGTCTGATAAATACTTAATTATTTCTATAAAAGTGAAGCAGCTCCAACAAAATAAACTGAACCTACAGGCCTAGGATGTGGAAACCCAGGAGGAGTCTCTTCTCCCAAACAGGCATCACAGGAACATGGTCTCACACACCTCCGAGGAGAGCTGTATAGCCAGCGAGACATTTTTATTCTGTTTGAATGCCTTTTCTCCCTGGTTCTTATGCAAAAATAAACAAAACCTTATTTTTCAAGGAAAATTACTTATTTTTTCAATAATCCTTCTGAGAACCTCAGTGAGACATGTACTTACAGAGTTGGTATTGCTAATCAAAGGTGTTCAAAACTAGTTCAAACTGTTCCCTCAAATAAGGGATTGCCTTAAAAATGGAATCTGGGTGCAGCATATTAGATTTTATTGTTTAGGAAATCCTAAAGGATTTCCATTTCTCTCTGCCTTTTCTTCTAAAAACGAAAATTGAAGTACTTACAGTATTGTGTTCTCCCAGGAAGTAAGGCTTGGGAAAAAATGCAAACCATTGTGCCATAATATCTTAATTTGGCAATAACATAAATTAGGATTTTCAAAGAGAGTTGAAAAGATATGGGGGGCAATGTCTATCAAGTCACATTTGAAAGTCCGAAGTACTTCAGATTCCTTTCAAAATCCTGGACATGAAGTATTTTACATCTACAAAGTTAACTGATTTACTAAGGAATATAATATCAATTATACCATCTGTTAAGTCTGGATTCTTAAATTCTCTGAATGCAGGTTGCAATATTAAGAAAAATGCCCCAGATCCAAATCAAAAGAATTTGAGTTGTTATGAATTTGGGTCAGTAGTCACTATGTGTTTCATGGCAGGAAAGAAAAATGGCAGACACTGGTTAAATACGTTAGAAAGTGGGTTTAGACTCCTCTGAGATCGCGAATCCCAACAGGAGCACTGTTGATCTAAAGATCACAGGGAGATAGGACCAGGTCACATGCTGATGCAAATGAGCATAGTTTTCTTGACATCGGTGGACCTACAGTGATTGATTCCAGATGAAGTGATGAGATGATTCGGGTGTACTGTGCCCTCCTGAAAAACTGTTGAGAGATGCAGAGAGATCAGTACGGGGATAGCCTCACCAGAGGCAAATAGGCGGCGCAACAGTGTTCCCTTTAAACAGACGTGGAAGGAAAAAAGCAGCAGCATCTCTCCCTGTGCTGGTGGAGAGATGGGCTTTGCTGAAAGGACAAAAAGCACAAGTGTGCTCAGTGGTCAGGAGTTTGGAAGGGAGGCAATAAAGGCGATGTTAAGTGACAGAGGTGGAAAGAGCACCAGCAAATTATCTTAGAGCTTGTAGGGCTCCGCTGCTCTCACCATCTTCAGAAAACCCTGGTGCGTACTTGCTTTTACACATCTTTAGATGGTCACTGAGGTTTGACTCAACAAGGGCTCAAATGCGTTTGCCTGGGAACAGGAAGGATGAAAGATGAGGCTTGCTCTAAAGGCGGTACAGCAGCAGCACAACCAAGTCAACTTTAGTAGCTGGCTAAAGCCAGCACCGCCTACCGTTTAGCAATAGTCTCTTGGCATCCAGCATGGGCTGCAACACCGGGTGCAGACACTGAGTAAAAATTCAGGCAGCTGGTTTGAGCTGGTCTTCATGGTGTTGTGGCTGGTGAGGTGGCTAAGCTAATTTACTGATGCTCTCTCAAGTGTTTTTTACCTTAGCACTATAGATAGACCTAAGCATGACTGCAGATACTCATCAGCGGTTCAGGGGCTATCTAAAATATTTAAAATTTTGGTAATGTGCTCCCTCTGGAAATAAAAGTAAAAGGCACTGGTTGGCTCTGAAAGCCTCAAAACACTGTAGTGATTAAATCACTCCTTATTTGAAATAGCAATATCGAAATGCAAAGATACAAGAATCCTGAAGTCTTCATGGACTCAATAAAACCTGAACATAGATTTTTTCCTGAGTTTTTTTTCTTAGAGCATTATTTACAGTATTTAAAGGCATTGCAGAGCTTTCACAGTTGAATTGGCTTCTTTATAGGGAGCTGTAAACCCTCTGTAACTCCTACCCTGGCATTAGCCCACATTTGCCCATCAAAACATAAAAAGCTGTTTTCAGAGTAACTAATTTTGCGAATATTGAAACAATTGACTTGTAAACTACCCAATTAAAGCTATATTAACTAGGATATTTTATCTCACACTTATTTTCAAGAGTCAACAAGCCAAGTACAAGCAGACTAATGACTTAAAATTCAGCCTGCTCTGTACAACTGATGGAGTTTTGTTCCTGGGCTACCTCCTCCTTGATTCATTCAGCGTGAATGGCAGATTCCTACATAGTGTCAAGTTTCAGATCACCATAGAAACAAACTAGGAGGCAGTTTCATTAATCATTTAGAGCACAAGAAGTCTAGGTCAGTCTGATTGCAGCATATAGAGTATCATCCTAGCGCCACATGGGACTCAGTTGATTTGAATTAAAAAAGATTAAGCTGCCCCTAGGACGCTCAGCATCATCAGTTTAAGTTCTCATGTAACAGTGGTCTCTGGAGCCACATGGATTAGGAGACTGAAGCTATGCATTTATTTTTCAGGGCTCAGTGAAACATTAGATGAGTGCAGGTGTCTGAGGGGAAAAAAGGACAAAGATCACATATAGTTTTTTAGACTTGTTGCTGTTCTTTTGAAACTGGAAACAATAACTCAGTTTTATTTCTCCAGTGACAGTTACCACTCTTTTTTGGCCATGCAATGGTACATCTGTTACCCAATGTTTACAATTTAGATTTATAAAAATTTCATACTATGAGCCGTAATTTTAGCACAGAGCTGCAAGTTGGGCATAGAACAGTTTACATGAATGCTGACATTTTTTTTTTCCTGATGGGGTAAAAAATGCATGAAATAAATACTGGTGACATTTTAGTTTTGCTTGAATTAAGATTTATTGCTCCCAGGAAACTGACTTACAGGCAGCTACAAATCAACTTGACTATGAAATAGTTGTATATGTACACCACAAAATGAGTCCCCCTCCCAAAGTACTCACCTTATTTATGGGTCTTCCAGTACTTCAAAGACCTTCAGTAACTTAGTCCAGACTGGTTTATTGCTTCACAGAACTAAGACATTTCAAGGGGAAAGTTGTAGGTTACAGTATATTAGAACTCTTTCTCTTGGGCGGCTGAGAATCCCATGATGCTATATGAACTGTTGATCTAAAGCTTATTATAGCATGACTGCCTACAGTATAATTCTTAAATCTTTTAAGTTATACAGTACTGTCTTTAATCCCAAGCGCTAAACCTTAAAGCAGAGCTAGCTTTCCAAAATTCAGAATACCATCTGTGAGTAGATGTAATTACGCTTTGTTAAAATACAGTTCGCTTACTTGCATGGGTGGTCTATGACCTATTTCAAACTAGTTATTTGAATTTCCAACAAGTGTTTTACATAGAAAAATCAGTGAGCAAAATCCCATGTGACAATATTCTTCATGGAGAGAAAAGAAGTCCTGTGGACCGAGGTACTCCACTTTACTCAAGAACCCAAAAAAACCCCACCCTGTGTATTTTACCCATTTGTCTTTGCCATGCCAGGTACCTGGGCTGTGATTGTATTGTCAATGGTGAAGCCTCCTGTTACAGCACATCTAGGGGCACGCAGACCAAGTCAGTACTTTTTCGCTGATGTGCTGTCATTTTTAAATGTATCATTCTGGGGGGAAGAAACGTCATTATGCTCAGGAAGCATTTTTAGATTTTCCTGGCACAGTGCAAACGGACTGACTATTCCCCTGGGAAGGGGAAAGTGAGTATTATCCCCACTTTGCACAAGTGGAAGTTGATATGGAGTTAGGCTGAGCAAGTTGCCTCAGGCTGCGATGGAGACCATGGACCAGCGTTGTGGTGCTCCTGTTCTCCTGCCCAGTGCCCAGCCCAGGCCCTCCTACTTACAGCTTTCTGTCAATTGCCCTAAAGAAGACGGAGAATGCAGGAATTAAAGTGTACACAAAGAGCCCTGATGGGAGACACAAAACAGTTCGTGTTAGCTAATATTTATTGAGTGCCAGCAATGTGCTAGTTGCTCTGCAAACGGAAGAGAAAACATGGTCCCTATGACACGACATTTATATGGCCTACTTTGAGGGTTGCCACCCAGCCGTTTCCAGCCAGGCTGGAGAGCTTTGCCATCCCCTGGTTGCCCATGAGACAGCAGCATTTGCCAGTGCAAAGATGCGTAGCTGTGGCACCCTGTCAGCAGCAGTGACGGTGGCCAGGCTGTACTTTTGCTGAGCTCCAGCAGAGCCCCCGGTGAGTGGTGGTCACCATACCCACACGTCACTGCTCCACTGCTCTGAACCCACCGAGTCTTCAACTAGCCTGGACATCCACCTTCAGCCACAGGCAAAGCCTGGCAGCAATAGTCCCTGCACTTGTGACCCTTGTTCAAAGCCACTGAGCCTGAAGAGGCACAAAAGCCTGTCCGTGACATAAAGCAATGCCGAGCCAGCAGTGTGGGACTGGCCACCACCTCCTCCACCTCACCAGGCACTGCTGTATTTCAGCCGCTCATTTGTTCCCATTTGTTTTAATATTACTTCTTCTTAATTACTCTTTCTCTAACTCCAGTGCAAGCACCTCTCCCTGTAGCCGCTGGTCTAGCTCCTGGTGCCCCACAGTCAGAGGATGGAGTAGGATGTCCCCTGCCTGCAGCTTTCATAAAGGGTCCCCAGCCCTGGGGGCTCAGGGCTGTGGCTGCACTGCTGCGACAGCCACACGTACCCCTCCATGCCCAGAAATGCTCAGGCATGTCAGGGGCTGTCTCCAAAGGGAACCCAGCTGCTGCTGCCAGTTGTTATGAGTCATGTCTTGGATGTGCAATTTTATAGCTATCTTTTTTTGCTCTTCATCTTTGTGGTCAGTGGTGATTTTTAAGGCCAAAACCTACCTGCTCAGCTCTATAAACAGTTTATAAAAAGTGCCATGGAGCTGAAAAGGAGAGGATTTCCTTTCTCTGCCGAACACACGTCCTCCCGCAGGGCCTAGGCAGACCTGCGAAGCTCCAGTTTTGCTCCTGGGCTCCTTCCAGCTGGAGGGGGACATGGCAGGTTTGCGATGACACAGAAGCCTGTGTGGGGTCCCTGACTTCTGCTACTGCCCAAAGCCACCAGAGAGAAGACGACAGCTTCTGGGCAGCCTTTTCTAGCCAGGTAGTTGTGGCAGTATTGTTTTTTAATAACCATGTAGCAAAATCAATTGCCCTGGCATATATTGCCTACGGTTAGTCTCCAAAACACGTTTTGGCATAAAACACCAAAAGAAAGTTTCACATTTACTCTGCTATGTAAAGCAAATATAAAACATTTCTGACTCACTGCATTGGCTGACTTTTGCATTACTTTCCTGCTTTAACTTTAGTGGTAAAAAAGTTGTGTTCCTTTTTCATTACAAGTGGAGTGGAGCAGCACTACCAGAAGGTAATCTGAATTCCTGCACACAGATCATCGTCTGAACCGTGTGCTTGTTCCCAGCCTTTCACTGTCAGGCATAACCAATGCCTGACGTAAGCAATAATTCGAAGATGCTGATGTGTCAAAAAGGATCTGAATCATTCTGTCAATCCTTTTCTCATTCAGCTCTTGACCCATAGCTCTGTTTGAATTTGGGAAGCCTGAGGTCAGAATGAAAAGCATCATTTTTCTTGTAAGCCAAACATATCTGACTGAGAAAAAGTGAGCTAATAAAGGTGGGGAGGTAATTTTTAATGTCACTTTTTAGAGTGCAATAATTTGTCAAATTGTATTGCCCTGGAATATGATTACGTGTAATACATTCACATTACATAGGAAGAAGTATGTTCAGGAGAGAAATTATACATTTCTCTTCCATGCTTAATGTACGGAAACATGTATAAAATAGGAAAGTCTAAACTCTACCAGTGGGCACAATCTCTTGTCAGTGGAGGAATAATTGAATTGTGACCAATGTACTAATTAGAACTTAGGGGAACGCAGTTCACCCAATTTAAATAATTTTGGGTTACAGAAAATAGGGGTTCTTTTTGTCCATACACTAATTGGTGCAAAATTCTTGGCCACTTTTCCGTAACCCTACAGTAGTTGCTGGTAGCAAGCAGATTTACTGGAGGAATTAAAGAAGCTTCATTCCTCCCACCACCAGCAGCTGTTTGGCCCTGCAGTCTTCCTGGGTAGGGCAGAGCTGCATCGATCTGTGGTATGCGTGACTCATAGGAAAGTAATAAAAACCTGGGGCTAGAAAGGACCTCAGGAAGGCAACCAGCTCATAGTGGAAGAGCTAGAGCAGCTCATGTAAGATAAAAACATAAGTAGTTGGAAGACACATGCAAGGGGAAGCGGCTGGGCAGGTCTTCTTGGATGCTATAAAGTACTGGGACTGCTACCTGCGCAGCTACCTCCACACGCGGTCTGGAGTGATGTGTGATGCCCATGACCGGAGCTCTTTTCAAACAGAGCTGTGCGGGTGATGCATAAAAGCCATACGCAATAAATGCGCACCTCTGGACTTGTCAGCCGACTCCAAACAGATCGAGCTGTTCGGGAAACTTATGGGCTCCACAGATTTTCCAGTGACTGATTTTGTCATTACTATTTCCCAATAGCTAAGGTCCAGAACCAAAATACAGACGTCCTCTTTCACTCTGAATATTTCACAAATATAAATTCATCCATTCCGGGATTAGGTCCATACCTTGGTTTCAAATTGTAGGTATCATATGTGCATTTCTGTTTCATTAAGGCAAAGCGTATTTGGGTAGCTGTCATGTAGTGCCTGGAATGTGATGAAAACAAGAGGTCCTGGCTGCCTGCTGCTGAGGAACTCCCAAGGCACTTCTCATAGGAGCAGGGGTGTTAACCCTGATATCCTGGTCAAATTCCAACATGGCTAATTATATCCCACTTACCTAAAACTCTGCCATACTTTCTCTGCTTGCTGCAAGGACTTGCTGCATGCAGCAGGCTCTCTTCTGGTCGTCTTAAAGGTTATTGCCTTCCACATCAGAGGCAGTTGTATTTAGGGAATAACTGCAGTCAGTTATCAGTTTGTAAAATTTCCTGACCAGCACGGGACTGTTGAATGAAAACTGCAGTTATTGCTACATAGGTTTTGAGGCGAAAGAGGCCAAAAGGAAGAGTAAATATACCATGAGGTTGCAAATGCAGTTATGGGCCGTCACTCGTGAGCAATGGTCATGACCACAGTAACAGTATCCATCATGCTCCCTCATCCGGCCTTTTGCCTGAAGGAGATTAAGAGAAGGATAAACGTGGATGGGGCAGAGCACTGAACAAAAGTGTGGGGGAAGAGCGGCACAGGTGAATATCCCCTGGAGAGAAGACCAAGGACCCCAAGTCATAATACTTATTAAACGGTTTTAAGAGAACGTTGTAGCTGTGTAAAGCTACAGTGAGATTGAACAGTGGAAAAAATGTGTGTTTAAAATGTTGACTAAGGAATAAAAAATCAAGGATAACTTTAAAGTTCCAATATTGCCGTCTTATTTTTTGTTTGGAAAGACAGTGTATGTGTGGTGCATAATACTATGGAAATGGCTGCATGATAATCCCAGTGGGGCTTTTTGCGTCTTGTTTGGAAATAAATATTTCCAAAAGGAAAGCAAATTATGTAAATGCATCTCTGCCACTTTTTCTACCGGAACCTCATCTGTCTCATTATCTTTTCAGTATCAGCAGCCACTAAAATATCATTGAAATGAAGAGATATGACAGGTTTACCAAGCAGTGCCCAGAGCAAACAGAAGAGTGGATTTCCACACTGTGGAAACCATTCTTACTGTCTTCTTGCTCTCTTTCCACAAAAATCAAAGTTGTTTATATGTCTGCAAAGTATTCCGCTATTTTGAGAGTCCACAGAGCAACCTGCTTACACCTCATCTTGTATGGCAGAGTCCTACATTCAAGGTTCTCTTCTCTCTGATACATATATATATAGACACATATACATGTATATATGTACACACACACACACTGGTTAGATCACTGGCAGCATAGTGGTTCTGTTATCCAGCAGAATGATTTGAGTTTGCCTGTAATATTTAGCTGAGGAGATGGCAGTAGGATGTGCATTTGATAAATTAAACGCGTGGGTGTGCACTCAAGTGTACGCACATGAAGAGCTATTCTCATTCCTGTTTTTAGAAGACAGGTGCTTCTATCACAGCTAGCAACCTTCAAAAATGAGAATAAGGGCACAGAGTCTTAAATGCCTCTTCCTGTCTCCTGTGTCTCCCCGAACAGGATGAGGCCACGTTAATGGAGTAGCACGAAGTGAACAAGATGACCTAGCAGATCCTACCAGGATATACTGTACTTTTCCTAAGATAAATAGAGCCTGTCATCTTCAGCAGGATGAATAAAACCCCACATATTCTTTAGAGCATAATAAGATACAGTGTTATAGAGTTCCAAATTGCTATGTAATTCCATATTCTCTCCCATGCCATTAGCTCCCCTTATTCCATTTAATGTACATAAATATTAATTATGTGAATATGGGATAAAATACCCATTTATCCAGCTGCTTTTCATTGTCATAAATAGGAGTTCAGAGAAAAAAAAAAAACATAAAAAGTAAACTCTGAACTGTTGCAATCTAGGACTTCACATTTCAGACTTTTAAACTACTTTTATCCGGCAGCAGAATTTCACCAAATGACTCAGAGTTCCCGTAAAAAGTACCAGCAACAACAAAACATTCCTTTGCTGCAAGGGCTCTTGGATTTCTCATCCCAGAACTGTAAGAGAACTGGGAAAAGGGGACTCCCCCTTCATTGAAGATGACTGTAGTATTTCTTTTTTATTGTAGATGCATTTATACATCACATAAATGAATCCCACGGTTTCACTGAGAAAAGAAAGCCCTCCCTCAGGTTAACAAGTGCAGATGCCATTTTCAGTTTGCTTAGACACATGCAGCACATAAATTTAGGGCCAAATCTGTGATTTTGTCTTGTTCCAGCAGAGCCAGTTTACAGCTTCTCAGCCCTGTTGGCAAAGCAGAATTTCACCAATCCCAGAGGGAAATTGTGTTTTGAACGTAATGGTTTCTGTAACATAAGATCACTTTGCAGAGAGCAAGCCTGAAGAGGCTGGCTCCCCCGGCCCTGTCTAGCTTCTCTTGTCCTTGAAATCTTGTCCTTTCCCCAGAAGTGCAGTTAGCTGGGCAAGCTAACAGATGATCTCTTCCTCCCCGTGCGCAGGCATATAGGTGATTTGTTGCTTCTTGTTACAGGCTGTTGCCTTCAGCATGGCTAATTTTTGTTCATGACCTGCTGTGGTGCTGCCTCCACTACCTTGTTTTTGGGGGTGACAAGATGTCGTGAGCCCAAACATGCATGACGAATGCTTATAGAAAAATCGTTCCAGACAGGAGGTTCTTCCCAGACCAAAGTCTCAACCCTGTGGTGTCAGTCCGCACAGCCTGAGCCATACGGTGGTGCTTAGAGCACCAATAAGCCACTGAGCTTAAGAGGGACTGCAGGCCAAAACAGTTCATGAGTTTATGCATGACTGCTCCTATATCTGTTTTTTCTTCTGATCTGCTATAATTGTGTTATTATCCTTATACATTTCTAATCCTTTTTGAATCCTGCTATGCTCTTGATCGTTCCTGAACTCGCCTGGAAAATCGGTAATTGTCACAGTTTGACTTACTAGCAAGACATTTATCTAGGCTTTTCTGGTTATCACCTGATATTTCCCTTGTGTAATGGAAAACATGACTGCATCTGATATTAGGGCTGGCTCACATGAAAATTGTCATAAACGTTATTAGTGGCAAAGTCAAGATGCACAGAAATCATACAGTACAATATATTGCTGAGAGTTTAAAACAGTGATTCTGAAGAAGCCTTCTACATCCCAAAATCTGGATCAAGAATCAGAGGTCCGTATGTGCCATTTTAAGCAAGAACTTCCACTGTGCACTACAATTCTTCTATCCCGAAGCAAAATATTTCCAGTCCTTTATATAAGCTGAAAATCAGTATGGAACTACAGATGTATGAAAGCAGATGTCTAAATGGCATTAGAAGAGTGCAACATGGAAGATGGATTAGTTTTTAGTTTATCATGTTTCTCTTATATACTTCACAAGTTACTTGCTGTAATCAGAAATGTATTAACCTCAACAAGTTGCTTGAAAATTTATGCATGTGACGTAATGCTACAATGAACTTTAAGAGGTCGGTTTTGAAGAAGGAAAGATGAAAAGTTTGGACTTTGTATTTAAAATAATTTCCTTGCAACAAACTTCTGCTTGTCTCTGGAGTCTTGTTGCAAGTGGAATTGGTGAGATACATCCTGGACAGGACAGGCAGAGTAAGACTGCTCAGAACGCTTGAAAATATCTCCTGCTTATGTCTTGTTTACAGAGACCAACTGAGTGACAGTCTACCTTCCGTCATATTGGTCTTCCATGAGTCTCACATTTACTATTCTCAGTTGACAAAATGTCCTTTCTTGAAGCAGTACCAGTTAGTCTCTCAGTTTAGCTCAAGAAGACATGGTGAATTTTAAACTGGTGTTCAGCATTTGCTTCCTTGCATTTAAGACATTGTCTTCATCAGACACTGGAATGTGACGTGTCTTCTTTTCCACAGAGTAGATGTTTGATGTGCAAAATAATTTAATGCCGCACATAACATCTATTACATCACAGCAATACCCTGCCAGCACTTTAACAAGATTCTCTCTTCTGTATGCAGCTCCAGGATGGGACTTTCACTGAGTTGTGTTGCTTTAAGATGCAGAACATTGCTTCAGCCCTCCATGAGAAGCCATCAGCAAAGTTAGCAAATTCCCCAAAACCTTGAATTGTATGTAGGATTTTGGATTGGCTCAGTATTATTTACAGTGTTTTGCTGTTTGTGATTAGGTTTACAGGAAGGCTGGCTGCAAATTTCTGATCTGGATTTCTCCAAAGTGTTTGGTTCATTTCTGGGTTGGAGCACGCTGTAGTCAGCAGTTGTTCCTATCAACATCTGTAAAACATTTGGCATTACTTGAAAATATTAGTCACGATTGTAAAACTAATAAAAGCCCTTCTTTCGTATTTTAAATATAAGGTGGTCATGTATGCTGGGACCTCATTGATTTAGATGTTATCTCTCTGCTAGTAATATTTTTGCTGTGCTTGCTCCAAAGCCTGGATTTTTGATCTGGGAGCAATTCTCAGCTGAGCAAATTAGTCTAACTGAAGAGCTGTGCCAGAACTCAGAAGACTCGTGGATTTACATCCAGCTGCTCTGTACCGATTTGTACCAGTTCTCGAGCCTCTCAGATAAACCCTGTGGTACATTTCCAGTGTGTCATAATTAGCAGAATTTTCGTATGCAAGACGCTTCTCAATTGATAGCTGAGTCTATAATAAAGATGAGGACTTCGTATAAATATTTTAAACACTCTAACTGAACAATATTAGCAAAGTGTCAGGAAATAAGGGCTTCCCAATACGAGTTAGTTACCTATGAAAGATAGTCTTACTGAGAGAAATGGACTAAATGGTGATGCCCTTTCACCTGCAGATAAATGCATGAAATTGTGTCAAAACGCAATACTGGCTGAGCAAAGTCCTGATTGCAATGTGGTAAAATGTGCTTTTCATGTGCTGTAAGGACTCTAGCCCATGCACTTGGAATTAAGACCTGTTTCAAAAAGTATTTTGATGGGAACATATAAGATGTTTGTCAAATATATGCCAAATGTACACTGCTTAAGAGGCTTTCTGGGTCAGAAAACTTCAGTAATTGCGTGCGCGCCATCTTTCACTATGGACTAGATTAAGACAAAACATCTCAGAAAAGCTTCAGTAATTGTCTCTGTGTGTGCCATCTTTACAGACTAAATTAGGCCAAAGCACCTCTTACTTGCTATGGCTTGAAAGAGAGACTCAGATATTATGATTCAGTGACTTGTTAGTCTGAAACAACTCGGCCACATGGCTGAGCCCTGAGGATGGGTATCTCCTGAGCCAAACTCTACATAAGCTGTCTAGTTATGAGGACACTCCAACTGCTTCAGGCTTTAAAATCCACCTTTTAATTGATATATGACAGCCCATTCTTGCCTGGAATTGCTGTGCTTTCAAGAACATCTTGGCTTCCGTGTTGCAGGATTTGACCCATTGGCAGTTTTCATTGGGTAAAGCCAGAACTACTCTTTGAGCGTGTGTGAAGTCTTCCAAGAATTGACTGGCATTGGCCTACTTCTACTCCAGCAGAAGTTAGTCAGCAGGAATTGTACCAAGGAATCAGAGCTAAGCTAGTGCTGAGTGTCCTTGAAAATTCACCCTCTATGCCCATTAGCAATAGTGTGTGACTGTGCTGAGATCGGTGACGGACCTTTTCCCGCATATAGGTATGACGTCCTAGCTTACAGAATACTTTTCTAAACCAGGTCCAACATCATGTCTACAAAATTAGTAATGACATTTTTGGCAAGTATTAGGTCATACATCTGCAGATTGCTCATAGTTGGTTTAAGCTCAAATGAAATTTGCTCTTTGTTCTGGAGATTAATTTTCACCTCTGCTTGGGCAGAGCTTCAGCTTACACATTTATCCACCAAATGTCACTGCATTGAATCTATCCTCCCACCTAAAAGAGGAAGCTCCTTCAAAGTTTCATTTGTTGGTCCTGGTAAAATAACATCTACATTTGCCTTAGATGATGAGCATGAAGGATACTTCCGAGACAGCAGGCATATTATTAGCATCAAGCTCAGCAATCCCTTTTGCTGTTGTTGTATCCTGAAGAGCCATTAGTGCTTCAGAGACGATGATAGACACACCTTTTCTGCTGGTGGCTTTTGGTGTCTGATCTGACATTAGTAGACGCTCTGTCAGGCTACACTGGGTTTGTTTGGGGCTCTTTATTCCATCTGACCTCTGTTGATTATTCCCATCCATCAATGGACATGTGCAAGCAGAACACCAGGTTGGTTGCCACTCGCTCCTCTTCTGCAAGCAGAGGAGAAAAGGCACAAGTCAGGGGAGCACGGTGAGGGGGCAATGCTTCCCTGCTTTCCTGCTCACGGGGGTGGAAGAGTGAAGCAGGGATGGGGTTGGGGACCAGTTGGCACATGTTAATTATGACAGTGGTTTGAACATCAAAGGATGGAGATACAAGAAGCAAAGATGTGAGCAGAGAGAAAAAGAGAAAGAGGAAAGAATAGGTGTGATGTTACAAGAGGAGGTGTTTGCTGGATCTAAGGGCTTAAATTCCATGAGGTAATTATAGAAGTATAAACAATAAATCAGTCTTTATCTGGCAAACTTTTGACCATAAGAAAAAGGAAGATACATCAATGGGATTATCGGATCTAGCTCTGTAGGGTATAGAGTATAGCTGTAACAGTTTTGGGCCCTAAGTTTCTCTTTGAACAGCTTGATAGCAAGGCATGCATCAAAACTGTTACTAAGAATGTGTTGTGGGTTTCTTGCATCTTCCACTGAAGGAGAAAGCTGTTACTGATTACTGGCTACGTTGGTTGTATTTCATGTGGCAGTTTTCTTTTTAGCTCTGAAGCCAACTAACTGTGTGATAACCTCATTCTTTCCCTCCAGGGAAGACCTTGAAGAGTCCACTCCTATGACTGGTTTAGGCAGAGAGAGAGCTCTGCATAAGTGGGGAGGAAGGCTCTTCTTCTGCCCTTTTCCCTGTCCCAATCCCCTTTTCCTCCACTTCTGCAGCAGCAGAACGAAACCCAGGCTCCATCTCCCCTTTATGCTTACGGTGATCTTTGTATCACCATTGTCTGATTAACAAAATGATTTGTAAAGACTTTGTTTTACCTTTGATCTTGCAAAACAAGGGTAGCTTTAAACAAAGCCAGATACTTTAAAGATCACCACATGGTTTTAATAGGATTTTCTACTTTGTGTCATAACTTGAATGAACAAGATATGAACAGTATTCCTATTGTCACCACATTTCCCTGTGTTATCGCATTTGCTAATATTTCCTAGTTAAAAAAATATTGGCAACTATTATGAAGCTGATGTTGTAACTAAATATCTTCTGCTAGCTCCATCCTTAGAGCCTGTTCCAAAGCCTACTGAAGCTGCTAGAAACTCGCTCTCTGACTTCAGTCAGTGTTGGATCTGAAGCACAAAAAGGGAAATGGTATGCTCGGGAGGTTTCCCACCTTTCAGATCCCATTCCTCTGCTCCCTCCAGCTATGCAAAAGCTCTCACCACGTTGCAGAGCACAGTGTGGTTTGGATGCTGTACGCACATATGCGAACATGATGGGTTTATGGGTGTATTTTTGCTGACAAACTGAAATTATGGGAGGAAGAGAGGGGAAGTACTTTGTTTGAGATTTGAAGTTACTTTTTTTAATTGATCTTGTAAATAGAGTGCTTGAGAAATGAAACAAAAATAAAGATGTTTTCATTTCTCTGCAGCTGAAAAATATACAGAATGAAAATTGAGGGGAGGAGGGGAGAAAAGATGAAGTCACAGATACTTCAGTTTCCCTTTCTCCCCATTCGGGCCATGCTCTTTCACTTACATAACGGGGGAGAGGCCGAGCTAGTGCACAGATTGCTCTTCCACTTCATAGCCATGCAGCTGCATCCTGCCCTGATAACTAATCTCATTTATGTCCTTTCCAGAAGACGGCTTGCCCTGGGTAGCAATTACAGTTGGTTAATTTTGGCACAATGTGATTAAAAGCAGACTGATATAAATCACTGAACAGTGTAGCTTATGAAAATGCAAGTTGAGGTAGCACCCCAACCACAGCACTATCATGAGAGAAGCTGAGAGCCAGATGTTGGCCTGATGATAGAAGTAATCTAATAATGGACTTTGTGTATCCTCTGGAGCTTGAGAGCCCTGCCTAACATTTTTTGTCAGCCAGATATCTCTGTGTTGCAATACATATTGAACATTTTAGAGGTTCACAAGTTGGTTTAACGGGTTGTCTTGGCTTATAGCTAAATACCCTAGGAGAAAGTTTGGGAGCAAGACCTTCTGGAGCCCTGGCAGGGACACCCCTAATAGGGGATATCCTAGGAGGGATATTCTGAGTACCTTAGGTATCCAGGTGTCTTAGGCACTCTGAATCTTACCTTATATTGAAGTCTAAAGTAGCCTGTGTGAGTAGGTGGTGTCATATATGGGCACGAACAAGTGACGAGTGTCCCTGCAATCAGGGCAGATGGATGTATATGTGGAAACCTAGTGTAAGTAAAACTGTAATCAGACTCTTCCTGCATCTCCTCGCATTTGTCAGATAAATGAGACCACGTCCACTGAAAATAGGGACTGTAAAACAAAGCCTTTTTTTTCATCAGCTGAGGTGTGGTAGGACGGATTCCCTTTAAGTTAAATGTGAGTGCCCTGATTACAAGCTCACTTTGAGCTCTTTGTGGCTTAAGATGTGAGACTGTCCTGGCTAGTGTGCACCTATATATAACCTCTGCTGGCAGAGGATGAGCATGGTGGTTCCTGAGCCAACTTCCTGCCTGCCACCTACACTCAGAATGCTGTCACCTCCTCTGAGATATCCCATGTGATACAGGAGTCACCTAAGGTGCAGCTAGGGACGGATGAAGCTCTGGTCCACAATGTCAGAGTGCATTATAGCAGTTGCCCACATGATACTGCCATAGAGTTTGATAGCAGTTTAGTCACTGGTCTTTGCAGTAAGAAAATGATAGAAAAGCCATTAAATTACCTGGTGATGTGGTTGAATAAGAGAAGCTTGTAAAGAGAGTCATCTGCTTCTATTAAATGGACAGCACAAAAGCACAAGGCCTGAAGAGAATTTATGCCCAGAAATGATGTCTTTTTTCTTGGGACAAACCCTTCACCTCTGCCAGAGTTACTTTGTACCTTGTACATGAAGACTAAGTTTTGTAAATTTTTTTGAACAAAAAAGCAAGGAGACGGAACTATTTCTGTGCTTTGCTTGAGACTTGGGCTGGAACAGTCGCTAAGAAACCGACGGTGTCCTGATCAGAGAGAATTTGATTATGGGGAGCATTTGTATTTCTTTATGCATTAATCGGCAAGTCACGCATTTGGAAGTGATGGCTTGAATATGAAGAAATCCACTAAAGGAGAGAGGAAAAGGAAGAGGGAGGAAGAGATAGAGAAAGAGGAGAGCAGGAGTTGATGAGAACACAACTCCTTGGCAAGTTACTCTGCAAAGGGTAAACAGAGACTGAAGTGTCTCTACCTGAAGATTGAGTCTTTGTACTCTGTGACATGGCTTTTCTTCATCAGTAGAGTAAAATTTTCCTGAACCCCCTTTTTCTTTTCCTACCAAAATGTATGTTGTGGAGAATCAGTGCTGACTTCATTACATTGTTTTGCTGCAGAAAAAATAGCAAAGCTTGTGGGAAGGAGGAGGGTTAAGGAATAGTTAATTGAAAATGAAATGACTTGGGGTTTTTTACCTTAAAATAAGGTTTCATTTTGCAAAATATGCTTTTTTCATTTTTAACAAAGCTTCCAAAAGATGACAGGAAAATTATTTTTCCCATTCCTAGTCAACCAAAAAACCACAATTTTTGGCATAGCTTTTCCCAATCAGATCATGCTTTGCTTGAACCATGGATTTGTGTAAGTAAGGAATTATGCTAGGACCTGCTCCCATTCAGTAGATGACTCAAAGCAGAGCCTCACTGGTTCCTCAAAACAACTTTCACTTGCATTGGACTACACACCATGTACCATTCAAAGCCCAACACGCACACTTGTAGAGCCAAGGCTTTACACAGTCTGGACTATTCCTTTCTTTGATGACTAACATATGGTGCCAAGATTTATCAGATCCTGTCCATGCAAAACAAAGGTTTAGAATTAACATTATCCATGTTTAATGACAAAAGAAAAGGTGATGTGATCCTCTGGTGGAAGACAGTCATGCATTACAGTATCTCTAGGTTATATTCATCACTTTCACAGACATAATGAATTTTCCATGCACCTCCTGCTGTTAAATTGTCATTAAAAGAACCAAATAGATGGTATCAAATTCTTGGAGTATTGTGCTAACCTTGTTCAAGCAAAGAAAGAAATTTCACGCTATTTCAGAAGCTGTACCCTAGACTGAGACATGGAAAGACAGAGAAAGGCTGGCACTAGATGGAGAACTGTTCTCAAATCTAAAATATCTGATCAGTAATTTAATGTATAATGTTGGGTTTTTTGTCTTCATTTCTCAGTCATCAGTGAAAGGACTGCAAATTCCCCGATATTCGACAACATGGTTTGTTGCTGGTGTAAGACTGGGGCTGCAATGCGGGACATTTCCAACAGTGCCAACCACGTGTTGTACATCAGTTCAATACAAGCACTTGCAGGACAGTAAAATAGTTGCTAGATAATGCCAGTTGCTTTTGCCCCTTAAAAGCTTGCCAGTGCTATGAAAAATTTGCTCCAATTGCCTGAATGTTGTTGCTTCAGAAAAAGTATGCATCTGAAATCCCACATATGTGATAATGATTTTGAAAAAGCAGTGATCACTGCAACCAAAGCATTTGCATCTGTTAAAAGCACAGCTTGCTCTTTCACTTGTGTCAAGGCTGTTGGCACAGAATTCAAAGCACTGGATTGGCAACTCTATCAGGAAGCAAGTGCAGCATAAAGCTATAATAGCTGTCTTCGTTAGCTTTTGTTATCTAAAAAATTCCAAGTGCTTTGGATAACATAAGGTGCCACATAACTATGGAAGCTGTTGGGCAGCAGCTTGACAGCCATATGCTTACATCTATAATGTGTGCTTACCCTCGTCTTTAACTAAATGTTTTCCTTTAGCAGCTGTGGCAACAGTAGTGAGCTTGAACAATTCCCACACAACTAAAACACAGCTGAAGGCACTGGGTTCTCTGCTGAGGGGACGGAGGCCACAAGTACTCTGATCACTCAAAGATTTTCAGAGGGGCCAAAGCAACTTAAACACCTACTGCTAGAGATATGCCTGTCTGTGTGGCAAGGGCTGTGTTGCAAAGATTCCTGCCCTAACACTAACCCAGTGTGCTGTGGAGTCATGCACAGTTGCTGGTGCAGTCGGAGAGGGATATTGCCAGGCTGGCTCAGCATGGCGCTGAAGCAGCCATCCTGCTTCTGGTCCTGGTGCTAACTCACGTGGGTCACGGAGGCTATCTCTGCACTGCCATCGGGGCTGAGCTGGCTTGTGTTTCTCAGCACCTGTGGTGTGGATCTTCCCTAAATTCCTCTGAAATCTCCCTTTTTGCCTCTTCAGACACCGAACATGGACGAACTGGGAGATCACGGGAGCAGTTGGAAAGGGAATGCAAGCAGAGCTAGGAGGAGGCATGCATGGCTGGCTATGGAGATGCAGGGAATCCAGGCACTTTTTTTTGAAAGGACAAGCAAAATCTCTCCATACCAGAATGTTTGAGGTTTGTTTTATATGCTGCCTTACTGTGCTCCATGTGATAAAGAAAGAAAATCCGGACCTTATAGAGGACCAAATCCTGCACTCATAATTTTCTCACAACTCCTCTTTAAAGTCTGACTAACCATTAGATGCTGCCTTGACAAAGACAAAATCTTTGCGTTCCAATCTTTCTCATTGGAAACACAAAGTCTTTCATTAAAATAAACCTCTCCTGTCCAGTAGCTGAAACATGTTGAGCATAAAGAGCCTGGCCATCTTTTCAGTCACGGTCCTGTGGCAAGGATGGCACATGGTGGCAGTAAGCTTCCTGAGGATTTCCACTGTAAAACTGAGACTGTTTTGCCCTCCCTGCTGATTTGGATTTGTTCATTCTTCCTAGGAAACAATTACTGCTTCATTTTTCATTTTCTACAGAAAATGTTTGGAGTACCTTGGAGTTTGGAGCTGAGGGAAAGGTAAAGGTTGCTATACCTAATTGTGTCATCTTTCTGCTCTAATACCGGCTGCAGGCTGACTATTGCCTTGTGGTGGTATAGAAGAGTGCTACACCAGCATACAGTATAGAAGTTACTGCCGTTTATGTGATCCATAGGGACTATACAGCTGCAGGGGTCTGCAGGGTGCAAGGCTGCATTCCTCACTTCTTCTCCCTCCCCACCTGAAATATTTCGTAGCACATTTGGAATACAAGTTTGTGCTTTTAAAGTTTGACCTTTTACAAATGAAATAGATGAGAGGAATCTGTCCAGACAGTTTTTATTGCAGCAGCACTAGTATTGCCTCATTATTAATCTCTCTCCAGATGTGTCAATTATTGCTCCCTTTCCAGATAAGACGGTGGACCTGCACATGGTGGGGTAAGGAAGTGAAGGGTGCACAACTCCAGCTGGCTCTCACAGCTTTCCATAGTGCCAACAGCTGGCATGACCATTCCTGAGAATAAGAAAAAGCACTTCTCTTCTCTTCCAGTATTGCTTGAGAAGAGCCTGGCTTGGCCACTGGGGATCCATTTTGGAGCTGTGAACATTGAGGAGAGGAAGGCAGATCTCTGCAGTCTGGAATAAAGCATCTAAGTTCCTGAAAGAGTCTAGTTTAGACATGCCCCTCGTTTAGATACGGCTACTTTAGACATTGTGGTAGATAATGTGGAGACAAACTCCCATAGACAGCTTAGGGGATCCCTTTCCATCCAGGGGGCTGACTCGTGCATCTTTCCTTCAGTGGCAGTTTCTCATTGGCATTTCTATATGATTGTTACAGAAACTATGTCAGTTTAACTTCGTTGCTTACATCACAGATATGATTGTTTCTAACACACTGCACAAGAAGAAATCTCACACAAAAATAGAAGAGTTGAAAAAGTCTGTTTTAATATACTGGTTTAAAAAAAAAAAAAACAACAAAACAACAAAAAACCCAGCCACTGTAAACCTAACTAGAAGCAATTCACAGCAGTAATGCAATTTCATTGTTTTCCAACTATTTGGAGGTTAAATTGGGCTTTTGGCAATCTGATAACTTGAGCAAACAACTCTAAACTAGTCTTAGCCTCCCCCTTCTTTAAATAAAGCTCAACTTGTAATATGGAATGTGAATTGTTTTGACTGTTAAACTATTCCAAACTCAAAACCCACTCATCATAAATGTGTTGAAAGAAGAATATATTTCAATAGTGCGGCAGACTCTTTGAATACAGTAGAGCAGCAGTCTTCAATCAACTAGACTTTCTTTCCAGAAACAGAAAATGAAAGCATAAGTGCCATACACATTTTTAAATGATTTATCTAAATTCAAAGAACTAACTTTTTTGTGACGGATTATAACTGCATATATGAATGGCTATGGATAACAGGTTTCTTTCGCTTTTCAAAATGATATATAACAATGTTCCATGCAGAGACCTTCTATTTACACATCTGTTCAGCACCTGCCCATAATTACTTAGTTAGTTTTTATTATTGGGCTTGTCACCATATTAATGTAGCTGTACATTCAAATTGATTGTAATTGCAAATTTCCTGAAAAAGCTTGGTTTCTGCAAGTATTTAATTAAACTGATATCCTAAATTAAAAATAATTATGTAACTGTACTCCACTACAATAACACATGCATGTCTCTCTCTACATAGAAAATGCGTATTTCACATAATTCATACAATATGTGGATTAATATTGTACAATTAAAGGTCAGTCTCCACTAGAAAAGGAGGAATAATTAACTTCAGTGTTTAGAAACCTGACATATTTCAATTAAGCAAGCAATTTGTCACAAACTTCATAAATCAAGTTATCGAGGAACAAGTTAGCAATGGTTATAATAAATAGAGATGGTGAAAAGTAAGCTTACTCTTTCTTGTGGCATAATTTTGCTTGAGTAAATGGTTTCTATAGAAAGCCTTCCATTTCTAGGTCATGAGGTCATATCTAGTATGTCTCAGTAACTACCGATGTTTATTTCCATCTAATGGCTGTTTGGAGGTCTGTGACACAGTCGGTAGCCTCTGCTGAGCAGTTGTCTCTGGTACACAAAAAAAAACCCATGACACCGCCCTTGAAGCCTCTTTGGTCTTAGGATAAATCGGGAGAGGAGCCGGTCCCAGCCCAAGGACCTGGAGAGCCCCATCCCCAGCAGTGTGTCGTGGGAAGCTGGAGCCCAAGCTAAGCTCACCTTCCCCCGTGAGTCTGACCCTGGTGCTACAGCCACAGGCACCAGCGACCTGGAAACCGAGCTTTTGCATCACTGAGTGAGCACTGAGGCAGGGCTGCGGTGGATTGGCACAGCGGCACAAAGTTACTTGTCAAGAATTAATTTCCTCTCATGGGAGAACAGAGACATTTTGAGAGGAAATGTTCATGTTTGTTGTTGAAAATGCATCCAAAAATTCTACGGTACTTCACCTGAGGGACAGTCAGGTATTGTCAGTGTGAAAGTTTCTGGAGCTATAGTCCAAAACATGCTTCCCAGAAACCCAAAACTGCCTTTGCTTTTTCCCAGTCCTTCTGCGGAGCTGTGTGAGCCTGTGGAGTCCGGTAGAGCCTGGGAGGGAAGAGGAAGGTAAGTGAACTGGCTGAAAAATAGTCAGGTTTTGGTCAGATGCCTGCTGGATTTCTTTCAATAGACTCATCAAATTCACAGCTTTTCTACAGAACACTTAGTTTCCATGAGCGACCCTTTTCTGTTGGAAAATTTCCAAAATGTTTGCTCTGACACTGCTCATGCTTATCTTGAAGTAAACTGCAGAATCTGTATTCCACAATGGCTGAGTTAATCCATTCAGAAACACTAATGCCAATAAATATATATCCACTGAACAGCAAAGTTATGATCTGGATTTTGAACTCTCATAATTCAAAGAAAATGTGAAACAGGCTTTTGATTTGATCCACTGTGGCTATAAGAACTGAGTATGAAATACTGCTCCAAGCTCTGCTCCAAACCATTCAAAGTCCAGTGGTTGCTCTTAGGATTTGATTTGAACTCTTACCTACAATTTTGTTGGTAATAACTATGTTCAGATTTTTTTTGTGTGTGAGGTTGGGTTATATAGCAAATAGGTAATCATGTTCACTATGCAGTACACATCCTGAATCTCAGCTCTGATCTCAGTCCCACTTTCTGAGGATGCTACTAATATTACAATCAGCAGAAAAACAGATTTAACTGTTATTTAAATTATCACTGTTCAATCTGAAAGGAAATGGCTGCAGAAATTTCTATTTTCTGTCATTGCTTGCCTCAATTCCTTGTGTGCATCCATAGAAAAGCTTCACTGAAGCTGAAGGACATCCATATATGATGATAGGTTCACGGCCAAAGTGTCCAGGAGCATATCTAGAGCATTACTGATGAGTATGTAAAATTACAGTGAGGGAAGGGAGAAAGGGAAAAGTGAGAAGAGAGTTAGAGTTCCAGCGTGGAAGATCACCTTCTTTCCCCTCCCTCATTGGCACTCTTCAGTATTTCTCCACATGCAACATCAAGTTGAAAAGAAGGAGCAGAAAGAAACATTTCTTTGCCTTGTCTTGCAGTTGCCTGTCTTCCCTAACTCTGTTATGTTCTCCACACAAGTATAAGTTCGAACGTTTGTTTTGGGATCCTAATCCTAAGACAAGATCCTAAGGTCCCCAAAGTATACTGTGTCTCCAGCCTTCCTTCCTTACCTTTCTGAACATACACCTTTCCATTTCCCATCACAGTTCCTGTTGGGCAAATCTGGTCCTGCTGAAGGAAAAAAAAAAAGGTGTAATTTACTTTTCAAGCAAACTATTTTCTGATAAATGTTCTCAACATATTTTTTTACGAAATGGCCAACTTGAATTAGAAACTGACATTTTCTTTGTTTGTCTGGGAGGTGCATCTTAAACACTGGTGTCCTGAAATGAAATGAAATGGGAATTGTTGCGTGTTCAGGGATGATATTTGTTCTGGCATTCTCTGTTGTCCACATATTCACATTAGGCTAATTTTTCCTATTTCTGCATTGCCATATACTTGGCAGGTAGAGCAAAATAAACAGTAGCGTAGTTAATCAATCCAGTCTTGTTGGAAAGAGACTGAAGGGAGACCTTTGTTGTTGTGGAAACCTAGCAGTGACAGAAAACCCTGTGCTTCTCTTTGCCAATAAGAATTGGTTGGAAATTGAGTGAATTGGGAAATAATAGCTATAAGTATGCTTATGAATTACGGGCTTGATCCCACAAAGCATTTTTATTAACATCCAAAATTAAAAAGTGATCGAAGTTCAAGCACAAGTTTAAAACAAAGCATATGATTAAATGCCTGTTCTCCTTGGGAGGCATTAATAGAAGTCTGCTTTTTCACTATTATGCCTGTTACATTGCCAGGGGAGCTTATGCTCAGAACCAAGGGGACAGAGGGCTTTCTGTAAGGCAAGAGGTTTACTTCACCTTTATCTGCAGTAAAGATCATAGAGATGTAAGATGGCTGCCTCTGCAGATGGAAATAATGGATCTGCTTCTTATCTGCCTTTCCAAGTTCATGCAATTGAGGACTATAGATCATTTCTCTTACAGCTTTTTCCTTCCACTCAGTGCTGCCAGAAAAGTGTGATAACTCATTGTAACCTATACTTCAGGCAGCTATCAGATCAACCAAACACTGATCGGGTGATTACGAATACTGGAAAGTAATGCGATGTCTTGCAGAATGTATATCTCTGCGTCTCTTGGAAGTAAATATTTGTGTGAGTAGAAGTGATCTCGGAGCACACCCTGACTGTAACCATGGCTCAGTCTCTCTTTCTCATGATCCCACATCATCTGGGTCCCGTTCAAAGATGTACTGTTACTAATTAGAACAAATATATAATATTAAGGATCCACTCATATTCCACGTCTCTGACAGAAACAGTATCTCTCTTACAAATGTCTCATGCATTTTCCATTTGGACACGGCCAATGGTTTGTCTAGCTATGGTGAGAACACGAAATACATGAAGGGCTCATCCATGCTGACCAGCATGACCCTGCTTAGTCCAAAGCCAGGTCCATGGAGCACAGGTAATACAATACCACCTTCACCCTTCCCAAATGCTATGACCAGTGGGAAGCCAATCTGACCACAACGTTAGAAGAGCCACCTCAGAGCTTCCCCGGCCGACCAGCGTGCCCACAGTCCCAGGAAGTCACTTTGGCTTGTGAGGCTGTGTTCATAGGCTTGGAGGACACTGCTCCCTCCACCAGCTGTTGCCAGGGGCCGATGACACTGATTTAGTGACCCTTTGTGTCGTTCTCCTGGCGCTGAGAATCTGACACCACCAATATTTTTTAAATGGCACGATACAAGGTATTAAAAGCCAAGGTGAAATTTAGGAGTCTGTGTTGCTGTTTGATAAATAGCTATCTTACTAATATAAGAACTTGTCAGCACGCTACAGACTTCGTGAGTGTTTGAGTCTCTGTGTATATGTTGGATTGAAAACACAAACCTTTAGACATGAAGGGTGGGAGGATGCGGGACTACGTATCTGTGACATCTTGGTCAGTCTTGGCAAGAAACCTTTCCCATTTCTGTACTTTAACTGTACTTGAAATCAAGTGAGAGCCTAAATAAAATTAATGGAGAAATAAAATGTTGGGGGAAAGCAGGGCAGCATAAAAATAGAAATGCTAGGACTAGAAAATATTAGATCTCCATGAACTCTCTTACAATGCATTTTTTTCAAATTAACATATCAAAATATTGCTCTGGGACTTGCAAAAGTCTTCAGAGTGTAATATATTAAAAAGACTATGATACTGTAATAAAATAACGAGTTTTACTTGAGTTTTACCTCTCTGCAATGCTGGAATCAGTAGCCAATATGTAGTCAGCTTTCCCCCATACATCTCTTACCCCAACAGTCTCTGAAACAGGAACCTCCTCGCCAATGTTCAGAGGAAGTGACGGTGGGGCAGAGGTCCTAAGTGCTTTGGTACCCGCTGAAATCCCTTTCCACAGCTGTCCCACTTGGTGTGTTCATGCAGTTTAGTGTGGAGTGGGCAGCAGGAGCTCAGAGGGCTTTTTTCCATGAGGTTGTGGGATGTACCATGCTCTGTGACAAATCTGCTTAAAACTTGATTGTGCAATATGGCTCTAGTTGTGTTTTAATTCCACCATGAGTCATGACACTATTTGGGGAGAGGGGGAGAAGAAAAACAAAAGCTAAGCAGTTTTAAAAAAATAAGGCTTCAAACTCTGCTTTGCACTCATCATAAATATATCATTATGCAATGGAGTCACTATTGGACAAGGTAAATTGGAGTGCCTTAACCATGTTTTTCTATGGCTTAGCTTGTGTCTTTTTTTTTTTACAATGTTTGTTTTAAGGATAATTGCAACCCCTTGACGCATTCATGCCCTTCAGTTATTAATACATATTCTTAAGCCATAGGAACGGAGTTCAAATCAGAGAGTACTTAGTGAGATTGCCTGTCAGAGAGGATTTTAAGCAAAAAGCTCATAGGAACTTTGTTGCTTCATACAGGTCTATAATCTTTACAGAAATAGATGTTTAATTAATGAAATCTATACAACCCATGGCCAAGTGAGCAATGAACTGTCAGTAAATTATTCCTAGCAGATGGAGGGAAAAAAATCCTGCTGTGTTATTGCAAGGGTGCGTTAAGGACACCAAAGATAATGTAAGAAGCTAATATTTCCTATCCCAATAGACCTCCTGAGTCCAACCTAACAACTAGGGAAATTCCTCTTTATTGCACTCTTGAGTCATCTGGGGTGCCTGGTGCCATCATGCACTCCTATATACTATAGGTGCAACCCAGACCATGGATGGGTGGCGTAGCCACACCACTACCCTTGCTGGGGCTCTGCTGCTCCCCAAATTCCACCACAGGTAGATTTTTTCTCTTCATGACATGCTGAGGACACAGTCGTGAAGAATACAGTAGAAGGCTTGTGCTTCCTGCCTGTAAACTTCAGCTATCGGTTGCAATAAAAACAAGAAATTATCTTATTTTGCTTGATTACATGAAGATTGACACTAGATCAAATTATTTGCTGACAGCTTGTGATTTCATGTAACTAACCATGGTTTTGAAGCTAACTGCAATGCACCTGTAAATTACTTAGAAACACTTCTGCATTTACATGAAGCAATCTCTGAAAAGCTACAAGCTATTAGCTATATTTATGATCTTTGGTTCCATCATATGCCAAATTATTTTAAAGTCACTGAGGCATATGCAAATACTGGAATGGGTTATTTATTTATTTCTTAATTGGGAGAGATTTCAGAGATCATTCAAGGCATTGGTTAAATTTTTTGGAGATGAATCATGTGCAAATACAAAGACAGATGGACAGATAGCTACTCCGTGCCTGGTGCCAGCAAAAGCTCCCTCTCACGTCCCACCCAGCATGTCCCAGACTTAAACCTGAAGGGTGTCTTTACTGGTAAGAAAGGTCTGTGGTCTCTTTGGGCCAGACTGCATGCCTCTGTCAGCCTGGTGGTCTGGGGCATGCCCTTCAGTAGGTGCAGGATCAGTCCCTAGGTCTGCTGCCAACAAATTGGGATGCCGTTTCAGCAGATACCAGATACCTCTTGTCTGAAGATAAAGTTCACCTAGAAGACAAGGTTTATTTACCACCAATGCTCTCAAAGTACGGGTGTATGGATCTTTGAGTGAGAAAGACTTGTAACCTAAAAACTGGCTTAAAGCAGCTAGGCAGTTGGAAAGACAGTTTGGAACTAAATATCTATTATCAATTTTTGATTATTGTAGCCTGGTGAGATGCAAGTTTGTGAAGCTGATGCAAGATAAAAGGGTCCTCCAGTGCTGACTATTTCCAGAACCCCAGCAAAACGAGCTTTGCTACTGTTGTGTTTCTGGACAAGCAGTATTCCTAACATGGTTTGCACTGCAGCCCACAAGCCTTGCTAGCGCTTTGAAACATTATTTGCATGAGAAATGCCAGACCTGGCAATGTGGTGATATAATACACTAATAAAGCAAATTCTGTGCAATGTTCAATAGGAAAGTTTTTTTATTTTATGAAGAATTTTTATTTAATGTATTTTTTCTTAAAAGCATCTTTTCTCTTTATCACCGATAATAAATCATTCTTGGCACTCGTTAATGACTTTGTTATCCATTTCCACCCTCTCTGTTTCTAAATTATGGAAACAAGTTTTGGAGTGCAGTGGGAGGCAGCTGAATGCTCCAGCATTCTGCTGTGAATCCAGAGCATTTTGTTAAACCTCTTGCACTATTTCCAAAAAAGCTAGAAATACTTCATGGCAACGGACTACAAGGGGCTGTCTTTTTCTATAAAATTCTAAACACACACATTTTCTTTCCTGATTTTCTCTGCATGTGTCAAAGCTAGGCAGGAATTCTGTAGCATTTAGTACTTGCTGATGTAGAAATGACTGCCAAATGAATGGTTTATACTGGAATATCTCATTATTTATATAAGTATGCTACAGTATGGACATTTAATTTAGTTCTCATTCCAAACCCATGACAAGCCACTTTGACACCTTTAAGAAACGTTTCACATATGGTAAGATGCAGCATTCAAAACTGTAAAAGGGAAAAAAATAGATGACTCAAATTAAAACAGAGATTTTTAAACAATCAAAGGAAATACTTCAAGTTTATAATAATACATCTCAGCCATTTACTGTTTAATAACTTTAATGATGAATTGACATTTCTGGGGACCAAGGATGGTACAGTAGTTTTGGGGGCTGGCTCTTTTCACTTTCAAAAGACCTAGGGCAAAATTTTGCATGCATTAATGGAAATGCCTTTTTGGATATGTGGAGTGAAAGATTTCATGGGAGTTTCTGATATGTTGTGGTGCTGCTGCAGATCTCAACATGAGGGAATCCAGGCACCAAGCCCAGGTACAGCCAGGCAGGGATTTGGTACTGCACCTGCACTCCCTATGCCTGTCTCTTATCGTCTCATAGCCTTCCACTTCGTGAATAAAATAGTCATGTTTATCCCCCCACTCCACGTAAAAATACCATTTTACCTAAAATACATCTCTGCCATAAAACTAAATCAGACTACTTGTGTAATAGAGCTGACTGGAAAGTAGCACCAAAGCTTGATTTACAGTGTAGGCTAGGTGTGGAAGTGTTTGGTTTCAAAGCTGACAATTTATATGGAGCACTTTCTCTCCAAAGTGTGAGTTTAAGCCGTGAAGTCTGGCTTTGGAACAGCAACTGTCTGGGTACTACCAAGATTTGGGGTGTTCCTACTCAGCACAATGAGTGGCCCATTTACCAGGGTCCCTGACAGCAAGGAGCACACACTAGTGCTCCAATATACGAATGACCATGAGGGCTAATAAGGCTAAGTATAAGGCTAGTAACACCGGGTTTCTGCCGGGTGAATGCCTGCCGGGAACCCTTTCTGTGCCTCCTTGCTTAGCGTCAAGAAACCTAAGGTGTGGGGCTTGAAAGTAAGCATGGCCTCAGCGTGCAACTGAAGCACTTAGTGACCTGTTTTGCTCTTTGACCATGACATTGCACCAAAGTAGTAATGTTTTGCTACTTAGAGGGCAGCAAGCAGGCAAGCACATGTGGAGAAAGACCTCAGTTACAGCCAGATGGTTCTCCCAAGGCATCCCACCCTGGGGCTTCCTCGAAACATCAGGCAAGTGCCTTTCAGCATTTGCCATTGAGCTGAAAATGCACAGAGGTGCCCAAGTGGTGTAACTCTTTCCTGGGCCTGCAATGGCCTGCTCTTGCTGTGCAGGATGGAAGTGGGCTCCAGGGTCCACTGAGTTCTGTACATGTATATAAATACATACATAGAGAGAGTTAGATATCATACAGGTATCGAGTAGAAAGCAGAAGTATTTTCTGTCTAGAAATGCTTAGTATATAATAAAAAGACAGCAAGATGTTACCACTAAGACAAAGACTTAAAAGACACAAAACACGAGGTGTTTAGAGTGTATTTTGTTTATTTTTTTATAAAATTAATCTTTGACAAACTCTTTTGAAGAGCAAGGGCTTTTAGCCAACCTGAATAACAACATTATCCAGTGTTACCAAAATAAAGATGAAATACTGTCAGTTGTAACTTCTGAAGCTTTTTCTAATCCATTTTCTTCTTTTTTCTGCTCATCTGGATCTCCCTAACTCACGTGTGCTCACTCTCCAGCCTGATCCTTGCCCCTCCATTACCACCACGAGCTGCTCCCTTGACCCTAAGTGCAAGAATCAAGATTATCTTCCAAAAGTATCTAAGAGGGAGGAGGGGAAAGACAACATCTGGAGAGTTTTCCTAGGGCTTTTTGTGTTTTCCCCTTTAGAATATATTCTGTGTCCTTTAAAGGGGTGGATGCACCCCCTCCCCATCCCAAGCCCTTCCCTTTGGAGAAGCAGCCACCAGCCTGGCCACCTGGGAAGGCTCCTGCAGTGCATCAGGCGACTTTGCAGCTATAAGACCTATTGCAGTACATGGGAGTCTCTCCGTGAAGCCGGTGGGGTTGCATCGCCCAGGCACCACATTTTAAGGTAATCTAGAATCTGTAAGAAAGGGAGCTGTATTTTTTCCAAGGAGGCTCATGTGTATCCCGAGTCAGTTAGTTTGTTATAAGGCTGATATTGTAATGGAGCCCATGAATGTTCGTGCTAAATGGAAAATGAAAGGGGACTACCCCACATTTAATGAAACAAAACACAAGTGAGTCAGTCTTTAAATCTTTCACCAGATAATTTCTCTCTCATAATGTGCTCTTTCTATCCACTAATTTGACAGTGTGTTCTTTTAAATGTAGGTATCTGATCGATGTCCCTGGGTAAGTTCATCTGGCTGATGAAACAAAACAGCAATATCTAACGACAACGTCTGGCACAGGTACAAACACAATCGGTCTCTCCCATTTATCTTGAGATTGCACGCAAAGTACTCTGAAATAAAAACACACTACATCTCTTCTATTTTTTGATGTTGAAAGATTTAAAAAGTGTAATCCACATTAAGCTTCTACATTTCACCAGCCAAGACTGACTGAAAAGTGTGTACTTTTAGACGGTAACTGCACTATTCGTTGTTGCTACTAACTTTGTGCAACTGCATGGGGTTTGGGGTTTTTTTTTACTCTTCCTTATGGAATTCCTGAAAGTCCTTTGCCAAATCATATGTAATGTTTAATTCATATAACTTTCCTTTTCTCCTGTTTCTTAAGTGAAGCCATTAAGTTAAAACTTGAAATGGAATCTCACACGTCCACCTTGAATGCTGAAGAATAAACCACAAAACAGAGATCTGAGGAAAGCTAAAACTGCGCATTTGAGAAATGTTTGGGTTATTCTTAATGTTTCTAAATCAGACACAGTGTTTCTAGTATTTACAATGGGATCTATGTGCTGTTTTTAGAGAGCACTTCACGGTTAATGATACATGGTTTAGGTATTTAGTCAATCACAAACAATTATATATTTATATCTTTGAAATTTGTTCCCATGGGTTCCACCAAATGGATAAAACCAGCAGTGATTTCTATGCCTGGAAGAGTCCTACTGGGCAAGGTTTTGAACCGTCTTCTTGCAAAAAGCACCTTCAGAATACAGAACATGTGTCAGTATTTTTACCTGGTTACTCTATTTTCAGCACAAAGACTTCTAGTAGTCACTGAGGCAGGTTGTTCAACCTCTAATCCCTACTATCCGACAAGCCACATGATCTACCTCTAGTCTGTCTGCCATGGTCCCTTTTCCTACTGCCCAGCTAAGAGGAAAAAATTCTAGTGAATTTCTTCTTCTTCATATCCCTTTAGAATCAGTTGAGAGTGAGGAGAGGTAAATACGTCCATACGTTTGTTTTTAGGTTTACATCAGCAGAGGCTCTGATGCTATTAAGGAGGGTCTAACGTACACTGAACAGATTTTTTTTCTTGCTCTGGTACATCAGAGAGAACAAGATCACAGTCCCGTGTAAATGTGCTCAGGAATGTAGAAACACTGAATTAGACACATGTTCCACTTTCTTCGTGTGCTGAATCACCCTTGTCAGGAGCTTCTTTAGAGACCTAATACAGCAATCTGTCATTCACAGAAAGGAGCACGTGGAGTGTAAAATACCGTTACTGGAATTTATCAAGAGCAGCTTCCATAGCCTGCTACACTGTAAAAATGTTCACATTTTAGCCTGCCAACGGAGCTTCAGCATCGATACCTTCAACAAATAGGAAGCACATGGCATATTAAGCTTGTTTCCTCTCAAGTCCACAGTTCAGTTTTAGAGGATACATATGAAAAGAAAATCCAGGCATCAACTGCCCAGGTTAAAGAGGCAAGGCCTTTTCTTGTGTGACTGAAGTGGGGAGTCACATAAAGCAAATGGACTTGGCAGCTTTCCCTTGCTCCTTTTTGTTTCTGAGGTTGAACAGCCGTCGGAAGATACCCAGAAAGTAATGTGATCCATCAATGACCATCTGTCCATGAAAAATACAGAGTGTTGGAGCAAGGCAAGGAAAGGAGGATTTCATGGGCAAGGTTGTTCAGCCTTTCTCAAATAAGACACCAGTTCAGGTAATCATGTTGGGTCTCTGAATTGGAGACAGATAAGGAGAACACCAACAGCCTGCTGAATGGCCACGTTGTTAGAATGAAATTCATCTGCCCTTGAACTCCAGAGTTCAAAAATGGATTTGGTCTCCTACAGCTTTGCTTGGTTTTGACCTTAGTGTCTCAATTCAGACTAATCTAGACATCGACATGTCCAAAAGAGTGAATCTTCTTAACATGAAGTTAATACCTAAGTTGGGCCCGGAACTCAAACACAGGCACGACAGAATGGAGAAAACCAGTTCCCACTGGCTCTCATGGGGTTTGCTGGTGGTTCTCCCATTTGGTGGGGCATATTATTTCTACAGGAAAAAAGGGACTCACGTTTCTGTTGTAGGTGAATATGAATGCTTAGTACTTTGCATTTGGGAAGAGATCGCTCCTTTCCCCTGTATATGCTGCCGTAGATTTTAGCTAATGAGAAACTACTCACTTAACTCCACTAAGCAGACACTAGATTAATGTAATGCATGGCAGTGGGGAGCATTAAGAGAAGTGCAAAAAAACTCCTGTATTATATATCCACTTTCATGAAAATGGATATTGCAACATGTTTTATTTCCTGCTGATTTTCCTTCTTCTTCACTGGCCGCCTTCACTCAACCTGGTTTTACACCAGTTGTGTAAAATCATCTGAGTTGTCAGTGAAGGTATTACAGAAAATCTAATTAGTACTTACTCACCTCTCTACCAATTTTTTCAACAAACCAGGTGGCAATGAAAGAATTTAACTTACACATCAATAAAGAGCATATTCTGTTTGCTGGCTCCAAATGTTCAGTAGCTCCACCATAACAGGATGTGCTTGTCAACTCTACTGTATGCTTCATCATTTGTCAAACAAATAGATCTGATGCAGCAACATTCAGAACTCTTTGTTGCAGCAAAATTCCCATTGATTTAATGAGAAGATGCAAAGAAGGTTCAGGCCATATTTATAAAAAGATTAAGTCCATATATATGTGTGTGTGTATGTGTGCATGTGTGCATGCGTACATATATGTAATATATGTAATATATGTACATGTACAACATGCACAGGCACACAGAGAGAAATCTTTCCTTTTTTTTCCCTGACTGATAAGTTGTTTACTTAAATGGAAGTTTTGTAAGGAATGAAGGGTTGAACTCCTGCAAGTATTTACCCTGGGTTTCAGCTCTGAGTTTTTATGTGATTTTGACCTCCTGTGGCTCCCTGATTTTAAAATAGCCTCTCCTAATTTACTGAGGATATAAGGTGTATCAAGCTGAACAAGATACAAGTCTCCTCAGATATAGATATTTTCTCATTTAAAAAAGAAAACTCAAATCTATATTTGCACTCCTTCACATCTCTGTTATGAATGTAAGTTGTCAATCTAAATGGTCAAATCCAGTACTGCTGGATTTTTAGCATAGCAAATATTGGACAGTCTTACTCAAAAAGTTCCACCCAACATGCAAACTTATTATTTATTATTATTGCTGAATCGCATCAGTTTATTGTAGAGTTTATCATTAAAAGATAGCATTACTCAAGTGCTAACTTCTAATGGGAGTTTGGAGGGCAAGGGTTGGCCCTTGGAAGTAAGGTCATGTGGTTCTTTTGGCTTGTTGTACATAAAATAGGAAGGTTCTGCTGATTATTACAGAAATGTATATTCTCCCTTTTGTACACTAATGAAAAGTTTTTAGGAGGAAATATTGAGAGTTCTGTACATAATACAGATTTCATAAAACTATAAATTCTTGGCACACTAGTTAGACATATTTAACTTATGTGTGCCTAATCTGTATTTTTACAGGATTTCTCCATCCAAGAGTTCTGCTAGCTATAGATTACTTTCACACAGAAACACACACATCTGGGTGTCAGCATCAGTACAAGATTTGATTGGTTGCATATTTGCCTGTGAATTTTCAGATGCGGGCAAAAAAAAAATCCTATTTCTTGAGGACTATATAAGGAAATAGTTCAAGTCTTGACATGACATCATATTATTCAGCAGCAGATTATCAGCCTGCATCACCATACAGTACACAGTAACTAGTTGTTTATTTAACATGTGGCAGGAAAAGTGCCTGTTTCATCAAATTCTACATATAATGATCATCTAAACATTGCTGCTTCTATAATGCCTTGGAAAAGTTCCCTTTATGCTCAAAACAATTGAGCAAGGATCACATTATGGGTCTCCAGAGATCAAATAAGACTTCTTAAAAGAAGAAGAATGATGTACATCTGCTTTAGTGTTGAAGGTTACATAATATCGACCATATCTCAACACCTTTGGTGTCTTGAAAGACTAGCCCAAAGGAAATACACACCAGGAACAAGATCTTGCACTTCTTTGGTGCTTTTAGTGTACTCTAAGAGACATAATCAGAGAGATAAATGTTCATCTTCTTGTCCCCAAGGAATAGAATCGTTTTAAAAGAGTCATAATTAATAATAACTTGATTTGTCTTCCTAAAAAGCCTGCCTGACATTGAAGACAAAAGGTTTTTGCATTGTTCAGGAACAGTTCCTCCTTGTGAAAATATTAGTCCTGTAATGCTGCCAAGATCTGTGCCATCCTAGATGGTCTGCCACTCTGTGTGCCCGATGCCTAATTGGAAGATGCCTGAGGGAAGTTCATCAACACCATTGAAAGATTTCAAACTTTTACTTTCATAAGCCTCCTTCTACTTCTTCTTTCATGCCAGATCCTCTTTCGCCCCTATTCTTTCAACTTCTTCAGAACACCAGTCCAGAGCTCACAGACCTGTTGGAATTCTGTCCTTTAACTTCTGTGTGCTTGGGGTATTTCCTCTACTACACAGCTAGGGTAGGGGACTAGCAAAGGTCTTTCCTACTGTCCAGACACATGCTACAAGGGTAAATAGTTTGCATGATTAATGAGGTAAATACAAAGCATCTTTGACAGGATGGGAACTGGGTCCATAGATGTTCTCAAAATTATGTCAGAGGTGCATCACTCATTCAACATAAAGGCTTCCCTCATGTGAGGTTGAAACACTCAGCCAAATTCCTCACCAATATGAGGCAAACTATGAGCCCTCTAATTACCTGAAAGTAGTCGATGTGCTTTACGTTTATATTGCACATTTCTGTCTTGGAGTTGGCCATGGCTTATTGATCCAATGGGAATTTTCTGAACCTTCTTCAACTGGAGGAAAAAAACACAGCTATTGCCTTTGAAAATGAGAGTGTGAAAATAAAAAGAGCTACTGCCTCGTCCTCCCTGTCCTTGGCCCCAGGCCACAGAGGATTTTGAGGTGACCACAGGCACTCTGTTTCTCCTTGAACCCTCCCTAGCTGAAACCCTCCACCATGCCGTAGCCTCCTCATACATTCTGCAGCTGTGGAGAAAAGAGATGTCTTATTGACCAAATACTTCCTCGCCCATCCCTCCAGGAGTTTCTCACCTAGCTGAAGACTTCATCCTATTTAAGACCAGAGGTCACTGCAGTCATCCTGGGCTAGCCTCCAGCAATCCCAGGATCATTTGTGATATCTACAGCCTCCTCTGGGATGTTGCTGGGACCATGTTTGGTTCTTTTGTTTTGTAGTCTTTGTTCATTCTTTTTGTCCTGATCCCTTAAACTAAAGGCCCCATCTCTGTCCTCTGTATTCAAATGTCTCAAAGACCAGTTTGGTGGATTAAGAGAACCATCTTCAGGCACGGTCCTCTCCTTGCTGAATTAATACCGTTCGCTCACCTCTGCCAGCCACAAGTCTGGCATCCATTTTGGCACTGAATACTTTTCTTTCCCTTATGTGCATTAAACATGCTCATTACACTATAGCTTCCACATCATAACTCATGTAACTCACCCAATTATACCTCTTTACTTTCTTCTCTTCTTGGAAGCTGAAGCTCACTTCTTTATGATGACTGTAAGGCCCAGTTCCCAGACTTCTTCAGTGTATGCCAAATGCTGCTGCCAACCTCTTTCCACCTGAAAATAAACATGAACATATCACCCTCACCCACAACTGTATTTGTTTCAGAATGTTGATCAGAAAAAAAGAAAAAAAATCCTTTTATTCTGTAAAATTCTTCCTGGGCTTTGTCCAGTCTATCTCGTGCTCTACTCCTTTCTCCCTCCACCTCTCTTATGTGACTGAAGTGAAGAAGACCTCATAATTAAAGAAATGTTTATCAGGTTATATTACTCTGATGAGGTTATCCTACTGTTTAAGAAAGGGTTTAGATTTAAAGAAATTACAATCTCAGTTTTTTCCTGAAGTAAAATTAAACAAATGTTAATTAAAACAGCTAGACATATATAAATACACATAAATATATGCACATATAAGTGAGTGTGTGTATATACACACACTTTAACGAGTAATTTCCTGATTGTTTTCTGGCTGTAGCAGGTAGCAGATATACAAAAATCAAGAGGTAGTTACACAAGAATCCCATGCTTTGCAGCTCACTGTCACTCAGTGGAATCTTCAGCCCTATGTCTAGTATCTGGGCTTCCTCTGCAACTGATGGGGAGAATGAAACAACTAAAAATCATTTAAGCACCGATTAATTGCTGTTAGAAGAAGGAAGAAGTAGTGAGTCTCAAGAAGGTGGGAAGTTAAGTCCCATCTTGCAAAGAGGTTTGAACTATGTCCCTATTGCGAAGTAAAGCAGGGCTGAGAACCCTTCTCTGGGCCTGAGGCTAAGTGGCATTTGTTACTAGGTCTTTGGGTCCCAAGTGGTGCCACTGTGGTTCAAAAAAATAATTCTTTCCTGTGGGGTTTTAGTTCTGAGTATCAGAGATAATATAAGGGATGCACTGTAAATTGTTCAAGCGATATTTTCATAGCATGAAGCAGAGTGAGGATGTGGGCTGAGGGCATGGAAGGCTACCTGGGACTGCAAAAACTTCTGGGATAGTGTTGGAGGACTGGAATAGTGCAGGACGGAGGGAGCCAAAGCAGGTGCCATCTAGTGCAGACTGTGCCTTGGGAGTGATCCCTGGTGTGCGTGGCACCCCCAAGCCCTGTCTTAGAGAGATCAGAGCCAAAGCTGTGCTGGGAGCATGCTAGAAGCCAAACAGGGTGCTTGATCTCATGCCCCCTCCTTGCACTACGCAGCAGCAGTGTTTGCTGCCACCAGCATCCACTTCCAGTGGAGAGGATATGCCCTTACGCACCTTACCTTGCACACATGACTGGGCTGTTGGAGGAAATAGGATGTGGGTATGGTACCCCAACAACAGATCGTTTCTTAACCAGTAAGGTATACTGGTTAAGTAACCTTAGTCTTGCCTGCTGAAGTAGCTTAACTGACTGAAACCAATTCAGTGTTCACCGGACTGGCCTTTTCTGCGTCTTGAATAAGCAACAGTCAATCTTAGTCTAGTCATAAAGTTCTTGTTTCTAAGGAAGATAAAATTGATGACAAAAATTTAAAAAAAAAAAAAAAAAGATGGAATGAAATGGGATACCAGGTCTGTTTAAATTACATGTTTCTTTTTCTGGGAAGTAAAAGGTCCATGTTGTATTTGAGCTGATTCAAGAACCTATGAAATAAAGGGGAGAAGACATCAAAGGACAGAGACAGAATTAACCCAGGAAAAAGGAGGTTGAAACAATCCACAGAGGAAAATACAGAGCATCGTCACAAGTTCAGAAGTAGCAAATTTTCCACTGGAAAGTCGATCAGCATTAAACTGATGTTAAAGTATCTAAACTATCTAGCTTTCCACAAAGCTTTTCCTCTAGTTTTGAGCTGTATGCAAAGCTTCTGAGAGAATTGCAAGACATGACAAACAAACTAAATTGCACTTCCTAATTTCTGCAAATAAGGCAATGTACTTATTTATTACAAAAATTATTGGGAGTGAAAAAAAACTGAATGTATTCCGAAATGTTATGAAGTTTCCCTTACAAATAATAATTATTTTGGTCTTAATTGATACAGTCTTGTTTGGTTTTATTTATTCCCAGCAGCAAATTATAGAAATTATTTAAAAGGCAGAAAATCCCAAACCTAAACAGATTCCAGTTAAGTCAGTGTTGTTTGACGCCAATATCTCTGTGTGTATTATTTGCTAGCACTGCATTACATTTCAGCTTGCCTCAGTCCTGCAGAATTTAAGCAATGGATGTGTTTATGGGCATACTACACTCCATGGAAGAACTTACGCAAGCTCTTTCTATACTGAAGGAAAAAAAAAAGAAAACCAAGCCCAAAAACATTCCTACATATCCGTAATTAGTGCTTGCTCCCTGATTCTTGACAAGGATACCTGTGTCTGGGGCCCACCGTAAAATGGGAGCTTTGGTTGTTTTAGGGACCGCGCTTCCTTCTCTTGCCACGGGATGGATACAGAAGAGGGTGGGACCCCCCAAAACCCTCTTGTACCATGACGCACCAGGGCGGGGGCATCAGCTCTGCTCACTTGCAGGTAGGGCAGGATAGGAGCTTGCTGTTATTAAGAAGACGAAGGATTTCTTTTCATGGCGACGACCGACGTGACCTTTGAGAGTCCCGGGGGCGGGGGGTGGATATAAGACTTTTTATCAAGCTGAACCTATCGGGAAGACTGAAGGACGTTGAGGACGAAGCCTTGTTTTCTCTCCGCAGCGATCGGAGCTGAGTATTAGAGCCCTCTAGTGAGATTTCGCGGAGTGGATCTCCCCCTCCGGCCCCGTGGGGCCGGCCTCAGCCCAGCCCGCGGCCGGGGGAGCCGAAATTCCCACTGGCGCTGCAGGAGGCGGCCGGAGGTTTGCCCCCCACACACACCCCTTTAGGCATCCCACGCGGGAGCGTGGGGTCCCAGCGCGGCGGGGCGCGCAGGGCTCACCTGCGCCAGCGCCACCGGCGCGGCTGCCGAAATGCCGGCCGTGTCCCCGCCCCGAGACACCCCGGGCCGCCGCGCCAAGGGTGCCTGTGCTCGGCCCCCACCCCCGAGGCGGGGATCGCCTGCCCGCGGAGCGGCAAGAGCACGGCCGAGACCCCGAAGCTGTCAGCTGGTTGGGGAGGGGGGGCAGGAGGGAAGGGAGGGCAGCCTGTTCCTAAAAATACTCCCCGGTCAAATCCCCGTGAGGCAGGGATGGAGATGGTAACAAAAATGCCTTGAACCGGTAGGAACAGTGAACAATCTTCGTGCTTTCCTCATCATCTTGGAATAATCAGCGGCATTAACTGAGGTCGAGGAAACAGGCTCTTGGGTTAGTTGTGGGAGGCTGTGAGAATAGGGGGCAGCCATTAAAAGAAACCTGATCGCTATTCATCAACTCGGAAGAGGGGAAAGGAGGAGGGGGGGGAAAAAAGACCTTCGTGGCTCAAGCTCATACCAACCTGGTCTATCGCTGATCAAGAAGATCCCTGGAAACAAGAAGTTTACAAATATTGTCAAATTGATGCTTGTAGAGTGATTTAAGTTGTCAACCCTGCAGAAGCCCACCAGAAGTTTAGATTCAATGCCCTGCATTTCTGGCTAGTTATTGCCAATCCCCTAAGGCAGAAAGCTCTCTCTCTCCTTATTTTAACCATATGTGCCTTTTGTTGTTGTTGTTGTCTTGTCTGTAAGCTGTACGCTGTCTGCTGGGGGAGTCCCCTTGTGCCGCGGAGCATCTGAGGCGGTCCCCGCAGCCGGGAGCGGCGCGGGCCTGGGTGGGCACCGGCCCGGGCCCCCCTCGCCCCCCGGGCCGCCCCCCAGCCAGCTGTCCCCTCCGCGGGTTCTGAGCCTGGCTGTGGGCCGTGGAGGGGGACACCCCCCAAATAAATCTCGATGCTGGGGGTAGCGGCCGGGAGGGTGCTGGTAGCAGAAGTGAGGGAAAACTCTGAACCCCGCGCCCGAGATTGAAAAGGGATAGTATAAAGGTAATCAGGACCGGCCGCATTAGCCGGCCGGGGGCCTATCGAGTTTCGCGGGGAGCGCGGGAGGGTACAGCGCCGTGAGCCGGGACACGGTGCCGCCCCCGGAGTCCCATTTCACCGGGGGCGGCCGGGAGGGGGGGGGCGGAAGGTTTACCGAGGCCAGCTCAGACAGTCACGTCGCATCAGGCCCCAATCTCCTCATTAAGACACCTCTTTCGAAAACGTTCTTCCAGCATCTCCGGTCCAGCCGGCCGGGAAACGGCTCCGGGCTGGAGGGGACGGGCGGAGCTGCGGGCGCGGGCAGCGGGGCCGCTCCGTGGCGCAGAGGCTCGGCTCCCGCCGGCGCCCCGGCCCGGCCCCCCCGGCCCGCAGCACCCCGCTCCCCCGCCCCGCAGCCCAACAACGTTTTCTTTCAAGCGGAGTTTGTTAGCATAATCGAGTTACCCGCTACATATCTGAAATCCTTGGCCGGTCCCCTTGAGGAAGAGCGCATTGCGCGCAGCAAAAGCTTTGAATTATTCCTTTCGCCCCAAATCACGGAACAACAAGCTATTGTTGTTCGCCTTAATTTAGTTACGCGCAGCGATCCTCCCTCGTGTTTTCTTTTTCAGTCGGGGCAGGATCTTAGTGCCATCTGTGGTGGGACAGAGCCGGGTTTTAAACAAAACGCAAAAATAAATATAAGCGTCGATAAATAACGGGAGGGGGGCAACAACCCGCGGCTCCGGGTTGCAAACTGCCTCCGCGAAGCCCGGGCGAGCTTTGACCGCCTGAAGGGGCCGGGTCCCGCCAGGGAGAAACGTGACTGCCCGGGGTGCCCCGGGAAACCCGCTGAGGCTGAACCCCCCCGGGTTCGGGGGTGGGAGGCAGGTAGGTCCGGCATCCTGGCAAAGGCCGCTATCATTCATTAAAAAAAGCTAGCAGGAGTAGCAGGTTAATTGCGGCAGGCTTTCGCCCACCTCAAAGTCGGCTGGTTTTAAGGAAAAAGCATACTGCCCTCCCGCCAAAAGGAAAGAAAATCAAGTTTTAAAAGAAATAAAGAAACGAAAACTTGGAGTTGTTTGTCATTTTCTTGCTCTCCCTACAGTCCTTGCTACGGCAGCGGGCATCTGCGGGGAAGACGTGTTTCTTTCTGGCGTGTGAAGATTTGTGGGGGTTATCATTCGCTCCCTACTGCTGCCGATAAAAGCGGCCCTGGGAGAGCCTCCGTCTCCCTGCCCTTCCCACGCGGGGACCCGAGGCCGGCTGGCAGGAGCGCGCGTGTCCTCAGCCTTGTGCGAGTGGGCGAAGGGAGGTGGGCAGCCATCCCCCTGCCTCCCGCCTCTCCGGCGGAGGGTTTGTCCCGAGCCCAGCGAGCGGCATTTGCGCCTCCGTAAAACGGATGAGGGGGTCCGCAGAGGCGGTGGTCCCAGGGGCTTGCGGCAAGATGCAGGGCAGGAGGCTGGGTGAATGGGCTCCTGTCTTGAATGGGAACGGTGCGGGCCTGCAGCCTCCCACGCAGGCTGCTGCCTGCGAGGAGACAGCCGAGGCACAGCCGAGAGGGAGATCTGCAGATAACTGCAGCGCTCTCTTGGCACTCGCTTGTGGACACGAGTCAGTTACGTGCAATGAAAGGCTCCTAGGAAGCGACACGACCGTCCCTCCGCTCCTTCCCTCAGACACTCTGCGCCCCGGTTAATAAAAGGAACGTAACGATAAAAACGACTTCTTTATTTCACTCATATTTCACACTGATGGTGTTGACACTGACGGTCTCGCACGCTGCTTCGTGCGCGGCAATGACTGCGCGGAGGGGTGAGGCGCTTCCCGAGTGGGCCCTCGGCAAAGTCACCCCCGGGGCCGGGGCCGGGGCCGGGGCCGGGGTCGGGGTGAAACCCCGGGCTTCTCCGCCGAGCGGCAGCGGGGCCGGGCACAAGTTTCGGACAGCTCAGATAAAGCCTTTCACCGCGGCTGAGCGGAGGGACCCGGCAGCGGCCAGGCAAAATGTTCCCGTCGGACCGGGGGCAAACGCTAGCAGGCGATTCGCGCCTCCTGCTCTGAAATATAATTGCAGTGACCGAGCTCTTTCACGAATGCCGGAAAAAAAAAAAGCTCCTCGCCCGATCGGCTGATTCCCTCGCAAGTCGCTGCAACTTGACTCGCCCCTGCCGTGGCTTTGCAGCCAGTATCTGCTCTCTCTTCTAGCATGTATAGGAAGATTTTTTTCTTTCCCGAAAGTTAAAAGCAGTGATGCGGAATTTGGATCCAGATATCACTAATTTGCAACTGCTCTGGGACGCAAGCTGCTATAGGGTGCTCGGGAGGGGGCCAGCCCTGCCTCTGCCCAGCGCTCTGGGAAGTGAACTAGCGTTACATGCAAGCTGCAGCCTGGCTAAGGCAGCCTAAAGCGAAAGCGCCTGCGGAGGGGCTGGCGTGTAGATTCTGTACTCACATTTTAGGGCGCTAAGAAGAGACTTTCTCAGATCTAAGTCCATGCAACAGGTTTTGACATCTCCTTTCCGGCTAGGGCGAACAGCAGCTCCCGTTCAGATTCAACCGCTGTGGTTATGAGATGGAAGGAGAGAAAGCGGAGTCAGGTATATCCCTAATAAACGTGGGGCGACCGAGCGCGGTAGCGGGGAGGCGGGGGGGGGCAGCTCAGACCTCGCTAGCGCTTGTCTCTGTTGCCACGGTCCCCACCGTGGGAGGGAGCGGAACGGGGCTGTATTCCCCTTCGCGAAAGGCACACGGTGTGTGCGCAGAGCTCGGGGGTGGGAGAGGGGATTTGTGCTTCCTTCGCCGTTTCTGCTCAGAGTAACGTTTGCAGTGGGTCGGTTCCCCCGTCCCGTGAGCGTCCGCTCCAGCTGCAGCTGCGAACTGTCCTGCCGCTTAGGTTGGCTAGGAAGCGCTGCGATCGGGATGCTTTCGTTTACAAACAAGCACAGTTTGAATCCTGCAGAACTCGGCCGGCATCATGGCACTAAGCGGCCGAGGGCTCATTTTGTAAAGGGAGGGAGGGAGAATCATGCAAGGGGGCTTTACGGACCCGTCACCAACATCCCCGAATTTGTTTTAAACGAATTTCAGCTGTCTCTCTCTTGCCCTGCAAAGGAAGCCTCTGGTTTGCCTCCCCGGGGGATCCAGGGCAGGACCCGCCCGCTTGCCACCGCTTCTTTATGGCAGCCCTCGGGAAAAGCCCGGACAGGTAGGAGGACGCGCAGCTTCCAAAGCGGAGTGCACTCGAGAAAACACAGACGTACGGCGGATACGCACCGGCGTCCGGACATGCTGGGAGCTGGACGCGGGCTGATCCGCTGCCCCCACCCTCCTCCTCCTCCTCCTGCCTCCCTCCCCCGCCGCATTTCGCCTGGCCGCAGCTCTGGCGCGGCTCCTCGCCGGGAGCCGCCGCCGCCGGGAGCCGCCGGGCTGCGCGCCGCCGCCCCGGCCTCGCCTTCCCCTGGGGACGGCCGGTACGCCCGCCCGGGCCGGCACGGAGGCTCCGTCCCTCGGCCGCGGAGGGTCAGGCTGCGGGGCGGGGAGCCGCAGCCCGGTCTGCTGCGGCTTCGCTAAATCCCCGACGCGCCGGGGCGGCTGGAAAGGTACTGCGGCAGGAACCCACAATTGCAGAGAGCTCTCCTGTCAGGGCTGCAAATGGCGTAGAAAGAGCTTGTAGGATGAATTACTATTTCTCCCCAAAAGGGGAACATTAAAGGCCATGGAAACTGCCCTGAGTTTGGGGCCGGGAGGCTCCTCCCGAGTGCCTTCACCTGGGCCAGCCCCGGCGCCCGCCGCCGCTCCGGCCGTGCCGTCTGCCCGCGCAGCCTGCGCGCCGCTCCCGCGGAGGCACCGCACCGCCCTCCGTTCCCTCATCTTCCCCCGACCTTCCGGCTTGCACAGTCTCTCTCCCTCGCCTTTCACTTTGTGTAGACCGAAAGGGACGGGAAAGGATACGGGTCCCTGCCCCGCACAGTCAGTGAACTAAAAACGCGGTGTGTAAGGGGCACGCGTGGGTGACAAGGGTCCGCTTAATCACGCGTAGTGTCTCTGACTTTTACATGTGTCCCTCTCCTGGATGAAACACCTCGACACGCTCCCGGAATTGAAGTAGAAATAAATGCCTGGCGTCCAGCGATCAAAACTGCCAGCGCCCGCCGCACCGGAGCGCGGTGGGGCACGGCCGGCGGTTAACGGAGAGGCAATCCTTCCTCGGTCCTGCATCATCATCAGGCCTCCTCCTAGCTCCCGGGCAGGTACGACCAGCGTGTAATGGGATCCCGGGTCACGAACAGGGTCTCTATTGTACACGAGAGGCCCCTTCCCTATAAAGCTCTCCGACAGTTGTTACTGGGCGCTGGGGAGGGGGGGTTAAGCTAACGCATGGAGAAGGAAACTTTCTGCAAGGGCCGGAGACGGGTTTTTCTCCCCCCCGCAGCCGCGGGTGCCGGGGACGGCAGCGCTCCGGAGTGGCGGGGCCGGGCTGGGGCTGCCGGGCCCGGGCTGGGCGGCGGGGCCGGGCTGGGCGGCGGGGCCGGGCTGAGGCTGCGGGGCCCGGGCTGAGGCTGCGGGGCCCGGGCTGGGGCAGCGGGATCCAGACGGGGCGGCGGGGCCCGGACGGGGCGGCGGCTCCGTCCCGCCGCGCCGCAGCGCCCTGCGGCCAGAGGCAGAGGCAGAGGCCCGGGCTCCGCGCTCCTCCTCTCCCCCGATGGGCGCCTGCAGCGTCAATCACGGCGGAAATTTCTCTCTCCCTCGCTAGCTAATATCTCAGCTCGCAGGGCCGCCTCTGAGTGGATCTGAGCAATCTGTCAACCCAGCCGGGGAGCCACCTCAAAACAGATCGGGTTACCCCTGATTGACAGCGTCACCATGGCAAATAATTTGACTAAAACTATTGTCTTCTCCTGGCAGTCCCCGGGTCAGATAACCGGACCAATCACAGCGCGGATAATCACTTTTCATGCCAGCTTAGAATAATATTATTAAAAAAAAAAGGGGGAGAGAGAGAGAAAGAAAGGGGGGAAAAACTCCGAGAGGGAGAGGAGCGAGGGAGCAGGGCTTTACCACTATATTATGTGGGATCTCGCGGCGGCGGGGGGTGGGGGGGAAGCAGGGAGATCCCAAACCGGCGGCCGAGGGGGGTGGGGGTGGGAGAGCCGCGGCCGCTGCGAGCGCTGCAGATAGGAGACAAAAGAGGCACAAAGTTACTCTCGCAACTTGGACTTACAAAAAGGAGGCGGCCGGGGGGGAGGCCGCCCGCGCTCGGGCTCCCGAGACTTTTTTCTTCGCTCCTCGCCGGTTCTCCCCGGCCGCCGCGGCCGCTCCGGGGCCGGCGCCGCCGATGGCCGCGGCCCCCCGCGCCCTGCCGTGACGCCCGACCGGGCCCCGCCGGGCGCCGCCGCCCCGGGGCCGGCCCCGCATGCCGGGCGCTGCCCGCCGGCCCGCGCCGCTCCCCTCTATGCGGCCGTAGGCTGCGCGGCGGGGCAGGGCTCACCATGTCGATGCTCCCGACTTTTGGCTTCACCCAAGAGCAAGTGGCCTGCGTCTGCGAGGTGCTCCAGCAAGGCGGCAACATCGAGCGGCTGGGGCGGTTCCTCTGGTCCCTCCCTGCCTGCGAGCACCTCCACAAGAACGAGAGCGTCCTGAAGGCCAAGGCGGTGGTGGCCTTCCACCGGGGCAACTTCCGCGAGCTCTACAAGATCCTGGAGAGCCACCAGTTCTCGGCGCACAACCACCCCAAGCTGCAGCAGCTCTGGCTGAAGGCGCACTACATCGAGGCGGAGAAGCTGCGGGGGCGACCCCTAGGGGCGGTGGGCAAGTACCGGGTGCGCCGCAAGTTCCCGCTGCCCCGCTCCATCTGGGACGGCGAGGAGACCAGCTACTGCTTCAAGGAGAAGAGCCGCAGCGTCCTCCGCGAGTGGTACGCCCACAACCCCTACCCGTCCCCCCGCGAGAAGCGGGAGCTGGCCGAGGCCACCGGCCTCACCACCACCCAGGTCAGCAACTGGTTCAAGAACCGCCGGCAGCGGGACCGCGCGGCCGAGGCCAAGGAAAGGTACGGCTCCCCCGGCTCCCCCGGCGCCCGCGGCTCCCCGGCCCCGCCGCTCGCCCCGCGCCTCTCCCTCTGCCCCGGACCCGGCCGCGGGGAGGCCCGCGGGACGGCGCGCCCGGGAGGGGCCGGGCTCTCCGGGGCGGGGGCGCCCAGGGAAGCGGAGGCGAGCGAGGTGGGCGCTCGGCGGGGGCGTCTCTCCGCCGAAAGCAGCCCCGGGAGAGGCGGCCGGGACCCCTTCCCCGCCGAGGCCCCGCTCCCCGCACAGCCGGCGCGGCGGCCGCGGGGCAGCCCCTTCTGCCGGGGGCGCTTCCCACGGCCGGCGGCGACTCCCGGTTCGGCAGCGCGGCCGCCGCCTCCCCGCCGCCACCCGGCGTGGAGCCCAGCCCGCCGGCGGGGCCGGCGGGGCCGGTGCGGGGCCACGGCCCGGCGGGAGAGGCCGGCGGCGGCGGCGGCGGGGCTGAGGGCGAGGGCTCCGCGCCCCGCAGCGCTCGGAGCGTGTCCTTGAGGGTTACCCCGGTGCAGAGAGGGAAAGCCGGCGGGGCAGCCGGGAACGCGTGGGGCTGAACGCCGGTAGCAAATATTGCCTCTAACGTGGGCTCCCGGCGTGAGGCGGGAGACCTGGGCAGGGACCCACCGGGGCAACCTCTTCCCGTGCTCGTTAAATCGCAGTTCGTATTCACTACCCAGCAAGGTGCTCGTGAAGGCATGTTAATAGATGTGTATTCTTATACCGAGAGTGATTCCGAAACTGTGTTTTTCTCGTGAAATGGAGCGAAGGCACCGTTAATTGCCGGGCAGAGGTTAATGCCTCCATCCTTGGGTATTCGGGATGACTTTCCCGTCAGCGGTCCCTGTGCCTTAGGAAGACGGTTTGAAGAAGCAAAAAGCGTCCTCTAACTGCCCAGTGGCTCCTCACTAGCTCGCTGAATTGCCCGGCCCGTACGGATCGGATCGTAGGGCCTGCGCGGTTAACTACTGGATTAGAAATCTCCCGTAGATCTGTCCCTCCGCGGAGACTCCTTTTTTTCGTTTCTGCCTAACGCGTTTTGGAAAAGGCCAGCGCCGCGGCCTCGCAGCTGTGCCGCCCGGCAGGTTCGGGCTCCGCACAGATTTGCTCCATACATTTCCCGAAACGGTGCTAGGGCTTTAATTTTCCTTCAAATCCCCGCAAGTGTTGGTTTTACGAGATGTTAGAGATCCTTTTTATTGCTGATAGCGGGGACTCACCTTCAAATATCCAAAGGAAATGAAGGTTACACTTATTCCATTCTTTTTTTCTTTTTTCCCGAGGAATCAAATTTTAAAGGTCTCCAGAGACAAATAAGATTTTTGACATTGAAAAATACACTCAACCTAATATTACACTCCAGGCGTTGGAAAACAGACCGTTCATGGGATTGCCATTCACTCAAGCAAACTTGTTCAAACAGAGCTTTCTTGTCTATTTTTATTTTTTTGGCACAAAGTGTCTCCAGCCACATCCTGCAGCCCTTATTGAGGAAAAACCGTCAGCGCCATGGCTTCACTGCTCTCGACCAAACCCTGCAGGATAGGGCCCCTCTGCCAGATAGTGTGTTTCAAAGCTTCCGCAGAAGCTTTTAGACTTGCAATGCCTTCAGTATTTCAGGCAGGGCTGTGTCTACGGTATTTCTACGAGGGCTATGTGTCTAAAAGCTGCCTCAGCCTTGACCGGACGGCCTCCCCCACCCCATCTTGCCCCTCTCATTTCGGAAAAAAAAAAAAAATATATATATATATATATGTATATCTCTGCAAGGGCTTGGCCAGCCTCCAGCGATTTCTCGGTATTTACCCGGTGATGAATTTTGAAATTATGCCCTGCCTTTCCGAGCCGGCTGCCTCTGTCGGTAGGCGCATCGGCGGTGCCGGCTCCCGCCGCCGCGGAGCCGGGCGAGGGGCCACCCGGGAGGGACGGAGGGACAGCAGCGGGCGTGCGGAGCATTTCCCGAGAGGGCCAGGGAAATAAGCGAGTTAACTCTGTTTGCTTGCCTTATTTTCCATATTGGGCTATGTTTTGAGCCTTAAGCTCCGGGCGAGGGGAAAAAAAACGTCCGGTTACTTAAGCAATAGCCTTTCCCGCCTGATGCGAGCCAACGGGGCTGCGCTGCCGCGCTGAGCCATCCTGCCTGCAGCTCGCCGTGCTTTTGGCCTTCCCGGGAGAAATCGCGGCCGAACTTCTCTTCAGCTCCGGGAGCAGTTTTAAAGTTAAAAAGTCCTTTTTTTTTTTTTTCTTAATGTCTTCCTCCCCCCCTTCCTTTCCTCCCCCCTCCCTCCCCACGCTGTGCAAACGCTTCGGACGCAGAAAATGACGTTTTGGCAAAGTGACACTTGCTGCTGGGCTGGTGGGAGACTCTGTTTACAAGCTCAGCGGACCTTAGACCTTTGTGCCAGATGAGGAGGCCTTGGAGGTTTGCAGAGTTTGTAAACCTACTGTTTCTGCATTCCCCCCCGCTCGCCGCCCCCGGGAGCCAGCTCCCCGCCGCCCGCCGCCCCCGCTCCCGCGGTGCGCGCCCCGGAGCGGCGGCCACACGGTGATTTCCCTCCCTCTTTTGTGTTTCCTATAGGGAAAACAACGAGAATTCCAACTCCAACAGCCACAACCCGCTCTCGGCATCAATGAACGGGAATAAGACAGTTTTGGGGAGCTCAGAGGACGAGAAGACGCCGTCAGGGACCCCGGATCACACCTCCTCCAGCCCTGCGCTGCTGCTCAGCTCCAATCCCGGGCTGCAGCCCCTGCACGGCCTGGGCCACCCCCAGGGCCCCAGCGCCATCCCCGTGCCCAGCGCCGACCCCATGCACCACCACAGCTTGCAGGACTCCATCCTCAACCCCATGTCATCTAACCTGGTCGATCTTGGCTCTTAAAACGGTGTACATGCTCCCTCCTTCGCACCAGCCCTCCTTTACTCTATTTCTTTCCCCTTTTTTTTTCTCTCCCCCTTAATCTTACCAGAGACTTTGAAAGCGATGACAAACTCCTTAGTGGGTGTGTTGTGCCCTTTGGCAGCAGGCTGGCTGCAGGTTTGGAAGGTATTGGACTCGGCTGTGGGCTGTTGTTGTGAAAAGCCTTAAGGATTGCTTAAAGGTGGTCTCAGGCGTGTAAGGACTGTTGGACAGGAGCTGTGATTTTCACGGAAGTCTGTAAGGCAGGTCGGTGTAGCAGCTCTTTCAGCCTTAACTTCACAAATCTCTCAGTGGTGTCACTCAATCGGGCTGGTCTGTGTGGGAAGAGGCACATTGTAATCTTTTATTTTTCGGGGGGTGGGGAGGCAAGGGGAGCGCGAGGCCGCTGTTTCCATGCCTGTTTGGAAGCTACACATCGCTCCCGTTATTCTATTGTAGTTATGTATCCGTGGCAGGTGTACGATGTACAATTTCAACTAAGAATACAAAAGTTGTAGTCAAGTTATAGCAGCAACACGCGCTCTAGGCAGATTCTGTAACCTTCTTCTAGCTGATGCTATGCAGAGAGAGGGCCTCTTTGGCCTTGTCCATGCGGTGCTTTCGCCATTTGCTGGGTGGGAAAGGAAGTGAAGGCCCAGCTCCAGCCCCGGAGGAAGGCAGGGGCAGATTCTCCCCTCGGTGTGCAACGAGGGCAGGAGCGGGCTTTAAAAAAAAAGAGGCATTGCTGCTCAAGTTTAGACCTAAACGACAGTATCAACGGCAAGTCGCTCACCTTAGTTTTGTTTATTGTTTATATTATGTGAATACATTCTTTGGAAAATATTTCTGCTTTTATTTTATAATAAAATTTAGAAATCTAACTCGGCGTGCGGCTGCCTCACTCGCTCGCGGGGTGCTTTTGGGCTCAACCCTGAGCGAAGCAGAGCGGGCAGCCCAGTAGCCGGGGCTGGCAGCGCTCGGCCGGGGGAGGCGGCGGACGCCTGGGCGGTGCCGGGGCCCCCGGGGCTCCCCCTCCGGGGCTCTCCCCCTGCCGCCGCCGAGGCGAGCAGGCCTCGCCCCCCGTCGCCCTCCGGGCGGTCAGAGGGCGCTCCCGCACCCTTGCCCCGTCCGCGGTGCCCCGCGGAGCAACGCCCGGGCACGGCGGGGCCGCTCCGGCCCGGCCCCGGGAAGCGGCGTGCGCCGGGGGGGCTGGCGGCGCCCTGCGGGAGCGGGGAGCCGAGGGGACGGGGCAGGACTCGCCGTGCCGGCCCTGAGGGGAGCGGGGAGGTGGCCCACCTGCTCCGCCGAGGGCACGGCCGTGCCGTGCCCGCCCCGGTGTCCGCCGGCCCCGGCAGAAAGCCGCCCCCGCCGCCTCCCTCGCCCCAGGGGCGGGCGAGCTAACGGAGCGTGGCCAGACCCTGCTCCGGGGGTCCGGCACGGCTGGACTGCAACGCCTTTCCAGCGCCGCTGGGAGTGATGCCGGGAATAAACCCATCCATTCCTCTCCTTTTCCTCTCTCTCTCTTTTTTTTTTTCTTTCCTGTAAGCACGGGGTGGCAAAGGAGACGGGCAAGTTGCTTGCAAGTTTGCTTCACTAAAAGATAAGAGCTCAGGGGGATTTCATGACAGCTTGCACCCTCGCTACCAACTCTTTGCTAGAAGCCGAATGTGAGATATCATCTGTTTAAAATGTTCCTCAGAGCTTGCAAGGGGTTTTATACTTTTTTTCCCCCTAAAATGAATTTCTTGCGAAAAACAAACCGAGCAAACGATATGGCTTCAAGCGGGGTAGAAATATGTGTAGATCAGCAAAGATCGCGTCCAGGTTTCAGACGCTGGCTGAGATTTCAATCAGCGGGAGTTTTGTGCGGGCAATGTCCTAATTTGATGTAATCTGGGGCTGGATTAGCGCCTCTGCGCGTTTGTGGGTGTCCGCTAAAAGCACATTTCTCTGAGGCCCCGTTAAAGTCTATAGAAGGGAAGGTATGGCTGTCGGTAACGGGGAGGGTCGGCCTCGGAAAAAAGCGCTCTCTTACTCGTGGTTATAAATCCAGTGGTCGCGCTATGCTGGGGTGCAGCGGGGTACAATGCTGCTATGGAGGAGACAATGTGGTATATTCAGGTTTATGTTTCTCCCGTTTCTGCTCTTTTGGGGTGGTTTTTCAGCAGCGGAGACGATGCGGCTGTTGCCTTTGCTGTGGAACCGTACCGGTGTGGTCCTGCGTGCATTAGGCTCTGAACAGCAGATCCTGTTATTTCCGTTGAGGGGCATCTAATAATTTTAGCTATGAATTTTAATCCTTTGAAAATAAACATTTCGCAAGTGGAGGAACCACCGCTTCCTAGGGCTACAGAAGATCCCCGCTCCCTGTAAAATAACACAGGCAGCGGTGCAATATTGCAAAGAATGAATTAATTGGCTAGTTAATTCTTTTGTATTTTTAGAGATAGAAGTAAGTTTGGGAAGGAAAACAGAACGACTGGGTTAATAAAACATGGCCTCGAAACCGAAATAAAGCCTTAAGGCTCTGCCCGCTGGAGGGGGGGGGGGGGGGGGGGGGGGAGAAAGATTAGAGAAAGAGTAAAGCCAAGATGGGGAACATTTAAAGAAGCAGTATGAACACAGGACGGGGTTTACGTGGTTAATAAAAGGTCATATTGCACAGAGGAGGCAGAATTCGATCGGGGAAAGTAAATGAAGGTCTGACAGGGTGAGAAAGGCCCTTTGAAAGCGAGGGGCGATGAAAAACTCCTGAAGATTGCAGCGAGGATCACTTATATACGGAGAGAGGAAGAGAGGGAGAGTCACTGAAGTCAATTAAAGACAGCTAGAAACAGAAATCATGCAGTAAGAAAAAAATAAATCTGCAGGTCAAGCCAGCGTTAAGGGCGCACACAGCTGAAAGCCCTGATGATGGGACGTGTGTAATGCAACCTGAAAACCCGTACATGTTAAGACTCATTTTATCGGACCGTACTTGCCTTAGTAATGATGTTTGGTAAATTAGCCCAAATCCCCCCGATTTTCCACGCACAAAAAAAGTTCCCGTTAGAGGAATATGCCGAAACTGACGTGACTAATCCTTGGTTTTAAACAGATTAGTTATGATTCACTAGCATTACATTACATGGGGCATATCTCATCTCAGGGTTGGTTGGTTGCGGGTTACCCACGCAGGTTTTGGGGCATAAATAAACAGACGGTCCGGACCCGCCAGGCTTTACCCATGAAACTCCCCGTGGCTCTCCCGGGGCTGCGGCCGGGATGCGGCGGGCAAACCCCACAGCTGAGCCCCTATAGCTTGGACACCTAGGGGGAAAACCGCGCTCCCTGTATACGCACATGCACATACATATACCTGCATATATACATATAAAAGCCGTATTTGCACTCAAATTAAAACCTTACCAAATTACATAATGAATGCAGCGTTTACGGCCCCCAGAAATGTAACTGGAGTAATTCCTTTAGATAGCAGGGCACTGAATATGCACTGCGTACTGGAGCAGATTTGTTCTGCGGGGAAGCCCTGCGCTTTATTACATGAGTGTTAACTGTCCTGGCGCTGCGCTGAAGAGGGTTGTGAGAGAAATGGCGCATTTGGGACAGAAAACACTTTTGGCTGCCCTGCCAGGGCGCAGCTCATCACCCTGCCGGGGAGATACTGATGGAGGTGAGAGGAGAGCATCCCGAGCGGCTGCTGAAGATGGACTCGGGCCCCGCAGGGGAGCATGATGCTCTCCTGGGAAGAGGGAGCAAGTTTATTGGAGGAAGAACCTTTCCTATGAGTAGGGGAGCGTATGCCGGAGCTGGCTGGTTAAACGCCTTCCCTCTGCAAGCCCTTGCAGGAGCTTGGGGGTAAACAGGACCCTCTGGGAAACACAGTCGCATCTCATCTACCAGGCTGTGTGGCTGCGTTTTCCTTTGGATAATGTAAGCCATTTTGCAGACATTCAACACGATCTACACGATCGTGGTGAATGTCTGCAAATGTATGCCAAGTCGCCTGCTTGGCGTATTTCTTGCGGGCTACCCCAGAGAAAGCTACGTTCCCTCTTCTCCTCCCCAGCCCTGGCTCAGCAGTTTAGGCCTAACCGAAGCCTCAGTGTGCGTTTGAGGGGGGCTGCTCCAGCCCCGGAATGAAACGCCTTGGAAGTGCCCCTGCCTGCCCAGCGCTGTTTGTGTAAGGCACTCAGGCTCCTGTTACCAGACCCGGAAACAAAATCTATTGCCTTCTTTAGGAGAAACAAATGCAGCCTGGTATGAGCAGGCTCTTGCCTGGAACAAACCCTCACTTGAGCATGACAAATAATGTAGGGGGATGGCGATGAAAACACTGGCCACTGGCCCTTACTGCAGAGCTCTTTAACTTCCTCTGCTTAGTGAATCAAAACGCTGCGGCTCAGACAGCCAAGAAAAATATACTGAAGGGAACTTTCAGTGCTTCAGCACACAAGGAAAAGGTGAGGCTTTTGTCTGAAGGAGAGTAGCTCTGGGGTTTGGAAAAATACATACTTAAACTAAGGAGCTGGGCTGAGCCATCGGCTTCTTCCCATTTTGCTGCGGGGAGTGGGGCTCAAAGCTTCCCCTCCTCACTCGGGAAGAAGGTCCATCGCTTTCCCACTTAAATAAACGGGAGGGGGGTTGTCTGGCCGTTGATTGAGGTTTTTTTGCCGCTGGGCGAGAACGCTCAAGCTCCGGCCCTAAATACCAAATTCGCCTTTATCCGGAGTCCCGGTGTGCCGCGGAGCCGGTCCCGCTCCGCGCCCCGGGGCACCGGGAGGCGGCGGCTGCCGAGCGGGCGGCCGGGCTTGCTGGGCGGCAGAGCAATGAGCTATTCCTGCCTCCAGCCACACCATCTCCTACAGGGAAAAAAGAAAAAAAAAAAAAGACTCCTTTAAAAAAACAAACAGACACACGGAAACAAACTGGGACTTCACCAAGAGTCTGGGGCTCAAGAAGGAAACGGAGAGAGTTAGTGGGAGCTAAGGTGAACACGCAGGTAAAATGTTCCATCAGCAAACGGTGCTGCTCAGGAGAAGGGGGAGAGGAGAAACCACTTGGAAAGATGAAAATCGCACATGTGCTTCTGATGACCCCATTAGATGCGAAGTCCTCCAGGAAATACATATTTGAAACGGCCAGGAAAAACAAACATGCCTTTTATAGACTTGCCTGTCCCGCCATGAAAAATGCAAACCTCGGTATGGTGCGTGTGTATCTAGGGGGTGGGAGGGAGGAAGGGGGAATAGATTTTGTAAAGAACCCGATGAAAGCTACCTTCATCAGGAATATTCATTTGCGCTGCCCTGCTCTCCAAAAATAGGCTGCAGCGTGAAAAACTACCGCGTGAGACGGACATCTGAGTCTGAAAAGTGACTGTCAGGAGCTCGTCTGGGTGTCAACACAGGCAAGACTGGCTGGCAACGGCGAGGAAGAAAAAAACCGGGGGGGTGAAGAGTCAGCAGGACTTTATAAAGCCTACAGTTTGCTGTAAAGTTGGGCAGAGTCCAGTGAATCATGGAAGAGCGATTTCTAGCAGTGCAGGAGTTGAGGGCTGGGCAGAGATACCCCCAAGCCCTCCTTTCCAAAGCGCCGTTTTAGATGCAGTTGTGCTGGGCGTCGGGGGAGAGAGCAGAGACTTGATCCGAGAGCACTTTAGCAGTACAGGCATCGCCGTTCCTCCTCTTTCCCCCCGACCACACTGCCCACGGAGCCGGACACAGTGACCCCGCTGCCGGCAGCGCGGGCGGGCTCCGAGCGGACATTTGATCCCCCCCCGCTTCCCACCGCAGGGAAGGGGCAGGTCCGCGCCCACCTCCCGGCATCTGTTGTCCCCTCTGCGGGGCCCGCCCTCGGCCCGGTGCTTTGCGAACCCCGCCGGCAGGTGCCCCGGGAGACGCGGCCGCCTCGGCAGCGGGCTGCGGGCGGCACCCACGCCGCGCGGGGACACGCACTCCTTCTCAAGGAGTCGGCGAGGGCGTCGGCCCGTCACCCGTCGGGGAGACATCTTCTCCTGCGCACCTCAGGGTGCTGCCGCGGCGGGGGCAGGTGGCTCTGAACCCCGCTGCTTCGGTGGGATGCGTTTGATCGAAAGAGGTTAAATATCGTCGCCCGGTTGTCACCGGAGAGCTGCGCGACGGGGCAAAGCAGTCCCAAAGCTTGAGCTAACGGCACCCCCGAGAGAGGCCCGACCCGACCACCGGGCGGGGCCGGGCCGGGACCCCTCCTCTGTTTACCCCGGCGCCGTGAAACCAAGCGGCCGCCGGCTCCTGCCGCCGGGGCTGCCCGTGCCGCGGCAGCCGGAGCCGCCCCGTCGTAGCCAACCGGCTGTTTCCCATCGACGGGGCACACACGGCAGGCGGGGGCTCTGCTCCCGGCAGCCCGCTCCTTCCAGCGCTCTCCGCCGCCCGCCGCCGAAGCCGCAGGAGCAGGGCAGGGGCACGGCCTCCCCGGGGCGGCAGGCGCGGAGGACACAGGGGCTGCCGGAACGGGGGGACGGGCTCCCGAGCTGCGGCGGGGCCAGGGACAAGTGGGTTTTCTCCATACCCTGAGATATTCACTTACACGTGAGCCCAGCAGCGAGGCCGCGGCTGGCGCTGAGGAAGGGAGGGGACATTTAAAACTTAAGAAACAGCTTGGGACATCGCTTTTAAGAGCGTGTCGAGCGCACACCCAACAAAAACATCAACAACTGGAAAGTCAGGACGGTTTGGAAACCTCCCGGAATCAAACGAAACCAGACGTGGGGCAGGGAGGTGTTGGCAGCGCTGCGCGGGGCGCGGAGCCGGGCGGCGGGGGCCCCACGGGTGGCCGTGGAGAGAGTGGCATGGGGGTGGGCTCCGTCCCTGCGCAGCCCACCTCGCTGCCTTCCCAAACTAGAAGGGCCGGAGGTGGACGATCCCACCTCACTCGCGATTTCAGCAGAAACCGAGGCGGTCGGAGGCAAGAGGCGATGCTGACACGGGGCTCTGCTGCTGCCGGTGTGTGCGGAGCCGGACTCCGTCTCCCCCAGCCTGCCCAGAAAATGTCAGTGCTTTCTCCTCCGTAGGTGCGGCAGATTCCCCCAGGTGCCGTGGCTCTGCGGGGTGGTTTCGGTCGGAGAAAAGCCCCAGATCCCTTTCAGCTTAGAAGGGGCATTTTTTTTTTTTTTCGGGCGAGGCCGGCACAGCGAGAGCGACGGCGTTTCCCACCTACACGCTATTACTTTGAGATCCGATGGTTATTTCTGACAGTCTCCGAGATGCCGTCCCCGCGGGGGATCTCCGGACGTGGAGGGCGGCCAGTCGCTCTCCTATAATTACTCTAAATCGGGTGTATTTATTACCTCGCCTAGTGCCGGGCGATGGCAAATAAAGCCGCCTTGATGATACACACCCGGGCACTGCTGCCGTCACCGTTCAGTTGAAACAAACCCCCCGAGCCCGGCGGGGGAGGGAAGGACCGGGCTATTGCACTGCCCGTCCCCGCTTCCCGCCGCCCGACCCTCGCCGGGGCCCCGCACGGGCGGCGCGGCGGCTGGTACCCCAAGGAGAGCCTGGCCCTGCCTGAGGTGCCCCGGGGAGGGGGGGGCGAGGGGCTGCTCCCCGCATAGCCGGCGGCTGGGAAGGGGCCGCGGCCGGCCGGCCCACCCGCCCCGGGGCAGATGTCGAGGGGCAGGACGGAGAGCGGTGCCCGGAGGGCGCAGCCTCCCCTGCCTGCCTTTCACCCCCACCGCCCTTCGAGGCCACAAAACGCCCCGCGGTCGGTCTGCAGTGCGGGGGGACCCCAGAGCCCGGGAGGCGCCCGGCGGGGCCCCGGCTCCCCGTCCCCGGGGCCCGTGCCGTTTGCAGGGGCTCGCTGGAGCCGGGGCAGCCCCGCGAAAGGCAGCGAGGGGCTGCGGTGTGAGTGCGAGGGGAGGCTTAAGCCTGCTGCCTGCCCGCTCGGTTGGCATGCGTTGCCATTTCGATGGTATCTCGCTTTTGGAGGCACTTTATGGCTGGGGGAAATCTAATCCGGTGAAGAGAAAGGAAGAGAATACTGTTGGCATTGAATGAACTCCGTGCGGTAATCTTCGGGCGAATGTGCTGGTTTCCATGCCAAAGCAAAGTGTTTTCTCGTCGGGTCTGCTCCATACTCTGAAGGGAGGCGAAGACACCATTTAAGAAATCCAGCTGGTTGCAAATCATACATTTAATCTCTCAGCTGGAATGATTTAATGGATCAGTATCGAGTAACAGTCCTGGAAAAGTAGCCTCCTAAAAAAACAGAGATAAATCCTGATTGAATAATAGTAAATGAAAACCGTGGATTACAGCGACGGCAAGACAGTATTTTCTTTGCAGTCCTCGAAAGATGCCGCCTCAGAGGGGCCAATCGAGCCGACAAAGCCCCGCGTGTCATTTTGATGTTGGCGGGGCAGGTCCCGGCCGCCTGCGGTGCCCCCCCTTGCCCCCGCTTGGGGTAGGCCCCCCCCCCCCGCCCTGGGCACCTTCTGAAACGGCTTCTCTGCGGTGCAGGGAGCCGGGACACAAGCTCTCCCTCCGGCGCTCCGCGGCCGGGCGAGCGTCGACGTGCCCGGGCCAGGGGCGCTCCTCCGGCGGGGGGCACCGGCGGGGGCACCGGGGGGGCTCCCCCCGAGGGGGCACCGGCAGCCCAGAGTCACGGCGGCCGCCTTGCCGAAAGCCACCCGTCTGCCTTGGGCCGGCCCGGGGGCCTCGCTGGGATTTTTCTTGTTCCAGCAGGGAAGGCGCAGAGGCGGGGGAAGGAACCGTTCCGCCGGGAAAAGTGGCATTTTCCCCCGAAATGTGAAAACAGGAGAGCAAACCCTTCGCCCCTCTCTGTCCTTTTGGACGTGTTGGAGAGCGAGGCGGTACCGGGGCGACGGGGGGAGCCGGGGGCAGCCCGCCGCCCCGCGCTGTCGCAGCCCGCCGCCGGTGGGGCCCGCGGGGGTCGCCGGCGCGGCGGGGGCGCGGGGGCCCCTTCGGCAGCCGGGGCTCCGGGGGCTTTTCTAACCCTCCTGCTGCCGTAACTTCAACCGGGGTTTGGCAGCTGGGGCGAAGGAAGGATCCCGGCCGGGAGTGCAAAAGCACTTGACTCCCCTCCGCCCGGCCGCGGGGGAGGTCATCACCGCGCTTAATTAAAAGCACCTCCTCGGCGGGGCAGGTGCTTCCCTCGCAGCGGCCCCGGGGGCTGGGGCCCCCCGTCCCCCACCAGCCCCTCTGTGCCCCCGCTCGGGCCCCGGCCGCTAACCCCCCAAACGCCGCCTCGCCGCCGGGGAGCCCAGCCCCGCACCTCGCTCTGCCCGGCGAGCTGGGCGAGGGAAGGAAAAACCCCGCAGCGCTGGCGGCACAGGCGTGGCCGCTCCCCGCGCACCCGTGGGCGCTGCCCCCGCGTGTCCCCGTCTCCCCTCGCCGCCCCGGGCGCGCTCGGCGGGTGCAGGGGCCCCGGCGGAGCTGCCCTTCTCCGTCCCGCGGCGGCGTGGGGCTGGGGGGTTCTTTTATTTTTCCGAAACCCATCCTCTTCGCAGCTCGGAGGAGCAAGAGTTTTAGGGGAAGAGGGGGGTTCGCTCCCACGTTTCCCGGACGTTTCGTGTTCCCAACGGGGAGGCACCGTCGGAGACGGTCTCTGCAGCGGGCTCTGAGCCGCGCACACCTCTGAGGAGGAAAACACACCGTTGCTGCATGTTATTTTCCTCGGAGCAAAGATGAGAGGGCAGCGAGGAGAGTGCGGGAGGGATTGCGGCTCGGCTGGGCCGCCCGCAGCCCGGCTGGCCGGATCGAGCAGCGTCACCCTTATAAGGAATGTAATGCAAGGGCGAATGTCGTCAGCACAGCATTAGCACATTTTGGTCATTAAATGTACTCGAGTCATAATAGTTGTTTATATTTACAGGGCATTCTTGAACTCAAACCACATGCTCGAATCACCCCTAGATGAATCTGGAGTCGGTGAAAGTCCGTACTTCCCAAGGACAGCGTCGGTGACAAGGTCAAAATCAGTGTAGTTTGGTGTTACCTATTTATAGAGGTGGAAAATCTAAATAAAGTTAAAGAAACAGGACGTCGAAAAATCTCAGAAAGTGTTGTGAATCTCAATCTAAATTTTTGTGTGTGTCTTTCTTCACATCATTGTATGTTTTTCAGTCTCAGCCTCCTTCTAAAAATATTACTGTATATATACTGTACATTAATATAAATTTAACTTGAAAACGACTCCTCCATTTCAAAAGACCTCTCCCAAAGTTTTCAACAATTTCAATTTCTTACGATGTTTTTACATAGAAAGGTTGTTTAAATTCTCCTTTCTTTTTCTGCAGGCAATATGGACTTTGGCAAATGGGTATTTTATGTTTGCTCTTAATATTTTTCATATTGTCTTCAAATTAATTAATATAAGCTTTTGAAAAAATCCCCACCTGCCCTGTCTATTGAAATCATAGCTGTCACCCAGCTCAATTCTGTAAGAAAAGCTAAATACAATAGCTGTTCTGAAAAGCAAAGTATTCATGTGCACGAATCAGAAAACTGTTGACCTTAGTCACAAAGGACTCAAAGGTGCTCTTTAACACGTTGCTTTCGATCTATACAATCTTTATATGATTACTTTTTCTATTAAGTGACTTTTTTACAACAAGCATGTAAGCAGATATGTGTAAAATTTCTTTTTAGGTACAATATGCTTTAAAACATAGATTTGTGGGTGTTTAATGTTATTAACAACGGTATAGCTACAGAAATTCAAATCATAAATTATTCCTAAAGCATTTGAAAAGTATTTGTGTCTTTTCCTTGCATTTGTTTTTCGGCCAAGAGCAAAAAGCCTGGCCCCGTTCTTTCTGAAGACAGTGGCAAAGTTCCCACCTACACCCCAAGGATCCGTGAAGTCAGTCAGGGTTTTTCCATGGATTTTGGATCAAGCCCATAGCATGAGTCAATTTAAGAAGTGATTACTTCTGTCATAGACATGCACATTGCATTTGCTTAGATAACTACATCTCGAGGATTTTTTTCCACCCTCATATTCTAGGATCTTAAATGAGGAAATTCTTGAGTCAAAATTTCCTTGAAATTAGTCCAACTTTCCCTGCCCCCGCCAAGCACACACCTCCAATTTGGGATTGGCTCTAGGTGGCACTATTCTTCTAGCAAAACTATTCTTCCTTTTGTCCCTGTTCACCTTCTGACCTGTCTTCTCTACAATCCTCCAGCAAATGTGTCCTCCTTCATGAGACCCTGGGAAAGGAAACCCAGGGAATCAGTGGAAACTCAATGGCAGCACCAGACACAGGGATGACATGGAAAAAAAGACCCACTCTCCCCACCCTTCATTTCTGGCATTAAGTCCCCCACTTTCCTCACTGCACAGCATCCTCAACCTCCCTTTAATGAACATGCCCCAAGACAAGTGGTTTTAATATGAGCAGGAATGGCCTTACTGCCCTCTCTGCTAGTTACAGAAAACTCACCCACCCCTTGTTGCTCACCACCCACTAGAAGGAAAGGGTCACAGTGGAAGAGCAGGCTGGTTGGGTAGGTTCTGGTAAAAAAAATTCTGGCCCTGACAGGATCATCTGCTACAAGAAAGATCCTCCAAGGACAACAGTGCCTGCAGCCCTGCAGCCAGCATGGGGCAGGGGCAGGGGCAGGGGCAGGGGCAGGGGCAGGGGCAGGGGCAGGGGCAGGAGCAGGCACTGCGTGGGGGGTGACGGGGCCCATCCTGCAGCCTGGCCACCCCCAGGTGCCCCCCAGCAGCTGGTGCACGTTCACATCTGCCGTACCTAGCCTGCTCTGCTCAGCCAGCATCAGCAGGGTGGACAGGTGAGCTCCTCGCCGCATTTCCAGCTTGCCGTCAGTCTGTGCTATGTGTAGTTTGGCTGGACCCCAGAGCCCGCCTGGGAATCTTCAGATCACATCTGTGTTTGATTACATCTGTTTGGAGCATCTGTTTATGTCTATCTGTGGCATTATAAAGGAATCTCCGAGGCCTGTTCTGTTATGTCATGCAGAAACGAAACAGTGTCAGCGAGTCAGTGCTGCTGCACAGTTAGTGACCCAGCAATCGGCGGAGCAGACTGAGCGTGCAGGCAGAGCCATGGCACGGCAGCAGGCAGCCCCCAGTGCGAAGCTGAGACGGGGCAACGTGGAGGTGTGAATGGGCTGGCTGGGTTTTAGCCACCCCACGCCAGCCCACGGACCCTCTGCCACCAGCGCTCACTGACATTGCATCTGCAAAATCTGCTCGCATTTGCGTGTGTCAAGAAGAGATATTTATGTAATTAATGTTTCCTCATTTCTTGCAAATACCTACTCTCCAAGGAGTGAATAATGCTGACTTCTGGGTAGGTCGGAAGAGTTAGCGCAACATTTGTGTGCATTTCCCAAATATGGACTTGGAAACCTGTGGTTGCCAGTCCCAGTGTTCCCTGCTCAGGTGTAAACCACCAGCACTGCAGTCTCCAGCTGGTGCAGCAGTACCGGCTGGGGGAGGCTGGGGGGCAAGCAGTGAGGACAGAAGCCAGATAGAGCTGTAAAATAGCCCAGCGTTTATTTATGGCATAACAGCAATTAATTTTGCCTTTTAACTTTGTGGCAACTGTATCTAGTCTCTGGGTACATTAGGACAAAACCAGAATTGCTGCTTTGCATACAAGCAGATCACTGACACTGATAGTCATCTAATCAATTTTCTTCTGTCATTTACAAATAAGTAAGTTTTATTCAATTGAAATAGGTGGTGAAAGGCAATGCTGCTTTTTTTCTGTGATTATGCTGAAATGGTGGATTTGCCAATGCAGTGCTTTTTTTAACCAGATCTGGGGATCTAAATGAGAATGCTTTAAAAAAAAGAGGGGGTAATGTATTACTGGGATCCCGCAACCAACTCCTCACAACAGACGAGCATGCTAATTTGACTGTCCATTACAGAGTGAACATCAGCATGAGGAGCACCCAGTGTGACCCGTGTGCTTCAGGACCTGGTACGTCTACAAGCACCTGTAAGGAAAAGCAACATAAGTGTTTTATGGCGGAGCAATCTGGGACAGGGAACTGGCTAACAAGCCTGGAAGTCTTGGCACTGTCTTGACAACTGTCTAGGTGTCTGTACTATGCATATAGGATTATATTTTACAGTTTTCTGCCTTTACTAGGGAAAAGGCACATATCTTTATTTGTCCCAGCCAAAGGATAAATCCCCATAAATACATCTTACATTTTATGCAATTTTATATACGTACATACCTATCTCTTTTCTGTTAAATCTCAGCTTGCTTCTGTCGATCCTTCCTGAATTTTCTCCAGTTTGTCCCTACTGTCCAAATAATACTGTCCTGACTTTAACATAACGTAGCAGCAGAGTAAGATGATGAGAGCTACTGTAACTCTACTCTATGGCATAAGCAAATATATAGATCAGTTATCACACCATGGAGTGAGTGGCACAGCAATGTAGTGAAGGGGCATATGCACCCTGGCATTCACTAGATTGCCTTATTTCTACTATCCATTAATTATTTTTCATAGATATCTTTATGTTGTACCTCATATTGTTCATTTCTACGCACATTTTAATCTCTCTGGATTCCTTTGCCTTGTTCTCAGTTCAGCAACATTTCCTAACCCAGCATTATTTGAAAGTGTCAGTGATATGTATTGCATTCCCTCTGATTGTTAATGAAGATGTCAAAGATGATGTCAAATACTGCTCTCATTAAATACTCCTTTCTTGATTTGATACACTACCATTAAATTTGATTTTTTTTTCAGAGCCATTCAGGCACCTTTCCAACTTCATGCACACTCTCAGGAATTTAAAATTAATTTCCAGGTAAGATTTCACTATGAAACAATCTAATAAAATACACTGTTACTGTACCTCTTTCATCATCCGGTTTTGTGATTACATAGGAAAATGAATGATTACGTTTCCATGTCAGGATTCTTTCTTGACAGCCCTGTTACAATCAGTTTGCACATGCAAAATAGGTCCAATACTTCCCTGAAGTGATGAGTTTATTGCACGTGTGGTATAAAATAAGAACCAATTTTTAGCCCCAGGTGTGAGGAGAGGCCAGGAAGGATGACGGCAGTGAGGGAACATTCTCATGTGGGATAATTCATTTAGTGCACTCCCAGCCACTTGTTTTTCCTTTTTTTTCCTGGAGCAATTTGAACCCAAGCAAGGAGCAGCCTGTTAGCTGAATGAATTGGTTTGCCACGGACCACTCCTGGTCATTGTTTTTCCTAGAGGACTTAAGCATTTCTGCCTCACGACTGATGTTATATTAGGGAAAAGATCCTTGGAGCTTCTAGGACAAGGTTTGGGCTGGATATATGTCCATGGCAGGTTGCATACAGTCAGCCAGGCAAGCTAGAGGTGGAAAATTCCTGCTGTGGTCAAAACTAAGAGGAATTCACAATAACAATCATTTTCTATCTGAAAATACAGAATCATCTAATCGAGAAAGGTCAACTTCCTGCTGAAAGAAAGGAAACAAATTCTTGATGAGATCTGTATTAAATATTTTTCTTTTCTTATGGTGAGGATCTCACCCCATTCCTCCCAACATCAGTGGTTTATCTCTTAACATACTCATCTCAAAATGAAGTGGCTCTTTAACGTCCAGTTTAGACGTTATAGGCTGGGAGAAGCCCTCCAGTCATCATTCCACAGGAGGGAAGTGGATGACATTCCTGAAAAAGATGGGAGCTCAAAAAAACCCTAGAATAGCACAGAAGGTTCTGGATTGGTAACGTGAGTGGAGTGTTGCCCATTCAGTCACATAAGATAAAGAGGGCAAAGACAGCGGACAAAGCAGGACTCGCTTGTTCCTCTCCTGCCTGCAAGCGCTAGCTTTAGAAGTACAGGCAGCAACATCTGAGAAGCATGAGATGGTCAGCATCAAATGGTCAGCATGGCATTTTGGACAGCTCACAAAATACTGGGTGAGGTCTGAGGTAAGATGAGTACCCCTCCTCTCATTTCGAAGACCTACTCCATCTGGAGAAATCAGAAATCCCAGGTTAGAAGGGAGAAGTGTTGACAGTAGGCAGGGTACCTGCAGAGGATTTGGATGGAGCTTCAGGGTTATGAAATCTAGGCGTCAAGAGCAAAATAAACCAAATCTTTTATTGGGTTCAACTGGTGTGTTATAGAGATCAACTCTGATCTGTTGTGGTTTAACCCGGCAGGCAGCTAAACACCACACAGCCGTTCACTCATTCCCCACCCTGCAGTGGGATGGGGGAGAGAATCGGGAAAAAAAAGTAAAATTCATGGTTTGAGATAAAGACTGTTTAACAGGGCAGAAAAGGAAGGGATAATAATAATAATAATAATAATAATAATAATAATATAGAATATACAAAGTAATGATGCACAATGCAATTGCTCACCACCCGCCAACTGATGCCCAGCCAGTCCTCAAGCAGCGGTCTGCCCCCCAGCCAACTCCCCCCAGTTTATATACTGAGCATGACGTCATATGGTATGGAATAGCCCTTCAGCCAGTTTGGGTCAGCTGTCCTGGCTGTGCTCCCTCCCAGCTTCTTGCTGGCAGAGCATGAGAAGCTGAAAAGTCCTTGACTAATGTAAGCACTACTTAGCAACAACTGAAACATCAGTGTGTTATCAACATTATTCTCATACTAAATCCAAAACACAGCACTATACCAGCTACTAGAAAAAAAAAAATTAACTCTATCCCAGCCAAAACCAGGACAATAGCCACCCCTTATTCTATACCATCTATGTCATGCCCAGGTCCACACTTTCCAATACATTCCAATTAATCACCACCACTTTTCCTGTCTTTTGATGTATACACACAGATATCATTCCCTTAGTCTATGGGCCATCCCTATAAAATGTCCGTTGAGTTCATTTAGTCCATGACTTTGGGCTTCATCTGTCATAACAGTCCTTTAGGGTAGGAGAGATGGTATATGGTGTTGCATTGTTGCATGCTGAAGCCAGTTCTGGTTCCATTATCACTGCGCTTGTCCAGTTCTATCATCACTGCACTTTGCTCGGTTTCATCAAAGTTCGTTCTTCATTAATCTAGGTGATTTTTACTGCAATACTGTTGATATGGCATATAGCCACCATAGAAGTGATGATATACAGTATTATATAGCAATTAACATCATACAATTTAATTCATTGCTACTCTCACCCAAAATCTCCCTGAGGTACACATCGGACTTCCCCATCCTTCCGCATTACCCATCAAGTGCACCCAGGCCCTTGAGCAAAAGCAATCCCACGAATGGGTTTGCCTTTGCCCGAGGCAGGAATAACCCGGAATGTCTTCCCCAGCATATTTTTTATGTGCATTACAGGGACTTTATCCCCTTCTACAGTACGTAAAAGTTTTGATTGGGCAGGCCCAGCTCGATTGGTAGATCACCTACTGTTGACTAACCAGGTGGTTTTTGCTAAATGTGTATCCCAATGTTTGAATGTCCCAGCACCCATTGCTCTCAGTGCAGTCTTCAACGGTTCACTGTATCGTTCCCATCTGCCAGCCCAGGCACATGGCCATTTTTCTCATTCAGCAACATCTAAAGCCAGCTGGATGGCTTTCACCTCTGCTCTACTGACTCAATTCACCGTCCCCTTCAGCAGTTTCTGCGACTGGTCATACAGGACTCCATACAGCGCCTTCCACCTCTGATGCTTTCCCACAAGATGACAGGACCCATCAGTGAACAGGGCATATTGCTTCTCATTTTCTGGTAGTTTATTATACAGTGGGACCTCTTCAGCACACGTCACCTCCTCCTCTGGTGATATTCCAAAATCTTTGCCTTTTGTGGGGGTTGGAGTAGCCACGGTGCCTGTAGCAAGAGGTATATGCAGGAGCAGGATGTCCCAAAGAGATGGTTGAACACCTGCCTGCCGATGGGAAGTAGTGAATGAATTCCTTGGTTTGCTTTGCTTGCACGCACAGCTTTTGCTTTACCATTAAACTGTCTTTATCTCAACCCACGAGTTTTCTCACTTTTACTCTTCTGATTCTCTCCCCCGTCCCACAGGGGGGGAGTGAGCGAGTGGCTGTGTGGGGCTTAGTTGTCAGCTGGGGTTAAACTACAACAGTCCCTTTTGGCGCCCAACATGGGGCTCAAAGGGTTTGAGATAATGACAGATTTGACTGGAATGTGCTAGATCAAATTTATAGCTGTTATTGCCATTTAGCTATTAATTGGCAGGCTCCTGTGCTTGCCATGGGGCTTGCTTGCCTTACTGTATATTAGAGTCTAGTGCTCGTTAGTGGCTGCTTTTTGCTTTCGCTGCTTGCTGTACTGCTGATCATCTTACTTGGCTGTGCCTGGGAGCATTTTGGTAACAGCAACACCCATGTGCCTGGGCTGGCAGATGGCCAGGGTATCACTGCTCTTTCTGTGCCACTGTACTGGACAGGCTGGAACTCCAGTGCGAACTTGAGTCCAAGGGACTGTGACGTGTGGATGAGTCCACGTGGGAGCAGGACACCCTGAAGCATCTGTGGCCATGAATAAGTCCACACCAGAGCAGCAGGTACACCTTGACGCATCAGTGGCTGTGCATGAGATCATGCTGGGGCACCTCAAAGCGTGTGGCCATGGATAAGCCCTCAAGAGAGCAGGTACACCCTGGAGGGACTGCAGCCATAGGCAAGGCCATGTTGGAGCAGGTTTACTTCTGAAGGGACTGTGGCTGTGGGTAAGGCCACGCTGGAGCAGGGATATCGCTGAAGGCATTGCGGCCCATGGACAAGGCCATGCTGGAACAGGTGCACGTCAAAGCAACCGTGGCTGTGGATAAGTCTATGCCACAGCAGGTATACCCCTGGAGAGACTGTGGCGCATAGATAAGCCTCCACTTGGAGCAGGTACACCCCCTAAGAGACTGCAGTCTGTGGCTAAGTCCAAACCAGAGCAGGGGCAAGGGGAGGAGTTCATTGCAATGTTAAACCCTATAACCTGGTCCAAAGGGACCAGGGTGGAGATTGTAATGAATATACCTTTAAATTGTTGTCACCCATGATTTCAGTTGCCTGTTCTAGGAATTACTATAGGAGGAACCATCCGAACCAATGGAGGACAAGTCTTACAAGCAGCAGTGCAAGTGCAGCAGTGACCTGACCTGAGCTGCCTCTGGTGCCCAGTAACTCCATGCAACACACCACCTCTCCTGTCCTGAGTGACCACCATAACAGATGGAGCCCAACGTCATGGACTAAATGAACTCAGTGGACATTTTGTGGACATTTGTGGATGTTTTATGGACATTTTATGGGCATTTTATGGACATTTTTACAGGGGTGGTCCATAGAGTAAGGGAATGGTATCTGTGTATTATATCAAAGGATGGGAAGGGGGTGGTGGTTAATGACGTTGTATTGGATAGCGTGGTAACTGAGCATGACGTAAATGGTGTAGAATAAGGGGTGGAGAATGTGCTGGTTTTGGCTGGGATAGAGTTGATTTTCTTCATAGTAGCTAGTACGGGGCTATATTTTGGATTTGTGCTGGAAACAGTGTTGATAACACAGGGATGTTTTCATTATTGCTGAGCAGTGCTTACACACAGTCAAGGCCTTTTCTGCTTCTCACCCCACCCCACCAGCGAGTAGGCTGGGGGTGCACAAGAAGCTGAGAGGCGACAGAGCTGGGACAGCTGACCCCAACTGACCAAAGGGACATTCCACACCGTATGGCGTCATGCTCAGCATATAAAGCTGGGGGAAGAAGAAGGAAGGGGGGGATGTTCGGAGTGATGGCGTTTGTCTTCCCAAGTAACCATTATGCATGATGGAGCCCTGCTTTCCTGGAGATGGCTGAACACCTGCCTGCCCATGGGAAGTAGTGAATGAATTCCTTGTTTTGCTTTGCTTGCATGCATGGCTTTTGCTTTACGTATTAAACTGTCTTTATCTGCATCCATGAGTTTTCTCACTTTTACCCTTCTGATTCTCCCTCCCATCCCACGGTGGGGGTGTGAGCGAGCTTAGTGGAGGGGCTTAGTTGTCAGCTGGGGTTAAACCATGACAGATCAACATACTACAACCAAATGCTCTTCACTTGTACCGAGAGCTAGTCTCTTCTCCTCTCACACCAATTTGTCCTATCCCTCCTTTACTATCTTCTACCCAAATACAATTTCATTTCTTCAGCTTCTATTAAAAAATAGCAGTCCACCTGGCCATGGTCACAGGCCACACTGGTCAATATCCCCTCTTAAGTGCCTCTTCTGTTTTCCTCTTGTGTAGCTGGTCTGACTTCCAGACCACACTGTGTGGACCTGTGCCACCTAACACTGGATTTTGGCCCCCATTATCCGCTTCTCCAAGCACGCTAAATTATTTGGTGCCCAATAACTCCATGCAACACACCACCAAATGGATCAGTCTCAAAATCAATATTAGTCTTGAAACCTGTAGCTGTGGAGCTGCTCCCCAGACTGTTTGCTTACAGGAGAGTCCCTGTACTGCCCCAGGTGACGCACGCTCAGCCTGCCGTAGGCTGGGGTCCCTCCTGGCTGGTGCTACTCCGTTGTTTCCAGTTGTAGCTCTGGGAAGAGCAAAGCAGTCCCAGCATCCTTGTACTGCCTGGAGCACACTGGCTGTGCAGGAGCTTTAGCGTTGTCTTCTCCAGGAGACCCGTCCATGCCATGATGTTCTTCTTCCTCTTCAGCTCCTTCAACAGCCGCTTTCACAGCACATGAAACGAAACAACACGTGCGCCTGAAGAGTATTCATAGAAAATACACAACGCAAATATTTGTCGCGTCACCCACCTGTTCCCGCGAAGCCAGCCCTCTCCTAATCCACCCGTTCCCCCAGACGTCACGCTGAAACCCACGCCGTCACACTCCCCTCGCTCCCAGCCAGCTCGGCAACCGCACCCGGCGCCCTCCCCTCCTGCCGCCGCCGCCTCTCGCCGCCGGTCCCGCAGCAGCCCCGGCCGGGGCGGGAAGGCAGCACGGCCCGGGGGCCGCGGCCGTGACCCGCGGGCGGAGCGGGCACGGGGGAGCGGCGGTACCCGCGGGCCGTACCTGCGGGCCGCACCCGCGGGCGGGGGCGCCGGCGCCGGCACAGGCTGAGGCCGCGGCGCCACCTGCTGGCCCCGCGGCGGCGGCGGCGGGCGGGCGCGCTCCCGAAGGCCGCCGTGTGCATGCTAACACCAGCTCGGCGAGAGTCATAGCAGGTGACTGGAGACATCGATGAGGCTTTGGCCCTGTTTTAGAGGCTACGGGAGAAAGAAGTATTTCTCCTTTATTCCCAAGCGCTATTAGACGCACTAATAAGCTAATGAGAGTTTCTCACTTTTAGAGACGGGTGGCTGGGAACTAATTATAGTGGTATTTTAAAGAAGAAAAGCTTTGCGATCCCCGTTCTCCTTGTCTGTTAATAAATACCATCTTTTATGATAGAATGATGCTTTATGACACTTGAAGATCCATTAAAATGTAGTGAAGGGGTTCTGTTCAAAACACTCGGTCCCTGTGTTACTTAGATACAGTAGGTTAATAACTGCAGGGGCTCTCGCCCATGAAGGCTTCAGGCTTGCACATTGCACACACCCGACATGTCTAGGGCGGTTCTCGGTAGCAGCAGTGAGAAGCAAAAAAAAAGACGAAAGGGTCCCTGTTCTCATTTCAGCTCCTCCACTTCTGTGGGTGTCGACTGAATCAACTTCAGCGGAGTCACTCCTCATTTAAACCAATGTGAAAGCAAAGCCGGCCTCACAGGTTTTCTGGTCCAGTGGTGAGGCATGAGCCTGTTATAACGGAAAGGGCAGGGAGTGCTGGGGAAAGGACCTGTTGCCAGTACTGCAGTGCTGGGGGCTGGAGGGGGAAGACACAGGGGCAGCCTTGGGACAGGAAGGGAAGGAGGGGTCGGGAATTGAATGCAGTTCAGTACAGAACGCTGCCAGCTTTCTCAGGTGAGAAGGGTCAGCACCTCCAGTCTAGCTAGGTGGTGACTCTCAGAGCTGTTTTCTAAAGCACTTTTCTTCTTAGGAGGACAGGAATAGGCACACTGCATCAGACTTAGCATCCACCCAGTCTGCTGTCCTGGCCTGGACAGGACATGGCACGTGCTGCAGAGAGGGGCACAAGAACCCTCCTGTGTCAGCACCCTGCAAATACCTGCCTCATTTCCACAAGTTAGGCATCGACTAGACCCCAAGACAAGGCATTTATTCTAATCCATTATAGTAACTATGTATGTGCAGACGAGCTATAGCGCTATCCAGTCCCTGTCTGAGATTGATAGCTATGGTTCTAGCTTCTCTAGTTTACTCATAAGAGTCTAAGAAAACTTGAGTTCAGGCCATTTGTCCACACTCCTTTCATCCTGTTTCACTAGCTCCCCACCAACAACAGCAAATACTTTCCCTGTTGCTCACTGAAGTGCAGGATTCTCATCCTATCACCCAGTTTCTATCCAGTGGGTGATGGTTCACATTGCACACTGTGGCCTTAAAAGCAGAAACAGATGCTGTTCATGTATATTTCATGGAGCCAACCTGTTATGCAAACCCAGGCAGTGACTGATAAAGCTTGCAGATTCCTTTGTCCCTAGATTCATGACGTGCCCTACATTCTGCCGCCATGCTGCCGTACACATCTCAGCTCTTCAGGTTAAAGCAGCTTCTCCTTGAATCTGGCAAACATGACAACTGTTAAAATATTTTACGTTATCTGTAGGAGTCACATGTTCCTTCTTTCCAAATGAGTTAATGCAGCCATGGTTTAAATTTTTTAAAATAATCCATTACCTGCTCAACTGATTAGGTGTTGACATTGATTTCATTTGAGCATGTTGAGGAGGTCTTGTCAGACCTTGTTAAGCTAGAAATGCTTCTGCCACCACTCATACATGACAGCAGCCTCATTTTCTAACTTAATGGCATTGGCTTTATTAGGAGTGCATTTGCTGTCATTCATCTGTCCAATCAGAGCTCTATAGCACTTGGAAGAAACTGTACCAGGGAACATTTCTCTTCTTCTGTAGTGATATGTAGGTCAGTCATACAACACAGTATTTAGCCTCCACTGGGACAGGTACGATAGCACTAAGCCAGCCACTGGCGTTTGCTGTTACAGGCAATTTGAATAGAGCTGAGCGCCCCATAGCCCAGCTACCCAGAAGTCTTAGGACCTTAGGTCCAGAGTCACAAGGGTGATGAGTGTCTAGCACCATCCTTCTTTCATTAAAGACAGATACTTCAAAATACAGTATCTGTGGTGTTGGGCCATAGGAACTTTAAGCGATTACTTTCTTCAAGATCAGTCTCATGTCCTATAAAAAATGAATCATAACATCTAATTTTCTTGGTTGATAGTTCCTTTTCTAAAGCTTATATTATCAGGGTCCTATGAGATTTCACCTCAGTGGTGAGTTCCCCTCCTCTCTTTTTAGAAAAACTACTTTTTAACAACAAAGCTCACCCAAGCTTTGCATAGATCTTATGAGATCAGAGTTGGGTCCAGCATGGAGGATCTGTTGCCCTTTCTCATCTCTCATGCTGGCACCCCTTGCCCTCTTCACCCCACACACTCTGAGCCCATCCCAGTCCAGAGGGAAGAGTGGTCATGTAGCTATGCGACATCCCTTAAATATATGCCAATATAGTCAGTGTTAGCAGATGCCCCCAAATACCCTGATGTGCAGTAACCGAAGGAACAGATTTCCTCTTCACGCTCAAAATTTGACTTAGCACCCTTAACAGATGAATAAGGGCTGATGAAAAATACGTAAGAGGTGTTAGACACCTTATTAGTAGATATACAGAAATGAGGTGAAATGTAACCGATGAAACTGTAGTAGATCCCAGGTCACAAAACGCCCTCCACATTTACAGAAAAACAGCAGACAATGCAGTCCATTGGTCAAGACACAGTTCAGGGGGGTTGAGTCTGTAAGCATGTGCTAGCAGAAGAGCTGAACATTCACAGTTCTTGCTAGATTTAGATAAGAGCAGGTAAGACAAAGTGTCACAATGTGAAACCTCAGAAATGTTGCAGTCTCAACTGATGCAAACGCAGGATGCTAGACTGCAAAATCTTGGACCTTTCTTGCCACAAGAGCAAAAGAAAGACCATGTTTTCCTGTGAAATTAATGTCTCGAAGACATGTTTTGTCCTGCACACTTGTCAAAGCCTGAACTGTGTAAAGACTGAAGTAAATATTTGCTGTCTCCCTTTCAGTACTCAATGTTTTTCCTTCCATCATGTGGCCAACAGTTTTGTATTTTCATTAAAGCTGGGAGGATGAGCCTCTTTAGAGCTGATGCCTGTATTACGTCATGCATTAGTTAGTGAAGCACTGGACTAGGAGATAGAGAGAGCTTTGTAACTCAATAGCAATCTAAATCCAAGGTGAAGGTATCAGGTGACAACACTATGGCCAGTCACATGGAGCTGAGAGGGAGTTCAGAAAACCTCAGGCACAGGACAGCTAAACCCTACTGCAGTATAAATCCTTCTGTTACTCTGACTATTTAAAAAAATGCAGTCTAGATTCTTTGAACTAGACCCTGACAACCTAGTTCAGGGATGTATTTAAGTCCCAGAAGAAAGCCCAGGTTGCCTGCTTTTCAGCACCACTAGACCCTCGGGGCACCTCTGTGCTGTGCATCAAAGCACCCTGTCAGGCTCTGTATATGCTAACAGAGCAGAAAAAGGGCAAGAAAGAAAGGGACAGGCAGGAGTGAAGGACAGGCTAGGGCTCTGCCTTCCCAGCTGAGCATTATGCCTTTAGTGCGGGGCTGCCATGGCTCTTGCCATCCTTCCTGGCCTTGTGACTTTGCATTCCCAGCCATGCAGCAAGCCAGCTTCAGCAGGAGGGAGGAATGTGGCATTAATATGAATGCCTAATAGACAGGAGGTAGATTCTGGGATGTAGAGTCACGCCTCTTCAACTTGGTAATGACATGGGGATGTTTTGCTTTCATGCAAATGCCCTAACATTAAGATCTAACATTTTCTCTACCCTTTTTTTTGGTGCTGACATCCCTCTTCACCCATAATCTCAGCAAAGTGTTCTAATTCTCAGGTGAATGAAAGCATCTGATGTCCTGAAGCAGGACAAGTTTTCAGATATTCTCTTCCCATGCATCTAGCATGTTTTGTAATTTGGCTCTTCACAGTTCCCACCCAACACACCATCTTTCTGGATTGCCGTTCAGAGACTCCTACCTCCCTCTATTAACTATACATGTGGCCTATCGGATTCATTTAGACGCACCGGGTCATCTTCCAGGAGCTAAAGTGGCTGGTAGTTAAGTGCTGCTGTACCTAAATTAGGCGATTTGGATCTGGCCATTTGTACAAACTTATTGTATTAGTTTACCTCCATTAGGATCGACTACTGTCTTGCCACCTCCTCCTCGGATAATGCTCAACATGTCTGAGTAAAGATATTTCGAATTGCTTGTGTATTCTACCTCCCTATAGTAATTCTAAATCATGGCCCAAATTTGCCGTGAATTCAAGTTTGTAGTACTGCCGTCTTCAGTGACATTACACGGTGGGATTTTCATAGGAAGTCTATGAAAACACTTTCTTTAGGTCAAGGGCTAAAGGTCTGGAAACTCACCCTCTCAGAAATATGTTCATAAATCCTACATGATGAAAAGTCTTTCAGAAATATGAGCCCCTTACAAAGAAGATGAAAGTTCACCAGACAATGTTTTTCCCATTTTCGGGTGACTATGACCAATGAACGGTAAGGCGGCAGGAGAGCCTTGTGATTAACACTCAGCAGACCTTGTTCATGTCCCAGCTCTGTCTCTTATTTCCATACCTCTCAGCCAGTCCAAAGGAAGTTACCAAATGTGTCTGAGATGTGCTGATCCACACAACAGCCTTTTTGTCTGGGAGTTCTTGATGGCTGCCGGACAGCCAGAAATCCAGCAGATTCCTGGTGGAATCTGTGTAGGGCAGTGGGCTATCTTTAAAAGCAGTATAGTCCTATCCAAAATGACAGACCTGGTAAGTCTGTATTCCTTGCCTGACTGTATGCATCTTATGATATGCAAAATTTATAAAATAGGGACAGTTCTGAAATGTATAAAATAGGGACTATAATGCTTCTTTTCTCTCATCTACTCAGGTTATACACTTTATCTCCCAGAAGACAACGGCGTGCTACACCTACTATGCAGACCCCTGATCCCATTTGGGACCTCTAGATGGTACTGTAATATAATAATATAATAGACTGACAGATGGATACTTCTAAAAAAAATGGCCAGTTCGCAGGAAAATGCCACAAAAGGAATAACTGGGTTAGCTAAGTTCCAGCTCCCATGGCTGGACTGTATAAAATATATGCAATGAACAAGCACGGCCAGGAGTAGGTTTTTTGTTCAGCAGACTTACCTGGTGGAAAGTCTAAACTACTGCTAACCTTTCCATGTCTTACAAATCTGCTCTCTGTACCCATCGTTAAACACCTTCCAGCTAAAAAAAAAAAAACCAACAGCCGAGCATAGAAAATGGCCTCCTGTAATAGAAGCCAATGCATGTCCAATGGGTGACACAAAAGTCAATTTTCCCTCTGCATTGCTATGGGTTTTCTCTGGCAGTCCCTTTGAACAAAGGTAACTGTCAGCAGGAGGCTATCACACCCTCCTCCAGAGTTTCTGAAGAAGGAATGTCAGAGATTCAAAATCCCTGAAAAGGGAACACCCCTGTCAAGGGGAGGCTTTGAAGTGACACTAAACGTATATTTATAATTACAGATGAGGCGGTATAGTATGCACAAGGAATAAAGACACGCAGTGTGTCCTACGGGCATGGCAGGAGAGGTGACATGCATCATGAAGCCTTGTTAAACTGCTCACTGGGGCTGAGGAAACCTGAGGCTGGTGCTTCCTATCACTTTTCATGTCACAATGCAATCCTTTTGCTTTCAGGAGTGCACACACTTCACATACACTATTGATATCCCTTAAATACATGACATAACTCTTAAGCCTACCTCAAGAAGGTAACATAATCTTGTTCACATACCCAGCACGGATGCCAGAAAGGATGCAGGGCAGATTTTTAGGTAGCTCAGCTCAGTGTGCTCCCTGTGAAAGGCCTGAACTCGGGCAAACAAGCCTCAGGAGGCTCGCTTGGAAAGAGTCAGAGCCTTGCTGCCATTTGCCTGGGAGGCTTGGAGAGAAAAGCAAAGCCAAAAACAGCCAGAACATGTACATTTCTATTTAGAGATCCAGTTGTCTCCATCCCTTTGTGTGTGTGCACATATGCATGCAAGAGTGATTATGATCTCAGAATGAAAGCAATTTATTAAAGCAGTGGGTTGTTTTCCTAGTAGGAAAACATATGTGTATGCATATATATATATAAACATACAAATACATATATTTCTGCACAGAGATTTTCCGTGTATTAAAGTCTGCAGCACTTACTCCCTTATTCAGGAAAATGCAGCGGTGCTATTTTTTATTGCACGGGAAGCCTGAGCGAGTGTCCCTAGAGAGTCAGAGCCCCCAACATCTGTTGGAGAACAGTGATTTACCTCTACTACAACTGTGGCACTACGTACTTGGCCTCAAACCCAATGGGTAGGTAGCTCCCCACTCACATGTTCAAAGATGATTTGAAAACACATGTGAATGGCTTTCCAGATGACACCTTTCTTTCATCCCACCAGGTAACTCCAAGAAAAAACTGAGTTACAGCTTCTAGCCAAACTGAGCTACAGATATGGTGAGTAAACTTTCCTGTAGATTGCATTAAAATCGCAGCATTTGCCTCACTGAGGTATCTGCCTGTGGCACCTGCAGTGATCTTCATTTCCTAGGAACGGAGAAAGCTGCAAATGGTGAGATTTAGCTTCAGCAGGTGACATCCATCATTATTTAAACCATGCTTTCCCAGCGTGCTTTATCTTGAAGGCAAGCAGACACATGATGCTTGAAAATGATGCGTTTCCTGTGTGAATCTGATTATAGGATCACTTCATAGATGAAGTGTCCATCTGAACTATGCATCAACCACCGCTAAACAATAGATGGCAAGAATCCCTGACATACTGCTACTTCTCGTTTATGTTGCATACATTCCTCTCCACCCATAGAGTTTAATTGACACTGCTCTTTGTATTTTGCCTGCCAGTTTTGATCAAGCCCATATAAAGAAGGATGTATGTTTAAACTACCACAGCATGAGTAATTTGAATCAAATACAGGTTTGCATTAAAGCTTTGGTGTATTATTTGATGGTAAACTTATTCTAAATCTTCAGGGCTGCCATTATGAGGTGGGATGCCACATCCTGGTTGGAATAGTGATTGAATCTGAATGCAAATCATCCTTTATATAGCAATGCTTTCCTCCCCTCCTCTATGCATGTGGAACATGTTTGGTTTATTTTAGGGCTCACTCAGGCCACAAGATTTTCTAGTCAATTCACAATTCATTGCAGTCACATATGACCCATTTCCAACAAAATTAGGGCCAGACCATGGCCCTCTTCCTCACTTTCCTCTCCTCACACAACAGCCACCCTGAGTACATTTACACTGTCTTCCAAGTGGTGTTCAGACAGGGCTCCCGATCAGATAAACAGCCCATCTACAGTTTGTTCTCAGGAGCAGGTAGGGTTTATAAGCAACTCATGTGAAACTGAAATCCTTTCTCTTGAAAGTAGTAGCCTGTTCTCCCCTACAGAATAGTTAAGCGTGGCCTAATTTGCAGCATGGGTTGGTCCTGCACACTCAAAGGAGATTGGTCTGGTCACCTCCAAGGCCTTTTGGAAATGTTAAGTGGTAGACACCGGACAGACGAAGAAAGTTAGCATTCCCCAAAGAGACCCATCTGGTACCTATCTAGGGGGCAGAAGGAATTTTAAGGCACCTGTGTCTATAGAGCAACTATATGGGTACAAAGCTAGGTCTTGGGAGCAATATGATCTTCAAGATATTTGTGGGACTGCACAGCTAACGCATAGAGCACACATAACCCCTGTAGCTATGCAGCTCATTTAGAGGTTCAGTGGCATGGGCAAGGATGTCATCTATGTTTTCATGCACTGGTCTTTTTCACAACACAACAAAATAAACTACCAGGAGATGAGTCTACACTGCTCTGCTCCCCTGCCACTTTTGTATCAGAGCCTTCTGGGGAAATCTGGAGAGCTCCCTTTGTACTCTTCCCCAGAGGATATCTGCACACACTATTTACACAAAATTTTTCATCTGGGATGTTTTACTGCATTTGGGAGAGCTAGAGCACCGAAGGACCAGTCAAAATGTTTACAGAATAGACACAGTGAGTAGATTCTTCCACTTGAGGAAATAAGGGTTACAGCCTGCCTAAGGGAAGTCAGCAAAGCACCACTTCAGGTCTTTGGCAGAGGCAAACCGTGACTGTCTGATGTAGTTATTTCATGAGTCTTAACTGTGTAGTTTATGAGCACATAACATAGTGCAACTCAGACTTGCCATCAACTAGTAAGAAGGTGTAGAACAGGCAGGACCTAGATGCTTGGCCCTTTGGAGCAAGGGCACGCACAAATGCCCCTGAAGAATTTTCCCAGTCAGTTTCGGTGATGAAAATGTCCATATCAAAATTTGACTCTTACAAGCAGTTTACCACATATGATGAATCTGCCATCCTTTTTTGAGAATGCTTCTCTCTTATTTTTATACCCGATGTGCTGCATGAGCCTAAGTGAGGGAAAACAACATCCTGTGAACAAAATACGTAAGATTATTTTGTGACTCACTTATTTATAAATCCTCTGTTAAGGTGTCATGGTTGCAGTTCTGTTGCCATTAACAGCACAGTAGCTTTTAAGCATTCTTATCATAGGTCTGGGCTGTACTGTTCAGATGAGCTGCAAATGTGAAATGAAGCTATAATTCCTTCCCAAAAGGTTTACAGGAACTAGTCAGAACCTACAGACTGTAGACAAGAGAGTGCTGCGAAACAACTATAGTGGGTGCAATCTACCAGAAATAAGCATTTTTTAGCCTCCTTATTGACTTGTGAAGCTGGAACCATTTCTAGCAAGTCTAGCATTTCTAGCAACTGTTTAGTGAAACATGAGCTGGTTTTAAAACCATTTTTTCTACAGCTTCACATTATACATACTTTCTCACTATATAATTACTTTTTTTTTTTAACAAAACTGTTATTGAAAACTCATTACAAACATTGTTCTTTCTAACATACTGGTATTTTACTAACCAATTCTGGAAAAAATATCTAATCCCACTTTAAAATAAGCACAGCTTCTATTAAAATAAGTTTTATGTTTTGATCAACTATAACAAAACTGCTTTCACAGTATTTGAAATAAAAATCATATACATAAAGATTTGCTCTGCTGTCATTCACTGCAGTCCTACAATGTCTGACATAGCTGATCTCTGATCAGAAGCAAACATCTAGTTCTCTTAATTGGGATGATACAGAAATGTGACACTATCAAGCTACTTTGGTTGTACCTTAAGATCATTTGGTTTGATCTTTTACCGTGGCTGTTGTCCTGCTCGAACTGCTGTATCCATAGCACTGTGTCTCCAGCTGGTGAATATTGGAAGGCCCTTGTATTATTGACTTAGCTGTGGGCTGCTTCCACCTTCTCTCTCACCCTTTCCAGGTGTTCCACCTACCTCCCTGCATGAGCATTAGTGTTTCTGCATCACCCAGCATGTCTGATGGTTCACTGACCCAACTGAAACTAACCCTGTAAAAAACAATAAAAAAATTACTTTTCAGTTGAGTGTATTTTCATGACCAGTAAAACTAGCACAAAAAAAGGAGGAAGAGAGGTAAAGAAGCAGCCAGTAATTAAATGATCCCAAGATGATCACAGAACTGACTTCTTGTAGTATTAGCTCTGAAAGTGAGTGAGTGAGCTACATCTACTTATAGCTGCTGAGAATCTGGCCCTGTGTATATATATGAAATGCTTTCTCTGCATAATTCCTGTAATCACATTTCCTCATGAGGTTCCTGCTTCATTTTGGCTCATATCTAAATCATCTCTCCTTTTTTTTTTCCGAAATCCCTACTCTTCTTTGTCGGATGCCTGTGCATCTCATTACTGGCTGTATTTCTCTAATATGAAAATGCTGCATTCCCATAAGTAAAACTAGGGGAGTGATTTATGCATTTTTCTGCATGAAAAGGCCCCTTGTGTGCTCCACATGTCAAGGCAGAACAAAGCAGATCCCTACGAACATTTGTTTTCCTTTTAGCAGTTATTGCCATAAAAAGAGGTCAGAATGAAATGAAACAACTTAATGTTTTGTCCCTTGTCCAGCTCTGGTGCCTGATCTGGTTTCAGCTGAAATAATTATGGGTCTCTCTCTGAATACATGAGAATGGACTCTGGCCCCTAAAGGATTACAGCTTGCTCGATGGTTCCCACAACTTTGGACCAACTGGTCACAGTCCACCAAACCAGCCATGTGTACGTTTTACTTCGTAATACCTTCTGCAGCCCCAGGTGCAGAGCACTCACAATGGCCTTGAGGACCACCCAGGATTTCTGCACTGCAGCAGTGGAGCCACTGAAATAAGTAACTTGACAATCACACCATACAATAGATAGATCTCTTTGGCCAGGAGTTCCAGCCCAGCTGAGCTAGTCAGATCTGCTCATCTTTAGGCATTTCAGGAGTGGTCTGAGGGGAGCCACGACTGGCTTCACGGTCTGGTTTTGTTCCTAGCTGTAAAGCAAAGCCAAAAGGCAAATAGTTTTTGTAAATAATATTAAACAATTTCTGAAAATTAAAATGACGATTCAGAATTTATTAGATAAATGCTGGCACTGTTCACTTGAACATCTAGTCTGCGAGAAACATAGTGACTGGGAAAGAGTAATGGACTGATAAACCTTCTGCTTGAAACTCTCTCTTTGGTCACAAAGCAAACGTCATAGGGAGCATCTCTCTGCCGCATCAGGGTGCTCCCAGACCACCTGAAGAGCCCGTATGTGGGAGCCTGATGTCAGTCAGGCTTTCTGCTATCTGAAGTCCTCGCTATTCAGGTAGAATTGACAGGCGCAGAGGTGCTGGTTGGAGTGGTGATTTGACAAGGAGACAACTTGTCCAGTGCTGAAGGACTGCTGACTTATTTCACACAACACTCTGTAAGACTTGAGATCAGCTGCACTCAGTCCCACCACAGCCAAGTGCGTCTGGTTAAGTTAAGTCCCATGACAGTGACCTCCAATGAATACTTGAGAGTGTAGGAGTTAGAGCAGGTACATATTGCTCTTCTCCCTTGTACATCTATCCACCTCTGGATAAGGGAATTTGTGAGCTCAGTGTTGCATCCAGATCATAATTTTTAAAACCTGCCAGTGGACCTATCCTCCATGAGGGCGTATAATCTTTTGCTGACTTCCCTTGGGGTTTTGCCACCTACCATATCCTGCATCAATGAGTTCCACAGTTTAGTTATGTGTTGTGTGAAAAAAAGAGCTTCCTTCACTTGGTTTTATATTTGGCAGTTATTTTCATTGGGTGTCTCCATGTCCCTGTGATGTTAGAAATAATGACTCTATATACACTTTTCACCTTCTTTATGCCCTCCATCCTTTTACAGTCCTTAATGCAAACTAAGGGTCTTTTCAATTTCTCCTTAAACAGAAGTCATTTCCTACTTCTTATCAGCCTTTTTACCCTCTCTCTGTCTTTTTTGGATAAACTACATCCTTTTTTTGCTGTGAAGAAATGCCAGAAATGCATGCAATATTTGAGATGCAGATGAATTGCGAATTCAAACCCAGACGTAATTATATTTTCCGTTTTGTTCTCTCTGTATTCTTTCCCTAATAACTCAGTTCCTAGTTTTGGTTTTACCTGACATAAAAACGTCTCCTGCTTCTGCTGAAGTTGATGCTGAAAGTTCTGATCTGATTTCCATGAAGGCAGGTTGAACCCCTGGCCCAGAGCTCACCCAGCAGCCCTGCACTAATCTCCCAAGTTATCAGGCCACCTATGAGGACTCTATTGTTCAGCCTTTTGTTCATCTGAGGAGTAGGTCTGCATGGATTCCATGACAGATCAATGACTCTAGGCTTCTCTTGAGAGAAAGGGAATAATTTATCATTGCTAATGGTTTGGTTTCTGTATCGATCTTCTTACCTCCTCCTGACGTGCAGCTCTGCTTATGAGAAAGTGCTCTCAGAAATATCCCCAATAAAAACCACTTTATTTCTGGACAGAACTCAGTATGCTGGACGTAACAGTTTTAGGTCCTTCTGATCAGGTGGGATTAGTTTTGGCTGTGCTCTGGCTGTTTTATGACCAGCTAACAAACTGTCAGTAGGTATTAGTGTAATTCTTACATACAATGCTATAGGCGAGGGAGTAAGGTCAGAACATTCACCCTGTTTTCCACAGTCAGGTGGCATTGCCCACTCCAGCAGTCTCTTGAGATTTGAAATAACTGAACTCCAAAGTCTAACACTCACATGATGATATGAGAATTGCAAGGTTCATTTTTAAAGGAATTTTCTCCCTCTCATCACACCAGAAATAAAAGAGAAAACCTTCACTCAAACACATTCTTATGTCTCAGAAAACACAAGGATTAAAAGAACAGCCTTCCTCTCTGCAGGTTTAGCCTCCAAAGCAGGTGTGTGTTTGAGATTTTGGGACCCGCAGGAAGGTGATACTGGGAGCGGCAGGCTAGCTCGGCTACAGTCAGTGACACAATTCTCAGCAACTTCATTATGAATAGGGTTTTACCCAAGGGCTTTACTAGCTAAGCAACTGTTACTGTATTTATGTACAGTTAGAGGATTCATGATGTCAAGTGCCAAGCTTTTCAGGTAATTTCTGCTTAGCGTCTGCACAGACATGCATAGGAAATGTCACAGTTGAGGCACAGTCTTAGTTGGTTGCATTTGATTTAGCCATTTTGTATATGAAGGCAGAAGATAAAATGAATTTTTTTCTTCAAGGTCCTAACTTTGTTCCCCAGAGAAGTAGATTTCAAGGGGATGGCTTCTGTGAGCAAAATTACTCACATGTATATATCTTTGCAGGATCAGCACCTAAATTCATGTGTTTCTTCTCACAGAGAAATTACTTTTCACATTTGATTTTAACAATGTTAGCTCCCAATTCAATTAACATCACCACTATTTTCTCTTGACAATTTCATGGCACGTCTATAGGGATCCCATTAAAATGTCATTATATTGCTGCTGTGTTGTAAGAATTCAGTGGGAAAACAATTTCAGCGCAAGTCTACAGAGATCTTGTTATGAAGCTGTTAGAATGTGAAATGCAAATGGCATCAATTATTTCAGTGCAAGCCTGTGGAGTCCCAGTCCCAATGTCATCATGATAAGAAGTTAACCATTCCAGCCTTCATGTATGGAGACACCAGGATGCTGTGAGAATTAAGGGAGAAAGGGAAAGAGAGGAAGGGGCAAAACATGTTTAACGCATTGTTACAGTGATGTGGGACAACAAATAGAATTCATAGGTCATATATTATGGTCACTGTATGGCCTTGGCAACCCTAGTCCTTAGCCTTCCATATACACAGTCCTCTAATATGCAGAGGGTTTACACAACTAGATTATAGTGATAGGGGATATTTTTAGATCCCTACAAAGAAAGGATCCATTCCTGCTGCACATATTTTGAGCAGAATGTAGTGTCCCACAGCTGAAGTTTACTCTGCACCATGCAACACATAAGTACCCCTTAAATCCATGGTAAGTCTAATCATGTCTGTACACTTCATTTGTGCAATTCTCTAGAAATAATTAGAAGAGAAGGATCTCCAAGCCCAGAGGGTGGATCCCCACCGTGTCCTAAGGGCGGCTCCAAAGCTGCCTTGATACCAGGCGCATCAGTCACGCAGACAACAAACCCGAGAAAGGAAGCTCAGATGCAGCTCGAATGTGCCCTGCGGAACACATCTGACATTGGTCCTCCCAGCACATGTACGGAGGGGGACTTGGCTCTCTGCACGCTGCCTGTGTGGAAGTTGCCTGGATGGTCACTTGTATGCCCTAAATCCCACTGTTTCCTAGTGCGGGAGAGAAAGGCACAGGGTGTCTGTGAGTCAGGCGGGGAGATGGCTGATGATGCAGTGCTGGGTTATTGCTGTCTGGGTGAGTGAAGACAGCGGGATTAGCCCCAAAGGCAAGAGCTTGGTGAGCTTAGTTAAGGAGGGGGAGCAGTCACTGTGGGAACGGATAGAGACGATATGAATGTGTGGAAGATGTGGCAGAGTACAGCATCTAAAATGCTTCTTTCCATGTTGCGCCAAGCATAGATTTTTTGGTGTGCAGAGCCTGCATCTCCATATTTTTGTGCAGATATGCTCCCCTCTGTTTGCAAAAGGTCTACACAAAGTAAAATTAAAGTAACGCTTAAACGTAGTAAACTCCAAAAAGTGCTCCAGACTTTTAGTCGATCTCTTGGGACTTTGGTCCAAACTCATCCGGTCAATGACAGGCTACAGAAAAATACTCATTTTGCCGATATAGACTAAGGATGTTGATGACTGTTACCTACTCTTCTGCCACAAAAAATATAATGAGTCTGACAGGATAGATCTATCTGATAGGACAGATAATCTCAAGTCCCCATCACAAATGAATGTTTGCTTTTCCAGAAAATTGTCAACATTGTCAGCATCACCTTTGACCAGGCCCAGAACCATCAAGGGCCTCGATACACATCCAGGAACCCATGACTTCCTCTTTTTCTTCTTCTTTCCTAAAGACATTACAGGTTTGACTGTTTATAACTCTGGCCTTCTGTGGATAAAATGAGATCTATGAAACCCCTCAGATACACAGGACTCCTGAATGGCAAGATCTTAGAAAATGTCTCAGATTTAGGAACTACCCTAGGAGAGTTGATCTGACCATATCTGATATGTTGGTCTGTCTGCCTGCATGTGCTTCTGATGGCATCTCACAGGAGACGCAGCAGCAGCACATACTGCATTGCACCCACAGAAGTCCATAATAAATAATTCTGTGGATGCCACAATGCTTTCAACATAAAAAGGCTGAGTTAAAGGAGCTGTAATTGCCTTATGTTTCTTAGCATCTGTTCAATGAACCAAGTTTCCAACTTTGTTTATATTTGCTCTGAAGTCAGGTATTGTCTGCAAGCTGAAACTTTTTTTTTTGTAAGGACAGGCAGTTGCCAGAAGAGTTTCTACCTCACTCCAGCACAACACCGATATCATCTATCTGTAGTATCCACTTCCAGAAGCATTAGAAAGGAATAAGAGCACGGAGATTGGATAGTTTAATATACCTTTTAACTTACTGAAGGGTGAAAAGGGAAGTACTATGGTAACACCTCACCATCCTTCTGCTGATATTGCCAAATCGCGGCCAGGCTGTGGTATGTTATGCAAGACGCTACACTTTGCTGATGCTCAGAAATCTCTGTTTGCAGCTCATCCACATGGGGAGCATTGGACTAGAGTACCTCTTGGGAGTTTTGTCCTCACGCTGTGTCTGCTAAGATGCATGGGAGATAGCCCGTGGCTGGACTGCAAGACTAAAAGATTTTTATGTTCTCTTTTCTGAGCTGCATGTTAGGCAACAAATGTATGATATTCTTTGCTATTACAATGGTCAACATTATGGGAGTCTCCCCATCTGAGCAGCTACTGTAGTTGGTGGCAGCTGCTATAGCTGTGAGTTACTCCCAAGAGTAACATCTTGTGAATAGCCTGTGTTGTTTATATGTGGATAGACAGAGCTCAAGGGGGTCTGCATCCTGGCTGTCTTCTTTCTGCACTGCAAATAATACAGGCTTATTGAAACATTCTTAATCTACATAATCAGGACGGAAAATTAATATGAACAGACTCATTCACAAAATTTCTCTCTCTCCTGCTTCTGTACTCCCAGACCTCCTCTGTGAACAGCCTCTTCTGCAATGTATTTTGCTATTTCTGGATCTGTTCCAAGACAGAAAGCAGAAGAGCACCAAAACTGCTCTGGGTTAGCTGAGTTAAAAAGCAAAAACTTGAAAAACAAAACTCAACAGGCAACCTAAATTGTATCTGAAACCAGTTTAGGTTGCTAGGGGTTATTTAACCCCAATCAGTTCACCCACCTCCTCCCCCATTTAGCTACAATGTTTATTTTGCACAGGAATTAATAGAGATGATAAGTGATAGCTCTTTGCAGAACATTTATGAATGAACCAGCATCCCAGATTTGCACAGCCCAGAGCTGGTATTATAAGTTCAGCTTTTGCAAACATGCCTGCACAGCGAGGTGGCTCGTTGAGCCCATGTTAAATTCAGCAAGCTCCGGTGGCTATAATGAGAACCAGATAAAAGGCCATTTAAGAGGTGCACTGGTTCTAGATAGCTGGTTGCCAACAGGCACTTTAGCTGCGGAATAGAAGAAATAAGGCCAGAGGGATGGCCAGAGAGGGCAGGAGGGAAGGTGGCAGGAGAAGGAGGTTGGAGCTGGGTGGCCAGGCAAGAGGTGGAACAAACCCATTGAGTGATACACTTCCTGCTCCCGTCAAGCAGAAGAGGATAATATCCCAGACACTTCCCTTCCCACAGGGGTGGGTTTCCCTGTTGTCTACTCCTACATACCTCCTTCCTCTCTCCCCTTTTCCCTGGCACCATGAAGCACATGTTCTGAGTCTGTTGGCTGGGACAATGATGCGGTCCCACCCATATCCACTCAGACTTGGAAAGGGATGGAGGGGGAAAGAGACACTGCCAGACTGGAAATCCTGCCCCAGGGCTGCACCACACTCCTTGGTACAACCCTAACTCAGCCTGGTTCCTCCCCAGGTCAGGCAACCGTAACAGATTCAGTGTGGGCCTGCTGGGACTAGATGACAGGTCCTCTGCTCTCCTGTAATACTACAAGGCTCAGCTTTACATCAAGTGATTTGTCAGTATTTTCCTGCTAGCATTTGGCTTTTCTCTTGGCTTTGCTCCTCACTGCTGTTAACTGTCCTGACAAATGAAAGTCATTCTGAAACTATGTGGCTTTGTAATTATTATCTTTGGTAAATGTTTTGAAAGCTGAAGAGTTGCTGTTTGCTCCCTCACAAGCTGGAAATGCCTGCCAGAAGTTCAATTTAACTGTCAACACCTCTGCTCACAAACTTAAATATTTTGGAGTCTGTCTTTATAGTTACATATATTAGCATGTTCTGCTTTCTGTAGGACAGACAACTGGTTGCTAATAAGAATGTATTCCTGTTTAGTCATGTTCCTTTATTTAAGGCTAACGTTGAACTAGTTTTTCATCTCTCTGTGCTAGTATTCATGTCAGAAATAGGTTTTCTGAGTTCACTGCTGACTATAGCCCTTTAGGGTCCCAGTGCTTTAAAAAACCCCACATCCTGGATAACCTTGTGACTGACATTGCTACCAGCTTTTTAAAGTTGGAATGGTAACACCTGGAAAAACTTGTGATAGGTCCCTCCCATTTCCTTCAACACTTTGGTGCACAGATGCAAACACGCTTGGTAACTTCAGGGGGAGAACTTGTGAGCGCTGAATTAGGCATATTGATAACCAGTTGAAGAAACAGCCTGAGAATGGCGGTTTAATAGACGTATTCAGCCTGTGTCAAATGAATCAACCCCCATGTTTCATGGCAGTAGATGGCAAACACTGTATTCTGTTCTGTGGAAGTCAGCCAGGCTGTATTTGGTATTAACAGGAAATTGGTACCTTGGATGCTTTTGAAAATCCTCCTAAGGTTTAGATCTTCAGACTGATGCTCAACTCCTATTGACTTTAGATGGCATCAGATACCTCTGTGGTCTTGAGGTCTTGAGGATCAGGGTCGCAGAAAGATTTCCAAAAATGTTGATGCACCTAGTTGCCTTTAATTTCACATGAGAAACTGAGTCTGCATCTTTAAGCTCCAGAAAACTGAACAAACTCTATCCCTCCTCATTCCTTTGCATCCTCTGTCCTTATAAGGAGTAGGAATAAGAATTATTTGCAGTGGGATATACTCAAACCTCATTAGTTTTGGCTGTGTTTTTAAAGAAATTCAGTACATATTTATCCTTAAGATATAACGGGAGCTGGGTATGACCTTTATTGGATACTGCAGTAATAGCCTGTTAACTCTATATTAAGCCCCTCTTCATTAAGAACCCTGTACATTCCCAAATGACTATTCTTTCACCCTGGCTAGACGGTGCTCAGCCACAGTCTGCTCTCCATGGGCAGAGGCAGGAGGAGAAACAATGCTGTTAACAAGAACCAGATAGAGAGAATATGCCCTAAAATCCTCCCATGCTGAAGAATGCTTGGGCATGACCACAGCTCCTTGGGTGGGGAAAGGCAGAGTGGGCAACTCTCTCCTCCAGAGTTCATGCACATTAAGGGTCCGTAAGGAAATGGCCTGATTTCCAGGGTTGCGTTTACACTCCTCTGAAACTCACAGCATTTCTTCCACATAAGTCTAGGTGCCTCCCTTTGGTATCTGCCTTTAAGTTCTGTGTAAGACTTCAGTTAAAAAGTAAAATGTTCATTGTTCAAGATGTTTCTGTGGATGCCACCATCAAATTAATTAATAAATGACACAGAAAATAGCTATATCTGCTGACACAGTCCCTGGAATGATGAGTTATTAATTAGGGCATTTACTTCACATGTCACCGCCTAATCTGTTATATTACTTCCCTCTACATTTTCCAATAAAAATAAAGCTGCTTTCATATTAATTCTGGGCTTTATCATAGGAGGAATTGGGTTTGCATTCTTTGTTGGGGTTTTGTGTGTGTGTGTGTGTGTGTAGCAGGAACCAATACATTCATGAGACCTCAAGAGCAAAAAACTCTTTAACATGGAAGACAAATAATCTCCTATGCAGAACAGAGCACGCTAAAGCATAAATAGGACAGACTGCATGGCAATAAGTACAAGCAGCTGGTCAGAGCAGATTCACAGACAGAGTGGAGCTATAAGGGGATAAGAGATTCATTTAGCTTTAGAAACTGCCTAATGTGCCAAAATAGTCCAAATGATAGGGTTTCCCTAATCACCGTGGATAAATTTGTTGCCAGGGCTGAAAGCCTCATTGCACTAGCACCTTTAACTCACCTAGATTAAATTGTGGTCCTGTGAAAGCTCAGAGGACTCGGGCTTCTGATACTGCCTTTGTGCAACCCTTCTGTATCAGTATAGATTTCACCTCGCAGCCACTCACGTGCAGTGCTGGTGCCAGAAAGTAAAGCGAGAACTAAAGTCTTCAGCAAGGTACTTAAAATTGTGAATTGTTGGGCAATGGGGAAAATAATCCCACAGTTCAGATGTGGAGTTAGGATATGCTTATGAATGTGCTTGGAACTTGATTTATCAGAAGTGGTAACACCTGAAGCTGAGTTTTAGAAGTGTCAAGCAACATTGCCACCAGGACAGTCTAAGAGAATATAGCAGCACATGGAGCAGGAAATTAAGAATATAAGCATAAGAATAGTGTTGCCCATAAGGGAGCATCCTGGAAGAAGCAGCAAAAGTATTCTTTTATGGGGAATGCTGTTCTGGAAAGCAGTATGAAGAACATTTTTGCTATGACAAAGAATGGCAGCAGATGAGCAGAAAGACCAGGAGATGTGGCAACTGAAATGTAGTTTCTCAATATCTAGGTACAAAGGTAGTAAACAAGGTGAGTTGTCTGGAAAGGCTATGAAAGGTCTATGAAAGGCTATTTAAATTTATTTTAAACACCATGCAGATAGTACTGAAGGCATCTATTGTGAGCAAAAGAGGTGGTTCTGGTGACTAGATCAGGACCACTGGTTTCTATCTACAGTCTATCTTCTGGCTCCCTAAATAGCCCTGGGCAACCCACGCTGGTGCTAGTGCTGCATCAAGCCTCAAAATCACTCCCCAGTCCCCATCAGGGACAAGCAAAGCCTGAAATGCAGAGGACTCGACACAGGTATGATGTGAAGTGACTGAGCCAGCTGGTGAAGAGGCTACCTGAGCGAGCTGTGCCTTAAGGACACACTGCCTGCCTGGCGTGCCTGTGCAGCCTCCTCGTGCCCCACCACAGCTAGCTGCAATCCTCTTCACAGGCATTAGTAATCTTTGCAGGGGGAAGGATGGGGAGAAGTGACTTCAGATCTTTAAGATAATAAAAGCGCTTTACATTTGTTCACATGAAACCTTTTCATATATGAAATAATGCTATTTGTTTTCTCAGGAATAAACCAAGTTTCTATAAACACAAGTTTAAAAGGTAACAGTGCCCTTCAGTGTATTCACCATGGTGAAGCCACACTGGCACAAGACGACAATGAAATGGAAATTTCCTCTAGAAATATCTTTCAACGGAGAGTTGTCCCATGGCGGGTGGGGTGAATGCCAGCTTGTGGCAGTCCCTTCGCTCCCCTGAGAGACAGCACCACGCATCAGCCCAGCCTGCACAGCAGTGCACTCCGTACTACCGGAGCTGGCATTTGCAGCTTGTATTTGCGATTGTCAGGCACAGGAGATGAAAAATCACTGCAAAATCTTTTTGTAACAGCCAGGCACCTCTGTACATGGCTTCTTCTGTGTTGCATGGCCAGGAGATGTGTACTGCAATGGGATATGTCAGCAAAGGAGGGCTGGAGTTTCCGTGGTCCAGTTCTCTGCTGCTACCTGCTCTCTCCCAGTAGAAAATCTGTACCCATATTTACATCTGAAGTAGAGAAATCTCGATATATGGAAGGATCTTCTCAAAAGCAAAAATCATGGAGATTTGTACTTCAACAGCACGCATACCTTTTGCAATTTTACCCACTGTGAGTGTGCATGTATGTGTTTTGGGCTGATCTTCTCTGTTCGTCTCTCCCCCCCCAAAAATAGTGGGGATAGTTTACATTTGGAAAGTTCTTAATTAAATGCATTGGGATAAAGCCCCCAAGCCTGCGATGCAGATACACCCTGCACCAGGAATGCTTAAGAAGGGTTGTCTGTATGAGTTTCATCTGCCCAGCTAATTTCTTGGTCTCTCAGTATAACCCTTTCTGAGACACTCTGTCCTTGCACAGTTCTCTAATATACTCAGCTGAAAGGTGTCCGAGAAGTGCCAAATGTCAGTGTCATTCTTGTTGGTGAGTATAACTGTGGAAGATCCCTTTCCATCTCACGCTGCTGCGATGCGCCTTTGTTTTTCACACACACATGCACAACTCCGACTTCTGCTTGACTCTCCAGGGAAGATGCTGAAATGCCTTGTTCCAGACACACACTTTTGTACAGTGTATTTAGCAATGCTCATTCACCAACAGAACCTGTACTGTCACCTTCTAGACAGCAAGTAACCTGAGAGAGGAATGTGTCAAGGAGTGAAAGTCTTCAGAGCTGTGCAACGAGTTTCACCTCCACCTCCCAGAACCTGCAGGCTAGGTACAGTGGCCAGAATCAATATAATGTGTATTAAAAGAGGCATGGATTTGGCTTTTGGGCAGAATGCCCTTATCTTGTGAGCCAAGGAAGACACCAACAGTCCTTGGAGCTAGTTTCCATCAGAAAGCCAGGTCATTCTTCCCTGGTCTCCTCCTGAGCCCTGGGGATTACACAGCAGCTGTACACCTTGTTCCTTTTACAGGTCTGTTAACATAACAGGACACAGGGGCTGGTCTGGAAGCACCCGTCTGCCTTGGCACCCTGCGGTGACATGTTCAGAGCTACCCTGTTTGTTGGTGGTAACCTCATTGCTGCACTGGGAATAGTCTCAAGCTTGAGCGCTCTCAGACAGGGAGGCTCTCCTCAATGCAAGGAGCTGTCCTTCATGTCTTCCCCCTTCCAACTTAAAACATGAAAGAGTTTACATTTCAGACTCTTTTTAGGATTTCTTTTCATCTTTTCTCTTGTCATAGGAGACAACCTGTGATAAAAAGTGTGGGCACATGACATCGGATAATGCCAGGACCAACAGGTGACCAGCCTGGCCTGTAAATCGAGCTTAACATCAGTTCCCAACTGTGATTTAACAACCTTACTTCATAATCCCAAATTTAAAATTTTGCTTTATGGCCCTTGTGCTTCCTTCCACCTCAGCAATGTGGCAACAAGGATATTACCTTCAGGAGGCGCAGTAACAAATACTCAGGTAGTGACAGGGCTACGTCTGAAATCTCTCCAGAACACAAACAAATCCTCAGTACCTTGAGGCCTCATGCCAGCCTCCACGCCAACCCTTTATCTGAACAAAATTTCCTGAACGCTGACATCTCTATCCCGCCTCAGTAACATGGCGTGATTGAGATGGGCTCCAGTGCCAGCAAACGGATTGGGTTCAATGTTCAGTCAGTGAGTGCTTACATTGATATTGCACTGTTTCTGCAACCCTCAGACCCCAGGACAGTTGTTCCACCTGAACACTCAGGAGCCACATGACTGCACACAGCTGGGCTCTTCTGAAGCTTCTTCACTGCCGGTGAATTATTTCTTAGTGTGTCCAGAATCACAGATCCCAAATATAGTCAAGATTTTCAGTGTATGAATTCACAGGAACTGTCTTGTGTTCAAATAGCTCACAATTATTCTTCAAAATGTTCATGGCCAAATCTTGGCCGGCTTATTAACAACTCTCTTGTCAATCCAGTGGAGAGCCCTGGCTGCAAGTGCAATAATTAAACGGATGAAACTTCCAAACTCAAGGATAGAAGAAAACTACATACTATTTGGAGCTCTTGGCAGTAAGGCACACATGAAATAGCATGAAATATGACATTGCCTGAATGCTCCAGTTCCTATCTCAGGTAATCATTTGCCTTCAGACAGCAGAGGAGGAAGAAGAACTACCAAGCTGTTAACAGTAGCTGTAACCGCTGTCTTGACCCATGCCCTGACGCTGACTCCCGCTGCCTGGCTCCCGCTGACAATGACACCATGGCAGCTTGTCTCTTGAGTAAATAGATTAATCAGTCTGGTTATGTTTGCATGTATTAATGCATTTAGAGAGATCTCTAATCCATCCCAAGCTGAAACTGAGATTCGATCCAAAAGGTTAATGCACTGCTTTTACATAGTGCAATGAAGAAGTTGAACTTGTATGTTATCACTCATTGTTTAAACACCGTAACACCTCACAAATACACACTGTCTTTCAGACAGGAACTTCAAAACATTTTTCTAATCACCAATTTAATCCCAGAATGCACCAGCCAAGTCCGCTGGCACATACAGCTTTCCTCTTTTTAGGTAGGTAAACTGAGGCAGAGAAAACTCAAACACGGTTGTCCAGCATGGCTTATTTTCAAGGACGCCAGCTCCTTACAGCTGCCATTGCTTTCGGATTCCTACATACCTCTGAACTTCAGATAACATTTATTGAAATAAATAATGAAGTGAATAATGAAGTGAACAAAACATTAATAAAGACGACAGCATATGAATGTATTTTCCTGTCCTTTTTGTGATCCTTTAGACCTCAGAGCTTGTTTTATACATGCAGGGAAGATGAATGGAAGGCGAGGGTTTTAGGGGTTATTTTGCCAGAAGGAATGGTTCGTGTTCCCTAACAAAGACACCTAATTTTTAGCGAAAGCTGAAAAGAGGAAGAGAATTCCATACTACTGGTATTATATATCCCCTTGTTTGTGCACTGGCCTGTCTCCAAAGCAGAGCGTGTGGAAACCATATGACTACTATTGAATATGTGCCTAAATCAAATTTGCAGTGTTTTTGCTTGCCAAGCACAAGCCTCCAGTGGGGTTAGATACCATATGTTAGGTAGAAAACAGGTTGCAGTTTTATTGCCTACCTTTCCAGGTGCAGGACGATCTTGCCAAACTAAGTGACATCCAATTGTATAGAAACTCCATAACCTTCTGCTTTATTTTGGGTCCCAAAGCCCATCCTAATACCTCCAGAATGGTTGACCAAAGCAGCCACCTATCTTTTCAAAAGCACTTTCTGGAAGCAGAGAGGGAAATGAAGAAGGTAGGGCTTTGGATCTTTCCTACACCTGAACTTGGGAAAAACACATTTGCAGGAGAGATTGTTAGAGAAGGCATCAGGAAGCACCATGCACCCTGCACTTCAAGGCATCATTCCCTTTGCAGCAGCTCTAAAAATTTCAAAATGTTGGCACAAACCCAAATCTTTTGGAGCAGAGTCTGTGCTGTAGATTGAATATGTGTTTTGCTGCTCATGACTCCAGGCACAGACGGAAAAGCCTGGTCCAGCTGCCAGGTTCAAAGGGAAGGGGCTCAAATGTGGTTTTCCACTTTTGGCCAGGAAACTAGAGTGGAAGACTAGCCACCGGACAGCTGTCATTTTATTTAAAAATATGGAGTCTTCTAACATAAAGGCTAAGAGTGGCCATAGTGAATCAGAGCAAAGATCCATCCAGCCCAGCAATCTGTCTCTAAGAGAGAGGAAACTCACATAACCACATTCCAGCAGCTTGCTGCTCAGGGACTTCCAGATCCAAAATATTTTGTATTTAGTGGGCCTTGATGGATGGCCTCTTCTCTTAATTTTCCCTGTCTCTCCCTGAATCAAGGTCAGCTTTTGCCATTCACAGCATCCTGCAGCAGAGCGTTCCTGCAGTTTCTAGACGTGTTATGTAAGGGAATACTTTCTTCTGTTTGCTTTGGATCTTCCACCTTTATTTCTCATACAATATTATTCCATACACATGACCATCCTTGTCACCTTCTCTAAACCTCTTCCAGCTTCGCTATATCCTTTTAGAGATAAGGGGCTCAGAACAACACACAATATTCATGGCAAAGGTATGCTGTAGATTTAAGCCAACACCTTATATGGACTGCTTTTTCTCCAGATGCATCACTTCACATTTATTTACATCGAATCTCGTTTGCTGTCTCAGGGCAGAATTACCTTACCTGTAGTACATGAAGGAGTGTGACATTTATCAGTCTATCAAGATTGACATCAAGGAGAAGAATGTCCTGAACAGGCAAACATAGCAGACCTAGCACACTAAGTACACTAAAAAAACCTGTATGGAGGGACCCACACTTCTAATAATGCTGGATTTCCAAATCCAAAATTTTGCAAAAGCATGAAAGTAGGAATGGAGTTTGTATAGCAAGCTAGGCATGAGGGATAATTATATGAGAATGTGGAGATTTTTTTTATCATCTCTTTGGGAGAAAAGGATGCAAATACCCATCTAAAATACTGCATGACCACTGGGATAGATTATAATGTCTAACAAGTACTTTTAGTGCTTGCTTACTTACTTAACAGAGATGATAATGGCATCCACTTGTGAATTTGCAGGCAACATCAGTTGTGGGGTAGAGAACGGACAGAAGCCAGGGTCACCTGGGCCTCAAACATGGAACATTTGACATCAGGGTCACATACCTCATTTGGCGTTATTTACCTCTGCATCCGGCTTCATTGCAGACACCAAGCAGTGGACATCCAGGCACAACAGCTCTGCTCCAATCTTGTTTAAAAACATTTATTTAGCATTTACAATCAAAAGGTGATCAAAGACTGATTTTAGTGTTGAGCTAGCATTGTCTTAATCACGTACATCACAAATCCCAGGCCAGGCTTCCTTCTCAGAAAGCTCTGTGTTCTCACATTTAACCTCACTTGACCTTGGAAGCTCAAATGCTTGACCTGGTCTTTTGGGATTTATCTACTGGTAATCTGTGCAAGAGTTTGAAAAATCAAAATCTTTCACAAAGGCCCAGTGTCTCCATTTCAGCGTTGCCTGCTGAACCGCTGACGATAGAACAATTTTCCCTGGTGGATCCTGGTAACCACGTGAGCCTTTATAGAGTTCTCAGAGATGTTGTCTCATGCCCAGTCACTAGTGTCGTTTCCCACCACCATGAGTGTGTTGCCTGGGACTCTCTATTGCAGCTTCTAGAAAAGAATACAAAGAGACACAAAACTGAAGCAATTAATCCAAACAGTGAGAGCAGCTGAACTGTCTGGGAAAGGGTCACAGTAATGACAGAGAACAGTACTGTCCAAGTACTCTAGTTAAAGGCAAATAGGAAGTCAGGCAGACAGACAAATGGAAAATGCAGATGTCAGGATCCAATGGAAAGCAAGAAGGGAAAATGTTCAGCCTATAAGAAATCGTGGGAAAAGTGGAGCATTGCAAAAAGACTCATGTTATATTCCAGCACCATGATTATCCCATGGTAGTGGGAATCTAGCCTAGGGTTGGTCTTCTGATGCAGGCAGCAGTATCTGCTGTGTAATTTTTCCCGTTCTGAAGGTAGTCTAGATGCACGCACTGTGGAAGAAACATATTGACCAAATGATTGCACCTCTTCTACTGGATGCACTTACAGCCACTTACAGGCTAATGGATCAAGTCAATTCTAGGTGGATGGGAAGCCCTCTGAAATCCATTCCCAGAAATACTGCTAAACAAGAGTAATAGACTGCTAGTAGATATCCTCGCAAGGAGAATAAAAAATATAAAGCAGAGTCAGCAAAGCCCTGAAAAACTGTGTCTGATGATTGGCTGTAATCAGTGAAACCAGTTTAAGGCCAGTGTGCAAAGCTGGGAAACCCACGAATCAAGAGAAGCTTTCTCACTGGACACATCCGTAACTGGCACTCTGGAGACCTGACCACTGCTGGACAGCAGGGCACTGCAAAGCACAGAGCTGATTGCCATATGACACTCTATGAGTGTGCAAAGAGAGAGAATCGTCATGCCTCGTGTAGCCTATGTAACTGCTTCTCTCCCAGGTGAAACTGAAAGGAGCGATAGCCACATGAAGGGACATGGTCAAGTAACTACGGCTGCCTGTTTTCTGTTTACGTTGGCTCTCTGTTTGACTCTTTGGTCTACCTGAGCACCCGGAAGAAGACATCGGATCAGGTGGGAAGAGACTCCAGTCCTGCGATGCTGGAATATAACAATTCACCCTCCCATTAGCACAGAAAAGATGGGCAGAAGAACCAGAAGTCTGCTTCACTTCACGCTACAGCCTAGTAGGACTACGGCTATACGGAGAAACATGATAACTAAATGAGCAGCCCCTAAAAGGCTGGAGAGAAGTGCTTGAAGCAGCCTCACAATTAAGCAGATTTGGTAGCCATCAAATCTTTTTATAAAGCAATAGCAAAAGGCAGCAGTCCAAGCTTTGTTAGGAAGGTGATCATACAAGAAATGTAGACACATGACCATGGAGAGATAAAGCTGCAGATAGCTCCAAGAAATAAGGAAGTAAATGGTTGGTTGACATGAAGATATAAGCCAAGGCCTCAGGGAGGAAAGTCAGAAGGAACAAGGAGAACATGCAACAAAACAAACCAGCATGATGTAAGCCAAGAAAAGGAATGCAGTGACCAGATGGAAGGAAGGTTCCTACTGTCAGCAATAACATAAGCAACAGGAGACTAGTTCAGGGAAGGGATATCAATCATATTAATCTGTGATGGGTTGCCAGTAAAAGAACATCTTGCTGGGGTACAGACTCTCGAGTGACACAGTGAGCGACACAGTTAACATTTGGCATGGGTCTCACACTCTCATGCCATCACACCTGTGTCGCACCCATTTGCAGTGCAGTGACCCTTCTCCCGGTTCATGACCCTATGGAGCAAAACCAGGTAATTGGTCTAATATATGATAAGCCATCCACTTGTGCCTGACGCAGGGGACTCTGGGGCCATGGCGTATGGAAGTCACATTGCAGGTCTATGGCTGGGACTGTCTTCCCAGAGGTTTCAGAGAAACCCCACTGAAATATTCAATCTTTGGCAACAACCTCCTTCTTTCACTGCTTCCTGTTGTGTGGTGGGACATGCAATCCTCTTCTGTTATTGCCCACTAAGCGGTACATGGACAATGCCGACCATTTTTCCACTGGGCACAAGCTCTCGGAATCTCTTACAGGAGCAGTACATTTCTGCTCTAGCCACTATCAGGGCCTTTGTTTTGGTACCAATACCCACTTCCACACAAAATGCACATGCACAGAGATTTAGCACCAAGGCAAGGGCAACTGAAAATTAGTTACCAATTTTAATGGCATGTTCCAAGCATTTGTTTCCTCTGGATTTAAAGCAGGTTGGGTTAAAACTCCTTAAATGCTATAAACTTTCATTTTAAAAGACAGTCTTCCTTTGGGCACCATCAGAGCAATGGAAACAACTACAGAAAATACGGAGGAATCATGTATCACTTGTAAGAAAGTAACTGGGGATGTAGTATTCCATTACACGGAATGCACTTGTACCATTTTAGCTTGCACAGATGGAAATATAGTTCAATGTTTCAACATCATTTGACTTTCACATGTTAAAATATTGATAAGTGCTGCACAGGATAATGCCCCTATGGTTTCAAGTAGTAACTGGAGCATGATGTTTACTGAAGTGAAATACAGCAAAGCCTTTAACAAGTATTTAAAATTCTGGGAATCACTCTCAACACTGTCATAGATTATTTCTTTATTTTTCTCCAGCTAATCTTTGTTGATATCTTCCAGTTTGGGAGTGTTAAAATAGAATTCATCTTCTGATCACCTCAATGCTTCTGTGTTACAAGAAACTCTGTAGAAAAAAAGAATTCTCTATTTGATAATTAAAATGCTGCTGTTATACATGAAATAGCAAACTTCAGTAAAGAAAAACAATGCTACATAAAATAGGCATAAATGGACCATAGGCTCACTGTTCTAAATATTTATGGACCTTTATGCTGCAGCAAGAACATCTGAAAGCCATAAAACACATGATTATCCAGATTGCTCAACAAGGTCTAACTTGTATCATGTCAAAGCTTCAGTTCTAAAATACACAATATTTCCTACACCACTTACAATTGCTAAGATCAAATTAGTCCAACCAGAAGCCAGTGGAGGCCAGAAAAGATGTCACTTTAATACATTTGAAGGGAAGATGGGCCATGGAGCATTTTCTGAAAGTGCACGTCACAGGGGTAAGACTGGCATTCATTCAGAATTCATCTATCCAGTCTGCAGCATCAAATTTAGCACAGAGATGCTGTGGTCCCCTATGAAAGCTAGGCTTCATTTTATGCTTCCCATTGGCACAAGCATGGAAAAATCAGAGGAAGGTAGTTCACCAGATATAGTTCAGGTGAATGGACTGAAAAGTGTTTCAAATTCTCTGTATATAATTTGGAGGAAAAAGAAAAGTTTTCAGGCACTTGAACAACTATGCATCAGGGTACGCAGCTCTACAAGGGATTTAGGAACTTGACTCTGAAACAGGTGATTCTTTAGGATGTCCTGTTTAACCATGTCATCTCTAGAACAAGACTGCCAGGCGAATGCTGAGTAGGCCAGATCCACGTGGGAAGCCTAAGTCATTCCCAAATAGATGTTCAGTACCAGGAGCAGGGTTTGCAATTTATCTGTGAAGGTGCATGGCAAAGCTTCTCCCCTTCATCTAACCTCTTGGTAGTTTTGAAGACCAAAGAGCATTGTTAGACTGTAAACAGGATATTGTTTTCCCAAAACAAAATAGGAAAAAAAAATCCTATTTGTCCCATTGTGCTTTGTCTGATTGTAGGAATGCTTAAGGCGTTATTAAGGTCTGAATATTTCAATAGTTCTGCTCTGAATACTATTTAAACTAAATGCAAGTTCCCTTGTTTCATAAATCATACACATATTTTAACACATAAATCATAATAATAAGAGTGATCAGTTTCAGTGTAAATGATTATTTTGCAGAGCAGTCAGTCTCCTATTCGTCTAGCCATTTTATTATCTGATAATTAGAGCTGGTTAAAAATGTTCTAATTTGTCAATTTCAATACCGGTTGCTGAAAATTCTGTGAATATTCTTTGCAAAGAACACTGGAACATTTCAATTCTAAGTTGTTGAAGTGTTTCCCTTTGGTTTTAGAATTTAGATTAATAGAGTAGAAAAATTTAAATTATTAAGTCAAAAGAAATCCATACCAACATGGAGTGTTCCAGCCTGGCTGAAAGGGAAGATTTTGGTAGCTCATGTAGATATTCCTGAGTATCTAAAATTTCAGAATTTTGCCTTTTTGTTGTCCTGGAAGAAAAGTTTGAAATGTTAACATTTCTATAGGATAAAATCCCTCAGTTTTGAAATCTGCTAATTACATTGAATAGTAGGCATTGATTGACTTCAAAGTACAACTTACATGTTAGTAGAAGAAGTACTGCAAACCATCTCAAGGAAAAGAATTGTATTAATATGAATCAGTGATGCAACAAGATGCTCAGGCTACTCATTATGTTTCACCGTGTCATATGCTGAACATTATTTAAAACAACAATAACATAGTGTTTTCCACTGGGCTTTTCAGAATCCCTCGTAATGTCTTCATTTATACAAGATTCTGGACCATTCCCTTGAATAAAAATAATCTCTTATTTTATGAAAGCTAGCCAACAGTCTCAGCACAAAGCCCATTGCCGTGATTTCTGAATCATTCAGAATGTGCAAAATGACACAAACCTTTCTCATCCAGCCTAACTCAAGCAGAGAACATGCCTCAGCTGTGTTCTCTGTACGCTTGCATCTCAGTCACAGAGGACCCACATGATCATATGCTATACCGCCCAAAAATAACTTCCTCATATGCAGAGAGTCATTTAACCAGAGATATCATGTAACATCTTCTATGGCCATCTGTTCAACCTAGGAGGCACAGGTATTTTAGAGCAGCACACAGGTTAAATGTGTGCAGCTAGTATATGCTGTGTTACAGCACGATATTGCAGTGCATTAGTGCATTTTGCAAGTGTGAGTGAAAGTGGATATCAGATTAAAAACGAGTGATCATGGGCCACAACTGTCATGTGGATGTCACACTGGCAAAGCAGAATGTATAATAAATATGTCCTGCTGGCTTTCAGCAGTCCTGCTAAATGCTTTTAAATATAATGTCCTCTTTAATACGATGCTGTTGTTCATATATACTGAGACAGAATCTCTAGACATTCAAACTCAGACTAAGAGCAGTAAAAGAAAAGCAGGTATCAGGTAACTTCCCAGGGTGGCTAGTGAGTCACTTAGGAGCCAAAAGCTGTCACGTCTGCTTCCGACAGGTACACCTAGCACCGTATTGCTTAATCAGAAACAAGCAACACTTCAAGATGGAGTGACACTCAGAGATCTTGGAGAGATGGATACTCCCCTCTGCCAGTTTGTGAAGGTCTTGTTCTGCTGATCAATACCTGGGGTACCTCACACCAGACCACTCTGCTTCTCAGACCTCGTTGAAGCCATTTGTCAAAATAGGCAGAGTGTGTAGGGGAGGGCAGGAGGGGGTCGCCAGGGCGTGTGGGTTTCATAACATATTGTAAATGTCTTTGGTCTTACTTTAAAAATCTACAGTTTCAAAATACGCATTATAATTCTTTGCATATCCTTAAAAAGACCTGTATGTTCTGTCAGATAGTGAAGAAGTTGAGGCCAGATGGGAATCCGTAGGTTGGGGCTTTATTCCTTGATTAGCTGAATGACGGTAGACATGGTGTTTCCTCTCTGAGTCTCAGTTTCCTTGTGTGGAGACCATGCCGTTTAACTTTTGCTTTTCAGAATAAGGCACGGGCAACTTAAGCTTTCGACATTGCATCACTTGCATTGTTGGTGTGCTCCTACCGAGTGGAGTTTTAAACTTTGGGTTCTTAAACTCAGTTATGTGGAGATCCCTGGTACCAAAGGGCAGGTGCCCCAGAAGCTGTGACCTGGAGCCCGGGGATGGCTAAACTAGTCAGGCAGAATTATGAATAGAGAAGTTAAGGCAACTCAGAAAGGCTGCCTCAGAAACCTATCTCCAAAAGATAAACCCTAAGGCATTAAAGGAATTAGGACTTACTTAAGTCACTGCTCTAGAGGGATGTGGCCCATCCAGTCTATGCTCTTAGTCAGAAATCCTTTCCTTAAGTTGGACTTCTGTCACATGGAAGAAGAAAGGTTTTCTATGGTTAACTGTGGTTATACCCTGCCTGGTTCGGAGTAAGAATCAAACCCCAAGTTTCTCACATCCCAAGAGACCATGGAGGTGGCAGTATTTTTAAGAGGATAAATCAGCGCCCCTGAGTGAGGCCCTGCAGGTGGGCTCTGGAAATGGGTGCTTGACCTGAGATATCTGCTATGACCAAGGTGCCAAAGCTTCTTGATGCCCTCAGAACACAGACAGTCGCTATACACCGTGTACCTGCAGTGTGGGTGTTGTGGGGGCTTTACTGGAGGAATCACAGGAACCTGGGAGACTTAGCTCAAGCCTCAGTAGTTAAGTGCTAGTTAAGCCGTCAGTGGATCTGGCCCAGGCAATCTACAGGTGGAAATGGTAAGTATTACTCCATCCATTTCTCCTAACCACACATTCCTTTAAGAAGTTATTTATGTACATGGTGTATGTTTCATGGGATAAAATTACTAGACAGTGTCATTGTTTCAAATCAGCATTCTTTTGGAAATAAACAGACAATAACATGAGATTTTCCTCAGGGAAAATGCTTCTGCTATGAAAACAAAGTACTTTCTAGAGAAAGTGTTGACAAAATACAGATGAAGCCACACTACTGTTACTTATGTAGCACGGCACACCTCATGCCACAGTTTGGGGGTGGAATTCAGATGGGTACTGAAGAGGGAAAAGGGAGCAGGGAAAACTTTGGCAATAGCTGCCTTTGAATATGACGATGGTAATGATATAGAATATCTAAAACTTTTTTTTTCTGCAAAACAAATGGTCATTCTTCAAAGAGTATGCTATCAGAATCTCTTAGCACCAAAAATACAAAATATATAAGTATTGTATAAAATCACCTTACATGTGGAGCTGGAGTCTGCAAAGATACCTGCACGTACTGAGCTCCAAGTAGCGGGCATAGCTCCGGTGAAGGAAAGAGGAGTTATCCCCTATGCGCAAAATGAGCGGCGTGGCCACCTCCCAGTGCCACTGGCGACATTCTCACGGCTTTACCTATTTAGCTGCTTTTCCCACTGCTTGCCATAGACCTTTTTCTTCTCGGATGCGAAAACAGCGAAGTGCCAGGGGTGAAGAGCTCGCTCAGGGCTGTGGGACCAGTAGATGGCAGCAAGAACACGCGGAAAATGCTTTCCCAGCCGCCCCGCCGGGTACGTGGTACAACTTTAAACGGATTCAATATTTGTCTTTCATATTTGGAGAGTGGAAAGTATATGTGACAATTAGAGGGTAATGCAATATTACAGTGTAAATAAGAGAGTGAAATGACTGTGTAACCACTGAACAGTTCCCCGATTTAATTTGTTTGTACTGACCAAACTTCTCTGCAATTGCAAGCTCACCTCTGAGGAACTTGAACGGAGGGATGGAGGGCTGACTCCTGCCAGCCACCAGAGATATTTTGGAAACTTCCCTGGGCCCCCTTCTCTGTAAGGCTTTCTGTGCTGGCTAGAAGGGAACTAACACTGCTTTTAGGCTGAAAAGTCGCCGCAATCTGCGAATGAAAGGAATAGCTCCCTTCACACGTACCCGGCCATCATGATTCTATTTCTCCTCCACAGGGGATTCTACTCTCTGCAAAAAAACAGTTAAAGCGTGAATACCGAACCCAAATATGTACATACACAAGTACGATTTTTTTTCCAAAGGGAGCTCGGGTCCGGGCTGACTCACCGCATATCGCAGTAATTGCAAAGATGGAATGCAACAGCTCCAGAAATCTGCCAAGAAGCAAACATAAAATCTAGGCATCCGGCAGGCAGCTGGGCTTCTTAATTATTGGCAAATATATTTATATATAAATATTTTGCCAAGCGTGATTTGGCTTAAGAGTTCCTGTGAAGTGACCTTTTGCTTGCCTTTGTTTTGTGTCTGTGCACGTCCTAGATAGATACATGGGGAGAGAGGCAGAGGCGCCCAGAGATAAATAAACGGATTTCACACAGCTCTCCAAAATCCCAAACGATGCCTAAATTAAACGAAAAGGGATATGAAGCGAGGCGTAAGTGCAAGCACAGATTTCAGAACGGTGAAAATATGTCAGCAGAGCATCATTTTTTGGTTCAGACTGATAATCACTCCCTGCTCTCATTATAAGATCAGAAGGGCCATCTGTCCTCTCTGGATAATTTGGAGCTCAGATACAGTGAGCACCCTTGTTAGAAAATGACCCTCCTACTCTCCGTAATCACAAGCACTTGCAGCCCTGGGATCCGCACGCAGCCGGGGAGGAGCAGATTGGTTCCAGATCAGTATTGATTACATACAGATTTGTGGTTTATTTGGTGCTTTATTTTGGTGAGAAGGTTTTTAGTTTGGAGGGGTGCTGGTTTCCCGCCTGCATTTTCCAACCTGTCACCTTCAATTCTCCGGACTTCTCGCTCCCTTCTCGAGATGTAACGCTAGGATGTTGCATGAGACCGAGGAGTGTCTCGATTTTGTAAGGAGAGAAATAAGCATCAGGCTGAACAATACAGCTCGGGAAGCTGTTTCCTAATACACGGTCCCTAGCTGTCTGCGGTGAGCTGTTTCCCCTCTGAGACACGGTAATTCTCGGAGTGAGCGACCGACTCGTTCACAGCCGCAGCAGAGAGGTGTAAAATTCAAGACTCCTTCAACACTTGCTCTGGACCTGCAGATAAAAACAAGTCTTAGCGACTTCACTGACACAGGACAAAGTCATTAGCCGAAGGGAAAAATCTTGGCAAGGGAGCATGGGCTACCTTCCTCTTCTGACCCAGATTCAGTGACAAAGTCCCTTCTCCCCCCCCCGAAAATCCCAGTTTCCAATCAAGGAGAAAACTTGGTCATCGGAAGGGCAGGAGCGGAGTGAAGGTACTCCTTTTCGGGGAAGAGTCCTCGCAGGAGTAATTCACCCGGGATCACTCTGGTGGGGATCAGTGTGTATTGTGTCGCTAACAGCAGAACAAAGATCACAGACAGGCCGGACAGTTTCAGGACAGCAGGACACGGGGAAGTCGCAGGTGGGAGGAATCCGATTTTAGAGCTAAGAGCTTCGTCGCCTCTAACGACCCGCTATAAGAGACTTAGGGTTTCGAGAAGTGGTTTATTATTATTCTGACGGTAGCGGTTTCTCCTCATTTGTAAGACAATGATGTTTAATATTCACGGAGGAGCAGTGAGGTGGCATTTGAAACCCCCCCGCGCCGGGGGCAGGGTTGCCATTTGCACAGAGCTGCGGCTGGCAGGCTGCCGTGCGCCCGGAGGGGCCATTCCCTGCGGGGTCGCCGGGCCGGGCCGGGGGTCCCCGGGGTGCCCGGGGTGCCCGGGGTGCCGGGGGTGCCGAACCCCAGCGGCGGCCGCGGGGCCGCTCCCGCCGGGCCCGGGCCGGGCACCTGCCCGAGCGGCTGCAAAGCGAGCCCATCGGCGGGGACGGACAGGTATTCAGCGGCATTTACAAATTCAACCGGCTTCAGCCCCACCGGTGTTAGAGCAGCCGGCGGGGACGGGAGCTGCCCCCCCGCCCCCCGGCGTCATCGCCCCCGGCTTCACTGGGGAAGGGGGGCCGAGCACCCCCGGGCTGGGGGCGGGCAGGGGCTAGGCACACTCGGGGCGAGATTTAGCAGGCATCCCGAGACCGCTTTGTTTTGCGATTGCCATCCGCAAAACATCTACGCGGAAAATCAGAACAAAGCAGAGCCCAGGTACCTCTCGCTGCAAATGCTGGCTGGCGTTAAGGACGGGTACGCTTTGGGGTAATGAAAAAAACGTCTCAGTTGATGCCAAATAGGTCTCTTGATCCATCAGCTAAGTAATTTCAAGTGCTGTTTGGGCTTTTTTTTTAAGAGTCTGGATCTACCTAAGCTTTCGCCTCCCTCTCCCTCTTTCCGTAATTTTCCTCTCCAAGAAAAGCTTGTAGGTGTTTGTATAAGACTCGAGCACGTTGTGGAGAAGGAGAGGGAGAGAAAGTGGGTGCAGTACATAAAAACTATAACGCCGAGTAGCCTCAGATATGTGAGTGGTACGTATATGTTTATTCTCACCGACTATTTCTACACCTGCTAGGCAAGGTGTCGGGCTCTGCATCTGCCCACCTCTGCGTACTCCTACGGCAGAAAACCCTGCGAAATCGCTTTACGTCTGCCGGTGCGTGTATGTATGTGCGTGTGGCTATACAGGCAGACAGGTAGATAGATTGCACTCACGTAATCTGCCCGCGTCTATCTAGCTGGGAGGATTAGTTATCTCTGCATCTATTGAGAATTAACAAGGGCGAGAGATTATGTATCAACGTACCGACAACGGCTATGAATATGAAACCCTATGTACATAGGTAAGACGGATTCAGTCAGCCACTCAGCTGCAAAGCTCTTATTTAGGGCTGCTCTGCCTCATCCCCTCAAAGCCCTCAGACAGTTTCCTCCGAGTGCCTCCCCCGGGGGATGAGGAGGAGAAGGCTCGGCGCTGCAGCCCAGCTTTGCACATCCGAAGTCCACAGAAAATGACACATCTCACCGCCGTGCCTGGACTTTGCAGGAAATTGGCAGCATCCCCCCACCCCGCCACACACACCTTTTGTTCCAGGCGAAATAAACATTTCGGAGGAGTTGGGGAAAGGTGTTATGTCAGAGGGGAGAGACGGCGGGAGGGCCGCGCTCATCCCCCCCGCCCCGGCCCCGCGGACGGGGCTGCGCTCCGGGAGCCCGGCGGGAAGGGGCCGGGGCCGAGGCCGGGGCCGGGGCGGGCCGGGGGTGCTGTAGGCGAGGGGGTCCTTGCCCTGGAGGGAGCCGGGCGCGCCCAGCCCGGAGGAGCGGCGCCGGGGGAGGCGGCGGAGGGCAGGGCAGAGCAGAGGGCTGTCGGGCAGGGCCTGCCGCGCGGCCAGGTGCGGGGAAGGGGCCGCGGCTCCAGCCGGGGGGCAGCAGCGGCGGGCGGGAGCTGAGAGGCGGGAGAGGGGGAGCTGTGCGGCCGAGGGGGCCGGGGCGCTGGGGCCGGGGCCGGGGCAGGGGCCGGGGCGGCGCACGGCGAGGTCTCTCCGCCGCGCAGGACCGTATTTTGCAGCAGAAACTCTCTTGAGCGCAGACAATGGAGCGGGATGTTTACTGCGGGCGGGAAGACAATTAGCAATTCATCGGGAGAGATGTGTCACCCAAATGTCACGGGGAAGCTAACATGACATCTGTTTTAATGGCTCCGTGCTAATAAACTCCTCTCGAAGGGCGGCTTTGTGGGGACGTCAAAGATTATTTACAGAATGAGTCAGTTTCCAAACGGGCTGAGGCGCCGTCGGTGGCGGCGGGAGCGCGGCGCGGCGGGGCGCGGCGCCCGGGACGCCGGGGGGCGGGAGGGACCGGCCGGGGGGGCACCGCGCCGCTCGCCCGCACCCGCGGGCCGCGCCCCGGCACGGCGGGGCCGGGCTGGGCTCGGCAGGGCCCGCCTCGGGGGGGGTCAGCGCCGGGCGGCACCCCCTCGGCGAGCCGGGCCCGGCGCCCCCGGCCCCGCACGGCCCCCGCGCTGCCCGGCCGAGGGGGGCGGCAGGGCAGCCCCGGCCGGGCACCCTTCGCCCCGCGAGGGCTGGCGGTGCCTCGGCAGGAGCGGGGCAGCTGGGGGAGCGCGCAGGGAGGGTCCCAGCCGGTACGCGGGGGATGCACGTCCACCGCCGGGGCTCGCCTTCTGCTTAGCTTTGCCCGGAGGACGGGGAAGCCCCGGTCCCGGGAGAAACCCCCGCTGCGCGGAGCGCCCCGAAGCAGCAGGGAGCGGCTCCCCGTCCTGGGGCCGCAGCCGGGGGGCGCGGGGGCGGCCGGGCCGCCGAGATGAAGTTCCTTGACACCGAGCAGCGGCGGGGCCCCAGAAGAGCGGCCGGATTTACACCGAGTGCCACATCCTGCGTTATTGAACAAGACACGCTGCAGTAAAACGCATAAGTAGACAAACCGAGAGAATCCATTTAGAACAGTTAACACAGTCTGACTCGCTCACAAGCACACAGTGGGGGGAGACAATTTAATTTCCCTCAAATCCGTCCGAAGATTTTTATGTTCAGGTTGTTGGCACGAAAGGGTTCTTTAAAAGAGAAGGAGAGGGGGACCTTTCGAGCCCCTGGCCTGTATTCTTGTGCCTCCTCGATTTTCCTGTTCTGTAAGGCCAAGATGGGGGGGGGGGATGGGGGGGGGGGGGGGAATGGGGAGTACGCAACTGCGTTTGCAAGTAAGTATGCGTATATAAAGAGAAAACGTGTTTGTGTGTTTCCCTGCACATATATATATATATATGTGCGTGTGTTTGTCTATCTGTAGAGAGAATAGATACTGAATCTTTTTAAGACAGGCAGAGCGAGCCAATCCAAAAAGTCTTTACTCGGGCAAAACCGGCACGGAAGGTAATAGCAGGTTATTGCAAACCTGTCTTCGGTACTTATTAATCGTCCAGATCAAATACATTAATGGATAGCGAGAATGAAAATAGGCTGAGAACCGTCTGTCGTCCTTTCAAGGGCAACGAAAACGCGGCACTTACACCGGGTCTGAACGCAACGGCGTGCTCCGTAACCTGGAGAGAGGGAGGAGGTGGGCCGGGAAGTGGGTGGGTAAGAGGAAAATTGCCATTGTCAGGAAAACTAAATGTAATTTTAGGTGGCCCACATCCGAGATGAGTAAATAAGCCATTGATCTTCCTTGCCTTCTTCTCTCTCCGGGGCTATTGTGTTCCCAAAGAAACGGCGAGGGCAGGCGAGTGCCAGCCCTGCGCGTGCGGGATGACCCAGGGGACAGAGGAGCGGGAGCGGGGGCTCAGCCAAGCCGGCGGCCGGGGGCGCCGGGCCGCCCGCGGGTCCCCCTTCCCCCGCTCCGCCCGGGGCAGGGGGCGCGGGGGCTGCGGCGGCGGCCCCTCTTCCGCAGCCTGGCGCATCCCTTCCCAGTTTGTTACAAACCTCGTGGCGCAGGTCTGCTTCCTCGGGCTCCGACGGCAGCGTCGGCGTCCTCCGGGGAAACGCACCGGCCGCCTCCCGGGACGTGGTCTCCCGGGGGGTGGCGGGGTGAGGGAGCGGGGGGACACCAGCGCTGTTTCTACACGCCCTTTGCTTACACGGGTGTTTGTGCGCACCGACCCGCACACACCAGTTCTGTGTAGCCGCCCGGTGCGTGTGCATCCGTGCCCCTGACTTCTGGGGGGAGCGGGGAAGGCTCCCCAGCGGCTAGAGAGCCGCTTAAGCCCTTGCTGGCGCTGAGTGCCGGGCAGGAGCTGCCCGCTGCGGCCGCGGAGGGCGGCGGGGCGGCCCCGGCGGGGCGGGGGCGGCGGGGAGCGAGCCCCGGGGGCGCGGCGGGCGGCGGGGAGCGGGGGCGGCCCGCCTGCACAGCCCCGCTGCCGGCCGGCTGCCGAGGCCGGAGCGCTGGGAGCAGGGGGAGGCAGGGGAGAGATCCCGCTCTCTATTCCAGCGATTTCCAGGGCTTGGGAGCCCGGTAAACAAACTGCTCTTGCTATCTCCTCGCGCAGATAAGGCAAGAAGTGGCTTTCTTTAATAATATGATTGAAATGTTAGGGGTATGATGCCTCCTCGTTAGTAATATTGGCTTTGCATGCAGAGCACAATCCCATCCCTCTAGACTGCTTAGCCAAAACAGAGCGTAAACTCTGTAATTAGTAACGTGTTCCATCATTAAAGAGCCCTGCTGAGAATTTCTATTTAATAATGGTCTTAAATTAGTTATGATGGTAAATACTCATCTGGAAATTCAACATCTAAAACCATCTACAATCTGGAAATGCTCCAGTGTTGCTGTAATCTCCTGTAACACAGAAATGACTATCACATTCACCCATCGCATTAGAAATTCTCCGTACGGTTTGGTCCACGAATATACAGTACGGATGTGTTAATTAGGTTAACCCATACACTGTCTGCTTCACAAATATTTAGAAATAAACAATGAAAGCTCCTTTTTAATACGATACAGCCGGGGGGGGGGAGATTTGACTCTCGCAGTTGGAAAGTCTTTTGTTTTCAGATAAGGCGGAACCACAACGTCCTCGGGCCTAAGAGTTCACCAATACACACCCACGGACACGCACCCACACCCACGCGTGCACTCCACCTCGGCCGCGCTCAGGCCGCCACACGCAGCAGCAGCACCCACGGCTCCTCCTGCAGAAGGTGGGTGGCTTTTATCGCTCGCCTCCCGGCTCCTGCGGATCAACCCACACCATGCTCTTTTTCCCCTCTTTCAAACTGAAAACAGCTCGCTCCGCCGCCGCCGCGTCCCCAGCTTTACAGCGGGGCTTGGCTCCGGCAATCCGTCCACGCGAGTTTTAAAAATAGTCCAAGGAGGCGCAAGGAAGAGGCAACGACAGAGTAAATAAATAAATAAATAAATAAATAAATAAAGCTGGCTTCCCCCCAGCTGCAAGTGGAATAAAAGTTTCGCAGAGAGACTGTGATGCAGGTATAAATAAGTCATTCAGGTACACTTATCCCCGCTGGGGATATAAAGGAAAGTTATTTGTAATAACAATAGAAAATCAGTAACTGAGATAGTTGGGGGTTAAGGCAGGAGGGAAGTGAGGGGAGGAAAATATATTTCTGTATTTACCTAGACGTCTAAACGCTTATCCTCTCTAGCACTAACCTTTCATGTTTAATGAATGAATCTGCATTGCAGGGTTGGTTTTTTTCCCCCTCCATGTGCCGGCTAGTTTTAAATCTGCAAGCACCACAAAGAGGCCGTGATCCCATCTGCCTATGATTCCAAATTAAAGTTCAAACGGACGGCTTACACACTGCTGATCCTGTATCATAGCCTCTCGCGACCCTTCAATTACTATTTAATAGAATTACAGTGTAAAATCCCAATAGTCTTAAAGAATGTTTTATCACAGACTGAAGAGAGAGAATATACAGACACCTCCAATGTTATTGAACTGTATTACTGACCTATTTAGATATTAAAAGGGAATATTTAGTGTTCTACAAGATATTACAAGAGCTACTTTAATCTGAAAACATGCATATGTCTACCTATATGTCTGTCCACGTATATATGTGAGTGTGTGCGTGTGTGTGGACACTATATACATCAACTCCGTCCCACCAGCGAGCGCACACAGCCACGCTGCGTGGACGTCTGTGCTCATCCATGTACGCATGTACACACACCCACACAAACATACGCGCTCCTCCAGGCCCGGGTGGAAATCAGTGTGTTCTGGTGAACCGCCGCACTACTTTATTGTTGCCAGATATTGCTAAAGAGGTTGTTCCAGTAGGAAAGCAATTTTTCCTCTACTCGTTGCAAAATACTCTTTAATTGACCTTATTATTAAATGAACTTCCCCTAATGATGTTTCTATGGGGACAAAAAAGCAAATATTTGCAGTAGAGCTAAATCTCCCTCTAATAGCTAGGACTGGAATCAAAGTCAGTCGCAGTCTGGCTTTAGATACTGTAAATCTTGACTTCCAGCGTAGTTTTCTTCTTTCTTTTTCGACCTGTTCGGCAAAGGACCTGCCTGCCGCAGGGAGAGCTTACAGCGAGGCGATTCTAACCACACCCTTCCAGATATTCACATCCCCCGTTGCTTTACTCGTTACTCTTCTCCATCTACCTTCTCTTGCAGATCCCGAGGCGCCGAGCCGCTTCGAAGCCTTCCTGCTCTGAAAGCACCTTGCTTCCAAAATAAGAAGGAACAGCGCCGAAAACAAAACCTCGCAGCCGTCCCTCCCCCAGACACACAGCAGCACAAATCCCTTTAGTATCATTTAATCGTAGCTGTGTCCCCACAGCCCCTGCCTTTTGTCATTGCCGTGCCAGAAGAGAATAGTTAGTGCGGTCGCCGGTAATATCCCTAGTGCTTTCTCTTCCCAACTCTTTTTCTCCCCCCCTCCGCCTCCCTGCCTTCTCCATCCCTTGCTCCGTTTGCAACTGATGGTTTGGTTCATTTCCCCCTTTTTTATACGCCATTTACGAACTTCTGTGTATCAGGGCTCTCTGCAGGGTGGTGGGGCGGCTGCAGGCCACGGGTGCCCTCTGCGTTTTGGACTCGCGTGTGTGTGTGTGTGCGCGTGTGCATCAGTCTGCACACCCGTGTGCGTGTGTGTGTGCTCTAGAAAAAGGCAATGTTTGTCTATCCTCTCCCTACACGCGGAATCCAGGCCAGTGCGATGTGGAGCTCAATAAGAAACTGCATGAATAAACACGAATAGAAAGTTGTGCTCAGCTAACCGAAGAAATCAGAGCAATACCAGGGCACCAACGTCCACATTTCTTTTCACGTCGGGCCGGGGCAGTAACCTCATCTGGGCATGCTAAAAATTAAGGGCAACGGGCAAGCAGATTCACGTCCCTCGACAAGGCGGCTGTAATTGATCGGGCAGAGGGAGCTGGGGATGGCCGAAGCCCACGCCTGGCCGCGGAGGGCCGGCAGCAGCCGCGGCCCAGCAGGCACACAAAGGACACCCAGCCGCGCTCAGGGGCTCGGGCCGGCCCCGGCGCCGCGAAAGCGGGGAGGGAGGCAGGCAGGCAGGCAGGCAGGCGACTTCGCTGCTCCCCAGCCCCCGCGCCGGGGTGCACGCACCCGCCGGAGCCGCAGCCCGGAGCTCGCTGGGGATGAAGGCGGCGGTACAGCCCCACGGCGAGGGGATGGGCGGCGAGGTGCGGGGGGGTAGGTAACTATCGCCTCCAAATTGCTCCCGGAACCGGCTGGTCGCGGCCCGACTTCCGACGGGAGGGGCGGGGCCGAGCCGGGCCGTGCCCCCGCGGCCGTGGGCGGGAGGCGGCGGTGCGGGACGGCGCAGGCCGGGGAGCGGGGCCGCCCGGGCCGGCTCCCGGGGAGGCAGCGCGGTGTGCTGCCGGGCTCCGGCCATCTGCCTCCCGTCCTCCGGCTTTCGCTTAAATATTGATCAAACGCACTTCAGCTTCCGAGTAATTTCATCTTAATCAACGGCCGAGCTCGGCGCGGATAATAAACTAATGCTGGAGAGGGGCCGTCGATAATGCTCGGCCAGGGGCAGGGAGGAGGCAGCCCGCCAGTTTGGCGGGGCTCGATAGGCCCTATCTTCCCGGGGCAGATGGACTTAGTGGGTGAGAAGGCTTAAACGCAGCTTTTCATAGATTTACACCTCAATCAGCCATTCAGGTTTTTAATGCAAATCCTAAAACAACATCATTTATCCATCACGGAGCCCGGCTTTGAAACGGCATATCATTAGCTGCACCCTTGGCACCCCGAAACTGCGCAGGCACCCCCTGGATGGGTGTGTCCCCCCCGGCCGCCCCGCACAAAGGCCGGCGGGCTCCGGGGAGAGGCGAACACCCCAGCGGGGCCGGGGCAGCTCGCTCCTCCGGGTTTGGGCAAAAGGGATACTTTTTCGGGGATGGGCGGGGGGGTGGCACATGGCGTGGGAGCAAGGGCCCTGCCCGGGAGGCTGGAGGGGAAGGAGGCTGGAGTCTGAGGCCAGGTACGAGTGGGGTGAGGCTAAAGGCGCTCTCTGGCCTCCCCTAACTGCCCACGGCACGACGGGGCGATCTTCTGGAGGCTTAATCGGAGGGAAGAAAAATCCAAACCTATCAGTGTAAGGCTCCGCTGAGGCAGATTATTGCTGCCGGCTCGACGCCTTCTAGCTGCAGCTTCCAGACGCGAAAATGAAGGAAGAGAAAGAAAAAAAAATCCCAAACTTTCACGCCTCTGAATCCTTTCAGGTATTAAATCTCGTTAAAAATAAAGCAGGATGAGAACGACACTCCTACTAGCGAGGAGCAGAAATGCTGCCCTTAAAACCAACGTACCGACACCGAAGATCTCCTTCCTACCCAAACCCGGGGGCGACTGGAAGGGCCGGGATTTTTTCCTGTAAAGGCCTCTCCGCTGCCTCGCTGCCGGGGGGAGAGAAAGCAGCCCGAGCTCAGGCGTGAGACCCGTGCGAGGATGCCGGCCATTGGGGAGCCTTTCATCCTCTCCTGGCTAATACTTCTCCCCTCTAAAAGCCGCGTGGGGGAAGGGAAGAACTAAGTCCATCACACGACCCCCTTCTCCCACCCACGCGGAACACGGGAGCCCTATTGTGTGTGTGTTTCCCCCCCGCCCCAAGCAATTCCCGTCCATTCCCGGTTTCGTACAACCGGGCGTTATTTTCTTTTAACTCCCCACTCGTGTTGGCGACGGGGCAGTGACACCGTCGGAGCTGCCCGTGGGGAGACCCCCGCCGCAGAGCCGCGCGTTGAGCCAAGCCCGCGGGGCGGGGGAGGCGAACCCCGACGGGGCGGGCGCTGCCTCGGGCCGCCCGTGTCCTTCCCCGCGGTGGCTCCCGCGGGGAAACGGAGGATAAATCCGTCCCCCACCCCCCCACTACGCGGGTCTCCGCGGTTCGCGGGCGCTCGGCTGCCCAGCGCGGAAAGTCTTTCCTACCCCAGCCAGGGGGGTCTCACGGGGGAACACGTCCCTGCGCGCTCGCTGCGCACACACGCGCGGCTTTTCCTCAGGGGCAGCGAAGGTGTACGGCCGTATTTGCACATCAGCTTATTCCTTAAAATTACCCATTAGTGGCTTGCTCTAAGATCTCACACCCTAGGGGGTTCCCCCGGCTCTCCAGGTAGCCTCTTGGGGAGGGGGGATGCGAGGGGAAGCATCCTTAGGCGCTTCCTAAGGCTTTCCGTAAGCCTAGCTCGGACTTCCTCAAAAAAGGGGAGGAGGGAAGAGGGAAAGAGGACGCGGGCAACACAGAGGTAGATCGGAAGTCCAACTTAGTTTGGAAATGGTCAAGAAATTCCAGGCACGTTTCTCCCTAAATCCCTGGTAAGTTTCAAAATTGTATTTTCAAGTAAAAACAAGTTTCGAATTTACCTCTCGTTAATTCACGGCTGAATAATCTGCCCAGGGCAAAGCAAAACTTTAATGAAAAAAAAAAAAGAAAAAGAAAGAAAAAAGGGGGGGGGGGGGGGGGGAGAAAGAAAGATGCTGAAATACTGTTAGTCATGCAAATAAAGGCTTCTTTCAGCACAGTACAATATACTCCGGATTCGAGGGGAGGAGCTGCAGCCCGCTTAGGGCGAGGAGTTTATGTTTTTGTTTTCATTTAAAGCTACAAAACAAATCCCGAAATGTCCTAACCGCTCTCCGGAGACAGCCGGCCCCGCAGACAGCCGGCCGGGGGAAGCCTTTCAGCCCGGAGTGCACAAAAAAAGCACCGGGGGGGGAAACGCTGGAGCCCGCGGTGGCGGAGGGGACCCGGAGGGACACGGCCGTGCCCCGCGCCCCGCGCCGCCGGCCCCGCGTCCCCGCCGCCGGCCGTGGCCTCCGTGCAGGGTGGGTCCGTCCCCCCAAAATCCCTGCGGGGTGTCCCGCCGAGCCGGGGCAGGCGGGGGCCGGCGGCGGGGCAGGGCGCGGGGCGAGGCGCCCACGGGGAGGGCGTGTTTTTCCGTGGCGGACAAAAACACCAACATCGCTGGATAGATAAGAAAATGGAATACTGTATTTGATTTAGAAAGTTTGTACATATAGATAAACACGCAGTTCAGGAAACAATAGTTTAAGCGTCCTACGTGGAGTTTAAGAAGAGACCCCCCAAAGCTGCTATGAAATACTCAAAATAGCTTTTGCATAAGATAACTACAGTTGCACCCTAAGCTTTTTTTTTTCTTTTTCTTTTTCTTTTTTTTTTCTATCGCTGAGGTCCCTTTTGAAAACCTAGCACGTCAGATCTTGACAGCTAGGTTTGTGCAAGGAACACCGAGTCAAGGAAAATAAAAAGGAGAGAGAGAGAGAAAGGGTGGGAGGGAGATAGACAGAGAGGGGGGAGGAAGAAAGAAAGAGTAGAGCAAATATCATATACAAGCATTTCTACACATATATTACAAACTGGGAAAATGACCGCATCATTAAGATATACATAATTCATATAAAATTTTGAAATAAAAATAAAAATCTGTTACAGTCATAACTATTCTTTTTCCACATTTATAACCAGTACCCACACAGGCAGTGACAGAAGTGTAGAAAAAAAGGTGCTTACGAATAAAATGATTGTCTGCTGAACAAAAAAACAGAAAATTGCATCTTGGCTGGACCATCACTTGGACTTAAAAAAAAAAAAAACAACCAAAAAAAAAAAACAGAGAGAAAGGGAGAGGGAGAGAGAAAGAGAGAGAAATAGGACCAACAAAAAGGCGATAAACATTTGTTATTTCCCTCTTCAAGGAGTTCCTTTTTAATTTTTTTTTTATTTTTGATTTTTGTACAAATTCGATCGGAGTTTGCGTTTGTTTGTCTGGTTTCTGTTTGTTTTCCTTTACTATAGAGAATATTTTTTCCCAGATACAAATTTAATCATCATCATCATGCAAGTGGGTGAAATGCGTCCATGGAAAAGCGCAAAGGAGAAATCGTGCTTGTCCTAAAAAGAATACAATTGTCACTTTTGCTTTGTTTTTTTTTTCTTTTTTTTCTTTTTATATATATAATAATTATTATTTCCCGCCCCCCCACCCCCCCGCTGCAGCACCAGCGTTTGTGACTGTTGAAGTTTTAGCTCCATCTCTTGGTGGTGGTGTTGGCTGACGGTGGTGGTGGTGGTGGTGGATTCTCTGAGCCCTGTCTGTCTGTCTGCTATTATGTTTGGGTCGGGCTTGGCCTTTCCTTTCCTCCTGGCTGTGTGTGTGCGTGCGTGCGTGTGCGTGTCCTGATTCTGGGTTGCCTCGGTTTGTTTTGCTGGGGTCGGGGAGAGGGTGCTCGGCTGTTTGGATTTGGATTTTGTTTGTTTGTTTGTTTGTTTTCCGATATCATACATCACATTCCGAGTCGCTGGAGGTTACCGAGAGGATGGAGGTGCCCGTCTCGGCTCTTTCTGTCAAACTGGAGACGCTGGTGGTCGGGCTGGCCGCCGTGGACGGAGACTCGGCCGAGCTGTGTGTGGGGCAGCCGGGCTCTGCCAGCGACCGCATGCCGCTCTGTCCTATCGCCTGGTGCTGGAGCCTGCATCGCGCCGGGAGACAAAACAACAGCACAGCCCCTCTGAGACACCGGCCGCCGCCGCCCAGGGGACGGCGCCCGCCCGACCCCGCGCCCGCCCGGGGACAGCCGCGGCCCCGGCCCCGGCCCCGGCCCCGGCCCCGGCCCCGGCCCGCCCGCAGCGGACCCCCGGCCTGGCCTGGCCCGGCCCGGCCCGGCCGCCTTCCCGCAGCGCCCCGCGGAGCCCGGGAGCGGCGGCGGGCGGCAGGGCCAAGCCGTGCGCCCGGGCCGCGCTGCTCCCGCTGCGGTGGCGGCCGGGCCGGCGCCGGCGCTTTCCCGGGCCGCCGGGAGAGGCCAGCCCGGGGGGGACGGCACCCAGCGCAAACACAAACAGAGGGGTCGCGGTTTGAAAGGGGACGGGGAGGGGGGAGAAGCCGTTGCCTGCTCCGGGGTTTGCAAAACAGGAGCAGAGCCTTCCCCTTCCCCGGAGAGCCATTCCTCCCCGCAGCGCCGCGGGCCTAGGAGAAAACCCTGTCTGTGTGAGCTCCTGAACCACTTGGCCTCCGCGGGGACCGGTCCGCAGCGGGGAAGAGTCGTAGGGGATCCTCGTTTTGCGCTCTGGCGAATAGCTGTCTCAATATTTTCCAGCGGACAGATAAACGCCCCGGGGTCAGCGGCAGGACTGCAGGCAGGTCCCGTCCCGGGGAGCCAGCGCTACCCATGAAACGGAAAAGGGCGACGGTGGCACACAGCGCTTCTCGCCGCTCGCAATTTAAGTCCCTTTTCCATCCGGAAGCCAAAATTTGCTTTAAAGTGCTGGTCCTTTCACCGTCAACACTTAAGGGTACATTGCCGTTGCACATTTTTTTTTTTTAAGAGGCACTAAATAATTTTTAGGTTCCCTAGCGTGTTGTGAATATTCCTCTGCGCCCGCTCATTCCGCTCGAAACCCAAAGAAAGCCTGCATCGAGGATACGGGCTGGGAGTCCTGGGCTGAGCAGCCGGCCACAACCTCTAGCGCCTAGCACTGCCAGTCTGAATCAAAATACACTCTTCGCTCAACTGCTTCTCACCGGGGTATTTTCTATTTAGCTGCCTGCAAAGAACAGAAAAATGTAGCCGGTTTATTCTACATTTCTCATTATTTTAAGTTGTCTAATTTCAGCGTCTTGGATTTTTCTCCCATTTACAATTGCTGGTGCATTCATCTGCTGTCAACAGCGTTGAGTCAACAAAAGCATCCGTAGGCAACTTCTGTTTATTTACAGTCCTAAGCGGATCTGTTTTCCATTTAATGGAAATTAAATGTCGAGGCACTTTTAGGTTGCATTTCTCCTACAGAATCTTGAATCAATAGCACCAGTGCTATAATTAGGAGGAATTTAAGAGACAGCATTTACAAGAACAAGAAGTTTTGTTTACACGCTTACAGCGGTAGCCAAACTTAAATTAAAATAAAAACAGCGTGTCAAGCTGGATTAAGGGTCCATTTTCACTTGCAAAATAACTTTTAGGGAGGGTGATGAGAAAAAAAAGAGAAAAAGGGTGCCTCGCTTTTATCATGGCAAAGCAGAAATAAAAGAAAAATAATAAAGGAAAAGACACCGAGAGGCACGCGAATAAATGCAAGCGTAAATGCACAGGAAACACCCGACCGGAGGGCCAGGTCGCCGCGTGGTGTAAACAGAGAAACGGGGATGGGGAAGAAAAGAGGGTTCCCGACCTCCTAAGAGCTTTTCTGCCTTTTTCGCCCTGGCCAAAGGGCTCCGGCGTGCGTGTGCGTGTGTGTGTGCGTGTGCTGGTCCCGCCGCGCAGGCAGAGGAGCACGAACAATCGGAGCGGAGCCGCCCGCCTGCAGAAAGCCGCTCTGAACCGCACCGCCCGCCTCGGCCCTTCGGCGGGGGGAACCGCGCCGGAGCCCGGCCAGACGCAGACGCCGGCAAGCCGAGAGCAAAAGCGGAGCCCACCGACGCGGGGCCCTGGGGTTTCCCGTCCCCGGCGACAGCCGCTGCGGGGACGGAGGCAGGGAGAGCCGGGAGCTGCCCCCGCCGCAGCCGCTGCGCCCCGCACACACACACGCACACACACACAGCCGGAGCTGCCCACGCCCGCGGGGGAGCCCCAGCCCTGCCCGCACCCCGGGAGCCCGTGGGGAGCCCGGGCAGGGCTCGGGGCGCGCCAGGCAACTTTGAGCCCTGCCTGCCCCCGCCGCATCCCTGCGGCTGCCGGGAGGAGACCTGCCCGCCCGGCGGGGGGACCGATTTCTCCCGGCGGCGGTGATGGAGAGGAGGAGGAGGAGGAGGAGGAGGAAAGGAGAGGCAGAAACGCGCCCCCCGCCCCGGAGCGGGGCCCCGCAGCCCCACTGACCTGTTTTTAGCCGCCGCTGCTCTGTCTCTCTGCCTTCGGTTTTTGAACCAGTTGCCTACTTGCGTGGGGGTGAGCCCCGTGGCCTGAGCCAGTTCCCTTTTCTTGCTGGGGTTGGGGTAAGGGTCCTGCAGGTACCACTCCCTCAGGAGGCTGCGAGTCCTCTCCTTGAAGCAGTGCGTCTTCTGCTCGCCATCCCAAATGGTCCTGGGCAGCGGAAACTTCTTCCTCACCCTGTATTTATCAACCGGCCCCAGCGGGCGACCCCTTAGCTTCTCGGCCTCCTGGTAGTGCGCTTCGAGCCACATGGCCTGCAACTTGCCGTGGGACTCCTTGGTGAATTTGTGGTTCTCCAGGATGTGGTAGAGGTCTCGGAAGTTGCCCGTGTGGAAGGCCACCACCGCCCGGGCGCGGAGGATGGACTCGTGCTTGTTGATGGCCTCGCATGCCCCCGGCGCCACCGGCAGCGACCAGAGGAACCTCCCCAGCCTCTCTATGTCTCCAGTCTCCTCCAGCGTCTCGCAGACGCTGGCCACTTGCTCCGGGGAGAAGTTGAGTGTGGGCAGCTGAAACATTGACAACTCTTCGTGGGGTGCCCGGGAGCTGCCGCCTCCACCGCCGCCGGCACCGGGGCTGCAGCCCGAGCCGCTGCCGCTGCCGCCGCCGCCGCCGCCGCTGGCGAGAAGGAGGGAGCGGTGGTGCGGGTCGGCGGCGAAGTTTGGCAAGAAGAAATGGGTGGGATAAAGCTCTAGCGGGGACCTGAACACCATGGGATGACCGGGGAGAGGGGGAGATAAATCAAGGAGAAAAGAAAGAAAGGGAGGACGAAGGGAGGAAAGGGCACACGCACCGCGCACGCATCCACACCCGCACACGCACACACAGCCACATAGAGGCACGGGGGCACACACACTCACACGCACACGCGGACACACGCACACGCACTCACGCGCGCACACACACGCACACGCACTCACACACACCCGGCCCCGCGCCGCCGCCGAGTCAGGATTCAGTGATTCAACAGCAATCGCCCTAATGACAACAGCCTCATAATATCTCCCCTAAATCCACAGTGAGTGCAGCGCTGAAACATTTTGTTTCGCTTTTCTATTGGTCTTCTGAGTGTCGTTGTGGCGTTGCCATGGCAGCCCCTGCCAATCACTGTCAGCCCTGCCAATCATTACGGAGTACGTAAGGAAGGTTTTTACCACTTCGCCCAAATGCACGGGGGGGAGGGAAACGGGGCGGTTGGTGGAAAAGCCTGGTTGTTTTTTTTTTTTTCCCCCTTAATCTTTGCAACTCCTAATCTCAGCACTTCCCCTTCTCCCTGTCTCTCCCCCCTCCCTCTCCACACCCCTCCTAAATAAGGGATCAAATAATGCGAAAAGCAGTGTGCACATATTTGTTGAATGGGATGAGCAATTAGAGGGTGGAATATTATTGTGATCTTAACGAGCCTCGTTAAAGCTAAAGGAGATATGGGGGGAAAGTAAATGGGCCAGGCTGGGATACACGTTCGGATAAAGGGCTCCTAACTGAGACAATTTACACATGATTTGCACGTAGTTTCACTTCATTCTGCCTATCTGAGCACTAATAGTGCCGGGGAAGAAAAGAAAGATGAGATCATTAGAGCCATCCTCACGCCGGTGACCCTCCCAGAAGCAGGCACATACAGTACAGGCTGGGTTCAGCTCTGGTTCCCCGAAGAGCCTCTCTCCTCTCCTCTCCTCCTCCTTCTCCTCTCCTCTCCTCTCCTTCTCCTCTCCTCTCCTTCTCCTCTCCTCTCCTTCTCCTCTCCTCTCCTCTCCTCTCCTCTCCTCTCCTCTCCTCTCCTCTCCTCGCCCGCTCCCTGCCCCTCTCCGCGGAGGGAGGGATCCGCTGCCCGCGGAGTTCCGCGGCGGCTCCGCCGAGAGCCGCGCAGGGCGCCCAGCCCGGATCCTCTCCGGCCGCGCCGGCTCCGCGCCCGGCTGCGCTGCCGGCCCCGGCGGCGCCCCGCTCGCTGCCTCCCCCGTCCCACGCCTTCCTTCCCCCGCCCTCCCGCTCCTTCTCGCCTTCCCTTTCCCTCTCCTTTCTCTTCCCGCTCTCCACTCTGTTTTTCCTTCCTTCTGGCTTTCCCCCTCCCACTCGCCTCACCTCCTCTCGCCCCTTCCTTTCTCCGGCGCCCGGCGACCTTGCGAGGCTGGTCCGCACCCCCAAACCCGCCGGGGCTTTACACCGCACCTCTCCTTTTCCCCGCAATTTCTGCCGCGAACTTGCAGGGCTTCTGTGTGGGGAGGAGGAAAGGGAGGCGAGCAGAAGCGCGTTCGAACCCAGGTTTATTTTCTTTTCTTTCTTTCTTTCTTTCTTTCTTTCTTTTTTCTTTTTTTTTTTTTTCTTTTTTATAAATTGGGAGCAAGGAAAGTCTCCGTGGTGGTTTGAGTCCATCCCTCAGTGAGACCTAGCTGGGTCGCCAGACCTTGCTACCACGCAACTATATTTATTATTAGGTATGTTGCTTTTAAGAAGATTTAATCAGCATCTTGAGCTGGTAACTCTTTTGTTTAGTTTCTGTAGCTATGGAAGTGTGATTTACAGAGATTTGTACGGGTCATGGGCATCTTTCTAGACTTACTGTGTATATTTAGACAGGACTTTGCTTGGTGTTAAAAAGTGTATATTTTGAATAGGTTCACACACAGTAGCAAACAATACCGACATTGTAAAGGCATGTACAACGAGTATTGAAACGCAGCATCCAGACTTCAACTAATCTGCCCTCAATAAAGCTGAAATAATTATCCTAAGCCGCCTTTCTAGAAGAAAAATCATTGAGGAATTCAAAACTTTTTTAAAGATCTTTTCTGCATTCCGATGGAGATCGAGGGGTGAGGCTTGGAGCCCAAACTACTTTCAGACATCAATGGAGGGAAGGGGGGGGGGGGAAGATGGATATTACAATTAAAATGTGAAAACATAGCATGACTTGCCCTATCCGAAGAATAATAATAATACTGCTATGGGTGGTAGAAGTTCTTTAGCTGGGCTCCAAACTGGTTGTGATCCTTTCACAGCGCACTCCTCGTGAAATAATTCCAAGTGGCAGATGAATAGGTCCAGTTGGAAGAGCTGCTGGACTGGAAGAAGCTCGCTGTATTACACATTCATCTGATTTCCACTAAACTGTCATCGGTTGTGCTACATGGCTTCATAGCCCTAATGGAAATAACTCGCCCTCTTAATTTTTAGTGATCTGCTTAAACACTTCTGTTAACAGACTTGGGGAAAACTTTTTTTTCCCCTGCCTCCCTCCCTCCCTCCTCCCTCCCTAGCTCATATTTCCAGTTGCACAGCTAAGGAGGGAAACAGACTTTTCAGCCCCTCTACAAATCGACTTGGAGGTATTAATTGGACAACAATATGTTTAGCCAAAGATTTTAATACACACACAAAATCTTTTTCTTTGTAATCCTTTCCTTTTATGTAAAGGATTACAGAGGGGAGGGTGGGGGGAATTCCTGCGGGAGTTTCTTAATATTTGATTCCATTTTTCTTCAAGCTGCAAATTAAACTACCTTAGAATGTATTTCCAGACTAAAATCTAAACCGGCCTTTTTTTTTTTTTTTTTTTTTTAAATCTCCCAGACGATCATACACTGGTCGTTCACCTATAGGTTACATCCCTCTGTTAGGATTGCTGATGAACATTGCAAAGCTTCAACAGATATCCTCTTTCTCTCTTTCTCTCTCTTCTTTCTTTCCTTTCTTCCATTTCTTTCTTTCTTCCTTCTTTTCTTCCTCCCTTTCTTTCTTCCTTCCTTTCTTCCTCCCTTTCTTTCTTTCTTCTTTCCTTTCTCCCTTTCTTTCTGCTTTCCTCCCTTTCTTCCTTTCCTTCTTTCTTCCTTTCTCCCTTTCTTCCTTTCTTCCTTCCTTCCTTCCTCCCTTTCTTTCTTTATTTCTTTCCTCCTTTCTTCCTCCCTGCCTTCCTCCCTCTTTCTTTCTTCCTTCCTCCCTCTGTCTTTCTTCCTCCCTCCCTCTTTCTTTCTGCTTTCCTCCCTTTCTTCCTTTCTTCCTTTCTTCCTTTCTTCCTTTCTTCCTTTTCCCAGACGTATGAAACACATAGCAACTGCATTTCTGGTGAAAATCTTTCTTCCGAAACACCCTTCTGCAGGGCATTTCAGTGCGCATCTACTCCGTGTGCGTGTGTCTGCCTGTGCCTGTATGTTTGAAGCCCAACAACCCCCCACCCCCAGTGCCTGCCAGCTAATACCGAGGTCTTACTGCAGCCCGCTCTCCTCTGCGCCCGCGGGCGGCCCGCACAGCAGCTCTGCCGGCCAGAAGCTCTCGCAAGGACGGAGCCAGCATCCTAAAATGCTGGCGCCTCTCGTCGCGGCTCGCCAGCGCGGGTCACCGAGGCGCGGTGGTCGTCAGCCAGCCAGACCTCGGGAAGCGGATCCGGTGCTCGCCCAGCCCGGCCGGGGATTCAGCGCTCCCCTAAGCCTGTTAGGGACACACTCTCATGTCCTGAAATGTGCAAGCAGATAATTGTTGGCGCTCCAGCTTTGTGTGAGGAGGCCAGGGTGTAAATGGCTTTTAATGACTGCAGCTGCTGGCTGCAAACTGTCAATGGGATCGGCTAATGCCGAGCCCGGACCCGCCGGGCGCCGAGCCGCAGCAGCCGGGCGGGCGCCCCCGCCGCCTCCGGCAGCGCGCAGCGGCGCGGAGCGGCGCGCGGGGCAGCGCGGAGCGGCGCGCGCAGCGGGCCGCCCAGCCGGGCGCGGAGCCGGGCGCGGCCGGCGGCAGCGGCAGCGGCAGCGGGAGCGGGAGCACGGCGGCGGACGGGGCTGGGCAGAGGCTGCCCTCTCGGCTGGGAAAATCCTTTCCGGATCCTGTAAGTTTGTTACGGGCAGGCGGAGGCCCCGCGGGGGAGCCCCCTGGGGGTGCGCTGCCTCGGCCCCCCCCCAGCCCTTCCCCACCCCCGCGCTGGGGCTCGGGGGTCCGGGGCGGTGACAGGCGGGGTCCCCCCCTCGCTGCCGATAGCCATCTTCTCCGGGCTGGGGAACCTGCCGTCCGTTTCCAGTCAGTCTTACTTCTTCCCACATGATTCATTGTTTTAGCTGCTAGAATGACATGTGGCTCTGCAGGGCAGGAGAGCAACCCCCCCCCCAAAAAAAAAAAAAAAAAACAACAAACCACCTCCCCCTAAATAAACCAGGGCAAGCCTGTGCTCTCTTCTGGAGGAGCCCTGCGAAGTTGTGTGCGTGTGTGTATGTGTGTGCGTGTGTGTGTGTCGGGCTGCCAACCTGGAGGACTTTTCCGGGGAGAGGAAGGCAAGCCGAGAGGGAAGCTCTTTTATTTCACTGCTTGTTTTGATGGTCGCTCCCAGGAGGCTGCGATTTTCTGCTGCCTAGTTAGTGCCCCTTAATCCTGACTCGGGAGTGACTCAGTCGACGCTTGCAAGGGCTGATTATTTTTTTATCGGGGGAGGCAGGGGTTCAGACGGGGCCGGGGCATAGCGGTCGCGGTACTGGCGAGCGGAAAACGCAGCACCGCGGCCGCGGCGAGGGGAAGGGCGAGGGGGGAGAGAGGGAGAGACCGGGGCAGGTAAAGGAGAACCCATCGCGTTGGTCTTGTTAGGCTTTTTATTATTATTATTACGATTTAATTGAATTTTTGTCAATCTTCAGTGGCGAGCGCTGCCAATTCTGCACCGATGCTGTTTTTACAAACACATCTGCCCTCCTTCCTTCCCTCTTTCTCTCTCTTTCTTCCTCTCCCTCTCTTTTTAGTCACGATTTCCTGAGGTAAATGAACGCGCATTGGATGGGTGTGTAAGATGTGGCCCATCCGGCTCCCGTAACACAGCCCTGTTGGTGCGATGTGTGCTGTACCGCCCGTGCTAAGAAACGAGAGGGCAAGTGATTTTTTAACGGTTTGAATTGGTTTAAGAAGCCGAGGGGGGTATTTTATTACTGGTCCAAAACAGTGCTCTAGCTTCCAAGTTAAACTTTTGGGGACACCCCCCCACACACACTTTATTTTGAGTAAACACAAAGGCTGGAGGAGGAAAACGTGAGATACTCAAATTTTTTTTGTTTGTTTTTTTGAAAGGAGGGAGAAAAGGAGCGGAGCTCGCCTCCACGGCGAGGTGCCGGCTCGGGAAGCAGCAAAACTTTCCCGAGGAGGCGATGGAGCTGCAGCCGCCGCCCGGCTGGGCTGGGCTGGGCTGGGCTGCTTCCCCGCATCCCTCTGGAGCTGCTTCCCCGCATCCCTCTGGGCTGCTTCCCCGCATCCCTCTGGAGCTGCTGGCAGCTCCCGCCAGCCGAAAGTTACCTGCTCTGCAGCAGCAACAGCAGCAGCCGTGCAGTCGCTTGCTCCTGAATTAAACACAACTCTTAATGATGTAGCATTATCAACAAGGGACACTTGATTGACTGATCTAGGTATGATATATGTGCTGGGCGTCTAAATTAAATATTAAGTGAAATACTTAGCTCTAATTAGAAATCGTAACCTAGCAATGAAAACTTGAAGAAACAAATTGCGGGGGGGAGGAGGGGACAGCCTTTAAACGCGGCAGCGAGGGAAGTAGTGGTGATGTGTACAGAGGCTGACATATTAGCAACAAGCAGCAACTTTGAAATGATTGACGTATCATTAAAGCCATCAGGCTGATTTTAATAATTCGTCTTCAAGGGAAAAAAAAAAGGAAAGAAAAGAAAAAAAGGCGTGGAACCTCACAGACAAGCTATTTATTTATCAGCGCATTAAACCCGGGAGAAACATAATTAGACCGGGGGAAAACGAGGGGAGGCGGGGGGAAATCTGTCGACGAATTTAACAAATGAACGTCCGAAAAGCAGCCACCCTCCAGCTCGGGGCTTCTCTGGGAGATGGAGTTGCCGGAGCTAGATGCCTTCTCCCCCGAGTGTGCCTTCCCAAGGTAAACAAGCACGCAGTTGCCTCAACTTTCTGCTTTAGTACAAAGTTCCTGGTGCGACGGAAAATTTGAATATTTTATCAGTCTCTTGTAGTGACCCTCATTAGGTGGGCATCCTGCTAAGGCCCTGGCGTTACAAGAAAGCTGCCCAATCAGAGCATTTGCACGCCTTGTTAGCGATGGTTAATGAAGCTTCCCCATGCACTCAAAGAAAGGCCCCCTCGATGTAGATTTACCTTATGTCAACTCGTTACTTCTAATGAATCGCATCAAAATTCTTCCCTGAATGGGGCCGAGGCGCCCGGACCGGGATCCCCTCCCCGCCCGGCGGAGCCCACCCCTGCCACCGCCGGCACTTTAGCGGAGCATCCGAGACCGAGGTGACCAGGCGCAGTTTGGCGGCGGGGAGGGGGAGAAGAGGCCGAGGGAGGGACGGATCGTGCGGCCGGCAGCGGCGGGGGCAGCGCAGCCCGCGGGGGGGGCGCAGCCCGGCCCCGGCCCCGGCCCTGGCCCCTGCCCCGGCTCCCGGCGCCGGCTCCCTGCTCCCAGCGCGGGCAGCGACTGCGGAGGCTTCGCCGCTGGCAGGTAGACGTTTGCTCTTCGCCTCTAATTTCCAGGCTCCCCCACCCAGCCCCCCACCTCTCCGTCCCTCCGGGCTAGCATTTTAAAATCAATTAGTATTTTCAATTCTTGAGGTGAATTATTCAAACAAATGTTTGGGAGACCCTGAGGGAGAATTTGGCCGTGACAAAAGGTTTGATTAGCTTTATTTCCCCCCAAAAGCAACAAAGGCGCAGGGCTGCGAGAACAATCCGCTACATCAGGGCATGTTCAATTAAATGAAAGTCATTAGCTTCGCCGTGAAAGCACTACCTTTAAAATCAGATGGGGCGGGCGGGAAGAGGGGGGTACTCTGATAATTGTGGCAGGAGGATTTAACGCCCCCCCTCCCCCTATACACACAAAGCCCTCCAAAAAGAAGAAGAAGGGAGAGAGAGAGGGAGAGGGGGGAAAAAAACCCCAACACTTCACCCTTTGGAAATTTGTGCTCAGTCTAAACAATAGGAAGCCCATAATGCAGATTATAACACTCACTGACTCGAATCCATTATCTGCCCTCCACACTGTCTATATATTGATTTCCATATACTTTCTATTGCTCTCAATGACTGAGCAAAGCTCCAGTTAAGAGCCCGCGACACACAGGAGCGCTGCTTGAACTACATCTCACCATTACAAGCCGGAGCCGGTTGTAAACACGAAACGCTCCCCCTTTCTCGGTGTAGCTGTGAACAAGCACACGACACACACCCAGCCCCCCAAAAAGAAGGGGGCGGCCGGGCAGAGCCGGGCCGCTGCCCCGGGGCCCCCTCCCGCCGCGGGGAGCCCGCGGATGCCCCCGCGGATGGAGGCACGGCTAGGTGCGCACGCCCGTCTCCGCGGGATGGGGCCGGTGCCCGGTGCCCACCCGTCCTGAGAGCGCCCGAGCCGCCTGCGGGGAAGGGGGTCCGGTCCCCCGAGCCCCTCGGGGCGCAGAGCCAGCAGAGCCGGGCGGGCAGAGCCGGGGAGCTGAGCTCCCCGCCCGGGGCCCTCCGCCTGCAGCCCCTCTCCCCAGCCCTGAGCTCTTAATGAGGGATGGCGGTCGTTTCTGTAACTCTGAGACCCAGCAGAGCAGAACTTTGTCAAGGCAGGATCCTCCGGACGGTAAGTTTGATATTTGGATTAAGATCACTTCCTCACGGGCTCCTGGTGTGTGTATGTGTGTGTGTGTGACAGAGAGGAGGGGAGGGAGGGAGGGAGGGAGGGAGAGAGCTCGGCCGAAAATGGCCATGAAAGAGAGAGAAGAAACCACCAAGGGCACAACCTGTTTTTTTGGGAAGTGCTCTTAAAGGGAGGTGCGGTGGGAGCGGGAGGCCGCCGGGGCTGAGCCCAGGAGCGCAGCTGAGGTGCCCCTGCCTCCTCGCACCCTTCCTCTGCAGGGCACCGCTCCAGGCAGGGGGGAAGAAGGTAGCGAGAGGGTTAAAGTGCCCGAAGAGAAGCAGAAATTTGGAAGCGAGTCTGTGTGTTGGGGGGAGGGGGAGTAAAGCGGTAATTCTGCTGCTATAAGGACTCCAAATAATCCACTCGGAACCTGCATAGATCGGGGAGATCCGGGACAGCGTCTTCAAGGGTCACATCTCCCCCCCGCCTTCCTTTACTTTAATGAAGATTGTTAATTTGTTTCGAGGCAGTGCGCTGGGCTGATAAGTCCTCCCCAGCTAATACGTTAAAGTTTAAATGCCACCAGGTGCAAATTCGCTCTACTTAAGGCTACAAAAATAATGCCGAAATTCAAGAGCACAAGAAGTTGGCCTTTGTATTGTGATTTTTAAAAGGGAAATTGCGCTATACGTGGCCAACTATTTACCAACCCCCCCCCAGCCCCCAAAGCCCTGAAAGTGCTAAATTCTTCTTAATGATGCCGAAGGTGAAGTTGTTTCATATTGGACAAAATGGGCATTATTCTTTGTCATGTAAATCACCCTTCACTTGACCTCAGGTTAGAGGATAATGTTCATTCTTGGTTCACACTAAAACTTATTTAAATCAGAGAGCTGAAGAATCATTTCACAAAATCCGCGTAATAAAGTGAAGAGGACTTAGGGATCTTCATTCAAAAACCCATGGGTTAGGAACGTGTACTTAAAAAAAATTGCTATTTGCTGCAAAACTCCAGGATTCGGAGGTTTTTATTTAATAAAGTTATGCTCCTTGGATTTCCTGAGAAATGTGTATATAATTTGGCATAACAAGATTAAAAGAAAGGAAAAGATATGAATCAAAGGAGCTATAGATACACAAAAGACCTCCAAGTAACAATTACTCTAATACATATTTTAAAATAGGAAAAGAAATGAAAAGATATCTAACAATTGGGTAAAACAGAAATGAAGGTTTGATAAAGAAGATGCAGCTTGCGGTGCTAGTTCATTCGATAAATATACTTTTGGCGTGGAGTGACAGGATATGTTATTTTGACACAGAATGAAAGCGTTACTGCAGATATAGAGGGATAGATATACACGAAGACAGCTGTATACACTCATTTATAAATTAGTGGGTGCACGTGGAAGGAAATCTGAGCGTCTCTACTTTCCAAAGCGAAGCTGAAGAATATCCCATAGGTGAGGCGCTGGGCTGAGGTAGCTTTAATATGGAAGTGCGAGAGATTATTGGAAATCAAATAAAAATTCGACACGCACTGACCCATTAGGGGATTTAGCGGCGAGGAGGGAGAGATTTTCCAGGGCTTTTGTCGCTAATGTTTCAATGCCAGGCGCTAACTTTAAGAAAAGTGTCAGCAGAATAACAAATTGAGGGCACGAAAGGCCACGGAGAGAAAGCAAGCAAGGATGCTCTTGACTTCTTAGCAGTTGCTTAGAAAGGATCTCGAGCTTAATGTGGGGACTCAATCAGCGGAGAGCACAAAGCTGGGGAGAGGGGGAGAGGGAAGTTGGGCGCAGCACGTGCACGTGGGTCAAGTCGCCTGCGTGGGCGCGGGGGGGAACGGCGCGGCGCGGAGCCTCCCGCCGCCGCACCCCCTGCCCCGGCCCCGCTGCCGGCCCCCGCCCGCCGCCCGGCCCGGGGGGCACCGGGGGCCGCGCGAAGCGGGGGCCCCTCTTGCGGCTCTGCGGGGGCGCAGGGACAACCCGCCCGCCGCGGGACAGGCGCGGGGCTTCTGCCGGGCTGGCCCGGCTCGCCGGCCTGCGGGCGGCCGCCGAGGGGGGTGAGTGGGCGAGCGAGAGTTGCCCCGTCCCCGCAGCGCCCGCGGTAGGTGTTGTTGGAAGACGCCGCTACCAAACTCGGGCTTTCCGTGAGCGACGGCCGGCTTTCAAGCCCGGCTGTGAAGATTTTTGACAGCTTAGCGAGCGTCACAGATAAGGGGAGCCTGGGAGATGCTCCCAGGACATCAGACCTTAATGGGCTTCCTCAGCGGCGGAGAGAGCTCCGTTCTGTTCCCTGTGCGTACGATGCTGCAGACAGGATTCGATACATACTCTATTTAATCTTGCTCTGTGACAGAGCTGTTTAAGTGTATACCATGCCTACATTCTTTGTATCAAGACCAAAAGGATGCATTGTTGAAAGAAAACTATTCAAAATCTTTCATCTGATAGAAACGATCCAGCAACTGTGAGGCAGCTACAGCACAATGGTTCTGTCTACATAATAGGTATCTCATAAAAATACAGCGTGTCATTGCAACACAAAGTTAAAAGTCTTAAATGTATCCATCTTATACATTGCATGAAGTCAATAATATTCTAACCTTGCCTGCACCCCGCCATTAAATGGTACACGGCACTTTAAAATCGAGGGCATTGTGATTGAAATCCCAGCCTCTGGCAGAGAAAGAGGGGAGCAAGGTAAGTTAAGCGAGGACCATTACGGATGTAATGACCTCAGGGTAAATATTCATTAGGAAGAGGAGATTCCTCTTCTAATACCCAGTCTATTTTCTTTGGAATGCAATATCACGGAGCCTAGTGTAGCAGCAAGACCCAAGATTTGAAAGGAGATTATTGCCGAGTGTGTTGGGTCGAGTTTGGGGGATTTTTTTCCAGACACTTTCCTCAAGTGGGACGCAAATGCCAAGAATAGGTTATAAGAAAAGATCACCTTCCTCATTTGATTCGGGCGGCTAGAGAAGCTTGCTCCTTGCTTAGCCCCCGGTAGGAGAAAGCAGAGAACATTTAAGCAGCGCGGTTAGCAGCCCTGCCTCTCTCTCTTCCCTTGGTAGGTGCACTTAGCCGGCGGAAAGGGAGACTGCACACAACCCCGGGGACAGAGTTTGCCTCCTGAACTACGCTTCTCTTTCTGGGGAACAGTAGCTCCGACCGCCAAACCAACTGAGGCTGGCACTTTAAAGTAGCTGCGAACAGCGCTCCCGCGTCTTAACAGGGTCACAGAGGAGATTTGAGCCTTTTAATTTCCAGACACAAGGAATTACTCCCTCGGAGCCCGCGTGGGGTTTTTTTTGTTTTGTTTTGTTTTGTTTTTTTTAATAAGAGAAAAAGGGAAGCTGGGTACGATTCCCTTATACACACAGAAAGAGAAAGGGGGGTGAAAAAGCCGAGCCGGGGCACATCTGGCTGTGGGAGACCGCCCCGTTCTCCTGGCCGCTCTGTGTCCCCGGCGGGATGGCGGCCGGGGCGGGCGCGGCGCTGCCGGGGGCTCCGGCGGCTCCGGAGGCTGCCGGGGGCTCCGGGAGCTGCCGGGGGCTCCGGGGGCTGCCGCCGGCCCGGCCCGCGCCCTCGCCCTGTGCGGCAGCCAACGGGCGCGTCGCCTGGTGTGACCTTCAGGGAGCACATTTCAACTGCTAAACATCGAGAAAAAGTGCTTCCCTCGCTCGCAGGCGCCATATTAATGCCGGGAGCTGGGGCTGGGGCGGGGGGAGGGCGGTTTCGCAGTTGATCTAGTTTTACGCAGTTTTTAATTCAGACTGGACGAGCTCTCGACGGCTCCATAAAAACAAAAAGTACTTTGGTATTCTCCCCCCCGTTTCCACTCCCCCCGAGGGGATGTGCTTTGTAATATTGATCCCTGCTCTGGGACCCTACAGAGCATCCTCCCCCTCCCCGCCCGGTGGGGAAGGGAGTGGGCTGGGGGCGATCCCCGGGGACGCGGGTTGCCACGGGGTCCCGGCCCAAGGCCCCGACACTCGCCTTGCCGGGTGTCCCGATCACCCCCGGGCAGCGCCTGAGACCGCCCAGCTCCCCCCGACCCTCCTGTTTGCCCGGGCGGGGGTGGGAAGACACCCCAAGCCCCCCTTCCCTCCGCGCACCCCCCGTTTGTGCCGGGAAGGCTGCGAGCAGCAAAATAAGAAAATGCTCCCCCCATCTCCCCCCGTGCAAATTAATTTCCCAAGCAGCGGGTCTGCACTCTGCTGAGCTCCCCCAGCTCGCACTGAGACCTGCTGCTTAGTCAACGGCGCTGTTTTGTCTTTTCCCATCTTTTTTTTTTTCTTTTATAATGTGAAAAAAAACTTTTGCAGATGGGCAGAAGTGGACGAAGCAACACGGCGTTCGCGGCGGGGACACAGAGAAGTCGGACAGAGCCGCTCCTCCCTGGGGCCGCGGGGCCGGTGCCATCCTTCAAGGTTCAAGTCCCCATCAGGATTTGGGAACAAAGGCAGCCCAGCCCAGCTCCGCCACGCACAAATCTCCATTGTAATCCTGGGCTTTTCCTCCTTTTCCCCCCCCCCCCCCTTTGCCCTGTTTTCCAGCCTGCGGATCCTGAAGGTCAGATGGAGAGGTCATGGCTCTGCGTCCCCTATAAATAGATTTTGATATTTAGACAGCTATTGCTACTCGATATTAACTTACAGGATAATGGCGAGAGATACCGTATGCGCTGAACCTGTTATTCACGAGTGAGCAGCATCTGTCGAATACAATTCTCGTCTTTTCGCCCTGTTTGGCTATAGCGCAGATCAATAGGGCGAAGGACGTCTTGAGGCTGGGGTGGGGACGGTGAGCAGGACGGCTCTGCGGGGACACAGCTGCAAGTACAGTGCTGGAACCATACAAGGACTTCAGAGAGCTGAAGTCAAGAGCCAGGTAGGCACAGACCAGCTCTGAGCGAGTGGAGGACCAATTCAAGAGCGGCTGGCGGAAAGCTTATTCCAGGGCTTCTGACACTTCACTTTAAAACACGATGAATGCTGCTGAGCTGGAAGGGTCTCCCCTCCGCACATTCACAGCCCGATTTCCCCTGTTTCTCACTTTAAAAATCGTGGGTTCCAGGTAGATCCGAACCAGAGACTCGGACCTCACCACTCTTGCTATTTAGAGCGTTCAAGGGAAGGCAAGGTCTTCAGCTGTGGGTAACATTTTGAGCTAGCACTAAGAATTCTTGTTTCCATTTCACAGAGCATCTCCCCTTGCGCCTGACCCCAAATCCTCCTCTGCCTTCCGCCACCTGCAAGGCAGAAAGGCTTTTACACTCCCCAGCCGCCCTGGGTGCCGGCACTTTTCTTGGCGCTGCGATTAAGATGAAATTCACGGCCGGGACTCGGGTTGAGGCTTTAGAGCAAACACACCCGCACCCGGGTACCCGCCGGGACGCGCCGAGAGGAGCCGGCCAGCGCTTCGGCAGCTGCTGGACCCCCCGTGGGCCACCTCTGCGGGCAGCGGCGCTCCCCGCACGGGGGCGGGCGTGGGGGGGGCGTGGGTGGCTGTGGGGGCGGCCAAGCCCCCGCGGGACGAGGAGAGGAGCGGGGCCAGGCTGAAAGCACCACTTCTGCCCCGTGCGCCGCTTTGCTGACTCACGCGTGGGTCCCGCGCCTTCTGCAAAGCAAAAGCCCCTTGTCACTGCCGAGACCTCAGCTCTAGGAACCAGTTCTAATCAAGATGTTTTGTAGCAGGACGGGAAAACACACACGCATCTCCATCCACTTACCTGGGCATGGGGGGGGGTGTCGTGAAGGGGGCCGATTATTGCTCGCGTGTGAATTTTGCAGTTAAAAGAGGTAGCCTGGGGAAGGGGAGGGGGGAGAGAGGCACTGAACGGTTTAATTTAGTCAATAAAGTGTCTGAAAGAGTTGTCGAGATTTGGTTCTCCCCTTTGCTGGTTTAACTCGGTCTTTAAGGTTCATGTGTCACCTCTGGTAGTCGTGCGTGTGCGTGTGCGTTTCGGGGGGTGGTGTGCTCGGTATTTTAAGAAAAGGGATTATTGCCAAGGAAGAGACACAAAAGAGGCAGTTCTAAGACGCTGCGGCTCCCTAAAGCCGTGCGGTTTTGCAACCAGCTCAAGCAGCAATGAAACGAACTTTCTGTCAGAAGTTTGCTGAGGCTCAGGAGGGACGAGCGCGTCTCGCTGCCCGGCCGGGGACCCGCGGGCTCCGTGCTGGCGGGGAGCGAAGCCACGGGAGCTGCCACCGGCGCCCCGCTGGCTCTGGCCGGGCTGGCCCCGCCATCCCGGGCGGCCGGCGGGGACACTGGGTGGAAGGGCTGGCGAGGCACGGGTGGGAGCGGGCGACCTGCAGCCCCGGCCAGGGCTCAGCCGGCCAGGCAGCTGTCCTCCTCCGGGGCGCCCCGAGGCAACGGTGAGCGCCCTTTGCCTGCGGAGCGGAGCGGGAGCGCCTGTGCCAAGGGCCCGACCGAAGGGAGGAACGCGACTTTTCTGGGCGGTTTCTTGGCTCGCCAGGGAAGGAAGGTGCCACCTCCCGCCCCACCGGCCTCCCGCGCCCGGCGCTTCTCCCCGGGAGCTCCGGAGGGTGCCGGGGGGCGGCCGGCGCAGCCCAGCCCCGGCGCTCGGCGGGGGCGGTGCGCGGGGCCCGGCGCAGCCCCCCGGGGCGGCAGTCCGAGGGCTGCAGGGCGAAGATCGTGTGCTCCCCCCATCTCGGGGCTCTCTTTGACCCGATGTGCTGCTTAGGGAGAGCTGTTATGGAAGTTGTCCTCGCAAGTGAAATCGAAGTTTTTGTGAGGTGCAGTCCCCATACATTTTTAACCACAGTGATTACTAAATTAATAGCAGGCCCTAAGACAGATGTCAAAACGTCTTGAAAATGTTTATCTGTGAATAATTGAGAAGGTGGTAAGACGCATTATCTGATTGTATAATGAAATATGTATGAGGAACAGCTGTTTGCAATAGTCACCTCCCGTTGTTTCATTAGCCTAGAGCCTCCTCTTTAAAGAAGCGCTTCCCTGAAGTTGGCCATTCAGCGCCGGCCGCTTCCACCGGCGCCGGCGGCCGAGCCGTGCCCGCAGGAGCTGTAGCGGGAAGGAGGAACCCGGCGTTGTCCCTAGGCCGGGCCACGGGCTCTCCCCGTGGCATTTCTCACTGGTGGTTTGCTCCGAGGGCGGGAGGGAGGAGGGCGGATGGGGTCCGACTATGTCTTGCCGGGCAACCTCAAGCTGAAGAGGATGCCCTGGGAGGAAGGATCCTAGATGCCCACCTCGGAAGCACAGCAAACAGCCATTTATTAAGACTTCATGCCGAGTAGCGACAGCCTCCTCGACTGCTTAGTGTTGACATAAACTTCCAGACGTCGAACATATGCTGTTGCACAGCATTGTTTATGTGTGGTACCAGATGTTGCTTTGCATCCTATTGTCTGGAGACAATGTTTAGTTCAGGTTAAAATATCTTTACTTAAACTGCTCAGTTGGCCATTGTGTGAGCATTAGTGAAGTGTCATGGAGAGGTAATGGGAAGTCCGGGGAGGTTAGCTCTCCGAGCGTGGCCAGGAGGTCCCTGGTTCATGGTGGGGTTACAGCCACCACTGTCATCTTTTGTTTTCCCTCCTCAGAGAACCCTTGTCCTTCCTCTAAAAGGATGTGCCCCGCTCTCTTTCCCTTCGGAGCTTTCTCCACCGGTTTCATGAAACGGTCCGATGTTTGTTTTTCTAGTTCCCCTAAATCGCCCGAAAAAGGAAAGGAAAGCGCATTTCTGCGTCACCGCCACCCCTGGCCGGTCCGGTCCAGGCGGAGCGGGGCGGCCCCACACCCCTGCCCGGGGATGCTGGCGCCGGGGGAAAATCGGTGCCGACCGCAGAGTTCACGCTCCGACCAGGGCAGCGGCTCCCTCCCCTCAAAATGCCCGCCGCCCCCGCCGGCGGCCCGGCCGAGCCTCCCAGGCCGGGCGGGCGGAGGGGGCGGCGGGCCGCTCCCCGGCAAGGCGAGCCGTTCGGTGGCAGCCCCCACCCGCCGCCCGGGGGAAGCGGCTCGCCTGGAGCCTTTTCTTCCCTTTAACCCCGCAGCCTGGGCCAGCCGCGGCAGCTGACCTGTGGCAAGACTTTTGCTCCGGGAGAGAGAGGGGAAAAAAGCTATAGACTTTAATCGGATTTCTCCCAAACACTTCTGGTATGTTGTTGTTATGCATCTATATGGAGATCATTATTTATAAATGAGCGAGTACGATCAGTCGCAAAGACTTTAAGAGCCCGGATTTGTGTCATTAAGTTGAGGGCGGGGTAGAGTGACTTAGCGGGGGACGGAGGTGTTGGCCGGGGGTGGCCAGCCGCCTTGGCGAGCGGAGGGTCACCTGCCGCTGCGCTTTCCCTTTAGCCACCCTCTCGCTCCGGGCGAGACCCCTCTTCGGGGGCGGGGGAGGCCTGGGCCTCAGCCCCCGTGCCCGGGGCTGCGCGGCGGGGCCGGGCCGGTCTCCGCTGCCCCGCTCGGCCGCGGCCCGGCCGCGGGAGCGAGGGCAGCCCCGGCCTCCGCTTCGGCCTGCGGGCCGTGCTGCTGCGGGCCGTGCTGCCGCTAACTCTGTTTTCTTTCACTGCAGTCCTGCTTCGCATAATGGAGGCACATTCTCCTGTAAACTAGGTGCTCCGCTAAGAGTGGGGACGATGTGAGAACATTTCCAGCAGCAGCAGTTTTATAGGTCGAGATAAACCCTACCCCCTCTGCTCCCTGACATTTGTAAAGCCACTTCAGGATACAGTTAACATCTCTCTAAATGCCCCAATTAAACAAAAAGCCACATTGTGTATTTCAGCATGGAAAGCAGAGGGTTTGCAGTGCTATGCACTGTACAATGCAGATGTATTTGTGTTATTTCTAGCATTTTTGCTTGTGCATAATCCCTTATGCCTTTTATTATAATCCTACACATTACAGTTAATCTGTAATGATACTGCTTCAGAGGGACCTGTTGCACACAGTGATGGTAATTTGTAACCTTGGTAACAGTTTTAAATAAAGATTGTAACAATGATGTCAACTGTTTTTATTCACCATACCGTAAATGGGGTCTCAATATTATTATGCCTGTAGAGGACAGAGTTTAAGAAACAGTTATGAGATTCCACTTTACTTATTATAATGCAAGCTATCACTTTTTAGCTTGTCCTCAGTAAACATGATCATGGTTCTAAATAGTATAAAGATTTTCAAACTGCTGAGGACTCTGTAAACTTTAATTTTCTGAATGAGGGGGATATTACTATGAATTAGGGCTATCAGGATCCAAGCACCCTTACCAAGAACATTTTAGTCTTCCAGAGAAATATCTCAGAATAAGTACTACTTAGAAACCCTAATGAATAATGCTAACACTGACTCTACCATTAGCCTTCTGCACAAGCTCTCCCCTCTATTAAAGCTTACAGAAAACGCTCACAAGCTGAAAGCAAAATTAAATGTAATTGCTTTTATTCACCTATTGCTTTTATATAATTAAAATATTTTTAGTTATATTTATTAAACAGCATCCACTTCGATTATTACCTGCCATATCTATTAATCCATTTTTGTGTATTAACTACACCACCATTAGCTATTAAAATATGTATATATACACACACACATATATATTTCACATATTGTCTTTGCCAAGATATGTTTCAGTTCTCATTAACAAAAAAATTCATGTGGAAGATTCTATGAAGCATGTTTTTCATGCACACTTATTAATAATCACAGTTGTCAAGAATTAGATATGCACAGATTGCAAATGGAAAGGAAATATTAGATGCAAAATGAAATATACAGTAGAATTGAAGCATAACTATTTTTCCTCCTTAAAATAAAAAATTTACAGAGTGAAAAACTGAGCTATTAAGCTTACTTAAAAGATGGCTTTGTTGGTTTAATTATACTGTAGTTATTTTATAAATATGTTTCAAAGGAAGCTTGCCATATTGAATGTCAATGAAGCCTGTAAAGAAAAGACTTACAAAAGCTAATGCATACCAAATACCAAATTTTAGTCATTAGCATTCCTATTTATTACAAACTAAAGGAACCTATTAACAGACAAGAATTTCTATTTAGCTAGCATTACAATGTTTAGCCATTAAAATAAAAAAAGGACAAAAAAAGATCCCCCCCCACTTAGAACTATATGTTCTTTTTACTTAGAAAGACACATGTATCAAAAAAACCCTGATAACAGAAACTATGATTCGTCGTAATTACTGGCTGTACCAAACCAAACCCTGTACTGCTTTATTTAAGCAAAATTTCTATTCTTTCTAAAGGACAAGATCTGTCTGATTAAGAGCTTCAGATATTTTGCACATACCTTAACGGCTGCATTTGAGGGACTTTTCGGTTATGGGGAAGCGTAGGTTGGCTTTGGGCTGGTGCAGGCCTACAGGGTCAAGCCTGGAGGCTGCCGGGCCTGATCCAACATCAGTAGGCGCTTCCCTATTGCATTCAGTAGTTTAGATCAAGTCTGGGGTGTGGATAGCAGCTTTCATGCTTACGATGGAGGAAGGAAGGACTAAACCATTCATTAGGCAGGCTGCTTACCAGAAGTTTCTTTTTAGTGCTTGTCGCAAAATCAGCGTATTTATTAATGTGCTGCCTATTTGTTCAAGAATTCCTTTAAAACCTCTTGGCCAAGCATTTCTACTTTTCAAATACCCTTTAAGAAACTGTATTTTTGTCTCTTTTGAAGGCGAGTGTGTGCATATGTAATACATCTCAGAGTTTGTAAAAAATGTTAAGCATATTATTACGTACCATATAATAAATTTCACAAATAAAAGGTAAATAAGCTTTCTTGTGTTTTTCACTGAACTACACACTTTTATGTAAAAGGAGAAGTGTTTGGGGACACTGATATTTGTGATGAGGTAACAAACTGATAGATCTTTTCCCTTTTGTTGCATCCGACACGGTCCTTGCCTTCTCAGCCTGTGAGCATCGCTCCTTGAGACTCTGTTGTGTCTATTCAAATTGACAGAGAAATTCAAAACAAGACCAAAGAAGCAACACAACTGCTACCGAGCTTCTGGATGACGGATGCTGTCAAATGCCTGTTTTGCCTCAAAGATTACTTCAGTTTTCAAAGAATCGGGGGGAGGGGGGCGGGGAGCAGTTCAGGAAAGTTTGTGCAGTGCTGAGCACAACCCATCGGTTTAATCTTTGTTTTCTGATTTTCATTGTTCATTTCTAAAACAGGCTTTACATTTAATTTAATGAAGGGTTCGGTTTGACTAATAAGGATCACTTTTGATTTTGATTTTGCAAGAATAGAGTGAAGACTTGTACAAAGAAAATTCTCTGTATAAACATCCTGCCCAAGAAAGGAAGGTTCGCCCTTACTCCATCTACAGGATCTGTAAGTACAAGAAATTTGTTCTCTTCAAAGATTTAAACTCCTAGGCTTTAGAATGTCATTGTAGGGCTGGTTGTTTGTAGCTTTTACATGAACGTACAGTGAGAAGTTTGGCTGAAACGGTTCTACAATCAGCGCATCTTAGCATGTATGAAATATTTTGAATAGAGAGGTTCCTGTACGACCCCATTTATGTGATCCATGTTGCTGCTTTTCACTAATGAAAACAAAACTGATCTGAAATTTGCATGACTGCAGTGTCTGGGGATAACAGTCTCATGAAATCAAAGTGATGCAGGCTGTCTCTGATTTTGCTAAGATAAGTTAGAATTTGGGAGGAAGAATCTCATGGAAAATTAAATATAAAAGCAGTCAGAATTCTGAAATTTTAAGAACTCCTACTTTTCCTTGGAGACATTTTCTGAGTCAAAGATCTTCACTTCTCTTTATTATCAATGAAGAGTCATGGTTCAAGAGGCTGCAAACAGACAACTCAGATTAAAATAAGTCTGAAGGAATCTTGATGTTGTCTCTCAAGTATTGTAACTTTCACAAGGAAAGCTTTTTCCAGGTCAGTGTGTCTATAAACCAAAATGGAGCTGATCCATAGATCTACAGATCAGATGCTCCTGGAAAGATAGGAGACATCTTGCAGGTCTTTCACTGACACTTAGAGGGCATGCTAGATAGCTACCATTAGAAGTTTTTCAGCAGAAAAGCTTTCATTTGCAACGTTTCTGCCTACCAAACCCAGATTGATTTAACTCTAAACCCTGTTGCTAGAGTGGCAAATATATTTAAAGGAGAAATGGTAATAATGCAATAGTTCCGACAACGAAGTTCAGACAAAAAAAAGAGCAGCCCTATGGAAGAAAAAACGGTGTGATGAATCACTCCTTTGTTCAAACTGTCCCTTTAATACAAAGCAGAATACAAGTGTTTGAACAAAAATGCTTAAATCGCTGCATTCTCAGCAACGCTTTCTCTTGTTCACTTTAAACCATCCATAGTCCTTTGTAGCCATATACAGTATGCGACAGAGCAATTTGGAAAAGATTCATCTATCAAGTTTAACAACTTTCTGGTGTAACTTCAGAGAGGTTTATTGCTTATTCATGTGGAAGTGAGTACACCCAACTTGTTTTGCCTGGTTTTGCTACTTTTGCTTGTTTGCAAGGCTGTTCTGGTAACTGCAAATGGCTTCTCAAGTGACATTTGCTGACATTCAGTGGTGTATATTTATCAGTATTCTTCACCTCACTTCTATATGTGTAATCTGTTTTATTTTGTTCTTCATTGCAACCTTCTTTTCACTGTCCATGCCCTGAAAATGATAAATGGCAAAGTGGCATATTTCCCTAGCTGCACTAAAATGTCACTGTGAAAAATCTTTAATGGACTAAGTGTAGCTTTTCAGGTTATAACTTGTCAAGTTATGGAGAAATTCTAGAGTTTCTCCTTAATCCACCATTCTTTGGAACCACACCACTGCAGGCAGAGACTAATTATAAGTTACACCAGTCAGAGCAGGACAAAAATAAATGAAGTAGAAACCATTTGATCAAGACTCATTTTATACTTGCTTTCTGTCCGTGTGCTGTGTTACCTGATTTCCTCTGTTTAGGTTAATGCTGAATGTGCCTTACGGTTTATGTATGAATATGTGTGTATGCCAAGATCTATGTTATTTTAAAGACTGCTTATCACTGTAGCACTGAATATATTATGCTACTCCTACATCTACGGGTGCCAAGAGAAACCCTCCGTGCTGGCCAACGTAATGATATACATTAAGAAAAAGTCTCTGATGGCACCTGTGATAAAAATGAACACTAACTAAAAATGGATGGGTGAGGGGAAATACTGTTACTACCCTCTTTTAGGTCAGAGGAAGGATGACCGACTTAGACTTTAAGGCAGCCTCAGAAATACAACGTACCTGCCCTGGACTCAGGGGTCTAGGGGACTATCCTGCTTTCAGGTTTCTCTTCCTTTTCCAGTAGTCCACAACCATCTTTTTGGACATAATGCTCAAGCGCATAAAATGTATGTGTAAGAGAAAACAATTTTTGAGAACATTCACCCCAAATCTGACTGTAGATACTACTTTGGAGTCACTTTTCCTTAGTTTTCCCTGGCTTTGCAATGAATACTTAGAAGAAATATCTTAGCTCCTTGGAACTAGAGAGCTTTAAAAAGAAACCTACTTCCCTTTTCTATGATCCTAAAGCATCATCCTCAGATTTTCCCTCATTTAAGAGCTAGAAAGTGCAAAAGGAATGAAATGCTAGAACCAACAAGAGCATGTGTTTTGCAGCAAATGGTGAATGGTGCATTTTATCTGACAAAGCGTAATTTTTTTTGACGCTGAGGGACAACAGCACCACTTTAGTTCTTCCTATGAAGTAGGAAGTAGCTGAAATTATTTTTATGTGATTTTTCTGCACTTGTGTGTAAGTGGTATTTTCTTTATCAGTGAGGACAAGAGGTCGTAAATCTTGAAGTGCCACGCAACATAAAATACTTACTTGACTTCTTATCAAGAGCCAGGGTGCAAGTGCTTTAGGGTAGAATCTGCTTTCCTCTTCTCCCATTCTCTATACCAACTTCCACCTTATTACAAACATGCTATTACAAGGCTTGTGCACTCTTATAACCATACCAATTCCACAGGGCCCACATTTCACCCTTAGGATTTAAGTATTCGGATACTCCGTGATGACTTTCTGCAAGGATGCACCTTTAAATCACTATGCCTACAAAATATATCCACTGGGGAAAAACCTGTTTTCTGACTAACCTTAAAATCATGTCAGCCTTAGGAAAAAGCATGTTGTGAGTTCATCAGCTTTCCCAATAAACATTTTCAATGCTTATTTACAGTGTAGATCACCCAGTATTTTGCATTGGAGCAGAGTTCAGATCTCACTTTGTTTCCAAGGCAAAGTTATAGGGAAAACAAACCTCTTCTACTAGAATAGCTGATACCAATAGCAGGAGGAAGGTTTTTGTATACTAAAGAGGACTTGTGTCTGCAAGCTTTTTCCCCCTAGTTAAAACAGTTCGCCTAAGAGAAAATACTGCCTCTTCCTGCAGTTCTTATCTTATCCTTAGACCATACTGCTACAACAGCAGTAGTATTACCGTACTTTGTCTGTCCTGTAGGTGTGAGCAAAATAAACTTATAATGCTTTTGAGATGAATTCTTATCATGCCTTTAGGCCTTTGCACTGCTATTTATCTGCAGTTGGCGCTACCCTGGAAGTCAATGGAGGCTCTGTGCTTGGACCTACAACTTTATAGGCTTTCCCATAATGCTGTCGCTAGAGAACAAACAAAGACTTTTCTCCAGTTCACTCTGCAGCCCTCAGAAGTTTACCCTGAGTTTACTGGGTTTACTACTTGACATAGTGAAAGCCAGATGAGTATGTTCTGCTACCACTACACTTGAGCATTTGAGGAGCTCTAAAGAGCCTTGGGGTCCTCTACTGCTTTCAAGATGCTTTCTCCCCACTAAGAGGAGTGTAAATTCAGCTGCTGACCAGGGTCAGGACATGGCTCTGAGAGTTTAGCTTGTCCTGGCGCTGCACCAACCTTCAGAAAGGTAGCTGTCTGCTCCACAGGCAGTGCAACCTGCACTTTGCTTTTCTTCAGAGACACCTGCCGAAAGCTCTTGGGGTCTGAAGAAGCAAATCAGCATCGAGCCTTCGTGCAGAAGTTGCCAGTCTGGCACCTATTTTGTAGCATGGCATTGCAAGGACTTCAGCTTTTCGCATCGATGCATTTAGTTTGACTGTTTATGGCCTTTCAAATACAACTGTCTTCTGAGTGCCCAAATACCACAGGGGATGGTTTGGCTTTGTGAAAAGACAAGGAAAAAATGGAAATAAAGCAGCTTCCCTAAAGGCTTATTTATAAGATACACTGCTGCTTGTGGCTTGTTTCCCATGGAGGACATAATTTATCCTAGTGTTTGACGTGTATGAAGATACAACCCCTGCTCTTTGCCGGCATCAAAAGGGAAGACGTACTCAAAGATCTACAGCCCAAGTTGCACGCAGAGATTATCAGCTGCTTCAGATTAAGCACATCTAACATCACTGGAACCAAACTGGATATTGTATTATTATCCTCTTTATCATCCTTTTTGTTCTTGTATGTATATACAATGCAAGATATGTACAATGCATGTATATACAATACAATGAAAAACAAAACACGGAAATAAAAACAGTGCACATTTTTCCGGCTGAAGTGGTCTACCTGATAATAAAATTCAAGTACTTCTTTCTAAAAGGTATTTTAGAAAGGGTCACAGTTACAGTAGGAAAAGAAAGATTCAGTCTGGCCTTTTCATGAGCACTTGGCTGGTGCCTAATTTTTCTCCATTTCAGTGAGAACAGAGCTAAGGCATCAGCACAGTCCAGAGCAATTTCGCACATAAGCATGGCTAGATTTCCTGGTGAACATTTAAGGGTGTCGCAGCCCCTCTCCTGCGTCCTCGCTAGATTACAGGCTAAACTGTGGCCAGGTCTCTGCTCTGCTCCCTACACACATTATAGGTGCAATCATCTCTGTGTAAATCCCTTTGTGGATCTGGGCCTGAGTGTTTTTGAAAATCCCACCCACATGGGACACCCGTAGGTCAAATGCAAAATTGCATAAGCTATTAACTAAAGCTATAGCTTATAAAAAGTTACCCACAAGAAAGGTACACAGGTTAGTGCTGCTCCAGGGCATCCTTAAATCACACAGGTTATAAAGTTATCTTTGGAGAGCAATCATACCAAGTTGTCAGCCCTATAAGGACAGCTTTATGTGTCTCTGGCATGTCAGTTGTCGTCTTTGCCACTTCATTGCAGCTATGATATTTCAGCAGGAGGTAACCACCACTATTCTGCTGCATAAAAATCCACAGAACTTTCCACTGTAAATATTTCTTGTCCTGGGTATTTCCCCATCTGAGGGCTGCGTCTCTGCATTCATCTACAAGTTTGCTTAACTCTCACTCACAGGTCAGTGCTTGTTTGTCTCAAATTTTTCTCCTTTTAATCTCAATTTATGTAGCAGAAGGTTCACGGGCAAACCTTTTGCCCAAAAAAGACTCCATAGTTCATTGGTTTTTTACTAGTCCTATCATTTAAAAGGAGACAATTTTTTTGTTTCTGAGGAAGTAATACAGGTCATCATCCTGCACTGGAAAAGTTACTGTCTGCATCGAGAAGGAGCCTAATCTAGTGGGTTTGTTAGTAATCTGTACTGTTGATGCAGTATTTTTGTTGATATTTCTTCCAGGGTTTGACTCATTTCTCCATATATTCTCCTGGAATATTGTTCTGCAAGTTGGAAAAATTATTTGTTCTGGCTAGTCTAAAGTGAACAATTAGAGAATGGAAACTCATGGAGTGAGCCTAAGCAAAATTAGCTCCCAGAGAAAGAGGCCTTAATTTTCCTGAAAGGTGAGCACAGTGGCAATGCCGATGCCAGGCAGCAGACTGTGTACTGATTTCAGTTACACCAGAGCCTGAACCCTCACCCCAGCTTCACAGCCGTGCGCACAGAATTGGCGTTTGGTAGACAGAGGCTAGAGAGAGAATAGTGCATGATCCAGTACAAATCTTCAGCCCAAGTGATATATGATGTGATTCTTGATAGTCTTAACTTTTGTACAAAATGCCCCCTGGAGACACATTTACAGAGTTGCCATTTCAGCAAATGGTATTTTGCATATTCTTCGGAGATGCCACGTAGGTAGTGCAATCATGCTCAGCTGCAAAGTGACCATGTGAATTGAGTATGATGCAGCTGCTCTCTGGGTTAGGCTATTTTAGACTGGCAGTCAGTAAGAGAAGCTGAAGTGGGGCTAGGAACGGGAGAAAAATACATCTTCCCTTCAGCACGGCCATTTTGATATTGCTGCAGTGTTCTACACAATTAGCAATTTATGCTGGCGTATAGTGGAGATCTGCTTCATAACAACAAATCTTTTTTATAAAAACAAACTCTTTCTAAAGTGTTTCTCTCTTCAGAGTGTTCCACCAGAATGAATACTCAGAAGCTACTAAGGAAATGTTCTAAAGGCTGTTATGATATCACTTTTGGAAATTCCTGGTTATTTCCTTTCTCACATTATGGCACACCAAAACTTACTAAAGCCCCATACCACTTTCCCGCTAATTCCATGCTTTAATTTCCTGTTGTCTCCACTGAACTTTGTTACTATTCCCTTTGGTTTAGTGATCCGATTATTCCCTTTGCCCACACCTGCCTACTGCCATCTCCTTCCTCATGCTGGGGACAACTTGTTTTCACTAGTCACCAGAAGGCCTTTCTATTTCTCTTTGGAATTATTTCTGAAAATAACTTCTCTTTCTTTTTGTCGTTACCTCTTCAAATATTTGGTCATGATTTATTCTGAAGTTGTCTGTCTCCTTTAGACCATAAGTATTTTACAAGATAAAATATGTCTGATCTCACTGTTAACAGTTTGCAGGGTTCAGAGCAGAACCGAGTGAGACCAAGTAAACCCACCCATGAAACTTCCCAGGATTTCATTGATGTTCCAGTTCTTTCGTGTAGCAAACCCAAGTGCTTTTTGAAGGTTTGTTTTTATACAAACAAACAACAAACACAACAACAAAAGAGATGTACAGCATGCGATGTCCCCTAGCATACTCAGGTTCAAATTCCTGACCTGCTGTCTCTCTAACTACAGATGATTGTACCAATTCACCCACAGCCTGATAATTATCCTAGGGCAAGGTGCACTCCACAGCTCCTGCTAGAGGTGATCTACTTCCTATAACAACGTGTTCTTCAGAGTCATTATCTGAATTTGCATCCTCACATATTCGGTCAGCATCCCCACAACTGCGCTGCAGAACTGCACTGAAACCGAGCTGCACTTTCTAATGAAAATTCAATTTGTTGAAAAATTCCCAGTCGGCTCTAATTTGGAAGCCCCAGCTGAGCTCCCACTGTGAGACACATATCGTAAGAGACAGGTCTTGCTGTGAAGGGCTGGCAGGTTGGAGAGATGAAGGCTGAGAAGAAAAGCACAATAGAAAGGTGAAATGGCTTCCTCAGAATCATGCAATGGGTCAGTGGCAGATGTAGGTCTTCCTAGTGCCAACCACAGCCCATGCTACCTCTCACACCCTGAGCTTCCAGGCAGGCTATGCTTTTCCCCGGCCATCTTTTCATTAACTAGATTATTCTTGCATGTAGATTAACACATGGGTGCGCAAGTTCAGCAGTTTTGAACCTTACTGTTTACGAGGCATCATGTACATGTAATGCACCATCAAAAACTTTGAGGTAACAGATAACAAGGATGTCATGGTAAAATGCTAAAAAGGCAGACCCTGGTGCGCCAGAGCAGGCAAGGGGACAAGGAAAATCAAGTATTGTTCAAACTAAAGTGTGTCAGCTGCTCTGAGCAAAGTAAGTACTATAACTCATGTTTCACAGTTTGGAAAATCTGGCATAAATTGATGCATCTGAGTCTGTACAGGTTGTTAAGCCAATGTCATGGTTAGAATGTGATGCCTTACTTAAAATTAAACTTTTCCCTTCAGAAGCTTCCCTATGTCCTTAAGACTCTTCAAGAATTTTTATTCTAAGAGCAATTTTTTTTTTTCTTCTGGTCTTACACTGATTAGTAGGAACAGATTAGAGACAACTTGTTATATTTTATAAATAGCGTAACTGTGTTTTGTATATTTTTCCCAAGAGCTTTCTAAAACTACAGTTTCACTTTGAGGACAGCTGGTCCATGCCCCTGAGGAAAAAGATGCTTATGGCAAGGCTGAGGTTAATGATTTTAATTTATAGTTTTTGTGGGAATATCATTTTGCTTCTGCAGAAATCTCTGTCTCTCCATTGTTTTAAAAAAGCAAAGATACTTAAATGAGGCTTTACGTTTTATTACCCCAAAACACATTTAATTTTGTTTGACTAGATCATGTCAGTATGTTAATAAAATAATTGTTATTCCAAACATGCTTGGTGAACTTGAATAGCAAAGTGAAGTTTATATATTTAATCAAATCTATTCAGTAATTCTAGTGGAAGATGCAGAAGTGTTTTCCATCAATATTTCCTTGACTTTTGAAATGAATATACATTGCCCAAGTTCTCATTCTTGTGGATCCATTTTCTATCCATATCCAAGCAATTGAATTTCTTTGTATGAATGTTTACAAAGGTTGAAAAGGAAAAAAACCCACAAGGTCACATGGGCAACTCTTCTTGCTGGAAGTGCTTTACAGATGTCTGATCAAGGGGAGCAAAAGTCTTGCAGCTTTTCAAGCCATGAGTTGTAAGGTGGGTCATAAGGACCAGCTGTAATTTCCAGAACCATATACTATTTTTTCAGGAATATTTGGATGTATTATAAAAAGGCTGCAATGTCTCATTTTTGCCCCTTATGCAACACTTTGTCCTTCTGTGTGAGATCATGACTTAAAGCTTGTCTAGTTCCTTCAGAGAGTTTCAAAAGGAAAAAAAAAAAAGCTAAAAAAATAATAATTTCTAAAACAACTTCTCCATAGTGCCATGTGGTTTGAAAACCAGACGGAACTGTGAGGTGAGAACTGCCCATGGATTGGCATTGCACAGGTGTGGGAAAGCAGCAGGATAGCGTGGTATGAACGGGAGCAGGAGCTTTGGGGAGCAGTGGAGATGCTGAGGGGACAATTGAAGAGAAAACACAGCGGTGGGATATGAATTGAAAGGAGCTGAGGAAGAACCATCAGGAGGATACAGAAGCAGAACAGGCAATTGCAAAGAGTCTGTAAGACCAAGGGGGAGTTATGGGATCCTGCGAGGCTCCCTGCTGCTGTTAACCCAGCTACCTCTCTGGACAACGTTCTGGGAAGATGCCTGAAGGGAATTTGCAGAACGTGGTTTGTAATCTTTTTATATATTTATCACTAAACTCTGTACATTTTCTTTAAGCAACTTTCTCTGCTAGTTACTGCTCAGGGACCTGGCCAGGACAGAACAATTATGGATGGGCTTTTGGTGGGTAGCGTGGCTGGCAGAGAGGAGGTGAAGGCAGTGCCCCAAAGTTCAAGTGCATCATGTTTGCAATTTGTATCAGGAGTGACCCTGAACCCTTCCACCCCTTGGAAGATTTTCTGTCCTCAGGGAACATGAATAAGAGTGGAGTCCAAGAGGGAGACTTGAAGGATTTCTCCAGGAAGAAAAGATGCAAATGTGAATCCTCTTATTTATTGGCTGACATTTTTTAAAGCTTTTGCTAAATAGTGTGGTTTTATTACTACTAATAGTAGCAAAACAAGTAGAAAAGAAAACATAAAGTCACCCAAGAGTCACAGTGTTGTTATATATTTCCTCAGCTTATCTGAGTTGGAAATCTCGTTTGAGATAAGACATTCTTCTTTTCAGTGGTGTGGCTCCTGTTAGGTTATTATAGAAATAGGGATATGATGATTTTGCTGTTAACAGACCTCCCTGGTAAAATATAATCCAACATTTGCACCATATTTAAAAATGCTGTAGAACTGCTGATGGAAGAATGTTATTCTTGCTATGAGATAATGAGCATCAATTAAGCCTCTTTAATATGGAAATTCACCTTTCCCAATATATTTATTTTCATCCTCTACAGTGTATTCAGAATATTTTGTGTAGCTTCTCTGCTCTGAAAACTCTATGGGCAAATCTACATGGATATTTTTTTTTTTTTCAGGGGAAAGTGGCAGCTGAACAAAACCTGTTCTTTCAACCAAGCAGCAAAGCAACAGTATAGAGCCAGAGCTGGTAGTCCTTGTGCTGTAAATCCACATCAATTCAACTAAGACCAAGCACTTATGAATACTAAATTCACACTAGTGTACCTGAGAGTAGAAATGGGCCTTTCTTTTTGAACCCTTTGGAGTCCGAACTGAAAAAAAAAGTAGTAGGGTTTAACCTTTAAACTTTTCACTGACCTTTAAACAGTACTTTGGATTATATCTGCCCTCGTTAATCTGAAGCCACTTGCAAACATAATTGGCATTCCCGTTTTTTTAAGTATACCTCACATACATTATAGAACGGGTTAACAGTTCAAAAGTTTGGCTCCTGTTCATTATGTCTTTATCACCTTTTTAAGTGATGTTCATCTCTGCAAACAAATTTTTATAGTTAGCAGCAACACAAGCAATGCTTTATTTAGTGCATTATTTAGGTGATGGCCAGCTGTAGATATAAACTCTTGGAGGTGCAAACGCAGGCATTGATCAAGACACTAAATTTTGCAGAAGTCCTGTATTAATGTAGAGTTCTATGAGGACCAGATATTTTAATACCACTTTCCAGCACAGGTAAGTAGAAAATCTTCCACCAACACCTAATCAGACCATTATTTTTTCTTCTTCAGCTTTTCTTTCTTTCACACTATTCACATAACTGCTTTGCATGCATTTTTTCCTCTCATAGCCTCCCCATACATACCTTCACTTTGGTCTATTAAGTCCAAACTACAGGTGCAAATGACATAAAATGAACCAACAATTTCTCTTGGACAACATTTCAACCTGCTCACATACTCAAAAGAGTCTAATTAACACTAGAAACATCTACTGCTTGGTATAAATAAAATAGTCTAAAATTGATGATTGGCATTTCCCCTTTTAGTTCACACAAAGATTGCAAAATGTCTTGCCATTCACATGGAAATTTGTCTTCTCAGTACATCTGTCCTTAGTGGAAAAATGTCATGGGCAGAGCACAAATTTATGAGAGGGTGTATATGTTTAAGAACTAACTGCTATACCATAGTCTATGTTCCTAATTCGGATCAAGAATTTTCCTGCGGGAATGTTACAGCAACACAGACACTCATGCGCCATCCCTTGCATTCCAGTTACTCTTCAGGCACAGAAATACTGAGCTTAGAAGTAGCCAGAATTTCAAACAAATAATTTTGCATTGAAATATGAAATTCTGAAAATTACTGACACAACCTAGCACAGCAGAAGCACTCGGGCTGAGTCAGTGTGAGAAATGCCATTGTAGCTTTAGAAAACTAACTGTCTGGGATTTGTTTCCCTGCATAGTTTTACCAGGACCTGACATTGTAAAGACATTGATTCTCATAGGCTTTTAAAGAAATAGAGAGTTCATAAGCAGAGAGCAGACACTGAAAGGTCTTGTGATGTAGCTGGTGAAAAGCATCTGTATTTTATGTAGGATACTTATTTATTGAAGAATTTGGAAAGTGCTATATGTCTTTTTAACATCTCCTCATCTCTTGCTGTTGCATTTTGGAGAATGACTAAATCTCTGGAGAGGGGTCAGATCTGTAAAAATTGTCAGTTGTTAAGACAGGGTACTCAGTGAATAAATGAATTATTGTGCTGAAGTCCTTTATTGAATATTCCTGTGGCACTGCTTTAGTTAAGTATCAAGAACACAAGCATTTAACAATATTACTTTAAATTCAAAATGCCTTGAAAGGCCTGAGATTGAATTTGCAAATGTAATCAAGAATAAAACATGTGCCTTGGATTACATGTCACTTTTTGGGATGTTTTGACATAACACATTTAGAAAATACTTTCCTGTGACTGAAATGACTAAAATAGATTTCAGTTATCTATGACTTAAAACAGAGCCAGTCCAGTTCTTGGTTAATTTGTTCTCTGCATCACAGGAAGCACCAGCTGACATGCTTGCTTGTATATCAGTGTGGAGGCCAACTGCTTAAGGCTAAAGTGCTATTGTGCTACTTGTGTGAGTAATCCTATTAGCAGCAAGAGAATATAGGCATGGATAAATTGTAGAATGGTCAGAAGTGAGAAAATAACCTAACTTCCTTCTCATTTCTAAAGATGATCTGTGCAGCTATTTCAGACAGACCTCTTGTGTGATGGTACCAACATCTTCAAAGCCTCCATCCTTTTACCTCCTCTCAGGGGTACCAAAATCACACAGCTTTTCAATATGTATTCAGTTAGGCACACTCAGAAAAGTACTGGGTACATACTCAAATCCATTTGATAATCTGTCCTCTTCGTTTCCAAAATACTGGTGCCAAAATAACAAATATAAGGATACACAGGGAGTTACTTTTCTCTGTATCTAGGACCAAAAAGTACTTATTCAAGAAATTCAGTATAAATTAGGACCACAGAGCACTGTTCCCAAAGAGCAACCATGTCCATAATGGAAAATACCCACCAGAAATTTAGTATTAGATCTACTTTTATTAAACTTATTTTTAAGTTAATTGCAGCTTTTCAGTATTAAATTTTAGTATTAAATGTAGTGTTAAATTAAAAAAAATAGGTTTTAATCCAAGAAGACAAATCTGACCACTGAGTTATGCTCAAATTTGCTACTGATGTTTGTAAGGCTTGCAGATATCTGAGAATGGTAGTGTTGGGTTTACTAACAAAATGCCATCCAGGAGGGCAGGTAAGACTGCCTGTTAATAGTAACTTTCTCAGAACAGCATGGTTAGCTCACTGATCAAATCACCTGCCCATCCATCTAGGCCAGGCAATACCAGAAACAAAAAAAGATGATTACCTTTTCCAATGCACCTGTTCTTAGTGCATGATAGGAGGATTGTGAAGATAGTGAGGGATAGTGATAGAGCATCCATCAAAAACATGTTTCAGGCTCCGTGACACATTCGACATAACAGGAATGGGACAGAGAGAAGGAATTTGGTTGTTGTGGTTATGAAATTCAGAACCTGGTTATATAGGCTGCTGATGAAATGGACCTCTGTTGTCACTTGGCAGTGATTATGTATTCATTCTCTTAATTAATAATTATGGATGGGTTAATATTACATGAAGTTGCACCCTATCTGAAAAGAAAATGAATACTGACATGTCAAGGACTCAGCTAAAAGGTGTTTTGATTTCTCTCTCCTTAGTGCTGGATCTCACTGTTGATCTGTTATCATTGTAGCTTCATCAGATGAAACAGTAAGATGGCAAAGGCAGGTTCTCCTTCCCACAGCATCCCGGGACTAGTACAAGCTGCACAAGATGACTGACAAGAGGTAAGGTAAGGTTAGAAATGCACTAAGGTAACCCCAGCACCAGCTAACCATTACCCACCACTCCTGCTCAAACCCTTCTGCTTTCCATGGACTATTCCCACATTCAGTGGGGGACAGAGAGCAACAGCAGCCCAACTCTTTAGGCCATTGGTTAAGACACTTATGGGACCCATGCATTCGAAAGCTTCATGTGGGAAGAGAAATTAGAGCCTGAAACACTCATACCCCAGGGAAAATGCACTGACACTGTGCAGGTGGATACACCGGGATGAAGAGCACTATCGCCAAACTTTGTCAGAAAGCAACACCTTTCAGCACTTTTATGTTGGCCCTGATCTGAGAAGTGTGGTCTGCATATAATGTTTCAGATGCAGCCTCTCGGGTGAGGCAGACGTACTCCTGTCCTCTGCGTAGGTCATGGCGGGAGGGAGGCGGGAGGAAGGAAGAGGGGAAGGAAGAGAGCTGCCCTGCCCTGGCAAGCAGGTGGTCTTCTCAGTCTGCACCGTAGCAAGTACCCCGGGAATATTAAGGTTGAAAACTGAGGAGCTTTAACCTGTTTAAGTCTCTGGTGCACCTACACCTTCTGCAGAGATGAAGAATGTAACATTTGCTGTTCAAAAGACACGGAACAGGCTGCCCAGGGAAGTGGTTGAGTCGCCATCCCTGGAGGTATTTAAAGGACGTTTGGATGAGGTGCTTAGAGACATGGTGTAGTGGTGGTTTTGGCAGTGTTAGGTTTATGGTTGGACTCGATGATCTTAAAGGTCTTTTCCAACCTATACGATTCTGTGATTCTGTGATTCTGTGATTCTGTACCAATAATGCTGAGGTTTGGTAACGAGTTCCCGTCTTCTCCCATGCTTCTCTGAAAAAGAATAAAAAAAGGGAAAGCAAGCAAAAGTCCCACAATTTAACATTGCTCTAAGACTTGACTTCATCCACGTAGAAATATTAAAACCCCAGTACATTCCAGGAAAATGGTTTCAGGAGACAGTATTCAATACATAAAAAGCTGCAAAGTAAACTTCAAACATGAAAGTACCAGATCTTAAAGCTTGGAATTTAAAACTGCAAAGTGCACAGAAATAAAACCCTTACGGAGACGCTAAAATGTCTAATTCATTATTATTTCAAAAAAGATTAAAAAATAATTTCTTAACATTAAAGTGCAATCAAGCACTGAAGAAATTATTTAAACTTTCCATAGGAAAAAAGCACACTCTAAAATGCTGCAAGGGTATTGATGGCTATTAAATATTTACTTTTCTCTCTAGCTCACACTAGAAAGAGTAATTTGTATTTGGCAGAAACTGGCTGCAATTACATTAGTCAATCCAAAAGCCCAACTTGCTCATACAAAATGCAAACAAATTAGTTAAAATGGTCTAATTAGCAGACTGTAAAAATGCAAAGCAAGGCTGGCATAAAAATGTATGCTAGACAAGTATACTTTTACAAAATAAACAGAAAGGCAAATATGAAATAGTCTAATAAATCCTAACTAAAGGACAATCATGTAAACCCGAATATTTAGGGATTGCATACTTTAAAGAAAAGTTTCTATGGACTCTTAAATATTTCCTTGCAACCCGCATTCAGTCATGAATACATGATTAATGCCATAGCTGAAGTTCTACTGGGATTTCAGTTCAGCGCTGTGGAGCCGTGTGAGGCCAGGTTATATATACATTTTGTGTGGGTATATACACAAACACAACTCCTAGTCAAGTTAATCAGAGTGCAAGGTAGCTTTGGAGCATGCAAAGAATATAGGATGTGGCCTATGGAAGGAAGGTCAAGCCATTTCTTTACATGTTGTGTATTTGGTTTTTTTTCCACATTTAAGATAAATAAGTGGAAGCATATGGAAATGCGGAAACAGTAAAGGTAAAAGGTAATACATGTTTGTTCTAATGGGAAGTAGAAACTATGGGCATTGTCTATAAGGACTCAGCTTACTGGTTAAAAAGAATCACTACAATAACTGTATTATTGTTGTCATTGATATATTAGACCAAAAAGGGCTTTAGCGTCTCTTGCTTCATAACATTGCTGCAATTTCTTAATCTGTGGGTTTTTAACTCCCTAGTTTATATACTATAGATATAATAGTCCATTATGATTCGTAAGCTATCATATAAAAGAAGCTATTGTGAGGTGATGATCTGAATTTGTCTCCATATCCTTCTCACTTCACCACATGTTCTTCTATCCTTCAAAATGTCTAGCTGTCTGGAGCCACATTTTTTCTTCTTGCCACCTGACAGATGGCAGAAAGTGGGTGGCTTTGGCAAAATTAATTAGAGACGCATTGGAGAAACAATAACCATGAACACCCTCCAGCGAAAATATGATGTTATTTGGCACAAAGACCCTTTGTGCAAAAGCATTGCAACAGCAGAAATATCCTGACTACCCTGAAGAAGAGGTCACCCAATAGAAAACAATCCTTGGCAAAAGGAGAGCAGTGTGGCCACAAGGTGTGGTCATTATCGCCATTACCACTTCTAACACATAACAGCTGACTCATTCAGTTATTCTCACTGAAATAGTTGATTGCGGCACCTTCGCTCCCCCATGCTGTCCCCAGTTCTGCAGATTGCCTCACTGTGCCAGATATGTTCAGTCCATCACTCTTTCTCACGGAAAGTATTTATTTGATGGAAGAATATCTCACTCTACAAGTTATCCCTGCTGGTTTCAGTGCCATTGAGTAAGATATTTGTGAATGTAAGAACAAAGTCCAGTGGAGACAGCTGAAAAATGGGGATACTTCACTGTGAAGATTAAAGAACAATGTCCTGTTATCTGTTATTTGACTTAGTGCTTGACAAATGGCTTTGAGAATGGTAAAAGTAACAAGGAACGTCACAGAAATTATCTTTTCCACTTTCTCACCCATCACCACATATGCCCATCTCACAAAATTTTCCATATACTGGGAATCTTGAATCCCACAGAGCTCCTTGGTGATGACTGGATAAACCCAGGATGTTGGATATATGAGGAAGAAAAGGAATTGCTGGCATCAAAAAGGGCAGTTAAGAGAATCAAGGCTTGAGGTATGAAGAAAGAAGTCCCACCGTGTGGGAAAGTTCCATCATGAGGGAAACAAGTTCCACTATGGTGTCCCAACATGTGTTGCTCCACAGGTGTCATCGGTGACAGATGGGAGATAGGATAGCTGCTCCACCTCTGCTATGATCATGGTAACACATCTAAGTACTGTGGTTGCTCTCTCTTGCAGGAGTCATGGGACTGAAGAGCAAAATTCAACACAGCTCTCCAAGCTAGTGACTGCAATGCTTGGTGTCCTGTGTTTTGCTGTTGTTGCTTCTACAGGCATCTGCAGCAAGCCTAGGTGAGTTAATCAACTTCCTGCCTGGCACACTGGTTTGTTCATTCTTCTCTATATGTGCTGGCAGCTCTGTTATCCCCTAGTTGCCAAACATTAGGAAACACATAGATAGCTGAACTTTTACAGTTTTCCTCCTCGAGCTATTCACCCCTTGCATGCAATTCACCAGAGAGGCAGATGAGCTGGGAGGAGTATGATTCAGCCTGGCGCACCTCAACCCATTTGGGCAAATCTCCTCATCTTATCATGAAGTCCAAATCACCTGGCTGAACAGCCCAAGAAGAGACGAGGCATATTCCCTACCACCTAACTCTCCTGGGAACAGCAGTGCAGTGTCTAACCGTAAACCAGCCTCATACATAAGTCAGCCTGCTTTCACAGAAAACTTGACTCCAACTCTACTTACTCCAGTGGAGAGACTTCCACTAGGTTCAGTGAATTTGGCTTATGCATAGATTGCATCTGGTTGCCTCAATTTTTAGTGAAAGAGGGATGGATAGGGTAAGGAGAGAAATGATACACATATGCAGTTACTCTAGCTCTAGTAAGCCTGCCTAAAGAGATGTGAGTAGTGAGGAAAGGGTTGAGATCCTGCAGGAAAACTGAACAGGAGAAGAAGATATGGGATGGGAAAGTGGATGGATAAGAAAGTGGACACAATGACACAGGGAGGGAAAGTGATAGAGAGAGAAAACAGAAGGAAAAAAAATGTAAGAACTATATCAAGAAATAATGTGGAAAGAAAAAGAAAAGACAAATGGCAAGGAAGACTAATTGCATATTTCATTGCCTGAAACAGTGTTTGTAACTGCAGTATGACAGTACAAATCAGGCTTGATTTCATAGAAAAACACAGCATGTTCACCATTGGGAAAAGCATGAGGGAAACAAGTAGGGAAGAAAGAATAAATGGCCAGTTTTCTCAAGGAAAGGAGGTTACTGCTGGAAACCCACAGGAATCTGGGCTGAGATCTATATTAACACAGAATTACTCAAGATAGAAAAACTAAAACCCATGTGAAGAATTAAGAAAACTCCTCTTGATACTGAATGTCTGGGTAATAAAATAGAAGTCAATAAATCCTAGTTGAATAATGACAATGCATGTAGGGAAAACAAATACATCTACATGCCGATGAGCACTAAATTAGCTATTTCTTCTCAGGAAATACATCTTGGAGAGCCTGGTAAAGATGTCAGCCCAGTGCTCAGCAACAGCAAAAACAATTAAGAATTATTAAGAAAATACTAGAGAACAAATCAGAAACTATTCTGCTGATATATAGCCTGTGGTGTACAGCCACCTCATCTCAAAAACAATATAGGTAAACCCAGAAAAATACACTGAAAGGCAGAAAGAATGGTCAGCTGCATTGAATAGCTTCTGAATGAGGACTATTTAAATAGAATAAGACTTCTGTGTGGACACGAAATGACCGAGGGTTAACACAGGGTGTTATTTCTTCAGGAGACACAGAGAAGGTAAATATGAAAGATTAGTAACTATTTATCACAACATAGGAACAAGTGGTACACAAGAAATTACCGGGGAACAAACAAAATGAAAAAGAGTATTTTTTTACAGACTGAGTAGCTGAAGTGTGAGACTCATTGCCACAAGATGTTGCAAAGGCTTAAAGATAAGTAAACTCAGAAAAGACTCAGTAAATTAATGGAAGGCAAGCCCTGCAACAGCTATTGAATGCAGGGTTCAGATGCAATATCTGGGTGTATAATAGTAGCAAGTGATGAGCCACTGTATAGTTGCTCTGGTTTTCTGGAGACAGAATATTGGGAAATGCGTGGGGTTTTTTTTTTTTTTTGGTTTGATCCAATCTGCATAGTCTTTTTGATACAAACTAGAAGAGAAAGTACAGTGCTTTCATCTTTGCAGGGGATACAGAGTAGCTTTAAGGGCTCTGAGCTAAGTAGGATGCTGTGGGGGAAAAAGCTCGATTCTTTCTTTTTTTTCCTGAAGAAAAGGCAGCTGCTTTGCCTTCAGCTGTGATGTAGCTCGGGGAACCTGCTGTACCTGCTGTACCAGGCCAGCCTCACATCATTTCACGTCCTACTTTCACAAGTCCTCTTTCCTTTGTTGGTTTCATTAATGTTATGCTACTTAGAAAAAAATTCAATGTAACATTACACACACGTATACAGAATGGTTAAACTAACTCTTGTTCCCTAACTCTGAAACACAACAATTTTTCCTTTGCTACTGTGTGGATCAAGCAGATCTAGAGTTTGTGAAGTGAGCATAATTTATTCCAGACTCATGCTGGAATAATTTATGTTCTTGAGTCTTTGCAGATGAATAGTCACTAGAGAGCTGTCTGCCTACAGGAGTTTTTACGCATATTTCGTCTAAATCAACGCTCCAAATGCAACATCGAAGATGCAGTGAGTTTGTGTGGATTTGTAGCACTCCCTGGAGGACTCTATGTCTAAAAACCAATAAACATTTCACAGTTCTCAGTAAGTGAAGATTTTCATCATTTTTGATGCATGCAATATTGACTGGGTTTCTCATTTTAATTTCAGTATTATTCCACAGGTATAAGTAATTGGAGAATAACTTCTTGCAAGTGAATGATAAAAGTGAAAATTAATCTTTCTCTACTTAGCTGCTGCTGTTTATTCATTACAAACCAATGCAGCAAAATAGAATATTCATTTATAAACAAAATGCATTTCATATTGATTGAAAACTACAGCAAGGTCTTGATATTTTATGATCAAAACAAGTAAAAAGAAGACATAAAGAAACAGTTATTTTATTTCTGTAAATATGTTTTTTGTGTTTGTATACCCAGTATGAGTGTCACAGGTTCGGCTGAAAATAGTTAATTCTTCGTAATACTCATTGTTACAGCCTGTAAACCTATGTGGAGATTAAAATTCCTAATTATTACTCTGAAGTCAGTTGATATAAAGGTCTGACTGAATATGGGGTCAAGATCTCAAATTTATTCCTTAATCAGGGAGCTACTGTTTCTGGAATGAAGTGACTATGAAATGTTTCCGAAAGGCTGGTCAGAATCCATCACTGCAGACGCAGAACTGCAAACATACTGATGGCGTGTGTGGCCAGTGTTTACAGACGTCTATGAATAATAAATAATCTAGATAAATAACCATAGTTAGAGCTATGCAAACAAGAGAGCAAATAAATCAAGGCCTCCTGCTCATGCATAGATACCAAACACAGCACTTCTGCATGTTTTTTCTTTGTTTTGTTTGTTTAAATAGGAGACAGCAGACACAAATTTAATCAACCAAAAATTTTTAAGTTGGTAAGAAGTGTTTTGGAGAAAGATCACGAAGTGGATCAAACCCTCTATCAGAGACTTGGTACTCACAGTCACCAGGGGCAAGCAGGTTGCATCTTGCATACGTACACTGCCATGCAGACTGCATTAATTCACTTCTGCAGCTGACATACAGCAGCAGCATAGTCCAGACAGAAGATCATGTATGACTACTAACATACAATGTTGGAAGTAAAGGAGATCCGAGAGCAAAAGTGAAAAGGTCTATGTTAATTTATTTTTTTGCTCATGGGAATTAAATTTTTTATTCTATATCAAATTAAATGTGTGGGTAAAAGCCATTTTTTTAAATTGATATTGTTATGTTTGATGCATTAAGAAGGAGAAGACGACAAGTATTATGTGCATTGTTTGTCTGTGTGATTTTCTATGTAAGCAGAATTTTATATGAAAAGAGGAAATATAGGGATTACATGTCAAGTGCCTGCTTCCTTGTGTTATCCTGTCCAGCATTACTACTGGTTCTATGTTAACAGACTAGGTGTGAGATGGTTATTTCAATATCTGGATAAGTGAAATGCACTTATTTAATAATTCTTTATTTTTTTTCCAGGAATTTCTGTAATATAGGCCACTCAAGTTGGCGATCCAGTTTATATTTAAATATGATACTATCCTTTTGCATCTTGAGGCTCTTTGCATCCCCACAAATATCAGTATGTGTGCAGTATGAATCGAACACAAATAGTTTAGCATAGAAGCAGTACCACTGTGTCCCCTACTCTGCAGGGCAGACTCTCCACACAGCATTTTACACCTTGGTGCAGAGAAGAATCTTTAGGGAATTCTTGCATACAATCTGGGCAAAGGAAGGCAAAGGTTTAACATGAGAAATGGCTTTCCATTTTTGTGCTGTAATTTTAAACATTAGGCAACATCCAATTACATAATCTGTAGGACTTATTAATGTACTTTTCAGACCAGCTAATCGAGCACTTCAGGAGTACTGATGCATGTGTTGATAAATTTACCATCATTTTTAATGAGAACATACAGGTGTGCAAATGGTCACAAGCAATGGTTTCTGCCTACTTCCAAATGCCATCTCCTTTTTGGTGAACAAAACTCCCTACAGAAGGCTGTCCTCCCCATGGCCAGTGACTGGTGTGTCCCACTCAGGGTATGGTTGGCAGGTTGGATGGTTTTTATCATGAAGAGACACACAGAGGATTCCTGATCTTCTGCATGGCACTGAAAGGGACGAATGATGATCTCGACACCGTGGAGGTTGTGCACTGGCACCAGGCACCAGGGCTCCCTGAGACCACAGGGCCCTCCTGGAGGTAGGTGGACCGTTGCCTGCAGACCCCAATAGAGGTGGCATGGCAGGTTCTAGGGGAAGAGACTGCCACCAGAGCAAGAACCAGCCCCTCCTTTTCCCCTCTGTTTCCTACCCTTTGGTTGTAGCTTTTGGTTTACATCAAAGAGACTCAACAATATGCCTGCACAGAGCTCACCAACCAACCAGCTGTGCAGCACTACCCCTGCTCAAAGCTTGCGCTGTAAATGGGAACAATCAGTAGGGAGTTTGAGTGAGTCCTAATCAAAACTGTGTAGTTGCTGTAGGGAAAGTATTGTGTTGGAACCGCCTGGTGCTCTGGATAGGATGCCTGGGGAAGATGCTCATCTCAGGATGCCAACTACAACTTCTCCTCCCAGCTTGCCACTGGGGAGAGTTTTCCCTTTTCCCCTCTTTTTTTTTTTTTCCCCTCTGTCATTGTTGATATGTGCCATCAACTATGGAGCCTGCTAATAAATTTTCATTCCTGTGAGTTTGTCTCAACATCCTTTGTGCAAAACACCGATTCAAACATGCCTACTCTCTCAGCAAATTAGAAAAGTTAAACACCACTTTTTGGCCAGAAACTGAAAGGAAAAGGTAAGATTTGGGGCCACTAGATGACATCCCTCTGTGTACAGAAACACTTGGATGAAAGACAGTAGGCAGCAAGATGTCACCTGGCTAGGACAATGGGTCTGAACCAAGTGCTCAGGTTGGACATTGAGGTAAAAAAAGCCTCAGCCAAAACTAAGAGCAATGCAGGGTGAGGTGCCAGTGCCCAAAAGGTCATTCTCTTGTCAACATCCATGCCTTCAACCTAGCCCTACAAACTTTGTCACTCTTGTTGCCAGCAGCTCTGCTGCTATTGCAGCTCTTCTCAAGGCATATAGCACTAGGGTAGCCTTCAGCAATGAAAGCAACAAGTGTGCCCAAGCTTTTTTATTTACTTAACACAGTTTTCATAATTAGGGCTATAGTTATCCAATGACTTCCCAATAGATTAACCCTGTTGCATGATTAACAACTTGCCACAGTATATAGTACATTCTAAGAGCTGAAAAGACAGGTTCTGCCATGTAGTTGCAGGTCTGGGATGTCCAGAAATACTTTTCATCGCCACAAATAAGAGCTGGAAGACTGGAGTCTGAATCACACCAGTCAGTGGAAGTTTTTCCACTAACTCCAAGTGGGACAAAATCCCGTTGATGACTCACTTTTTGTCATAGCTTAGAAGTAGTGGAAATACACTTGTATCCTATATAGGCTTTGAAATACATACTTAATAGTCTATTTCTTCTTAAGGATAGGAACAACATTTACACAAAAATGGCACACAGGAAATCTTGTTTTAAGATATTTCGAAACATATTATATAGCTCTGGTCTTTTCCTTTGAAAGTGAGTATGGCTGTTCAGTGGCTGAGGATGAAAAGTAAAAACAGACACTTTGAGTCCTAACAAACATTGGTCCCCAAAGCTACTAAAGATACTAGGTGCTTGGACAGATCACATCCCCTCTGAAGTCAAAGATAATTTTGTAAGCGTCTGTCACTGGAGACTGAGAGACTCTATCCTCCAGCTCTCCTCTTCTCTCCCCGTGCAGGCTGAGGGGAGGGAGCAGGGTGTTACAAATTACTGTCAATGAGTAAAAAGAAAAGTATGACTCCACAGGTATCTATTTAGTATTCAAGTTAACCAGTTTGGGAGGCAATGATGCAACCTGGATTGTATAACAAAAGTGTGACACACAAAAAAATTGTTGGCATCTATTTATTAGCTTGCCCTACTCACCTGACTGGATTCAGAGTTACAAAAGGTTAAATCCCATGGCACAGTGCTTTTGCAGACCACTTCCTTTATTTATAGCAGATTTCACACTTGGCTACCTTATCTCCGTTGGCAGAATTCCTGCTTGCCCATAACAAGCCATCTCAGGCATATCAACAAGACCCGAGCCTATATTTAACAGTGAAAGAGTATTTTTGCGACTTTGTTCTCACATAGGAAGTCTAGGTGGTGCTTTGCATGGTGATTTCTGTATTACAGTTTCCAGCTGACTTTCACTCCTTGGAAGCCTTTCAGGACCCACTTGCAAACAAAATCAACCACTGTCATTTCTTGTGCAGTCTAAATTTTCCTTTGTATTTTAGAAACAGATGCTAGAGAGTGTTCTTTCTGCATAAAGCCCCAACTTTAGGTTCTTTACTCACCTCAATTGTTTCTAGTGTTAATGTATCTGTATGATAATAGGGCTTTTTAATTCTCCAGAGCTCTTGGAAATCATTCCAGTAGCTCTTGGTGCTGTCTTTAAATTAAGACAGCTAAGACAATTTTGGTGTGACTCCACACAGGGACTTCTTGATAGAAGATTCTGTCCAAGCTCCAACCCCAAATTATGAATATGTGTTCATAGAGCACACACACAAACTCAGAATCAAAGCTACATTTTTGATCCACAAACAGGGAGCAAAGCCGTGATGGGATTATGCATCCCAAAATATTTGTGTGGTGACTGTCAGGGACCTGCAGCTAATCCTTTCCAGCACCTTACTGTTGTGCTTCATTTTAAATGAAAGCTTGCATTCTGGAATAGGAGCTGGAAGTCAATACCAGAAGCCTTAGTCTTTGGTGCCTTGTAAGTAATGTTTAACTCAGTGTTTTCCCCAAACTAAACTTGAACAAAGCATGATTATGACCTATTATGGCTAAAATAGCTGTTAGGAATTTAAGATCCTCTTTTTTTTAATGGTCTTGTTACTGGTACCATCAGCTCCAACCAGCTATACCCACTGCTAAGATCAAGCCTCTACCCTATCCTTCCTCTGCCTCTCTTGTGAAATGTTGACTATTGTGGAGTCTATTGAGTATTTTTTACCAAGTATTTTTACCCCAAGTTGGCAGATCATCAACAGTTACTCCCTAAGAAATCTCAGAAGCTAGGAGTCATGATGCTGGGGAACCTTCTGCTCTTGAGCAGTGTCAAAAGAAAACTTTGTATATATCTATAAAAAAAGGAGTTAATGGCAAGGAATGTTGTGCCATCTATGTCAAGCTAGACCACTGAAGGCCTTATTTCATAATTACAATTCATAATTTATTTCAGAGAAGGGTCCATTCTCATTTGTTCCAGTTTATTCAGATGCTGGAAGGATATCTGAGGTATACTCAGAGATTTTCTTTTAATCTGAAACAAAACTGTGGCCTCATTCCACAGGAATTACTTTAATTTAATACTGGAACTTAAGTGTAGGACCCTGATTGGAATCAGGGAAGTTACATCAAGTGAAGCAGAAACAACACAGTAGGGAATCAGGCCCCTGACTGCATGAAACTTCATGAGACAGCCCATCTGTTACTTCTTTTTCTACACTGTGAAACTTAGGAATGGAGTAAGAATGGAATAAGAATGAAACAAAGCTCTTCTATTTACAATCTATGTGATGCAATTTTTAGTGGAAAGAAAAAAATGGAGTGAGGATCGGGGTTTCTAGTAGTCCTGGTTCTCTGCTCATTCTGTATGTCCTATATGTGAAAGTGTGGAGGTGCAGCCCATCTCCTTTTACATGGTCACATGCAGGAGCAGCCAGCTTGGACCTCAGACAATGGGGATGTTTCATACACTGTGGTGTTGGCCGCAATGCAAATTTTTATTACACTGTTTGTTTCACTAATCCCTTGCTTTGTGCATACAGTGGTCAATAAAAAAACCCCAAAACAAACCACCTCCCAGTTTTCCCAGTGTCTCCGTGGTCAGTATAACTAAATTTTAAGTAAAAGCTTCTTTTATCACCTCAGTTAGCTTGTTTACATATAATAGGCACTGCTGAGTAGTACATCTGGTTAATGATTATCTTTACATATTGATATTAGTACCTGAAGTGGGAACATCTCATTTCCTGAATATGATTACCATTTTGAAATCTTATGCACAGGGGAAAAAAACCAATTCTATAAATTAAACAAGAAGTTCTGAGAACTTATATCCCCCAGTTCACATCCAGATACTAATGCATCTCATTTACTTTGTTGCTATTCCCTTGAGTTATCTGTGTCATGCAGACCAGTCTTGCATGTCATGTTAACTATCCACTGAAAAAAGCTAGAAGTGTACTTGTAACAGTGCCCTAAGCTAGCATACAAGGTAGGTAGAAGAACATAAAAAATTCATCACTGTTACATTTCAAGTTGCTGGGATATTTTAATTCCAATAGGACAGAACCCATGTCAGCTAAAGATGGAGCTATAATTAAACTGATATGGCATTCACAATTGCCTCGAAACCCACTGTAGTTGTCATATGTTTCTTTTCCCCATCTTTAAACTATATGGAAATCAATTATCTCAACAAACCAGCTGTAAGGACTGTATGCCAACCACTTACACTTGAAGTGAATAAATTATTTGAAATTCATTATTGATGTGAACAACTCTCCAAGATTTAAAGCACCAGTCCATTTTCTGTGCTGAGATTCACATGGAATTTTAACAAGTTCAGCACTATCCTCCGTCATAAATTCATATAGCAAACTGTTATGCAAATAGCTAGAGTTCAGGGATTGGCGAGCCGTGCACAGAAAATTATGCTTTAGATGACAAAGTGCCCGTGAGTTAATGGTTCTTTACATTTAGTGACAAATTTGTTCCTGATTTACCCCAGAGTGACAGACACAGGGTAAAAGGGGGACATCGGAGACTGAAAATACCATTTGTGTGTCAAGGATGTTAGCAACCTGGAGTGGTGATAGGCACTGGTGTCTACAGGATATGAAATTGAGTTGATGTGATGTCATTTTGGCTCTACTGTAACCTGGTTATCTCTTGCCAAGACTTCATGTATGATTAGTCAGCTCGGAGAGGACAGCAAGCCTTATCAGGCACACTTCCTGACATTCCTGTCAACTTAAGAAATGTGGTTAAGGAATTTAAGATGAGGTGTCACATCTTCATATCAAATCCCATTGAGTCACCACCTACAAGTTTGAAGACTCCTTCTAAAAATATTAACAAAAAGGAAAAATGAAGTTTGGGCTGGATTTGACCTTGTAATGCATTTTGCATGCTACATCCCTCTAAGTTAGTGTCTTTAATATGCATACATTTTCTTTGTATACACAGAAAATAATTGTTATGCAGGCTGTGGAAAAATAATATTCATTAATACTAATGCAAAGGCATGTTCTGAGTTAGCTGACTTCTAGTCTGTAGAATAAGGCAACCTTTTATGTGCCTGAGCAATTTTAAAAGAAACTCCTTGTGTAAAAAGCTTGCAATCCCATATATTTAACAAGGACTATATTTGGAATGGTTAATAGACAGATGAAAATACTAAGCATAACAATATTTTTTCATCTCTTCAAAGGAAAAGCTTGTACAATGTAATATTCACACTGTATACAGACTCTTTCAAGTTTCTTTTCAAAAGCAAGTTAGCAGCATGCTATTTTTATGCCATTACATTTGTCCAACTGCACAATTTGTATTAATAAAAGCAGTTGCATTCTCTTCCTTGCAGTGGGGCTCAAAGTTAAAATTCATTGCTAAGCCAAAAAGATTCCTTATGTGCTGCAGACCAAAACACTGCATAAACAAGGCACACGAAAGGGTCTGTCTATAGAATACCATCTGGAAGACTGAACATGGATAAGTAGCCAGTTTTTCAGCCATTGCCAAGTTATTTTTCGAAGTATTTCAGGGCTTGGTAAGCTCCAAAGAGTCTTCTCAGGCAGCATACAACTGCTTCACAACCCTTAAAGAGAAGCTTACACAGTTCCAAGTCCTGACACATAAGGTACACATTCCTTCAATAATAGTTTTTACAGTTAATAATTAAAAATATATCCGTACTGAATAAGCAGCCCCGGGAAAAATAATTCTACATGGCACAAACATTCATGATTCCTTCATATAGAGATGATGCTGGTGCTTGTGATGCAGGTCAAGAAGACACGTAGACTTTGTAAGCACATCTGAAAACAGATACAGAAGATTGTAACTGGCTGCAAGAGCCCCGTTAAAAGCAACAGAAAGCTATAATTACATGATAACCTTTGCTCTTTCTGTTACTGAGTAGAGCAGCCATAAAATTCTTTTTACACCTTGTCTTATTTATTTTGTTGATTTCATGTTTCACAAACAATCACTACTTGGTTGAATAGTCCTACAAGGGCTTTTTGCTCTTCCAGAACCAGTTTGTGATGTCTGAGGATTTGCCCCCTGAATTCTTGCTTCCAAATTTAAATGTATTGCTTATCTAATCTTAATAAGACACAAACAGGAAGAACCAGTGGGAACACTTTGAACAGAGCAAATTACTTAGACCTTTAACTCTGCCACTTTCCTCATGACAATGAAATGCTAAAGCAAGAGCATCTGTGCCCTGTATGTTCACCAAGCTAAGCCCATGAAGTTCAGGACTCATGTCCTGTGCTTGCCTTGAAGAACTATCCAGCAGCCGGAAGATTTTCCCTCCAAGAAATAAATGGTAGGCTGTAGATCAACAGGCACAAAGCTAGACAACCTCTTCTGTACCAAACTCTCATGGCTACTTTAGAGTAGACAAAGGCAAACATAAAAGAAGAAATGGTTTAACACCTCAGTTATCTCAAGCTGAGTTATACAAACATTCAGTGATTCAGAGAGAAGAAAGACATTTAGTGCTGGTGTACAGCCTTCAGTCTGAAACTATGTAAAACTTTATCTAATTGACGATAAAGATTATGAATCGTCTTCTGAAAGTCTTCTCCTGTGGAACAAGAATTTAATTGTGTAGATCTCTCAGTCTATAAGCAACCATGAGAAGAAAGCAATCAATTTATGCTTTAGACTAGAGCATTGTTTCCAAATTCTTCAAGAATTGGTCCAAGAATAAATAGGTCCAAGAATACCACTAGATTTCTCATGCTTGGATCAGTCAGCTGGGTTGATTTTAGCTGAAACACCCTGCTTTTTCTGGGGATAGACATCTACCTCTTTAGATGTTGGATATTTATGTGCTGATATCCTTGAAAGTGCCACTCAACTGCAACCTACCTCTACAGTTCCTTGTCACCTACAACACCAATATTTCTGTCAAAGAAATGGATTTGCACAAGACCGCTAACTGCCAATGCCTTGCAGTCCCACAAGCCCTTTAGCAAGATTGGGAAATAAGAGTTTCCTCACTTGTCTTACCAGCAGGACTCTAAGCATGCTTATGCCATCTACAGTTGTCAAGGGACACTATCCCACACACGTCTCAAAACCAGCCACCACTCTAAAATAACCTCTGGTAAGAATACGCATCACCCAGCTATAGATATGTGCTATGTGGACATAACTCCCAGGTTTTCATGTCTAATGAAGTAATTAAACAGATGATTGGCTGGTAAATGATGGAGATCTCTCTTGCTGAAATTGCCCACAGAGGGAGAAGCCAAGAGTGTGAGAAGAGAGAGAGGTTGTTTATGAGAAAGCAAAAATGATATTATAGGACAGTGTTTAAGATGTGGAAGATGGTGAATGCGGGAAATGAAAGTTCATAGTAGTGGAACTTCAGTTCAGGATAAGATTCAGTTCACCTAAATGTTAGTGCCTAAACATTTGATGTCGAGCCTGTGCATTGCCCAGGCTGCCTCCATAGTCAAGCAAGCAAGATAGGCACCCCCAAAGGGCAAAACACCTCCTAGAATGAGAATTATCCAAGACCAGAGGAAGGGATTCTGTCTCAAGGAAGACTATTTCTCTCCTTTGACAATGGAGCATGTTGAAAGGTGTCAGGACAAGCTACTACCCTCTGATTTCTTGGTCTAAGATTTCGAGGGCAATTTTTGTATCTGAACATCTGGCTTGGGCTTATCTCTAGTTCTTAAAGCAAACCCACTCATTAGAACATAAATTATATTTCTTAATATTTTCATTTTTAAAAGTACATTTATAGGATAAAGAAGTAGCTGATGATCACTGCATAATGCAAGGCCAGTCTGTGGCACTTAGCTTTGCAGGAGACAACATTAAGAGCTTATATAGACCCTAGTCTTACTCTTATTGAGGTCAATGAAAGTTTTGCTACTGACGTCAATGAAAAGAAGCTCAGGCCCAGACACAGTAGCTGTCGAGTCCTTGTCGTTGTCTCAAGGGAAGAGACAATTGCCTTGCAGCACTTCTGACCTTGCTCTCTTTTTAAAATTTATTTGCCTTTATCATTAAACATTTTGTTTCACCCCCCCAAATTATTCTGAAATAGCTTCCTCTTCTACCATTAGGCCCAGTGATTCTTTATGCACTTTACTATGTCTTCAAACAGCATTCAAGTTCCAACAAATAAACAAACAAACAAACATATAAACATATAAATATCAAATAAATAAATAGGACATACCAAGCTTGATCTGTAACTGGAGTCAGTCAGCAGAGCTTAATTGTAGTCAGTGGGAAGTATCATGATAAAAAAGAGTCCCTGCTCCAGCTGGTCTTTTGTTGATGGTCAGGGACAAAGAAAATAAGTTGACCTCATTTCCAACACACTTGCTCTTCATAGTAATAAGTCAAATATGAATGTTTGCATTATATTTCTCTGAAATGAGATTAGAAGAAGGTGCCAGGAGAGGGGGCCTTCTACATAAGACAGGTGAAAAACAAGTAAGCTGGAGGAAGAATGGAAACAAATGGAAAAGTTATGGAGATAGGGAGGGAGCAATTGAAATGGAATTCTAAAATAAGTACATAGCATCTATTTGTGCCACATACTGGAATATGACTTTCTAAATATGCAGCTTTCCCCTTACCTGAATTATTTTAATTGTCAATTATCCCTTTTGAAAATGGGTGGGGGTGCCACACATCTTTACCTAAGAAGAAAAATAAGTTATACATTTTATAGTCATAAGCTGCGCTGTAATTAAATAGCGGGCTTTGCAGACTCCAAAGGCTTTGTCATTTTAGCTCCTGCTCTTTTCTCTGGCAAAGGTTAGCCAGAGCTCTGCAAAAGGATGTTTGTTTTTTGCAGATGGGAAAAGAAAGAACCTCAGGGTCCTGGCCAGATCTTATTATGCTATTATCCATTCCTGACTCCTGATTTTCTTGAACAAGGTCTTTCAAGGGTGTTTGCACCAAACCCATCCCCTCTGGGAATGTCGTCATCATGTGTGTGTCCTGTAAAACACACTAGCTTTTCCTAAACACAGTCTAGTTCTGCTATTTTTGCTGGGCCCTTGACAATGTGTCATCTTTGAAATGTCATTGCATTAACCTTTTGCTATGTTTGGGGTGCCAGTGTCAACTGCAGGCGCTACTGGAAGGATGTGCATTTGATTGGCAAAGACAGGATGATTGACACTGGGCTAGTATTCTGTCAAAGCTCAAGCGTATCATTGCATGGCAAAGCTGTTCTGCTCAATGCCACCCGTCCCCAGTATATATGCCATGTTGGTGCATTTCAACCCACTGTCAAAGACAGCTAACAACTGGTATCGGTGATGTACGATAAAAAGCAAACCTACCAGTAATCAGTGACAGAAATGTCTACAGTTAGGATAGTAAAAAAAAGCATTTTAATTCTATCTATCTGTCTATCTGTCTGTATATTTATACATACATGCACACTCTCAACTAGCTGATTCTTCAGTACAAAACTGTAAGATTTGAATAATTAATATGTAAGGCCTGATTCTTCAGTCTTTATTTTTCTATCTGGGAAGTTAATGGGAGTTTTCCTAGATACCAGTCCTGCAGATTAAGTCCAATTATCAGCAACTCTGATTTGGATACCTGCAAAATTTTAAAATGTTCTAGTTTGTCAGTCTTACACTTCACTTTCTGCTTTAAAACTGAAGATATGCCAGAGAATAATTAAGAAAATGTTTAAAGAGGAGGATAATTATTCAAGTAATTTGTCCTGTAAAATTAACAATGTGCTCTTATCTACTGGCCTAAAAACCTATGTGAAATTTTTGTACTATTCAAAGAAGTCATTCTATCACCTTCTCAAGTGAGAAGGTTCATTTGCATTCACTGATCATCTCGTTACATTTTGCTTGTAGTCCTTCCTGCAATTTCAGTTGGATATGCTATTCTTCTCCACTTACTCTCTTAATGCCTTGGGTGGCAGGCAGTGGCATTAAAAATGTGGTGCTTCTCAGTTGCATCTGACAGCCAGTGAAATAGTGTTTCCTTTCTGAATGTGAACTGAGGATGAAAAATCTGTAGATTCCAGATTTTGTGCCTTGTAGCTCAATGTATTTTTACAAGATGGGAGGTTTTAGAAGCATCCCAGCTTTTGCATTTAGCATGTGTGCCTATTTCCGATGAGAAGGTTTCTTCTACTTCTAACACTGGCTGAGTTTTTTTCTTTACATTAGAAAAAACTGTTTCATGAAACTTTTTGTGGGAACACATTGATTTCTGGAGAAAATGCTGTCAGGAAACCTCGCTTGAGGTAACAGTGAAGGCAACAGTGAAATATATCCACTTATGTAAGACACTTTTGTTATCTTCTGAATCAGGAAAGTTCTGCTGATTCGGAAAGGATGCTAGGTCTTCCCTATCACAGGGATTTCCACAGATGGAGGTTTTTACTCTGGTACAGAGTGAAACCCATAGCTAAAATCTTGGCTAATTCCTTACAATGCAGCTCGGGTTTTGTACTTTTTCTTTCTTCTTTTCTACCTCTGGATGTCTTCTGCTTATGTTGTCTACTGCCACTTCTCAACCATGCTTGCTGCCTCCTTCCTTCCCCCAGCTTTCTGCTGACTTTCCTTTGCATGCTTCCTGTCCATAGACCCATCTCTTAAATACAGTCTCCAACTCTAAGTTCATGTTCCCACTGCTTGACAAAACTTTATCAAAGAGTATTAAACTACTGCATCAACTTCTGCTTTAAGTCATCCCCTGTGATCCAATATTCAGCTGTTTATGATCTCTTTAATCTCACAGAACTGTTTTAAATAACCTCTCTGTTGAGCTTTTCTCATCACTGCCCTCCATGTATCCTTGGAGAGCTTCAGACATTCTTCCCACCACAAAATCATGTCTCCCTTTGCTTTTATAGCATTACCATTCATTAGTTCTTTCCTTATGTCTCTCTTTAGCATGATCTTTTTCCCTCAGCCACCTGTGTAATAAACTCCACTTCAGTGGCAATGGCTCAGAAATTTATCTCTGCTAGGTGCCATCCTGTCTTAGCTCCATCCACACAATCCTGTATCTTAGCCTGTCTCCAACAAAAACCAAGCCCCTCATCTTTGCTTAAACATTTTTGACCTCTTCCACATTATCTGTGCCACCATTTTCACTGACATTGAGACTTATAATTTGAGGATCATCTTTGACTTCCTCTCCAATCACACATCCAAGCTGCGTTAAAATTCTGCCACATCTGTCTCCAGACCATATCTAAAATCTCTCTATTTCTGACCAAACCTCACATCAAAAACTCTGAACCATCACCTGCTTTGCCACCCACCACAGCCTCCTGCTCTTTGGTTCCCCTGACGTTCAAGTCACTGCTTCTGCATCACACAAGACAATTCTCACAGGGCAAATCCTTCTCACAGGTTGGAGTCTTTGTTTTAAATCTCTTCACCAAAGTCCTCCTCCCCTGTCTCAAATTCCAGTTGTTCCAGTCCTTGCTGTCAGAGACAAATCAATCCCTTGTTAATTCTCTGTCCTAATTTCTTCACATTGCCCACACTGTACCCTATTGACTGCCACTGCCATTGCCTCCCCTCTTTTTAGTATTACCTCTGTGCATGCAGTGGGTGCCTGAAATGTTCTTCAGAGTCATTACCCACTTCTACTCTGAGCACAAAAGCAAATAACGATTTGCAGCATGGTTATTTGATACACAGGGATAGTCTATTTACATACTGATAGATGTCTAACTGCTCTAATAATACTAATTGGTAATAGTTCTGTTTTGCCTTATCCTATCTCTCTCTCCATTTCACCTGCTCAAAGTATCGCTTCCTTGTGACAGGGCCTCTCTAGATCCTGTAACTTCAGAGAGCATTTTGTAAATTTGAAGGAACTTTGTAATACCATATTATTAGGTAATAAAAACATAAGTATGACTCATAATTTGTCATACCCTTAATATCTTCCTACATTTGTCATCTCTTCCAAAAGTTCTCCCAGAGCATTTTGCCTTAATTAACTACTTCCTTGTTTAAAATCTTTGTTTTAAACAAACAACAAGAGTAGACTAAAAATGTTTGTGTTTATACTTATTAAAGATCTATAGCCTTATTATTAAAGAAATTACAGTTACTACTCTCATTTGTATGTAGTACTTAATTTCATTATTAATAGCATAAATACAGAATTTTTCAAAATTTTCCTTTGCAGAGAGCACAGCTCATTAAAAAACCTACAGAAAAGCTTTTCAACTGACACAAAATTTAACAAACACTGGAGAGAAACTCTAAAGCACTTCACTGTTCAAACCACGGTGTTTAATTCATGTTTAATGGTGTTTAGGGATCTCCATTGAGCACCGCCATACTGGTTAACAGGGGCATCTCTGAAGGCAACTGTTGTTCGATGTGTCGAGCCTGCCCCGCAGTTTTGCCACGGGGCGTATTCTGTGGTTGTCCCACCAATTCAAATAGTTTGGAAGTAGTTAGTATGAGCAATGAAGTGGGTAGCGGGAAGGACAACATCTAGATCTAACAGTTTATCACTGCTAGATAATTTTTCAAGATTCAAACTGTCTGTCACACCCCAACTAAAAAATGACTTGTTTTTACAATGCCATTCATAAAGAGTGTACTGCCGTGCTGATGGCAAAATACACACAGACGATTAAGGACTGATATCTATGTATAGGGGAAGCTCTCATCTGATGAAGAACTAATAATGATGAGCTCTGTGATAATCTGACAGACTCAAGATATCTGGGAAGACTTCCTGGAAATGAAAGGCAGTTCAGATGCAGCAGAAAATAAAGTAAGTAGCTCTAAAGAGAAAAGATCTCAGATAGCCTGTGATTCAAGAGGGTCTCTGCCTCTCAGGCAGGGCTGTGGAGGGAGCCAAGGATGTGCTTCTCAGAGCAATGGCAGGGGAAGGGGACTTTTTGTAAGGGGTTTGATGAGTTCCTGCTGCTAGCTGTATTACTACTCATGTTTTAGGGAGTCCACAGAACTTTCAAGTTCTCTTATTGTTATTTAAACACAACTAACAAAGAAACAATTCTTCCTTTTCCCCCTTCCTATTCATTACATATCTGACTGAGGGACAGTATAGTGTGCTTATACACATTCATCCCAAAATGGATTTCTTGCAAAATTCGTGATAATTAGAGCTGACGGAAGGTACATTTTTGTTCTAGAACATGCTAAAAAGGCTTAAAAATTTCATGCGGTGAATGATATGAAATGTTCTGGGTTTTAGAGTGTTTTCAGTTTCTCATGTTTTACTAGTGTCATAGCAAAAAAAGCAGCCTTCGTGCTATTTCAGAAAAGATTTCCATATACAGTCTGATAAAAGTTGTCTAAAACATATCATGATGTTTCACAACATGGAAAAAACTTGCTTTATCAATCACATGAACCATACCTACCTTTAAAATGTTAAACATATCTGAACAGTTCCTTATCTTCCTTTAGACTGAGATTCATACCATCAGGAATCAAGATATGATGAAGTTTAATTTAAAGTGTAAATCACAAAACACCCAGGCAGTTAAGTGCCATGCTGTAAATTAATATAAGCCCTCACAGACCAGCTACCTCTCACTTAGTGATGCACTGATTTTTCTGTAATAGGCATCTCTTCTTTAGCTGTTTGCGCCTCCTTGTATAACTCTTAACAGCCAGTTCCAGGAAGGAGAGCAGCAGAACGTGCTTGAGAAGCAAGAATTGAAAGTGTTATGTTGCAATGTAAACGTGGGTCTTGCTTTTTTTTGTGTATTGCTTTCTTTCTATGGGAGGGATATCTCCATTCTGAATTGTTTGTCTCTATCACACTTCAAAGTAAATCGCATTTACTTTTGACAATTCATTCACTGTAGGCTCGTTGCCTGACTGTCGCCTACCTCATGGCACACCTTTGTACAGTGACACTCCTTGAAAATGTTGCAACATTGTCATTGATATTAAAAACCCTTGGTCTAATCCTCTTTTCTCCATATCTCACCTTCCTCAGTCCCCTGTGTCTTCTGCTTTCTTCTAAACAACATGTATGGACTTGCTGTCCCATTGCATATACTGCGTTGCATTCTGCTCACCACACCATCTCAACTTCTGGACTGCTGCTGTTGGTTTCTCTAGTTCAAACCTGCCTGTTTCTCAACCCTCTTACTGAGGCTCCACATATCATCCATCCCTCCATCCCATGCCGATATCCCACTCTCCCTGCCACCCTACAGAAAGCAGTGGGTGCCCTTAGCTGCAGTTACAATTCCCTCCACCGAGCCTTCCTATTCTGTGTGGCAACTCAGCTCCCACCTCCTCCCATGGCCTCTTGGCATTTGGCACTCAGCTGCAGCTCAGGGTACTGCATATTTCCCATCAGGGAATTAAGCTCTTCAGAGGCAACTGCAATTGCACGTGCAAAATATTTTTCACACTAATAGAGTGCTTTCTATATATTTTTGATCCTCGTCAGATAAGACTATAAATACCTGAAAGACTGGACAAACTTGTGCAACCATTTTTGGATCACATAGTCTACAGGATTAGACTTCTTGCAAGATTTCCAGAACTTCCTGGTTGGCTGCGTGGAAATATTTTAAAAATAACATCTTACAGTATTTCAGTGTTTCTGTTTCCTCTATTGGTCAAAAACAGGAAATGCAGAAGCATGTGAATCTCAGGTTTTACTAAACTTCAGAAAAAAAAGGTTCAGAGAGAGAGCAGTTTAAAAAAAAAAGGACCAGATTAGAAGCCAGTTTCTATTTTCACCTAAACCAGTTCATCCATCTGCTTTAACCATCCTTCAAAAACAACACCGACTGGAGTATTTTGCATATTTGTAATGTCTGATGGAGATAATAGGCAGAGAGCAGGCTGGTTCCAAAATAGGCTCATGCTCCTTGTGTAACCCAGTGAGTGAACATCCTGACACGCAATTATTTGTTTTTTTCTCTCTTTACTAGTGCAAAACATTTGGATAGTCAGGTTTTAATTTATTTCCATTTACAATGTTACCTAAGGACATTCCTTATCTGAGAAAAGCATTACCATTTGAAAGAGCATTTCCCCTCTTTTAATAGCTGCCCGTTCAGTGCTAGTTACCTTACTGCATATATAAAGTTAGGACTGTTTCTTCTAATGTATATCAGTGTACACCGATCAACGCTGAGTTTCATCTGCCATTTTATTGCCTCTTCCACAGCTCTAAAGAAGGAACACCTAACCTTTACCTTATCATTTATTCCTCTGAAAATGTATTCTGCAAGTCTATCAGTTAACTCTTTCCCCTCACGCTATCATCATACTACAAGCTCAAGCACAGCACCACTATGGAAGAAATTTGCTCATAATATTTTATCCTATTTTTCCAATTAGCCTATCGGACTTTTTCTTTTTTTTTTTAAGCTTTAGAATTAGTTTTTCCTCTCTTTATTCTCACTTTGAAATTTTATGCCTTCTTACATTTCAGAGAACTTGACTTAGGATATATCCAACCCTCCTGTCCTGCTGCTCTTACTGACATAGAAACCAGCATTGGTAATTTGTGCAATGGGGACAGTGCAGAACAAGGACAATAGAGAAGCTCTGCACCTGCTGCGCCCATTGATGTTTCTGTGGTTAGTACACTTTCACCTTCTTCAAACCAGAAAATATTTAAGAACAGACACTGTTTGTGCTAATTTTCTGAGGCCTGGTTGAGAAGTGACCTGTTCTGTCCTACCTGCTCCAGAAAGAGGATGCTAACAGGAACGTGTACAAAGCTCATCAATAGGTTTAATGGAGGTCGAACTGACTGATGTTCCCTTGGCACTTTCCCTGACATTGCTTGGGTACCTCCCTGTTCACACAGTGCAAGCTGATGGCATTGCTTTCCTGATGTGCTTTCTCACCTTAGAGCAACTTGCAACTGAGTGATTTCTGAGCCAGAGGTGACACCTTTGTGTTTTAATAGCTTTTCATGGCCTGTTTGTCTATGAATGTGTCCAAATGTCTTTGAATCCTTGTGAACATCCACAATATGCTGTAGCAATGAGTAAGAGCAGTTTATGAACTGAGAGGAAAAAAGAGTATCCTTTTGCGTTTGTTGTACTCCCATTTGATTATTTCATGTGTTCCCCTTAGCTGTTGTGCTATGGAAAACTATGAACATGCTCCACACCATTTGTGATTTTAAAGATTTCCATCACATCCCCCCTTAGTTATCTCCTCCTAGGCTGAGAAATCCCAATCTATTCCTAGTTGCTCCAGCACAAGTCTTAAATCACCCTCTCCTCTCCTCTCCTCTCCTCTCCTCTCCTCTCCTCTCCTCTCCTCTCCTCTCCTCTCCTCTCCTCTCCTCTCCTCTCCTCTCCTCTCCTCTCCTCTCCTCTCCTCTCCTCTCCTCTCCTCTCCTCTCCTCTCCTCTCCTCTCCTCTCCATTTTGTCTTGTTCTTCTCTGAGACTGGGGATGGGTGAGCTGGGGGATCAAAACTGCACATGGTATTCAGGATGCGTGCACACATGGGTTTGCTGAGCAGCTGAATGATCATCATGTTATATGTGAAGTCAGGACTAGTTTTGAAGTCCATGCACATCACTTTATATTTTTTAATACCGACTTTCCTTTAGCATTTTATTGCTCAGACACTTGCTATCTTGAACTCCTCCTGAAGATCCTCACATGGAGTTTGTTTGTACATTCCTGGAAAACTCAAACCAACAGCGTGCTTTGCCACCTTAGTATCCACCCCTTTTCTAAATAATTTACAAATATGTAATAACTTACATATAAGTCTCTGTGAGGCTTCACTAGAAATATTATTCTATTTAGAAAATTTACCAGTTATTCTCACACTTTGTTTCCTCCCCTTTAATCATAAGAGGATAAAACTCTTTTCCTACCTCTTATTTCACATCAGCTTAATTCCTTAAAAGCCTCTTTTGAGGGACCCTGTTGAAAATGGAAATCCAAAATTTATCAGCTGATCTCCTCTGTGCACATGCTCAATGGCTCCTCCAAAGGACTTGAACAGATTTGCAAAGGACGGCTTCCTGGCCACGTGTGCAGTGCATCCACGGGTCCGATTCTGACCCTATGCCTAGGGGTGCTGCTCTGATGCAGCTGAAAGCAGAATCACACCACCTGTTGAAAATGCAACAGAAGATATTTCCGTAGTGTTAAAGTAACTAGGTGTTGATATTTCAGATGTAACAATATGCAAGCATTAGCAACAGTGTTGCTGTTTGAAAACTGCACTAATTGGATCATGTTGAGGAGTTGTGCCCTCACCAAGAGACAATGGCATTGAACAATATTCAATAGTCAACAAAACATTTACATGGAAGTGAAGGCAATTTTATCAGTTGATCAGGCCTGAATTTTTTTAACAACTTGCTAATCACCTACCTATAAAACAAATGAAAAGAGCGAACAAAAATGCAAAATATTTAAGTGATTAATAAAACGTCTTTAAAAGAACCTCACAGAGCTTTATCAAACTTCTCGCACATAGAAGTCCTCCTCTGGGCATGGCGTAAACATCTGAATGTGAATTCAGAGGTTAACATCGTTTTAAATGTTAAAAGCACCAGCAGGGTTTTGAATGAAATGTCTTTTCAACCATAGGCAAGGCTTTTTGGAAAAATATGTAATAAACGTTCAGTCTTACATAATTGATGGCAGCAGCTAATATTGGTCTCATTATTATTGTCATTTAATTATAGTGCAATTCTCGCCAATATTTTTTCAATGTAATTTAACAAGTTATATGTCATCTGATAGTATCGCAAAATGTGCCATTACACAAACAATTGACAGCTATGCTGTTTTAAAAAACATTGGCTACCCAACAGCATAATTTATACAGGTGTACAATAAAGTACTAATGCAAAATACATCTTTGCTAAATCACTGCAAAAAAGTTAAGGAAAAAGAGTTCTTCAGTCACAACTGTATACCGCTTTAATAGCTCAGGGAGACTAGGAAGTCTGGATTTTATTTGTATTTAATGTTGAGATCAGAAGGGCCCTCATTGCACCTCACCTTCCAGTAATGCCTGCCTACAAATGTCTTCCAAAGTCCCTCACGTATCACCTGTCACCCTACTAAAGAGAGGGGCAAATGCCAACAGTAACACTACTAAAGTGTACAAAAGTTTTGTGTCTACAGCCCAAACTCCAGCCAGGGAAAAGGTTTCTGGTGACTTTAGAGGACTATAGATCAAGTCTTCTTAGAAATCACAGAATAGGTAAGAAACCATTTTCAGAAACACAAGTGTTTCTGAGCTAGCCGGAGAGACAAATAGGCAAATTCAATCTTTATTTCCCAAATCAGCTGCAGACTTACTCTGAGGCTATGCAGAAGGAGCTTTGGTGACAAGAGTTTCATTCCGTGCCAGGAATAAAACATGGATATTTCAAAATTTCTCACAAAGAACTATTTAAAAAACACTCAAGGTCATTCATAATATCCCATTTTGATGTTAATGTTTTATTTTGTGTTGTAATATATACTCTATTGTATTAGAGAAAATATAATACGAAAGTGAAAAATCATTTCAAGTGAAAAATGAAACCCCAACAATGTTGAAATGGATTATTTTGACATTTTGTCCTTGGTTTTCTTTCAAAAGAAAATTCAGGTGAAATCAAGTTGAATGTTTGCCGTGCAACTTGGTTTCAGCGGAACCACGACTTCTCCAAGAGGTAGTTCCTTAAAAATCCTTCTGGACGATTTGTGACGTGAAACCCCGTCCCTCTTGGCTTACAGACATCCCTCTGCCCCAGACCCCTCTTGGCGGCGGCAGCCCTCCCCTCCCAGCGCTCCCTGCCCGCCGAGCTCGCAGCGATGCGACTCTGCTGTCTCATCAACATTTACTCCTTTGGGCCACCACCAAAACTTGCATTCAGAAAGCCCACTTCTCCTGAGAGCAGCACTTCATGGGAAAAGCATCCTTCTTCAAAAGCAAGACACAACGAAAAATGCAATCCTGCTCTTCAAGAAAAGCCTGCAGGCTTTTTTATCAATAACGTGGCTGAGAACTTTAGGTAGCAGCTTCATGTTCCCATGACTCACAGGAAAAGGCAGTAGTGTCACACTAGCATTACCACTAAAAATAACTGACACATGTAAAAATAAATAAAATGCCACTTTGCCTGATATCTTTTAACAACGAGTTGAATACTTGGGTGGTAAGTGGTAAGCTGAAACACGTCATATTTGATATGAGAACACTTAACTTCATGGGGACTGAGACAATAGAGCTATACAATCATGTCTCTAGGGTCTAATTTGACTGTAAGATTTAAATAACAATTCTATATCCCACTTGAATGTGTTCTGCTCAGCGGGAAGGCAGCAGAAACTTCAAAGTTCGGAAAGTGTATGCAAAAGCTGCGTGCTCACTTGTAAATGTCTTCTCTGACATCTGGCAAAGTCCCTGTAAAAATACAGGGCCAGTGTCATCAGGAACAGCATTTGGTCCTTAAATTGGTCAGGAAATGAACTTTTCAACACCCACATTTCTGTCAGTACAGCGAATGTGCTTTGAATTTTTTAAGGGTTAAATACAAATTGCTAAAACTATTCCATAAATCAGCTCACTAGCTGTATGAGGGGGAATACTTCCACACACAATTGAAACAAGCATATGTCAGATACGGGCCAGTTAATTTTGGCAATACCGAGAAGTTTAAAAAAGCATAGAGTGCACTGTGTTTCAATCATTTTGCTTTTGCAGTGTATCTCCCTGACTGGATACCAGTTAAACCTCATTCATCCTCATTCCCATCTGATGGGAAGCGGGATTCATAGTTTTTGATTAACAGCTTACTGGGGGGTAGATCAATAAAACTAGGCAAACAGAGTAGCTGGAAAAAAGAAGTTAAAACAAGAAGAAATATTTGTAAGTGTATGCTTATACAAGGAGTGATGTCTGTTCTCCCCTTTTGCTAACCGTCCACAAACATTTGAATGGAAATTCACACGTTGTGTGAACGCTGAGTGAGATAAGAGCACATTGTCACACATATATTTGAACCGGAATAGTTTATGTGGAATTTTCAAGTCAGGAAAAGAAGTAAGGTGATTTGAGACCTCAGGGTTAGTCCTGATTGTCTGTCATCTATTTCATAGTATCTTCCTTTTTGCCTGTTGTAAAGACGAACCTCCACCAGAGCGGATGTTCAGCAAATTGCATTCCTGCCTTGCTTTGGATAAAATCTTAAACAATTGCATGAAGTAAGTATCAACTTGAAAATGTTCTCCCCAACTTCAATTTTTCTTCAGTTTTCTTAGCAAAACATCCCACCTCAATCCTAGGCTGCCTTTGCTTCACAGTCACACCCCCACTGCGCCTGTATTTCTCAGCTGAAGTTATCTGGATCCACTTGATATCACTTATCAAGGATGAAGCAAAAAAATACCTCTCCCTCTCAATGCAAGACGCCAGCACCCATCATCAAAACCATTATGGGCCAATGGAAAATCTGGTTATGAAAGATAAAAATGGGTAATGAGTTAAGCAGTTTCAATTAAATGACAGACCTTTGGAAAAGGTTGCAACTAATATTTTACTTATTACTAGAGAACAAATGTTAATGAACTAATGCAATTGGTTACTGAGATAATGTGGAATGATGGACTCGGAGACTTGAATTAGAATTAGACCTTGAATTTCTTGAAGTCAAAGGGGCTAAAAACGTGAGAAAGTTTGTCTTTCAAGACAAAAGGGGGAACAAAAACCTAGATGAATAAAGGCAAAGATAGTGCCATATGATTGGAGAACAGAAGGTATACTAAATGAGAGAAAAAAAAGAATATTTTGGCAAATATTCGTTCATTAACCTAACCTCTAAAGTACGCAGGGTTTTAGAACAGGTTTTGAAGGAACAGATAAATAAAGATGTGGAGGTGAAGGAAATAGTGGATACAGTGCAGTAGGAAATATAATAAAAGAAGAGAGATCTAGGCAGACTAACTTAATATCTTCCTTTGATAAGATAGCTGATTTTCTAGACAAAGGAAATGGAGTTGATCTCACCTATCTAGACTTCGGTAAAGCGTATGGTATGGTGCCACATGGGAAATTATTTGTTAAGCTGGAGAAGATAGGGATTAGTAGAGGAATTGAAAGATAGCTAAAAGACTGTCTCAAGGAACGGCAGCAAAAGATAGTGTTGAAAGGAAAAGTATTGAGAGGGTTACCAGTTAGCAGTGGAATTCTTTATGGATCAGTCTTGGGTCTGATCTTATTATTTCAGTTAAGACCATGACACAAATATTAGGAATGTGGTGATACTACATAGGTTGGCGCTATCAATACACAGGAGAGAAGGATATCGTGCAGAAAAAGGCTGGATGACAGTAAGCACAGGTGTAATAGGAATATATTTTGAAGATAATGAAGCTAGTCACTTATGCTCAAATGAAGATAATGCATTTGGAAACTAATATCAAAAATTAAGAATCAGTTAGAAAAGACTGAGCTAGAGGGGGACCCCAGGTTAGTTGTCAGTGACAGTACAGATGAGAGCAACCAGTGAGATACCGCAGTAAAAAAAGGGCACACGAGGGATGCATCAGGAGCTGTATTTTAGGTGAACAGAGGAGGACTAGCTCCATTATGAAAGCCTCTGGTGAGACCTTACCGTAACACTGATACAGTCCTGTTACACAGTCTCAGGCAAGATAAATTAAAACTGGACCAGTTGCAGAGGAAGGCTAACCAAAGCGATAAGGAAAATAGTGAATCAACAAGTGTGCTGTCAGGGATACATATAAATACCGAGGCTGTCGTTAGAAAAAAACATTTACCTTAACTCATATTCAGGACAGATGCTTTTTTCTTCAAGTCTATAGGAAGACTCTGGTCTTCTGTGTCTCCTGTGTGATGGGTATTATCAGTAGTCAGTGCTGACAATTGGTCAGACCACAGGGACCTACGTACATCTTTCAGGGAACTTGTGCCATTAGTGTAGATAACATTTTGACTTAAATGTTAGCCCATCAGGCAGGGATCTTCTGTTTGTCCCAGTTTCATATAGTGCCTCCTAATAAGGAACCCTGGCACTCTAGCACACCTTTGTGATTGAAGGAGTAGCAGAAACAACAGTAACAGTAGCGGTAGTTGTAGCTGTAGTAGTAATAAGAGCATCAGCAATCATGTCCTGACTTTGGTTCCAATGTATTTGCCCTGTTTCTCAGCTATGCTCTCTATTCCTTGTGCAGAGCAGTGAAAGGCGGCCAACATAGCCCTAGGTGCAGGAAAAGTCCTCAAGTGCGGGCTAAATACAGTGCCAGTGTACAACAGTCACGGACCTGTTTTGGAGCCTTGCCAGCGGTCATCTATTGGCCAAGATCAATGCCCCCGCATCTCATGCTAGCCACACGTCTCATTCTCCACCAGACTTACAAGACGTCCGTTTTGTACTCACTGATATTACAAGCTCTTACCTCTCCCAGAGTGGTACAAAGACGACAGATTATCTAAACAATATGGTTCATCTTTTCCATAATCCTGGCATGGATAGTGATGCTGTAGGTGACTCACTATTAAAAGAGCCCGATTAGCGCTTTGGAAGCGTGTCACGAGGTTTCAAGCCTCAAAATATGATCTTATTAATTTGTAGTGAACATGTGTAGCCTTGCTTCTGAAAAACAGTTCTGCGAACTTTAACAAGTAAGAAGGAGTGGTGTAAAAATGACCCTGAAAAACCCTCCATAAAGTTAGTGGAACAAAACCCCTTTTGCCATACTTTTAAAGACATCCTACAGAATTCCACCCGGGGTAGAATTAGCGTTTCAGGTCCACAGGCTCTGCAGAAGACAAATACCTATTCCTTCCAGCTGTAACACCTGGCAATTGTGGGCCATATTCTGTCATAGATTTTCAGATTGTTTTCTCTGATAGGGAAAGTTCGACATAAAAATTGCTGGTGTGATATATCCCTCAGTTTGTCGCACGGCAGTAGATGAAAGCAGGTTTGGTGTAAAATGATTGAGTCTAGTGTTTACTTACGTGGACGGTTTGCCATTTTAGGACAGGTACCCCAAACGTCTGTGTCAATCAGAGGGCAGGTTGCCGCTGCAATAAAATAGTCACATTTAAGTATATTATTTCCATTCAATCACTGTAAGCAGAAATCCTGCTATCCTGCTTTTTTTCCTGCCATTCTCTCGGCAGTATTTTTTTGCAATTTAAGAAATCATACAGAGATAATTAATAGGCTATAAAAATCCAGGACTTAGGTTATCATTTCCCTTGTTTTAAAGATAAGCCATTGCAAAGGAAAGGATGGGAGTGCAAAGACAGCATTCTCAAGAGAAGTGAACTGAGATGACATCCTGCAAAAAAAAAAAAAAAAAAGATGCCTTTCGGGCATGCTCTCAGTTAAACACTCCGTTTAGGTCATTTTGTTAGAATACCAAACTTTACAGCAAAATTAAATTGGACAACAATAATTTGTCATCATTCAAGGAAACAAGCCAGGAAAGAGAGGAGTTCCAATGTCTATCCAAAGAGACAGCTGTAGTCAACGGATTTATTTATAATAATATTATTTGGTAGCAAGGAACTTACCATGGCTGAATGTAAAAAAGTATTTTTTGATGAGTTAAAGAGATTAAGAAAAATCAGGCAGATTTTGACAGAGAATGGTGTGTAAATGAGAGGTGTTATCAGTCTGAATCTGGCAGCTCCATTTTTGTTATGGTGAAAAATATCAGTATTATTTACTAAGAAGATTAGGGCTGAATTGGAAGAGAGGCTGGTTGTTGTGTGGAGATTGAGATAAGATAAAGGATTTTACCTTCTATGCACAAGCCAAATGCAATACACACAGGACTGTTATCTCCAGCTCAGGCCTAGCAGAGGTATATTAAGATGTACATTGTAATTACCAGTGGCAGGAGTAGATTTCATAAAGACTATTTTAAACCCTAATAAAATGCTGGCCTTTAATTATACAGCTTTGAAATATTTTTCTTAGTTAATTGCAACAGAAAAAAAATTCCACCTAATATTTGAAACTGATTCTTGCAGAGAAAGCACAAGCGGAGCAGGCAGTCTTTGCCTGATCTGCACTTGCTTTGCTGTCTGGCTTCATTCTGTGATTTGAATCGCAGAGACAACTGAGGCTGCTAAACACCTTCTTCATTTTCCCCCTGTTATCCAGAAAGCAAGATTAGCCAGGATTGGGGAAGGTGGGGGCTGGAAGGGGGGGAAGAATAAATCTCTTTTCCATGACATAATTAATTAGCTCCAAAAATGAGCTGCGCACCCGTGAATCACTCATGGTCGGTGGTGACAGTTCCGGCTCCCCAGTATGCAACAGTGTCTATGGGGCTGTGAGGGGCAATATTATTTTTACCACTGAGAAGTATCCGAAGGAGAAGAGCAAACCATGCAAGTTGTATGTTTAGCACAAGGCCAGTTTGGGCCTGGGTCGAAGCTCACACGAGACTGCTGTTGTCAATAAGTGGAAACCAATCCGTTTTTTGGGGAATAAAAAAAACCCCCAACCCCCCTCTCTTCTTAAAGACATTTGTTATTGTTATATATCCCACAATAGCGGCACACCCCACAACAATCCCCTTTGGCTCTTAAGGTCGTACCGTTAAGAAGCAAGGACGGGAAGGAACTTGGGGCTGCCCAGGAACTCCCGTGAGGCACGACCACAGCACACATCCCCTCCGTGCCTCCATTTCTGCTCCTCCTTAGAGGAATATTGCTGCCTTGCTTCAGTTCTGACAATGATGATCACTTGCTTTCCCACCGCCTCACTATGGGGAACATGTCTATGTTCAAAAACCTTGCAAAAACACTTCCATGGGGTGAAGGTCCAAAGTTGTTTTGTGATTTCCATTTCCACAACAGCAAAAAGGCTACATTATGTCCACATCTCTATTTCTTTCTGTTAATCCAACATCACAAGCATGTATAATAAAACAAATGTATGTGGTCATTAGACCATCCTCTGTGCAGTTACTATTCATGTAACCAAAGGCAAACAAACACCCCCAGACTTCACAATCCTGAAGAGCATATTTGGGTGTGTTTTGGTGTTACACTTCTGCTGGAAATTGTGAAGACTGCAGTTACACAGCTGGCTTTTCATGCTATGACTGCTCTAAACAGCTAATTAAATTACTACTGACTCTCTACTGCTCAGTGAGTTGCTTTTGGTCGCACCACTTCATATGACCTTCAGTTTTGCTGTTTGTATAAGGTTGCACAATCTTGCCCAGCCAGCTTGGTCCAATTCCTTGTAACTGTGGTGAAAAATATGATGAGCTATTAATGAATTAATAGTTGTATCACAAAAGAAAAAAAGCTTGGTCAAAATCAAAGTATTTTTCATGAAGCCACAATGCAGATACAGTCCTTCTAAAAACTATACACAATTTACCAGCTTTCTAATGTACCTTTCTCTCTACATGGAGGGGGGTCCCTCCCAGTGCACATGTCAAAGTATCTGTATCTAGTATCTGAGAAATAAGTTGCTAGGAAAGCTGAGGATGGGCACTACTAGGGATCTTACAAAATCTCGTGGCTTCCTTTCTTTGATCTACATGTTCTGTTCCTCGATATTTGCGGGAAGAGATCCCAAAAAATATCAAACCACACAACTGAATTTTTCCTTTTTTGGAATTAAAAACACTTGTGGCCATTAAAGTCAAGACAACAGTTACTAGAGACTCAGATACACTGATCAAATCCAAGCAATTTACCAGTACAAATGGAGTAGGAATATTTTTGTGCAACTATTCCCTGAAGAAAGCTGGACTTTGGAGCTCTGCCTACAATAGCAATGTTTGGATACATCATGTCTCCACTGCTGTCGTCTGCTAGTCTCAGAAGTCGTTGAGGTGCTAATTTGTAGGCAGAAGCTAGAAATTATAGCCACTTGGCTGTGTCAGGAATTGCACCAAAGACTAATTTTGGTCTATATGATGTTACATTCAGCATATTAAGGGTGATGTGAATCCAGTCTATGGCTTGGAGTAAGTGTTAAGTCACGCTTGTTTCTGTCTACGTTAATGGCAAAATAATTCCAACACTAGTGCTAGACTATAGTGGACCGCTGCAGGCAACTGCTTTTATGAGTGGGTAATTTTGTTACTAGAAATACATCCCGTGCATCAAAACAGTCAAACTGCTCTCTGATTCCTGTCTTGTCTCTGAGCCAGTGCAGCTACTTTCCTCTCTCCCTTTGGCTAGACAGCAATGTTCCTAGCAATGCGGTTTTGAAAATCTGGCCCTGAATCAGTTTAGCAAGAATCGTATTTAAACAGAAGTGGTAAATAATTCATTCAGCTTCATAAATGCCCAGAACAGATAAGGCCCAGATTCTGGGCTGCAAGAGGTCACTCAAATCAACAAAGTAATGCTCTTTCCCTGCGCTTCCAGCCAGTTTATTCTGAAATAAAACTGCAGTGTACTAATAGACTAGGATCCATTAGAATCATTCACAGTTCATCTTCTTTCTTAGTTACTGGTAGCCAGGCAGTGTAGAAAATCCATTGCCTGTACAGTAAATACTACATTCTGTTGTAGAAGAGTCATCCATCCATGAACATAATGCTAAACATAGAAATGATATAGTGTTTTTGTAAACTGGATAAATTGCACTTTAATGTGCTTTCTGGAAAACAACCATTTAGAAAACAAATGCATTTGTTTGTTCCATGGTCAGAAGTAAGTACCCATAGACTTCTTGCAAAGTCTTCTTACCTTTAAAAGCAGAAAAACTAAACCACGGCACTTTACATTAAAGTTAGATCCATAAGCAAGAAAATATGGTGAAACCAAAGGCATATTTATATCTCCTAGCTGTGTTTGCTCTTTTTAAACAAAATTGACCAAAATGACAAATTTCTTCAATTAAAAAAAAAATAATTCCAAAACCAAAATGTATAGTAGCTTTGGTGTTTTAGGGTAACAGAAAGCTGCTGATGGAAGGGTAAATAAATAAATATTCCTTGGGCAAAGCCTTCTTGTAATTTCTCTTTATGGTATTACTTTACAGAGCTTTCTACAATAAATGTTAACAGGCTGCATATGAACAAATACCCTGCTAGGATACCAGTACCTCTTCAGGACAAGGACAAGTAGAATCCACATGACCTAGAAAATTTCAGGGGGAAAACTTCTTTCTCAAACACCACGCCCATGCCCAACCAGTTTGGAGAGCACAGCTTCTTGCTGTGTCTCAGGATCAGCATTCGGTGCAGGTAAGAAAGCAATATCAAGGGTTTCTGAGCAGTCCAGACTAGGTTTTAAGATACCCCTTTTCCAGAGATCACTAGAGCATATATTTAACTCTAAGCATTAAAAGTGATGGAAAATTAGTATTTTGCACATTACCATCATTTTCCTGGTATATTCCTGATGGGTAATTGACATTAAAATTAAAAGCTTTGCACGTCACTGAAAATTCCAGAACTGACCCAAAGTGATATTCCTTATGACTGAGGATCACTCTTTGGTTACTTTCTCCATCTGAGAAACTGCAGCTACAGCAAGGGCTTATACCTTTGGTGGTTTGCAAACAGCACATTACCTCGTTGGATCACCCTCAAGGAGCCTGGGTCCGATTCGAAGCTCGGCGAAGTCACTGGGAGCTCTTTCCTTTTGATTTCACTCAGCCTTGAACCAAAGATTGTGTCAACAACTGTACACTTTCTGTGTGGTGCTGAGCACCGATTGCAGATGTTATGGTGCTTGGAGCATTCAGTATTTTGCAAGATAAGGCCTTTAAAAGAAAGTTACTTTGCTTTCCTTGAAACAGAGCTTTAATGTTAGAAACACAAGTTATATAGCCTGTATGTTTATAGAAGAATTATACAATGAATTCTGAATAAAATCTTTTTAGTATGGTAAACACATTAAGAATAATTAAATCTGTAATGCTCAGCATAGGAAGAAGATTTGGAAAAAAAACAGAGGACGAACAGTTGTATAGGTCTAGAAGTACTCAAACATAATTTAAGCTTACTTTTTTCCTGTTTTGGAATTTCTAGTGACTTGCAAAGCTTGCAGTTTTAACTTTAGCTACGCAAGTTATTTAGTATGCTAAGGTTGTCTCCAAAATTTCCTGCCTGCACATCTGAAAAAAAAAAAGATATCTCAAAGGCCATAAGGCAGAAATCTTGTTTCTAACTTGGGCTGAGAGTGACAATGTTGGTCGTGTCTTTGTGGGCTCAATGTGCTGTTTGGTTTTCGCAGAAAAAGAGGATTCCTTACTGTTCCAGCTATGATTACATGCTCAGATACTATCTTGATGGTTTTAGGAGACATCCATGTGTGCAGTGGGGTGCGACTGGTTGACACAAAATAATTTTTTTTCCAATTTGTTCCATGGTGACAGTAATTCAGACAAGAAGATGATTTTGCGTTCTACTGTAACCTTCTACCTGGCCAATAATTCCAAGATAATACAATGGATATTTACAAGGACTTTTCTTCACATATATATGTATATATATGTATTTATAAACCCAGTAAGTGAGATATAATTGCTCATATTAACAGATTCTGCTGTGCATAAAATTATTTATTTTACTCTACAAAAATTATAAATCTCTGTCAGGTGGTATTTTTGTTGTTGTTTTATGTATTTATGTGCAAATGAACTACCCTGCAAATTGACGACTTGTTACATTTCATGTACATGCATGTCATTTCTTAAGTACCATCTTTTTTTCTATAAATATGAGATGTGATCTTGGCATGTGCTGAGCACCTCTGACAGCCAGTTCTTGGCAGAGGGTGCTCAGAAGAACCTTAAAGACTCAACATTTATCTAGGTTGGCTATACAGCTTTTTCTTTTACACCAGAGAAAAATGTGTGTCTTGAAAGGACAGAATAGATCAAATAATTCTTAATTTAAGTTATTGAATTACCTGCCTCCATCCCCAGTTTTGGTAAACTACAACGAGATTTCTGGGGAAAGCGATATTCCCAAAGAAGCATGAAATAAAGAAGACATATCTTTTCCTACTTCAATAATCTCATTCAGCTAAGGGCTGAGCACACTCTAAAAGGCGTTGAGTGTTTTCAAACCCTTATAGGTTTTAAACATTCAATCATTTATGGGCTAATGGCTATTACACATGGCCTGGAGAGCACTTATTTAAAGGTCATAGGTGAATTGGAAGAAAAAATCCCAAATCCTGATTTGAATGTTGGGATTTCTGTGCAAATTTTGTGCCCGAGGACTCCTGGTTATCAAATATAACCAAGGTATATTTACAGCATGCTGCCTTCCTGGAGCATGTCATAGATACTAGCATTTCACTAACATTAACTAAGGTAATAAGTAGCAAGTACAGATTTAGCAAGTGTTTGCGACAGTTAAGAAAATAAATAGGATTGATTCCATCAGATTGTCAATCTCGACTCCATATTTTGCAGAGATCTCTAGTAATATTGCTTAGGAAATAGTTGCACCAGTAAATTTCTAAACTCCAAACCCAGCTATCAGTAACATTTTAAAGCAAATGTCACTAGGGATTTTTTATTGAATGACAGAAAAATATTTCACGTTTTCAACCCGGTGGGGTCCTTGCATCTTGCAAATGCGAGTAATAAACAAACAAATGCACTCAGTCAAGTGGAATGATATAACAGCAGTCAGCCCTTCCGATTGCTTCCCCCAATTTAGGGTTGTTACATCAGATTTATCAGAATGACTCATCTCTAATCCAGACTTTTTAGACTGTGAAGAGATCCTCAGCCACATTCTTTGGATACCTGAAGTCATATGATAAAGATTGATCAGCACATTGAAAGCTTTTCAATTAATTTTTCTTTTTCTAATGGGCTTACATAGATTTTGAACAAGCACAGAACCTTTGCTATCCCACACATTTAAAATATCTCAAGAAAGGGAATTTATTTATCCAAGATTACCTTTTGTTAGATGTTGAAATGAAAATTGAGAAAGAAATGCAATTCCATACACCTCCACTCAGCAATGCCTCATGATCCTCAGTAATGAAAACAGCTGTAAGATCTAATTGTATTCCAGTGGATCTTCATCAGTAGAGGGGAGGTGGATGTGCAGGGAAACCACACCCCGCTTAGGCTACATCTGGACCACTGTCCTGAAAGACAAAGTTCAGGGAATACTGAGGAATCAAAGTGTTCGGGATGTTCTGCTCACCTTCAACACTTCTTTCACGTTCCAGCCCCCAAGTAGGCAGACAGATACTTCTAGTACTAGTGACTTACTACTAGAACAGGTGCCAAACACCTCTCTTTTAAAGCAAGCAGCAGACACCTATTTGAAGAGCCTGTATCAAAGTGAAAAGACTTGGTGGTCTTCTCCACCCAGAAGGGCAGGAATCTACCCTATCAGTTATGGCATAGAGTTTTTGCCGTACCCAGAGCACCAGGAAGAGACAACAGCTGAGAAGTGCTCAGGAAGCACCTCGCATGTGTTCTCCAAACAACATCCTGGCTGCCTTCCACGTGTACGGAGAGCTCAGTCAAATCTCATTGGTTTTAGCTAACAGCTAACAAGAAATTTCCTCGCAATGTGAGGAATTCACATCAGCGGCCAAGCGAAGACAGCTAGGATTAACCAGATGTCCACCAACCCAAATAAATCCACTCATCGGGATTTTGCAGAGGGTACAGACACTTTAATTTGCCTATTCGACAAATTGTGCCTTTATGATATAACTAGTTAGTTTCCACACAGTAATTCTATTGCCAGTGCTCTCTATTGTTGTAAATAATGTAAACATTTATTGTATAAATTACTGATTGTGATTTTGCAAACAAAACCTTGGAAGACATGTTTAGGAATCACCTTGCAGCTGAGGACAAAGATCGCTATTAAGATGTACTAAACCAGCGAGAGAGCAGGCTGCTGGCAACAATTTATTTTACCTCAAGGCGTTTTGGACGACTCAGTGTTCTATTAAGTACTGAGCATGAACCATCAAAACAGATGCTGTCTGGCAGATATGTCTCACCCTAGTACTGTTCCAGGACTTACCTACTTAATCAGCATCGTCTAGCAGACTGTTTTTTGGAGCTGGTAACCAACTCCATTTTAAATGAGATGAAAGCCAAAGACTTAATCCACCCATCAATGCCAGTAGAACACTCTCATACACATTTTACTCTTACATTGTATTAATTATACCAAAACAAATCCTTCCGCCTCCCCTAAACGTCTCAGTTACGCAGTTCCAACCTTGTTCCATAACAAATGCTAGATCATTTTCCATCAGTAATCAAAGATCTTGAACTCAACAACATGAATTGAGAATTTTCATTCTTACTTGATACTCTAACTTGCACAGTGGAATATAAAAAGCTCTGAAGCTGTCTGCTTTTCTCTCTACAATCATTTCAGTCGTTTCATCTTATCCACCTTGCTAACGAATAAATTCTTACATTCTTCTATCACCACTTCCACTGCTACTGTCATTTCCATGAGTATGAAGCAGATCTTGCCAGGACTAGGGCCCATTTCAAAAACCCTATCTGTATTTAACTAAACAAATCTGTCATCCCAGACAACTTACGAACTAGCTAAATTGTACTTCAGAAGGTATTTATAGAAGGGGCAATGTCTAGATTTAGCCCTTTTGTTCACTGGGAACAGAGAGACATTAAGGTCCATTGCTGCCGTGCTAAGGTGTCAGGCTTAAGCAGAGCATAATTTCAGCAGGCAGTGAGCGGCTAGCCACCGCTGTCTTGCTGACCTGATGTGTATCAGGCTACAAAAGAGAAGTGAGGTCTGTGTTCACTTGGTTTCATTTGCAAAGATGCCCTCCTGAAGGTAGGTAGAGGGTATAGGTTATCTTTTCCCTTCGTTTTCCGTTTGTGGCTGCCATGGTCCTACAAGTGCTGCTGTGACAGTCCCAAAGTCGACACAGTGTCATGATAATGAAGATGAGGTGAATCCCTGCAGAGTCCAGGAAGCTTTGGCTGTGTGCAATTATGTTTGATGGGACTCCTGAGGTGAGGTTCTGGCTTCGGATGCTCTGACAAGGGGCTGACACAACACCTTCAGCACATGGAGGGTGCACAACTTCCAGGCCAGCAGGAGCAGGCTGCAGCAGTCTCAAACATACCCGCTGAAAACTTCTTGAAAAAGGACAGGATAGACATGAGCAAGACTGTGACTGGTGACTGGGCAATGGTGTTTATGCCGTCTTCAACTCAGTCAAAATCAAAGACTGCTGTGTAGCCCTTTCTCCCCCAAAATGTGTCCAAGTCACCATGCTGTTCTTGTTGCAGTTTCTCATGATAGGCAATTTAACATTCAGAACAGTGATATACAAAAATAGATTCTATAGCATGACCTGAGGGAAAAAACCCTCAGTTCGGGAATTGTCTTTCATATGGAAAAAACCCAACCCTGTGATGATTCTGATTGAGTGATTGATTGCATGATTACTTTATAATGATACTTTATATGCTGTGCTTGTTAATCTAACAACTTGTTTACAATAGGCACTTACAGGTAATATTATAAATACATAATGCATCAAGAGTGATTGTATTTTGTCGCCTAATGCAGAGAGGAATAGTGTACTGCCAAAATGGGTAGTTATGTGTATTTTATCGGGCTACCATTTCATTAGCTAGATGAGACTTGGCCACTGGACGTAAGAGCTTGCACTTATTACTCTAACTGTGGCACTCAAAAGAACAAAGTTCATTGTAAGATAAAAAGAAACACCTCCTTAAATCTTGGCTCTCTTGCATATATTCATTTGTGCTCCAGCACATTTTTGTTGCCGGAGGTATATCTTCTCTGATAATGGTGATAATAGGAGCCAGTTAGGACTAGCAAAGCTATTTTGCTTGATGTATTAGCACTTCCATTTTAGAATAATCCTACTAGCATGATTCTGTAGTATTTACAATTTTTATAAGTACCGATTATATTTTCAAAGTCAAAGTGGGATAAAATTAGTGCATTGTACCCCGTTGTTGCTGCTTTCTATAGTAGTCAGCCATACATATTGAACAATACCATATGAATGTAATTTTGAGAGGTAAGAGCTTGATTCTTTAAAAAAACACTTACATGGGCAGTACGAGCTCTTGCTGAGGATCTTCGCCATGTGAATATTGTGCATACAGTCTAGTTAATAAAGAAAACCTGAGTTCCATGGATACACAGGGGCATGTAGGTGTAGTTCTGGCAAATGAGCATTTTTCCACCACTGAAGTCCATTCAGCAGCCAAGAAAACCATATCTTATCATTCCATTTGCACACTCCACTTCTTCTCAGGGAACAATATCTGTATATCTAATTTGCAAATGTCAATAGGTGAGTACTTTTAGCCACTGGCAATGAGTGGGATTTGGGAAGAGAGGTTTCTGTAAGGCTTGCAGGTCCATCTGGGAATGATGGATGACTTTCAGCAGCAAAGATTTTCTAACAAATGACATTCCAAAACAGAGTCTTATAAAGTACTCATAGCTAATGTCAATAATTCTCTCTTTGCCAGTTTAAATATCCTTCTGAGTCTCTCACACCCTCACTGGTACAGTACACTGGCAAAATTAGCAAGCTAATGTCACCACTCCTTGTAGATAAACACATGTGTAAAGTGTCAGGCATAAGGAGGAGATTACAGAACACATATTTCTAAGTACCACTTATGAATACAACACATGTAGCTCATGGAAATGTTGACATCATCTAAAGAGGAGAGCAAGACTTGCAACCACAGTGGATTATATCATTAGCCAAACTGGAAAGTAATCATTCCTTACAGCTGCCAGAGTCTGTCTCTGCCCTGGAGCTCCTGTTTTCCTGAGGAAAGATATATCACTAAATTAAGATAAACATCATGACTGTGAAAGTTCCACAAAACATATGTGACAAACACATCTTAAACATAAGCCTTTTTCAGGCTGATGCATTTAAGGGAGCCCCTCATCTTGTGCTTGCTTGAGAAAGATATGTCATTAAGTATGGGAAAGAGGGTGAGGAGTACGGACGCAAATAGCGAGGATTTCCAGAATGTACACCACTGTGAATGGGGGCATGAGCCAGTGAGTTTGCTGCAGTGACACACAGAGGCTTTGGCTGGGATTAGGAGCCCACAGAGGTGGTGCTGCACACAGCTCAAGGCAGAGCATCCCTGCCCCAGGGGGCTTATAGTCAAATAATTCAGGCAATACACAGAAGTCGGAAAGCAAAAATTATAAACCCAAAAAGATATGTGCCCGATCTCATTGTAGGCATCTGCGTCCCTTCCTGCCCCCCTCCCTTCTCCTGATAGTATTAAAACCTATGTGCCAACTATGGCCCCAGAGTGTTTTCACCAGTCATTGCTGCAGCAGATGTGGCTTTTGAAGAAATGGCTGAAGAATGTGAGAGCCTTACAAATGAGCCCATCAGATGTTATTTGTGTTAAAAAGAACTCGGGATGTCCATATAGGCTAATAACCAGGAACAGGGTGCGGGCTGGTGACAGCTAGGAGGCAAGGCAGCTGCTTGGTAGACCTGAAGGTGAGAGCAATGGGAAGGCATAAGAGAGGAGGAATGAGCAGGACTGAGTGCTTGGAGTAACGGGCATGACTAGGGCTGGTCTTCTACGCATATCAAAGAGAGATGACCTAAGCTTAAGGGCAAGAAAGACCACAAAGGGAGAGGTGCAAGAGACTACAAAGGTTTAGATGAGAGATTTCCTTGTTTTAGTACCAAAAGAAAGATGGGTTTAGCCACTGCCTTGGAGGGACGAAATGGCATGTTAATAGGTCTAAGATCACAGGAATAATAATAATGTTGGTCAGTGTAACCAAGAACAGGAGTCAAAGTAGAGTCAGAGTACAGAAGAGAAGCAGAAGAGCTAAGTTTTGGTCATGCTAAGTCAAAGCTGAAGATAAAGCATCTTCAAAAGAGATGACAGGCAGATAAGCTGAAATGCAGCAATGATTGAAGGAAATATGCCAGGAATGGAAATGTAAATTTGTGATTTTCTAGCATAACAATATTTCAGAGCTGTCTGCAATTTTTTGTCCAGGTTTGGTTTGATTATTTTTTTCCTCAAGGCAAAAAGACTATTTTTGCTTAAAGCTATTAACAAGATGAGATGCTTGTCATAGAGGGGAATGTAGAAAGTGAGAGGTCAGAAAGGAGCAGTGCTTTGTGGGAAAAAGGCAAAGGATGTAACCTTTGTGGGGATTAGGAGAGTTGATCCAGAGTTTGCTAAAGGCAGAGGAGAAAAAAGCCAACCAGCTGTTTTGCTGCATGCCTTTGCAGCTGAGTCAGGCTAAAGCTTCAGGGAAGGAAATACATCCATAGGGGAGGGAGCAGTTGCACAAGTTGCATCTGGGTAGGTGACTGGATGTGCAAGACAAATATCAGGAAAGGATGTGCATGGAAGTTGTGGGCATTAGTGACACTCTTCCAAGTTGTCTCTTCAGTATGCACAAATGACCTGGAAGAGAAATGTGGAAAGACTGAAGTCTAAGTCTGAATGGTGGTGGAGAGGAAGGGCTGATGCAGCTGGAGGCAAGGAAGGAGAATGAGAGAAGAAGGTAGCTGGGAGGTAAAGTAACAGCCAAAGGATGCAGTGATTGAGCAGGACGGGGTGAGAATCCATGATGGGACAACAAGATGGCCAACATGCTGTATTGTATCTCTGTGCAAGAGCACAGCATTGGCACCTGTGCCCTACAGTATATTAAGCCCAGCATGCGTGCAACACTAGTGCAAAAAATCATGGCACGAGGGGTTTAAACAGGCCTAGATGACAGCAACAAGCAACACTTGTGACAAAGAGGATTTAGTCACTCAGAGCTCTGGGAACAGTATTCTGCAAGATTTTGAGTACAACAGAGGTCAGTAGAAACTATTGGGGATCTTCTGCAAAATGCTCAGTACCTTGACACTTCAGACCCTAAATCAAAGTCCAAAGCCAGTCTCTTTGTACACTTCTCAGCTTCACTCAGGAGCTTGCAGGACTGGCATCCAATTCACTGTTTCTTGGACAGTGTCAGACAGGAAACAGTGGAGCAAACCCACATTTCCTCTTTCTAAGCTTTCTCTTCCAGACTTTTCCTTCTGCAGGTTTGTACTCTCTGTGAGATCTTACTTATGTAGCTTCTATTGAAGACCTCTTCAAAAGTAGTAAATAGCCTCTGCCATCACTGGGCACTGAACAGTCCTGGAAGTGAGTATTTTCTTTTTCTTATCTCACATTATGTTAGAACTTGAAGTTTCCCCGTTCATTGTTTCTGCCTAACTTCTAGAAGGCAAAGAAGAAAATTACCTGAAATCTCTGAGGTCAGTTATTAACTGGAGGTACTCCAGTCCCTACTTCTTACCAGACAGAACAATACATTTTCTTCTGTCAGTAAGTTCCTTAAAAGCCAAAATGAACCATGTCAAAAACCTGACTTTTTTTTTTTTTTTAGAGTAAAGTACACTTTGTATTGACTTCATTTGAAATGCTCTATTGGCTAACAGCGGAACAATACTTTCGCGGAAAAAATTTGGGTACTTTGAGTCTGACTCACAATCAAAATCTTATTAAATGTCACAGGAGGTTTGGACCAAGTGTTTGTATTTACTGTGCTTGATTACAGATCAGTAGGAGATAAATTACTCCTAGTTCTAATACCCAAGCCATACTTTTCTTCCTAACATAGATGTTCACAAAGAAAAACACAGGTGAGTTGTTCTCATAAAAATGGAAGGGGCAGCACATAGCTAGTATAACAGCAACTTAACCCTTTTACCCTTTAACTTAAGGCATACTGAAAATACATTTTGACTGAAATAATTTGACAGATGTAGGCAGAAATGTTTAATACAGAGAAAATTTGGGTTGGTGCAAAGACATATTTTTGAGTTCACACCTATATTTAACCTTGTCTAAATACAGACCTCTGTGTTTAGTAATTATCCATGCATTTCCCAAAGGTTCCCAGTCCTTTCATGAAATTGTAAACATCAGTTTGCAGAAACAAATTCCTGCTTACACTGTAGGTATAGCCAACGCAACTTTGGGTTTGGTTTGGGACATCTCACCTATAAAATGCTTTCTGTCTCCTGCAGGATCCAATACAAAAAACTACATACAAAATTTCCCTCCTCTCTGATGTTTGGAAACTTCATGTGAACACCACTGTAATCTGCATAAAACCTTTTCATCACCATACTGTAGCATTTATGGAAAATATCTTTTTTTGCACCTCTTGACATACAGAGCTACATCAGTTTTCTTAAAAGCAACGAAATGATTGGCAAGCCCAAACGACGTTTAAAAAAAAGGTAGGTGAAGACGCAGCTTATCTGTCACTGAACCAAACTTGACCTGTCTTTATGTTGTCCTTCAAACTAGTGCAATGGGTGAGAGTGGCATGGGTGGGGACACCATGTTTCATATTGGATTTTCAGCTGCAGCTATTTGAAGCTCCTCAGCAAGGCTGGCAATGCTGCAGATGGAGTGGTTTGCAGTGTGCAGGGGAAGTGGTCAAACATGCATACCGAATGCAGTTCATATGTGCAGTTTCTCACACTTAAGTCATCACACGTGAGTGATTAGTTTCCCTGCAACCGGTATACTTATCAAGTATATAAAGATTATTTTCCTTCTGTACCATGGAGAAATCAGTACTTTTGGGCTCCTTGGCATCTAAACCAGCTATAGGTTTACTTGGATGAATAAAGCACAACAATTCTCAGATTTGTTCTCATAATTCAGGAGAGGGTTTTAGGCAAATGACAAAATTGTAGTGCAAGGTGGGGTTTTTTTAAAATTATCTTGCCGACCATGATTATTTATAATTAGGACAAAATTTAGAGAAGCAAAGCCAATTTAAATTCTGACTTCCCACAGCTTTATGGAAAATGCTTTGCTTTTGCTGTGACATATAAGGTTAACAGAATATCAGCAAGGAGGAACTGAAAAGCATGTGATAAGTTACAAGTATTAACATTGTAAATTGTGTGTTTAAAATTACTATGGGTTTTACCAAATATTTCCTCTAGAAAAAGGAACTATCACATAAGAAAAGGTTAACTGACAAAACATGACTGAATAAGACATGTGATTTCTACATGTGAAATTTGATAATATTTTACAAATATATCAATGGAAACCATAACTACTATTTAGTATGTATCCAGGAATGATGCTACAGAAGTTCTGCCTACCTCTGGTTTTGGTTAGCAAAATTTAATTTTGCCTATAGACAATATATATTTCAAAGTATGTCAATTATACTTAAGACACATTAATGCATTTTTAGAGTAATTTCTGTGTCAGTGAAATTATTGCCTGCTCCCCCCCCTCCCCCCCGTTGCTGTCACATAGAACTATAACCAGTGCTTACATGGAAAAGGAATATTAGGAAACACATTAAAGATGATTTATCAGCTGGAAATAGGAAAGAGAGCCAAGAGCAGGTGATGAACTCTTCAGAACCACTGCATTAAGCTGAGACAGAAAAGGCTGTTCCATTATTTCAACTGACCTGAAATATATAATCAATTGGGACCAAGTTCCATTCTCATTCACTCTAGCCTAATTACATATTATTTAAATAGCATTACTCCTGATTTCTACTTATGCAAGTGATCGTCAGAATTTGGCTTTTATTTGGCCCCACGGAAAACATGATAAAAGAGCCTCGTAGAAATCACAGCTCACTTTCTTTCAGAGGTAAGGTCTTAATGTACAGCCTTCGCTCTTTGCAAATGGAGCAATGTGTTTGTCAGCAGAGTTGCTCACTCAAACAGGTAGGATTTAGAGCTAAAAGGTAAAATCCAAAAACCCCTAACAACATTTAAAAATCAGCCCAGAGACCAGTAAACAAACTGTACAAGTTGTTCAGGGCTGCTTTAATATGCTCAAGGAAAAGATGCTGCTTAACAAGTAGTCTGCCAAATCCTGTATCAGCTGCAGTTTCCAGATAGAAGTAAAGTGCAGTCCCATGTCGAGCACATTACGGTATCTAATCTGGCAGTCACAATAGGTGACTGATGCAAGATTCTCTCCTGGCAGAAAAAGTATTTGACACATGAGGTTACTTAGCAACATTTAGACATAGGGCTAAAATGACAATAGGATGGAAGTTTAATAAGGGAATACAAGAGGACCAAAATTCAAGACTGGCCACAATAATAGGAGGAAGTGCAAATGGTATCTTTCCGCATAGCTGAGACTCCCACAGGGGATTTACTCGTGGGGAGAACAGCCCAAATCTCCTCTTTGGACTCCAGCTGAATTTGGTCAGCAGCAGCTGTGATGGGAACCTGCAACACCCCCTTCAGCCCAGCTGACCTGATGAGTCATCTCCACCATCCTTTTCATCCACTTTCAGGTCATCCCTGGGGTCAGTGGCAGAGGAAACCTGTGTTCACCCTGCACCATGTCAAAATCCCATATCTCTAATAGGTTTTCCTTTCCTGGGAGTCTGGTGGTTAGGCTTATCCCGGTGCTCAACCCACCAGTCTGTAACCTGTAGCTCAGCAGTGCATGCAAATGTTCACTCACACGGTGATTAACCCTGGGAAAGGAGACAGTATCAAAGAGAATACCTGTTAATAATTCCTTTCATCAGAAAGGAAACCCGGGGATTCCTCTGCTACATTCTGTGGCAAACGTGACAAGCAAAGCGTTCCCTTCACACCCTGGTATTCACCGGGCCCAGTCTGGTCTCAGTTACAAGGATGCCACAAGACCAGAATGCCATTACAATCAATTATTTAAAAAGGAGCAAAAATACAAATCTGGTCAGTCGTGAACTCTTTTGCACTCTGTGTTGTGCAGCACCACAATAGCTTACATTGCTTAATGGTCATTCATCTTTTTGCTAGAAAAATACAAAATGGCCTCCCAAAAGGTAACAAAGCATCACCTAAAGAAAAGATTTTCCAAAGGCTGCAAGAAATAAGCAGACCTGCTCTCAGGGTTAATGCTTGGTGTTAGAAAGCTTAGAGCTGGTGAGGGATACTGCATCTCTTACTAATGCATGTTTCCTGCACAGCAACCAAATTTGACATGCAAACTTTTAAACGAGCCTTCAACTTCAACAGCTTAAAGAGCCCGTTTAAACATCCACTTTGCTTACTTGATGTGTTTGAACAATTGCACTGAAAAAATCCCTTTCACTTGAATAAGCAGCTGATCATTTTTCTGAAGTAAATATAGAAGGAACTTGAACTCAAAAGGAGCCGTATGTGGTAATCAGCACATTACTCAGTATAATGAGAAAATCATCTCTGTTTTCTAGAAGCATTAGACAATTGCATGATAGTGGTATTATACTTTATCAGCACTAATACATCAACTATGTAAGCGTACTCAGGAATACAAAAGTTGTTCCCGCAAAAACAGGGGCAGCGCCCGGCATTCCAGGGCTGTTTTCGCTCCTGAAATATCTCACGAGTCAATTTGCCAGTCTCATTTTTCCGATGATGCCACTATTTATCTCACATGACTGGGTCTATAGAAAGGTCCCCGAAGAGGCGAGGCGGCCGTGCCGCCTGCCGCGCATGGGGCCAGCTCCCCGCAACAGCGCCCTCGCCACCGCAACTTCGCCGAGCTGCTGGACAAGCCTTGACTGAAAAGGTCTGGTTTACCTAGGGGACCGGCTCCTCCTCCTCCCCATTTTTATACTACTGTGGGGTTAATAGCTATGTCGTGTGGGGTCAGGGAAGACATCTGTGTCTCAGATAATATGCTTACGGTGATTACCACACATAATTGACTGACCTTCCCTCATTCTTTTCCTGCTGCAGGCCATGGCTGATAGGGTGAGATGCTCTAGAGGAGTTTATTTTCCATCACACACTATTGTGCTGCTGAGCAAATATTTTAGCAAGCTTTGAATGAATCACCTTTCAGGCTGTGGGTTTGACAGTTAAAATATGAAGGCTGTGACCAATCTAATAATATTAGATTTTAAATCAGCTTTGGGAGAAAACATGGGAAAATCCTACTTAAAATCCATTTATAGATACCTAATAAAATCCTGGTTTGAGTGCTGAAGTCAACGTAAATTTTTGAGAAGTCTTGTTCTTTCTTTTGCCCTCTCTGAAGGCTTCGTCTCCCCACCTTGCTTGGAACATTTTAAGCTCTTGAGTGGGTTTGTCTCAAAAACTATCTGCAAGCCAGGGTGTAATAAATAAATAAATAAATATTCGTGCATGGCAAGAGCCAAGCTTCCAAGTAGGAAATGCTGAGGTCTGATTTAAGACCCTTCCTTCAAGACAGAACATTAGAAACCCTTTCTAGTTCATGGGGCTATGTGATAGGAATATATGACTGCGCTGGACTATTCTGCATAAACATGTATTTCATAACATACACAAGTATTTTATATTTGACAGGAAATAAAAAAAACCCTCACCATTCAACAGCAAAGCAATATTTTTCCCTCTTTATATTAAAAAAAAAGAGCAACGTTAATTTTTATTTCCAATATACACTTACAAAAGGAAAGGAATAAATGTAAGAGGAGATTTTTTTTTTTAAATATTGCCAAAGGAAAGCTTCATTTGTAACATTAACATTTTAACTTTCTAATACTGTTTTACTCTAACTCTGTTTTATCTGTCTAGCAAGTAGTCTATCAATCCGTACGTAATATACTCCCACAGGAAACAGTCTTTTTATATATAAGTATGTGTGTATCTATCTATCTATACGTATATATGTCCCAGGTTAGATTGTGAGTGATTAAAGCTTTGTACCAGGAATATTAATCTCTATTGGGGAAATAAGTCGCTACATAGAGTTGTCTGTACACACACAACACACACACGCACACCTACTTTCTCCCTCCTTTTAAAACCCTTTTGTCACATGGAAAATAATCTTTACCACGCACCACCAGTGAGCATTTATGGCCTGTACTCAGAATTTCAAACTGCAGCAATTTCACTGGGACCTTATGGGTGGAATGATATGATACATTGAACAAATACATCTGTTCTTACTCCTGCAGCTGAAAGCTAACATTTGTGCAAATGAATGCTCCAGCACTACAGCCAAAAAGTGTTTCCAACCCCAGTAGTTCCTCCACTTTAATTTGTCCAACAACATAATCTACATTCCTAGCTGCCATTTATAGAAATCCATTTGGAACTGCCACCATCTTTCAACCATTTAATATAATTCATCCTCCCCCCAAAATGTAGCAACCGCTTAACAAGGAAAAATATACATATTCTAAATGTATGGGTGATCTTTAGACAAATCTCAGCATCACTTCATAATTATATACTACAAGTTTTAATTAACTAAAGCTCTGAAAATCATAATGCCTTATTAAAATGCAATTAATCCTTTGATTAAAAAACAAAAAGCACAAGTATTTACAACAAAAACACAAGTAGAATAATTACAAATATCATGTACCCATTTCTTTTATTTGGGTGTCACTTATGATGTCTCACGTTCCCTTCATTAATTCAAATACACACATTATCTCAAATCCACAGCAGACTGAGTGACAGTGGCCACCAAACACACAGCACTATATCCTATTGATTTCTGCAAATCCTGAACAATGCCATTTGCATGCTTGTTTCTGTAATAATAAAGATATGCCATTCAGAATTAAAGCACCGGCCAGACTAGTGGCAACTAATTGTGTTGTGTGTAATGAGTGCAATTTCAATTTGATATAACCCTCAGCTTTTCTTACAGCACTCGCTAAGTACTTTCAAGTCTTTGTGGGGAAATAATTGATTTTTTTGTGCTGTGGGCACAAGAAAATTATTATGATCTTTTGAATAATGCCAAAGAAAGGACCATGAATGATTTAAATTGGTATATGAAGAAGGCTTCACTGTGGATTGCAGTTTGACTGACATCCTACTAATGTAGTATCTAGATTAGCAATTTTTAAGGAGGCAGCTAATATAAAACTGGTAAAACGGAAAACATTGCTAACAGGGATTTTGTATTTGTTATTCAGTGAGGAATAACAATATGGGGATTTAAGGCACGTCAGACAAACACTATACTATTACATAATTGCCCTTGCTCTTTTCTTTTATGGCACATGTATTGAAGGGTATGTTTCAATTGATAAATTACACATTTAAAATATGTAGATACAATGGTACAGTACTAGGTTATCACAGCAGCTAAAGTCCATTGCATATGTCGGTCTGTAACCACCACGTACAAAACCTTTTGTTTTGCCTGATTGTGACAGGAAGGTTAGTAAACTTCCAAAAATTACTCTCCCAAAGAATTGAGATAATTGCCTTTCCTTTCAAAGGAAGGAAATCTTTTTCCTAAACTGCTGCCCATACCAGAGCACCATCCTGCCCGTTTTATCCCTGCACCGTAAGTTTTATTTAAGAATGAAAAGTCAGAAACAGGTCTCAGCCATCTAAAGCAGCACCCCTAGCCAAATTCAACCAAATCGCCTCCTGTACATAACTAATTGTAGATTGTTTCAGTCTGAAATCAATCTCCCTCTCTCCTTTCTTTTTCTTCTTAAACGACAAATACATTTTATGTAGCAAAAGTGGTGAATAAATAAGGACATTATCTACATTCCACCTTAAAATGCATACCTTCCAAATCTTATTCTTCAGAGGAGGGAATGTTGTTAATTTAGTTGGTCATAACTAAATAGTTTCTAATCTGGAGCAGGAGTCTGCTGAGAATATTGGACAGTTTAAAGGTTAATCACCATCGCCTGGTTACACAAGTGAGGCAGAACTAATTCCTCCAAAGGCAAATGGCTTGCAGTTTTATCAGCAGTGCAGATTAGAAGTGTTAATATACAGAATAGAATGGATGCTCAAGGGCCAGTTTTCCCTTATCGGCAAACTTTGCAACAGAACTCAGCTACTGCACAACCTCTGCACTTTCTATAATAAGGCCCCTCATTTTGCCTCTCGAGCAGAACTATCAAACAATCCTCCCCAAACCACTGCCACCAAAATCAGGGTATTACAGACCACAGCTAATTGGAAGATCACTATAATGAAGTAAAAGATAAAATACTTTGGCTGCTGGCCTAAAATGTGGATCAGCACAACATAGGAAGCTATCTGGCTATGTCACATTCTGAGAGATTTACATAAACAATAAACTCAAACCAACTGCCCCCAAAAATACATCTTTGTTTACAGTAAATGCAACCCAAAGCACTGGTTAAAAAAAGTGGGGGGATTTACATACTCAGTATTAACAGAGCAGAGTCTGCTACCACTATACCAGACGTACGTAACTTGATGTGCGTATTTTAAGTGTACGCTCTGCAAGAAAAAAAAAAGGTAGGATATGTAAGTACACATGTTGTAAAATATTTACATATTTATGCTGCTCGGTGTACACTAGAATATATTTACTCCTGCAGCACATCGCAGCACACAGGCTCTTACTTGGCTTTTTCAAGGCTGTTTTATGCTGCAGGTGTTTTCCATCAGAAAAAGAAAGGAAAGCAGAAGATCCATCAGTGTCACATGCTATTTCTCAAATAAAACATGCTGACAGAAAATCCTACCTAAAAAGACAAGAAAAAGAGAAGGTACTTTGTGTAAATGCATCAAGGAGAAAAATGGGCAATTCTGCTCAACAAATAAGAAGAATAGTCAGTTCAGAGAAAAGTCATATAAAATATTACAGTAATCATCTTTGTGTAAGAAACCTGGGGATAATGAGCCTACATTTTACAAATACTGGGCCTGAGCCTGCTCCTGCTGAATGAGTGAGGACTTCTGCCACTGACAGCAGTGGGCTCCGGGTAGGCTCCGTAGGTTCTCTTGGAGCTCCAGCAGAATTATCCAGGCTGTCCCCTCCGCACGCCTCCCGAGTCTCCAGCACATTAAACCTTTGCCCCATCCATCCTGTTACTCCACCCCACCTGGGCTCCAACCGAGGAAAGTATTTCATTTCAGGACACCACGTACCTAAGTCCCATTCATATCTAAGTTCAGTTCAGGAGGGGGAAGCAGAACGTCCTGAATTGAGAGATTTCCTAAGTTAAAGGACTGATAGTTTTAATGTGAGACATATAGCTCTTCACCCAGCCACAGAAAATCTGATTCCTTCTGAGACTGCCACAGAGGAAGAAGTTTCTTTATAGAGAAACAACTTTTTCTTGGCCATGAGCCCCTAGAGGATATGCACCATATATCTCTGTCATGCTTTGCCAGGGAAGCAGCAAAAAAGGAACACAGAAAAGATGTAGAAAATAGACCACTCAGTCTTAAATACTACCTACTACAATAAATATGTTTGAAACTTGAATTGGAGGACTACAAAACCTTGCTAGCTAGCAACAAAAACCACCGTCTCTCACACACATACGTTTTGATTTTCTTTAAGAATAATTTATTTACATACATGCAAGTATAACCCCAAGCACATTAGGTGTAACACAGGTAGAATGGAGAAATTGGCTTTCAAGAAGGATTTGTGGTTGGGCAGAGAGTGTCTCTCACTTATTATTTCAGAATACAAAATACACCTATCTGGACTCACGTTCAGTCATCACTGAATGTCATCAGAGCAAAGATACTCTCAAACCCTCATAGTTCAAAACATAAAAATGCCTTGTTGTCATCATACCCTACTGGTATTCCCCCCCCTCTTCCCAAAGCTTGGGTAAACTTGAGCTTTACAGAGTCACCTGAGAGCCTACAGCTCTGCAGAGACTATAAGATGCATAGCTCCACCAGCCAAGGAGCCATCTATCAGAGTCAAGGTTGACACATTTCTGATCCCTCAAGGCACGTCAGCTCATCTCCACTGATGCAGAATCACACAAAAAGGGAGATGGTTTCTATAGCAAGGATCATAGCTATTTAAGGGGAAAACCACAGTAAAAAATTCTTTTCAAGTAACAGAGTGGAGACATTGCAGGCTGCTCATAAAACACCCCTTCACAAATAAACCACAGCTGAAGTTTGGCTCTGGACTTGTGGTGTAACTGGATGTAGGTGCATTGCAGAGATCTAATCACGAGATGAAATTGAATACAGCTTCATCACCAAGTAGATTAGATAAAAACATTCATAGCTACTGCCGTGGGCATAGGCAGAAACCATTAAGGACTCTAAAGGACTTGCAGATTGAGAATGTCGATACTAAAAGCTTGGAAAATTTCATTAAAAGAGAACACTAAAGACTAACACTGAAAATCCCCTTCCCTCATGTGGGTCTCACCCCATCAGAAGATTTTACCAACTATGGAGGGGGTCCAGCACCCTCTTACAGGTTGGTTTAAAAATTTCTCCAGCACGTTTGACACTTTGTTCACATAACAAAGATGTTTACCATCACTACAAAAAATGACTCTACTGCCCCCAGAAATTAAGTTTGTAGACCTCAGCCTGACTGAAACAATCTTATTAAAACTTCTCATTGGAAAAACAGCCAGCTGTGTGATCAGATGATGTCAGTGAGGATTCATAAGTTATCAGGCACCAGGAGCAATCTTGATCAAACGAGACATGCTTTGAGGGACACACCAAACTAATAGGCAACGGAACCTCTCCCACCTTACAAAATCCACACACGCACTCTTAGCAAAAAAACCACAACATGTTAGAGAAAACATGCAGATGTCTGAGAAGCATTTGATAGTGGTTACCTTAGAGTACTACTCACTACTCAAACCCAATGAAACCAGCACAAATTAATAAATTCAGCAGTTTGGTTTCTCCTGGAGCTTTTCAAACAAGCCTTCCTTTTCCTGTCTTTCCAATGCAAGGAATAAAATTAAGGACAACACAGAACAAAAGCACAGGCTAGAGAGGAAGGTATCTGTTGACCACATTCCCCAGTATCTTCTTTCTGCTCGTCTATGTTTGTGGACAACGTATTGCCTCATTTGTGGCTGTTCATCAAGCACTAACGTAGCTCTGGAGGCAATAATAATGTCCTGGCAGGAGGCTGTCCAAAATGACCCATCAGAGTTTTTCTGTCTTCAACATTTCCAACTACAGGATTCTTGGAAGCCAGTGATTCGAACCTAGTGATTCAGAACAGCAGGAGATATGGCTGGTTACGGTAGGCACAGAAAATAAAAGATTTGCTCTGTCTAGCCAGGTAGGACCTTGTCATCAGAATATTCAAGTGCCTTTGTTGTTTGCAAGCACTTACGGTCAGGAAGATTTGTTGTATATATCTTTGCATTTGGTTCATTTTGTGTATTTGCCAAATATGAGGAAATGTAAATGAGTGGCATGATCTCAGACAGTTAATCTATACCATTATAAAAAACAGATAAATTTCACTGAAAAAAAAAAAAGGAAAAGGAAATGTTTGAAAAATTGAGGAAGACAGATGCAAGAATCTATTGTAATCTGGTCTGAGAGCAATCTAACTGGAATTTGCCACTGAACGGGTGTATCATTTCATGTCCGCCTACTCCTTGGCAAGGTTGAAAAATGTCCATGGGCTTCTGTCAGTTATTCTCCTCTTATTCAGAACTGCATAATTCAAAGGTAATCACCTATTTCTTTGCCTCTAGCACCCTGCCTGAACAGTTTGAGTATCTCGTCATTCAGCCCACAGGCTACTCCTTTATCAACAGTTTATTAGTGTCCTACCCTGCCAAAACCCACTCACTTTTTTTGTCTCAGATCACAATGCCTGCATAGATATTTTAAAGAAAACATAGTAATATTTTGAACATATCTTCACTTCTTCTCATCATATACCTGTAAAATCACCGATTTGTTCTAGAGTTATTGTATTAATGAAGATACAGAGAAGGTATTATCCTTGAGTCCCTAATGACATTAATCACTTTTTGCCACAAAATCCAGGTGCCCAACTCCCATTCAGCATCAGTTAGTAGATACTGTAAGTTTACATAGCCTCAAGGGGAGACTGGGCAAGACCACAGAACAGAAATGTATAGAGAGTTTTTAAATACTTCAGAACTCCACCCGCTTCAGGAAATTCTTCAGCTGCGAGTAGCTGAGAGCCAGGAGAATATTTAGGGGGAGGCATCAGATATGCGAGGCCGGTTCTCTACTTTTCCCTGCATAGCCACTTATGGCTATTGTCGGAGCCAGGATATTGGGCTACACTGACCTTTGTTCTGAACCAGTATGCCTCTTATGTTCTTATTATGTTCTTATGTTAAGCAGGAAAAGAATTTAGCCTCTGGATAACACCCGGTTGTGCTTGAATTCAGCAGCAAAATTCCTTTTCTCTTTATTGTTTCAGATTTGGAAAATTAATTAAAAAAAAAAAAAGAAAAAAAAAAAGGAAAAAAATAGTGCGAGCACCAGTATATGAAGTTGTGCTGGAACCAGACATAGAAGATTCATTTTGCTGTCATTGAGAACTCTGCAGGATTTTTTTTACCTACATGGATAGGGATTTTTTTCATCCTGAAAAACACATTAACCAGCCTGTACTACGGATTCTGGTAAAATACACCATTATGAAGGGATTTGAAACAGGTCTCTGCACCATTTCCCCAAAAAAGGATTCAATGGCAAGAATTCCTGAGTCTGAAGTCCCAAGAGATTTTAGGCAGAACAGTTCTGTTCATGGCCTCGCAACCTTCACAAGAATACGTATGGTTTCTAAGGTCTTTAGATCCAGACTCTGGGCTCATCCAGACATTGGCAATTTTGTTGCAATTCTTAGAGGGGTATTTCTGGTTTATAATATTTCTTTGAATTATGTCATTTTATAATGACATGATTTTAACACTGTCTGTCCAGATGGAGCTTCAGCCCCCTTCATCAGTGATATCCTTTGGAGAAGCATAATGAGTTATGGAAATACCTTGAATCTCTCAGTGATTATCAAGTTTGATTTTCTCACTGCCTACAACAAATTCTGTTCCACAGATTCTACATGGAAAGATAAGAATTTATGTATCTCTGGAAGCCAAGATGCTGAACAGGAAAAAAAGAAAGAAAGGATCTACATAAACGCTGTTAATAAAAGCTGGGATATGTTGAAGACAATAATAAATTGCATCAAGGGGTCAGGATGCCTTACAGAAGGTTTTGAAAAGATACAGAAAAAGGGCAACAGGAACTACACAGATCTAATTGCAAGACTGGGATTTTTGGATCATAAGTTTCCAATCATATGTTAAAATGGACATGCAGACGTCGTCTTTTACCAGAAATCTGTTGGGAATTTTATTTCCTCCACACATCACAGTTTGAAACTGGAAAGCAATCATGCACAGTTGCTTATTTAGGTGGAACTGTACAAGCTGAAGTGAAATCAGACAAAACAATACGTAATAGCAGCAAAACAGAAGAGTCTTCGTTCTAAGTGGTTCTGAGCTTGGCATAGGAATAAGGAAATTAGAACATGATGAATATTAATATTTAGATTGCCTGTGCATCAAGAGGTAAAACATCTCAGAAAAGCTACCTCTGCCGCGCATATCAACCTTTTATTCTCTGATGTTTTAAGTTATACAAACAGTAGTCAGATAAATATACATGTGGAGCTCAAAAAGCTACAGTATTTCACAATGTCACATCTAGTGAGGGATTCTTTTGATTTTTTTTTTCCCAGCACTGTTCTTTTGCACAATTTCTTTATGCCTCATTTGCTATAAAAATATTGGTCAATGAACAATGAATAACTAGACATTTTTCATTGTATAACCAAGAGTGAACTGTCTTTTTAGGTTTGTTTTCATTTCCCATGTATCTTAACTTTCATAGTGCCTGCTTACATACAATTCAGTAAATAAATTGACTGCATTGATTTGCATAATTATTTATTCATACTTTAATCATTAGAAAGCCAGAAATTTACTATCGTAAATTTGAGGGGAAAGTTTCACAGAAACTTAAAACGTGATGAATCTGATATGCTCTGTTTCAAGACATGTCTAACTTCAAGCACATCAGCAGGACTTCTCTTCTGCTCACATTTACCTAGGGCACCCTCCGAACTGGAGATGTAAATTTGTGAGATGGCGGTGGAGACTGTTAAGTTTTTGAAAGTCCACTATGTCTGTCACCTCTTCAATGAGAGGCTTAATACAAAATGTAAAGTTTATGGGAACAAATTTAATTGATTTATGGAAAACCCACGAACAAAACACAAAAAAATGGTACGATTTGGAACAGATAATTTTTATGGTTTTGGAAAGAAATATAGTGTTAAAAGCAGCCCATATCCAGCTACTTCATTATTGTTAAGGTCATCCCATTAAACAACCCCCCAAAGAGAATTATCAATATTGTCTGGCACTATAAACTAGAAAAAATAATCAGAATATGAATGACCTTTTTATATGACAGAGAAGATCGAGTGGTACCAAATGTTGGCTGCTGTTATTGACCAAGTCAGCAGGTAAAGCCTAATAGTGGGTTAAATGTCTAGAAGGAGGAGGTGGCATTTACAATCAAGATGGATATGGCTGCAACAGTAAAATAATTTGTCTATTTCTTGGAAAAATATAGTGAAAATGAGCAGGCCCATTCACCAGGTATTCCTGGTGAATATCACCAAGGTACTATTTGGAGGAACAGCTTGTTTTCTTTGCGAGAGTTCTCACAGACGTTGTAAAAGTACCTGCCCTGTGTTTGATATCTAATTTGTAACAGGGAAATTCACAATCTCTTGAAGCACTTCTCATGTCCAGCTCCGTTTCCATTCTGGTTGAAGGAGTGGAATAGTTTACCTGGCACCCAGAGGAGGATTGGACATGCATGCTCACTGGCTGAACTTCATGTAGGTGAGGAAGGGTTAGACGTTATGGAAGGGAATGAGAAGTATGCCTTAGCTTGCTCTTTGTCAAAAAAGACGAGCCCTTCTTATTTGTGTTGGCAGCCTGGCTGTGCGGTTAGGTTTTAAGCTAGTGGAAAACTGGGAGGGAGCAAAGGAAAGCTGAACATCTTTGATACCGTCCGTAGTCTTAAAATACAAGTTCCTGTTCCTAGTGCTGTGATGCAAGCTCTTCTCTCAAGCACGAACTTCATTACCATTGTGTATGCCTTCATCATCTCTAATTCAAAGTAGCCTACCCAGCCAGAAACTGAAATTGTTGCAGTGTGACAGGTTTGCAAACCAGTTGATCTCACTGGGATCCATACTGGCCACCAACTGGTTTCCTGATTGCATTTAAGGCTGTTGACTCAAAGCCGGGCTGGCAGTTTATTGGGGGGGGAGGGAGTGGAGTGGAAGGTACCTTTCTTCCCCCGTTAACAAGACTCAGGATAGCACATGCTCAATAACATGTGAAAGGGTGACTTGGTGCTGCCCGCGCTGCCTCTCATCAACACAGTGACTGCGTCCACCCTAAGAGCCCTAAATGGCATTCGCCTTGTGAAGAGGTTGCCTCCCTCCTGTTTAAATGGAGCAGTGGTAATCAGTGAGGGTGCTTAACCTGAAGGAGGATATGAGATCAGAAACTTGGACTCAAAAATTCTTTCCCTCTTGATGCAGATGCCGAGAGACAATAAAAGCCACAAAGAAAATGAAAAATCCATTTTGCAGCAGTTTTAGAGCTTTCATATTATGAGGCGTTTTAAAACTCCAACCAAGAGCAAAAAGCCCAAACATTTTTAGGATTTGGGGCACCAAAAATAATAAAAGGTAAGTTTTACTTTCAGTTAAGACGTTTCATTAAACATTAACTTTTAATGTTTACATCATGCTACAGTACCTGAGACAATGTTTAAAGGCATTCAAAAGAAAAAAAAATTGGAAAGAGGAAAGTGAAAAGACTGTATTCTCAAAGACATCAAAACAAGATGTTTTGACAATGCCAGGACATTTTAACCAAAAATTTTCTCCCAAATTGTGTTTCAAGGAATTGACATGATTTCATAAAGAATTTTGATTTTCTCTAATTGCGTTTACTTTAGTAATACAATACAAAGAATGGACAGAATGATGGAATGATGCATACTTATCAAGTAAAATGTTGGTTTATTTTAACTTATTCCATTATCAGAAGTACAGCTCATCTCTAGATAAGAAAGTGTTATGCAGAAACACTCAGCGGAAGAAAGCGTGCCATAGAAAGTGGCAGGAGGGAACTGGAAAAAGTAGAACCTTATGATGAAACAGATGGAATGAAAACATTTGGCAAATGTCAGTGGTGGGCTATCTATTTTATTATATAGCTATTTAGGTTTCTCTAGTATGAAAAGCCAAATAGTTTGGCTAATGTCTACATGTGCACATTGAAATTAACATATAAGAATCAAAAAGCATTGCACTGGGATTTTTAACAACAACAACAAAAATCTTACTAAAGCTGGCACTGCCAAACTATAAAAGGTCCATCAGCCTTGATGTCCCCTTCCAAAGATTTGCACTTCACTCTTCCCTCCTTGCCATTTCTCTTTCCAGTTTCCTCCGCATAGCGTAAGTACATTGGAGGGGCTGGGGATTCTCCCAGAGGCTGGGACCAGAGTTTTTCTACCAGGAGACCTAATACCTACAAGCTATTCGGTGTATGAAAGAGCCGCTATGATAAATAATGGGAAAAGCATTAATCTTTATGCAAAATCATTAAGCAAAATCATTATGATAGATAATGGGAAAAGATATCTATGACAGATAATGGGAAAAGCAAACAAATCTGACCTGGAAACTGCACATTATTTCCATGGAAGTGTTGTTTCTCAGACACTGGGAGTAAGAGCTGTGGTGACTTCTTTGACACCAAGAAGAGTTCTTGAATTCCTGAGAACAGAAAAAAATTAAAATTATAAAAGTGAGTAATAACAAAGAGATTTTTATATATAAAATATTCAGATCAAGCATCTAGCAAGAGAATATGGGGAAAAGCATTGGGAGGAGGGACAAGTAGAGAAATTAGAGGGAGGCAAAGGAAACCACACCAATGTGTCACTAAGTGTTTGGCATCTCTGTGCTCTGACTAGCACGGCATAATTAAAGGATATTAAAGGCCTTTATATTTCTATCCCAGCAGTGGAAAATTGGAAACAATAAACTGCTTTTTCATAGCACCAAACTACCTTTCCCATTCTCCTTATTCCCACCTCTGAAATTCTGCTTGAGTTCATCTTTACCTTGACCTTGCTTCTGCTGAAATCCTTGTTCACGTCTTAATCACTTCGCATCTTGAATAGTGCAATTCCTTCTATGGTCTGTCTAAATCCCAACTCTCTCTAAATGTCAAGAGGTCCAGAATGGTGCAGTCAGATTATTTTCTTGCTCCATGCATGGATAAACAATATGATAGAAGATGTGTTTATGTAGTAAAATTGAGACGCTGCAATAGGAGAAGAGTGAAGTGATTGTATATAGAACAGGAATGGCAGACAACAGACTTACAGCAGCTAAAAACTGGCTAATATTCTCAGACACTACTGTGACAGCTGAATACTCACACATCAACAATAAAATATTTGTTTACTAGAATATAAATAGCACCAAGATCAAGAAACCTGGAAACCCCAGGCTTCTCTATCATTGCAGACAACAGATATCTACTGAGTGCCTTTGCCTCCCAAAACAATAACACATACTTGGTATCAAAATAGACTCCGAGATCTTCAAAAGCACAACGGGACTACCATATGGGAAAAGGCTATTGCTCTCTGCAGTCAAGGAGACAGCCAACTCTTCAGGCTTGCTTGTTCAGCCAAAAGCTACCACACCGCATTTCGTTAACTATGAAGAACCTGTGTAAAGAAATTATTATCCAGCAGAAGCCAGAGCAGAGGTGCCCTATATCAGATTGTGTGGTTTCACAGTGATGCAGCTAAAAATCAATTGCTTCAGGAAGATTTGTTATTTAAATCTTCTTGCTTTTCTGGGAATTGTGCGAGTTGCTCTGTACTAAAACAAAGAAATGAAGTACATAGAGGTTAAGAAAGTCCAGATGCCTGTAGCCTTGCTTGAAATTAAGGAGACACAGTGGATACTTGACTTCTCTGGAAATCAGCTGTCTAATATTGCCTAGGATACCTGCAGTAGAATAGTGTTTTATCCCATATTTATCATTATACACCCAACAGCAAAATTACTATGAGATAAGCATGACGCCAGCCTTCTTTTCTTAAACCATCCTGGCAACACCTCTGACAATACCTTCTAGTAATGTTAACCAAAGAAACATATCCTGACTACATAACAAAACCCCAAAAGCGATGATTTAACTCATGAATGCAAAAGACCACTTCAGATGTCTCATCCATTGTTTCTATATACTCCAGAATCATGTTCAGCTTTGTAAGAAAGCATTTTCCTCACCTGAATGGCAAATAGAAAACTTAAGAGTCATAAATAAATCCCTCCCTGAAACAACAGCACATCTCAAGAATGCTTGCAAGCAAATAAACCAAAACAGCATGGTTTGGATGATTAAAATATTTCATGCAGTAGTTTTGATAATTTAAAATTATTTTTCCATGTTATTGGCTCAAATCAGTGAATAAGAATTCATTCTGAGTCAAGAAGCAGAAAATTCCTGAGGAACAGTTCTAGGAGTTAGTTTCAGGTTCAAAAATTACTGAAACCAACCTCTTCCTGCAAAAAGCACCTGTTGCCACCTCTGCTTTTCAGTTTGCTTAAAAAAAAAAAATCTCAATCAGCTACAGCTATTTCTGCAAAACCAGTTAGCAAATCAGTTTCTGCCCACCTGTAGCTGCTCGTTCAGACAACATGCATAGGCCTGGAACTGGGCAGTGACCTTGCTGTTGAAGATGAAGCTGAGTGCCCTAGAGCTGGTTTCAGCCTGGTTACATGCCCATCTAAGCCAATTTTCAATTATTTCAGGTGCAAGTTTTAACACGTGCAGTAGCTCTCCCACTTTGTTTCCTCTCCTCATTACCATATGAAGACTTGCATTAGATGCCCACAGGCATTTTGCAAATGCAAGGATTTTCAATTACCCATCCTTCTGACAGGCATCGTGTTGTCTTTGTACAGCAGCTCTAGATTCGTGAATGGGAGCTTGTGCGTCATTGTTGCTAGCAATGCATAACTGTAATAACTGTCCCTCTCCGGCAGAACACTGAGCAGCATCCACCCTTGCCCTCTTGAGACAGCTCTTCTTTCTCTCCACAAATATTGCTGGATCTATCTGTGGTGCCAACTGTGGACAGGTATTTTTTCAACAGCAGTTCTGCATCAGTTAGGATGCATTCCATCAGCGCTGTTCCTACGCGTGCAAATGGAAAACCTAACTATGGAGCCAACAATATCTGAGGGATTAATATGACTTCTCATTAATGAGAACTCCGTAACCTTTGGTATGGGATATATTTAGCCTGTTTGTTCTCTTTTTTTTTTTTTTTTTGTGAAGTATATTCTACAACATGCTGTGATTTCTGGCCTATTGATTAATGGGTCTTTCCACCACAAGCAATCTTAATCTTTCTTAATTGCCTTAATGGCTGCATGGCCTCTCTTTTATACTCTCTGCCCACTATGTTGTTGTTGCAATTGCTTTTGTATCTTAACTTCGTAACTATACTAAGGACTTAAAGGAGACTGACTGTGAAGTCTATTGTTGCTCTTGTTCTTTCCATTCTTTAAATTCCTGTTTCAGGCCCCTAATTTATGTAGGTAATTTTTGGATGTGACTGTGTAAATGTGCATAAATTAAAAAACAATTGTCCAATAGTCATTAATAAAGGAGTCAATATTTTACAAATTCATAGTATAGTTCTTCTTTTAGTTCCAGAGATCTGCAGTGCAGACTAACAGATTTATGTAGCTTGTTATTAAAATCTGAAATATTAAAATTTGTAGCTAGTGTTCAAATACGGTTGTGAGAATCCCCCCTCTAGAGTTTGCAGAAGACTTGGGTAAGTCTGCCCTGGAAGTGTTTGCTATGATACATGGAATAAAGGATGAGGAGTCCACAAATAGATCTCTGGTTTGTGTCTCTGGTGTTTCCCAGGGGTTCATTTTGAAACAAAAGAGAAGATGAGACAAGGAGCTATTAGATTTTTTACAGCACATGTCACTTAAATTGCACGATGTCTAGGTCAGTAATGTTTGTTGATCACTGTGTTTTATTTGTAGTGTTAAACAGAAAGCCAGAAGACAGACCAAGTAAATGACGAACTTAGACTTGCCCAGTAAGCTTACTGACTTCATTTTCAACCTACTCTTTCTCCACATGAAGAGGTGGAACGCCAGCAGAAATATATGGACCCCATGTATCTTCATGAGTGCATGGGCTAAATACAGCATCATCACACAAGCTCGCACTCACGCAGGGCAGACGCTTGCAAGACGTACCCACGCAAGAGAATAATTGTAATGACAGGCGTCATTAACATCCATAAGTGACCCTAGGCACAAAAATATTTGCCCACAAACTCTACCCAGGATATAACCTTTTTCAAATACTTCCAGGCAAGAAGGAAAAAGTTTAGGAAAGATTTAATCTAAGTGATGGAAGTAGCTAAGTCCGAAGTTATTTATTTGCCCGCCACTAAGTTATTCCCAGCTACTCCCAAATCTAGATCTAGTCTAGAGCCAACTGTGCAAAATCAAAGGCAAAACTGTGAAGGCAGCAACATCTATGGAAATAATTTCACTCCTCTCAGAAGGGAGAAGGTAATGCACAGTAATTGCAATACCCACAAACAGCAAATCTTTAAAACTGTCAGTAGTCCAGAAATGTGTCACTTAGACCACTGTAATTACGGGAGAAAAGGTGACATTCGGGGTTGGAAAAAGAAATATGCTTGTGGTAGAGTCTTTTTATAGGAAAATGTCACCTGTTTAAAAGCTGTTCAGAATTTTGGCAAGTTAGAAATAATCATGGCTGACATTACTTGGCAAAGAGCAGATGAAAAGATCAAAACTGGATAACAGATAAAAGCAATCTGGCCCATGGTTCCATCTTTCAATTTACAATGGCAGCAGCAATGTCAAACATTCCAAATACTGACAACTGACGTAGTATGAGCAGGTACTAAAGCAGAGGGAAAGTGCTCAGAGTCGATAACAAAAAAATCACGCTGGCAATCTGAAGACGAGAGCAATGCGTTGCATCCGATTAGAAATATATGTGCATACGCATAAACAATATATTATTTGCGTAGTTTTGGTGGAATATTAAATGTTAGCAGCTAAGATTTACTAAGATTTACTAAGATTTATGATTACCTCTGCAATGTTAGTCTTCATCCTTTCCTCTATCATGTATGTATCACATAAATGGAAGCAAGTTTTGATCCTGTGAAAAACAACTACATCCAGGCATCATAAAGCCTGCTTAACACAGAGGCCAAATTTAAGTTGGAAGTTTGACTAAAAATCCTAATTTCAGATTTCTATCTAAATTATGTTTTTTAATAGAATTTTCTGTATGCAGTTTCCTAGGATAGCTTTTCTTCTTGATTTTGGTGGGCATATATTCTTAAGGGAAATATTCTTAAAAGAGTTCTGATCCACACAACTCTAATATTAATTTCACTTTGCATTGCCACCAGGGTCAGGCTCTGAATATTTATCACTGACACGGAAACAAGAGGTTTGGAGCTCTAGTAACCAAAGTCAGGAAAAGACAGTTTTCCCAGTGATGAAGGCTGACAATCAGAAGGAAGCCAAAGGGACGAAGTATTTTAATGAGGTCTCACTTGTGCTCCTACCACTTTTGCACTCAGTCCTGCTATTTTGTTTTTAGATACTCGGCAATGTCACTAGGGGTTTCTTGGCACAGTACCAAGCGCGGACTTGGTATACAGAGCCTCAGTTGACTCAGAGAGTCTGCTTATTGGATTTGCGGGTACTTTTCATATTAATTTACCAATAATGCAAAAGTAATGTTAAGGTCTGACTATAGATGCCACACCAGCTCTGGCAGGGGGAAAGTTTTGTTTCCTAACTTTAAAATTTGAGTATTTCTAAAGCATCTGAAAAGTCTTTCTGTAGCAGAGTCCACTGGTCCACTGTGAGAACACTGGAAATTTGAGGTCTGACTTTTGCTTTTCATTTTTCCCGGCCTATAGGAAACTTATTCTTTTATTTTGAGGAAGAAAAACATGAGAGTAACTTATCCACCCTACAAAAGGTGATTCAGAAAGCAGCTACAAAACATAAAATCGTTGTTTATGGCTACAGTTACCTTTCTCTGTCAAGTAGAAAGGACCAGCCCTGTATAAAACGTGCTGGGAAAAAAGCCCCTGTGAAAAGGGGCGCCTGGCTGGGTGGGAGCTGGGATGCAGGAAATCAGGAGATTAAGGAATGTGTAGTGCTCAGTGCTCTTACTAAATCAGGCTGAAATGTTCTTTTCTTTTTTTAAATTAATGACATTTTCAGAAAAAAAAAATTCTACAATTTTTGACCAGCTCTGGCCTTTGTATTAATTTGCCTTCCTGGGGCTTGGGGAAGGGCTGGCATTTTCTTTAATGACAGAGCTCAGCACCATCTGATTGAGTCTCTCAGTTGAACTTCCAGATGCAGAACACAGCTCTCTCATTATATTACTGTGTAAATCTATGACGTAGTCAGAGCAGTGCAAGCTTTTGATCTGTGGCCACTCTGGGGATGGAAAGGCTTGTCTGAAAGCTTTAAAAAAAGCGTCTTCCACAGAGGAAGCGCATTTGTAAGGAGGACCATAACTACAGTAAAAATTGGATACTGATAGTGAAGTCCTGGCCTCATTGAAGTCAATCAATACTTTCCATAGATTTTATTGTGCCTCGGGTATTGCTAGAATCTCAGGGAACTGAAGTTTCACCTAGCAATAGCATCTCTTTGCCAATCTATCTGCTTCATGAGTTTTAAAGGAATTAAAAAAAAAGTTACCCATCACCTACCAGCATCTACCGAGCTAATAAACCAGGAGGGTTTCTTGGGAAGAAAAGGGCTCCGTGACAATAGAAGGAACACCTTTTAACACCATCACAAACATCACACTTCTTGAGCATCACTAGAGACCATCTTTCCTGAACCCTTACTCCTCTCACAGGCACAGACTGACGTATAAAGAAGGAAAGGGAGGCAGAAAAAGCAAAGTGATCTCCCCATGAGAACCAAGGGGCTACAGAGACAATAGGAATTCCATGGTAAAGTCTGGAACTATAAAATGTGAGTATTATGATTACATTAATAATTGAAGCTTAATGACACAAAAGGTACTCAAAAACATATCACTTACTCCACAACCTCAAGGTCTTACTGTGGCATTTGTCCTACTTCTAGGTCTTTGCCCATGTTCTGATTCCTCAAACACTTATTCAAGTGCTTAATTTCACTAACGTAAAGAATCTTGGTAGATCCACCACTGACCTACATCTCAAGGGAGTGGAGGCAAGTGTTTGTGTCAGGACTTAAAGCTTTTGTCTTTAGGCACACTGCACTTTTGTATGTGAAGCACCAACTACGTTTGGTGCACAGCAAATATAGTGATGGTAGCAGGACAAAACTGGAAGCAGGGGGGAAGAGAGGTATTCATCATACGCTGTGAAAAGGAAATGCAGAATATTAAAATGAGTTGGCTCGCTTTCTGTAGGATACCATTCCAACTGGAAATAATAAAAGAGACCTAGAATTACAGCTCCACCAAGATCTGTGCCTGGATTGTACACCTGAATATTATGCTGCACCCACAGACCTACCAGAGCCAAAAGACCTCTCCCTGTTCAAGAATCTTTCAAGTAAACTTGAACCAGTGCAAGTGATGAGTGAAAGGGTTGTGTATCACAGCTACAACATTGCACATCCTCAGGGATGGAACTTAGGAGACCTGAAGTTTTAGGTTAATGTTGAATGTTATCAGTCTGATGTAAAAGCAATACAGAGGGTGTGGAACAAAAGTTGATAGGAAGCTCTGGAACATAAAGAGAAATACATTACCTTTAGAGCTCAGTTTGCGTTAGCCTTTTTGTGTTTGCTGGCCATGTATCTTCCTTATTGCAACCGTTTCTTGTCCAGCTCCACCCTCGCTCAAATCTGTGTAAAGGCTATCGTTAAAAGCTCCAGTTCAGCAGGATACAAAGGTGCACACATGGCTTTCACTACAAGTAATCGGCTTGATTTCTGTGAATTTATTTAGGTACTTACACTCAAGAGTATTCTTAAAAACATTCTGAATTGACCTCTAAGTCAATTTTCTTTCTCCGTCTTCCAACCAACATCATGGACATTTTTATTCTTTCCTTTGGCTCCTTGTCTCTTCCCATATGCCCTTTAAAGTCATCATCCCTGTCTGTAGTGCTCTAAAATTTCTGCATACTCACCAGCATTTCTCCTCTCATTTTCTTCCACTTATTCTGTCTGAATCTATTCTCTTGTCTAATGTCATACTGTTCCCTTGACTTGTTTCTCCTACTCTGGACCTTAAGTAGCATCTGAGGTTTTTTCCTACTTTGGAAAAAGTGTCCCTGGCCTCTGCCTTCACTCAAGTAGCCTTTGAGCCCCTTTTGACCAGCGTTATTATTTTCCACACTCCAGTTCTTCAAAAAAAGGCAAGAAAAAGGAGGAACAACATGATGCAGGAGTGTATCAGAAGAGCTGAGACTCTTCAGAAAATTAAATGATATTAACTCTATACTTAGAATTAATCAGTGTACTCAAATCATCGGTATTTTTCAGGGTCTATTCAGAATTACAGTTTGATAACATAGATTGTGAGACAGCAAATAGCAGCCCACTTGATGAATAACAGCACCCATGCTCTGCATTGCCTGACTCCAAGAACTGGAGTCCCAAGCCTCCTCAGAACGGACCCCAAAACCACAGAAGCTAAATACATGTCGTGAAGTGCAGCAAAAACAGGCAAAAGAAGAGAGAACAGAGCTTCTTCAAGACAGGATTCTTTCAATTTCTGGCTACATGATGACTCTTTGTCTAAGGTTATATCTGCACTGAAGACTGCAGTGCTGTGGAGCAACATGTTGACTTAGCTCCTGGAAGCAGTCTTGCCCCAGGAGATCAAAGTCCCAAGCGGGCAAGATCACTGTGCTTCTCAGTTGGATTCTGTGCTGTACCTGAGTTGTTCGGTTTCAAGTTTTTAGCCCTGCAGAGTAGACAAACACCATGGAGGGACAAATACTTTTGATCTGGCAGAGGGAATAGTCTCTGGGTACAATAATAGTAAATAAAATAAGCAACTTCTCCCATTTTTGACAATTCGTGCGTTGCACAGAAAGAGCATTGCACATTACAATAATTTTGAAGCCAAATAAATGGAGCAAAGAAGGGCTTCACTGCACTTTTGTGATCTGCTACGCTCATTTAAAATCTCTGTCTCCTGCATCTTTTATAAAAGAAGTGACTGTAGCCCATTCACACGCCTACCTGTGCTTATCCAGGAGCCCCCAGAGCATTTCACAAGAGGACTTTCCAGGCCAAAGTATCCCCGTGCACAAGCTTACTGCGTCCCTCAGTTGATGCCCGCAAGCTTTTATGCCCACGAATTTCCGATCATTTATAAAAAAAAGTTGCTACATTAACTTTGCAGGAAATAACTTGCAGGAAAAATGACTTGCACTGGAGTCTAACTATGTTTGCTAATTTGTGTACCAGCAGCACAGTATGGAGCTCGAGGAAGGCTAATTTCTCTTGCCGAAAAAAGCATGGATGCTTAGCGACAGCCTTTCTAGCCCATACAAGATTCTTCAGAAATGTTGGCCTAATCCTTTAAAAAAAATATTTCACAACAATAAAAAAAGCTCTGAGCATTTTACTTCCAGCAGGACAGAATAACACGTTATATGAAAACCATGTACTGAATCTGTCCATCTATTTTCCCTGCAAAACATTTGCTAATCATGCTGTTAAAGGGGATGAACATATTTTAGAATATTAAAATTCGATTTGGCAATGACAAATTTTAATATTAAAACACATACAATGACTCTCAGATTAAGCTTTTCTGATATACTTAATACCCAAGCTAAATAACTAATCCACAGAGAACAGGAGGTGGACTCGGCAGCTGAGTAAGATTACAATTTTAGGACATACTGTAGAGGACACAGGGAAATGCAATCTCATAGATTTCTTAATAATATTCACCATATATTGGTTAGTCAAAACCACCTGGCATATAAACCAGAAAAAAACATCCTGTGTTCACACTGAAATCTTCTCATAAGTCCTACAGATGCCTAGCACACAACTGCAACTGTGTAGTTTTATCCTTCAGAGAATAAGACAAGCAGAAAATATTGTGTGAACTGTATTTCATTCAACGGTTTGTTTAGCAAAACACAGGTACTGTTCAAATTTGATATATATTCCTGAGGGAAGAATTACTCTCCAAGAAGAGGTGGTCAATCACAGAACAAATGGAACACAGTAATTATTAATCACAGGTGAAAATTCAGCGCATAATGCCTAAGACAAAAGATTTGGCAAGGGTTTCTAAAAATTTTCTACTATTTTTATGACAGCATGGTGGCAAAGCAGGAAAAATGGAACCAGCGCTACAGAAAGTCCTTTATCTCAAAGTAAAGTAATTTTTTAATTATTACTGGATCTGTTATATTTTTATGCAGACCAGGAAAGATTGCAATGAACAATCCATCTAGTATATAATATATATCAAGCAATGTGAATTTGCCAAAGTATTTGAATTAATATATGTGCATATGCAAACACCCATATAGAAATTGTATTCATATACACCGTTATATTCGTCCATATCCACACTTACATATTATAGGCATTCATCAATGCCTACAATACAGCTGTGCATACACACATGTTAGAGAGAGAAGCACACTCACACATGCAACATGTGAACTATCTCAGGGAGCAAACTCCTCTTGAAAACAATCTACCTGAGAGATGCTATTTTTTAAATATAATGCTGTAATACCCCTGTCCTGTACACATGCAAACATAGATGGAGAAACACAGCTGAAGCGTCAATTTTCTTCACTTTCTTTTACCCACTTCAACAAAATATCTTTTTTTAGGCTGTGATATATTTAATAAATATTGGAAGTTCTTGTCTTTCCTCAGCCACGTCTACATGCAGGAAAACAAAGGTAATTTAATTTGTCCCTAATGATTTGTAGGCAGATTATTTCATGAACTGTTCAGTTATATTTTACTAGTATTTTTCAAGAGCCTATGAAAAAACATTAAAACAGAAGAGGCTGAAAATTTATATTTTAAGTTTATTTAATGGATTTTTTTCATAAATTGTTTTTCACAGGCTTCATTAAAAATTATTCTCTTAGCTGAAAATGGTTTAAGTTATTTTGGTAATAAACAGCTCTTTATAGAAAAACATACTGAGATTAAAAAAAAAAAAAAGAATCAGAACCATTTTACCTCATTAAAAAGCACTCTTCTAATGACTGCTCTCACTAGGACCAAAATATAAAATGAGACCTAAGAACACCTGAGAAGTTGCCTGCAACTTTCTTTGAAATTATCAAATGGTTCAAATGATGAAATGTTATGCTAGCTATAACAGGATATATATTCCAGCTATGTAACAGGTTTTTCTCTTGAGCCAGCAAGCAGAATTCATTATCTATGCCACAAGAGTAAACCTAGAGCCTAAATTTTAAAGAAGTCATAAGGAGGTTGTATGTTACTTGAATGACTTGCTTTCTAAAAACACTGATATGTCGTTTATATTCTCCAGGAGCAGAAAGAGAGAATTTGTGTACAAACAGATGTCTCTGTAAAAGAGCAGGGTTTCTAATATTTAGCATATCTATAGCTCAGCACATTTTTAACCTGAACTACTGTTTGCTTCCTTAGGCACCTATATGGGGAAAACAGATTAAAGCAGGCAGGAGATAATGGAACAGGTCCTTTAATGTGAGCAGGATTGGGCCCAAAGTATTGTTAGCTTGAAGGAGAATGTGCCTGTTAATACAGGCATCTCTTCAGCTTTGCAGAAAAGATGTTGTCTTCGAGGAGTTTCTGTCATCAGTATTTTCCATATATTTTTTCCTGAATGGGCATAGAAGCTCTTGGCTTGCCAAGGTAGAGTGGGAGAGAAAATTAAATTCTGTGCACAGGCCTGTCCTGGGAAGTACAGACATCAGCCCGTGGGATTTCTGATCCCTAGAAAATTGTTAGTGCCCACTTGTTGACACTGACCTGCACAAAACCTGTGGAAGAAAATATATTAGAGAGACCAAGTGTGTCCTAACCGCAGCGTGCAATTGCAAACCACTTCGCTCCGCAAAACACACAGAAGACCGCATCGAGGGGCAGCATCGTTGCAGGGGAAGCAACGGTGGATTAAATCGTGCTTTCTCACAGGAGAGGCCCTGTAGGCACAGCTTTCGAGCACCAGGTTTGGAAAGGATTCTGCTCCTCAGCCGGCTCCTTGCTGCACGCGATGCGCTCGCGGCGGTCCGAGTGGGATGCTGGGCTGGGCGATGGCTGGGCGAGAGAAAGTAAACCAGCAAAAGTGAACCGCCAGGCTCCTTAGTGCAAGTCCCCGCTTTATGGTTATTTTAATGAAATAAAATGGAAACTGTATTGCAGCGTTTTTAATCACTGGAAATTATCATCCTTCTTTGTCACCGACATAGTACAATAGATAATTGATCTGCTGAACCAAAACAGCACAACCCCCAGCAGTATGTTTGCGCTAATTCATGAGGCTTTTTTTTTAATGAATTTGGGAAGCTATCTATATACCTACACAAAGGTCTTATTTTATTATTAACTGCAGTAATTTCGTACTGGAACCCTAATATTATAGTGCAATTTAGTTGAAACTGTTGAACTTGTGAACTGTTAACAATACAAATAACGCAGTAATAGCGAAGAATCCAAACACTTAGCGGCAGCAAACTAATAATCAGTAACACTTTTATGCCAAATAAGCTACCAGGGAATTAATAATTCCCCCTCCCTCACAGCAACACCGCCGGCGTTTCAGGGCGTTTCTCTTCGGAGGCCAGAAGCCGCCTCGTACCCCAGCCCGAAACCGGGGCGGGTTTCTCCTCTGGGCAAAGGTATGCTTGGTGGTGCCCCCAGATTTTTCCGCCCCCCTGCCCCTCCTGACGGGGCTGTTGCGCTCAGAGGCCGCGGGTCGCCGGCCCCGTCCCGGGCTGAGCAAACACCACACGTTTCCAGCACCTCTCCCTCGCGAGCTGATTTGTCTCGCAGGAAGCCAGGAGGTAAATAAATAGGTCCGGCCAGCCAGGCCTTGCCTGTATACACCTGTATCAACAAGGATGCAAGCGCAATTATCTTACCTTAATGAACTTAATCTTTAATTTCACAGCTTGGCCCTTGTGCTCAGCCTCTGAACAAAGGAGCCGAACTGTTTTAGTCCGTATGACCACCCTTCCTCCAACAGCTGTGGAAACTTAAAGCCATGACAAGGATTTTTGCCCCTTGTGAAACTGTCAAAAGCAATAAATATTTTTCTTTTTTTCCATCATTAGACCCCGCTAAGAAAGCCTGCCCATTGTCCACTGTAATTCCCAGCGCTCACGGGGCAGGAGCTTTATTGTCCCAAATGAATCCTGAAGTGTGAACAATGCGGGGGAAAGCGGCCACCCTTTTCGGGAGGGTGTAGCCGCGAGGAATGCGGCGCTTCCCCACGGACGGCTCCGCCAAAAGAGCACTTGTGTTTTTTAACACTGGCCTTTCAGGAGGATGCTCGAGTTAAGGCATTGTGGCCCACTGTAAATAGATGCACTCGCCAGAATGGGGCTTCGTCATCCCTAATTAGGGAAGTAACTCCGGAGAGACAGCATGTCACTTGCAAGACTGGGCTCATTGTTGGGTTTGTGCGCGTCCCCACAATGTGAGGTAATTGGAGTTGTACCTTTTAGAAAGCTGCTAATTTCACATAGGAAGTGCTAACAAGACCTTTGTGTGCCATGTTTTCCTTCGTCCTTTCTAAGGAAGTTACAGAGCTCGAGTACTGGGAATGGCTGGGCCAAGGCCTGCCGGAGGAGGCTGCGGTAATGAACCACTTCAGCCCCCCGCCAGAAAAAGGAGGCCTAATTTTCGGGCCTGAGAAGACTAGGCCGGACAAAAGGTTCTGTTTAAGCTTATTATACGGGACATTCTCAGTGCCTACACAGCTTTCCTCGAAATGACCCTCTCAAAATAAGTGCATCAAGTTTGAGCAAATAGAAACATGCAACTTTCGAGGCTGGGGGTTATAGTTTTCTTTACAAAGCCATTTATATAATGTAAGCCGCAATTAGCGTGGAACGGAGCAACAAGATCTAGCGAGGAAAGTTCCCCTGACAAAGGACAGAAATTAGGGGAATAAGTAACAGTTAAATATCGGCTTCGGATAACCGGCTGAAAAGGCCTTTCAAATCAGCTGCGGATGTAGAAAAATAAAATAATTTTGCTCCGAGTCTCTTTCGCCGCAAAGTTTGGCTTTTAAATCGACAACTGATTAATTCCACTAATTTTAAATTATCCAGATAGAATGGATCTGGGCTTAAAAAAAAAAAAAAAGAAATAACTGAAAAGCCTCTTGGCTTTTAAGCCTGACAATATCATCAAAACGTCCGTAGGAATTACATATAAAAATTCAAACGGTAATGAAACAAATTACTACTTACAGTATGAAAAGTCTGCAAAAGCTTTTTATAGACTTGAAATGCAGAAGTTATATAAACTACTCAGCGAAAAGAGTTAGAAAATGACCTTTGCAGATCAGGGGCAAAAATGAACAGTCTTCAGGGGGAAAAAATTCACTGTTAACAATGGCTTTTAATGCCATTTTGCTTCCCTCATTTATCTAATAATCGTGGCAAGGTTAGGGTAAACAATGAACAGTATGTTTTCACATATTCCACCTTTAGTGTCCTCCATATGAATTTCTAAAACACTTAAGAGAATAGATACATAAACCTGTGACCTTCAAATGAGCTTTTTGCTACTTCCAACATTTTGAATAAAAAAGGTCAGAAAATTGAACCACTTTCGCGCAGTAATGAATTCCATTCTGTTGGGTAAACAAAGCTAAATTTTAAAACACGGGCCTGACATCTCTATAGCTCAAGAAGCTTTTCTCTTCTTCGGGCGCGCGGGGGGGAAGGGTGAGGAATGCGAGCACTCTGCCAGCCACCCCCTAAATCACCGCAGCATCCGCCAAGGGGAGGAGGAGGAGGAGGAGACAAAAATATTTGGTTTTATTCAGCGAACAGCCGTGATTTCCAAGGCCAGTGCGACACAAATGTCCGATTTTTAAGACTTTTTTTTTTTTTCCTCCACCTCTCACCCCCCCAGCGAATAATTGATCCGGTCCACACAAAAAGAAGCCAGCGCTACCCTCGTTGAGCTAGCTCTTACTGCCGAGGGCCTCCAAAAGTTACTTCAATTTCCGCCGCGCCTTTGTCCGCGAGTTGTCCTGGCTGAAAGGCCCGGTTAGGTATTGTTGCAAAAAAAGTCTGCGCCCACGTTTATTCCCCCCCTCTAATTCATACTCTGCATTGTGGGGTTTTGCTATTCAGGGACTGATTGGACAACAGCCCGAAGAATGGCCCCAGTGATTAGGCTCTCAGCATGGGTCTGGATTGTGGGTATAAACCCAGGGCCGGGGCTTGAATTCACAGTGGCTTTCTGCTTCCTCCTAGCGCCTCCCGCGCCCGATATTTTATGCATCCTTTGCTGCAGGTAATGCATTCCTTCATACCAGGAAATGGAATCCGTATAATTAGCCGGCACAGTAGTGTGCGAGCCCTTGAAAGTCCAGGGGTTGTGCCCCGGGAAGCAATTGCGCTTTGGTATTGACAGAACTCGCGGGTTTTCGGTCAGGGTGGGATAATACAAAACCCTGAGTATTGTCATGACAAGGTATTCACCCCGCCTGACAAAGGCAACTTTTCTGGGCTCCCCCGGGGGCACACAGGGGCGATGCTGGACGCAGGTTTGTTTGTTTAGAAGCGGAGGTACGGTTTGCCCGGCCCACCGCAGTTCCCCAACACCGGGCCCGACCCCATCCCCTGCCTCCCGCTCCACCGCACCGTGCCGCTTCCCCCATCGCTTTACGTTTCCAAGTATGGCAGCTGCGCGAGCCGTGAAGTGTACAGATGTCACTCTGCGTCTTACATGTCAGTAACTGGAATTAATTTACATTTATTTGCCTATTGTTTTATATCATTTTATGACAATGTGCCGCATAATATAATTTAAATCTTTAATGTACAACTAATTCTCTACCATTAATTTGTCAACATGATTACTGGATATGCCACCAGGAAAAGCTGGATGACTTGAAATATGTACAAGGCATCCCTGTAGCTTTAAAAGAGGTTTGTATCTGAAATGACACGGGTTTACAGAACTTTTTTTGGTCTGTCTGTAATTTTATGAAAACTACAATTTCGACGTAATTTCACAAACTGAATTATTCCAAATCTCAGTCTGAAATAAAATAAAATGTCTAATATATTAATTAGCCCAGGGAGAGAGTCCCAACAGCATTGTAAGAAGCAAAATGATAGTTTGATTCCTGAGAAACGCAGCCTTCATCATGACAAATCCTGGCTGATAGGAGTTTAAACTGTCTCCCTGCCAATAGTATTTTATTTTGGGCAGAGCGGTAATCTTTTTAGCTATGCACTGGAATTGAAAAGCAGCTCATCGCAAGAGCAGGTTGCGAATTTTTTGACAGAAAATGGTGATTTGTTGAAACTGAAACTTGTCCTGGGAGCGTACAGCAGGAGCTACAGCAGGGAAGGTTTCTCAGGGTAGAATTGCTGATTAAAAAATGAAGAGGGAGAGGGAGAGAGGGCGAGAGGGCGAGAGGGAGAGGGTTTTTCTCTGCCTCCCAGCCCTCCCCCCAGCTGCCCGTAGGTAGGAGGTCAGGGCACTCTCCAGGGATGTGGGAGAGCCAGTTTCAATTAGCTCAGCAATGTGCTTGTGAGGGGGAATTCAGAGCACATCGCCTCTTCGCTTTCGGGGGGGGGTCTGGCCCCCATTTCTGCTGCAGCTCTGAGGCACTCCCCTGCTTATTTGCTGTTTCTCCCCCTATACCAAAAAATGAATATGCATGTGCCTCCCTTCAAAAAACAAAGCGAAGCAAGAAACATTGAAGTGGAGGCCCTGACCTTGCAGCACCCACGTCTGGGCGATTCCCCCGTGTGGCTTCTCAGGCAGAGCTGGGGCTGGGGACAGCAGCCCGCCCTGCTGCCGAGCCGGGGAGATGGGCGCAGAGAGCATCCGGAAAGCAACACCAGGAGCAGGGCACCCGGGCTTCGCCTCTCTGATCCCCCCGGCGCTCTCCTTGCAGTCTCTGGGGGTGTCTGCAGGCAGGACTGGACCCTTTGTCACCGTCCTGTAAGCTTGCTCATATGCTCACTTCTGTACTGCACGGAGCAAGCGGCTCTTATAGGTGGGCCTTAGACTGTCAGCTCCTCAGCACGGTAACCGAGCTTCTCTTTTTGACACAATTTTGCAACTATTTCATTCAGGTGGGCTCCCTGCAGGCGCCGGCTCTCTGGACGGACAAAAGCCTGCACTCACATCAATGCCGGTCCAGGACCAGGATACAGACCCCAGATGAAAATGCTGGGGAAACAATGAATAATCAAAGTGGATGGAAACACAGCAATTAGTTTCCGGGGAATAATTTGCTAGCAGAACATTTCATCTTCTCACACTGTTTTTTTTAAAGCTCAGCTCCCTGCCTCTCCTCCTCACTTCTCTCCTCTACCTTTTGGGGATCTCACAGGAGCTGCATGAGTCACCAGAACGCTGGAAAAATCTAGCAATTTCTTTCCTAAAAAAAAAATAGAGAGGGCTTGATTAAAAATTAAAATAGGGGAAAAAAAGCTATTCTCTGAAAAAGAAGTGTTTAGACAAAGCCTGTCTGCTTCAATTTCCCAGCTACGTAAGCTCCCTTGCCCTGAGAGTGACAGTAGATTCCATAAATTAACTGAAAATCCCTCTTCTCAAGAGCCTAAGTTATCTCTTCTTTGCCTGCAGCTCTGATTTAGAATAGGCGCTCGTTTGTTTACTGTTTTAATTAATGCTCCTTTTCAGTGTGGAATAGGGGAAGGGAAATGAACTGACTTGATAAACAGGTGTAGCTGTTATGTGTTATATTTGGGATCATTCAGGACTTGCAACAGATTAATCAGGCTTGACTGGACGTGAACCTCCTAGCAGAAAAGGTAGATCAACTCTGCTGGATGCCCAGTAGGTGAGTATTATTTTAACTGCTAGCCTGTGATAGGAAAGGCTTAGAAGGACAGTCATCAGTGGAGAATATCTCTCTGTTTTCGCCCAGGAAAGCAGGCTGATTCTTTCCCCCACTGCTTAACAGTTAAGGAGACCTTGACAATATAAGCCACTTTTCATGCCCCCTCTGCTTCCCCTTCTAACCTCACTGCCTCATATTCAAGGGGAAAGAAACAAATCATCCCATTATTTTTAAAACATTTAAGTGTCACATTGGAGAAAATGCTCTCCTAGGTTAACTAGGAATGATTGAAGATTTTTTTTCTAAATGCAATATAAGTGTAGTAACAGTTTAAGTGTCATGCTACACTGTGTATTGCCTTTGCACCCTGTGTAATACCTAGCACACTCAGAACAGAAAATGATCCAAAATCAGCCTTTTCTCAAACAGACTTTGAATTCTTAGCCTCAAAGGGGAAAAACAGTTGAGCTTAGGTTTCTTCATTATGAGGCAGCAAGGGAATTATGTGATTTAACCATATCACAGCAGTAAAGCAACATTCAGCTCATGAGTATCAAATCCCAGAAGAGACTGCGTCTCCTGCTTTCCAAATAAAGTAACATCTAAAAATATATTCCTTTACTCCACATTTTGTCTTGGCTTATACAATTAATACGTGCACAGAAAGCAACGTGACATTAAAGATAAGTGAAAAAAGAATCAGGGAGTATCCATTTATAATATTACCCAGCTGACCTTGCCAGGCAGAGGCAACGTGGGCACATTGCACAACAAACCAGGCAAATGCTTGAATTTTAACTGCATTACATTAAACTACCTAGAGTTTATGGCTGTCAAATTGAACCCTGCTCACTAGTATCTCTTGCCAGCAGACTGGCTGAAAACCAGCTTTGGTGTCAGCTGCAAAGACAGATGCTCGCCCACCTTCTTGGAAAGAGATACTGTGAATGGAAGTGCTGTATGCGCTCGTTGCAGTATGGGGCTGGATCTGGCTTTCTTTACACTGTGTCCTGTCAGGAGACTAGGTCCTGGAGTCAAAGACACTCAGAACGCAACACAGGCAATCTTATATTATGCATCGGCCCCTGATTTTAACCTTCCATCACAATTTTACCAGGCTGCTGGAAGGGAGGGTGATTAGACATGGGGAGAAAAGGAAGGATAGCAGTCCAGCTGAAATGTTCTTAGCTTTTTACTCACCCCCAAATATTCGCAGACTTGCAAGGAGCTTTGCTGTATTTTAAAAATCTGAGATAAATGCCCTTTTTAAAGATAGCTCCTAATATCTTGGTACAACCATCAGCTTGGGGTCCACGATGGCAGCTGATAGCCTAGCGATACCTACCATGCTACAATAAATCATTTATCTTATCTTGTTCATAGAGGTCTAAAGGCTCCCCTACCAAGGAAAAAAAACAGACAAGGACTGCAAGGAAAATGTTTTGGAGCTACTGCTGCATTCTCCTCTCAGGAGATTTGCAGCATGTGAAGGGGGAGCCTTCGGTCCTCCAAACAGCATGGAGGCTCGCAGTAGCGTTTACTCACGTGCCTGATTAAGGAAGGCTCTGCCAGCGCCAGACCTAAACACCGGCAGAGAAATCACAACCCAGCGTATGTATCCTGGGGAATTCACACTGAAAACTTGACTGGAAGATGCCTTGTTTTTCTAACAGAGGTGCTGCACCCGATTGCTAACGTGTGCACTCGGGACCAGCCGAATGCGCTTGGCAAACTTGGTATTAGACTTGTGGGAACTCTGGAAAGACCCAGACCCCAAACCCAGTAGTAACAAACGGTCATATTTATGAAGAAAAGACCAGTGCTGGCTGCAACACCTCACCCTGGGTAGAAGTGTGCGTGTTCTGCAGCGGGAGCATGTTACGGTGCATTCCTCCACTTCTGCCTCCCCCCTGAATGCTCAGTGGGAAAACAGCAGTGGGCAAACTTGCCCGTGATCTGAATTGCTGCTGTTCTGGACCTTTCTTTTCTCCTGAGCATCCTTTCACACAACACAGACTCAGAGGGAGCATCCATCCCATGATTATAAACCAAGAAAGGGCAACCATAATCCTTACCTTCAGTTTTAAGTCACAGCTGAGTTATATGTGAAAGAAATTGCTTATTAGCAAAAGATAGGACTGTAAAAGAATGTGCATTAAGAAAAGACATCGCAGAAACGGAAATCTATTCCAACAACTTTCGTGGATCTTTCCAAAATGATAAATGAGAACTGTATTTTACCAGTTACTTAAATCTGCAGTATGAGAAATAGTAAGTGCTTGAAGCTTGTGACAGAGAAACAAGAACTCCTAAGCCAGCCTGACCCAGCACCTGGTATCTCTTGATCCTCTTGCCTCCATGCAAATACCCAAGTTTTCTCCCAAGTCTTTCTTTTATCTCATGAAATAGCATAGGGCAGTAGGCGAAAGAGGTTTAAATGGCTTATTTTAAGAAGAATTGGGAGCACCTTTCTGGCCTTCGCCAGGCCAGCCGCACGAGGCTGAGTACCTGCACCGGCCTGCCGAAACTCCTCAGCTCCCCTGCCGAAATCCTCCTGGCCCTCCAAGGCAATGCCAACTGCTCTACTGCATGTGAGGGCAGGCGCACGGCTTTCTCTTTTTTGGGGGATGTGCTCTGTTAAAACTTGCGTTTCATTACAGAAGAAGAACGACATGTGGGGCTGTGGAGTGTCACAGCTTTTGCCGGTATTTGCATGCTTCCCACCGTTTCACCAGGAATTTACCTCACTATTAGTGTTTATCGTGAACATCTCTTCTGTGACCGAAGTTTGGAAATTGCCCAAAACCGGCAGCGCAGAACAGCATCTGAAAACCGGAAGAAAAGGAGGAAGGCAGAGGGGTGGAGGGAAGTGTCAAGGGAGTTTTGCAAAGCAAATAGAGTATTATCCTTTTGTTTAAGATGCCATGAAGACTTTTTATCTGCTATGTGATACTTTGCTCAGAGGACTGGCGCATACGAAGAGCTTTCCTGCGCACCCCACCCCCCTTGATTGCTTTACTGTTCTCAGTGCAGGTTTATTAAATTTTGAATTAACATGTGTTAAGGAGGTTGATTTTGTTTGCTCTGCCACATAACTTACTTTTCTAAACACTTAGTAATAGCAGCAGTTAATCTATTGACCAATGGCTTAAGCAGCAGGTGGCTTTAAGACCAATGGGCCAGTCCTGACAAGGCCCACAGAAATTCCTAAGGCCTCTTTGTTACCTGGGCTGGAATAGAGAAACTACTTGTTTGGAAAATGTTTCTCCTCCCACAAAACATCTTCAGTATTAAGGGTCTTTTGTTAGCAGAAGGCTGAAGAGGGGGATTATGAAGGATAGTCTGTCACACAAATTGTTTCTTCTTAGACGTATAATACAACCTGCATTAAAAGTTTACAAACTAATCTAATGAAATTATCATTCAAACGAAGCATGTCTCCGAACATTAAATTGACGCCTCGACCTGCCATGCAATTTCCGCATTGGAAATCTCAAGACTGCAATGCCTCTGCTGCTGCTATTTCAGAGTAAAACAAGGGTTTTTTCTAAAAAACCCTCAGCAGTGTTCTGTTTGAAACAGGAACCTGGATAATCTGCAAGGGCTTATTTTCTTAGGAAACCCAGGCACTAAAACATTAACAATGAAATTAGTTCCCATGTGTTAATGAATCCAGAGTTACAGTTAACTGTGTGTCACCTGGGTCCGTATACCTTCTCCCTGTTACGGCACGCAAATTCACATCAGAAAAGGGAAGGTGCATTTTTTTAGATTTGTTTGGATTGTTTAGTAGATTTGTTTAGTAGAAGCCAGCAGCAGCTGAAACTTGCAGTTCTGTACCCTTTGAGACAAAGCTGTATCGACTTAGCTGAGGGCAGTATTCAACTATGACTTTCTTAAGGGAGGATTTTACAGTGCAAGATGGGGAGAGACACTCTCCAAAATGCGTCCAGGCACGCACAGAAAGGACAGCGGCAGCTTCACTTGCAGTGAAGAAATGGTGCTTGGTGAGTAAATGGAGCCTTTGGGGTAGCATTTATGCTGTCTTCAGCCAAGCTTTCTGTGTTGTCCTGATCCAAGTTAGGAGAAAAATGACTTCATGTGTGTGGGAGTGTGCATGCGTGTGTGTGTATATCCACAAATATATATGCATATATATGTATGTGTACATGACTACACACACACGTATACATATACTCTGACTCCTGCACTACAACTACAGTCCTGTATTCTCTATACCATAAGTAACATCTGCAAACTGCTGCAAACAGCTGCACTGCAGCAACGTAGAAAAATAGGAACAAGAGAAGCCAAGTTACAAAATATTCTGTAGCCTGATTTCCATTTGCCAGGGTTTCTTCATCATTTGAATTGCGTGTCTATCTATATGCTGTGTACACACGTCTATATATGTAAGTTATATATGTATGCAAATGAATGCACTTATATACAACTTCTATTTAAGACCTTTTTGTTTTGGGGACCCTGATCTCATCTGGGGATGAGATCCAGTAGCACCACTAGGTGCTACTGTAATACAACTAATTAATATTATTTTTACTACTAATAATAACAGCAGTGTTTACTTTCAGCACATTCTCACTCTTGCCAACATATGTTTTATATTCTTTAATTTTCTTGTTCTTTGCAGCACAAATGCTTAGAGGATCCTAATTAACTGCTCAACAATGACGCACTCTCATTTAGTTTTTCTCTCAAACTTATTTATTAGGCTTTGTTTATCAGTGGGAGAGTTTCTAGCACTGAGACTGCCAGGATTTACTCTAAGCCTCTTAGTCTGGTGTTTCCATGGCCCTGGCTCTCTGTGTAGGAGAAGCTAAGAAAACCATACATAGAGGTTTTGGCCCCCTTTATTTCAAGTAATCTAGAGCAGATGTTTTTTTTTTTTCTTTTGGGGGGGATGGGGAGAAAGGCACCTGACTATTAAATACGCTGAGGAAAATGCTGATTTTTGGCCAGGGCTGGTGGAGCACTAGTGGAGATTTTTTTTTTGTTTGTCTGAGACTGAGTCTGTAACTGGATTTCAACATATTTTCAGGGCATTTCTCTGAACCAATGCATTCCCATAAGTAACAACAGGAACACCTTTGTCTGATTTCTCCAGTAAAGGCTTCCCCAGAGACCTGCAGCCAAAGCAAGCCAGAAAATGTAGGAAGGCATTCGCTCTGCGGCTGCCCCCCAGGCCCCCGGTGCCCCTCCAGCGCTCAGACCTCAGACCTGTATAAGACAGCCTCTTCTGTTCTGCACCTGCAAGGAAAGGGATTGTTCCTGGCCTCCCTCCTGGTTACAGCCATCAAGTGCTTGGTGTTTTCTTTTTTCTTTTTCAGAGAGTACATTCATTTCTTTCTTTCTTTCTTTCTTTCTCTTTTTCTCCCTTTCTTCCCCTCTTTCTGCCTGCCTTCTTTCCTCCCTTCCTCCTTCCCTTCTTTTTCTCTCTCTCTTTTCTAATTTTTCTAACAGGTGAGGTCTCCCCTTGCTAACTTGCCGCCTAATTAGAGCGGTGAGAATTAGCTGCATTCACCCTGGCTTTAGTCCTGGCAAGAGTGTTAGAGAATTGGCCCACTTTTCAAGGTGCCAAATTGGAGGCTGAATCCAGGTGTGGTCAGAGGCAAGGGGATTATTTTCCTCCCATGAGGTACAAACAAAGGCCTGCGCTAGGGATAGATGGGGTGGGGACAATGTTGCCTGCAGGAGGGCTAAACACTGCTCCTGACATCTGAGCCCTCGCCACACCGCAGCACCAGGCTGTGGCACAGGTTTCGCAGCCCGAGGAGCGGCATTGTAGGGACCGTGGCGAGGGAGGGCTCTGTGTCCTACAGTAAGGAGAGAAAGTGTTGCATCCCTCCAGTTCTCAGCAAAGCACAAAATCCAGATAAACAGAGCACGCGTTTGGGAAAATGTAGGTGAGAGAGCCATCTGCTGCTGTGGGGCACAGGACACGGTCTTCAACTCCTAAGCCCCCATTAAGATCCACAGAAGATCCCCTGCACCCTGAGCCCTCTCCTTCAGGGACGCACCGATAGCTCGTAGTCGTTGACCCTAACATATTCATTGCATGCCGCCACTGTCAGCCTCATTCAACACCGAGGGCCTGATCCATCCCTCATACCCACTGGTGTAAATCACCGTCAGGGACCATGAGAGGGAGGGTTCCCTCTCCCCTAGCAGACCAACCTGGCTTTTCTTAATTCAAACAACTTAGATGAGAAGGTCAGCTTGCAAGACCACGCAGTGGCCAGGAGTGACCAACACCAACACGAATGGATCGTGACACCAGCGCGGTGGTGCTTAGCGCTGCAGAAGAAGGCGTAACTGATACAAGACACAAGACAGCTTTAAGGACAGGAGTATCTAGGAGAACGATTCAGACACCTGACAGTTCACATCATCTTTTCTGTTTGAAACAGCCCGCCACGGGAAACGGGACAGTCCCACCAGCCGAGACATGTGACAGAGGATTCTCAAGGGTTGGCCAGCATGCAGGGTGCGAGAGCCAGTGGCACTCTTGTGCCCGCGGGTACACGGCACAGAGGGCTGAAAGTGTTGGAGCCCACTGTGCAAACCTGCAAACCTGTGTGGTTGATCAGGCGCTGAGCCTCAAGCCAGAAACTCCTCAGCTCTTCTCGCTGACTCCACAATGTGGGGCAAATTATGTAAGAAAATTCTTCCTGTCCAATTAATACGGTGACTCATGGAACTTGGGAGGCCCTCTGAGAACTGGCTGGTTAGTGTTGATGCAGTATTTTCCAGAGGAGGGCTCTGCATCTGCATTTGGAATTGCAGTGAGCCTGAGACATGCCCTTTTTTCAGGCTAGGCCTTTCTTCAGTAGGGTGGAGACTCCTAAAGGTATGGCAGGTCCCAAGGAGAGTGTGGGTATTGCCTCAGTACTGCGCAGGAGTTTGTGTAAAAGGACAAGTGAAGTAGCTGGTGACAGCAAACACCTTGTCACTCAAGACCTTTCACACGAGGGCCTGATGGGTTTGGGAAACAAAACCACAGCATGTACGTGCAGGTTTTCCATACTCACAGCAGCATCACAACTCCTGTTGTGCTGCAAAGTCTTTAAGTTATCCCAGCCATCTAAGTACCAGTGAACGGCAGGAGAGTAAAACAAATCATGCTTCATCGGATGGAATAAAGCTTGCTAGTTGACTGAAAAGTCAGAAGGAGCAGGTCAGTGTGGATAACCTCACTTCTATTATCCTGTCAAAACGAGAAGATGCAACTTTCCCCACTACCCTTGAAGAGTACAAACCTTGACTGAGGAGGCAGCAAAGTGAGAAACTCTGAGAATCTCTGTATGTTGCTGATCTTACTTCAGAAAAAAATCCATCTCTTGTTCTTTGAGTAGAGCTATAGCACAATATCCTGTAAATTGGTCTTGCCTGTGCACCACCATCCTGCATCCCTAGAAACCACCTTTGTCTTCTGTTGATGCAGACCATAAGAGCATGTAGCCACTGAGGAAACAGAGGTGGATCAGACCACCTGAAAGCCAAACTATCACAACTATATCCCGGAAGGAAAAGGAGGGGAAATGTAGCGCCTGACACTTTTCTGCTCTGACCTTTCTTGGGCCCTGACAAGGCCCTAGAAAACTGAACAGTGTTATTATGCATGCCAGACCATTGCTTGGACTTGGGAGCTTCCGACCTTCCTAGATCCTTCAGAAAAAAGGCGAAAAGCAGCTGTATTTTAATGTTAGAAGGATAGAAACATCAAACATCATTTTTATTGTTGCTCTTTTACTTTCCTTGATGCAATAAAACTAACTGGTGAAATTTCAGAAAGGACAGGTCTGTGTGGAATGCCCCACTTCAGTTATGCTACAGAGGACAGAGAGTATACACTGTCTTCACTGCCACACATCTTTTATTGTTATTTCTCTAGGGCAGGCTGTATATGAAATGGTAACAAACAACCCTTGTCCTTCCCTCCAGACCCTCCAAATTTGGCTATGCTTTGCAGTTCATCTTTGCAACGAAGCTCTACCGCCACTATAGTTCTTTAAAAGGGTCATAGGGAATCACAGCAAAGTGGTATACAAAGGTAAAGATGTCAAGTGAGTTATGTTAACGGAAAAAGAACTACACAGTAGGTCAAGGTTTGGGCAACAGCAGGGATATTTTTGTTAAGATAACACTGCTCACAGTGGTGGTGGCTTCCTTTGTAATACATAGCTGCCCAGAGAGAATTGCCTCTATTCTCATGGAGTCAGAGGGCCATATAGGAAGGTCCTATGGGGTCTAAGTGAGATAGACACTGCAATTGCTTGTACAAATAAACTTTTACTATATAAGCAGCATGAATGGGCTCTGGTGTAATGCTTTCTAATGGTTCCCATTTTCAGGTTGGTTTTACGACAATTATCAGAGCAGCTTTTAAGAGCTAAATGGAGGTTTGTGCAGTTGTGTTTTCCTTTAGGAAGGGTAATTACCTTCCACTGCACCAGTACAGGACAGAGGTTTCTGAGTTACAACCCAGCTAAACTAGCAGAGAAAAATGGCAGGTCCACCACAGGAGAATCTGCAGCTGACTGGTTATGTCTATATTGCACACAAACTCAAGCCCACCCTGGGAGGATGTATGTTCAAACACAGGCTAGAAGCAACCTTCAAGGAACGCTGAGAGAGAAGGTTCAGCCTGATGGTACTGCTTGGCACAGGTCTGTGGCACAGAAGAACTGGCTTATCACCGTCCACGTGTCCCATCTAAGCATGTAGCAACACAACCTGCTCATCAGGTCCTGAAGGTACCTACTAGAAGATTTGGATTTATAAGCAGCCTACAATTAGGCTACTCCTCCCTGCAAAAGAAAACTCATATAGGCCAAGACTGGACATTTGCAGCCAAACCATAGGACTTTTAGTGGCCATAATGCGGATGGCCAGAGGCAGGGCAGGAAGCACAAATAGCCAGAGAGTATTCCTTGGCTTCGCATGCTGAGGTCAACATCGATTGCGCCTCATTGCGCCTCAGCTCTCAGCCAGCTTGTGGCTTAAAGTACTACAGACATCCCCTATGGCAGCACCAGCGTTCTGAACTATTACTGCAGGACTACCTGCCTTTGGAAGTCAGCTTTTAAAAGAAATCTGGGAATATACCAAGGACTCTGCTTCAAGCATAAAAGATGCATTGCAGAGCACCACATTGCTACATCAATACCTTTAAAATGTTTGCAGTGACATTTCTTTCCTCATTTGGAAGAGCTTTTTCAATACTTTGGGAAAAGCTGTCCTCCAGCTCACAGATTTCTGAATATCCTGATTTCTCTCTGTGTTCCCTGCACTGAAAATATGCTCAGATCCACCATTAAGTATTAATTTTATTCTTCTTTCCATGCCATGAAAAGGTAAGAAATGAGCAAAGGGGAATATTAACAATTTAGATGTGGAGCTTTTATGTGTATGAGGTTTTTTTAAAATCCTTTTTTTTTTTCCCCAGTTCTGGTACATATGGATTCATTTTAAGCTATAACTGTTCTATAGCTTATAAAATGTGCATTACGTTGCCTTTTAGATAGAAGTCACCAGGAACAAAGCTATTGGAATGGATGAATAAACAAATTATTGTTAAGGCTACACACATTAGCCTCTAAATAGCAGTAGGAAAATGTGCAGTGCTTCTGCAACTGAAATATCTGTTTGTACAATGATCTGAACTGTTCATGCAAGTGTTCATTTCAGCTTGACCCTGTCTGGCGCAGGTAGGAAGTGCTGTGGTAAAATGGATAGTGGCTCTGGGACAGGGGAATCCCATCCAGCAGCAATAAGAGCATGGCTGTACGGCCACAAAATGCCCCCTGCCTGCTGGCGAGAGCGGTTACCTAGGGAAAACACACTCCTAATCACCTCATTAGCATGAGGTAGATTGCTCTGAAGGCAAAACCATACGTCACGTAAAATCATACTCTGCCTTTACACTGTGCTCTTGAGTCCAGGCAAGCAAACACGCTGAAGGGCTGAGAATTCCCAGCACTCGGCGTGCCCTGCCGCTCCCACAGTTTTTACCTTTCCCGGTGAGCGCACACACGTGGTGCGGTCTCGGGGATGCACTGCAGTACAAGTAGGGGTTCCCCACGTTACGCTGTTCTGTGGGCTGCTGGTTCCTGTGCCTGTGATTGCTGGGCACAGGGAAGTTTCAAATTGTATGGATGATGTTCACTCTGAAGAAGTTTTTAAGCCATTCAGTCTTACCTGCACTCCTCGCCACACCGGTCTCACTCCTCTGCAAGGTCTATCTTCTGCCTGACTGCCGGCGTGCTGCCTCACCGATCTTCACGCCTGCTGGGATTACGCGCCGTCCCTCTTCTGTGATGAACCTAATGGGAACTGGTTTTTTCTCACCACTAATTTTTTGGGCACAAATAGTGCCGTCTGAATGCTGTGCCCCAAGAGAGGATGTGCCCTCCCCGTGCTGTTAAGCAGCCAGTACTCGGCACTTCGGGCCTCAGAGGCAAGCCTGCAACCCGCGCTGCCCTGGCGTGGAGGAGCAGGATGGGATGCTGCCCGGGCTTTGCAGTCATTATTGCTGTAATGGGGCCTTGCAACAAAGAAAAGAGCAGGCCGAAAGTGATCTGAAATGGGCTGGGGTTCAGCAGTAGGCATCCTTTTCACTGAACATTGTTTGGCAGCAATTTCTACCCAGTGGCAATATTCCTCTGCTTTGCTCGCAGCTGAAAATAACTCTGAAAGTGCTTCGAAAGGGCTGCCTTTTAACTGAGCTGAACACCTTCCCAAGTGATTTTTGTCATGGTGAGTATCTCCCCCTCGGATGAGGAGAATTCGGTCTCTTCCCTCCCATTTCTTTTCTCCGCCATGTATAAACCACTGTAAAATATGGCTCATTGTTTCTGTGCTCTCCCATGCCCTTTATTTCCATAATGGACTCTTTGCCCACGTGTTTGCTAATATTTCTACCTCACTACATAAGCTGGCAGATGCCCAGAGTGTTGGTGCCTGTGACACGATTCGTTCTCGTTCCCCATGCAGTTATCTGGCAGTACCTTGCCTGCAGGGTGGGCATGGAAAAGCACAGATGCACCTAACCTGGCAGAAGCTGTTGTAGCATTGCGAGAAAAACACCTGCCCTTTCTGTAGTAATCTGCTGAGCTGCCAGCGTTCCCTGTACTGGGAACGGAAGGTTAAATCACCACTTTGCTTCCTGTTGTGTCATCGTTTTAACTGTTTGCATCAATTATTGAATATGCTTACACAGTACTAATGCCTTTGCTGTGATTCACATGGACCTTTGGAAATTAACGCTGCAAAATGCTTTAAGTGCAGTCCTCATCCCTAAAGCTGCTGGTAGCGAAGTAACTGACTGCAGACTTGTGGAAGTATCTGTCTCAAAAAATGGCCAAAACCATTTTCCTAGATTTCTGACACCACAGCAAAGAGTTAATCTAGAGCCACTGCTGCTAAGTGCCCCCCCCCAACCCCTGAAAAGCAGCATAGCAGTAGAAACAGCAAAACAGTATGAAGTTGTAGGAACAATCATCAGTGCTCCCTCCAAACAAAGAAACGGCCTTTTTCTCCTGTAGAAATATGACAAAGTTCTACATATTTTCCTCAGTGCTCTTACCCATCCCTTGAAAGTGAACGGCTTGTTGCTAAAATGCATTAGGGGAAGGGAGATGTCAAATTAAAATACGTCTCATACGCTGTACGTCCCTGTCTGTATTTCAGTACTTCTGTTGAAAAATCCAGTACTGATACCATCCGTCAGAAAGAACAGTAACCCCTTCAGGGAATTTCAAATGCTATCTGATGATGTAAAAAATGCGGTTCCCGAGGTATGCCAACATCTAGCATAAAAATACAAGTCTGATGGATGGATGAAGGTCTGCTGTATAAGAACTGTGGTTGAGTGAGACTTGCATTACAAATGCAATTCTGCCTGCTGTGGAGTCCTTCTGTGTGTGTTACTTCACTTCTTTGCCTCAGTTTCCCGACGTGGGAAAAGGGAAACCACGTCCTATTGTATCAGCCCACGATGCTATTTGGGTAATGTTGAACGTGCAAAGTACTACCCTGTTTAAGGGCTAACTATCATTATTATGAATGAAAACATAAATACTTACCCTGAAAATATTGTTTTAATGTACTGTATTTATTGTTTGCTTTTCAAACTGCTTTAGAAATGAAAGGTTTCGGAAAATGAAACCTCTTTTCACAATGCAGATCCCATTTTGTGTATTTGCTTCCCAGAGGAAACAAGTCTAGAGCTAAGGCTAAGAACTGGGGCTACTGTCTTCTCATTCGGAGTAACTTGGAGGCTGATGTGGTTTGTGATAGCAACTTATGCTTTAAGGACCCTGATCCACACCCAAGAAACTCAAGGAGCTTCTGGCTGGATTCAAATGCTAATCTCTCAAAGGTTTCGCAATTTATTTTTTAATGGTCCACCTCTGAGACATTCATCTGACACTTTGACTATTATGTTACCTGGATTAAAAAAGATGCTAATAAGAGTATTAGCCAGGTTCTTACACACAGAAAGCTTTTGCAATTACAATACCTCCTGAATCACTCACTCATTCAGGATCCTGGGAAAAATAGAGCATTTTTGCTTTCCAGATCCTTTTTTTTTTTTTTAAACCTCAAGAAGTGCTTAAAATTCCTTGTTAGGAGATTTGAAAAATGTATAGTCCTTGTAAATTAAATACTACAAGTTCTTAGATGAGTGATCCCTAAACATTTATTATTCACGCTAATACGATTTAATTCTAACTCACTGTAAGATTTATAGAAATTAAAAGACTTCATATGCGTAAGGGTGATGAAAATATAATCTAGCTCATGAAATCTTTATACGCAACTTTATATTTCGGCCGTACGGTTATCCCTGGCGCGCTCCGGGCTTCAGGAACGTGCCACCTCGGGGGCTGTACCCTGAGCCTGCGCCAAGCCCAGAGCGGGTTCGGCTCCCGGCAGCCTGCGCGCCGAGGGGTCTCCCACCGAGACCCGCTGCGCCAGCGAGACGGCTGTGCCTTTCTGGGTGCTGGCGTGACCTTTTTAAAGCCGTAAATGCTTCGGGCTTTGCTCCTGTGCCTACGCCATCTCGCCACAGCGAGGGACCGCAAACGAACTCGGGACTGGGGCCGTTTCCTTACAAAGAGAGGAAGCTGCTGGAAGGAAGAATGTGGCCCTGCAACGCCGGAGCTCGCTTCCCCGCCTGCAAACGGACCGCAGAGGCTGTTTCTTCACACAGGGATTTGAGAGGCACGGTACGAGGAAGAAATTTTTGTTATAATGATGTAGCTGCATTCCCCTCGGCTGGAGTCCTAAGGAATTAGCAGTTTCTCTACCTTAGATAGCTTGTACACGATTTAGGATAGCGAATTGGTACCGTTGGCATTTAATTGTTACCCGTGAGTCGCGAGACCACTGTTGAAATAGAAATGGGAGGAGTTCCTTCTAAATTCATTTTCTTTTTTAACTATCAAAGCCACTCCACACAAAGCTGCAGCAACTTCAGCAACTGTCTTGGTTGCACACCAAGGATTTCACTGAGAACATGTTAGAGGGAATCAGAAAGCAGAGAAAAGGTCACAAATAAGCACCTTAGGAACAATGAAAGCTTTTCTCCATGTAGCAGTGGGAGAGTTGCTAGAAAAACTGAAAAGGTATTAATCAGAAGTGGCTATAAATCCTCTGGAGTTTTGCTCTTATAAAACTCCTCAGAGAAAGTCTTGAAGGAAATGCAGGTCAAAGCCCAAAAAAGCTCTTGATCAGAGATTGCTGGAGGAAAATCTTCCCAGATGCCATTTAATAGGCAGCAATCACCCCAGGAGTGGGAAAGCCAAGTACGCTTGAAACATGGTTGCAGTTCCTAATAGGCCTTGTCACACTTAAGGCACTGCAAGCTCCATCCAACGAACAGCTGAAGCTGGCTGGCGATTCATAAAGCCAACAGTTTAAAGTTTATTATGATGAAAGCACTTAATGACAGCCATCGCTAGGGGCCCATCATTTATAAAGCTGTGCTGAGTATTAGACATGTAGCATGACCACCAATTTTATGTCACAATTGCTACCATAAAATGACCTTTGGTGATTTTTACTGCATGTGGTGGACAGCTCTTCTTTTACATTAGTGCTCTGTGGCTTTTCTTTGCAGACTATTATGCTGTCTAAAGCTTATTTGGCACTGTCGTGAGTCTCAACCCTTGTTATTACCCCGAAGGCCTGTCTAAAGGAAAACTCTCATGTTCTATTATAGCACTCCAATAATTTACAGATCTTACCATCCTTGGTTAGCGTCATAATTTAGTGCAGATATTCCTTCATTGTTACCACGTTTAATAAAATCCCTCTGTTTCTACAGACCGCACTAAATTTCCTATCCGGGCCACTAAAATACATATGCTCCTGTATTACGGAGACACGGACAACGGGTTTTAATTTTTTGTTGTCGATTGAAAAGAACAGTAAGCAAAAGCAGTGAACAGCAGTTAACCTGGGAGAAATCTCCTTAAAGCCTTAGGTATAAATGCTAGACATTGCACAAACACCAGACGTAATTTCAGTGCATAATGCACAAACATACATTTGCATGTGAACAATATTACTTAATTACCTTTCAATTTTTAGACCTACTTTGTATACTTAGGAAGTGTTTGAATATACCAGCACTTTACTGTCCTGATGCAAAGCATTACCAGTAAAGTGGTCTGTCCATGCTACACCACCTTTAAATTGTATATATAATTTTATAAATGATATAAAATCTGTTTCTAGTCCATGAAAAAACACACTAGCATCGCACACTGCAATCTTGAAAGGATTTAAAATATGTGATTTCTGCTGGTACCTACTGTATTGGGTTTTATATAAAGCTTTTTTCAATAAGGTAAATTGTTACATGACAAACTCATCTTCCACCATTATCATCTGCTGTTTGTGTTTAACAACAGGAGTCCTGGTCTAACAAAACTGTTGTAATGGCTGTACAAATTACTCAGCTGAAAGCTTTTCACCAAACCAAACAGTATTAATCAGCAGTTCTTATGAAGGTGCTAATTAAAAACAATTTTCTTCCTCAGTTTGCAATACTAAGCCATCTTCATTTGCACAGTTTCCAATATACAGCTACTGTATACACTCACACTTCAGGGCCTCTATTAACTATTGAATCTCCTATTACCTATTTTATTACATTCCTGTCTCCCAAGTTTAGAAGCTTGTTGACATTTTAGAAGTCACAGCATGATATGTTTAATCATTTTAAAAGTACATTAATTGAAGTCAGACTCAGGAAAAAATAACAGGTCTTTTAGCACGCAGGCTCTGGCAGGGCACAACACCGGCTGAACGTTCAAATCCTTTTCTGCTAGCATAACCCCTCACCCAGGGACAACATCTGACGACCGAAGGGGGACAGTGACTAATGCAGAGAACCCTTATTTTTTTGCTTGTTTTTAATAAGCGATCTTCTACAAGTGACACCGTGTTGGCTGTCTGCAGGGAAATGCACCCAAAATAAAAGATACTTTCTGTTACTGCAGGCCTATCGCTCCTTCGCTGTCGTCAGCCACGACAGCTCTTTGTTTTTGGGGGCTTGGCATCTGTTGAGTTTAACCCAGATTCGAGGGTCAAGATGTTTCTTCTCAGGCTGTGGAATGCCATCTGGACTGCTGCTCCGTGCATCTTCCCTCTACTTTCCACACACTTTACACACAAGAAGACAATGAAGATCCAGTGCCGCTGTTGGACGGGGATGGAAAATACCCAGCTTTTACCCAGCCACAACAATATGCTGGGCTTTTTGGCAGCAAGCCAGCTGCTGACTAAGCAAGGAGCCTTAATAGGCGAAACCCTTTAAAAACGGGAAAGAAAAGTTAGGTTTGTTACATTCAGCTCTTTGAACAGAGTCCGCAGGTCGGAGAGGGAGACGGATCTTGCAGAGGAGATGCTGCACTTAGTCTCACAGAATCTGGGGTCAGTTCTAGAGCGTATTGGCTGCTTTCTAAATGGCTATAGGCAAATGAGACAGCAATACTGTCTGAGCCTCAGGTTCCCTTGTACGGGGAACGGGCGTGATTTGCAGGGGTCCCCCCCTTTACTTAAACATTCGGCTGCGAATTCACTAAGCCATGTATTGGCTTTCTTTTAGCTTTATGGGGTTTCGCATCAGGGTGCCCTCATTTTGGCTGGGTTAAGTAAGTGCTGTTGCAGCACGTATGAGAATAATACTGAAAATCAGCTTTTAAAACCATCTTCCAAAAGATGCTGGTGTGCTTACAACCAATGTCAGGCTACTGATTCGTGACAGCGAAGGCATGACAAACCGTCTTAATCAGACTCGGGAGAATCTAAAAAGTGAATAAAAAGATAGAAAGCAACAAAATCGTCTCTTTCGGAGGAAACTACACAGGATGACCGTGCTGTGCAGAAAACGTTTTAGATCTAACTGCCGGTGCACGCTGTCCTAGCACCTTCCACCAGCGTCTCAAAACATTTCACAAGAGTTAAAAGAATTCGCAGTTTGACATCACCGTTCATTCCCTGATTTAAAGAAGAAGCAAGCCACGCATACAGAACTCCAGGCTAAACTATGCATTTATAAGTTGCCCTGTGAAAAGACGGGGACCTGGTTCCTTCCCCTCTTGCATTAGGGAGAGCGGGTGAAAGACGGCAACGAAACGCTGCTCTGTTTGACTTGCGGTGTGTTGCTGCCTTTTCCCTCTTCCCCCTGCCATATCAGCTGTGCCACCTGCCATAGCAAGAGGTGGATCAAAAGCTCCACCCACTGCATCCTCTTTTGTTCAGGGAACAGCGAAGGAGAGTTGCAACGGAGATGTAACGCTTGATAGACCGCATGCAGCCAGGCTCAAGATGTAAGGATGCTTTTCAGGGGGGGAACAATTTTAATCCCGCTTCCCTCCTCACGCAAACATGCAGCCATTAAGCCACAGGCAAAACGTGCGTGACTTGTCTAATAAGGATTTTGCAGCTGGACTGGTACCTGGGGTAGTACGTTCTCCTGCCTCATCGCACGTTCTTACGGCAGTTTTCATTTCAAATCAAACTTATCTCCCAAACGGAAAGATTTGTCCCATTGTTCCAGAATGCTATCAGATAGGACTAGCTTGTAATTTTTAAGAAAGCCTTTGCCAGATCTCACAGCAGGAAATGGAATATTTTTTTCTTGGTCTTTTATATTCTGAAGATCAGAACTCACTGCCAGTGGCACCAGCTGCATTAGGGCTGCGCCCAGGGGAATGGATGGCCACAAGAAGATCATTTCTCTCTGCCGTTTTCCTCTGAGGAAGGAGAAAGGCACAACGTTGCTCTAAAAACTACCAACACACCTGAAGGAAAACTTGCATCAGCCTAACGTTTCCATTCTCAGTGAAAAGAGCGTAGCTCTTGCACAGTGTCATCATCTTCCAAGTGCTTTGCAAACACAAAGTAATTAAGCTCAATATTCTGTTAGAGAACGCAGGAAACTATATCATTAAAAATATACCAAGTATCAGAGACCAGTTAAAGCACATCACGTGAAAGGCTCTGATACATTTTTATGAGCGTGACTTGACGAACTGCCTAACTTTTTCTTAGCGACGGTCTTTGATGCATTAATAAACACTGTATTTTTATTAACATTTAAGGGCTCAGAAACAATTCGTCAAGGCCCTACTAACACGAGGGACTCTGAGAGCTGTCTCTAAAAAGAACACACTTGGTGCCTCGCATACAGTAAATCCTACATCTGTGACTTTTCAATACCCATTTTAAAACAAAAACTCAAGAAGAGAGCTGGCTTATATACCTCTCCAAATATCTACACGGACCAAACCTGCAAGCACTTATGTAGATGAGTAACTTTGCTGCCTGTGGAGCTCCAACGTGAGTTTGCAGGATGAAGCCTAAATGCATCTTTGGTAAACAAGCCATCAATTACACACTTTAGGGATGGCAGCACCTGTGCAAAGCCTTCAACTCAAATGACAGACACTAAAGAAATAAAAAGCAATTATCAGCTACTAATTTGAGTAAAACTGCTTTCTTCTTAGAGCTAAAAACACAATTTTCAGTGACACCGGTTCTATTTTTGGCAACTAACAATCTTTATTAGATTATTGTACAGCAGACATTCAAGCCCTCTCAAAAACAAAAGGTTCACAAATTTTAATATTTCACTATTTTTCACACTCCTTTGTTGATTATAAAGATTTCCTTGTACGCGTTTTTGGAGAAAACAAAGGCACTGCTGTGTGGGACAAACAAAACAAAACTAATTAAACTAACGCCACCTTCACAGCAACTTTAAATTACTCCTAAACGCTTTTGATTTCTTACTAGACAAGTATCTTCCAACAAGAGTTTGAATATGAAACTCACACCAGCTATAGAGGAGACATACTACTCGGTTGTAGGATAAATGGCTGGTTTGCATTGCCCCTGGTCTTTATCTAACACTGAGAATAGGCTGCTTTTTATCAAAAGAGGAATAAATTGCTGTTATTGTGATGTTAGCCCATCACTTGGCATTGCAATTCAAGTTTTTGTGAGAAAGAAATGTATGATCTAACTGCGACTTGACCTATGCCTTCTGAGATCCATCTAGGTGCTCTAATGGAGCATAAAAAGTATTGAATACAAGGACATGCAAACCGGTAGTGAAGAAATTTGTTTGAGAAGAAGAGCGAAGAGAAAGGGACTTTCATGAGCTCGTGGTTTACATGCTGCCCAATTTGTTAAATATGGAAGAACGCTTATGGCCGAACGGCAGTTCTTTTAATTAATGTATTTCAGCACGATCCCCTACACTTCCTTGCACCTACTGCCTCCCTCTCTCAGTCATGCTCTCTGCCCCTCTCTCTTTTTTCATCATTTAAAGGGTGTTGCGGTTTAAGAGGCTGTACCGGATTCTTTAATGATCCAGGTTGTTTTTCTGAGAAGTCATTAAAGTGGTCTGTTAAACTGTTAAGAAAATAAGAAATTGCTCCTGTTTCTTTGTAGGATTTTTGTCATTCCCAGTACAAGAAAAGTCACACTGAATGTTTATCAAATACTTGGGCCGCAATATATCACAATGTAAACTAATTCAAGGGAGATAGTTTGATTACACTACAAAATCCTTTAGTTGTTATAGTGTTTCTTGGGATTTTTCAGAAAAGGATGTATTTTTTTAAAGGCGATTTCTAGGATAGTAGCATTTAGATTTTAGTCCTGATAAAGGCTCACTTTCCATTCATAGTCAGAACCTAAATGTGCTCTTCTTGTACCTAAACAGATAATAAGCACTCAGCACACTCCCCCTTCTTGACACAACACACTGAGACTAATCACACATAATTGGAGAGGAGGAGCAGAGGGGCTGGACAGGCTATTGTGTCCAAAGGACAAATGGTCAGTTTATGAGGCTTTTGTCTGATGCATAATTTCTTATACATCTACAGGAGGAAAAGTCCTGCTGGAAAAAACCATATATACACACATATATAAAAAAAGCCTTCCACACTGAAGCAAACGAGGACATTTCAATCACGGATAGAAAAATCAACAGGGGAATTTCAATAAAAAAAATAAAAGGGCAGAAAAATCCGAGCATTCAATAGGTGCACTTTTAAAAGATCTTAAGACAACTATTTCCTTACTAATTAAATGCGAATGCATCTACTACTTTACAACCAGTTACATAAGCCCACAAAGTATATTATTCACATATTTTCAAATACACCCCCACAATAACAAAGAGATTAACAAAGTACATGCAAGTTTAAAGGCACAAAAGAGAAGCAAGCCAGCTTTACACCTTTGTTAATGCACACATGTGAAGTCTGATCAGTTTTAGGCTGGAATATAATTGGAAAAATAAGTTCTAAAATGATACAAAAAAGATGTCTCAATGTTTACACACTGTGAAACAAGCCACGATATCTTCCTCAGCATTTAGATTAGCAATATTTCTCTGATGATGACTCAGGAACAAAAAGGGGGGGAACTGAACCCTCCCCACTCCCTGACCATCCACATACATGAATTAATTTTCAGTAGTCCACCTTAAAACAAAAAAAAAGTGTCATCTTCTATCTGTGTTTGGTTAAAACAAGAAGAAAAGGGTAATGGAGGTTTTCCTCATATGTATCTTTTTCTTCATTTTTCAACTGCAAATAAAAAAGGGATAAAGTGAGCAAACTGTATGAAAGCATTTTTAAAATAATGACAGTTCTTGCTTAACTATATTCCTTAGTGCAAATGATACTTCTAAAGATTCAACATTTAATAACTACAAAAAGAAATCTTAAGGTCAAACACTATCACAGGTATGGAACAGTATGTCGAATATTATCAGGAGCTGGTCAGAGTTTGTAGACAAACTAACTCACGCAATAAACAGTGGAACATTACTTATAAAAAAAGTGAGGTCCCAAATTTCTGTATGAAATAAATTCTATTCAAGTGAGATTTAAGGCCTGAGTTAAATCCACTAAGCAAGGAACTTCAGAACAAAGGCTAAAAGTTTATCCCTAATCAGCCTAACTATTGCTGTATATTTGGTACTTAAGATCAACAACTGTTTCAGACCTCTGAAATACCATAATCTTACCTGAAAGTTTACATAATTGGAAGCCACTTCCAAGGCTGTAATGCAGATCTTGATGGGCTTATTTATTAATTCTGTTTAATTTTAAAAATTCTTATTGTAACAGAGAATTATAACCTGAGAATTACAGTGGTACAATTCCAATTGCTAGGGATAATGTTACGTGTGCTCTTCTGATCTACACTGAAAGAATATATTTCTAAAAGAATAATGAATGCTTATTTTCTTAGGTATTCTGGTTAAATGCAATTTAAAATACACATACTTATTAAAATGAAGTATGTGGAAACTGCTTATACATATTACATTTTGTAATCACCTCAAATAAAAATGTTTGCATATTTTTAATACAAGCCTAAGGAAGAAATGTAAAGAAAAAAAAGTGCCTTTAGCCGTGACCAACACAAATGACACCCCCCCCCCCAATACTTCATTTAAAGCCAGAACTCTTCTTACCCCATATTGTTTTGCCTTTATTTTCCTTGCCGTGCGTTAAGGATTTTAGTTGGCCTGTGCCACAACATTGCTCGTGTTATTTAAACAAAGGTCTTTTCCATATCATATTCTTCAACTGTGAAGTGCCTCTGTGTAAGCTA